>NC_065580.1:60989166-62342500 GCF_024542745.1 Macaca thibetana thibetana
ATTCAGCTGGGCCTCCCAAAAAGAGATAAAAAAAAAAATATATAGAGGAATTAAATACTAGAGGTATGAGAGGCATGACCCACTGTTGCAAAAAAATGATGGAACAGATAGAATGTTGCTCAAGGCTATAAAGCCACACATAAGCCTTTCAAAAGCTGAAGAAATATACAGACTCTGTGGCTAGACTAAATCTAGCTAATTAACATGTATTAACTCACAAAGTTATCATTTTCGTAGTGGGAAAACTTAACATCCACCGTCTTAGAATTTTTTGTACATAATACAATTTTATCTGTCAATTAAAATAATAACTAAAATTAAGAAATGCAAAAATAAATAAATAAATAAATAAATAAAATGTCAGTGTAGAAGAAAAAATTCCGAAGAAATACAGTGCCTCGGGAAGGACATATTCTGATTTGACATACTGCCTTGACATCTTCTGACATTCAGAGTTTACTCCTAGTTCTGACTTGAGCCATGCGGCCCAAGTTCCAAACCTCAGCGGCAGCCACAGTTCAGAAATCTCATGAGGACAAATACATATCTGAAACAAATGTGGAAATGAAAGAAAAACCTTGCCTAAGAGGCAGATATCAGCTGAAAGCCTGTGGAAGACATATCATCCCTAGAGGCCATACTTAGCAAATTAAGGGGCATATTAAGTAGGAGAGTTCACATGGGCTGGATGGGTACATCTTGTGTAGGCTGGGCCAAAATGCCATTCTCTGAGAAAAGACAAAGTATGAATCAATGACGTTTCCTGCAACAGAAAAATGCACAATGTCAAAATTATCATTTGAAAGGAGGGTATTCTAATTACATCTTAAGTCTCAAGCGATGAACTCTGGACAACTAGTGCAGACAAAATGGTAGCTATTGAGGCAAAAAAAAAAAAAAAAAAAAAAAGAACTTTCCCTTCTGCTCTTCATCTGGAGACACTACTGAGTCTCCATTTTATGTTTTGGAATCACTCTGGAGTCCCAGATTTGCCAGGAGTAATTGGTTTAGGGGCTTTTTTATTTAAAAGGTTGGACTTTTAAATTTTATTTATTAATTTGATGGATGAGGAGCCGGTGCTGTGATCATCTTATTTATCCCACTAACTCTTGAGCTCCTTTAAAAGGGAACACATGAGACTAATTAGGACTTGAAGTACTGGAAAAATTACAATGATTTTCATGGAGAAAAGCCCAGGATACAGATGCTTGAAGGTGCTCACATCTAACCAGTTATTGAGAATGTCTTTGGCTGAGGCTGAGCAGAATAAAAAATCAGGGAGATGAGCTTTAGATTTTAATTTATTTGAAGTTTACATGGTAAAAAGAATTTAATTTTGTTTGTTAGTCATTTCTACTCTTTGAACTAGAAACTGGAAACTTGGCCAAAGTCAGCCACATAGAGCTCCAGAAAAATTGGCCAAAAATAATTATTACTCTTGCATGTTTGTGATAGAGCAAGTTTGGTAAAACATTCATAACCAAAAATAGGACATTAGTTGGAAGAATAACATCCAACAATTGGTGAACACATACATATGTATTTGTAGGTTTATATAACCATACACATAATGTTTTTATAAAGAAGATAGAGTTGGGGCACAGAGAATGATATCCCAAATTATGGTACTCCGACATGCTAGGCACCTTGAATTTTAAAAAACTGGAATGACTTAAAAGATGCTTCAAAACCCATAACTTCCTAAACTTCTTTTGTTCCTTCCCACTATTCTCCCCGCCATCAGCGCAGGGAGGAACTCTCTTAATTTCCTGATTCAACTAAAGAAGCTTCTCTCCAAAAGAAATGAAACTGTCATTAACACACCCCTTCCCCCAGGGATCTCATTAAAGAACCAGGAAAGATTAACCACTGGAGAAAAGACTAAGAGAAAAGATTAAAAGTCGCAATGCTCAGACAGACTTTTCATCTGTTCTCCTGAGGGCAGCACTGAGAGATTATCTAGGGGGCCGTCTGCGTCATAAGAACCTTTGTTAATGGTGAAGTTCCACCCCTCAACTTCTCTAAATTTGCCTCCACCTTCCCCAGAGCTCAGAGAAACCCTTTTCCAAGTCAATTGTCTGTTCCTTGGGCTCTGCATTTTCCCTGAAAGTTGTTTTTTGCTACTTATAATTACTTACATCCCCTATTTCCCTGCTTCCCTAGAAGAGAGTATCTAACCTTCAAACATCTGGCCCTTCTTTGAGTCTCGTATTTGTAGGACTCCGATGTCCACGTGCATGTAAATAAATCTGTATGCATTTTTCTCCTATTATTCTGTCTATTGCAAGTTCAGTCTAGTGAATGTTCAGAGAGGACAGAGGGGAGCTTTCCCTCTGCTCCTACAATATCCAGATACATACATGCATACATACACACATACATAAAATCTATGACTCTTAGTGATTACATCATACTTTATCAATAAAGGTTGCCTCAAGGTGAGAAATATTACTGATATGTATCGTGATTGTTTTTTTTCTTTCTGATGATTTGAGATATATGAAAATACAATCAAGAATTGGGGCAGAAATAGGTACTGTTTTGGGAGGACCGGATTTTTTTCCTGCTCTGAAATAAAAGAGCTCCAAAATTAATTCTTTTTTTTTCTTACCTACTTTTGATATATTTGAATAAACTATATATATATATATATATATATAAAATCTTCTAAAGATCACCTGTCGTATATATTGATTTTTCAATGTTTCCCTAACATAAATTTGGAAAAGAAAAATAGCTGATTGAAAATGAAAGTAATAAAACAATACTGACAATAATGGGTAAGATTTTAATAACATTAACTTACTAAATGCCAGATGCTGTTCTACAGGCTTTACAAATCCTAAGTATTTAATCCTCATCATACCAATATGAAGTTTTTACTCTATTATATGAGATTAAGTGTCTTGCTCAAGACCATGCAGCTGTTTCTGAGAAAATGATTATTAGGGTTGGGACATCATTGTTGCTTTGCACAGAACTTGATCAAAGACATTTCAATTTTCAGAACCTGGCTGGGCATTTCTGAAATTTTTTTTATGTTTCTTCACTTTTTAATATATTGTCACAAAAAAAAAAAAAAAAAGGAAAATCATCTAGAGTGATTTGAATTTGCACCTGATCTAACAAATTACTAGTTCTGGGATCTTAGCAAGCTTATGAATTTGATATTCATTCCTTCAATAAATTCCTAAGTGCAAGAAGGTATTCTCGGCACTGAGGGTATGATTGTGAAAAGACAGAGCAAGATCTCCGTTCTCGGGATTGCATTCCAGTGAGGGAGATCTACAATAATCAAACAAACATATAATACAAAGTAATATCATTTTAGGTGTTTAATATTCCTTAGCCTCAATTTTCTTTTCTATGAATTAAGAAATATACTACCGACTTCAGGGCTGTTCCTGAGATCCAATAAAATAATATGTGGAAAGTATTTAATACAGTAAAAATTGCAGCTCTTCTCTGGCTACTATAGAAATACATATTTGGCCGGGCGCGGTGGCTCAAGCCTGTAATCCCAGCACTTTGGGAGGCCGAGGCGGGCGGATCACAAGGTCAGGAGATCGAGACCACAGTGAAACCCCGTCTCTACTAAAAATACAAAAAAATTAGCCGGGCGCGGTGGCGGGCGCCTGTAGTCCCAGCTACTCGGGAGGCTGAGGCAGGAGAATGGCGGGAACCCGGGAGGCGGAGCTTGCAAACCGGAAGGCGGAGCTTGCAGTGAGCCGAGATCGCACCACTGCACTCCAGCCTTGGGGACAGAGCGAGACTCCGTCTCAAAAAAAAAAAAAAAAAAAAAAAAAAAAAAAAAAAAAAAAAAAATACATATTTAACTTTTGTTTGAATCTTTCTCTGTATATCTTTTTTTCTTCTAAAATAACACGTGCATACTTTTTCATTTAAATCATATAAGCGACTTTCTTAGGTATTACACAATAGGATCTCAGTTTATCTTTGAACATCTAGGCCTCCTTGTGTTCCCAGTGTTAGCAATAATCTATTCTCTGTTTAAAATTTTTGCTTTTATTGGTAGCTTTAAGGAATTTAAGATAAATATTTGCATAAGAAAGAGTTTTTATTGAAATGATCCCAAATCAACATATGCTTTGTCATTTGTGATATTCCCACTAGGGAGTAGAATGAATAATAAATGGCCAGCCAGATGTAGGACTTATTTAAGTACTTAACAGAGAGTTTATATTTGAGGCATTTAGCCGTAACCATACTTCAGCTGTGCTTTTGCCTTAAGACACATTTTTTAACTCCATGAATACAGAGAGCTTCAGACATCTACTCTGATTCTCTCTCTCTCTCTGGGCTCAAACAGAATTGAGTAGTAAGAATGTACATAATTAAAACATGGTAAAAAAAAAAAAAACAATCTCAATTAAATTTTGTTTTAATCTGCTATGAAAAATGGCATTGCTCACGGGGAACTACCTGTAGGTCAATGGTCGGTTTACTATAAATATGAAAACATAGTCAATTGTAAGACACGCCTTGAGGCACTTTATCCTAGTCAGAATTCTACAAAGTACTATAAGCTTATACATTATATACAGCAGACAAAGTACTGTACATTTTTAAAAACAGACATACTGAAGGTTTATTAACAGCTCTTTTATGATACTTAGCATGTGTCAGCATGTTTTAAGCAATTTACAAATATTAATTCATTTAATACATTGCAAAAATCTAATGAGGATGGTTCTAATATAGACCCTATTTTACAGATAAGGAAACAGAAGCCAGATAAAAAGTAAATTTCTCAAGATTGTAGAGCTAGTAAGTGGCTGCAAGTTGGATTCAGCACTAGCACATGGGGGAGTCAAAGTTCTTAACCGTAGCCCTCTGCTGCCTCTTATTTGAAAAGCGTGTGGGCAAAGTAACTTACGGGGAGTAAAAGAGACTTCAAAGCTGGTTTTGTTTAATATTATAAATCCCTGAACTTTTGCTATTCCTTACTAAAAATATTACTGTTTTCAATAATAAGTAATAGTATTCTAAGATAATTCTTGTATTTTTCAATAACTATTAGGTCTTAGTTCCTGAACGCTTAGTTCCTGAACTTAGTTACTGAGTGCAAAAGAAAATGAATTGTAATTCTCTAGGAAGTAAAGATATAGCCTCACTAAGTAAAATGTTCATGTATGTTTCATCAGATGTTTTTACATTCTTAGCAAAAGGCAAAATATAAAAGTTTTATATGTAACACCAAAAACAAAACACATTTTATGAGACTTGGCAAATAATATTAAATAATATACAAATAATATTCACTTAGTTTGCAAAGAACTTTCCAAAAGATTATATATACTTGGGTATTGACCTTTAAGGTTCAGGCCTTTCTGAAAAAATGTTGTGGCTCGTGATAGTTTCCTAGTAGACTTTATCTATAATGTGTAACTATCAGCAATAACATGAAGACAACAATTGTTTATATTAGGCACTAGAGAGTTTTGTAACCCTGATTCACATACTAATTAAAATCTTTGAATAAAAGGAAACAAAATGTTACAGAAAAGAAGGCAGGCATTTTTCAGGTAACTAATAAAGAAACAAAAGTATTACTGAATAAATTACATTTCACACTAACTCTGGATAATTTTACCATTTGAAACAGGAATGAAATTGCTATTAAGTATTAATCCCTTTGCATTCTGAGCATAGCAATCTAGATAAACCATTAATCATATGCTATTTACCCCCATTGGGCTACCATGTTCTCTTGTATCATCATCACATGTGACTGTATGGCAAATGCACCTGATAGCAATAACTCAAGCATACCCTTATAGAATGACCCTGTATGGCAGACACACCTGAATGTGTGTTCCCAGTTCTGAGCTAAGGAATCCAGGAATGACCAACCCAGAGATCTGTTCTATGAGGAGCATCTGAGCCTCCGTCTTGTACTGTGGACCACAGGATAAGTCATATGCAGAATCAAGGCCACAAGTTTTGGGTTGAATAAATGTTGCCAGGTGGAAGTTGTTAGGGAGAGGGTGCTATGTGAAATGCTATATAAACTGCCTGCTTTTTGCAAGCAGTTGCAATTCTTCTTCTCAGCCTGCCACCATCAAACCATGCGATTCTCCTGTCCAGTCTGCCACCAATGGACTCTCTTTGAGATGTAAGCCCTTCTGAAACCCCTCATTTGCTAGCTCTGGGTTTCTTTGGCTTCTTGAACCTGGTGCCATCCCCATTGGCATCGATACAGGTTGGCCACAATGGCGACTGACCCTTAACTCAGATCAGCTGCTTGTCAAAACACAAAGTCTTCAGACTTGACCAATAAAATTAAATGGCTCTAAGTGTGGTGGTTCACACCCATATCCTCAGTATTTTGAGAGGCAGAGGCAGAAAGATTGCTTGAGGCCAGGGGTTTAAGGCCAGCCTGGGCAACAAAGCAAGACCTCATCTCTAAAAATACAAAAGAGTTTTAATTAAAATAAATAGCCAGACATCGTGGTGCACACCTGTTTCCCAGCTCCTCAGGAGGCTGAGGTGGGAGGATCGTTTGAGTCCAGGAGTTCAAGGTTACAGTGAGCTACAATTGTGCCATTGCACTCCAGCCTAGGCAACAGAGCAAGACCCTATCTCTAAAATTAAAAAATAAAACAAAACATAAAACTAAATAGCTCTATATAGGTACCTAGAAGTTTCATCTTGAGTTCCTTTTAATGTCTATCAAAATTCATCAATATTAAACAGTAGTTGATGAATCTGTGTCCCATCCTCTTTTCTAAAATTTTCCCTGAGTTAATCTAGAGTCTACATGATCAGAACAGTCTATTGGACATTATTAGGTGCACAAATTTCCTGAAGTATTTCTTATGCAATGGTATTAGTTTAGGTTTTAAAATATTGTCAGAAATAGGCCCATGAAACATCATCACTGCAAGGATTTTGAGGAGTACATTGCTTATTAAACTGCCTTCTTTATTGGGACACTTAGAACAAATTCATTTCTGGTCTTGGCATCAAAAAGAGCTTTGCCTCTTCTGAATAATTTTTGACACAAACTTTGTGGCTACCTACATTTCCCTCTTTGATTTGTTAAAAAGCTTAAAAAATAGCTGCCTCTGTTTATCAAGCCAGTATGTTTTGGGGCAGAGTTTTGTATAGTACCTTCATCTTTACTCACTGGTGTGTTCCTATCATTGTTTTCTTTTGGAATCATGTTATCCACTGCTCATTTATGTTATTGTGCCAGTCCTAGGGCTCACACTTATCTATGATTGTCTTCCCAGCTCCTCTCAATTGATTTCCACTGTGTTCAGCCAATGAGAGGCACTTTGGGAAGGCTGGAGCCCACAGGCTGGGAGAAGCCAGGGTACTTTTCCCTCTCTCTCTCTCCAGAGATGCAGTCAGCAACTACATATCTGCTGAGGCCCTGGTTCTGCCAGAGAGCCCTGCAGTGGTTCTAGCTCCTATGGGAAGGATTCAGTTCTTAGTTAGGTTCCATTAACACAACCTTATCATCTTCTTTCAGCTGCAGGATGGCAGCTGTCTCCTGCTGTTGCTAATTTCTGTGTACCTCATGATCCCCTATTTACCATGTTCCTCAGTTTATTGCCTGTGTAAACACTGTTTTCTATTAAATTCACTTTATTAAACATGTTTAGACCAGTTTCTGTTTTCCTGGTTAGACCCTGACGGTTATCTTGCGAAATGTCATGCATTTCCATATAAGGTAACGTAAATCCTTTTGGAAGACAGCCAGAAGTCTGGAGAGATAGGGAGAGGGGACTGAGGAAGATAGAAGGAGACAGAGATAGAGATGAAAGAAAGCGTGAGACACTATGTAAATATTCTAAGTTCATAGTGTTTGTAAATAGATTTCTCGGCATAATTGCTTTCAAACTTGCATTTCACAGACTCTCTTTGCACTTCATTCAGATATTTAAATTCATTTTTGCTTTCTTAATGTTATTGAAGATGTTTGTGATAGAACGTTAAGGAATCTAATTTATGAAAAGAAATGATTAGCTATATTTTTTTCATGACTGTGAAAGTAGCAGTAATCTTTTAAAACTTTCCATTTTTCATTTGGATTTATTTTAAGCATTCTTCAGTCTTGCCTAAAATAACATTTCTTACTTACATACTCTTACACTTTAAGTCACGTTGAAAATTATGTGCAAAATCTGATTTTTTTTTGAGAAAGACACACTTGTTTTCCTTTTAATGTCATTAATATTAATTACTCCTAGAAGGCCCTGATATTAACATGTGGGAAGTATAATGGTGATATTATAAATCTGGTTAACCTTACAACAACATAACAGCTGTCTTATTCCATATGGGCTCCAGATATTTTTCCAGGATCTTTTAATGGGAAATACTTGTATTATTATGTATACACACAATTGTAATATGTTTGTTACAAGGTTTTCTGGTTTTTGGTTTTACTTTTCATTTTTTGGAGCATTCCTCCCTGATACACCATGACAAGAAAAAGACCTGTAATATGTGAGCTATAGCTCTTCAGTAGCAACCATAAGTTCATGGGAGACCTTGGGTTTCCTTTTGTTAAACATTTGTGACATTTACACCACCAGCTAAGCTCTCAACAAGCAGCCCTGATTTTTTTCCTCCACACAAATCTTTATTTAAGGAATATATTGGCAAAGGCAGCCCAATATTAATTATCAACATAAAATCAGTAATTATTACTAATTAAAATTTAAATTCTTGAGACAAAAACTTTATCCTCCATCAAAAGCAGGGATAAAGTTTCACACTTGGTAATTAGTATTTCTGTTAATAATGATGGTCTTTATTACAACATTTATTATTTTTTCACAATTAATTTTTTTATCTTAATTTACTTATGACATATACTCCACCCTCTTCCAGTAAGATTTTTGGTAGAATAAAATTAAGTGTGAAAAAATTGGGAAAAATATTATATTATGAAGTTAAGGAATGAATTTAAGATCACATATATATGAGTTGCCTAGCTCTAGATCAACTAATTATCAATATTAAGTGATAAATATGGTTATATATTTCCTGACAAGATCAAAGAATCCAAAAAATATTGTCATTCACAGACAAACATATGCCAATTCATGTGTAAAGATCCTTTTTTCCCCCCAGAATTCAATTACAGATTTACTCTCCATGGCATTTAACAATTGAGAAAACAGATATTCTTAACTATAAAGTTATCTAAAACTTATTTTAATTAGTTCAGTAACACCTGTTTTAGCTAAAAATTTCCAGAAGATGCAGAGTTACTGTTTAAATGGTTAATTCTTAAAACATCCTTCTATGCAGAAGATACGATATTAAATCAATATATAAGACTAAGACAGAAGGTCTGGACACTTTGCTACTTTTGTAATGCTATTACTTAATGTTGGACTAGAACATGGCAAATGTATTCAAGTAGACAGTAAACATGTCCATTAGGCTTTCCTGAAACATCTGTCTTGAAAAAGGTTTTGGCAGGAGCCGGATGGCCATCAAGACATGATTGAATCCCCTAAGTATATTTCACTCAGTTATATCACTTAATTGAAAGTCATATGCTCTGTTTAGCAGAAACGAGGAGGACAAGTCCTCATTCTACTTTAAATTTTTAAGAATTCAATATTTAGTCTCAAAGACAATTCAGAATTGATATAGGCATCAGGTACTAGCTGTTAGATCTAGGTTCATACACACAAAAAAAGCTTTGAATCTTAAGTACCTTCAGAAAATGTCAGAAGTGTGGACTTTAAAGCACAGAAGATAGGACAGTATGAAAACAAAAAATGAGGAAAGTACTAGTTCTGTATAACTAATAGAATGTCTAATATATATTTCTTATATAAAGAATTGTACCTGGACATGGGGAAATAAGCTGTAAAGCTGGAAGAAAGAGTCAATGCTATTATTTAAATCTCCTGGTTTAAATGTTGAAGAACACATACGGAATACAATCATTTTTGATTAATCATTAATCAGAATTCATACTGAGATGCCTTTCTAAGCATCTGTCAGTCATCAAGCCCAATCTCAATATAAATCTACTACCAAATAGTGATGCTTTGTTTTTGTCTTTTCATAGATAAAAAATATTTTTCCAATGCACTTGGAGGCTAACAAGTGGTTATACCATAAGCAGTAAGAAGATATGAGAAAATGGCTGTTTCACAATGTTTAAAGTTGAAATTTTATGTAAATGTAACTGATATGGGAATACACAGCATGAAAGATAACTAGCAAAGATTAGAAGAACGTATTAAAATTTGTGAAGATAGAAAAAGATTCAGAAAATTAGAAATAATGTTTGAAGAAACATCCTGATAAATTGTCTTTTATTGGCTATCCCAGGAGACTAGTTCCAGGGATTTCAGATATCATAGAAGACAGAAGATAACTGGCTTGTGATGTTTCCAAAATTAATTTTGGTTTACACTCAAGGCTTTACATGATAGCCACCAAAAAGTACCGTGTTTATTAAGCCCTGCTTCTAAGTGGTTTGAAGGACTAAGAAAACGCAAAACAATTCATTAAACTGTATAAAACTCCTTCTGAAACTGCATTTATTTGTAGTTTTTCTCTTACAGGACTCTATTTTGTGATGAAGTAATACCTACTGAGAATGAAACAATTCAAAGTATGTAGGCAGACTGTTAAGAAAAGTTAAATCCTTTGTGTTTGTTTGTTTGATGCCACAATTTAAATAGGAGAATTCCTTTAACAGCTTCAGGGGGTGCTATTGTTTGGATGTGGTTTGTCTCCACTAAAACTCAAGTTGAAATCTGATCCCAAATGTGGCAGTGTTGAGAAGTAGGGCCTAGCGGGTAGTATTTGGGTCATGGGGGCAGATCCCTCATGAATAGATGAATATCCTTCAGTGGGGGTGAGTTCTTGCTCTCCTGGGAAAGGATTGTTAAAGAGTCTGACTTCCTTGGTTTCTGTCTCTGGCCTCCTCTCTTCCATGTGATCTGTTTGCACACATCCACTCCCCTTTTGCACTCAGAATAGATGGGGGCAATATGAGGACCTCGCCAGATGCGGCTGCCGAATTATAAACTTTCCAGCCACCAGCATCATGAGCCAAATAAACCTCTTTTCTTTATAAGTTACCCAGCCTCCAGTATTTTGTTATAGCAACACTGAATGGAGCGAGGCAGTAGTGGTGACAGTAAATTTTAAAGACTTCTTTTTGAGACTTCTGGCTTTTGTCCACTTAAACTTAATTGCCTTGCAGTCAACTTCCAATTATATCCACCCAATCCTAGTGATTCCAAAGTGCCCTACCACATCACCAATATCTGTCATCACTAATGATTTTAGTTGGAAAAATAGTAACTATAAAATGCATGGTTGCAACAAGGAAAAACCTTTATAATTTTGAATTAGTAGTATTACTTTAATTCATCTGTTTTGTATTTCTAGTCTATGTAAACTAGGACCACAATTAAAATGCAATACCAGCCCCAAACTCTTATTTGAAGATTGTATTCTCCAAAAGACAAAGGTAAGGTAAATCAGTAACTTTAATCACAACATTATCTATGAAGAGATTGACAAATAAGTATAAGATAGCTGAATTTACCCACAAAACTGCAAAATAGCTATTAGTTGTTCACGTGCATAGTGTAGAATCCTCACATTTTGAATGCTTAACAAAACGTAACTATAGTCCTAAAGTAAATGTTAAAATTAAAGCTAAAATGTGTGTCTTTAAGCCAAAGTTGAAAGTGTCAGAAAGTGCTATAGGAACTTAAAGGCAAACTTGGTGACTTCCTTTCTCTGAAAGGACTGAAAAATGATTTATTTGTACTTAGATTCACAGAAGTATATGCTCTAGTTTAAGGCAAATTAATTTAAATTAACATTTGATCTTACTTTATGGTTTGGTTTAAAATATATTTGTGTATTTTAAATTAACTTATTTGTAAAGGAAAGTAATTTTTTTCCAACTGTGGTAATGTTCTCTTCTGCTCTGAAAAGGAAGGAAAGAAATTTGAAGTTCTTCTAATGAAACAACTTGAAAATACAATATATTTTATTTTATAACTGCATTATATTTGTGCAGGGGAAAAATTGTGGCTAAAATATCCCAAAGGTAAACACTAAAGAAAACAAAAAAGAGTTAATTTGTTTCTGCAATTCAGCTAGGAGAGTCAGAGCGGCAAGCTAATTGGAGCAAGGAGGGTTGCATTAGGGTAACAGTTTTCAAAATTTAAAATATATACCTTTTCCTCTCCTAATAAAGAAATACTTACTTGTTTGCTGGCTTCCTCACTGCTAGTATTTATCATTTTTTTTCCCATGGATTTTTTTTTTCTTCTTTAGTCCCTTCTAAAAAGGGAACAGGAACTCCGTTCTGGAACTGACCTCCTTCATTAGGAGCCAAGAATCTACCCTACGAACTTTCTGGAGGAACTCCCAGTTGCTGAAACATAAGTTAAAATATAGCAAATAGAGTTATCAATTATTACAAAAATAATATATAGGTTTTTATATGGCTATACTACAACATTAGCACTACTTCCTAGATCATACTAATGGAATAGACTGAACATTATTTCAGTAACCATCTTAGTCTTAAAGCCAAAATAATTTTAAAAGTCCTATTTTATAACAGATAAAAGTGCATTCACACATTATTGAAAGCTACATTTGATTTTCTGTCATTCTTTAAAGAGAATTTTACTTTTAGATTTTTTGGAAAAAAAATAAACCAGCTGCTTTTAGTTTAAATAGTTTACTCTTGCTAAATGCAATGGCAGTCTAGAAACATTTTTCTATCAAGGTTTATCTCCACTTGTTAAAGTTTAGATAAGAGACTGCCAGATTTTCTGCTTCAAAAGCGATAAGAACAAATGTAACCATCGATTCTGCTCATTTATCATTAGTATGTATGGTTTCACAGAACAAAGTAAAAATGCATCTAGCTCTGCTTAGAAAGAGGATACATTTGATTTAGACCAAAAGGGAAACATCAGATATTTAATTTCAAAAGATAGTGGTACAGGTTTTGTAGAAGAGGAGAGAATAATTCATAAATAATACAATAATGGAATTTTAAGTATAAAGTTATTGGTTTGAAGTTCACTAGACTCAGGTGTTTTTAAGGGTTTGTGGGGAAGACAACATCTTAAAACAGTCACTCATCATTATTCTAATGCTTAGGGTTGAAACACAGTGCTTTCTCTATTCAAGATGATTTGCAAATACTTTGTATACCTACATAGTATCATTTCTAATTCAGCAATTAACATTTACATGTACTTAAGTATTGCACAAAATAACTATTGGGAATTATAGGACAGATAGTATAGTCTAGGCATACTAAACACAGCAAGATAAAAGACAAAAAAGAATGCACAGGGGGATGATACACAAAGATACAAATAATCCAAATGTAGTATGATAGGCATTACGGGTGAAAAATGAGTGAGCAATATATGGACAAGGCACAATTCATGGAGGGAAAAAGATTGGATCTAGGACTTGAGGAAGAACAATCAAGATGATTTCAAGTAGAGAATGAGAAAGGGAGAAGACAATTCTGCATAAGGGGCAGAAGTAAAGGCACTGAATCATAAAAGGATATCAGGAGTTTGGGAACAGAAATATTGTTTAAATTGGTCATACATCATCAGTTGTTGAAATGGTGTAGGAAAGGATGGAGGAGATACAGATTTAAGTCAGGATAATGAAGGAAATTTAACTGAATCTTTGGCAAAATTGCATGATACATTTCTGTCATGGCAAATAGGTCTGGCTAAAATATGTGATATCTTTGACTAACAAAAGAAAGCAAGAGGCAGATGAAATGACTGGAGAGATACATATGTAAAAAATTGAGAAGCGTTTTGCAGAGTGTGCTAAAATGTTGTATTTTAGCTGCAGTCAATGGGGGTCCACTGAAGAATTTAAGCTGGGAGATGACATGATGAGTTCTGTCATTTTGGATAACTGGGTGATGCTGTGTAGTATGAGAATGTGAAGGAAGTGAATTGCATAAGACCGGGTCATGTTAATTTTGCCTTCCCACCATTCTTCCTTCCCTTTCTACTGAAAGGACCTTTTCCTTTCTTTTTTTTTTTTTGCTGGTTCTTGGAGCAAAAGTCATCCTATTATGCCTTGGCTAGGTTAATTATCTGGGCTAATTATAGTATTCCTTATCCCTGGCTACAGTGAAAGAATCAGAGATAGGTATGTATCCCTAGCGGGGTTTACCCTGGGATATTTTTTTTCAGATGTTTTTGCTGAGGAAGAAAGTAGTTTCATTTTAAGTGCGGAGCCACTTGCAACTTTAGAACCAGCCTCGTGGGAATAGCTGGCCTGAAAATAACAGATCAGAACTGAACAGAGGAAAGGAGAAAGGAGACTCCTGATAGACTCTATCCCCATAGTCAGCCTTCTCTGGAACAGCTCTATCTCATTTCTAAATTGTATTTATGTGATTATAGTAGTTTGAAAGTGGCCCCAGTTCTTCCCCTCCCTTTATCTGTGCCCTTTGCAATGTGAATTTTCAGCTCCTCCCATCGAAAAAATGGATTCTATCCTCCACTTCTCAAAGCCAGGATAACCTTGTAACTGACTTTGGCCAATAGAATGAGGAGGAAGTGATCATGTACCAGCTCTGAGCCTGAGTTTCAAGAGGCCTATGGCAATCTGTCCTCTTGAAACCCTGCCATTGCTGTAAGAACAAACCTACACTGGCTCACTGGAGTTTGGAAGACCTTGTGAAGGAGAGCTGAGTCATCCTGGCCAGATGGCAGCCGCCTTGCCAGCCTACCTCAATTATGCTAGCGCAACCAAAAGTATTCAAACCCAGTCCAGCTTAGCGGTTGTGCTCACCTAACCCATAGGCTTATAGGGCAAAATCAATGTTTAGTATTTATATTCCACTGAGATGTAATGGCTATTTCTGACATTGTTTCTTGTGACATTATATAATTGACAGTGTATGACTGTGACAATATATAATTGATGCAATAAGCCAATAAATTTACCCTTTTTAGAATTAACTGGATTCGAGATTATGAAACAACTAAATGAATCCAAACATAACCAGTTAACGAGGCATTTCAATCATCTAGATGACAGTTCATAGCCTGAAATACCATGGAATGCACAATTATTTAACATTATAAACAAATTAGAAAACCTAAAGTTGCACTAAAATAGTCTTGTAAAAACAACAAATGTTATGGGTGAAGCACAAAACTTGTTATACAGTTGGATGCAGTCTGGGAGTAAGGGGACATTGTTAAAAATGATGCTAAGATTTCAATTTAGAAAAATTAGGAGTTTGATAACTAAAATGCGGAATAAAGCAGAGCAGGGAACTGAGAAAACATGACCTAAGTGGCAAAGACAGAAGTTAGGGAAAGAGTGGAATTCAAATGTGTTAGCATTTAATGATTTCCATGGTTATGGAAAGATCAAGTATGATGGAGTCTAAAATGAAGGCATTGGTTTTGATAATTAGAACAGAGTGGTTGAATTTTCCATTGCAACTTCAGTGAAAACATAAAGTGGAATGTATGAGAAAATACAATCTGTACCAATTATTAAGCACTATCATTTATATTGTATATATCTGTTTTTAAGTATATATGTCTATATTTACTTTGAAAGGAAGGCATACATGTGTATTTACTCATTCACGCACTCAACATTTATGTATTGCCTGCTTGTCGTGTTGATTGCCAGAGATATGGATAGTGTCTCTGCTCATATTCCTGTGAAGGAGATATTATGTAGACATACATATGAAATATGTAAAAATTAGAAGAAAACATTTAATAAAATAAAATATATCACAGAAAGAGAAATCATCAACTCTACCTTTCAGAAGGCTTCCTAAAAGACAACATATGAATTGGGTTTTGAAGCACGAATCTAAATTCTCCATTTGAATAAGCAAATATGTGACCATCTAGTCAAAGGGAACTATTGCCTAGATGGTCATAGATTGTAAAATTGTACTGGGTATGATAATGACATTTCAAAAACTTGATTCTGATGAAGCACAAAGTGTGCTGGGAAAGCTGTGATCATTGAGATTGGCGATGAAGGCAGAGGCCAAATCTGCCTTTGTTGTAGTCTCAATGATCACAAAGAGATTTGTGCATTCCTAAAGCTGAGATCTGTACTATAGGGAAGGCTAAGAGTTGAAGACCCCTAATGCAAGGGGGTCACAGAGTCATAGTTTTGTTTAAAGGTAATTCAGGGGATAGTAGAGAATTGAAAAGTAGGGAATGAGACTGGGGTAAAAAGATGGTCAAGATAAAAATCTTTCTAAATATCAATGACCATTCCTACAAAATACCATCAAGTTTTGCATATCCGTGTATTAACTATATATCTTTACTTGATGCTTTATATCAACGTGCTTTAAAATTCAAACTTACTCATTCAGAACAAAACTAATTTCACTATCTTAAAACAGAATAACTTTATTTTATGATTTATTCTTACATGACATCTAAAATAATCTTCTGTACTACTAGTGCCAAGTAAACTGAAAACAGTACCATCTGTCAATGATGGTAGGAAAAGGAGAGGATAGAGTTGAGAGACACTGCGAGAGAGATTCACCAAGGTCTGATAATTGATTGGGTGATGGTAGTAATACTAACTTTACATTAGACACTTCATATGTGCTGAACACAACTGTGAGCACTTCAATATGCTTACAATGAGAATAGAGTGAGTTGTCTCAATTTTTATGGCATTATCTACATTTTACAGATGGGAAATGCACCATAGAGTCTAATAGAATGGTTCTTAGGTTTCTCATCCCACTGGTTTTCTCTAAGGACTTATCTGGATAAAATAAAGATTCCATATCATTCTGAATAAGCTAGCATTTATTGGGTGCTATATATTATTAGATAATGTATTGGGACTTTGTTAGTATTTGATGATACTAAGTCCAGGAACAAAAAAAGAACCACAGTCTCCCCTGCTAATGAAAACTAAAATTGGCCGGGTGCGGTGGCTCACGCCTGTAATCCCAGCACTTTGGGAGGCTGAGGCAGGCAGATCATGAGGTCAGGAGATCGAGACCATCCCAGCCAACATGGTGAAACCCCGTCTCTACCGAAAATACAAAAATTAGCCGGGCATGGTGGCGGGCCACTGTAATCCCAGCTACTCAGGAGGCTGAGGCAGGAGAATCGCTTGAACTAGGAGGCAGAGGTTGCAGTGAGCCGAGATCACACGCCATTGCACTCCAACCTGGGCAACAGAGTGAGACTCAGTCTCAAAAACAAACAAACAAACAAAACTAACTTTTTGTCTCACTACCACATTAATATCCCTGTGGAATGATTATTAAAGAATGGTAGCAAACTTAGGTAAAGTGCCAACTGATTAAGAGCTGAGGTTGTCTTATTCCATATCCTAAAGAACTCTGGTGAAATTGAATTGGAATGTATAGTGTGGGCATTCTACCTTCTGCTCATTTATCTGTATTGCTTTTTTTCCCCGATTATTTGGAAAATATATATTAAAGACTGACTCTGTGACAAGTACTCTGGTTACAAGATCCAAGAAACACCTGTTGACCTTCATGGAATTTATATCCTATTGAGGAAAGAGATAATTAATGTTGGATGGCCATAAGTGGCTTGGGCAAATAAATAAAGCAGTGACAAATGATAAGGAAAGCCAAAAGGCTCTGAATGCAGTTTATAATGGATGGACACGGAATGGTCTCATTGAGAGCTTTGCGATTTTGACAAAGATCTGAAGGAAGTAAGCCATAAGATAACCCAGGTGGAAGTATTCTATACAGAGGAAACAGCAACAGAAAAAAATCCCATATGTTTCAACAGGCATGGGGAACATACTCTCCCCTGGGTAAGGTAGAGAGAGTTAGAAGGCTCTGCAGGGTCTTAACCACTAAGCTACAAAGAGGAAATAGGAGAGAAAGTACCTGATAATAGCAACTACCTTTTAAGCCATAGTGACTCCATTGGCTAGTTACTATGGTTTATAGTAAATTCAAATCCTGATCAAGTAGATTAGCAACTAGTTCCTCCTTGAGGAAAAACTAGAAATGAGTTTAACAGGAGCAGGTGTAGCACGAAAAAAGGGCAAAAATTGTTCTTTCCAGTGGCAGTCTTAGATGAAATATAGGTGAATCGGGGATCTTCCTTCAGATAACTCCATTTCATGCCAGATTGCATTTCCAAACTGGCTTCCCTGTGTTATCATCATGTATGCATCGATATCCTTTCATTTATTGCTGAAAGAAAGCCAATACTATGCTTAAATACAACAGCCGTTTTATAGCATATTATAGAATAACTGAAGATAGGTTTAAACACCATAATAATGCAACTAACAATCATGTTTTCAGAGTTCTCTCACTTAAATGTAATCTTATTTTAATAAAGTAATTGAGTTTCAGTTTATAGAAATTCATACCTTATTTGAAAAGAATTTTATAACAGCATAAATACGCATATAACCAGTAAAGTTGCTCTTAAGAACAACTTCCAAATATAGGATACTGTTGAAATGAATTTACTTCTTTCACTTAAAAGATTATTCCTAACATAAGAAGGTGCTTATAAAAAATAAATCAAAAGTAGCTCAAACATCAGCAAAATCCAATAAAAGAGACATTCGAATGGCTTTTCAGTATTGGATTTACCAGAGCTAGAAAATTATAAACAGAGAAGTCATAGATGTCATGAAGTTACACAAGGCTCTAATGCCTCAAAAAAGAGGCCGGGGGTCATTTCCCTAGGTCTTTTTCTTGTGCCCAATAAAACAATATGCATTGGACCTAAGTTCATAGTAAACTCTGTCTATATCTGTTGGAATATTTAAATGGTCCTAGAGTGGAAAGAGAAATCTGTCCTATATTCTCACCTTTTCCTAACAATCCTAGAGTAAAACTGGCTACAGTAGTAGAGAAGGTTTGGGACATAATTAGTATGGTCCATCCATACAAAAATACTCATCCCGCAAATATGCAGATTTAGATTATTAAAGCTGATCTATATTCTCATGGTAGATTTGGTAATTTCTTATTCAGGGGTCAGGATAGGAACCTAACCTCAAGTTAAGTATTCTGTGGTATTTGTTTAGCTCTCATTTCTTGAGCACTGACTATTTGTTACCTTAAGAGCTAGACTGGGTAGAAGATAAATAGAAGCTACAAATACAAATTTTACTTTCTAAAAGTCTGTGCTCTAGTAGAAATAAAAGCATAATTGCACAATATTATGATACCATATAAACTATGGTAAAGGCATGTCTCAATTGATATAGCAGCTCATAGAAGGAAGTGATTATTCTCTCTGAGGAAGTTTAGGAGGGCTTCCCAGAGGTGGTGACAATTTAGTTGTATGGAAAATATAAATATAAGTTTACCATGTATAGAAGGAAGGTATAGTAGCATTTAAGAAAGTGATATGCAAAGTTATGACATGTAATGTTGGGTGAATGAAAATTAGTTCTGCACGACTATAGGATTGAGGGCTTAGAGACAAAAGAGTTTAAATGGCTTTGAAACACTGTTGAGTATTTCAGACCAGATACCCTAGAGAATTGCAAGCCATTGCAGGTTTGTAACTAAATTAAATTTTATTTTTAGGAAGATGATTTGTGAAACAATGTAAAACAAATATTATTTATTATAAACACTTAAATGAGTAACCTTAAATGGTTTAATAGAAAAATAAATGCTATGTTTTTATACAGACATGTTCAAATACTATCAAATCCATTTATCACCTTTAGTTTTTAGCCTCTTGAAGTCAGTTTTCCCTTCCCTTTATGAAATGATCACAATATATCTAACTTGCATGACAGCTAGTTCATACAACATTGGGCACAAAGGAGGTGTTCAATAAATATTGTATTACCAATGGGTTTTATTCACAGAATTTTTATGAAGATAAAAAACATATATATTTAAAAGTCGTAGTATAAATCCTGGCACATATTAAGCACGATGTTTCATTTCCCTTTCTTTTTAAATTTTTGACTGAAATAATTGGATTTTGATACTTATTTTTATAAGAAAAGGCAAAGAAAAATTACTTATTTTGAAAATGCCACAAGGAAATCTAGGGGATTAAGTAGTGTGATTGAAAGAAAAAAAACACAATAATAAGGTTATGTGATATCCATTTCACATAAAAAGCAATAGCTTCCCAGTGGAATACTGATCTATACAAATATATATACACCTAAAGTATAGACTAATTTCAGTTATGGAGGATGGAAATGGTCTGTGAATGTGATCATGGAAAGATATATATGATAGAGTGTTGAGAGTATTTTAAAAATTACAGAACAATATCTGTAGGTTGATTACATTTTTGAAAAGAAAGCATAAATTATATAAATGGAATAGCATTTAAATGATATATGTCAAACTGTTAATATCATCTCTGTGATGATGTGCTATTTTCAATTTTACCCTCTACTGTTCTGCATTTCTTACATTTTTATATTCATAGGCATATATTACATTCATACTATAAATACAAAATGGTAACACACACACACACACAGACACCTCTCACCAAGCTCTTTATTTTTTGCTAAGCTAATACACAAAAGATAGCACTAAAGAACAAAACACCAGCTCCTTTTACCAAGGGACCCAGCACACAAAAATGCAAAGGGAAAGTGGTAGCTTTGCCTTAATGAAGATAAAGCTGACAGTGAGAAAGTCCAGGGGAGGGTAATTGAAGAGATGTGCAGACATATGCCTCCACTCACTTATGGTTACTGACTACCAACGCTGCTGCTGTGTGTGGATGGCAGAGGCAATCTATAAGGCTTGAAATTAAGTAAATAAAGACAAATTTCCCCTTTTATTACACATAGAATTAGAAGCAAAAAGGATGAGGGAACGTCGTGATAAATAGTGTAAAGCTAAACCTTAGCATATGGCATCTACAGCCACACAGGATACGTTTTTAGAGACTCCAACTACAGTTAGAAACAAAAGTCTGAATCATTTTAAATGACAAATTGAAGGTATAAGATTATGAAATTGATTAATATGGAGTCACAAAGAGACTCGTTCTAAATTGCACAAAGAAAAATTGGCAATGTTAAGGGGGGGAAATGCTATTTTTCATGTCCATGAAAACTCAGATTTTCTTTTCTAGACACTTTATGAGCATTTTGTACGTGTATATATTATGTTTTCTGCTTAATTTCAAGGCTGAGAGAGAACATTTGGAAAAATACAAACTAAAATTACCTGCTAATCCAATACATCATGTTTAGTTTCTTTTCTCCCTCAATTAAATCTTGTTTTTCCAAGATCAACCACAAAACTCTACCTTCCAAATCCTGCAGGCCCTATTTTGTTCTATATTGTGCGTATATGTTCTATATTGTGTGTAAATATCATAGGGTGATGACATTTTGTTAAATGTGGCAAGAATAATTTAAAATCACTCTTTGTCCATCTTATGGCTACATATGTCACCTTTTTTCCTTGCTATCCAGAAATAATCATTTTCACTTTTATTTTTACTATGTTTTATATTTACACACAGACATATACACACATCACACATATACATCATCACAAGCATTTTCACAAGTAACTCTCAACAATATGACATATTTTAATAGCAGCAAAATATATCTGAGCTTATGCTATATATTAAACCATCCTAAATTCAGATATTTAGGTTGTTTCAGGGCTTCAGTATTATAGAAATGCAATGATAAACATATTAGCACACTTTTTTTCTCTGTATATATAATTCTATCCTTAGGCTAGATGAGTTAGCCTCCTCAGCTTTGCTCTCAATAATCAATAGTACTATTTATGACAATAAATAAGTCTCTGATGCCACTCATCGTAAACCAAACCAGAGTCAACTGTGAGTGACAGGTTAACTCTAAATCAACACCTCTTCATTTAGAGTTTCCACCTGTCTGAATTTTAATTTTGACCTCATACATGAAACTACTATTTGTTTTCACATTCCATAGAATCTGAATGCTTATTGTGTGCTGTTACTGATTGACTGTCATGTAGCAGTAAGTGTGCCTTCATTTCAATCTTCTGAAGTGTGATTATTTCAGTCAAGACAGTCTAGGTTATGCCATGGTGATAACACCAATATCCTAGTGTTTTTCAAGACAATGGCTTGTTTCTTTCACACCATTTTCCATTGCAGGTGGAGAGGACATGAAAAAAAAAAGCCATCTTCAGAGCTAAACACACAAAAATTCTAGCTCTTCTTACAAGCCAGAGCAGGAGAAAGTACCCCTATTATCCTATATCAAAAAAGCAAAATACAAGAAGTCAGAAAACAAACTGCTAATGATGCTTCAATGACACTTAAAATTCTCATATGTTGTTAAGAGCTTAAATTCATGAAAATTCTCATATGTTGTTGATGAGAACATAAATTCATGCATCCCCATTTTGAAGGCAATCTGGTTATATGTTAAAGAGCTTCAGAAATAATTATCTCCCTTACTTTAACCCAGTCATTCCTTTTCTGAAGCTTTAAATAAATAAAGCCAGATCTGTCTGGCTGATCTGTTTCAGCGACATAGCTGATTTTTTTTTCTTGCAAAGTTGGGAAAAAGTATTTTAAATTGTATGATTTAAATTCTGTCATATGGAGTATATGAAATTCATTTGGGGTCCCAGAGGACCCTCCAATTAACAGACAGTTACTTATGATAGGTTGTGTTACGATTTACACATGTTCCTGGCTCTTTTCTCAGGGAGAATTACATTCTGGCTCACTGACTCAGGACTGGCCCTGTGACTCACTCTCATCAATGAACTCTACACAGAAGTGACGTGTGTTGCCTCTGGGGAGCAGCTGTAAGTCCCTTCTGCAATGCTGACTGGCAGTGGTCCAGAGTGAGGCTGTTCCCTCAATCTGAGTAAGCAGAGCTTCCTACTAAACTCCTAACCATAGCCTACAAAGCTCTCCATTTAGGATCTGGCCCCTGTCTATCTCCACCCCTACTTCTAGACCTCCTCTTCCACCACTCTCTAAACTCATCCAAACATGCAGACCTTCTTGTTGCCCTAGAGTTCTCCAGGCATGCACCCACCACTTCATGTCCCTTATGCTTGCCGTTCCTCCCCATGGAGTATGATATTTTGTTTTGTTTTTTTCCTTCTTGTGTTTTCTGTCTCTGCTCAAATATGATCTCATGAAGAGAAAGGTCTTATTTGATTATAGATCTTATACCTCAGACTCTTCCTCGGATTTCTTTAGCTCCCTCCTTTTTTTTTTTCTATTTTTTAAAATTGTTTTTATGTTTTTAAGTTGTTTATTTATTGCCTAAGTCATCCACTACTGTGTTCTCAATGCTTAGGCCAGTACCTGACACATAACATCTGTTTAATAAATATGTCAAGTTAAATTAACAAATGCAGTTTAGAGCAGGGCTGAATTTCACATTCTTGAATAAACGGTTTGTTCTATTGCCACAAGGAATTTTCATAAATAGCAACAAGCAGAAATAATTTAACTCCTTGAAATATATACTTAAAAATAAGGGAGGCAGAACACAGATAAAATAACATTAGTATATCTTTCGAAATAGATATGTTAGCTTTTTCACCCTGAGATTATGAAACAATGAAAACAAAACATATGTCATGGTAAAGCAAGATGGAAAAGTCTGTGGTGAAGAGTATACATTGGATGCCCATCACTTAATAATGATCACCATGCCTACTTCCTAACTTTCCATTAACTTGTCGGTAAAATGAAGATAGACAAACATATTAGTCTGTTCTCATACTGCTATAAAGAACTGCCTAAGACTGGGTAACTTATAAAAGAAAGAGGTTTAATTAACTCACGGTTCCGCATGGCCGGGGAGGCCTCAGGAAAGTTACAATCATGGCAGAAGGGAAAGCAAACAGATCCTTCGTCACATGATTTCAGGAAAGAAGAATGAGAGCCAAGCAAAGGGGGAAAGAAGCCCCTTATATAACCATAAGATCTTGTGAGAACTTACTATCACAAGACTAGAACAGGCGAAACTGCCCCCATGATTCAATTATCTCCACCTGGTCCCACCCTTGACATGCAGGGATTATTACAATTCAAGATGAGATTTAGATGGGAACACAGAGCCAAACCCTATCAACAGATTATTGTGAGATTAAAAATCTATACTCGTGGCCAGGCACCATGGCTCATGGCAGTAATTCCAGCACTTTGGGAGACCGAAGCAGGTAGATCACCTAAGGTCAGGAGTTCAAGAGCAGCCTGGCTAACATGGTGAAACCTCATCTCTACTAACAATACTAAAATCAGCTGGGCATAGTGGCGGGCACCTGTAATCCCAGCTACTCAGGAGGCTGAGGCAGGAGAATCCCTTGAACCTGGGAGGCAGAGGTTGCAGTGAGCCGAGATTGTGCCACTGCACTCCAGCCTGGGCGACAGTGTGAGACTCATCTCAAAAAAAAAAAAAAAAAAAAAAAAAATCTGTATTCACTTTTTATATAGTGAATACATAGTTCTGCACATAGAATGTTTTCAATAAGTATTGGTTCATTTCTTTATCTTGGCTTATTTATATTGTATTAATTGTAATGTTTTAAATGTTGAACATATAACACATCATTACTTAAAAGTAGATTACCTAATCATAAATATTTTCTAAATAGAAAGCCTATCTAATGATGAAAAAGTAAGCATTACATTGTACACTTTAACTAAAAAATTTAACCATTGTAAACTAAAATTCTTTCCTCATGAATATATGAAATTCATATAAATTCCTATAGATTACTAGGCTTTAGTGAGATTTAAAAAAAAGTATAGCTTACTTTATTATAGGAATATAAGTATGTTTAAATTGAAATGGTTGCTAGAAAATGTATTTAAAAAACTCTACTTTCTTTCCCATATAAAATCCAGCTCACATAATTATCTAGCATATCATCAAATCACATGAGTGTTGCTTGAAATAGTCATGACCAGATGTTAAGTACAGTTTTGTCTTCATAATTTTAAGATATTGTTTAGTTTTTTTCTTGTCTTTTAAAGCTCACTGATTACACAATACAGTCTCTCTCCACAAAGTATATAAAGTTTGTTCCAACAAAAGTATAAAAAATAAAAAAGTAAAATATATTAAAAATGAAATTTTAGGACTGTGATCTGATGAAAACAGTAGAAAATGAAGGTAAAAGGAGAAATTTGGAGATAAATATTTTTTCAGTAAATATTCTTATACTCACTCTGAATCACTAGAAATGTTGTCTCTAATTGTCCCTTTATGTAACCTGATCCTGTAATTCAAATAAAGTTCTACTGTCATTCAGTGGGTTAAATAATTGTTTGTATCAATACTCCATCTAAGGAAGTATAATACTACTACTTTACCTTTCCACCCTCACCATTTATGTTCTGCTACACAAGGAAAAGGGAACTATATGTCACATTTTCCTCCTTAAAATTATGAAGAATTCTGAATCTTTGAAAAGAATGGGAAAGAAAGTTTAAAGTTTTTCTTTATAAAAGTAAATATCCTTTAGCACAGAGTTGGCTGGTGCTCCCCTAAATCCATTCTCTACTTCTGTTAGTAATAGAATTCCAAATATTTAGCTGGGCACATGAAGCCTAAGTCACCCTTTCAGCTAGGTTTGGCCATGTAACTAAGTTCATGGTCAAGGCAACATAAGCAGGAGAGCCATGCTTGGGCTCTTGGGATACGTTCTTAAGGAAAGACTGCACTTCCTTCTTTTCTGTCTCTGGGTGCTTGGAACACAGACTTGATAATGGGTCCTTAAGCAACCATTTTGTATATGAAATGGAGCTGAGTATTGGGATATAATTCAGTACAAGAATACGAAATGGAGCTGAGAATAGTATATGAAGTACAAGTATATGAAATGGAGCTGAGAATTGGGAATAATTCAGTACAAAATAAACAGTATCTAAGTCCCCAGTGATTCCCGAAACTATCGTGTCAACTCGGGACTTCTACCCCTAGTTTACTTTTATATGAAGGAAAAATAAAATTATTATCTTGTACTTTTGTCAATTTAGCAAAACCTAATTCTAACTGATAAAACCACATTCATGAAACTTTCTTTCATATGAATAACATACTTAATATATATTGCAAACAACTCATAAAGGCATAGATAGAACCCCTTAATATCACACAAGTGATGTTAAATATTTAAATGGAGGGAAATTACAGTGATTCAAACTACTGCTGATAAACTAAAAATCTAAAATTAAGATCAAACAAACCCAAGGTCATAATTATTTTAAGAGCTATTTATGTGTACCTTGTTCTAGATTTCATTTCATGGGAGAGAAAGCAAAGATATCGATTCATGGTTCAGTGGTGTGCACACTAGGCAACACTTGAGGTAGAAACTGAAGCTCCCAGGAAGAGAGAACAGCTGTGAGAACAATGTCTACGGGGTTTTATGTGCAACAATGTCAAGCTCTAAGTGGGCTAAGCTCAGTTACAGAGCTGAAATCCTATTGCTTCAGGAAAAGTAGGTTTTTTAAGGTTATCCACTTAAAAACAGATGGAACAGATCTAGAGCAGTGTTTCATGCCCCGACAATGGGTCTGGTAGGAACTAAACTAGAAAGGCAGGACCCAGCCAGTCACTTACTTGTTTGGGATAAGGGCCAAGAGGAAGATACAACTGAAGTCAAACTCAAAACCTAAGTAGGATTTAGCAAAGAATAGAGATGATAGGCAGAATTATATAAGAAAGAACACCATGACAAAACATTGACAAAACACCAAAATGCAACACCATGACAAACACCATTGAGACCAATAAAACAAAGGGACAGATAAAAACAAACAGCAAAACAAAACATATGAATATTCTTCCAAAGAAGGACCATGCAATCTCTTTGCTTAAAGCAGAACTAACAATGAGGGAAGAGGTGAGGGTAAGCTCTGAGGTCACTAAAAACCTGCCGTCTGCATCATGGCAGTTGGAAAGCCACAAAAGGACTGTAGTGTTGGCTGACTTTTCCACATGTGCCTTTTAAAGAGGTCCCTCCAACAGAGGTCACTCCAGCAGAACAGGGGAGAGGGGCTTGAGGAAAAACTAGTTTGGATTCAGCTTTTTAGAACAGAGGCAGTGGAGGGAAATGATGATAATTTCTACTAGAGCGAATGAGGCAAACAGGAAGAGGAATGGTGACTCTGAGGGCATAATTACAAGCACCTAGAGAGCTGAGCTGTGGGGCAGTGGAAGAAGAATGGATGAGCCAGGGCTCTGGCTTTGGTGGTTTTGCAGATGCTACTGCCAGAACTGGAATAGAAACTTGAAATTTTTAGAGAAAACCAGGTTCTGGGGGGAAATGACATGATCTGTGTTTGTAAGAGATCATTTGAAGTACCTATTGGACATCCAGGTGGATAGATGCACAAGAGTTTGTCTTTTTGAGTAAACCTCAGAAGAGCATGACGCTATAAGAGGGTTCCAAAAAATGTAGCTAAAATTTGGGCCACATTGCTATTATGTTACTCAAAATATGAAAGTCGAGATAATACAATTGTACATCATTGACCACAGGCAGACGTGATCAGGATATCTCATTTGCCAACCCTCTCTCTTCCCCGAAACAGTACTATTTCGTAAAGGAGACTGCACAGTTTCCACAGGGATCATTAAAGAGGGCTTTTGTTTCATTTTTAAATATGTGAAAATCTTGAGACTACTCATGATATTATAAGGTACACAGAGTTTGAAGATTCAAAGTAATGAATTAAGGTGGCTGAGAAATATATAAACCACGAGCATATTGAGAACGATAAGAACTATTTACTAAGCCTGTAATCAAAGTGTACAATCTGTATTTGGGAAACATCAAGTTAGAGTCTCAAACTGGTCTATTTAAGAACTCATCTCACAGGTTGCACAGTCACAGAACACCCCTAGTTCTATAAAAGTGAAAGAGATTTTAAAACTGCAAGTAAAGACAGTCATCTAAAGCTGCTTAAAAAAATAAAAATAAAATCACCTCTCTAGGTCAGGAACTCTTGCAGGTTTATGAATTGGGAGGGTCATTTCCCCAGAGGTTGAAAACAATGGACTTGCACTCATTCCATTTTACGCTACCGCTTGCTGGCTTGTGCTTTTGTTTGATTTGCATTTCAACTCCATTTCTGCCAACAAATTCAGTCCCAGGTTCTCCTTAGGAGAACTTCTTCCTGGCCAGGCATGGAGTCAGATTACAAACTGAACTGGGGAAGGAGGCCAAATGAAGATCCACCTTGGCTTGCTCCTTATGTAGGAGTTTACTAGGGCTGCACCTGGGATTGGCTTTCTCTGCCAGGCCTTTTCTATTATCTCTTTCAGCTGTAAGGTAGGTTGAAGCTCTCCTTTTCTCTGACAGTGTTTTAAATTTTTTAACTATTCGTGTTTTTAAACTCTTTTAAAAGTATTGCAGATACTTTGGGATTTTGATTAAATTTTAACATACTTGAATATGATTAAAAATAAGTAAATAATAAAACTAAGGTTTTAAATTTAAAATAGAGTAGATCTTGTTTCCAGGACTGGCTCTGCCTCCAGCTATGTGACCCTGGGCAAGTCATTATACTTTTCTGTTCGTGTGTGTGTGTGTGTGTGTGTGTGTGTGTGTGTGTAAAATGAAGAGCTGATTTTTAACTGGCCTTGGCAGTTGTCAAAGTCTATGTAATATAGGGTCATTTTGCATTACAAGTCTACGAAAAAGATTGTAATTTCCTTTGAAGGTGTTTCTCTCTTTCATAATACGCCTTCTAGTATCAGCAATATAGGGCAAGGGACCATTACTGCTTTTCTTTGTTTCAGAATAAATGTTGAACTTTTTCCCAACAAAGCCCCTTAGAATTCTTACCAATACACATTTCTCTGCAGTTCTATTTCTGTCTCACAAGCCTGTTGCTTTTCTTTTTCAATAGCTGCATTCCCTTCCCCCATAAAAGATAAATAAATCTCCTCTGCTAAACTGGCCTTTCCCTGCTAACTTTCAGCTCCATGGTAAGAAGCAACGCGCATGTTAGCCAGGTGTATTTAGAGATGAGGAGGCCACGTTCCCTTAGTTGACATCTCAAAGAGCTTTGGGCAAGGCCTGTCTGAAGAGCAATTTGACCTCTGAATAACTTCTTGCTCATATCCTACCCAGATGATAGCAGTGTTTTCTTGTTTAAATACGTGTTTTCCCTCCTTCCTACTTTCCTGGAAAATAATTAAATCAAATGTCCACCACACAGGATAAAGCAAAGGGCCAGGTGGAATTAATATTGAAAATCCACCCCTTAATGTATTCTAATTATGAATTATTTGAACACTTGCTTTTCTCTAAAATGGATGTAGTTTTAGAACCTGCCTATGTAAAGTTGTAATGGTGATTAAATGAGATAAAACAGAGCCTGGAAAACAGTAAGCACTGAATAAGCATTATCTACTGTTATTTGATCATCTTCAAATGTAATTAAAAACTTATGATGAAACATTTGTCAATTTCATCCTAACTAGAGAAATCTTTGTAATTTCATGTGTAAAATTTGCTAGTGTTTTCACCATTTGAGAAACTACGTTATTCCCTTGATAATAGACACAGAGACCTCTTGAATCCATTAATTGTTATAAGACTCTTGGGAAAGTAAGGTAGAAGGAGCAAGACTTAAAAGATTAGGAATCTCGAAAAACTCAACAAAGTAAGAGGGAGATAAAAGAGAGAAACACTAAATATAATTAAATAGTTATGTCATAATGGAAGTGTTCATAAAATAGAAAAAATATATTCAAATACAGGATTTAAGATTACCACAATATTGAAAGATTAAGGAAGGGTGAACTGAAAAGCACAGTAAACTCTTGCTGTAAACTCCAGAAGCTATTTGCACTTCTCAGTTAACACTTTCAGATTCTCGATTTGTGCCTGTTTCCCAAACTTGTTTGTATTTATAAGAAGGGTAGGGTCAAGGTTTATTTATTCATGACAGCATCCACAGCACCCAGTACTATCATAGTAAATGCTCAATAAACATGTGCTGATTTAAAACAGAAGTGTATGACAGAAGGCAGTGGAAACCACCTCCCCAACACTACTGCCGAAGGAATTTGGAGATGCTATTACTAAAAGAGTAAACAAAAGAGATTGTAATGCAGTCATATTTTTGAATTGAAAGAAAACAAGACAAAAACTGTGCACATAATTACTGACTCATTCATTTAAAAAATATTTATGATGTAGTAACTAGCCTAGCCCATGTTCTCCTGGAGCTTAGAATCTAGGAGTAGAGACAACATTCATATCTATGTATGCAAATGACAATTTAATTAATTGAGGTAAGTGTCCCAAAATAGAAGTGTGTCATCCTGTGCAGTGTGTAACTGGATCAGGAAGGTGGGTGGGGGGACGATTGGTGATATTTAAGCTGAATGATGAAGTAGGCATTAGTCAGGCAAAAGTTCGTGGGTGGGGGGATAATTCCAGGCAGAAAGAACAGCAGATGCAGAGGGTTTGAGGCAGGAAAGAGGTTCCTGGCCTACTCTCAGAACCAAAAGATACCAGTGTAGCTAGAATATAGTGGACAAAAGGAAAAGAGGTGACTGAGGAGTTGAACCATCAGGGACAGTTCATCTATTGGTCAGCTGATAGGAAATCATTGAGAAAATTCAAACAGGAGAATAACACAGAGTTACATTTTAAAATGTGTATTCTAGCTGGATATGGTGGTGCAGGCCTAGAGTCTCATCTGCTTGGGAAGCTGAGGTGAGAGGATTGCTTGAACCCAGGAGTTCAATACGGTATTGAGCCATATTGAGCCATGATGGCCACTGCACTCCAGCCTGGGCCACAGAAGAGAAGCTGTCTCAAAAAAAAAAAAAAAAAAAAAAAAAAAGAAAGAAAGAAAGAAAGAAAAGAAAAGAAAAAAAAAGAGAAGGTGGAGAGTAAATGTAGAGAAAGAAATTTTGAGATCACTGTAGTCATGAAAGTGGAAGAAAACTGTGCCGTGGGCTAAAGTGGAGCCATTGGAGATAGAGACATGTGAGTGATTTAAGATGAATGTAGAAGATAAAACTGATGTCTGGGTGATTGGCTGAATGGAGAAAGGACACAAATAGGTTACAAATGACTTTCTGGATCCTAGCTTAAGCAAGCCCGATGGATGTTCCTTTTATTGAGAAGAAGATTGAAGGGCAGGGAGAGATTGGGGTTCAGTTTTAGAAACATTCAGTTTAGATGCTGAGAGCACATCCAAACAGTGAAATCAAGTGCACAGATGAGCCTTTGCTTTTGTCTCCACCTGCTTCAGTGCTTTCCCATTGAGCTGCTTTGCTGAGATCCAGCCAAACTCCTCTGTAAAGTCATGGTGGTGGAAAGATGCTAAAGCATTTGAAGCTGAGAAGGGAGTTATAATATTTTAGAGAGCAATTATTACTAAGTACTGGAGCCTTAATGTACAGCTTGGTAACTATAGTTAAGAAGATGTTGTAGACTCGAAATTTGTTGAGAGTAAAAATCAAGTGTCCTCATCATACACGGTACCTGTGAGGTGATGAATATATTAATTAATTTGATTGTGGTAATCATTTTGCAATGTGTACATTTATCAAACATTGTTTTACACTTTAAAAATATACAATGTTTATTTGTCAATCATACCTCAGTAAGGCTGATAAAAAAGACATTACTGAGGAAGTTCAGAAGTAAAAAGAAGAACAAGGATGATTAAAAAATAAAAATGGGACGTTTTGAACGTGGAAGAACTGAATTCTCTGTGCTTGTTAATTTCGGGATGACTCATTGTATTTGGTTTGTAAGTGGATTTTGGAAGTACAAGTGACTGTAATTAAGAGGAAAGAGGCTAATAAAGAAGAATAATGCTTTATATCTTTTTGTTGACCTCACTTCTAAGGACATGTAAATGCCTTCAGAAAACTTCTCTCAGCTCCCCTCAACTTCATTTTGAATCTTTTTTTTTTCCTTTTCCTTCTTTCGTTTTTATTTTCTTTCCTAATCTTTACATGTCTTTCTTTTCCTTGGTGCCCCATTTCTAGAGCTGGAAATTTAGGCAGACAAGGAGATACTGTAAACACTAGAAAGATTTTAAAAAACACGCCTTTTTTTTTTTTTTTTTTTTTTTTTTTTTTAGCTTTCGTACTGTTAAAATAGGACTACCTTCATAGTTTTGTGTAATCAATTTTGGTTCTGTATTATTGATAGGAAAGTTCGTATAGATGGTATGTATAGGTGAAGAAAAATATGCATCAACTCCTCCTGTCTGAATTTTACTCAAATTAAGTAGAAAAGAGTAAATCATGTAAAAAAGAAGTTTGATCTGGGAAAATTTGCTCTGAGATGCTTTTGTTGAGAAAAAAAATTTACATTATAGACATAAAAATCTCAAACCATATAGTAATAACTGCCTCTCATTTAGAAAGTAAATTTGAAAATCCAGTTTTTCTGCACTGCATTTATCAGAACTCTAGTGTCTTAAGAGGAAATGAAATATTGGCTCTGTAATTGTAAGGGGGTTCTGTAATACAATAAATCTGAAGGATGTGCTCTACCATACTCCCTCATGGAGCTTCAAGACACACATGAGCACCTAAAGGCTCTCAACTCTCCCACAGCAAAGTGGCCTGTATAAAGCATCCCAGCATCTTCAAAGCTTACTTAAGCCTTGAACAGTTTATTCTTCTCAGTATAGCTTTTGAGGATCCTGCAAAAGACCAGTTTGGGTAAAGCTTATGAAAGTCATTAAAGAAATATTTCCTTCTTTAGAAAACGTTTGTAGTTAGGGATTCCATTCTTCTTGTTCATTCTTCTGCAACCTTCACTATTGGGAAGTACTGCCTGGTACCTAAACTATCTGATTGAAATGTCAATCTTATTTTTCACAAATTCTTACTTTTTTAACCAAAGAGACCTGAGCATTTCCTCTCAGAAAGACTTTTTGGACAACTGAAGAAACATATTTAATCATATTTGCACCTTCTCTAATCTAGGGATCTTTAATCACTTATTTCATAAAGTCAATTTTCCACGTATTAAATCATTTCATTATTTTTAATAGGATGTAAATTCTTTGTTTTACGGCACAACAATATATTTTGAACTATTACTACATTTAGGTTTTAATTCACCAAAAAAGCCAGAAACTTGAAAACCGCACACTTTTGTAAAGCTTTAAAAATACGTGGCCGGGCACGGTGGCTCACGCCTGTAATCCCAGCACTTTGGGAGGCCACGAGGCAGGCAGATCACGAGGTCAGGAGATTGAGACCATTCTGGCTAACACGGTAAAACCCCGTATCTACCGAAAACACACATAAAAATTAGCCGGGCGTGGTGGAGTGCGCCTGTAGTCCCTCCCAGCTACTCGGGAGGCTGAGGCAGGAGAATGGTGTCAACCCTGGAGGTGGAGCTTGCAGTGAGCCAAGATCGCACCACTGCGCTCCAGCCTGGGCAACAGAGGGAGACTCCGTGTCGCAAAAAATTTAAAAAAAAAAAAAAAAAAGGCTTTAAAAATGCATGAAAAATAATTAATACGAAAATCCATCTGCCTTTGGTCCACCTCATTTCCTTGCAACATGCTACCCATGTTGATTTCTCTCAGTTAAGAAAACTCATCAAATGAAAACCTTTTGTTCCTTAAATAATGATACCGTGAAACTACTCAATGCACAACAGATCGGATATATTTGGCACGTATGTAATGAGTGGACTATTGTGGACTCAGAATATTTTTGCAATAATTTATCCTTTAACTTCATCCTCCAATGTTATGACATCAGCCTTTCATAGAAGAATCTTTTCCCAGATGGGAAAAAAGTGTTCACTAGCATAATCTAAACTCTATTAGTTTGATAAAATAATACATTTATCCATAAGCAAACTAAAATTTAATTTTTATTTCTATTTTTAATAACCACATTGCAAATGTAAATGTATAAACTCTCTAAAGTTGATAATTTCTCTTTTCCAGCTGCATTGTCTGTTGTATAAATACAATAAACTTTTAAAATAGCCCCACTTACTAATTCAAATCTAAATGATGCAACTAAATAGAAAATCTTAAAATTCTTAATCCACATTGAGAGTTGCATAAGTTTCACAAAAATCCCAAACGTCTTGTTAACACTGATAAGGCTTCAAGAAGAGGGTGAATTATAGAATATTAATAATTATAAAATATATATTGGATACCATATGTGAAGCACTGTACAAAATAGTGTACAAATATTACTAATGTGACAATGCTAAATGTCTTCAAGGAGCTCAAACTCACTGGATGTGATTGCACATTGAAAGCAAAGCAGAATAGCTGGGCATCGTGGCTCAGGCCTGTAATCTCAGCACTTTGGGAGGCCAAGGTGGGTAGATCACAAGGTCAGGAGTTCAAGACCAGCCTGGCCAAGATGGTGAAACACCATCTCTACTAAAAATGCGAAAATTAGCCGGGCATGGTGGCACGTGCCTGTAATTCCAGCTACTCGGTGGCTGAGGCAAGGAATTGCCTGAACCTGGGAGGCGGAGGTTGCAGTGAGCCGAGATCATGCCACTGCACTCCAGTCTGGGCAATAGAGTGAGACTCCGTTTCGGGGGAAAAAAAAAAAAAAAAAAGAAAGAAAGCAGAATAAAACAAAACTAATCTAATTCAGCCATACACACACTATTGTAACAAACAAAAAGAAAGCATCAACAATTCACAATTGTCAAATTGTGGAACCAACCCAAATGCCCCTCAATCAACAAGAAGATAAAGAAGCTGTGGTGTGTGTATGTATATAGATGGAATACTATACATATATATATAGTATACATTTATATCATGTATGCATATCTATGATGATATATATATGAGATGGAATTCTACACAGCCATAAAAAGGAATGAATTAACAGCATTTGCAGTGACCTGGGTGAGATTGGAGACTATTATTCTAAGTGAAGTAGTTCAGGAATGGAAAACCAAATATCGTATGTTCTCATCAATATGTGGACGTTAAGCTATGAGGACACACAAGCATAAGAATGATGCAATGGACTTTGGGGACTTGGGGGGAAGAGTGGGGAAGAGTGGATAAAAGACTACAAATATGGTGCAGTGTATACTGCTCGGGTGATGAGTGCACCGAAATTTTGCACGTTACCACTAAAGAACTTGCTCATTTAACCAAATACCACCTGTACCCCAATAACTTGTGGGAAAAAAAATGAAATAATAAAACATTTAAAAATATATATTAAAAAATAAAATAAAGAATAAAATAAAGCATAAGCAGCCACTGTAGCAGGCTGAGGAAATGATGATTTTTTGGATAGGGATGTTGAGGATAGAATCACATAGGATACTCGGTGACATATAAAGGTTTTTAAGTGTTGAAGAACAGTATGATATTCTTAGGGACTGTTTGAACACAGACATGAAGTTTAAATATGAACACATGTTCAAAAATGATGAAAATAAAATAATGAGTGTTAAGGAGTATTTGAGAGGATGAGGGTCTGAGGTTGGTTTGGTGTTAGATTATATGTCATATTGATAAGATTTTTGTTTTCGTTGGTGGTTTTTGATGTCATTATTTACTTTTAAAATCCATAAACAAACATATAACCTATGATCCTATACTTCTTTTGAATTATATAAAATAAAAGTAAGTTTCTTTCCATTGCCAGGTATTTTCTGTCATGCTTAGCTGCACTTTAGGCAATAATATATTCTTCATCATACTGTAAACTCTTCACCAATTACTAGAAGTATTCCTTTTATCTTTTAATTCTCGGCTTTTAAAAATAACACATGCAATCGAGATATTTGTAAATATAAGGGACAAAAGAAAAATATAGAGTGCCAAGAATAAAACTTCTAATGTGAATTATACATGAGAGGCTTATAATTTGGTGAGAGTGATATAGAAAGCCTGTAATCTCAGCGCTTTGGGAGGCTGAGGTGGGTAGATCACAAGGTCAGGAGTTCAAGACCAGCCTGGCCAAGATGGTGAAACACCATCTCTACTATTGTATAGGTTAAAGATGGTGCCTGTGTAGGAGAATAATAAAATAGAACGGCAATAGAACTCTGGGACTAAAACACAGAGTTCTATTCAGGACATTGACAAATGGTAACTATTTAGAGCATCACAATTTATAAGAGTAAATGAATAAGAAACCAAGAAAAATATTTTCTAAGTATTATTTATGAGACCCCAGGTATCTAAACAGCTCACTCCTTAACTTTTACTGAGGACCCTGTTCAAATATCTCTTAAAGAAGCTTTGCTGGACTATTCTATTAAAATAGCAGAATATAAGTTTAGAATGGAATGGAATTCTAGAAAAGAGAGAAAAAAAGGTCAAAATCTAGAGAAATCAACAGTTAATATATTTGAAATATTCTTACTGTCACCGTAAGTGGATAAGTGTATGTTCTGCTTTAATCATAATCACTTAAAAGATTAGATATCTTAATATGGGCTATAGAATTAGATACATTAATAATCACTTGAGATCACTATCTATGCCAGAATAAATTAGTACAGCAACCTTTTGAGGGAAAAAGGCAGTAAAATACAATTTGAAATAATCAGTGGTGTTATAGAGCTCTCTTTGCGTAGATCATTGATGACTAGTTCTTCCAATTTGCATTAAATGAATCCATTGGATTCTTATTTATTCTTAACTGAATGCACACTTTAAAGAGATACCCAAAGTGATTAATTAAATAATTTAAAATCACCTTTGTATTATATAGTGGCATGAGACAGGAAATTAGGTGACAATTCATGGGAATATTTTGTATATCTTGGCAAATAACAATATAGCACCATTCCAGCAAATATGAAGAATGAATAAGTAGTTACATTTTACAGTAGGAGAAACTAAAGTGCATAGAGATTAATGGTTTACTGAAGACCATCTATATTGCTATGGATATTAGTTGGAATAAAATAATACTTTTTGTCTTAGTTCTATAGACAAGTTATATTTTTTGCAAGAACGTACATGTAATTTTTGTCAGTGAAGTCATTGTTGCTATTTTCTGCATTTAAGCCATAAGACAGATACAAATATGTACATGTAAATAATTATAACAGAGAAAATGAGCATTTTGATAAAATATTTTATTAATAATAATATATAATCATGGTTATAAAAATAACAACTTTATTAACTACAGAAAGTTTATAATACAAGTCATAACCACAGTGTTCCCTTTTTTGGGTAAGCATACAGCTATACCACTCAATAGGCAGCTTATTAATTTCCTATTTACATAGAAGACAAACAGTCATAACATCCACAGTATTTCATTTTCAGTTTCCTAAAGACAGAAACTTTCTGTGCAAATGGAAATGAGCCTACTTAAAAGTTACACTGTCAAGATATATATGGTCCAAAACATTTTAACTTTTTTTGTATTAGTAAATTCTTAGCTCCAAACTTAGTTGAATATTGAAAGATAACTTCTTTTTGGACTTTATCATGACAAGCGATTTATTTTAAAATTATGTATTTTAAAAACAAACACTATGTACTTTTACCAAAATTAATTTTATTTTTTAAATGAGTTTGCCTACATATATGGGATATAATTGATTATAATAGTATGTTTTGAATCTCAGTATATCGATTTAAGGCTTTTTAGTATAAGAGCTTATTAAAATTCTTTACCTCATGATCTCTATCTTGCAAAACCAGTATTTCTTTTTTAAAAAGTTTAAAAACAACAACGAAATGCCTGACAGCAATTTCCCACTTCTTGACAGTGTTCTTTTCAAGAGAATGTTGTGGCTATAACATTCACTTTGTACAGTACCATTGGTACCAACAAGAAATATTCACAGGAATAAGTGAAATACAATTTTGCTATCACATGCCATTATTGTTAATTTTCTTGCCTTCCAGTGTCTCACACTTCCCATAATTTGAAACACTTAGATAGCAAGCAAAAGCCTGTTAATACTAGAAATTGACTCAATAGATTTTACTGAGGACCTGCCCACAGCATATAGGTAAAAGTCATTACACATTTTACAATAAAATTAAAGAAGTATACAAAAGGATTATCATTCCTTCCGCACGGCAGAGGCATTATGAAAAATATTTTAGTTTTACACTTCAATTCCTGGTAGACATGAGAAAATGTCTACAATTATAACAGTACATAACCATTATTCAAACAGCCAAACCAAAAATCACATTGAAACCTCTGACTTAAAAGATCCTTTTGTCAATGACACAAAATAAAGTGGATAATTGGATTTTTAAAAATGTTTAATAATTTATTCAGCAAAGAACACGTGGTAAATAGTATCTTCCGCCCGCAAATAATGACATGACTCTACCCTGTTCTACTACCTAAAATAACACGGACCTTGTTCATCTAACTTTCATTGTCAATTCCACCCATGTCCCTCTATCACAAAAGGAGCCTCCCAAAGACAGAATTATTTTGTACAGTTTGTTTGATGATTTATTGGTGGTATTGTTTTTAGCCTTTAATAAAATGAAAAATACTGGGCTCAAAATGTCTAAATACTTAGCTGCATCTTGTATCTAGCTAATCTTTATCTGTATTTCCAGGAAATTTAGAGGAAGAGTCATAAAAGAAGTATTTTTAAAATGTGAGTATTTAAAAGTATGACAATTTTTATAAAAGTTTAAAAAATATCATTAATATGCAACAATAAAATTTCACTGGTTCAGCCAGAAGAAACTATGAAATATACTTTATATTTTGGCAATATACTCTTGAAATTTCTAGGTGTTCTTATGAAAATGGTGTATTATATAAGGAAAAGAGAAATACAATCAGATAAGATGATGGAGACTAGCAACTAGTTGGATGTCTTTTTGCTTCCACTTTAAGTTCCTTGATACCAGCACATATCTTATTATGAAAAAAAATTTTGTATAAGCATTTCTGGACTTGCCGCCAGAAGTCCAGTTAGTTCTGTGGACTAAACTCTCCATAAACTTAAAACCATTTTAGTCCAGATTAAACGGTATTCTAAAGAGTTGTTAGGGAATCATTTGGGGACTTAGCCTTGATAAAAATCACTCAAGAAAACTAAATCAGAGAAATGGGAATACTAGATTCACACCACTCAAAAAATTATTTTTAAAGATGTTTTGTACAGGAAGATTTTTTGCAAAAATTCAAAGCCTATCCTATTACTTTTTGTTATTCTATTTCTCAACAATACATGATTTTTAGCTAAACATGACAAATACAATGATAAATATGATCATTTGGCTGTTATACAGAACATGAAATTTAAATGTCTATTACATATGGCATTGGGAGTGATCTTTGTAAAATGAAATAAGAAAAAATAAAGATATCTTGATAAAATATCTGATTCAACAGATTCCACTGTACTTCAAAAAAAAAAAAAATGAATACAGAGTTTAGACAAACTAGTTTCTTTCCCTTTACAAGTTTTCTTTTACTTCAAAAAAACTTTATTAGGCTAAAATCTTCCAGGTTGAGAAAAGTATTTTTTTTTCTCTAATATATACTTTAATGCATGACTTGATGAAGGGTATTTATAAAACTTTGGAGACATGAAAATTTTCCTCTTAAATTTTTTAAAATTTAAAGGCAGTGAGCTAGAAGTCAATCACAGCAGCAATTCTTAGAATTAACCTATTTAAATACGTTTTTAATGACCAAAGCAGTTTTAATCTTCTTCAATTAGACACTGATCTGAGCACTGAAGAAATGCTTTAGGAAAGTAGACATACAAATATCTTGTGTAAATAAGTGGCCTTAAGTTTGGAGGAAACAAATTACACAAATAGAATTATTACCCTCTTTCCTTTAAGAATTAGAAACTACATGAAACAAACTAGGATATTGAATACATGTAAACACCTAGATTAGGTGTTATTTAACCTGGGGTGATGGCCACACGTAAAATGTCAACCAGAGAAGATCATCTGCAGATTACGTATGGAGAATTAGCCACTCATTTTGATTTTGCATCATTTTTTAATATTTCTACTGGTCTTTAGAGATTTCTATTTTTTTGAGGTAAAACTATAGGTACATACTTCTAAAATATTTAGAGGTTACATTAAGTACATCATAATTTAAACTGTAGTGCATGTACATGTGTACCTAGGCATGTGTACATGGGTATGTGGTTTTGTAAAAAGTGTGTTCGTGTACCAGTATTGCAGGATACATGGTGAAGAGAAATGAATGAACTATAACATATAGCATATGAAATGTAATATAATTTAATATAGGGTACAATTTAAGGACACAAGGTATAAATTGTTTTGGTGAGGTTAAAATAACATTTAATTTATGGTTTACTCATTATTAAGAAACCAACCTCAGAAAGCAGCTTAGAGAGATTAATTGATTTTTTTCCCACTAAATCTTTATCCAGCAATTATATCTGTGTGTTTTTTTAATCCATTCAAGTATCTTCAGGAGATATGTTACTACACTTGCATGTACCTTAATTCACTTCAACATTGACAAAATAACACTGACAAACAAAACAACAGAAAACACCCATGAACATTAATGAGAATTTTAACAAACATGACTCTCCAGTAGTTGTCTTAGGATTGTTGTAAGTGATATTTTTAATTCCACATTCTCTGAAATCTTCATGTAAAAGACAGTTGTATTGGTGGGTGCTTCAGACACACTTACTTCAGCTATGACTGTGGTACCTTATATGTTAAAATAATTTTGTGTATCCATTTTGCATAATATGCTACTCGGACAAAAATACCAGGACGATTTGGAATGGCGCATCCACGGCCGGGAACAATGACACCAAGAACCATTCTCATTTTATGTTGCTCACAAACAAGTGGGCCACCATAATCCCCCTAGGAGTAAGACATACAAAAACAAAGTATTATTAGGAATTTAAAAAATAGTTCATTAACATTATCGTATATAGATTTGCATCTCAGAGATATATACAGAAAAAGAGAATAACTGCAACCGAAATATGAAGATATAAAAATTAGTGTACTAGACCATTTGTTGACTTTCTACTGAATTAGCCAAGACTGAGATAATACCAAGTTTAAAGTGTTCTATTATGTGTAGTATTCTCCTAAAATGACTTGCCTTTTCCAAAATAGTCAATCATCTTTTAAGTGTGCTCTGCCTTTGTTGGATGCAGACTAACATATAACCATTGGTACCTATTTAATAAGGTAGATTTTATATTTATTTTAATCTTCTTATGTTCAGTATAGAAAATTTGGAACATGTGCAAAAATACAAGTAAAAAAGAAAATAACTTGTAATCATATAACTTTAATAATTAAACTGCATTATATTTTATCTTATTTCTAAACCTTTTTTTATTTGCCTCATCCAATCCTGCCCCAGATGATTTTAACAAGTTAAATAAAAAACTTGTAGTCAATAAAATAATTCTGTTAATTGAAATTGCTTTTCCAAGCAAGGAGTATTCCTCCACTTACTGCTGGTATTAGTAGTTAACATAGTTATATTTATATTTTATACCCTCCTTTCTATAGGATGTCCTGTGATTTCATGGCATTTCTTATATGGTAAGCCCGTTGCATTGTCAGATAGAGATAGATGGAAGATTAACAGATAGCTTTATTTGTGTTATATATATATATGCATTCATATATTCATCTATGGTTTTATTTATTCATATAATTATATAAAAATATATAATAAGCCAATATAAATAAACAATGCACTTATTGTTACATATAACCAGTACAACTGTGCTGCACCACTTTCATGAACCATGTAGCCTCCTAAGAATGCAATGGCTGGCTTTTGGTATCCTTATATGCATAAGAGTGTTTGGAACTACCTTAATTTTCCCCCAACAGCGACGGGGGAAACCGCTGCAAAATTAACTTCTGTGATTCAAATGGGAAAGAAGAGAGACATTGGCATTCTATGATGGGGAAAACCAAGTTAGGGGTAAAGCAGAATATTAAACAGTAAAGAAAAATAGTTTATTCCAAGAGACTTTGCATAAACTATGCCAGCTGAGGAAAGAAAACTGATTTCTTTTTTTTTTTTTTCTGAGGCAGAATCTTGCTCTGTCACCCAGGCTGGAGTACAGTGGTGTGATCCCGGCTCACTGCAAGCTCCGCCTGCTGGGTTCATGCCATTCTCCTGCCTCAGTCTCCCAAGTAGGTGGGACTACAGGCACCCGCCACCACGCCCGGCTAATTTTTTGTTTTTTTTTTTTTTTTTTCCAGTAGAGATGGGGTTTCACTGTGTTAGCCAGGATGGTCTCGATCTCCTGACCTCGTGATCCGCCTGTCTCGACCTCCCAAAGTGCTGGGATTACAGATGTGAGCCATCGTGCCTGTCCAAGAAAACTGATTTTTAAACAAATGCACTAGTGATTACTGACACAAACTCCTCGAAGTAATTTACTCTGGAAACTTTCACTAAATATGATGTTACTGCTATTATACAAACATTTGGGAGGTATCTCCTTCAAATTTATTTCAGTGGTTAAATTGCCTTGATTTAAATGTCAGTGACATATATATTTTTAAAAACATTCTGGAGGATAAATACATTTTTTAGAAGTGGCAGAATCTATTTGAGGTCAAGTCTTATCAATAAGGTTAAAAACAACACATATAGTAGACAGAGATGAATAAATCAAGCTGAAGAAGGGAAATGAAGAATATATAGTTGATAATCCAGATTAAAGGCTATTCTTCAAAAGCAGTTGTCAAATTGGTTTTGGTAATGACAATAATTAGATGATCTGTAAGGTTGGGTCTACTTAGAAACTTCTGTGTTTCCGGGATGCTTATTGCTTTTTCTTTTTAAAGTATAGTCATTTCTTTCTCCTAGTAAATTTTCCCCTGTTGTAATGAACAACGGTTTCATTGTTCGTGATTTACTAGAAAGGCAACAAATTTGAAACTGGTTATAAACATGTAATCTGTTTCTAACCATATCATTTTTAAGCAGTTCTAAAAACTAACTTAGTAAACAGTAAACATTTTCTCTTCTTTTCAGAAATAAAATCTCAGAGCAAGGTGTATAGCACTTGCATTTCAATACATATTTATGTTCCATACTTACAGCATGCATTTTCCTATATATCAAAGGACATTTCACTATCATTGAACTCATTTCATCCTTTGCCACACACAGCATTCCACAATCCCACAGCCCTGAAGCTTGGAGAACATGTCTCTCACATTCAAAAGCTAATTAAACTAACAGCTTAACAGCTTGTCTATGTAAAATAGGGATAGGAACATTGCCAAGCTGAAATAACAGTTGCCTAACAAATGAAATGTCCAAGCTCATAAAGTCACAAACTTTGACCTTTGGGCTTTTTAAAACAGAATGTTTAAACACATACACAGAGCGAGAGAGCAAAAGAGAGACCAGCTTACCCAAAAAGAGATTTTAAAGTTTAAAGCCAGGCATCTCTAAATGATATAACTTGTGGAGCTCATTTCGAGATAATTTGGGAAGATGAGATACATTTAGAAAAACATTAGAAAAATGCAAACTATTGATTTAACTGATTTGGACACTTCTCATTTGAATAGCTCTCCCTTGGAGTTCCGGATCTACACACTTATTGATTTTTGAGTGACAAATGTCATCATAGTTTGCTGCTAATAAAACATTGATTATCTCACTGTTTAGTTAAAGAAATGCAGAATATTACAGAGATAATTTTCCCAATTCCTCTCTCCTAGAACAGGTTGGTATACAACATTTTTCATTTGAGAAAAATAAACAAAAAAAAAAACCCCATGAAACACTAAGCTATTAATCACATCCTCCTTATGAAAGAACTTCCTTTTTACCTCACATGGTCCTGATCCAATCTTCTCAGCCCCAGCACATATTTCAGACTCATTCAGAGTCACCTTCCCTCGGTGATGCTGGCTGCATTTCTCATTTCCCATTATATAGAGATGTGCCACTCGTAATAGACCGTCATAGTTGATCACTAGATTGATGCAAAAAAACATACAATAAGATGAGAAAAGTAAGAAACAAAAATAAAATAAATATGGCCTCATCTTTTGAAAACTAGCTTACATCCAGTGTAGCCCCAGCCATAAACACTGCAACTGGTCTTTTCAGGAATTGTGCATCCATAATTAGGTAAATCAATTGTATTAACAAAATCATCCAGGACAGCAGGTCTGAAAACACAAAATAAAATGGTAAATACTCTCAACTGGATTCAACACAAAATTAACATATTAAATGTAGTGTTCATGTTTAATATGGCATTTACAGAGAAGTCCTGTTTCTTTATTAAAAAAAGAAGTGGGAATGTCCAAATGTATTGATGAAATTTGGAATAGGTAGTAAAGAAATGAGTCATGTATTTGCCAATATTTAAGAATAAATGGTCAATGCTATTTTTTAAAAGAATTATTTTACATTAGAAAGTTATCAAATAACTGCTAAGTTTCTATTTTAAAACAGACTGATCAGACTGTTGACCCAATGTTAGTTATTCATTTTTTACAGTTTTGTGAATACCTCTCTCTATATACACACAGAGAGACCCACAGGCACACATATATACATATATATAGCATGTGACATATGTTTATAATGCATCTGCATGAGAGAGAAACAACTGCCACACAGCTGAAGAAAATGCTCCAACAATTCTAGTCCAGGTGAAAAATACAAAATCTTCTAAAGTAACTAACCTGGCAAGCTTCATTAAAACCAGATCTGATCCTTCAGGGCCATATACCAGCTGGGAAACATTGAGAACCTGTTTGCGTTTCTCATCTCCTCTTCCATGGACATCATGAATTCCAAGCCAAGCCTCATAATCTTTCAAGTCTCTGAAGGAAACAACTTTAAATGTAAAACATAGTAATTCCAAATTCTGTAGTATTTTTCCTATCTATTGTTATTTTAGACTATTAAGGCACATAACCTAAATTTAAAATTTGATTCATAGTATAATAAAGAGCAACACATTTGTTATGGGAGATTCTGAATACTACAAACATACGTAAGCAGAAAGAGGCTTTTAAGTTGCTGATGTTCTAAATGACTATTTTAGAAACTTGCTTATGCTTGCTAGAGTAAGTCACTTGTGAAAAATGCTCAGGTAAAGCACTTTACATGAATTACATTTTTCTCTGCAAATTTTGTTTTGTTTATATCAGCTGTGTATATATTTGGTTTGGTAACAGGTGTTGAAGTTTTCTACAAACAAAATCAAGGTGACCTTGCTGAGAAGCAGGAAGTTAGTTTACGAATGCTGCCTCTTTATCTTTTCCTTAGGCCAATTTTCATTGAAAATTATGCCCAGGATGATCCTGAGGCTGACTCTACAGGAGAAAGAAGCAGTGAGGATTGGAAAAAGCCTATTGATAATTTAGAAAAAAAAAAGAATTATATCTAGAAATATAGGGTACAAGTAGAAAGTTGGGATATAAAATATTTACATAATTCTAGCAAAATTTTTCCCCAACTGAGAGTAATGCTAATTGTGAAAAGAGGTGAACTGAAGTAGTGTCTTGTAAATATCAGTGACGTCAAAGTAAGTTTTGTAAGCCAAATTCTAAAAATAAAATAATTTGTTCACCCCACTGGTGAATCTCTGTAAAATGAATACATATTATAACCTTAAGAGCAAAGTGGAAGACATATAAATTTTAAAGGCTCAAAATAATACTAGTTTTAAAAACACTTTACCGAGAAGGGAAACACTGTCGTGCAGTAAGAACCCAACTTTCCTTTATCAATGATCCTCCGCAGATATGTTTATTTCTGTGAAAAAGAGGAAAGAGAAACAAGTAACATCTGTGCAGAAAGAGTGACTGCCAATTAATGCAAAGCCTGTGGCTCCATTTGTTAAAAATAAATGCACTGCAGAAGAAAATATATAAATTAATCCAATTGGGATAAAATGAGAAGTTCTTTTATCTGAAGGGTGATATTTGGTGATTGTAGCATTAGAACTTTTTTTCATAATGTGACTACAAATTTATGAAATCAATTTTACTTTTGTGTAGTCTAAAGAACTCAGTTATTACACATCAATAGCCATCCCGAACGTACACATTCATGTGTATGTGCATCTATCCTTGTGAGGAAAGTATGTGCTACAAACATAGAATAATTATAATTTTTTAAAACTGTGAACCTATTTTAAATTCAGTGTTTGCTTATTAAAAATGCAAAGTTGAGTTCCTATTTGAACCCTGACAACCATCCAGTGGTAGCAATTTTATTTGTGCACTATTTCCTTCTTCTACTACCATTATGTAGTTTTGATATATTAACTTAAAATATAACCGAATCTGAATAAATTACTTTCTCCAGTATAAGATCAGGAATATAATATTTCATCTCTAAAGTAAAACAATTTTGTGAGGCAAATCATTTAGGAAATTGTAAAATATTTGTAGAGTATGATGAGTACTAGTACATTTATTTGATGATATCCAAAATCTGTAAATCCATTCTTTTTTGGCAGAGACATGGAAAAAGTACAACTTTTCACAATTTACATTTCCAAAGAGTACAGAGGTTCAGTGCTTCAGAGGGTAATACTAGAAGATTCTCAGACTGAGACCGCAGTTATTTATGGCCTTTACCACACAGGAGGATAAGAATATATATTGACTTTTAATTTCTATCCTTCTCGGTATGAGTTTTGGAAGAATAACTAAGCAGCTGTTGTTGCTAAGAACTTGGATTTAAAAAGGAAAAAAACTAAAAATTTACAGTACTCTAATCTGATGGAAAAATAGCTTCACCTGCTTCTCCAAAAATGGAGATGACCAAAGCAGTATCCTTGTGAATTCTCTTACTAGAAAAAATAATTTAGAAGTATTAATACATGTCTTCTTTTATCCTCTGGGGTTATAAGAAAAGCAAAGAATCACCAATTAACTCAAATGTGGATTATTGAAAGATTTCTCCTTCTTTCCTTCCTTCTTTTTTTCCTTTTTTTTTTTTTTTTTTTTGACAGACTCTCACTCAGTAGCTGGGATTACAGGCATGTGCCACCGCCACCATGCCTGGCTAATTTTTGTATTTTTAGTATAGATGGGGTTTTACCATGTTGTCCAGGCTTGTCTTGAACTCCTGACCTCAAGTGATACACCTGCCTCAGCCTCCCAAACTGCTGGGATTACAGGTGTGAGCCACCACACTTGGCCTCTTGAAATATTTTCTATAATTAAGAAAATTAAACACTCCAACAGAATTCTAGAGTCTTTACTAAATCCTCATACTGCACACTCAGCTTTAATATTCTGGTTAGTTTCACAATTCTGTTTTAGTACTACACACCTAGGACAGCTATACGACAATTATTGGCATAAATATTTGTAAAATCTGATGAGCCATTCCTTGAGAAAAGGGTATACTATAAAAGAACTTCAGGCCATCTCCTACAACATTATGGTCATCTAAAGTCACATATATCAAATGATATAAACTCTTGCTTTCCAATAATTGGTTTATTCATAAAAGGACTTACGTTTCAAGTTGTCTCTATTCTAATGTCACTGTGATTTAATAATAGTAACACACATACTTTCTTTTTCTCTACTCTAGGAGGCTAGGGGTGAGGGAACAGGAGGGTATTCTAAAAGAGAGGATATTTAGGTTGAAATTTGAAGAAGGAGAAAGAATTTTCAGGTATAAAACATGGAGGAAGAAAGCCACATGTGCTGTGGGAACAACAAAATAAAGGCTTGGAGGAAGAAACGTGAGGTATCTAGAAAACAAGAGACAATGTGCTCAAATTCAGATGTACCTTGGGGTGTGTTGCATGGCGAGGTTCTGATAGAGATAGCCAAAACATAAATATTTTAGCATTCCGATTAACATACAGAATAATATATGTAGTATATGAAAGTTCTAAGATCAGATTTTAAGTTAACTAATATTTTCAATCTTTAATTCTTATGACATAATTATTAAGCTTAATTTTCTCTAACAATATGATTTGCAAAGTGATTTTATGTAGAACATATCATTGATTCTTAAGAGCATTGAGAAATAGATATGTCAAGAATTTTGTATCCCCACTGATTATTGTAATATCACGACTATTTAACTATTGGCCTTTTTGTAATGATAAAATGCTCTAGAATTTAAAATCGCCACTTTTCTTTTGATTGACAAGGAAAAAGTCAGAAATTAAAAACAAAAATAAATGTTTTGACATGATCATGCTTAAACATATTAGAAAATAAACCCATAATATCCTAGATTGGAAATTTAATAACAAGTATAATAACTACTATGGTAATAATAGGGCTTCAATAATATTTTGCTTAATCAGAACCAAAGTGTCCCTTGGAATCAGGGACAATGCCAACACATATGGGACCTTTGTGAAGATTTAAAAAGGCACTACCTCTGGAGGCACAGATTGCAGTCCGGAGCTTACAGTTTGGCAAGCAGAATGTGATCAGGCTCCTCTTTTACTGCCTCACCCAGGTGCCCCGTAGCGGCTACAACCTTCACGACCACGTGTCCATATTTTGGGGAATATGACTCTTGCACATATTCTGGATATGCATGATTTGCATCTATTAATAATTACCTGTATCTCAAACTAACCATCCATCCTACATTTGTTCGTGTTGGAATCCCATTTACAACTCGCAGTTGTTTCGTTTTGGCGCAAGATATTACAGGATCTAAAACAGGACCAAACATAACATTTTAAAATAGGAATTTGAAATAATCAGTGCCTCTTAGTTTTCTTAAATGCAATGATAATTAGATAAATGTAACTATTCTTATTGTGTCCAAAGAACAGTTTGGAGAAAGAGTAGTTTTATATGACCACAGCATTATATTAAGCCCTTAACACATGCCATCCTCATCTAAGAAGCTGAGTAACTCAGAAAAACAAATCAACTCAAAGCAGACAGGATTGCCATGATAGTGACAGTGGCTTTGCTCACAATCCACTAACACCGAGCTCCTCAGATCTAATCCCTCACCACCTTCAACATAAAATAAACCAAAGTTATTTACAACGATTATTTCTAAAGGTCAGTAGAAATCAATAGCTTCAGTGAAAAAAACAAAACCAAGCTTTACTTGGATATTACTTCTGAATTTGTACAGTTAGATTGTAGATTTATTCGATATGTCTTGCCAACATTTGATTTATTGAAATCATATCCAAATGATATAATTATTATATTCAAATCCTTATGTCCAAAGACATAATACAAAATTCATTGGAGTAAATGTTTTCCTGACCCTCCTCTGTGCTCCTCGCCTTATCCTCTCTACTTCTGTCCATGGTCTAGAATAGATTTCCATTTGCTTCCTGAGCCTGGGGCACAGCAGGTGGTATTTTAAATCAAAAACACTTGAGTAACTTCCTTCAGCTCAAGAGATATGTGAAAATAAAATACAAGTGGCCGCCAACAGATTCTTAAACTGAGGATTAACTGAATATCTCAGATTGTGTCATCTCGTGCCCACTGGACTGTAGGGCCTGCAGAGAAGTTTACAAACAGAGTAGAAGGGAGGCACTGAATAACTTTCCAACTTTCGGGTTTCATTCTTCCTGATTTCAGCATCCTAATTTTATTAAAGCATAGTATATATAAAGGTGTTCCGTTATATACATTGTGCCCCAAATTAGAAATAAATATAAACACTCTTTTCAAAATCACATATACCATCTTATAGATTTTTTGAAAGAGAATTGAATTTTCATATTCAGTATGCAGTTGCCTTTGAAACTCCTTTACACGTACGCATAGAAAAATATATTTTAAAAAGTAAAAATAAATAGATTAACTTTTTATAATGAAAGCTAATATAGATAATTTTCTTTGAAAGAAATAATGACATTTCTGACACTCAGAGAGAGACTCAGAATATACTTCACATTGTGAAAGATTACTTACGGTCTAAATTGACTATTGTAGGTGTGGTATCACCTTCACCTGTAAAAATAAATGTGTAGCTAAATACATAATTCATACATGCATATATCTGTTATATAAAACAAAATATATATTAAAATCCAAGTATCAATGAATTCAATAATTTACTAAAATTCTTTTTTGTTTGTTTGTTTTGTTTTGTTTTTTTTGAGACAGAGTCTCATTCTCTCACCCAGGCTGGAGTCCAGTGGCGCTATCTCAGCTCACTGCAACCTTCCCTTCTCAGGTTCAAGCGATTCTCCTGACTCAGTCTCCCAAGTAGCTGGGACCACAGGCACACACTACCACACCCAGCTACTTTTTGTATTTTGAATAGAGATGGGATTTCACCATATTGGCCAGGCTGGTCCCAAACCCCTGACCTCAAATGATCCACCTGCCTCAGCCTCCCAAAGTGGTAGGATTCTAGGCATGAGCCACCACATCTGGCCAATTTACTAAAATTCTTGACATTTTATTCAGAGATGAAATGTAAACTGTTTTGAGTAATTATGCATCATTTTTACTGGATAATATCGTATGTATATGCCCTCTGGTACTAGGTGATATGAGCAGAGCCCTATTTTATGACTGTGGAAGCTCTCAGGTGTGTGTTTGAATGATCACTGGCCATTTGAATTACATTGCCGTCATCAAGGAGCTGCCTCGATCCACCAGGATGTCCAACATCCTACACAATGAACATTCCATTGAATAGCACTCATGTTCATTACCGTCTACTTGGACTCTTCATATTGATAGGCCATTTTGCTTCTGTAATTTGAATCATTTAATTTTTTTCTGAAAACTTTTAGTTTTATATGGTTAAGGATAATTGCAACTACACAAACTTCATAAATCTCTGCAAGGATTCTAGAAGATAGAAATCAATGTCACTAGTGGAAAAAGAGTAGTAACACCATATAATTATGCTTTGTTAATTGAATATTTCAAGGGTTGTTTTTTCCAGATGCTAGTAAAAAAATATGGAAAAAAGAGAACACTGAAAACTACAACTTAATTCTAATTAAAACCTGTAGCTTACTACTTTTTCATCTCTACTGGGACTTAATTGCCACAAATAAGAGAAAGGCTTGGAAGATGTGAGGATTTTGAAATACTTATGCTATAATGAATGAGACACAAGACATTTCCTGGAGCTTAATGTCTGACTATTCAGAATTGATGGCATAGAGTTCAGTTAGGCAGTGTTTAGACCCAGATGGTTGTTAATCCCTGGAAATGCCCTGAGCTCAAATAAGCCAGCAACAAACCAATAATGCATATGGATTCCTTTGTAATAGACACCAATGTGATTGTTATTTATGATGATAGTTGTGAGAATTAATATATACTTATTTATGCTCATTTTCCAGATCTAGATATTTTAAATGAATAGGTTAATGGTGAACATACAAAATTCATCATTTCTCTTTCCCTGTAGCTTATCCTAGAGGAGGGTTTGTCAGTTAGCTGAGGACAGTGTTTTAGTTCATAAGTATGAGTTAAGATTGAGGCCGACTATGGTAACAAAAACATCAAGGATATTGGTTTTCCACATGAGTCAAATACTTGAAAATGTTAAATAAGTAGATATTTATTTCTTATTTTGTGATGAGAAAGACTGTTCTATCTTTACTTGTATATTAAGTCTCTTATTTGTAAGCATTAAGCTAATAGGTCTACAAAGTGCTTAGTTAACTATTGTATCTTACAATATATTTAGTTTTAAAAATTTGTAGATATGGCCTTGCGAGGTGGCTCACGCCTGTGATCCCAACACTTTGGGAGGCCGAGGCGGATGGATCACAAGGTCAGGAGTTCAAGACCAGTTTGGCCAACACAGTGAAACCCTGAATCTACTAAAAATACAAAAAATCAGCCAGGTGTGGTGGCAGGCACCTGTAATCCCAGCTCCTTGGGAGGCTGAGGCAGGAGAATCGCTTAAATCTAGGAAGTGGAGGTTGCAGTGAGCCGAGATCGTGCCACTACATTCTAGCCTGGGTGACAGTGTAAGACTCTGTCTCAAAAAAAAAAAAAAAAAAAAAAAAAAAAATTGTAGATACTATAAATTTGGGATTTTAATAATTAATAGTAATGTATATGTTTTCCTTTCTCTAATCCAATATTTCTCACACTTTAGCATAAACTGAAATACCTTTTAAAATTAAATTTCTGGGGATTCTGGGTTGGTAGCTGGACTCTTAATTTTTAGCAAGCATCCTAGGTTCTTCTGTTGCATACCTGGATTAAAACTTGAAAAACTACTTTCTAGGCCTTTTCCATTTCACTACCAAATACTATTCTCACTTTTCTTCCTTTACTTTCACCCTATCTATACTACACTATCTATACCACACTACTTTCAGACTCATGTCTAAAAAATATATGTGATACAATACTTATTTTTTATTGGTTCAACTTAAATTTGAAGAGAGAAAACATGTCAATGATAAAAGTTTTACCTATGGAAGAGTAGGGGGGTGTGTGTGTGTGTTTGTATGGCCTCAGAACCAAACATGGACTTTTTCTGAAAACATAAAGAAAACTTTCTCCCACTCTTCTTAAAGTTTTAACTCAATTTCAAAAGTTTACAAACATTATGTATTTCTCCATGAGAAATCTATGTTCACATTCTCATTTTATATATTGTCAATACATACATATTACATGATTATATTGCTTTGTAATTGTTTACACAAATGTCTCCTTTCTATATTATGAACTATTTGAAATTAAGAAGCAACGTTTGTATTTTTATAAATGTAGTCTGTTAAATATGGCTTTGTACACAACAGCAGCTCAATTAACAATAGTGAATGAATAAATGAAAACAGAGATGGAAGTTAAGGCTTTGACTGTTTACTATGCAACAGACACTGTTAACAATAGCCCCATATAATAGGTACTTTTATTATAAAATATCGCAAATACAAATATGAGTCCTAAGTGGGTTTAGTAACTTGCCCAAGATACTTAAAAGTGATGGGTCTGGCATTCTTAGGAAATGTGGACTGAAGTTCTTAACCACTACGCTCTTGGTAGTTAATTAAGATTTTTCTAAAATAGTATACCAACTGTGTCTGTGTATACTCATCATATAGGCATCTCTTCATTTTTATGTTTGCATATTTGATAAACTTAAAAATATGTAAAATATTATTTTGTAAGCATGTTAGAAAAAAGAATAAAAACCTTTACATATTTTGTAAGAGAATTTTACAGTGTGAAAATGATTTATATAGTCTCTGCAGTTATATAAATAATAAGAACTCAAATCTTCTAAAGATAAATATTATTACCCTTTCACCAGGGAGAAAATGTAAATAAATCCTGGCTATAAATATTAGTTAGAAAAATGACAGTGTAAAAATCTTTATTGAAATTAATGTGTGGTATACCTTGAAATAAAATGATTTATCTGCAATAGCATTTAATCAAATACTAGTAACCCCCTCAAATCTTTCAACAGCACATTACTTTTAGTTTAAAAATATTAGTTGAAAAAATTTTTTGAAAACTTGTAAATTATTAGAGTCCTGGCTCCCTTGGTTTGTGATTATAAACCAAATCACAGTGCCTTGAGATTCTACAGGACATTTCACTGTTAACCATGCATGTGTGCTAGATAGAGCTGCTGTGGTCTTTAAAAAGTCTGGAAATCTGTAGAGGAAGCAAAATAACCTGTTTTAGAAGGCAGATAATTGCCTTTTTCCTTCTTCCTACACCATTGTCTATTTTATGAGCCTCCATTAGTCTTAAACATAGAGAGTGAACAAAAGCATAGTGCTATAAAACTAGGACTTAGAAAGATAATAATCTTTTAATAATTTGTAAGTATTTTTGTATGGCATTCTCTGAAAAGGTAGGTGTGTTTCTTTTAGTATTAACATTGGGGCTGTGTCAACCTTAATATGGGAAAAGTGAAGAACATTAGGAAAACAAATTAGTTTGAAAGGCTATGATCATGGCTGATAATATGAAAATAAACTTATTAGAAATGCCATTTATTTGCAAGCATATAATATATTTAGTTATTTATTCTTATAGAGAATTTCCCAACCTATTAAAAATAGACGGAGCAGCTCCAAGTCTTAATTAGAGGTAGATTTGATTAACATCGTATTTTAAAAGTTTGCCTTTAATGCTAGAATTTCATAAAACACAACTGTTATTTCCATTTAAGGTGAAATTTACCACTTTAATTTGACAGAAATTCTAGAAAAACATAGACTTGTGTTTGTATTTCATTTTTTAAAAGCAACATATTATTTCTTCAATTTAATCTCTCTTTTTAGAGTAGACAATTTTGCTGCTATTCTCAAGGAACTTGCTACTACTGGCTGGTCTCACAAGAAAAACATTCTTAAAACAAAGTTCTTATCAAACTATAAAAGTATTTCCTTTCTAAAGAGAATGTGGTTTAACATTGTGGTAAAGGATGTTTGTTGTAAACAATAGAGTTACAGATACATAGTATAGTAAAATGGTCTCTTTCTACTGGCACAGCTTTATAAAAAGGATTTTTCACTCAATAACATATTTAAGACACACTTCCATCTCAATACATATTACTTTATATCACTGGTTACTGGTGGAAATGATTTTGCCCTCCAGGGAACATTGGCAATGTCTAGAGATAGTTTTGATTGTCATAACTTGGGGCAGGTGTCATGCTACTGGCATCTAGTGGATAGAGTCCAGGAATACTACTAAACATGCTACAATGCACAGAACAGCATCTAGCCCAAAATGTCGGTGTGCAGAGGCTCAAAAATCCTGACTATGTCAACATTATTACTGCTTTTGATACATTTTATCAAACTGACTTCGAAGCAGGATTTTGAATTCACACTCTAAGTAGCACAGAATTGAGACAACCTGATTACCCAGGTCCTCACTAATACTGGATATTTACAATCATTTTATTTGTTAACCTGACAGGTAGAAGTGACTTCTCATGTCTTAAAATTTTTTTTCCTATTAATACATTTTAATGTCTTTTCATTTATTTCTTAGCTATATTCTTGAAGACTTATTTTCTACTTTTTTCTCCTGAGTTCTCACATCTTTTTCTTATTGATATCTAGGGACTTTTTAACATGAATTATACCAGACATGTATTTTATATGAACTATGTCAAACAGGTATTACATGTTTTTTATATAACTTTTACTTTATGCACTAATATCCTTTTAACAAAGCCATCTGGGAATCAGGTAACTGGGTGGAAAACTCCAGGCTCTTCTTTAGTCTTAAGTTAAAGAACTGAGAAGGAAATAGAAGTACCACTAGTTCAGATCTGCTCATGGCTCTTTTAGTGGGCTGGGAACTTTGCTGAGAGCTCTGCTATATTCAGAAGTCGAACAGGGAGTACTGGTGTTGGAGACTGGGGAGATATTTCTAGCCCAGTCATATTAGAACTGTGGCAATTAAGGGAATAATTGCAATTGGGAATAAATGCCAGACCACCTATATTATTTGCAACTTTTAGATGAAATGTAGTATATTTAAAATATTTCACAAGACACCAATCCCTAAGTGTACTTACAACGAGAAATAGGGCAATAATCCCAAGGAATGAGTGGATTTCCCGTGTAGCACCAGGGTCCATGAGCATCATCATCTGGATTTCGGCAGTAATTCTCATTCAGCTTACTTGCATCTGGTTCCCAGAAGATATGACTGTGGAAACAACAGGCTTTGCACATCACAAGATGCTCATTCCATCCAAGAGACACAAAATATTACAAAAAGATATAATCTCAGCACATTACTTTCACTGTAGATACAGTATAACCTTCTACTTGGGATGAATTTTAGCTATTTTGTTTGAGGTCTGTTTTGTTGCTGCTGTTGTTCCTACACTTTAGAAGCAGACTCTCTAACTTGGAAATCTGGAAGAGGGCTCCATAATTGGCATATTAGATTTTGTGATTTTGCCTCTATTTGAGAATCCCAGTGGCATGGTAACAATACTTCTGTGCATAGAAATAAGAGAAACATTGTCTAAAGCAAGCAGATGGCAAAGATTAAAACTATAAAGTACATAAAAATACAAGCTATTATACAAGTATTTTTTTACATTTTAGATACAAATGAAGCATCACTAGCAATACCACTATGACAGAGTACAAGATATACTGAAATTAATAATGTGTTAATTAAATAATTAAAATTCTAAACTATACGGGTCATATGGTTATAAAATATTATTTTCTGACAGATAACTGAGCAATACTTTATTTCTAATTTACATCTTAACAATTTATTACAAAAGAAAAGCAAAGATTGTAAATTTACTGTAAATTATTTTATACGGCCATTTTCATTCATGTAACATCAATATTTACATTTACCTCAATAACATGAATGAAGTCAATTCTACGTGGTCACTCTGACTGCTCATAAAAGTCATTAAAACTATGCATCTTACTGAATTTGTTTCCAGTTATTAATTGCTACCATGCTTGAATATAATTAATGTATAATTTTAAATAAAACTTTAAAAAGCTTGAATATGGAAACTTGGACTATATTTCCAGAACAAGGTTCATTTTTCTGGACCAAGAATAATAGTAAACACATATAGTACTTATTACATGCCAGATTGTGTTGTAGGTTCTTTATAGATATAACCTTAGACCAATCTTATGAGACAGTCTTTAAGGTTATACCATATTACATTTGTGGAAATTGAAATCTGGAGAGGACAACTAATTGGTGTAATGTCACATGGCTTGCAAACACTAGAGCTGGGGTTTGAACCCACAGCTGTTTTAAGAGTCAGTGCTCAAAACCGTCATGCTATCTCCTACTTACAAAGTTTGTCCTTAAGCCAAAATGGTACCATGTGACTTAATCCTTGATCAATTTCCTACAAATTGTTTCCAAAAGTCAAACCTAAACTAGATGAATTAAGTATTATTAGGGACCCATTGATAGTTTCTAAATAAATATATCCCATATTTTCAGTGGCATGCGGGTAAAAGTTTACCAACTGGTACTTTGAGGTATGTGTATGTTGAGGATGAAGATGAGGAGTCCTCATTTGTAGCTGTTGCTGATTTCTGTCCTGTAAATACTTCTACTATGAAAATTTCAAGCTTCTAATGTAAAATCACTGAAGGCAACATTTTTGAAAGAAGATGAGAACAATTATATCTCACAAGTCCGTAAGAGCAATCTGCCCCACCCACCACTGCATGTTTCTAAAAATGCTTTAAAAAATAGCAGTGCTGAAATTAGCATTTATTTTAATCATGCCAATTCTTATTTAAAATTATTTAATAAATCCTTTTAATCTTCAGGATAAAATTTACATTTCTTAATTGAGCTTACAAGACTCTCTATATGGTGTTGTAAAGAGGTAAAAATAAACATGTAAAAAATTCACTTTGTGAATTCCTTCTTTGTGGACATTGACCAAGTTACATTCTTTCAGTCTAACCGCAATTATTTCCTATATTCAAATAACCTAATGCTTTGGCCTTTGCACATACGATTTCTTGTGTCTAATGTCCTCTTCCTCCTCTACTTCCCTCGCCCGATTCTTACTCATCATGTACATCCCAGTCAATTTCCCTTCCTTTAAGAAGCCTTCCTGACCACTCATGTCCGAATAGGCACTTCTTCGCATTCCCATAGCATAAAATATGCTATCTTTCATAGTGTTCATATGGTATTTCCTGTTTGCTTGCATCCCACACTAGAGTGGGAGATCTCTAAGGATAGAACTCTGCTGCTCTTTGAAGTCCTAGAACTACAGTGTCGATATAGTAGCCATTGGCCACATATGGCTAGCGAGAAATTGATCCAGTCCAAATTGACAGGTGCTGTAAGTGTAAACAGACACCAGATTCTGAATATGCAGCATGAGAGTATAATGTAAAAGATATTTTCTATTATTTTGTATTAAATACATATTGAAATGAAAAACTGTAGATATATTGAATTAAATAAAATATATTAAAATTAACTTTGCCTGTTTATTTTTACCTCTTTAAAAGTGGCTACTAGGAATTTAACAGAACGGATGTCGCTTACATTTGTGAGTTGCATTATCTTTATATTGGACAGCATTATTTTAGAACCATCCTTTTTGTGTGAAGTAAATTAATTGAAACAATATAATCCCCTATTGAATACATTTTGGAAGAGAATAAGGAACTTAAAAGACTGAAGCAAAGTCACTCCATCTCTCTGAGCCCTTAAATTCCTATCCACACATAGAAATCTTTCCTGTAGGATTGTGGTGGTCAAATGGCATAACTCAGGTAAAGCAGCCATGTTATAGGCACTCGATCAAATGACTGTAACTTGTTTTTTCTTTTATTCTAGTGCATATACTCTGGGATGTTTATGAAAAATCTGCTTTAGGTCACAATTATGTGTCATACTGCTTTCACAATTTTGTAAACACTAGCACTATTGCTAGGGCTGAATAGATGCTACCTTCTCTGTCTATGAGTATATCTATGGTAAAAATCTGTAATTCTCTAAAATTTGTAGATTTTTTTCAATTACATATACGTTCCTGTAATTATTGGAAAATTGTATGTATCAAAGTTCATAAGGAAACCTGTCATTACACATTTTTAATAGTTAAGGTTTACTATTTTAGATATTTAAATTATATATGAGTAATTATTCATTGATTTGTCGTAAACTACTATCAATTATTAAATATGAAAACAATAATCCCATAAAATACACTATTTCAAACACAAGATTTGCCACTTAATTATACATTGTCTTATTAAATTATGTAATTATTTTGTCAATGTGACTGTATCCTCCTTAGAGGTTGGAACTAAAATATTATCCACTTTTTGTTGATGTTCCCCATGATAGCAATTACAGTACAGAACACACAGTAAATGCTCAATAAATATCTACTAACTTGAATTGTACATTTAAAAGTTTGCTACATAGAGAAACAATGTTATGATGAGTTGTAAAGCAAAACCAATCTAATGTTTTTATTAGTTTACCATGATATATAAAAGAATAGAAAGAAATAGCAATGTACATATCTAAGTATACAATTTGTTGGTATCACTACATTCTATATATTTGAAAGGAAGAAATTTACACACCGGTGTAAGTCTTCCATGTTCTTGTTCCACATTGAACACGTTAGTCCAGATCTTGTTTGGGATAAGTTGCCCATATAATTTTTGCCATTCCCACGATAACAATCTAGACATAAAATATACAGAAATAAATCTAACGACTATTAAGGCAGATAAAACAAAAACATTTTTTACAAGTATACAGAATCATGAAATCAACATAAAAATTAAAGTACTTGAAAGGGCCGGGCACAGTGGCTTACGCCTATAATCCCAGCACTTTGGGAGGCCAAGGCAGGCAGATCACGAGGTCAGGAGATCAAGACCATCCTGGCTAACACGGTGAAACCCTCTCTCTACTAAAAGAATACAAAAAATTAGCTGGGTGTGGTGGCAGGCGCCTGTAGTCCCAGCTACTCGGGAGGCTGAGGCAGGAGAATGGTGTGAACCCAGGAGGTGGAGCTTGCAGCGAGCAGAGATTGCACCACTGCACTCCAGCCTGGGCGACAGAGCAAGACTCCGTCTCAAAAAAAAAAAGAAAAAAAAAATTAAAGTACTTGAAATCTGTACAAATCAAAAGTACTCAGATATCTCAGGTTAAAATGTCTTTATTTTAAGTCCAATATCTTCATCAAAATAAGGGTTTATGCAAATTCAAATGTAACAAATAATAATTTAAAAACAAAATAATTTAAATGAGTGGCCCTTGGAACAACAAAGAAATAAGAATTTTTAGAATAACACATGTATATCCCAACATTTTCTTCTGAAAAATTTCATTCCATAGAAAAGTAATATAACAAGCATTCATCTACTAGTCACATTCCTTATGTTTTGATTTTTGTCTTTTATGACATTAACATTCTGAGTCACCCAAGTCAGCTGTTTTACAAATGCTCTTTAACTTCAGTTTGTTTGATTTATTTTCTCATGAATAAAACCAAGTTAAAGATACTTAACAGGAATATTGCATCAGTGATGCTTTGTCCTTTTTAGAGCATAACATCTTGTGGCACATGATGTCACTTTGTTCCATCACTGGTGATGTGTTTGATCACTTGGTTAAGTGGTGCAAAAGAAAAACTCCTCTTTGTATTTAACAAAAAATCAGTTGGGGTCTTTGAGTCTGAATAAATATCCTATTGCCAAACAAATTTTCACAAAATAGCTTAGGCATACGTCAATGAATTTTGCATGAAACACTTTTGTCATGCTGATGGTAAAATGGTTATTTTGCTATTTCTAACATTTCTTTGTATTTGTTAGTTAGCATTCTTCTGTAAATAAAAAATTTTCCTTTTCCCTTACCCTATTCATTTAGGTATTAGTAGTAGAAGTGCTAGCACTAGCTGTAGAAGTAGTAAATGAAATGTGGACCAGGGGATTTTCTTTTTATTTCATATGATATATAATCTATTCCTGTTATTCATTTTGATGCTCAAATTGTTCCAAGTTTGGCCAATGGAACCCACTTTAAACTGACTCCTGTGTCTCTTACTATGCTCCATGAGGTTTTCTGTTTCTCCTTTTTTTAATTGAGCAGTTTGTGTTCTCCTGCCTCAGCCTCCTGAGTAGCTAGGATTACAGGCATGCATCACCACACCTGGCTGATTTTTTGTATTTTTAGTAGAGATGGGGTTTCACCATGTTTGCCCAGACTGGTCTCAAACTCCTGACCTCAAGTGATCTGCCCACCTCGGACTCCCAAAGTGCTGGGATTACAAGCATGAGCCACCATGCCCGGCCATATTGTTCATATTTTTAATCAAAAGAAATGCAGTCAGAAATCAAGTTCTTCAAAAAATGTAAGTTGGTCAGGCGCTGTGGCTTACACCTGTAATCCCAGCACTTTGGGAGGATGAGGTAGGTGGATCACTTCAGGTCAGGAGTTCTGGCCAACGTGGTGAAACCCCATTTCTACCAAAAATATAAAAAATTAGCTGGGTGTGGTGCTCACGCCTGTAGTCCCAGCTACTCAGGAGGCTGAGGCAGGAGAATTGCTTAAACTCCAGAGGCGGAGGTTGCAATGAGCCAAGATCATGCCACTGCAATCCAGCCTGGGTGACAGAGCAAGACTCCGTCTCAAAAAAAATAAATAAAATTTAAAAGATTTTATCTCTCCCTACATATCTATATATTGCATCCTGAATTTTAAAAGAATTATTCTATTTTTAAAAATACTCTATATTTTTAAATAATACCAAAAATTTTTAAAGTGACTTTTTATATTTAAGATTCTTAATTTTTATATGAATGAAAACTGTACATTTGACTATGAAAGGTCATCTACAAATTTACATCAACATTAAGATTTTATGTCGGGAAAAATAACTAATGAGTACTAGCCTTAGTACCTGGGTGATGAAATTATCTGTACAACAAACCCCCATGACACAAGTTTACCTATGTAACAAACCTACACATATATTCCAAAAAAGTAAAGAATGGAAAATACACAAGAGCCATAAACAAGAAATTAATGAAATTGTCTATTTGCAATGGTGAGTAGAAAGTAGAAATGGAATGACATGGAAGCAAAAGAAAAGGACACTTCTCTGAATTTACCCTTTCATATAGCATTGACTATTATCCAATATCAAGGTTTTAAATATTCAAAAAATAATATCCAGAAAGATGGAAATAAAGACAGAAATATGCCTATGTATATATCATATGTATACCATTAATACAGAGAAGGAAAAAAAATCCAGATGATTTTTGGATACAATTTTCTGATTGTATATCTGACTGTATATACTCTCACTAGAATATATTTTAAGACTGAAATAACTGTAAATACATTATATGATATCAATATAAATATTTAAATAAATTATATTGTTTACTGCCTTAAATGTATAATACATAGTATTATAATAAGTAGTGTTTTATAACATTTTAAAGAAATTCTGTAATCAGTTTTCATTTTTCTTTAATAGTGTTTTTTAATATTCAGTTGGAAGAATATTTTTATATATGTTAATTCAGATGTTGCAAGATTTGAAAAATGTTTCCACTCATCTAACTATATGTAGCACTTATATTTTCTGTTTTTAGGAAAATGCCTACATCTAAGCATCCACTTAGAACATTAGATAGATCTATCTACTTAGATCTAGGTATTTTTCAATAGATATAAATATAAACATTTTTCTATAGATATATAAAACAACACATACTATTAGCTCAGCAGTGTCAAACAACAACATAACTGACAGTTAAAATTCCACAGCTGAATGTTGATTTAGCTAACAGTGTTTTTCTTGAGTAGAAGGTCTATGGCTTCTTTATTTTTAAATTGTCCCATAGTCTAGCAGTTTGTTGTATATATCAGGTGCAATGGTGCAATATATTGTTAAAGAATAGTAATATAATGTGGTGTTAAAGAATGAATGAAAGGAAAAAAGGATGAAAGAATGAAAAGGTCAATGTAAAGAGAGTCAGGTTTAATCCCAATGTGCCAATTTGAGAATTTAGGAAAGGTACTTAAATTCCATAAAACTAATATTTTCCCCTATGAATGAATTATCTGATAAGCAATAACATGTTTACTCTCCAGAATCCAAAATTTTCATATTCTATTACCTGATCCTTTTTAAGTGATGTATATGTATATAAAAATATCTTAATATACACCAAAAGTTTATCAAATAATTGTTGTCCTTTATCACTCACAAATTATTAACAAATGTTCAGGTAAATGAGACAGGAACACAGAAGACTCAGCTGGTACCAAACTTCCCTTAATCATTGACTTCAACTTTATTTCCAACTGACCCTTAAAAGAACAGTGAAACTGATTGAAAAGGGACTCATCCCCTCTTCCCTCTACAACTCTCTTTTCAGAGTTGTTCATGAACAATGGCATTGTGGAAAAAGTTAAAGGATGGAAGAAGTATGCATAGGGCAGTAAGTCTATGAGATGGAGCTTTAAATTTGGCTTGGGATTTCCAGGATGATTTAGGGCTAACTGTGATCATGACCATCACAATGAAGTCTATGTGAAATAGAATATGATCATTTAAAAAGGATAACTCAATTTACTACACATCAATAATTCCCAGGACCTAACATTATTATTAATATTTAATGAATTATTTCTTTGAAAAATCTACCTTTTTAAAAAATTATTTTAGGTTCAGGGGTACATAGGTAGGTTTGTTATATGTAAATTGTGTGTCACCAGGGTTGGGTGCATAGATTATTTTGCAGGCATATACATGCATGTGTCTTTATGGCAGAACGATGTATATTCCTTTGGGTATAGACCCAGTGATGGGATTGCTGCGTTGAATGGTAGTTGTGTTTTAAGTTTTTTGAGAAATCTCCATGTGGCTGAATTAATTTACATTCCCACCAGCAGGATATAAGCATTTCCTTTTCTCAGCAACCTCACCATCATCTATTATTTTTTTGACTTAAAAATCTATTTCAATCTGACTTTACTACCGCTCCCTGAGACAGTTATCTTCAATGGCATCTATGTTTCCAAATGCAATGGTGATTTCCCTCAAACCCCACGGTTATCCAGCAGCTACACTGCTAACAACCAGGGTCAAGTCACTCCCATCTGTAGTCTGAATTATGGAAACAACCACTTCATTGGTTCTGCTGTTTTAACACTTGTCAAGAATTCTAGCTATTTTCCAGAATGCAGCCAGAGTGATCCAGTTAAAACTTTAAGTTTGGTTGTGTAACTTCTCCTTTCAGAGCCCTAAGAGTCCTTTCTCTTTCAGAGCAAAAGTACAAACGTTTACAATTCCTGAAAGGCTGATACAATTTTAGCCCAATTGCCTCTCTAATCTCATCTCCTACTACTCTTCATCTTACTTATTTTGTACTAGCTATAGTGATGTGGTTATTTACTTAACTTTCCCAGAACTCCCTCATCTCACACCATTTGCATTTGCAGTTTTCTCTATCTAGAATACTCTTACACATATATGTGCATGGCACATGCTGCTCCCTCACTGCCCTTGGCTCCTTCTTATATGTTAACATAATAAGTATGATCTTCCCTGAATATTAAAATATAAAAGAGCAGCAGCCCTCTTTTCTAACTCTGAGACATTTTTCTCTCTACTACTTATGACAAACTGCTGTAATATTCCCATTCTCATTTTTATTTTGCTTATTTTCTATCAGTTGGATATTAGCTCCAGGTGATCAGATAACTTAGTTTTGTTTACTGGTATATCTCCAAGGCTTAGAACTGTGGCTGTCAGTAGCATACACTCAGCTAAATAAATAAATGTTGAGTGAATAAACATATAAGAAAAACCCAACTTCAAACTTGGTGATTTTGTTTGCTAGCCAGCAAAACCAGTGCAGCAACAAGTACATTTTATGCTGTAAAATGTGGCCTCCCTTTAGGCATTTCCCCTGAATTTAATCATGCCCACCCTGCAGAATGTCAGCTATTACCTTGTCCATTTGACATATCACAGTTTGGAATTTGGGAGCAGTAACCAACTCGGATGTTTGGATCAGTGGTAAAACACCAGGGTGATTCAGACCCATCTGGATTTCGGCAGTAATTTTCTCGTAGGTCCCTATTGAGAATAAGCATGTTAATGTAAATTACCAGAGTTCTTACGTTGGTGAAGTCAGAGCTATTACATTGCTAGAATTCTAGAATGTATCATGTTTATAAATAGAGTTCTAAGTTTTTGCCCTTAAAATAGCTATAACAATTTAATATTCAGCATACATAACTGACACTGCCCAAATTACTGAAATAAATGCTGTCATATGTTAATATTTTTTTTTCCTTCCACAGGTGTAGAGTTTCACCCAAACATTACCACTTCATAAAAGAGAGAAACGGTACCACTGCATTCTTCTCACTCAGTCTCAAGATTTAGACTCTCAGTTGGTACCATTTCAAAACATTGGCCTGTTATTTATTACATGTTCATGACCCATATATTGTGTAGAAACAGCATGTGGAAGAAATGTTATTATCAATAGTCATTAACTACTCTCATTTAAAATGGAAGTTCAATCTATTCAAATATGTCCCACGAAAATTATGATAGCTATTTTTTCCTTGAGTTCTGCATTTCTTTGATTTATTTAATTTGTTGCATCAATTTACTTTAATTACAAAGCAATTCTTTATGGATTTAGAGAGGCTACCTAAAAGCTTTATACATATTTCTGTAAAATTAAGGCCCAGTTATACTATAGAAAAACGAACTATAGAACAAATTGTCAATGTAGTACATGTATATTCTTCATTTTACCAGTATTTTAATTAGAAATTTAGAATTCCTAATAAGAAAAAAAAATCTATGCTAATAATCCCTGTATATAAAAGAATTTTAATGGTTTTCTATCAATATAAATAAGGTTCACATTAAATAAAATATGGATTTCATGATAAATAAAATGTGTTAAATATGCTAATTTTAAACAAGTATGTGCTTTTATTTCATAGATTCCTTGTTAATAATTAATATTCAATCTTTTGGAAACCACAGTGTTTGTATCACTTAGCTCCAATTAGAAGTACTATTATACAATTATATTAATATCCAAATGGACCATTCGAAACTGAGAATTTTTTTTTTTTTTTTTTTTTTTGAGACGGAGTCTCGTTTTGTCACCCAGGCTGGAGTGCAGTGGTGCGATCTCAGCTCACTGCAAGCTCTGCCCCCCGGGTTCACGCCATTCTGTTGCCTCAGCCTGCCGAGTAGCTGGGACTACAGGCGCCCGCCGGCCATCATGTCTGGCTTTTTTTTTTTTTTTTTTTTTTTTTTTTAAGCAGAGACAGGGTTTCACCATGTTAATCAGGATGGTCTTGATCTCCTGACCTCATGATCTGCCTACCTCTGCCTCCCAAAGTGCTGGGATTACAGGCATGAGCCACCACGCCTGGCCAAAACTGAGAAAGTTTTAAGGAAGAAGCTTGTGTTGCGTTAGAAAGTCAACAAGTAATAGTCTTATCTAATCAAAGTCAGTCCTGACACAAACTATTATTTAAGGATATGAGAACATCAGCCACCAATGGTTAAAGCCATGGTATAGTTAAGTGTTCATAACCCATATTCAAACCTTTAGCCTTCCTATACAATTATTAACTAGAATAGGTGAGACAAGAAATTTATAGTTATATATACTTTTAAAAATCTATGTCAGTATAAAATACGTGTGTTAAATTTTACATAAACTTTGCATACACTTTGGCTTTATTTTCTATTATTTGGTAGAGATGGAGTCACCCTTTGTTGCCCAGGCTGGTCTTGAACTCCTGACCTTAAGCCATCTTCCCGTCTCATCCTCCCAAAGTTCTGGATTGCTCATTTAGACAAGCTAATTAAGTGAAAATCGAGGGCTATCAAAGTCTTACTGTGGACTGACTTTAACATCTGTATTAGAAGCACGTCAGTCAATCTAGATGAAGCAAGAATGAAAGTCAAGATTTGCCGAGATATTTTTACTAAGTCCTTATCTTTCACTTGAAGAAAGGATGGTTTACAATTACTAAAGGGAATTGATTTTATGATTTGTGTAGATTCATCGGAGGCAGTATTGTTCAGTTACAGTGTTCCAAAGATTGCCATTTGTAAGGTCTCAGTGCCAGGGCAAGTAATATTCCATGTTTAATATTTAATAGAGACGCCTGACCAGTACACCCCTCACTACTGGATCACAAAGAGTAAATGGCAAATCAATGTCCTGAGAAAAATGTTGAGTCAGATTTTATCAGTTTTGTAACACAGCACAAGCTTTGTTTCGTAATATTTATGTTTGGTTATTTAAACCAAATAACAAAATTAAGAAATGATGACTTAAATTCTGCCAAAATATAACAGGTAACTTTTGATACTTAAGTTTCACTTGTGAAGTCTGTGAAGTAAATGTTTATAACCATTCTGTTTTTCTTACAGATGAATTTCACTAGGTATCTTCACATACACAATTTCTTATTGGGTATTACCAGTCATTAGAAGTTAACAAAAATGTGAATGGCAGTGACACTATCTCCTTTGTCCCTTATAACTAATATTCTCTGTGTTTCTTTGTTTTTTTCTACTTTGATATGTATTTCTCAGGTGTGAAACTCATAGGTCAGGAATAGAGAGTGAATTGCTGTGATGGAAATTAGGGAAATAAACCCAGAATGACAACTATCAATTTTGTTATTGTAAATTAATGGGAAAACAATCTTAGATTAATATTTACTATTTAAACAAATTATGGAACTAGCTAAAGCTTGTGCATGCAGACACACACACATACAACACAAATCTCCCCTCTTCTATGGTGGATGGGCCAACTAGTGCTCACAGCACCTCATTCAGAAATGTTAGCCTGTCTTATTAAAAGCCAATTACATAAAGCCAATATATGTTATTTATAGGTGCTATTTCAGGAAAGCCACTACAAATGATGTGTGTTATTAATTTCAAAAGCAATCACTTTATGTTCCTCATAACAGGGTGGACAATTTGAAAACACATGGCATTGTGTTTGTGCCTGTCTACAAAAGCCAAGTGGTGTGAAAAGTACCCATAGAGAATGCACAAAACAACTATGTAATTGATGCTCAAGGGCAGTTTCTTTGGCTTGAGTCATCTACACAATTGTTTTGCTTCCTCACTTTTCAAAGCAAATCCAGAAACAATTGAACACATTCATTTAAGCTTTGAAAAATTATTTTATTCACAGATCTTTAAGGCTAATAACTGTTCAGTGGTAGGCCTTTTCTTTCCATTCTTTCAAAAGGAAAAATGTGTAATCCTCCCAAAGCTAACACGAAAATTTAAGAAGGCAGTATTTTGAAACATGCCTGGCTATCATTACTATTAATTGATTTATTAAACAGACCCACAAGAGCAAAGTTGTGATCAGAAATCCACCTAGGGATGTATTTCCCAAAGCATAGTGAATCTACCCTCTGGATCTGAACCACCTAGAGTGCTTAATGAAATGCATATTTGAGGACCAAATCCCAGATCGAAAGAATCAAAATCTCTGAGTGGAGGAATAATCTGCCTTTTAACTCCTGATTATCACTGGGCACAATAAAGTTTGATCACTAACACAAAATTAGTAAAAAGTAACCACTCTACCTCATTTTCCCCAGGGCCTACTGAAATGTATAACATTTGCCTACTTTACTCACTTGCACTTGAAATTTTCAGGAGTCATGTCATGCTTGTGAGGATACTGAGAATCCCAACGCTGACATGGAATTCCATTCCAAATGGTATTGGCAGTGCCCCTGTAGCCTTCTCCTTGACCTTGGATGCATTCAGTTGTTTCCATAGGAACATCAGTATCATTTACAGTATTGTCAGCTATTGGAAAAACAATAACAAAAAAACTTACATAAAATCTTTGAAGATGCCATCTGCCGCTTAGAGTTCATTGGCATTTTTATTAGCAGACTTTTTTCCTGTTACTTATAAGTTTTTATAACAATTGAGTGGAATAAGAAATTTAACTGAGTCCAAGTGATCTCATTGTTCAGTTCCCACCTATGAGTGAGAACATGCGGTGTTTGTTTTTCTGTTCTTGTGATAGTTTGCTAAGAATGATGGTTTCCAGCTGCATCCATGTCCCTACAAAGGACACAAACTCATCCTTTTTGATGGCTGCATATCACTTGGACTCAGGAAGGGGAACATCACACACAGGGGCCTTTCATGGGGAGGGGGGAGGGGGGAAGGGGGAGGGGGGAGGGATTGCATTGGGAGTTATACCTGATGTAAATGACGAGTTGATGGGTGCAGCACACCAACATGGCACAAGTATACATATGTAACAAACCTGCACGTTATGCACACGTACCCTACAACTTAAAGTATAATAATAATAAATAAATTAAAAAATAAAAATAAAAAAAGAAAGAAATTTAACTTAACATTATAACTAACTTCACTCCAATTTTCCTTTCATTTAGATCCTAAATTAGTTTTTTCTTGAACAGTTACTTAAATGCATTTTACTTCCACATGTATAACTTACATATGCTGAATATATAGTGTTTCTGAAATGACTATACAATTATTTCTAAAATCAGCTTGCTTATAAGTACATACTAAGTGGTAATGAAATTAACCACAATTTTCCTCCAATCTAATACATACATTCTGGCCGGGTATGGTGGCTTATGCCTGTAATCCCAGCATTTTGGGAAGCTGAGGTGGGTGGATCACCTGAGGTCAGGAGTTTAAGACCAGCCTGGCCAACATGGTGAAACCCCGTCTCTACTAAAAAAAAAAAAAAAAAAAATTAAGCCAGGAGTGGTGGCAGGTGCCTGTAATTCCAGCTACTTGGGAGGCTGAGCCAGGAAAATGACTTGAACTTGGGAAGCAGAAGTTGCAGTGAGCCAAGATTGTGCCATTGCACTCCAGCCTGGGCAAGAAGAGTGAAAGTCTGTCTCAAAAAAGGAATTAAATAAATAAATAAATTCTAAGTTTCTAAGCTGACAAGTTAAATATATTTTTAAACAACTTGTTTATAATAAAGAAAAAAATCAGTTATTCCTAGGAAGATCTATCTCCTGCTTTTTTCCTAGTCCGACTTCAATGCTTACTATACTTCATGAAGATTATGAAATCCTCAGTCACTAAGCAAAAAAAGTATAAATTTAAATTTTTACCACAATTTGGTCTCTCTCTGTGTGTAATGTTTAGTCAATCAAAATATAACTCAAAACATTCCAGAGCAACTAAAATTCATATTTCTTAAAACATACATGGAAATGTTTATGGTTTGATAAAAGTGTAAACTTCCCAGCTACCTTTACAATCTAAATGGCCATTCAAGATGCCTCCGAATGAAACTCAAGTCAACAGCTTCTAGGACAGTTTAAGATCTGAGTAAATTTCATTGATGTATCCATTTTGGAATTGGATGTACCACTGTACAAAGTACAGGCCAGAATTAGACATGCTTTCAGTGACTAAGAATGCCTATGAAAGTTTTCTATAGTTAATAGTGTAAGTATTTTTAATAGCTCTTAAATTTCATCTAAACATTTCTCTCACACAAACCATTGCTAACTTATGTAGTTAGCTGAATGCTTTATTTCATTGCATTCTATGAGCTAACCGTAGGCAAACTAAACAATAGCCTATGTTTAGAGTTATTCTATGAAGCATTTCTTTGTGAGAAAAGGGAAAGCATTACCTTAATGACTACCCTAATTACTGAAATAAGTTGTACTATGCAAATTTCCATTAAATTCCTTTTAAATAACTTTATTGCAACCCATTTAAAAAGTGTCTCAATGTTTTGTATATCTGCTTTAGAGAATAGAAATATGACTCAGAAATACCCAAACTTAAAAAGAAATTCAAATGAAGATGAAAAGTGTTCAGCAATTGACCCATAAAGTGGTAATTGAGAGCTGATAGCCTAGAGAATTCATCTATATTGATATTGATGATATATATTGATTTTAGGAAGAACACAAATTACTGCACTTGGGGAAATGGCTTGTATAGAAAAAGTTGATGCTGATTATGCAAGTCTTTTATAATTTCAATACTATCCAAAGGTCTTTGGTGAAATACAAAATAAGATGGATTTCATAGGTCCTAAGGAACTATATTTCATCAATATAAATGCCATTAAGTTACTCTATTTCTGACTATGTGAATTAACTGTTAAATGATATGAGGAGACTGAATGTGTGGGGGAAAGTTTTAATAGATGATAACTCTAAAACAGGTAAAAGGTCAAGTTTGTACTGCCATATTTCATATCTAGTTATAAAACTGATGGGAAAGGAGACAAAAATAAATGTCCTTGGGCATCTATCAATTCATTAGCTTAACATGCTAAAAGAAAAGTTTTGGGGCACAAGCTCTTGGGCAGCAAACTTGTGACCTCAGTCAAAACTAAGTCCTGACAATAGAAGGGAGTTCAGAGTTAGAACAGCCAGTGTAAACACACTTCCACTAATCTCTTAGACTTCATTGTCTGCCTCAGGTACCTCAACTCTTTTACTTTCCTACTCAATTGTGTGTGATTTGTTTTGATTGTTTACTACTGAGCCATTCTTCTCGAGCACTACTCTTATACTGCGCATATAACTCACAGATAAGTCTTGATGAGTCCAGGTGTCAATCAGTGCCATCTTTGGCTGGATATGGACCCATCCATTGCATCTCACTGAGAAACTAGTTCAAGGCTCAGTCCAAGAAAAATTAACACACCACTCCTTGGACACAAGTATGATTTGCAAGATACCAATCAAGACAATAAATAAAAGGAATATAATATTTAGACATGATTAAGGATTTGAACATTATTTGTTGAAATTTCTAAATATGGAAGCAGCTTCAAAAGGCTGTTTCCTCTACTATGTGAAGGTAACTTCCTACTGTAAGGATATGCCTGGGTGGGGGTGAGAGAGTAAAACTGTCTGTCTATGTTGTCAATGTAAGATTAAATATCAATTATCATTTCTACAGCATGTTATTAGTCAAGGGTGATTCGAATTTCAAAGTAATTTTTCCAAAAATAATACTTTAAAGTTACACTCTTACAGAAATGACATATGATAGTTACAATCTGAAGCAATATTTAGAGCCTTAAAGTCAGAAACAAGGGGAAATATACCTTATAAAAAGGGAGATAGTAAGGTAGACATAGGTTATCACAATTCATTAAAAAAATCAATACTTGGAAGGTGCAATGAGCAACTATAAGCAATCACGTGATAATCAGGTAATATTAAGAGGAACGATAAAAGGTAAATACTGATAAAGGATAAACATATTCCTAATTTGAGAGCAAATTTTGAAATTTTAAGAACCTCTGTGAAATGAGAGATCTATATTACCAAAATCCCAAGTCAAAGAAAAGGCTACTTGCTTAAAAATATTCAGGAAAATAGTTCACTGCTGATTTATCCACTAAAATTTCAATGTCAATTCAGACATGTATTGTTAGTGCTAATTCTCTACTTCAACTGGAAGTTTCCAACCAGATTTAATAAAAGAATCTTTCACTTTTAAAAATAGCAATGATATAAATCTCATCATTTGAACTATCATGTTGAATAGGTTTTTTTCTAAACTTTCATTAGCATATTTTACAGCGTTTATTATAAACTTGAAGAGTCACTGAATATTCATTTTTTTAAAAAGTATGTTAAATCATTAAATAAAAACCAAAATGCTGGCTTTGGATTAAATAATTTAAACAGTTTAATATATTTTAATTTGGACATGGAAAAATAAAACCTTTTAGAATTTTTAAAATTATGGAATACAAAGAATTACTGTAATTAATATAAATATAACATTTTACCAAATAAATATAACTTTTTCATTAGGTTTTATTAAAATGTAAAGAATCTAAATAATAACATTATTATTTTTCATCTTTTAAAAAATAAGTATCTATAACTTTAAAATGTGTATAACTCTAATAATAGTTTTATTTTTCTGGTGTTTTAATTCATTGGAAATATTTGTCATTATTTTAAACACAAACTAGAGTATTTAGCTAGTATTTTTCTTTAACTCCAAAGTACCTTCTGAAATCAGTGCATTGTATTTATTCCCTTTGACATTGAACTGCTAGAAGTCACCCCATAAATAAAAACTACATAATTCTGGTGCAATGTATAGAATAAATAATACAGGCAAATAAAGATATATTAGTATGACAAGGTAACTAAATAGTTTTCATCAATAAATGAGAGTTATTATGAGTCTCCATGAAGCTGTTTAATAAATATCTGATGAGGACCATGATGAATGATTTGTCCATAGACCATTTAACTGTGATATAAATGTTTGATCTTTGCTGCTCACATACTTACTATTCAAACAAAATTAATTATTCCTCAATGGCAGTAAAACAAACTCCTCCTGCAGCCCTGCTGTATAAATATCAAAACCGGGTGTAAAAATAAAACAAATATTTCATGACAATTGATTTGGAAAGGGCTCTTAAATGTTGGGAAAGGCATTCCTTTGTACTTAATACTTAACATGGGACCTGAGTAAGGGAGGGTTTTGAAAAAATCTCTATTGGCCAAACTAAAATGTCAGAAAAGACAGAAACATTCCCAAATATCAGCTGAAGTTGATTGTTTAGACAAAGCAACAGGTATTTTAAAATACAGCAGCCCCACATACACAAATATATTTTCAATTCTGTCTACCAAGTTAACACTGAAAATATCTGGAACTCTTCTGAGAGTTTCTACAAAAGAAACATTTTACCAGGAGTATCAGTAGTGGCTACCCATTGGAAGCAGAAGCAAAGGTATTTGTGTAATCGTCAGTGGTCTATGAGTAAAGGAATGCTTTTCTTTGATGATTGACACAAAATTTGCTGTTTGGAAATGCTTTAAGTAAAACATTTGCTATCAAAATTTTTCACTGTCCTGTTTGAATATGATCAAATACAATGAGTGTCTCTTGGAACATTAATTTCACTTTGCTGGTGTGGTTGTGATGTGATCTGATTGCTACAAAATTTGGAAGTGAATTTTAAGATTTGAATAGATTACTTTTGAGACAAAGAGTATTCATTGTTGTCTAATTCTTGGGACAACCATCTTGCCTCCCAACAGTGACCAATAGAACAAGATCAACAATTTTAAAAAAAATCTGATTACTTTTCTCTGTGAAAGGCTGGTCAAAGCCTTGCAGAGAGGCCACAGGGCCCTGTTGGAGGTCTGAATGGTAGCTAGAGAGGAAGAGTGCATAGTATATTACAAACAGCGACCCCCAGGGCTCTATAAGCTTCATATGAATGATGAGTAAATTCTTACATCTACAGTTTCCACCACCCCCAACCTGCCCCCAACATCCCCACCAAAAGAAATCCCAGATTTCCCAATGGAGACAAGCTATTGCTTCTCTTTTCCCTATAGCCAAGAATAAGTCGATTCATAGTCTGGTAGACAAATACCCAATTATCCCTTGGAGTAGTTCAACCTAATCCACTGCTTATTCCCAGCTACTGAAGAGCAACTGAAATAGAATTTACTTTATGAAGGTCCCTCGGGATTGAGAACAGTGTGTAATAAAGCCACTCTCCCATCAACAGTACTTATGCTCTGTGGGCCACTAAGACGAGGATGAAGCTCATTGTAAATTTAAAGAGCTTCTTGTTTTAAAATTGGCATGGGAAAACAGTAAAGACCTCCAAAATAATGAACCTCAAATTGTTTGCACGTTTGCTTTCTATGTGAAGCCAGGATTCACATCTCAAACTTTTCCCTGGACTTTATCCAAGCTTTTTCTCGTACAAAATGCTCAGGAGACAAGACTTTCATGAAAGGTCTTCAATTCTATATAGCTTTATTCTTTAGAAAATGATTTGGAAGAGACCTCCAAGTAAAAGACTTTTCCCTTGAGAAAGGGCATTGATAGCACTGTTTTTTTTTCTGACACAGGGCACAAGATTTTATTTCTATGAGTCTCTATTCTGGCCTTGGATAAATTAGGAAAACTCAAAGAAACAATCAGCTTTCTCTAAGAAAGAAAATAATTTGTAAAAATTATTCTGTAATTGTATACAATTTGTAAAAAACATTTTCTCATCATATGAACACACTGAATCTTAAAAGATGACTATGTTCTTTTAAAGTGATGTCCATGTTCATTGGTTACTAAGGGAAAGGATTTTTTTTTTGTATATTTGTTTCCAATGGCAACATACCTATATTAGTCTGCACATGCTGCCATAACAAAGTACTGCAGATTTGCTGATTTAAACAAAAATAATTTATCTTCTTACAGTTCTGGAGGCTAAGAAGTGTTCAAGACCAAGGTGCTAGCCAATTGGGTCCTTGGTGAGGGCTCTCTTCCTCACTTGCAAATGGCCACTTTCTTGCTATGTCCTTACATGGTAGAAAAACAGAATTCTCTCTTTCTTCCTCTTGTTATAAGGCCACCAATCCTACCAGATTAGGGTCCACTCTCATGACCTCATTTAACATTAATTACCACTGACAATCCCTATATTATCTAAATATAGTCACAATGGCAGCTGGGGCTTCAACATAAGGATTTGGTGGAAGAAGCAATTCACTCCATAGTAAGACCTCAAATAGAAACCTTAGTTATCAAAGATCTACCCAGGTCTCACTTCTAAAGTGTTTCTGGGCACTTAAGTATACTAGTTCCTCCTTAATTGCAGTTTTGGTTTCTGCCATTTCAGTTACCTGTGGTCAACCATTGTCCAAAAATATTAAATAAAAAATTCCAGAAGTAAATAATTCATAAGTTTCAAATTGCACACTCCATTCTATTTTGCCTCAAATATGCCTCATTTCTTTGTCCAGCATTGTATATGCAACTCGCAGAGTTAGTCACTTAGTAGCCTTCTGGGTGATCAGGTCAATGGTCATAATTTTGCAGTAACCTTTATTTTACTTAACAATGGTCCCAAGGCACAAGAATAGTGATGCTGGCATATTGTTATCATTATTCTATTTTATTGTTGTTGTTAATCTCTTATTGTGCCTAATTAATAAATTAAACTTTATCATAAGAATGTATGGAGATGATACAGTAAGGGAGCTCAAATGAAGGGGCTGATGTGAGGAAATCATAACTTAGTTGAAATGTGAATGAGTAGCTGCCAATTAGATCAGGAAGAAAGTAAAATTTTTGGAAGGCAGAAGGCATGGTTGGGGTAAAGAGACTATAATGAGAACATGGAAAATACGAGGCAAAGGAAGAAAATCACTGTGGCTGTAACAGAGAGCAAGAGAGCCTGGAGAGAAATGTGGAGGTATATGAAGTCATATATAAGGTTAGAAATATAGGTAGGGGGTAAAAGATGGTTATGTTTTGTCATTGTCCTAAGATCAAAGGAAACCATTGAAGGGTTTTTAATTTATGTGTAGAGGGGTGTGTGTGTGTGTGTGCGTGTCTGAGTGTGTGTGGTGTTCTATAGATGAGGAATGATATAATCAGATTTTTGAAAACATTCTCTTTTGCAAGGAAAAATAATGGATATAGATATTACACTCTGAAGGCCATTCGTGTTAAAAATGATACTCTCTTAGAAAAAGGAGACAATGATGGAGTGAAATGGTCTTATGTGAAAGGTATATAGCAGATAAAATTGACAGGACTTGGTGATAAATGAAATGTGAAGAGTGAAGGAGAAGGCTATATCTAGGATTATGCCAGGCTTTTGGATTTTAAACAGGGCAAATAATGGTATCAATCATGCAAAAGAGAGTATAAGGCAGAACAGACCCTCTCAACCCCCTTTGCAGGATTCATGAAGAAAATCAGGGTAAAAGATAATCAGTAAGAGAAGAGGTGAGTTTCTGGTTCTGAGGGGCTAAGGGAAATTGGAGTAGCCCATAGGTAAATACTAATTAGTGTTCTCTTAAGGGGACCATGTCAGTCTTGCATGTTCTGATATATAGCAAAAAGTTGTCCTTAGAGCGTCCTGGGACACCTGAGGTTCCTGAGATCCTTTCAGGGATCCAGGAGATCAAAACTATTTTCACAGTAATGTTAAGAGATCATTTGTTCTTTACACCATGAAGCTTTCAGATGGCATGTGATATGTGATATCCTGAAAGACTGATGGCAAAAGCAAATACAAGACACCCAACTGTCTTCATTTAAGGTGTCATTAAGTAAAAATTTTTAAATGCCAAATTTGTAAAACGTTGACCATGCCACTGTTTTCATAGCTAATGGCCTTACTACTGTTTTAAATGAATTAATACATGTCTTGAAGTTCCTGTTTCAATTTCTAACATAGTAAACATGCATTCATATAATCCACACAGATAATTTGGGCTTCCCAATAATGTCGAAGAGTATAAATGTATGTTCAGTCCAAGAAGTTTGTGAACTGATCTAAATACTCAATGTGATTTCTAAGGGGTATCAATCACAAGACGGTTTTTAAATTTCTAGGGACCTGTTGAAGTTTACTTCATAAAAAATACTAATACTGCATGTTCTTACTTATAAGTGGCAGCTAAATGATGAGAACACATGGACACATAGAAGGGAACAACAGACATTGGGGCCCACCAGAAGGTGATAGATAGGAGAAGGGAGAGGATCAGGAAAAATAACTAATGGGTAGTAAGTTTAATGCCTGGGTGACAAAATAATCTTTACAACAAAACCCCATGACATAGGTTTACCTACATAACAAACCTGCACATGTACGCCTGAACTTAAAACTTAAAGAAAATACAATAAATTTAACAAATGTTATTATTTGTCTCCAAAAAGTAGGAAACTAATATATAGAACCAACTGTTATTCAGAATATGAAGTTATAATCAGGGAAAAGCATAAGAAAATCAGTCCTTCATTCAAGCACTATGCAGGACTTCTAATCTTATATTTGTGATGTCTTAAAATTCCATATGCCCCAAAACGCTGTTAAAAATTATATACACAGAATATTCGTGGGCTGATGACATTAAGGTATATATCCCCTCCTGAGAAATACAGTGTAAGGAAGTCTGAAAAGGCCCATCCCAGAGTACACTGGCACACATTTGTCAATGAGCAACATTCATTCTTTACTTTGAGTGAGACATTGATTGTAACATAGAAGCTTGGAAGCAAAGTGACTAGAACAAATTTGTAGTTCATTCAGCTGTTGAACAAATAAAAGGAACAAATAGAAGGAGAGCAGTATTCAAATGTTGGCTGGCAGGTGTGAATATCCTAATATCAAGGCAGTTTCATCTTTTGCTTTACTGGTTTGTGTTAAAGTTCTGAATTTTCTATCCTGTTATAGGCTTTGGTCTGTTTTATTCACTTCTGTATCCCTGATACTAGAAAAGTGTTTGTTTGACACATCATAGCTGCTCAGAAAATATTCATTGAATCAATGCTACGGAGAAAGGGGCAAACAACACTTTGCGTTCTCAATATGCCGGGTGGAACTGCCGATGCCAAAGGCTTTTGCTATCCCTGTTTACTTGTCACTTTCCTTGGCTTTCTGGAGAAGAATGAACTTAGATGTGCTATAAACAAGGATGCCAAGTGCATGCATCTCAATATAAGCAGAACTAAACCTGTGATCTTTCTCCTCAAATTAATGCCTCTCTGATATATATGTCATCTACCCAATAACTTGGAAATATTTTAGACTCTTCTCTCTCCCTATCCCATTTCCTAGTATAATCAATTTGTCATTATACACTGTACATTCCCCCCTTTTGCTATTGTTCACATCCTTCCTCACCTTGTTTTTCTCACCGCTTACTGCCTTAATCACACTCTTTTGATTTCTTACTGGCCTGCATTGTATTTTGTGTTTAATAGTCTTTTATTCCTCACCTAATCATACTTCTCTGAAAGCTTTTTATTCATTGAAATTACATTTAAAATGTCTTGTGACCACAAGGTTTTAAGAGAAAAGTACACACATACACTGAATACATGCACATATGTACAAACATATATAGTATATAGGGATACAATTATTAGTAGTCCATAAATTATAAACAGCACAAATATATGTTTAATGTATTTTCAAAGATCTCTTTGTTGTCCCCAGGGTTTTTAAACCCAGGGCAATGAGCTACAGTAAAATTCAGGTAAAGTAGGAAAGGGCAGCAGTGTGGGAGGGCAGGGGTGTTGACGTGCCTGGCTTCCAAGAAACACATGCATCTCAAGAAGGGACCTTTGGGAAAGAATTCACCTGAGAGAAGAGGAGATGGAACTTTAGCCCCTTAAGCAATCTATGCCCAAAGGCCCCTAGGAGAGTCTTTGTGTTTTTCTGGGTCTCATGGACACCAGTTTAAAGATCACTGTTCTAGATCACAAATGAGGTAAGATCCCTCCCTTTGCTTAATTTTCCAGTGTTTCTCATGGCAACTGAATGGGCTACTCTTGGATCTTACTTGATTTGCCTCATATCAACTTAATTTTTCTCAACTTCTTTCATTTTTCTGTTTTTACCCCATACCCTACCCATATCAATCATGTACCTTGTCTTGAATTGCCATCCAGCCACCCATGTCTTTACCCCTTTCCTCACTGGCCTAATTGCAGACATTTGCTAAGAATGAAATAAGGATTGTTAACTCTGCAATGGAAAGCACCTCTTTGTAGGTGTTAAATAAATGGTGGTAATTATGATTTTCTAATACAGTTATTATATGATAAAACAAGAGTTTAGAAATTCCCCTCCAACTTTCTAGAGAGTAAGTGACATAATCATTATCTTTATTCTTTGTTTTAGAATCATTGAAAACCCAGAATGAGTTCAGCTGGACTGGACTAAGAGAAAACCAGAAAACTGCCCCAGTTAATTATATGAATAAAAAATAATAATTAATTATCTGTTATAACCAGTACAAGTAAATACAGATCCCCACCCTCTGGTGTACACACTGCATAATCTTCTCCCTTTGGGTGTGGATGAAACTTTTGAATACAATGAGAACTACTCTTGTGATTAGGTTATATTATACAACAAAGATGAAGAGATTTTGCATATGTAACTAAAGTCCCTAATCAGTTGACTGTAAGTGAATTAAAAGGGAAATTAACCTAGGCAGGACTGACCTAATTAGGTTAGCTCTTTAAAAGAGAGTCTGGAGGTCAAACGCTCAAAGCAGGAGAGATGCTATCCTGTTGGCAGGAGTAAACTGCCATATTGTAGAAAGGGTTATGTGTCACAGAAAGTTAGGCAGTCTCTAGAAGAATTATACCACAGCCTTAAAACCACAAGAAACTGAATTCTGTCAAAACTAGTGAACTTTAAATGCAACATGGAGTTTTACATGAGACCAGAGGTGTGGTGGGCACCTTGATCAGGACCTTTTGAGACCCTAGCAAGGAACCCGCTTGAGTTATGGCTGGACTCCTGACCCACAGAAAATATGAGACAATAAATGTGTGTTGCTGTTAGCCACTAAGGTTTTGGTAATTTGTTATGCCACAATAGAAAATAAAGGCACAATTGAATCCACCACCAAATTTTTGGTTTCACATTAAAGGCTTTATTATATATGTGAACCAAAACATTTGAAAGAATATTCATAAAACATTATCTCTTATGCTTTCCAGTATGTCAACTTCATTTCATTCACTTTAATAGAAGTATTATCTCTTTATAGTCATATTTATATCTCTTTCATATAAGTATTTTTTAAACTAAAAGCTATCCTTTAATAAAATATTTCCAAAATATGCCCAAAACTCAGAAGACTTTTTAAATCTGAGTGATACAGGTTTGGCTCACAAATTCTGTTGTTTTTTTTTGTTTTGTTTTGTTTTGTTTTTTAGAATTAACACCCTATAAATACTATCCTCTGCTTAACAAAGACATTGGAATTATATAGCATGTTACTTGTGTAACTAGCCAGCTCCTCTTTGGACAGAAGAGAAAAAATAAACCTACTTAATAGCTAGAAAGTATCATAGTCATTGTATTTCTTGCCTCTCTCAATCTCTTTTTTAAAATACCCTAAAGATTGGTTTGGAACTGAAGAGGAGGGCAACATTTGGATTTCTTGGTGTGTGTATGCCAGTTGAAGGGTGAATGTGCAGGTGAGCATATGTGTGTGTGTGTCTGTGTGTGTGTGTGTCTGTGTGTGTGTGTCTGTGTGTGTCTGTGTTTGTGTGTGTGTGTACAGGTTTTATTCCAGAGAAGATTTATAAGAGTACCTAAAGTGGCTCATGCCTGTAATCCCAGCACTTTGGGAGGCCAAGGCGAGCAGATTACCTGAGGTCGGGAGTTTGAGACCAGCCTGACCAACATGGAGAAACTCTGTATCTACTAAAAATACAAAATTAGCCAGGTGTGGTGGTACATGCCTGCAATCCCAGCTTCTCAGGAGGCTGAGGCAGGAGAATCACTTGAACCCAGGAGGTGGAGGTTTGGCAAGCCAAGATTGTGCCACTGCACTCCAGCCTGGGAAATAAGAGTGAAACTCCATCTCAAAAAAAAAAAAAAAAAAAAGTACCTAAACTACACATACATACACACACACACACACACACACACACACACACACACACACACAAAATCAAAAGGGAAACAGTTGGTTTATTATACCTAACTGGTATAGAACAATGGGAAGACTAATACATTTTTAAAAGTCAATGAGTGGAACCAACCTAATCTATACAGAGAAACACTATGACAGGAGTCATCTTTTATTTAAAAGGACAAAACAGATGATTCAATTTCCTGGGAACACAGTGTTTTACTCTGAAAGGCTTCCAGATTCTTCAGTTATTTCATATATGCCAGGCATATCCCCTGCCTATGGGATTATTGTCCAAAATATCAAGAGTTGTCCAAAACATTTCCTTTCCTTTTATCAGTAGGTCTACATTGAGAGAGATTTACCTTGGCAGTATCATGGTGTGGATTATATTCAATTAGGTTTGTTCAGAGGAATTTCCCCATCATTCTGCTATAGTGAAATATATGAAAATCAATCCATGCCCTCTTAATTGTGTATTTTACTCTAGGTGCTGGTGCCTGATCTTATGTAGGTTATTTAGCTTTACATATCTGTCCATATATACATAACTTTATATTATCAGGCCAATTTATAACACTATTATACCTTACTAAATTTATGCAATTCTATTGATTTTAAAGAATTTTAGGATCCAGTTGAAAAAAATAAGAACTGTATTCAAAGAAATGAAAATATTATGTAATATTATTTAAGAGAACAGTGAAAATGTGTGAGTTAACCATAGAGGAGAGGACCAAGTTCATAGATAGAAAGGAACAATATAAAACAGGTTAAAAAAATAGTTTTTATCGTAAATTCAGAAAAGCTGGGTAAGGGCCAGCATATGGAAAAATGATTGTATGGACTGCTAAAAGACAGATTGAAACAGAATGCAGGCTGGGTACAAGGACAGCCAGAGAAGTAGGGATCAGCTATAGGTATTAGAGACATCTGTGATAAACTTCTGTTAGACTTATTATTCTTCATTGCAGCCTCTGTCACTCACCAGAAGGGGTTCACCATCAGTTGAGAGCTCATGTTATATCTCTGGGGAGGAAAGGTAGGTAAAGGATACAGGATTGGAAGGCAAGGATCTAAGGTCCTAGCTTTTACTCCCCTAATGACTTTGTGATGCTGCGCACATTTCTGATCTTTTTCTCTCTGTGGTTTTTCAAATTTTCTTGATAACGTTAGAATGTTTAGGCTCTTGCCATGTTGAACATTTTGCCATAAGTAAAAATGTTTTCTGTGAATGTGTGTATGTGCATATTTATCACTGTCAAAATAATCAGTCTCTGAAAATGCAAAAGATTGGGTAGGATTATGTAACACATTCTTAAAATATTAAAACCTGCACACATTAAAGCATCAAGTTAAATAGTTGTTAACCTGTCTCACTAATAATCTCCTGCTTAGATCCAGTCTGTGAGAGGAAAAGGAAGCAATAAATTTGACCTTCACTTACCGCATGTTTTAATTGCACAGTACTCCCAGCGGGTGTGAGGGTCAAGAGTATAGCACCATGGCCTCGGCTGGCCATCGGGATTGCGGCAATAATTATCATCAAAGCCCTTGTCGGGATATCTGCAAACCACACCAAGAAAAGTGTCATGTAAATCTGCCTGGAAACACCACCCACCCCTCAGCTCACAAAATAACTTTCCACTTAGGTTGTCTACACCTAGCTGAGGAAAGAGGACGTTTTCTATGTCTTGCCTTACAAGGACTGCTTATCACTGACTATTGAATCTACTAATTTATATATCCCACTAAGGATAGAGTATCATCCCCTGGCTAGTAAGTTAGGTCCATGTGGTACCTTCCCACTAGCTGAGGTTCCAAATCGAGTCTCTTTGTCCTAGAACCCAGTTAAGGGCAGATTACAAAAACATGACCTCATGTAGAGTGCTCATTAAGAAAACAGGTCCTCTTCCAGGGAAGGCTTAAAGTTCAAACTGAAAGTTCGTTTTCAATAGCGCTGTTACTAATGACAGCTCAGTTTTGGAAATAGAGCCTTTCGAGGTCATGCCCTCACCTTCACCAGATCATGAGACAAACTTCATCACACTACTTTCTCCACACCCCACCTCCCTTCAAATGAACAAAGTCCTGAATTGGTGACTTGATTTTAATTGCTACCATATCCCTTCTGCTCTCACTTAAATGACAAGACAAGCATTTATTTGGAAAATAAGCTGGAGTTTTAATTTCATTTAAAATAACAACAAACAAAAAAGGATAGAGGAAAAGAACAAAGAGAAAACACCTAACATCAATTTCCGAAGAAAGGCGGGGGATGAAGTTTCCTGTGTAATTATTTGTATTTTTATTCTTTATAATCAAAATAAAGGAACTTTCTTCCTTTTTTTTTTTACCTTAAAAGTTTTATGTAAAATATATGGTCAAAAGTAGACATTATTATTATTATTATTTTTTTTTTTTGGCGGAGGTGGGTAATGGCTTAAGCTCAAAACCTACTCCTGGGGGAAAAAGATAGATTTAGCTGCCTGACTTCTCCAAATGCGCTTTTTATATGGGCAATTTCAAAACACACCAGGATAAAGCAACCTGAATGGTTTGCTCTTTTACTCCATTTCTATGAGCACTACTTATTTCATGTTGTTATGCGTGTCGCCTGCAGTACCTGAGTCTCTGAAGATGCAACTCCAGATTTGCCTGCAATTAGTAACAATACCTCTAACCACAGCTAAGGCTTGTCAAAGTGGTCATTACTGAATTGGCCCTGTGGTTTGCTTTGGTTTTGTTTTGTTTCTGCTCTGAGAGAGAAAGAAGCTTCTTTTAGTGTTTCCACTCTACACCCTGCTGATGATTTTGTGTTTAGTACCATGGTGATTTTAGAAACTCTGACAAGTTGACTATGTAGTCAGTGTTCTCATATATCTCATCAGAAATATTTTTGCCCTTTGACTATTTCCTCCAAATATAATGGCCAGAAATTCTACCAGAAGAACTCCTGAACATTCTGGGAGTTCTAAATGTTATGTTCATGCCCTATCGGGAAAACACAATATAAGGAGAATTTCCACAGTGGTGTGTCATAGAGTGAATAGAAGTTTATAAAAGAATCATTGAAAGCATGATTCATTAATATATTACCTTTCAGGCAAGAATTTGTGCCGGTGTGGTGTCTGATGATCCCAGCGCTGACAAATCTTGCCTGATTCTGTATGATCCATGAGACCTCGATAACTCTCCCCATTGCAGGTCATGCATTCAACTAATAAAATTAAAGTATGGCATGTTAATTGTTTCTGACAGCAAAATCAAAAACACCACTGTTCCATTTAAAGAACAGCACCTGTTTAGTAAACAGATTTTTAAAAAATCCTACACATCATCCTAACATTTTATTAGGGCCTAATGTCCATAAATAGTGACATAAACTACTCCCTACGGAACACATCATACAGTTTAAGTGGGATTTTTGTAATTAGTGTCACGCAGATTTACTATAGGGCCACGATGCTGTCTATCTATTTTTTTCAATAACTGTCTCAAAGGTATCTAGAAAATGGAAATAAAAGACATATCCTTGGAAATTTTTCCTGTGTTGGTCTAAAGTGCAAAGATCTCAGTATCTATTTGTCAGCACAATAGTGTTTCTCTCTCAATTTGCCCTCCAAACACATACACAGTAATTACAAAGGTTAATTGAGTTTGTGTCATACTTTTATGGTTAATGCCACAATCAGGACCACATAGATTTAAGAGATTGGCTTCACATAGAAATCTGGTGCAATTCAAAGAATACGGATCTTTTTAAACAATAAATCACAGCTCCTTTCTGTTAGCAAACATCCATGTTGAATAGGCTGGGCGAGTTTACATTCCTATCTGGCTTAGGATAGAAGATGACCTGCTATTGAACTCCGTGTTTCCACTCTTTTTAAAATGTATAAGCTAATGTAATTAGGTAGGATCTCACAGATGATTTTGTGAGGTTAATTCATTGTTCTCTTCTGGCTGGCTCCTTATGTCACACTGAAAACTGAATCACATCAATTGCTGAAAGTGAGACTTCTCAAACAGACAGGTTGATTTGTAGCACAGCAAGCATCCTGTGGAATAAATCATTGCTTGGCTTTCCTATGAATCAGGCAAACTTCCTTAAACACATCATTTGTATCTTATAATTACTGATAATCTAACTTTAGCTGAAGTGGGAAGAGGCATCAATGCTTAGTTTTATCCAATGGAATCTAGCCTAATGAGTATTTGTAGTAATTTGGGATTATAGTATTAGAATCATCACTTTTGAATCCTTGATTCTTATAATCCAATAGGGACATTAACTATTAACTTTCTGAAACATGAATAACTTGGCTTGATCCATCTACTTTCTTTCATTTATATTAATATATGGGCTAAGAGGCCAACTCAGCTTCCCTTCATTTGATACTGAGATTCCCCAGACTACACCCAATAAGCATCTGAACTGTAAATGAGTGAAGTCCATGAGCGTATCAATAAAGGTGCTCAGGTTGGCCAAGGTCATTGCAATGATCAACACAGGTGATGCAATGTTACATTTCAGCTTTCCATTTGAATGGTTAACAGGTTCATTTAGTTCTCTCTCTTTTTTTTTTTTAAAGAACACAAAGTTTGATACCATCAAGGAAAATGATGCAGCATTTATCATTATTTGTTCCTTTGTATTGAATGAAATGTACAATAGAGTACTAGGGTCACATATAAAAGATAAGTATTCATATATACAATTTCTACTCTTGTACTCAGGAAAGAGATTACATCTATTATGCCTTCTTCAGCAAATGCAGCTTATGATAGTATATTCCTTTCTAATGAGAGTGAATAGAATTATTTTCTGGTAATCACTACATTGAGCAATATTATAAATTTTTTTCCTTGACTTACACATTTTAATGGTTTCAAGAAAACATAGCTACATGAATGAAACAGATAGTTCCATAAGATGACCACTTTTCGTTATGAGTGTGGCAGATCAATGCTTGTTCAAGTATGAATGTGCATAAAACCACCTTGAGATCCTGTTAAGAGGCAAGTTCTGAGTCAGTGGGTCTGGGCTGGGGCATTAATAAGAAGCTCCCAGGGGTTGCTGCTGCTGCTGGTACTTGGACCTCACTTTGCTTTGCAACTTTCTAGATAATGGGATCTATTGTAAAAGTTCTAAGTATTTGGCAGTCATAGTCTAGGCAGAGACTAGTCAGTCTAGTCTCTTACAGGAGAGACTAGATTTTACTGGGACCTTGAATAGATGAGAGTTGGATAAATTATAAAGGGACAAAATAACATAAAATCAGAAGCATACTTATGCTATCTTGATAGTAAAGTGAAGGGAGAGTTATTATTGCAGTTGTGGGCCTAAAAATAAATAAATAAAAGTTATCAAGAATAACGTTACATTTTAGAAAGCAATGAAAGTTATTGTTGGAGTGGGAATTAAACATGTCATGATTGCATTGAGATATTTAGATATATTATAGTAACATATTATTTGATTGTTTATACCATAATTTTAACATAAAAGGTATCAGCCAGGTGTGGTGGCTCAAGCCTGTAATCCTAGCACTTTGGGAGGCCAAGGTGGGCAGATTGCCTGAGGTCAGGAGTTTGAGACCAGCTTGGGTATGGTGGCACATGCCTGTAGTGCCAGCTACTTGGGAGGCTGAGGCAGAAGAATTGCTTGAACCCAGGAGGTGGAGGCTGCAGTGAGCTGAGATGGCACCACTGCACCACTCCAGCCTGGGCAACAGAGCAAGACTCTGTCTAAAAAAAAAACAAAAAGAAAAACAACAAACAAACAAACAAACATGAAAGGTATCATCTGATTCTTACAGTGAGGAAAACAAGGCTCACAAAAGTTTTAAGAGACTTACCTAAAACACAAAATGTTAAACCTGAGCCTGGAACACAAATCTTCTGACCCACAGTCTTAGTATTTTTTTCATTATCCCAAACTGCCTTTTTGTTTTACATATTTTAACTTATTTTCTACATATTCTAGCTGGTTATACTTTATGATATACTGATAGCAATAACTTTAGAAAGTTGGTATCCCTACCAGCTTGTCCTCATTGCCCTGTTTTTTTGTTTACAACAGTTAACTTGCTCTCCTTTTGCAGTCTCATCTACTGGAACATTGCAGGGAAAGTGCATGGGAATGTAACTAGATTGGATACCTTATCCAAAGTCAATGGCTGAAAAGTTGGCTGTTTTACCATGGAATCAAATCATCAAGTTATTCGTAAGAATTATCTCAGGAAAGTCAAATTTTTAACTCATATTCACTTTTCAAACTGGGAATTCTCAGATTCTTCTAAATTTTCTTAAAATCAAGCAGTTCAGGTGAAACCAAGTCCATGTACTCAAGGAAACAGGTGAACATATAAACTATGTAACAAATGCCCTTTGGCTCTTTCTATTGCTGTCAGTACATTATTTAACTGATCCAGCAAGTTCTCCTCAAAAAAAAAAAAAAAAAAAAAAAAAAAAAAGAAAAAGAAAAAGCTAACTACTGCCCTAGATAGATCACAAAAACTCACAGAGTAATGGTTTCTGTTCATCAGTTCAATATTTTTTCTAAGTACAGCTCTGGACTGAATAATACTAGAATACTACAAAAACTGTATATAAATTACAAAACACAGAAGATTAATTTAACAGCTTTTTCATCATACTAACCAACTAATCTTTAAAAATGTGTTTCATTTTTCTCAGTCATAAAACAGGAGTGATATAAGTATACAGACTAAAACAGTTATTTTGAAAGTATCTGAATCTATTTTTAATTAGTGTTTATTTTATTACATTAAAGACAATCTCAGAAAAATCCATGCAGGTGATTCCTTCAACAAAACTAAATGTTTAAAATATAAGCAGTCTCATACATTTACATATATAAATAAAAGTTTTACAAATAAATTATAAGTTGCCATTTAATCTTTATAACTTGCCATTTAATATTTGTTTTAGAAAGTTTTTCTTCACTTAGAGTATCAAATTATACACATAAACTTATGTCAGTATTATTTGGGATTTTAAATGTAATGTATTTTTTAAAATAATTATTATGGCTTAATTAAAATATATTGACTTGGTCATTTGACAATCATTAGAAATGACATCAGTTCCAATGACTAATGATTGTTTTATTTTAAGTTTCAAGCAAACGCTAAAGCAAGAAATTGGATTTTACATACCTCAACTTTCTAAAACTTTTGAATCAAGCACTAATTATTTTCTTTGTATAACTCTATAGGGTTCTTTTTGAAAACTATCCAATAAAAGTGTATATATTTATCATGTACAACATGATGTTTTGAAGCATATATACATTGTCAGTGGACTAAATCAAGCTAGTTAACATATACATTACCTTACATAGCATTTTTGTGGTAAGAACATTTAACATCTAGTCTCTTAACATTTTTTAAATATATGATATAATATTATTATCTATAGTCAACATTCACAAAATAGATCTATTGAACTTATTCCTCTTACCTAACTGAAAGGTGATAAGTGTGATCAAAGAATATTTGTTTTCCTTTGGAATATTTACTGTATTTTAAAGTTTTAAATTATAAGAAAATAATATTAATCATTGACTATCAGACACAATCCTTTTAATTTTAAACAAATTTCAGGTGATTATAAGCCAAGTTTTAAGCATGGTTACAAAAATTTCAAAAAAGATATACTGTTCTATATGTCTTTTTCATTTGAACCGTCTAAAGTTTGATCACGGGTGTTTTTCTTGTTTAATTTTAAATATGCAAAATGATTTTATAGTTGCTACCTTAGCCATAATAAAATAACCTTTATAACTTACCATTTAATTTGTATCCATGGATAGAAATGGCCCATCTATTACACAACTTAAGCACTCTGGATTTTGAGGTTTCCCCCTTATATGTATTTTAAAAGAAATTTATATCATGTCTATACTATTTTGTATATTTTATATTATTGATTTTAAAAGTCACTCTTTTTCTCTGCCAATGTTTTGACAATGCTTCTTATTTTGGATCTTTTTCATTAAAATCCTGCTAACATGTTGCTTGTGTTAGCTTGATTTAAAATACCACAGTTTAACTCATGCTCTCTGAAATAAGTTTAACCTACAGGGCAGATGTTGGTTCCCTTCTCCCACAGGAGAGTTATTCCACTATTGTCAGGCCACTAATTATTTGCAGAAGGAACATGTCTGCAACCTTTAGTGCCGTGGTGACCAACAGCATCATATACCATCAATACCAATGAGCAACGCCCTTTTCTAAGGGAGGTGTGATGACTTCAAATTATTAAGATACTAGAGAGTTACATTCTAATGAGGTAAGAATAACTGAAAATAGGATTTATTCAAGGACTTCTTTTCTAGCACTTTTAATCTATGTCGCCTAGCAGTCCAGTCCTATGTAGGTAAGTATATTTTGATGAATGTTTTTCATATAAACCCAGAGTTGAAAAATCATATTCTCACAAGAACCAGGCAGGTAATGAAAACAGTAAGCTGTTTAAAGTTTGGCCAAGGTACCTGTTTGAAAACACTTTTTCAGGTCAAACAACACCCCTTGCCAATGATTTTCAACCTCAGAAAACTGTAATAGGAGAGAGTCCCTTAAAAGTAGGGGTGTTTTTTTCTTCCATGTGCAAGTTTAAGACAAATATTAATTCATTCAGACTTATTCATACAAAACAGACTTGTTCATAACGTGATCATAGAAAAGTTTATTATTTTTAAAAGAAAAGAAAACAATGAAGAGGTTATAGGGAACAGAATATGATATGGAATGGAAAGTAAGAATTTACAAACAGAGATGGAACTGGCTCTAGCACATAAAGGCAAGGATTTCAAATTCACTAACAACAGAAAACAAATCCTTCTCTGTGACAATTAGCTAACAGTAGCCTTTACTTTTTATGTGATAAATATCAACCTAATATTAAATGAATATTTATGGAGGAAATATTTTTAAAAAATATTTGGTTAATAACAAACAGGTAAGATATCTTAGTATAAAACTTGGACAGCATTCCAGTAGTCCCCCTCCCCAAATACTTCGAAATCCTAATAATTTTCTAACAGAGTTTCATCCATGTTTCACTTAGATTTTTGGAAATTTAGAGTTTCTGACAGAACTGAAAACCCCAGCTATTCAGTAACCAGATAACTAAGAAAAATGAAACCACATACAATGCTGAAATGGTTACTCTTCCATCTTGTCATTCAGTTTTCCACTGCAAAAGTAAGGACAATGCCCTTTTATGCTGTGAGAAGAGCTGAAAACACAGACATGGATTTAAGGTGCCTGCCTTCAAGACAGTTTGGGCTCCATTGCTTTGATCTCTTCAGATCCTATGCTGAATGGTACTCAGTTCCAGTCTATGTGTCAGATTCTAGGCACATTTTCACCAAAACGTGCATGGGGTCAAGCTTCCAGTGATCCCTTCTTATACTGTATTTTCTTCTGGGTCCATATGCCCTTGTCACACCACTTCAGAATAGTTTTGACAAAATTTCTGTGGAAGCAGGTGCTGGTTGAATAGAATTAGCATTGCTAATGAAAGGCTAAGCTTCATTCAACTCCTTTCAGGTGCCACACAGTAAGTAGATTTTGAGGTATGTGAGCTCAAGACAGTAGGTAAGTAAACCCTCTCTTTCACTTTCCCCAGAGGGATGTCTCAGGCAGTGTTGAAATTCAAACTGATAACTTGCTCTGTTATTGTGCATTAATCTGGTGATAATCCAACAGTTTTAAAAACATTGTGTAAAAATGTTTAAATTATTATTTGTAGTTGCATTTGCATGAACAACATATTTATTATGATTGATTCGTTGCTGTTAACCTTTAATGTGAGTTACAGTTCTACACATAGGGGGAATAGAATGGCCCACATGGCATTCAGGTTTATTTACCTTCTGAACACTGAGGAATGTCACAGACTTCGTAGCGTACCTCTGGATTGCTTGTGAAACACCAGGGTCCCCCTTCTTCCCCTCGAGGATTTCGACAGTAGTTTTCCTGTAGGTCTTTACCCCGATAGCTCGAAGGCAAAAAGCTAGTTTTAAAATGATAATCATTACAGTATAAGAGCATGCAACTTTTTTTGGCCTATTAATTTTGCTAATTAGTGGGTATGTTTTTGCTGAAAGTAGAAAAATCCTTTATCTTATATTCCTTCATATATTTTAATTTAAATTCTGTCATTTCCATCTATCCTTAAAACCTTTGAATTTTATTAACATTCATTTAGCTGAATTTCCATATTCACCATCAAGTTAGAATGATTAGCCTCTTAATTTGCTAAGAGTCAAACATTCTAGAACTTAATCGATGTTGTTTGAAACATAATTTCAAAACTCCATTAAAAGATAGCAGGTGATTGAGCAAGGCCACTTAGGAGAGAACTGAGAAAATGCTGCCACTGATTTTGAAATCTTACTATTTCTTGCATTACTTGCGATCATTACTTGTTTATTGTTTTTCTTATAAATAGCCCCCTTTTTTCTGCACAATTGAGAAACAGATTCATGAAGTAACATGAATAAAGAGCCCAGAATCCAATTAAATCTGGGCTGAAACTTCAGCTCACTTTCTTACTGTGAGACCCCAGCAAGTAATTTAGCTTCTCTCAGCCTATTAGCTTACCTGTGCACTGAGTATAACCATAACCTTTAACATCTTACACCTTATATGGTTATTTTGAGAAGTTCCAATGGATGATAGAGTAATCGGCACCCAGCAAATGCTACCTCTCATTAAGCACACTCTACTTTATCTACCCTGTCATAATAAAGAATTGCTTATTCTCTTCAATAATTTTGATCATTTTGACTGACTGGAGCTTAGTGATCCCAATTTTGGTTTATAATAGTAAGCCATTGGGTGCAGTAACTGCAACACATTATCTTCACTTAAAATTTCTAGTGCCCTACTCTTAGTTTTATTACCAGCATAAAGTATTTTAACACATCAGAAAAGGCCAAGTCTTTTTTATACTTTTGAACTGCTTGTGATATTGGACTCAACAATTAGATATTGCATTTGTCTGCCAGACTTCACACAAAAGATCATAATAAAGAATATACATCGACAGGTAATACCAGTAAACATTTCTTTGAAATTCCAGTAACATTTTTAATATTCAGTTTGGGTTTTGTTAACAGGCTTTATTTCTACTTTTATTGAGACTTTGAGTTCTAAATGGCCCTAAAAGTAGAGTGAAGTCCAAGGATTTTGGTCTCTTAGTAAATACCATTCAAATGCGTTTCCTACCCAATGAAACTTCTAATAAACCATCATTTTTCATGTTGTGACACAAAACAAATACAGGTATGCATCATGTACCAAGCAATATTTTGCAATGAAATTCTTTCATTTTGGCATGAGTGCATTCTAGTTAAGTCTTCAACAAATATAAATTATTGGACAAAACAAATAGTGTAAGACACTTATTACTAACTAAACATTTTCAGGGAACCAATTAAACATTATCCACATTATGCAACTTCAATGCATCTAAACAGTTAATATCCTTGCTTCACCAGCATTCTTCATATGGGGAAATAGAAATAAGACACGTTGTCAGACCGTATGACTGACAAAAATTATAATGCAACTAAAATTCAGCATAATTTCACAATTCCTAACAGTTAACTTTTTTAAAAAGTCATTTTTCTTACTTTTAGCTCTATCATTCCAGAATATTTTAATGCATCTTTTGTTTGGGCTATGGCTTACTCATTTTTCTGACAGAATCAAATGTGACTTTTGCTTTATATGTTTTCAAGAAGTCATGTACTAATCAAATTTATTTAAGCAAAGTATACTATAGCTCTCTTTCATGGAAAAGTTGATACAGTACAGTGTTGAGAAGTTACTCGTTAATCATAAAACTCATACAGTTGCCCCATATCTGTCACCTAAATAGTTATACGACCTTAGTCCTTAGACAGTTTATTTACTCCCTGGGTTCTAATTTCTTCACTTAGATGAGTAATACAAACTATAATTTCCCTTTTTCTATATCATTTTATATATTAAGATTATTTAAGAAGCCTAGTAGTTATAGCAAATGTTCAATACACAAATACTCAATATTTATAGTTTGAGAGAGGATTTTAGTCCCCTCTACACATGCACACTGAAATACACAAAGTGATACACCCGTATACCTTTCCAGTGGATTTGAAAAGCCAAAAAAAGCTGTGAAGAAGTAGTGAATTAATCAGTCAACAATTTATTAGGAAAGATACAGGTAGAAAGGAAGAGAGAATAATGTAGAAATCAAAAGTAGATATGGCCAACAGATGAATAAAGTTTCCCCATTGGAGTTAATAAAATCAAAATGAAGAGAAAAGATGGGCTCCTTTCCACAATTCTGAATCAATCCATATCAAATTACTCTCTAAGATATGAAGGTTAAAGAGCAGTCTGGGTCATCTCTTTTCTTCATTCTATAGTGTATTTTACCTTTTACCTAAATTAACTATTTTTTTGTTAGTGTCCCAGTGTGTTTCGCCTGATTTTCTTTAGCACCCCATATTTGACCAAGGGATGAAGCCTCGCCGTGCTATTTCACTTATGTATGTTCATTCAGCAAGTGTTTATGAGAACTCATTACACACAAAGCATGTGCCAGTCAGCAGATTCTGTAATAAGCATTTATTCACATATACACTATTTTTGGTTCTCTGTCCTTGCTGTTGGCAAGGCTTTAAGAGAGATAAGTGAGGAAATGTTTAAAATTGGGTTATATCCAAATATACTTTGAAATATAAACTAGGTCTTCTAGGTGCTAGACTCCCTTTGTTTTCTTTTAATATTCACTGTGCTCCTAGGAAACTTGATCTATTCCATCATCTGATTCATTAATGAATGCTGGGTGGCCAATGAAGGATACAGATGTAGATATCAGGTCACCTGATTTTCTAGTTAAGCTTCTACACTAATTTCATCATCTATCATCATCTTTCCATTAGGCCACTTGTGAAATATTTCAATTTAGGGGTCAACAATAAATCATTCCTCCAGACAGAAACATATTTTCTTTTTCTATTTTCTGTAAAATTAATCTTTAGTCAACACTTAAAAGTGTTAAAACATCATGCAGATATTCCAATAAGCTGCTAATTGATGAAAATTATGTGTTTCCCTCATTGAATGCAAAAAAGGATTTTATTAATATATTGGATCCTCTCAGCTGTAAACATCTATATCACAAGGAAGTGTTCATTGGTAAAATAGCTGATTGGACTGGGAAGCCAGTTCCCAGGGAGATCTATTTCATATTTACTCCTCCAGCGGAGAATCGCAACCATAGAAAACTCAGGGTGAAATAAGACCTCTACTAGGTCAGTCCAGTGCATTCTCCTGGACTAGGGTAAGATTGATTTCAAATGTTATTCCTTTGTTCATGAAAAACTTAGATCCACCTACTTAAATAAAATGTTTTCTTCACTATGCAGGGAGTAACACCATGCAAACTCTCAAGAAAGGACAAAACCAATCATAATTTTTGTTTTTGTAATGTAAGGAAAACACTATGTTTTAGAGGTATTTCGACATAATTGTTAAGTAACTAATTTTGAAAGTTGTTGTTTTCTGTTATTGAAATGTAGTAGAGCTGATCAGCTTGGACACTTACTAGCGAGTGTTAATTAGGCCAAGATCATATGTTTAATCCCAGTGTGGAGCAACAAACTCTTTTTCTTTCTGTGTTGGTCAATTAACTCATCTCTGTTTCCTAATTAGAATCATCTTGCAGAATTATGTCCCCAAAATGGAATAGAATAAAAAGTGGATTCAACAAGGCAGTCATCACCACCACTGCAAAAACAAATCACAGCATGGATCCTACTGATAGGCCAAATGTTTCATGCCCTGAAGTTGTTAAAAGCATAGGTTACAGAGTGATGGTGACTGGGCTTATATTCTGGCCATGCGACTTTCTAGTTGTGCATGACACTGAAAACTTACTAAGTGTTTTTATGCTTCAGTTTTGTCATGTAGCTAAAATAGAACCAATAAAACTACCCACTGTGTGGTTCTTATGATGAGTAAATAAGATTAACGAGGTACGTTGCTCAGCACGGTACACGGTAAAGTAAACCCTCCAAAGCATTACTAACAAGGGGAGACTTGTTTTAAACTATTTTGGTTTCTGATAAAATTGTATGTGAAATAAGCCTTGACTAATACTCCAGTCAGTATTAGATATCTATGTTTTTCTTCAGTGATGATTAAAACTCTCAGTCTGACGAGCCTAAGTATATTGTGTTTACTCATCTCTAAATAGTATCCATCTGTTGTAATGAACACATTTATCCAATCTGGTCTTTAGGCAATAGGTGAGATGGAAAAGCTGGTCAATCTGAAGCTTGAACTTCTAGCAGTGGTTCTCAAATTTGGCTGCACTTTGGAATCATGGTGGGAGCTTAAAAAATACTGGTGCCTTATTCTTCCCAGAGATTCTGATTTAATTGTTCTGTGTTGTCATCTTCTAAGTAAGATTCGTCGAGGGCTTGCAGCAGGTGATTTTAACGTGCAACCAATGTTGGGATCCACCAAGGTTAAAGAACCCTCAGCTTTCAGTAAGGTAAGAATCTCATCTACCTCTCACTTTTCACAGTCAGCCTCTACCCCTGCACAGTGCCATACTTTTTCAAAGACAGAAAGAGGAAGTAGAATCCTTTTAAATGAGGTTTACATTATTATTTCACAAATACCAAGATCTACAAATTGAGGCATTAAGGTAAGATATTGTTTTGGCTACATTTTATTAACATATTAATCATTTGCTAAGTATCAGTCATGAATTCATATAAACCTTGCTGTAATACAAATCAGCAAGTTGGCTAAGTTATTCTAGGATTGTAGAATTATTCTGAAGGACTAATATGAGACTGTTAACATATATAAAAGACAGAGGCTTCATCCTCTTTTCTTCATACTGTTCTTACCTGTGTTCGTGTGGTATCATGGAACTCCAGGGCTGACATTTGATGCCACTCTTAGTGATAGATACTGTTCCCTTGTAGCTGCGTCCTTTACCAATGATGCAGTTTCTAATGTAGTCTATTGAAGAAAGCAGATAAAATTATTGCAACTATGCAAAACATATGCTGTATTTAAGAAAAAAAAATCCATTCAAACCTGTAAGTAATTAACTCTTGTAAACTATTTCAAATAACATTGAAATTTCTTGCCTAAAGCTTCTACTAGTATTTTCAAAATAACACATTTTGAATAATCCAAAACAAACAGATGATTGAGAAGTTTTTATTTTGTGTATATATGCATAGATAACTCCAGAGAGCAGTCTCTGTACTTAACGTAGTCTGTATACTCAACTAGCCAAGGAATTCTGATTTGCTCACATATAAAGACCATTTTAAGAAAATATTAACAACAAAAATTAAATGATTTTTAAAATCTATATTGAATTCAAAAAGTTACCTAAGATAATTACTTTGTCCTTCTTAGTAAAATTGTGTTGATTTTTGTTTACATATGTATATGCATGAGGTAGCTTGCTTATTTTTTTCCCTATTTTTGCAAACATTTCCACTGCTAACTGATATGACAAGCAAATTGTAATAACCTATATATTCCTACCAAATAATAGTACATGCAGTTGTTAGCAAGCTAGAAGACAGTTTGAAGTAAGAACGGTCTTATACTAGATCATGAATTATGTTTAGAATTTGTAGTATTATATATATAAAGATTAACTTCTACCATGAAATTATTTTTAATTTTATTTAAACATTTACCCTGTTAACTTGAAAACATCTACATATTCTACCATGTTATGCATCCAAATTTAATAGGACACAGTTAACATTCTTTCATTTCATTTACTTGATTCTGCTTTTGAACAAAGTAAATACCTAGTGAATACAATATCAGACCACCAGAATAGGCAATCAACAAATAATATGGTCTCAATTCCTCCTTTAAATATTTTTCAAGTATATGTTGAAACATAGTCCCAACTCATGTATCCAAAATCTCCATATTTTGTTATTATCAGTAATCATCACTATAATTTAGTTATCCAACATTGTTAAATGCAAAATACTGTAGCAAACTCAAAATTTGCTGTAATATAAAGTGTTTTAAACTAATGAATTAAAGTAGCACTTTCTAAAATGAACACGGAGAATGCCAGTTCTAGGAGATGCTCCTCACCCCCCCTCAAAACAAAACAAAACAAAACAAAACAAAAAAACAAAGAGGGAGGAAGGAATCTAGATTATGAAAAGTTTTGAAAATGTTTTCCTTAAAGTACCATACTAAAAATAGTCAAGATACTAGTTTCAACTGTCTTAATGGATGAATTGACTACATAAGATATCTCATATATACTAGAGAAATCAGTGAGAAAGACCACTCTGGCAGGAAATTACAACATGTATTTCATTATACTTTATTATGCACTATTTAGGGAGAAGTCAGTTACCTTTGTTTTCATAGAGGTCAAATTCATGGCCAAATTCTTTCTTCACTCCACTTGACATGCTATTGAAGGGGAACCAGAGGCATTGTTTTCTCGCTTTATCAAAAACAAAGGCCCTGAAAAAAATATCAGTGTGAAAAGAAGAAATACTACTGTTTATACAGTATTTAAAGAAAGGGCATATGGTTCATCAAGGAGGACAATATAGAAATGAACGCATAATTACATATACATAATAAAAATATGAGTAAAATTTGAACCTACCATTTTGATAGCCAAGCAAGAAAGAACAAAATTAAGTTTTTGTAGTAGTAGATTTAAATATCAGATTGAATACTCCTTGGAATTTTCTCATGTTATTCCAAAAGACTTGTAGAAAAATAACAGTTTTAACATGCAAAATCAATATGTAACACAACTATTTGAACTATTTCTGAAGGCTTTATTTTTCTGTAACTTCACAGAAAGTTGGATGATTTTTATCCGCAGTTGTATAAAATGGTATTATATTTGAGATATTTAAGCTATCTCAATTATATCTGAGATATCAGGAGTAATTTACAAAGTGTATAACTGTAAAAAATATATGCTAAAATGACATTTTCTAAGGTGCATTAGATATATCAATGCCCTAGGAGATTCTCCTAAAAAGTGGGATCTGAAACCAGTGTTTGGAAATTTTTGCATATAATGTAACTTTTTGGTGAATTACAAAACATTGCAGTTTATTAAAAGCTATGAAAATGTTGAGGATAACTATTTAAGCTAATATTTCCTAAATAGGTTTGCTTATATAAGTTTTTCTTTTTCTTTCTTTTGTGTGTGTGTGTGTGTGTGTGTGTGTGTGTGTGTGTGTGAGACAGAGTCTTGCACTGTCGCCGAGGCTGGAGTGCAGTGGCGTGATCTCCGATCACTGCGAGCTCCGCCTCCTGGGTTCATGCCCTTCTCCTGTCTCGGTCTCCTGAGTAGCTGGGACTACAGGCACCCACCACCGTGCCGGGCTAATTTTTAGTTTTTGTATTTTTAGTAGAGATAGGGTTTCACCGTGTTAGCCAGGATGGTCTCGATCTCCTGACCTCGTGATACGCCCGTCTCGGCCTCCCAAAGTGCTAAGCATTTTTAATTTTAATTTAAAGAAAACTAGTAATATTAGAGGATATCTTTTTGATATAACATCTCAAAGAAAGTTACGAAAACTTGCCACCCCTACTATTCCTATAGCTAAGTATTTTTTTTGTCGTTGTTCACTAAAATAATCTATGTATATAACAAAATGATAAATACCCAAAAAAGTGAAAAATTTGTTTTTAAGTAATTCTATCTGTAAAGTGGGTAACAAGATTTCCAGTTTGCTGATCTCATTCACTCTTTTCTCTCGTTCCAATGCAATGACAAATTCTTTAAGAAATGTGTTTTTTATATTGTTTTACACCTCCATATAAAGTGGGTGGAAGCCATCAAATTCCATGAGTTGCATCTTCTTTTAGGTTTGACTTTTAGAGTCTTTATCTTAACATCGTTCTAGTTGTAATCTTTTCAACAGCTTCTTTTGTCTATTTCCTGGTTGTTTATGGCAGGAAGGCAATTCCAGTAGCAGTTGCCAGCCATGGCTAAAAGAGGAAAGCTTCTTATCTTATTCTTTTAAGTGAATTCATGAATGAGCTATTTCCTGAAGAGCTTTGAATCAGACATTCTTGGTCATCTTTCCTACCCAGCAAAAAAGAATTTGAATCTCTAGAAAACTAATATTGTTGATATCTTCTCAAGAACAAACAGTATTTAAGAATGTTCCCCCTCACACCCATTCACTTCACAGATGGTTTTGCACACTTCTTTGGTATTTTATAAGTGGTTTAGGGTATTTTTCATTGTTTTAAAATAATTCTGTTTTATATAACATGTCTACAAATAAGATCCTTTGGTTCATTAAGACCCTAAGTTCATAGTATCATAGTATGTTAATTCAATTCTGTATAGCTAACATATTTAATAATTCCAAATACATAAGTGTGTGTGTGTGTGTGTGTGTGTGTGTGTATGAACAAGGAGGATTTTACCATTTCTGGGCCAATAAATCTTGGCTCTAATACATAATATTACCTGTGGTTTTCTGCACAGGTTGCCATAAATTTGGAGACCAAATATAACAACCAAAATATGGTAGGAAAGTATGAAATTTCATATATATGGAATATGTGAGCACTTACTAATTTATTAATGTCTTCTCTAGTAAAATCATTTTAGTTCCTACTAAATAAAATAAGAGGAAAGTTTTTCTTTCCTAAGTATAAGGTTGACTAATGTGAAAATTGAATGGTAGCAATACTTTCCTTACTTGTAGGTCCAAGAGAGTTTATTTTCAAAGTTAAAAATCAGCAATGAGGTGTCCTCTCCTTCCCTTCACCCTGCTCTTCCAACCCGGAGAGGGGAAAATACAACTGTATCCTCCTCAACTGCTGGAGCATCTCCATGAATCTACACAGCTGAGATGTTGATTGAGAGTAGTTGTCTCTATTTTTAACAGTAGCAAGGCTTTTATAGGAAACTCAGGGAATGAAACAGAATTATCATAGGAATATACTTGCAAAGTCAATTCCCACTCCCCTTGCCAGGAACTATCTCCCTGAAATTGGCAGTTTCACTCTAGATATTGAAAGCAGATAGTCTTTCCTCAACCTAAACCTGGTAAAGATCTTTTCTGACCATGCTGTTTCCTCTCAGGCCCATAACATTTATTTCTCTGAAAAAGGCAAGATGAAATTAGGACCGCTTGCCATGACCTTACTAAACCCTGTGGTCACATTACGAGTCACTACCTAAATGTAATTGAGTAGAATTTAATATGTAGAGGATTTTATGCATGACCCTATTTAAAAAAAAAAAAAAGATAAATAGGGAGTGAAAGACTGGGAAATAAGTGAGGGAAGATAATGAAGAACTAAAAAAATGTGTCTTCTTCTGACAGTTTAGGAGACTATTAGAATGAAATTGTCACCCTCTTAGTGCAAAACAAAAAGTTTTATGCTCTAGGATCACTGGCAAAGTAGTAAGGCATCAGTTCCCAACCTTTTTGGCACCAGGGACTGGTTTATTTTTCCAAGGGGGTGGAGTGGGGTGGGGGGGCCAGGGAGCGGGGGATGGTTTTGGGATGAAACTGTTCCACTTCAGATCATCAGGCATTAGATTCTCATAAGGAGCACACGCGCTAGATCCCACACATGTGCAGTTAACAATAGGGTTCAGCTCCTATGAGAATCTAATGCCACAGATACAACAGGAGGTGGAGCTCAGGCAGTAATGCTCACTGGCCTGCAGCTCACTCCCGCTGTGAGGCCTGGTTCTTAACAGGCCACAGACTAGTGGCAGGGGTCGGGGGTTAAGGACCCCTGTAGTAAGGAATTCTTCCCTATGAGGTCACACAGGGACTGTCAAAAGACATGAAACTCTCCATTTAAGTCCCCTCATGCCTCTTTAAACTGCCCCATCAATTTTCACCTGAAACTTTACCATTGCTATCCTCTTCTTTTAAACAGTCTCTGCTGACACCAGTCTCTCTAATTTTTAAACTAATTCTCTCAACACCTTTTATTTAAATCCCTAAAAGCAATGATATAATAAAGTTGAAGTAAATTTTGGCTGCTGCCCAATTTCTGTTCTAAAAATTCCTCCGTTCCTCTTGCAAGGAAAAAAAAAAAAAGGTTATTCTGAATAGATATTTTAAAATATTAGGGAGATCAGAGCCAATTGAATTTTATTTCAGTTACTCAAATTCAATTGCTCATCAGATGAGAAAAGAAATTCCATAAGCAAAGCCACTGTGGATTTTAGAAGGTAACAGTTTTTGCACTCTCCCTTACTCAAGCTATGTTTCGATAAACTGAGAGCTAAGTCTTCCTTTGTAGTGAGTTAAATCTAGAATCAAAGTTACTTATGATCAAATCACAATGACTACAACACAAAAGAGACACATGATTATAATACATGCATGCTATATTTGGAAAATTATTCTAAGAACAAAAATGAAGTAACTTACTTGCAAGTGAATGGAAGTCCATTATTCCTAGTACATCTATTAGCACATTGGTCTGCAGTATTCACTTTTTTGGTTTTTATCTTCAGTGCTGGATCTATTTTGATTAGGGTAGTCTTTGCTGATTTTTTGAATTCGTGAATTGTATTTCTTCTTTTCTTATGTCCCTCTATTAAATACAAAATGTTTGAAAAAAATAAACATTGGAGAAATGTTTTTAAGGTTCCTATATTAAAAAAATCCCAAGAATCATCCACAAGACAGTGATTTTACCTAACAATATACTAGATTTCCAGGGGTTAGGAGCAGAGTGAGGTAGGGAATAATTAAGAGAAAGAGAGGAATATTGTAAACACGTAAAAACAAATAACTTGTCATGTAGAGTCACTCATTTACATTCTTTCAAATTAGGGAACTTTTAAAAATCAGGACAGAGTTCACACTAAAGAAATAAATAACATGATATTTTCCAAACATCATGAAAGCAAATATCAGTGCTAGAAGCATATCATATCATGCTTTATAATTAACCTTTTCATTTCCTTCTACAATTGGTCCTCATGTACATTATAGTATTTAATGAGATAAGCCAACACAAAGACAGGCGAGAAATTTCTCACTAAAAACTGTGCAGTGGATAAATTCTTCTGACCTACTCTTTAAAGTCTTTCATATTATTCATATTTTAGCCCCTCTCTCCTCATTTAATGCATAAATGTTTTCTGTGCTTTTGGACACTATTTCTTGGTATCACTGAACTATTTGTCTTGAGATCAAGCCAAATGCTGTAAATCAAATGTATGTAAAACTTCATCCTTTAATGTAGCAATATCATTTTTCTTCATGAAAATACAAGGCGCCTAGATAGCATGAAGCCTCCTACTGAAAACCTGAAAAACAGAACTAAAACATTCTAAAAGACTTAACCTTATGGATAACTTTAGTGTATCAAAAACTTGTTCTCTGTATTCTCCATTTGCCCAAAATAGCTCCAATCTGTTAGTGATCAGCATCTTCACAATGCAGATCAAAATGTTGAATAGAATGCAACTATTGTGTAATAAGGATAGATGTGCTTGTGCTCCTCTGCCTGTCAATTCTTTTCGAACATGCTTATACTAAAGGCGGTAAGGATACATTCATTTTTCAGTCAAAGAAACCAAGACATAGAAAAAAAATTAATTGACCACTTAGAATATCTCAGATTGGAAACCCACCACTCTGAACCACTGACCATGCCATCTGTATCTAAGAATTGCTAAGATCGTAATGGAAATATGGCATGTAGCATTTTCCTGAAGATTTGGTTTAGAGCTAGCAGTAGAGAAGAAATGTGGACAGTAGAGCAGGAAATACATTCCTGATCTGTATCTGTGTTGAAATGTGTCAAAAAAGGAGAGTAAAAATTTGTGTGCACGTAATTTGGAAATACACCTAGCCGAGTGAGGTACCAAAAATGCCATCATACTCTAAGTTTGTCAGCAACCACTGGCTCCAGTTGGTTTATGAGATGAGCAGATGCTACTAATTAGTGTCCATCCTAATTTGAAGGCTGCAATAAATTAGAGAAAACATGAGATCCTCTAAATTTCTGAATCTCTGTAAAACTCCAAAGCAGAGTCTCCAAAAGATAATACTAATTCTGCAATGATGCTTTCATTTTTAATTTTTATTTGCCTTACAGGATAGAATGGCTATGGTACAACAGATACAGTTTATAAGACATTTTAACATGAAAATGAAATTAACCAAAAATTCTGTCAACATGTTATTTATTGAACATGGACCAAATGCCTTGTATAACACTGGCAATCTTATTGACTTTGGACCAAATGCCTTGTATAACACTGGCAATCTTATTGACTTGCCAAATGACTTTAATTACCTGAAATGTTAACACCCCGATTTCTCAATCTAAAATATAAAAGTTATGTTGACTTGATAACCTTAAGTAAATGTTTGAAAATCAATTTGGATTTTTTAAATGTTATAGATATGCAAAGTTTTAGTTTTGTTTTTGAAATTTTATCCTTTAATCTCTGGCATGGAGAAGGAACTGTTATTCTTCCAAGCAAAGAAGGCATAATTCATTTCAAATTTTGGTTTCTGTCACAGAACCATGTTAATAGGAAATAAGTTTTTCCATTAAGAGTTTCTCTTTCCTTTGACCTTATTACCCTATTTCTAAGGTGCTTTGAAATGCTTCATAGCATAATAGTGATATAATTTCCTGTATAAATTTGAATGTTTCTTAGAAATAAATGATAGTTAATGGATGAAAAAAAATCTATGAAACAACTGTTCACCAAAATAGAAGAGTTTTGTACACATATTTCTCAAATATGTGTATAATTATATTAACTAAAAATATAAAATTGAAGTTGGCCTGATGTATAATGTATTTAGTATACACGTCTAAGTGTGAGGGAAAAGCATAAAAATCAAAAAGTCTAAGACAAACATTAAATTGTAATATATTTTAATGTATCAAATGAAATAAAATCTCTGGTCAATGTTCTGGTTTCTTTTCCCAATGCCACGCAAAATGAAGGCAAGCCATGAAGATGATTCTGGAGAGCGGAGGTCTCCATGGAATTGTTGATTGTATTTAATTCTGAATCTCCTCAGTTGTCCTACTGAAATGTGTTTATGTTTTGTTGTACCTCATAAAAACAGTCTACCCTTGCTTGCTGACAAATTTTCCAATCACTACCTTTCATCTAAAGATCAAAAAGCATTTTGAAAAACAAATAAATCTATTATTTCCCTTTACTAGATAATAAATAGAAGTGAAAAGCTTGTCTGGGGCTACAAAGCTATCAGGGGCAATCAGAACCAGACACCAGAATTCTTTTCTCACTATTTTGTTCTCATGACATAGAAACTTTCCCTTTTAATTAAGTCATTTATACTAAGCCAGTAACTAATTACTAAAAAATATGAAGTTGGAGCTAATTGTACATCATGTAATCCACACATCTATAAAATTAATTCCTTATTCAATAAAAGAAAAATTCAAAACAGAAGTCATTCAAAAACAGCATCTGAAAATAAAATTCCTTTGCTGAAAATAGTTTCAACTTTCTCTTCCATATGTATTAACAACTGATGCTTGTTTTACTGAAAACAGTTAAAAGCCAAGCTTAATTTGGGAAGAAACTCAAAAATATCTTTGGATCAGATTTGTCCCTACTATTTTTTGTGCGTGACTGTTAGCTGAAGTGTATAAACAAAATATTGAAATGAAATCAAAGGGTGAGAGATCACTACAAATTTGTCATGCTTTCCTGTGCTTTAAATTACAACTCCTTTTTCCTCTTCTCCCAGTATGGTAAAACATTCTGGAAGCTGTATTTCCTGAAGAACCTAAAGTCCCTGTCTTAGAGCTGAAATCATTAGGATCCTAGTGAAAACCTACACACAGAAAGTAGGGTCAAATGTATCAAGGTGCTTGAAGAAAGACACATTTCTCCCTCTAGTCCCAGCACCTCACACTCATTTCTCTCAGTACCTCATATATTTTCTTCTCTGTGTGGACTAACCATTTACTTCAAAGGAAAATCATGCAAGGAAAGGATTTGCAGGGTGTGGAAAGAAGCAGGAATCTGGATCCACATATTCTGAGAAACCTATCCACATGATTAGTGATTAACAGTTTGAAGTGGCAAGATGTTAAGATGAAAGTACACAAATAATTAATGGAAGGGAATGGTTGGGACTGGAGATTGTAAACTCTCCAAAGCCAAGAATTTCAAATAGAAATCTAAATTTTCATTATTATCTAAGACATGGATTTTTGCAAATTGGCAGTCATCTCCCCTTATTTAGAGAAGGCAACAATATCACAAATAAAGATACCAAGAAGACAGAGACTGTGTCAGATGTAAATCAAATGCTGGTATTTGAGAAGCTGCACCATCATCTCTTCCAAGGGGATTTACAAAATGAAGTGATGTCCAGTGTGATTTGAGGGGCCTCCCTAGGTATTTTCTTCCTTCTCCTTCTTTCCAGTTCTTATTTAAGGCTTCATTCTTCTAGAAGCCTAATCCTGGCCTCCACCTTCACAGTCTGTTTGTGCCTACAACTTTCCTTCCACACAGGAACTGAAGCAACCACACTGAAGAACAACTTCAATCAAGTATCTTTTCAACAAAAAACTTTCAGCTGCTCCCATGATGTTCATTTTAAAGACCACATGGTTGAGCATGACATTCAGTCCTATCCATTCTACCTCATCTTACTTTTCCACTCACAGACAATATTCCGCATCACATGCCCAGTACTTCTGTCTCAAATGCTTGCCTTCAGTTGCTGTGTGGGGTCCTTCCTGGGACATTCCTTATACTTATGAACCTCTGTACTTTGGCCCACTTGTGTTCCTGCGCTAAGGTACTGACTATTCTACCATCTATCTTTTCATATGGACTTTAGTACCATATGACCCCTTAACCTGGTTTGATTCTCTATGCTAGAAATGAACTCTCAACCATAGTACAAAGTATTTCTAACCGGGTTTTTTTTTTTTTAATATATCACTTAAATGATTTTTTAAAATTAAGTTTCAGTTGATTTCGCTGCTGCTGGCTTCAATATAAATGAAAAAAGAAAAAAAAACCACGACGTAGTTCATTCACATAGATTTGGGTAGGAACCTCAGCTCTGTCCCTTAACTCACAAAGAAATAAGATAACTGAGGTCTTTGAACCTCAGTTTCCTCAGGCAAAATGAGTCCAATAGTGCCAATCTTATTAGAATTAAGTAAGATATACTTTACTACTTGGTTCATATCGGTTGCTCAACAAATTTAAGTTCCTTTCTCATTTGTTCATCTTTACATCCCCCACATACTCTTGAACATTAGGTGTTCATTTAATGCTTATTTTATTACAGAGGATTGGATATTTGTTTCCCATGTAGGTGGGAGTGAATAGAGGGTAATTCTAAATAGGCTAACTCCTACAAAAATGGCTTGGGCCCTTTATATTGAATATTTCTTAAGAAGCTTTTTAAAAAAGTATCTCTATAATGTATTCTGTTGATAACTGGTTGTCAACTTACAGTATATACTTCTTTCCTAACAATGTGTTATTTTATAATATGTACAAATATAAATTCATAGAATAAATAATTATAATCAAAGCTAGTAACAACAACAAAAGAAACCTCTAAATAGTCAATACTAAATGACATTTAAAAAAGAACAAACTTTTATGTGTTTAAGAGGCTACCCATGTTTTTTATTTTAAAGGTTATTTAAAAAACTATCAAAATAAACTGGCCACCTAAACAAAGGCGGACCCTCCTTTGATGACAGTTTTAGAATTATCCACTTCAGGAATTATTCACAGCATATTTGTAATTCCCAACTGGACTCTCCTTGCCTGCCAGCACTCTTGGGCTGCATTCTGCCTGTACTCAGGAAACACAGTCATTTCTACATCAGGCAAGTGAAATATAATTATCAATGTATGTCTCCTGCCAAAAGTTCATAATGCATGCCAAAAACAAATAGAAACTGCCTATGGTTGATCTACTGTTTGGGTTTTCCACACTGTGTTCCCCTTACATTCGCACAGATGAATTCAGGTAACCAGATTCTACTTCAGAACAGTGACATTTTAATCTTTAAAAATGAAAACCCTCAAAATATTAGCCATTATTTCAATTTAAGCTCAAAATCCCCTAAACCAGCAGTTGTCTGTGAAACTTTTTTTTTTTCTTCTTCATCTTGAGATGGATTCTCTCTGTTGCCCAGGCTGGAGTGCATGGCACAATCTTGGCTCACTGCAACCTCCACCTCCCAGGTTCAAGCAATTCTCCTGCCTCAGTCTCCTGAGTAGCTGGGATTACAGGCGCCCGCTACCACGCCTGGCTAATTTTTTGTATTTTTAGTAGAGACAGGGTTTCACCGTGTTAGCCAGGATGGTCTTGATCTCCTGACCTCATGATCCGCTCGCCTCAGCCTCCCAAAGTGCTGGGATTATAGGTGTGAGCCACCGCACCCGATCCTGTGAAGCAGTTTTAACATGACACATCTCAAGCATGATAACCTGCTTGATTTGAACTCACTTCTTTTTAACTTCTTCAGAAATCTTACCTAAATGCTTTCAAAGTGACCCTTCCAAACAGCGTCATTTTCCAAAAGGGCCACTTCACAAAATAAAAGAAAACCAGGTGGGTTGAATGATTTTCCTTTTCATTTAGCAAATTCTTGAGGTTTTTAACCTTTGTACCATATCAAAAACTAGATCTGACGCCTGATAAATTTCATATTTAACATCTCAAAAGATACAGCCAGTTTCCTTTTTTATATTGTAAAAAGGCCATGTCTCCATCTGGGCATTTGTTCCACTCTTTTATTCCCCTGTGCCCACCCTTGATATTCACTGCCTTCTCCCGTTGGCACTTCAGCCTCTACAATGATAATACAACAAAATACAGATGTTTCCTCTTGCCCTGATAACAAGAGAAACTTCCCAAAGCAGCAAATGAGTTCTCTAAACCTCCAGGCAATATGAACTTTCAAGCGACTCCTCCCCAACCGGCAAACCCAAGGGAGAAAGTGGGAGACAGAGAGGGGCAATTCTGCAGCTTTAATCAAAGTCTTCATGCACTGCAGTTTCCAAAGGGCAGACATCCACACCCAGAAGGGATAAGATCTTCAAAAAGAGGCTTTCTCTTTCATTTTTATGATATGCAAATAATCAGTTTATTCTGCCTCCTGAAAATGAAAACCTGTACAAAGTTGTAATTTGGCCCCAAATGTTGACTAGGTGATGTGGAATAGTGGATTATTATGAAAAATTTTTCTCTGGAAAAAGATGACTTCCTGCTGGACTGACCATCACTCTGGCCTCTTCAGACCAGACCCTCTCTTTAGCTTTAAACTAGTCCAAAGCAGCCAAGTTCAGCCAGTATTAGCACTTCAACCCTATCCCATAATCCACAACTATTAGGCTAAGTGGGACAGGGCTTGGGTTGGGGGTGCAGGGGAGTTGAGGGAAAGTTAATTATCATTTTAAATGCTATTCAAACAAACAAAAAAGAATGTCAAAAGCAAGCATAATGAGAGCTTTTAGAAACCTATACTACATACTGAGTTCAGAAAGGATGCTGGGAATAGGATAAAAAGAGGGTGTTAAAAGGAATAGGGAAGGTTAGCAGGAGACTTAAATACTAATAATAATAAAGAAGAAGAAGGAAACTAACCTGCATAGGGGATGGCGATGGGGAGCAGGAGGAGATGCAGGAGGACATGCTGCAGCAGCAGGGCTGGCAGGAGTTTGGTCACCCACATGGTGCTGCTGGACGGGCTGGCGGATCCCTCTGGAGGAGATGCCTGGGTGAAAGAATCCTGTTCGGAGTCAGTGCCTAAAAGAGCCAGTCGGCTCTGAGCTGCTTTTTATTGCGATGAGCTAAGTTTGTTGTGTGATTAACTGGAAAGATCTAGGTCTGAACTCCCTCTTACGGTAAGAAACTGTTTAACAACAGCCCTTTACTCTCTTCCAGCCCCCTCCTTTCCTCACTCGCCCCCCCCACTTCAACACCACCAAACAGATCCCTGCACTCCCCCATTCCCCGCCTCCCCCCAACCCCACGCTTAGGAAAGAAACTTACAAAGAAAAGGTCACCTGGCCTGAGGCCAGCTTCAATTTGGAAGCTGGAGCTCCAGATCCCAGTGGCTCCTATCCGAGTAAGGCAGGGAGGAGCAAGGCTGAGCCCAATAGCTAAATCAAGGCACAGGCAGAGGACCATTCGCTCAATTTAAACAGGAAAATACATGTGTTTATATATCTATTTGGGAAAAGAGGAAGGGGAAGCAGCATAAGAAGAAAGCGAAGAGCTGTCTTTCAGCCAAATGTGCCCCAGCTCCTAATCTGTCTAGTTTTCCTGCTAGAGCAATTGAGGGATTCAAAACACTGACACAGGTTCTCTAGGGGTTTAGAGACCTGGGAGAGGAGGCAGAGGGGCCAGGGAGGAGAGCCCAGGCAAATCCAGCCCAGGTAGAAAGAGGTTAGGTAAGAAAAGGGTGTGGTATTGTGGGGCCAAAATAAGCAAGCAAAACAAAAGCACGCAGATTGTCAGATGAAAAATGTACCCCTGCCCCATGGGCTCAGAGAAAGCAGTTTTTTTGTTTTTGTTTTTGTTTTCCCCCCACAAATTGTGCTAAACTCACGAAATACCACACATTTTCCCAAAGTATACAAAATAAACTTGTCTGATCTGACTTTTTAAGAGAAAGTCCAAGAAACAGTCATTGTCCACAGCCTGTCCCTGACAGGTAAATATGCCATGTGTCCTTGTACAGGCACACACGTGCACACAACACATATTCACACATGTTGGTGTGTACATACGTATGCACTGGCTAGGACTGACTTTCACCAGAAATCCCTCAAGCTGTTTGAATTCATGAGTGTTGACTATGCCTCTCTTTTCCAGCTTCATCCGCCTGTACACGACAGCCAGCTTCCCAAAGTGTAAGTGGAAGGATGAGGCGCTTGTATGGGGATGGAGGGACTGCTAGGTATCAAATCTTTGTAAGGTCATTGCACAGACCGCTCACTTGATTCAGAGATTTTGTCTTTGCACCCAGAGGTGGATGCTCTGGTAACTTTAAGCCAGAGCCTGCTTTATTTCTAATGGATGCTGAGGGAGAGTTGCCCCTGTGTCTCTCTGAGATGGATATTATTAGAGAACAGTGCCCCTGTCCACAGAGGAAGAGAAAGCAGGCCGAATGTGGGAATGACTAGAGCAGTGTGTAGCTGTACAGAAGTAATTGTGGGGCTGAATTAAACTCATCCACAGAACAGCCTTCCCTCCACATACCACCTTCATTTGTCCTCCAGCTCCCCTACCCCAACTTTCAGGGAAAAACGACCTGCCTGATAAGTCCCTGAGGTTGTGGGATATCTGGAGAAGCTAGGGATTAAGCAAATTCCTTTTGAAGGATCTATTTTATATGACCCATTTCTATTGCTAATCCTTCTCTTTTATCATTTTCTCCTTACGTAAAATTCATTTGTCAGCCTCTCTCTGGTGTCCCCAGGATCCATTTTACTTTCTTTTTACTCTTCATTAGATCTTTTGGGAAATCTCAGTTCAATGTATTGCCTGACCATGACCCTGAATTGCTCCACTGCATCTCTTGTGCTTTATTAAGGTGTAGGGGCTCAGAAAAATGATACCCCAAGTGAAGACCTCAGAAGCAGCTCTCTCCGACCTTCTCTTGCCCTCCAGTCTCCGGCCCTTCATTCTCCCCAAAGGCGAGCCGTAGAAACTAGAATCTCTCTTTCCCAAGGTGGCTCCTAGAAACCAGAACCCTTTTTCCCAAACCAGCCATAAAACCTAAACATATCACTCTAACACCTCAACTTTCTGTGTGAAATCTGGCCATAAAGACATTATCTGACCTACCTTGTTTGATCGTAGCTCATAAGACCCCATTCCAGAGAAGGTCTTGCCCCATAGCCAGAAGGAATGAGTGCTGCACAGATATACCAGGAAGAATCTCACCTTGCCAGGCATCCCCACTCAGTTTGTTAGCATGAGATCATATTCCCTTTGTCCAGTTGTATTTCTCCACACCTGCCCACACTTTGTTGAACCTAAGCATAAAAATGGACAATTTCTTTTGTAACTTTGGGTCTTTGTTCTAAAGGCTCTCGTGTTGTATAAAATTATGATCAAATAAATGTATATGCCTTTTTCTCCTATTGATCTGCCCCTTGTCAGTAATTTTTTTAGCAAAACTTCAGTGAGCAATGGAAAAGTTTTCCCTTGGCCCAACAAGGGATTAAGGCTGTTTTTAAAAGAAGCTAGATTTTTCTGTAAGTAAATTCCTGTAGGTAAGGAAAGAAAACGAACAGTGTTTCTATTTATTTTTTTCTCTCAGAAAAAACTAGAGTCAGGGTTGTAAATTATTGTTATAAGTTAGGAGCAAAATCCATCCGGGATAAGGGGTTCAGGACGTTAGAAAACTGAATAAACTTATTTATTAGGTCACACGTTTTCAGGACTTTTTTTTACTGTCATATTAAATATGGTAAATACAACTAAAAACCTATATAATTTGTTTGTATTTCTTTTTGACAAAAATTATTTGGTCTTTCTTTACTGAAATTGTGGCTAATATGCACTGAGCTCTTAATGTATGCTAAGCATCATATTACATACCATTGAAAAGTATTTAATTCTTACAACAAGTTTAAGATTATTAAAATTCTCATTTTATAGTTGAGGAAACATAGGTAAGTTATTTTTATTCTTAAATAACTTGCGTTTAAGATCCCGAAGTAATATTCAAGTGTGAGATTCAGATTAGTCATACTCCATAGGATGGTATACATTTTCTTTAACCCCAGGAGGAGAAGAATCACATGTTCCAGAATATAATCACCAAAATAAGTCTAAGACTGGATATATAGGAGGTGCTCCATAATAATTTATAAAATAAATCAATACACAATTTTAAATCTCGTAAAACTATAAAGAAATATTCAAATGAAATTCTAATTATGCTATTAGTTTAGTCTATTTTGATAACACATTCTCTTTGTTCTTTCTACATCATACACTGTTGTTTTCCCATCATCTACTGATTGCCTTACATAGTCATACATCATTTTATTGCTCTTCACTTTATTGTACTTCACAGATAACGTGTTTTTAACAAATTGAAGTTTTGTGGTGTCCTCGAATTGAGCAAGTAAGTTGGTGCTGTTTTTCCCACAGCGTGTGCTCACTTTGTGTCTCCGTGTCGCATTTTGGTAATTCTTGCAATATTTCAAGTAGTTCATTATTATTTTACATGATGATCTGTGATCAGTGATCTTTGATGTTACTGCTATAATTGTTTTGGGCACCACAAACCACAACCCAAACTTGATCCATTAATGTGTGTATTCTGACTACTCCACTGACCAGCTGTTCACCCATCTCTCTCCCACCCCTCAGGCCTCTCTATTTCCTAAAACACAACATTATTGAAATTAGGCCAACTGATAGCCCTGCAATGACCTCTAAGTGTTCAAGTGAAATGAAGAGTTACATGTCTCTTCCTTGAAATCAAAAGGTAGAAATAATTAAGCTTCTGGGGAAAGGCATGCCGAAAGATGAGTTAGGTCAAAAGCCAGTCCTCTTGCACCAAACGGTTACCCGAGTTGCGGATGCAAAAGAAAAGTTTTTGAAGTAAGTTAGAAGTGCTACTCCAGTGAACACACAAATGATAAGAGAGCAGAGCAGCCTTATTGCTGATATGCAGATAATTTAAGCAGTCTAGATAGAAGATCAAACCAGCTGCAATATTCCCTTAAGCCTTAGGCCAAAGCCACAGCAACACTCTGAACATCAAGCAAGACTCTCCATCAGCGAAAAGATTACCACTCACTGAAGGCTCATACGATCGTTAGCATTTTTTAACAATAAAGTATTTTTAAGTTAAGGTATAGACATTTTTAAACATAATGCTATTGCACACTTAATAGTCTGCTGTGTAACTTTTATATGCACTGGAAAACAAAAAAAATTCATGTGACTTGCTTTATTGCGATTTTTGCTTGATCACAATGGTCGGAAGCGAAACGAGCAGTATCTCCAAGATAAGCCGGTACTTCTTAAGTGTTAAACAGTTTGTATAAATCCCCAAAAAATTGTGTCTGAAAAGTTTTTGATAAAATAAAATAACTTGTAAAGAGATTACTTTAAATATTGCAATTTATGTAAATACTGAAATGCTAGATAGATACTCATTACCCTATAATACCAGTTTAAATCTGTCCTATGATTGAGGTTTCTAGTATCATGGATACTAGATGGATTTAATGGAAAAGCCTCTATTACTGAGCTTTTTAAAAGGCTGCTGCTTTAACACAGTATCTTTCTTTGTCTTAAGCTCATGTTTCTCCACAAGTGATGCTTATAAGTTCGTTCGTACGTGGGGAATAAACTGACATGACCTTATGATCTGCAGATTACTAATGAGTTTTGTATTCTTGAACTGGTTATTTTGTTTACTAAACGCCTGTGATTACTAATGCGTTTTGTGTTCTTGAACTGTCATTTTGTTTATTAAATGCCTGTCACATGGCAGGTGCCATTCTGTTTCTGCTACCACTTGGACAGGTTCAGCTTAGTCATAGGCCTGCTTTCAAATCCCAGCTGAGTCACTTACTAAAACAATTACAAATTGAGGGAGCTAATTTATTGCGCTAATACCTCAGTTTCCCTATCACCAAAATGGGACCCTATGTGTCAGGTGCTGTACTAAACACTTCATACGTATTATCTCACTTGCCCTTACACCTTGCCTCAGGAAAAAAAAAAAAAAGGTATGTGTATCTAAGAGGTATATCTTATTATTGTCATTGACTTACAGGTAATGAAATCAACATTTAGAGATGGTGACTTGGTTTAGGTTAAATTGTTAATGAAATGTGATTTGAAGACACCAGCTATCCAGGTATCAAATCACTGCTATCAAACACCGTGCCACATTGAAAGAGATCCAGATTAAGAAATTTCCAGCATTGCTTCTATCTTTAAAATTAGATTATCCTACTTATCTGAATTCTTTAGTGGCCACTATACTTCTATACAATTCTTACCTTCCAAACCTATGAAGGAAGCATTTGTGTAACCTTTGGTATTGCTTACTTTTCCTATACAACCATATCTTCTCATTCTTTTCCTGTTTGTTGATTCTACCCTCTAACTGGTCATTTTTTTATCTTTAGACCTCACCACTGAATATGTTGACTACCTTTAGTGTAGGAAATATTACAAAATTCACTACAATTTGAATCAGACAAAAACCACTTTAAACATGAAACAGAAACTAAAATCTATATGACACAAGCAAGCATGATGACATATCTATTTGCAAAATTATTGAAGAGTGGGTACAACATTCATGCAGACACCTAGACCTGTGATGTCTAATATGGTAGCTATAAGCCACATGTTCCTATATATATTCAAAATTAAATTAATTAAAACAAAACCTCCTCTGTTGTGTTCAGTAATCGCATATGTGTGGTTGGTGGCTCCCACAGTAGGTAATGCAGATACAGAATATGTCCATCATCGCAGAAAGCTATGTTAGATAATGTTGATCTAGTCTAAGATGATTGGTGTAAATGTTGTCTAAATGTGATTATGGGAAAAGCAAGATAATGACTATTAAAGGTGTAATTTTAAAAGATACTAAAAAGTTATCTGTATGTTGGTGACACTTGAGTTTGAAATCCCCCTTTCTTTCTACCAGTAGTTTGCATAGTATATTATGAACCAGGATAACAGGATTTTGATTACTTTGTCTTTTGAATAGAAGGTAACAATGACTGAAGATAGCTCCTTGTTCGGAGAGTATGCCAAGCACTTACCACAGACACAAGTCCAGAGAAAATGGTTAAAGAAAAGTGTTTTAAAATAGTTATGTCTAACAAAACACCTGTCTGCTAAGGAATGTGATGCAATCTATAGAGTCAAGTATAGAGTCTCTGGGAATTTGGTGAGTCTTTGTCCGTTACATAATAAAAATGACCTAATTGAAAGCAACTTACAGGACTTCAGTACACATTATAATTATAGACTTAATGTAAAGGTTTTATTTTTATTAATTCATCATTGATTAACCACTAAAAAGACTCTAATGGTTACTCAGTCAAATCATAGTCTCAATCACTCACGCATGACTTTGCCACACTCCCAGGAAATCTGTTGCAGAATTTGTGGTGAGACCGCAAAGCAACATCCAGGAAAATGACAGTAACAGTTAAAGTACATCATCACAGGATAGGAATTGTCATGTATGTAAAAATAGCAGGGTTATTTTTTTTTCCTCTAGAAATATGCCATATATACTTAAACAGCATTTTTATATTGTTCACTATGACTATAAAACAATAGCAGGGTACACATTAAAAGAAATTCTTCTCAAACAGAAAAAACTGTCATGACTTGAGCTGTGTTTTGCCTTTTGGGAGTAAAGAGAGGATAGGCGTTGAGAACACCAGGAAATCTGAGCTAAAACTAAACTCTGATGCTGCATTTTCAGTTTTCTTTTCTGAGCCACGGGGGGCCATTTTCTGAATCCAGGGGGCCTAGTTAACTAACACTCATCACCTTGTGCTTAGAGGCCAGCTTTTATGTATTTCCAGGTGTTGGCTGCTTTGTTAAATCTGGAGTGCCCCCAAACTTATAAAGCCTAAGCACTCCACACCTGGTATGTTCGACGCTGGCATATTAGTAAAATGCATGAATTGGAGGAATCTATTTCTTTTTTCCCAGTTTAGAATCCAACCATGATAAAATCATTAGTGTAAGAAAATGGGAATATTCACAATAAGGTACTTTTCAAAGCAACTGTTTAATCCATTTATTTTGCATCTTAAAAGCCATGTAATAAAATTGAGGTTTCCCTTTTACTATATGTACATGTTCCATGTTTATTGTGGTCCTGGGGATATCTGAGGGCAATTCCACTTACCAGATGGCACTCAATACCAGGAATTACATTTCAAACCTGGGAGAAAAAGGCTCCACCTGGTGGAGCACTGCTTTTTTGTGTGTACAGGGCCGAGGGTTGGGGGGCAGTGTTTGTTTCTTTATAATATACTATTCTGTACACCAGTCATCTGGTGCATTGGCCCTTCTTAGGAATTACTTAAAGAGTTATTTAGCTAACGCTATGATAGCATGGCCCCGTATGATACATTAATCTTGCAACATTTTTTAAATGACTGAATTTATATCTAGTTTACGCTTAATAAGATAGTATGCTTTAAGTTTTTTAAGAAGCTTCTACTTAAATTCCTAAACTATGAGCCTGGGAATCCTCATTCTAAATGGGAGCGTTCTTGGCAGACTTCTTACCATTTTCAAGTTTGTGAGGATTTGCAGTTACTGGACTCCTGGAGACTTGATAGAGCTAAGGGACTATCAAATCCACCAGAAACATTGCTTTTTCTAGCCATGGAACAAAGCATGCGAGGAGGCAAATTCATAGTTCCTGACATTTTCTATATTCTTTATTTAATCTTGTTTTAATTATATGTTTTTACAACTCACAGTAATGAATATAGCAAAATTATGGAAAACGGTAAGTGTAAAGGACAGATGAAGTATATTGCCCAATGCTTTAATCTAGTCCTGAATGAAGGGACTAGAAAGGAGAAACACCTCTAGAATGAGCCCAGTGTCCTCATGCTGCAACTCCAAAACAGAATTATTCCTTGCATACTGAATAAGTGATGACATTTAGCAGAACACCCACTATGGAGAGCACTAGATTATAGCTATCCTTAAACTGCTTGTTTGCTTTGCCCTGATAAAAGAAAAAATGTTCATAGAGTTTTCTAAGTCTCTTTTGTGTGGTTAGTTTATTTGCTTGTTTTATGTGAATAAGAAAGATTACATATGGCCTTCTCTTTTAAGAGTTAAGTAAGAGAATTCTCTTTTTCAGCTGTCTCTGTCCAGCCTCAAAATGATGTATTTATCCTAGCATTTCTCACATTTAAAGGTGCACTAATATTTTTCTATAGTTTTTTTCTGTCATTTTCCTAAGAGATAATCTTTTACCTCTCCAAAGTGCTAGTACATCTTATGGTTATTTAGCCATTGTCCCAAATATTACTTATCAGAAAAAAACTTTGTGTCTTGTTTAATTTTTAATTCAGGATTTCTGTACAATATATAGCTTGAATACCCTACCAATTAACATTTCTTGTTAGGGATTTATTTATGTTCTTCCTAACGTACACAATGAGATAGCACAGTGTAGACCAGCTGGTTGAAGTCTTAATTATACCACTTACTAACTGAGAAAACCTGGACAAATTATTTTACTGTATTCATGTGCAAAATGATTATAATAAGAGTTGTAGCAGTTATTTACACTTACATGTCTTACATGTGAATTATAGTGATGATTAGAGAATAAACATGCGAAACACAGATGACATATTTAGTAACACAATACAATTTTATTACTAGTCTTATTAATACTGAAACACTTAAGATAGTCCTTGAGTCATTTAATATCTCAAACAGAAAATACCTAAATTAAAATGCAGAGTGAAGGCATGATCTTGGCATAATGATATTAGGAAATGCCTTAGTGTTTAACAATTATTTAATCCAAAGTATCTGCTAATATTTTACAATAAGTTTTAAGTGAAATTAAACACGAATTTAACTTTGCTGCATGCATCCACACGTTAACTAATGCAGGGAAGCAGAAGAAGCCACAGAATTCCATGTTACAAAATATTGCTAGTAAAAAATTATATTTAAGTTAAATAATTTGGTATTTTAAAATGTAAGAAGTTTTGAGCATACTTAACTTTGCATTGGCATCATTTCTTCATAAATGTCATTAAAATAATTTTCTTGAAGTTCCGTAAGGGGTATATAGCACCCAGGAACTAAGCATTTGTGTTTTGTACCATTAAATCAGTAAAAAGAGAATAAATACCATCATGCCCTATCCAAAAAATTCCTATTGACTCAGCTTCTCATTTTTATTAATGAAATGTTAACTGAATTTGCCTATTTCAAAAGAACTCAAGCTAGCCACTCATTCTATTAATAGAGTACATGATTGACTATATATTGTCCACCTTCTGAGTTAGAGCCTATGGCAGTGTCTGGCATATCTTAGTGACTACCAAAAGATATTTAGCAGTCACTAAGTAGGCTTTAATTGTTTTCACCTAATATATTCAAAGTATTTGATATTCTCATTCAAACAACATTGCAAGGCTGATGCGGTGACTCATATGTGTAATCCCAGTATTTTGAGAGGCCAAGGTGGGTGGATTATTTGAGCCCAGGAGTTTGAGACCAGCCTGGGCAACTTGGTGAAACCTCGTTTCTACACAAAAATACAAAAATTAGACAGGTGTGGTGGTACGCATCTGTGATCCCGACTACTCAGAAGGCTGAGGTGGGAGTGTGTGAGCTCAGGAGGTTGAGGCTGCAGTGAGCCATGAATCACACCACTGCACTCCAACCTGGACGATAGAGTGAGACCCTGTCTCAAAAAAAAAAAAAAAAAGGATAATAGTAAATTCACTATTTAATTTCTTTCACACAGACACATATACACAGACACACATCTGTATATACATGCATACATACACACACACTCACAAGAATGCATAAGTAAAATCTGTTCATCAAAACCACCGTGAATTACTCTAAGTCAGTTTATCATTTAGTAGACTGCTAGATTTATAAGTGACTCAAGGTCTGTCAATTTACAATAATAGAAATTGAAACTGAGAGCTGATTTCTACTTTTCCAGCTTTCAAAGATTCCCATTCTCTGATACATATCTTTAGATATAATTTTAAGACAAAACCCAAGATCTATGCCTATTGGCATTGTATTGAGATTGTGTTAAGCTCTAATAAATGGCATTCTAAACAGTATGTGATTTGTAATAGCAGAACTTATGAGCAATATATTAACGTGTATTGACACTAGAATTTATTTTTTATAATTGTAACACCATTCATTAATGCATTTATAAGTACATACTTTTAAGTTCTTTTTGAAACATTTATTTTTAGAGACGGAGTCTTGCTATGTTACCCAGGCTGGAGTACAGTAGCTATTCACAGCCACCATCATGGCACACTACAGTCACAAACTCCTCTGCTCAAGCAATCTTCCTGCCTTTGCCTCCAGAGAGCTGGGACTACGTGTGCCTCCCACTTCAAACAGCAGTTTATAAGTTCTAAACGGAATCTTCAAATTTGTGACTTGAAATAATGAGATATTAATTAGATATTACTGTGCCAAAAACAAGTCATGTGAATTTCTGTACGAGAGATGTCTATTTCCATAAACCTAAAAGCCCTTTTCTTATATCATCTTTATTGCTGTATACATCTTTCTATTTATTCACTGATTAAAAACATTTATGAAGTATTTTCTAAGTGCTAAAGATACCATAGTGATTTTATATGTTGTGGTAGGCAGAATAATGTTTCCCAAAAATGTCCATGTCCTAATCCCTAGAAGTAGTGATACCTTACATAGCAAAAGGGACTTTGTATATGTGGTTGAGGTTAAGAACTTTGAGACGGGAGATTATCTTGGTTTATCCAGGTAGGTCCATCATATGACTACTTTAAGTCAGAGAACCTTTCCCAGCTGTGCTCAGAGAGAGCTGTGCTGTCTGAATAAGGGTCAGAGGAATGCAACGTTGCTGATTTTGAAGATGGAGAAAGGGGCCAAAAGATAAGAAATATGGGCAGCCTCTAGAAGCTGAAGAAGTTGAAGAAACAGATTATCCCCTAGAGCCACCAGAAGTGAACACTGCCCTGCTGTCACCTTGATTTTATCCCAGTGAGATGCACATCAGACTTTGGAGGTACACTAACAAAGAATACAGCTGTGTTGCTTTAAAGCCAAGTCAGTTTTTTTTTGTTGTTGTTATTTTTTGTTTTTTATTTTTTTGTAATTTATTATATCAGCAATTAATACCTAATATCTTCTAAGTATATTTTACTTCTGTGAATGTTTTGTAAACTCTTTAAAGGTCGTAATTAAGTCTTATATTTCATTGTATCTTTCCAAATTACCTATTTCTATGCTTTGCACTTAGTATTAAAGGAAATCTCTGAATGATTGATATAATAAGGAAGGTTTGTTTTTTTAGGAAACTGTTTGTATTGATTAGATTACAATGATAATCTTAACCTCACAGTGGTTTTTGCCTTACCCTGTGCAATGATGCATTAACTGATCTTTGAGAGAAACATTTTGCAATGTGCTGTTTATTCAAGTAATCAGGAGAAAGCACAAATATTACACTTGACTTTGCAGGAAGATTAGCAAATAATAGTGCTGTTTTGAAAGACGCAGATCTGTATCTTTGAAAAGGGAAGTGGCAAAACTGTCTTTTCCTTTATCTATTCAGATTCCTTAGGAAGGAGGATTTTACAACTAGTATTATCCTTGTTGGAGACTCTTTTATATGTGGCAATCTTCCAGTCCAAGTTTACCTGATACCCTAAGGTTTCCCGCAGCCTCCTCTGGGATGTAGATCCAAAGTTCTTGTGCAAAATGTAACTGAAAAAAATTGGTGTAGCAGTACAGAAACTTGTCAAATAATTTATTAAGAAGAAGCAGAAAAATAGTTACAGAAATTACACAAAATTTGTCAAACAGATGATTTTTGCTAAAAATACTGGCCACATCCTCTAGAACCTATGGGTGTAAAGTGGGTAATTGAAAGTATTTTTATTCCCACCCCTCTTACCTTTTTAGCTCATTTACTATACTTTGGATGACTCTTGTATTTACATATCTTATTACGTACATAAATCATGTATTAAAACCCATTCTAATTCTTGCACCTGCTGGGAAGTGACATTAATAATTATTGAGTGCCCCATGTACTAATAGATATGAAATCATCCAGAGAAATAGGAGACAGCTTCCCCACCCAAAGGAGGAATTATCTTCTACCAATAGGCCTAACAATAATAACCCGAGTAGAGCCACTAGAGATTTTATATAATATATATTTAAAGTTATTTCGTGTATTTTTATACTTAATTTTGTATTTCCATTCTTTGTATTTTATTTCTCGTAATTTTTTTGACTCAGTAACTAGAACTCAGTTTATTTTTTTCTTCCTTTTTCCTCAATTACTACAATCTTTGGTGACCAAAACACTAGTATATGGCAAATCTGAGATTGGAACCCAAACATTCTGCTTCTGCAGCCTATTCTATTATCCTTTAGAAAAAAGGAGAAAAATAAGGCACAGTAGTCTAGGGAAAGAAGATAGGGATTTTCCTCTCAACTGAACTTGAATGTAATGTAGAAAATGGGGAGAAATCTATCCATTAGTAATAAAACTGATTTCTCTCCGTCGGTAGCTGACAGCATGCATAAGTCAATTGTTGCAATCATTATTCAGGACTGCCCTATCCCCCGCATGCATTGATCTATAATCCCTTTCCAGTTTTTTTCGAACACTATTAGCTGTTACAAGTTTTTGATATTAAAGTAAATTACTGATGCTAACGTTCTAGCTTTACCTGTTGCTGCTAACAACACTTCAACTACTAGTCATTTACCCTCTCTTGCTTGTTCAAAGACAGGAAATATACCATCATTCTTGGCAGTTCTATTACTAAGCCGTTGTACATTTAGAAAATGCTCCTTCGTGTTGATCTGAAATCTACCACCTTATAATGTTCATGCATTTGGTTGTGATACTGCTTTCCAGAGCCAAAGAAAATAAGACTACTACACTCTTTAGAATACATAAAGATATGTAGTACTTCATAGGATGCACCCTACTCCAGACCTTTCAATATTCCTTCTCAGCTGTCATGTTCAAATGCCCTTTTAAACCACCAGGTCCAGAAGAGAATAGAACATGATAAACATGATCCACTCCATGCAGAATGGAGCTCTGATTATCTCTATTTATGAGCTAAAAACCAAAGAAATGTCAATTAAATTCAATTCTTTTAACACAGAACCTGCCATCTATTGACAGGCTATTATATGTCCAAAACTGGGAAAGAACTTCATATAACACCATATCATTTAATCCTCATAACAACTCCCTAAGGTGGGTACTTTGGGGAGCAAGGCATACTATTTCTATCCAGATGCAATTTTTCTTTCTCCACATTTTGTTCACTGTGGTCTCTCAGTGCCCACTCAGTATCACTTCTTCAGGCAGGCTTGTGAAACTTCTCTTGCGTGCTTTGTGGATATTTAGGAACAATAAAATATAAAATGTACATAAATATATTTTATAGCAGTATTAAAATGATGTAGTAAAACCATTCTCACGTAATAAATCCTCATAAATGCAGTAATTTTAAAGTGTTATTTTCTCATGTAATCCGTTCTTTAACTCATGCTTATAAGGTTATGTCAGCTCATATAGTTACATATAATTTGATTATATAATATTAACAGGTAAACATTTGGTCATAGAATTTTTAGCTGTTTGTCAAAACTGAAATCCACAATAATTAGGAAAAAAATTCATTAAGAGAAAGCTGTTTGGAACATGAAAATTCAAGCAACAGTAACAAAAGTATCCATAAATCACAAAAAAAAACCTTTGAGAAATTTATCCAGATTTAAAAACAAAGATCATTGTTTTTCAACTGGAATAAAATTTAATTATAATAGCATAGGATCAAGAGTCACTGTCCAATAATGTGTTTTAAATTAACTAAATGACACCTTACCCTCTTTTTATATCTACTCCAGGAAACCCTGATCTTTATAGTTCACAAAAATGTAAGCATACTTGTCAGACCTCACTAAATTTATTAAGATCTGGCAGAATGCCTATGCAAAAAAACATGTTTCAGAAGGAAGTTTAAAATGAGTAAGAAAAATAACCTCTTGAAGTCAAGCAGCAGAGCAAAGCAGGTTGCAGCTAACTAGTGAAATAATGAGTTCCTTTAGTACTTATCTATCATATATTAACCATTTCATTTTTTAAACAAACTTCTAAAACAGATTTGCTGCACCCTGAGTTCTGTTCACTTTGGCGATAATAAAAATTTCACTGAGATAAATCTGTGTCATGAAAATGAGGGATAAAATGAAAACAGTAAATAGGTGATGCTATCACCTACACTGATACTTTAAATTTGTTTCCACCTGTATCTTGAATTTATGTAGTACTTGGTTAATCACCTCTGTATTATGCTGGCTTGGCCAACATTAGGCATAAAACAGGGAACCATGGTTACTTCAAAATAAATAATAAAACAATAGATAAGAAGTCTTTCAAAATATTCATAGAAATAAAATGCATTTGAATCACCATTTATTTCCTTATTTTGTGTGCTCATTAGCATTTTATTTGCCCTTAAGGAATAAGAAAATATTAATGAAAAATAAATACACACATACAAATATACATTTATATATTCGAGCTATCTGCAGATAATAATAGTAAATTCACAAATATTCCTTAAAATAATTGATAGTTTTAGTGTCATTATTCTTAAAGGGTCAAGTCCCCAAAATTGTATTTCCTTTTATTTCCAAATATTTTGATGTTTAAATATTAAATATTTAATTCATTAAGAATTTCTGGCAGGGTAACACTTTTCAAAGATGAATTTCTTGAAATTTAATGATTCAATATTTTTGATTTAAGAATAAAAATAATTTTTTCAATATCATAAATTATGCCAAAGGTTCACTAATGTGGCCCATTAAATGTGTTCATAATTAACCTAATTTTCTGCTACTGTGGTTAAAAGTGTTTATAGGATCTAGTCCTGAAAACACAAAAGATGTAAATTTACATAAGTGACTGTAATTTAAACTGATTGTTGCTAATTACAAAGGAAAATGACTTCTGAAAACAATAGAGTTTCTTTATAAATTCCTTATTTTGCTTTAATTCTGGCAACAAAAACTAAAAAAAACTCAACATTTTTTGCCTCATATTGAATATATTATAACAGCAAAGACATTCAAGATACAACAGGTGAGACTCAAATGATTTTGGAGACTAAACTATTAAGGATATAATTACCCCAGAGTTATAGGTTAAGTTTCACTAAAATAAAATTTAAATGAAATTAATTAAAATGTAATTATAATTTTCTTCCAAGAGAAATGTTGTTTTCCTTCTTGCTAATCTTTCCCAGGTATTGAACTACCATTAATATTATATTTGTTTCTAAATAGGGCCACTGATTTCAGAGGAAAATGATCATACATAATAGTTCAAATATTTTTCTGTGATGTAGAGAAATATAATTCCACTTAACTGCTCATATGTAGTTCATGTTGCCATACTTTTTCCTATTATTGTTATATATTTATTATACTATATATACTTGATATGAAAACACATGCAAATTTATACGTAAAACATCACTTAAATAAACATTTCAAGGATGTTTGGGGCCAAAAGCAAGAATGCTTTACTATAGTTTTTTTAACTTGTTACTTATTTTGAATAAAACCAAAAGGCTAAAAGTAGAATTAATAAGTTAGCATTGAAGTAGGACCTGTATATTTTTTTATTATCTCTGGCATTCATTGGTAAATGGCAATTTAATTTTTTATCCTATCCCACTAATAGTCACCATAAAGCATCTTTATTACTTGGTTTCCATAATATACTGCCATACTTTTATACTATGTGCTTTTATTTTTCTCATTTATTGGATCAGTTTTGTCTCCATATACCCTATCTTTGGCTACTTGCCAGAGGCAGAGCACTTCATTGTGTTCCTCTGCCTAAACATCCTTCCTCAGAGGGCTGCTTTATTGTCATGGCATAGCTCCTTAATGACAAATAACATGTTTCATTAAATTATGATTCCTCAGTATTTAACTCAGAGACCCACATATATTTCAGTCAAATTATCTATATTCATTCATTCTTTCTTTTAGTTGTTTTTCTGTGAATGTTTAATGAGTGCTTATTTTCAGCCAATAATAATTGTAGTCTGTGAAGCACTGGTGAATGAAAGAGGCAAAGGTCCCTCATCACCTAGGGATGATATTTTAGTGAAAAGAGACAGCAAGCAAGTAAATACACCATGACTGAGATTATTTTAGATAAATAGTGCTCTGAAGAATATAAAACATGGTGATATGTTAAGAGTGTTGAAACAAATAGGGATGGAAAATTTAGACTGGACTAAGAAAGACTGAGTAGGAGAGGTGACAAGAGAATTAAGACCAAAATGTCAAAAGCAAATGGTTTTGAGAAATCTGGAATAAGAGCTTCCAGAGCAACTATGATTTGAAAGGCATATGTCCAGAATGAGCCCGTCCTCTGACTGCACCTTCTCAGTTCCTTCTGGTCATTTCAATAAATATTTGAATGTCAACCCAGAGTTAGTTTAATAGACCACCATACTAACTTCCTCAAGACTTGCTAACTCTTTTAACATTAAAATGGTTTTTGGTGACATTACCATTTTTCAAATCACCAAGTTTGGAATCTTGAATTAGCTGAGACCCTCATCTTTCTTTTTCATGAAGAATCAGCCAAGATTCTTTTCAGATGTGTTCTCTCTCCCCCTCTCTTTTTTGTTTGTTTGTTTTGTTTTGTTTTTTGAGAAAAGATCTCACTCCCATTGCCCATGCCAGACTGTGGTGGTGCAATATTGGTTCACTGCAGCCTTGACTTCCCAGCCTCAGGTGATTCTCCCATCTCAGACTCCTGACTAGCTGGGACTACAGGCATGTGTCACCACACCTGTCTAATTTTTATTATTATTATTATTTGTAGTGAACAGGCCTCTCTATATTGCTTAGGCTCATCTCTAACTCCTGGGCTCAAGCAATACGCCTGTCTCGGCATCCCAAAGTGCTGGGATTACAGGACTGCGCCACTGTATCTGGCCTCTCCTATCTTTCTCTTTCTACTTCCCTAGATGTGTCACCTGGTCCAATTACATGATTTCCTGAAAACATAGTACTTCATCTGTGAAACAGAGGTGATACTTCTAGTGGTAATGTAACTGCTGGAAGTGTTCTTCCTGCCTGTTGTACAAAGACAGACCAGGGGAAATAACATGAGTTTTGCAAAGAGGCACACAGATTAAAATCTGGCCCATTGCTTATTAACTATCTCATCAGGACAGTGCCAAACTATTTTAATTTTTGCTTTCTGGCTTTATAAAAAAAAATTCATTAAATAAAATGATGTGTTTGCTTCACAATAGTTTTGTAAAGAATAAGGAAGATATCACACAAAAAGAACCTAGCATACATATTTAGTGAGTGTTAAATAACCTCCCTTGTCTTTTTTAATTGTAGCACCAAAGGAATTAATATACAGGAAAGCACTTTATTGATGATATAAAATATTTTGTAAAACATTTTTTGTTTTATTTATATTCCCGGTGTCCCTACCTGATCTAACTCCCAGTTCTTCCCACTTGAATTTTTCTTTAATTTTTGGAGGTTGCTGTGGTTTGAATGTTTATGTCTCCAGAAAATTTATATGTTGAGATACTAACCCCCAAGGTGATGGAATTACGAGGTGGGGACTTCGGGAGGTGATTTGGTCGTGAGGGCAGAGCTCTTCTAAATAGTATTAGTGCCCTTCTAAAAGAGGTCCCAGAGAGATCCCTCCACCCATCTACCATGTCAGCGCACAGCTAGAAGTCACCCTCTGAACCAGATGTCTGCCCCTCACTAGATACCGCATGGGCCAGCACTTTGTTCTTGGACTTCTCAGCCTCCAGAGTTGTGAGAAACACATAAGCAACCTAACTGATGCTATTTTATTAAACCAGACTGAATGGACAAAGAAGGATGCTAAATAAGGAATTGATCATTCTTTTCCTTAAGATCTCTCATATCGAGCTCATTGAAACAGGGGCATCAGAGCTTGGACACCAGAGATTTTGCTTAGGATAGATTATGTGGGATATCACTGAATATGAAATCATCAAAACTTCATTACACTTCCCATGAATGAGTTTCTAAGAGTGCAGAGGTTCACATGGAGAAATCTGTGACCCCTGGCACCATGCTGTTTGAGTGACGGGTTATTCTGAAAAGACCTCAATCACTGAGCCAATTGGGAGAGCAGTCCTCAGCTTAGTCCTATACACACCACACCACCCATGATCAGGAGCCTGGCAGCTTCTCCAGAAGATTTTGCCAACAGAGTGACTATACTATCATAAAGCAGGTCATAGCCCTCAAAGATCAAGAGAAAAATCTCTTTTTGAAGCTACCATCCCCTTCACTGGAAGTTCCAGCAAAGAGGAGGTTTTGCTGTGGTTGTTTTATTTGTTTTGGGTTGTTTTTGCTCTTGCTTTTCTTGTTTTGTTTTGTTTTGTTTTTAACCAAGTTCAAGGCCAGAAAAGTGTATCACCCATAAAGTAACCCCAGCACTTCATGCCAGAGGAATTTCTGACAAAATGAATGGTTTCAAATACAACAGCCTGCTGACAAAGTTCCCAGCTTGCAACCTCCCTGGAATCTGCAGTCTTGGATTAACCCTCAGCAAAAAAGCCCTTCGTTCTGGTGTCTTTGCCATATATATTGTCTGCTCCAATCCTATGAACCCTCTAGGAAGGGTAAGCGAATTTGGACAACCAGATGTGCAGTCATACTATAAAACTATTTTGTTCTACTTCTTCTAAATGTGTTTTAAAAAGAACGTAAAGAAAAAGTAGCAAAGTCTCTTTAAAAATCCACATTCAGAACCAGCAGAAGGAACACAGGAAGTTTTACTGAGTAATTGAAGTGATTACATGCAAAGCACTTTCCCATAATCAGTGAGTTTCAAAGAAGGGCAGAGGGTGATTGACAGTGTTGGCCACCCTTGAAACTACATCCTGATTGGAGAAAATAATTACAAGCAGGGAGAAAGAGACTCAGTGCTCTACATCTCTTTTATTTTTAGATTTAATCTGAGAGAAGAAAGATTATAGAAGAAAATAAAGTTTAGAAAGTTTAGAAATCTTGTTCTTGGAGAAGAAGAAAGCAAAAAGTCCCTGCTATACCAACCACAATAGCTTATTTTATGTTTTATTTTCCTTTTATTCATTTACTGAGCACCTACTATGCTCCAGGTTGTAGAAAAGATCAGAGGATGTTTTGGCATAAAAACATGTGAACTGCAAACCTATAAACAGATATAAAGCTGTCATTGTGGATATAAACTTTTCAAGGAAAAGAGGGTAAAATGACAAGCTAAGATTCCAGATCAAGCTTGCTGTCTGTTTGCTGGAATGTATATCTATCTACACATATGTGCAATGGATAGGGTAGAGCAATTTCAGTTGAACCAGACATGGAGTCACTTGGCTCGAAGGATTCCAGAGCTCTAGGAGAGCCTGTGAAAGCCACTGGCCTATGAGAAAGTATTCACGCATCGTTGTCTGCTGTTGGTGTTCTGGCCCTTCAAAAGGAGCCAGGCTGTTTTGCTATCTTTGAAATGCTTCCTCCTTTCTTCCTCTGTCTTGTTGAATGCTTCTACCTTGAATTCTTGATCTCTCTCTCTCTCATATTTTTTTTAACAAAAGGCTGCCCTCTTCCCTGAAGATTCCCAGATTCACATTTATCTTTCGATTTCTCCCAAATGCCTATATATAGCAAGTACTAAAAACACAGTATTTGGTCGCATACCATTTTTCTATCACTCAATGTGTGAATTTCTCATAAGTCCTAAGAAGCGCATGATATACTTATCTACCTCTTCTGGAGTGCTTATTACAAGCACCCAGGCTTTGCAGTCAGCTTTTGAGGGTTTAAATTCTGGTTCTACCACTTAATTGTCAAGACCTATGAGCAAGCTATTTACCGTCTCCACATGTCATTTTCTGCATCTATAAAATGGTGATTGATAATACTCATATATACCTTATATGGTTGTTTTAAAAGTTAAATAAAATATTGCATACTCAATACAGTGCCTGGCACGCAACACATTTGAAGTATTATTATTATTATCAGTATTATAATTATTTTCTCAGGAAAGACTTACTGAATGGAATTCTGTTAAATAAAAATTAGAATAGGTCTGTTCCACATTCTTTCCCAAGGAGAAAAATGGAAACTTTTCAGAATGTCACCCATTCACAAGAATGTGTTGCTAAAGCCAAATGGGAGGGAACTAGAAAATCCTGAATAGAACTGGCTAAGCAGAAAGTATTAATATATTAGACTAAACAACAAGCTGGGTGATGTAGGGGAATAAGGCATTAATATGAAAGCATCGGCTTGGAAATTCCTGGTTACCCATGGTCAAGTTGGATGAGCAGAAAGTGATGCAGCCCAGCTGCCTCCCTCACCGCTGCTCCTCCCATGTTGCAAGCACTCTCTTAGGAGAGGTCTCATATCAGCAGCATTTAGTCTTACCTTTAGGTATTCTGTTCCATTTTATGATTAAACAATTTCCTAAAGTCTTTAGTGGACTTCGTAAGTGAATTATTGGTGGCAGAATTTAACTGGTCTAGAAACAAGTGCAGAATCTGGGTGTTTTTAGAGACACAGATGCAGGGCTACCCTCAGTACAGAGACTAGACCGTTAGTTCTGTTGTGTGCTTTATTTCGGCAACAAAGCGGTGAACTGTGAAACATTGAGCAAAACTTCAGATTGCTACCAAACAGAGAACTTCATGATTTATAAAATGAAACATTTCATAGATAGTATGCACAATGAAACCTCTTAAAAGGATTCCTCCTTTTAATCATGTTTAATATTTTACTCTTGTCAATTTTTCTAATTCACTTGATATTCTCTCAGCAATTTTGTTAACTACAAATTGTTGGCCATTGGTCTGACATCATCTTCTCTGATTTCCCAAGACTCCTCTACAGTAATTGGGGTTTTGACAATGAGCCGTCACATGGTTTTATCTAGTAAGTGTCTGTCTCTCTCACTTTAGCCTCTTAGCACCTTGAGGGCAAGGACTTTATTAATCAGTCACGTAATTTTAGTTCAAGGCACATACTAGATGAACAAAATATTAATGTTGACTATACAAATGCCAAATATTTTATGAATAAAGATTTGGGGTTTTTTTTGTTGTTGTTTTTGTTTTTAGTATTTCTACTAATTCTCAGGCCTAGGCTTTAGAGCTCTTCGAAGTTACTTTCTTAAATTCAGAGGTTTATCCAACATCTATCCCATTTCCAGAAAACCCATTAACAATGTCCCTAATATGGTTCACCCATAAACTGCTTGCATACAATATTCTGAGTTGTATTCCCTTGTCTGCAAATAGGAATACTATCTATTTCGCAGTTAATATATTAAAACAAACAAACAAGAACCAAAAAAGGAAAGACCAGAAACTCAGGGCACTAATTAGCTTTTACAAATGCAGAAGTTATTTTTGGCACTAAGGACTAACAGCAAGACAAGCAATCATCTTTGAGAGAGTGCTCACTGAAAGACCACTCCCAGGAGGGAAGATTTGTCGACCATATTTGAACAAACTCTTTTTTTTGTGTGTGGAAAGCTCTTAATCTACATTTCAGTAAACAATCCACTGAATATGTTGATGAAGATGTCATATAGTAATCTTGCAAAGGACGAAAATAAATATATCTCCAAAAATTCTCAACAGCTAATAATTACATCAGGCTTATATCATTCAAGATTCTATATTAGGTGACCAACAGTTTACTCTATATTTGGCTGTTTCTCCATTTAGTGTAATTAATTTTGTATTAAACATCTCCTCTTCTAAAACAATATCCTCTCATTAAGAAGTAGACTGAATATTGTAGATTCTGTGTTTTGAAATGCATTTATTTCCAAGAGAATAATATCATTTGTTTCTAAATATTCTTTGGCTTAATATAATTCTTTGATCCTATATAAAATAGAGATAGATATATAAATTTCTCTGTATTGATTGCAGATATATATACATATATATGCTTTCTACATTAAAATGCATGAAATCATTTAAAATTTTCAGATTTATATGCCAACATATTTAGCCATGCCTGCAAGATTTTTCTGTAATCGGTCCTCCTAATTTAAAAGAACTTTAAAATATACATATTGAAAGATAGATTTTATTTTATTTTATTTTGAGATATGGTCTCCCTTTGTCACCTAGGCCGGAGTACAGTGGCACAATCTTGGCTCACTGCAGCCTCAACTTCCCGGGTTGAAGTGATCTTCTTGCCTCAGCTCCTCAAGTGGCTAGGATTACAGGAAAAGCCACCACAATTGGCTATTTTGTTTTGTATTTTTTTTTTTTTTTTTGTAGAAATGATGTTTTACCACGTTGCCCAGGTTGGTCTCGAATTCCTAAACTCAAGCAATCCACCCATATCGGTTTCCCATAGTGCTGGGATTACAGGCATGAGTCACCGCGCCAGGCCAACAGATAGTTTTTTTAAAAAAACGAATTCCCTGATAAATCTTAATCTCCTTAAGTAGCACCTTAATGAATTTCACTTCTTTGTTGTGTAAAAATGCAAAAACTTTCAGGTGAATTTTCAAGTATAATGCAGATTGTCTGGTGAAGTTCATGAGATGCTATAAATGATAAAAAAATTTATTTAAATTACTCTCATTGAAAATGTAGGTGTATCTTAGAAAGTAGTCAAGATGCGATACAAAATGGAAATTGAATAGAAAAGTAGTGTCCATATTTCTTTATGGCTGGGAAAAATAAATGGTAGTTATTTGCTTCAATACGATAGCCCTAGATTGAAAAGGTTAATAACAGATTTTCACTAATTAAACAGTGGTTTAAAAGAGTATTTGCACAGAATTTTAAATCTTTGTTGAGCCAGTGTTGGCTAAGAAATCTCCTCCAGCACCAAAACATGAAATCAAAATGTAAATAAAAGATCAAAGGCTTTGCACAGCTGGCCATGGTGGTCCCTGAATTCACACCAGGCCTCACTGAGCAGTTAGCAAAATCATGTTTAATAGCTATGCTGAGTGTCAGTGTCACCCTGAAAGCAGTGTAGGTTTGGAGATCAGGGAAGGAAAATGAAGAAGGGGTTATAAAAAGGAGAAGCTGAAACTCAGTAAAATCTTCAGGAAAAACTTGCCCAAACAGAAAAGAAAAATGATTTTGTCTGTAAAATTTATTTCACCTTTAAATAGCAGATTTATTTTGCAGACAATGGTTCTAAATTGTTTCTTAAATTAGCACATGTTTTGATTTTTCAAACAAAACCACAGGCCATTACAAAGTAACCTTAAATAAGATGTGATACACTGTGCATCATCAATTTTTCTCTTTAAATCAGGCATGAGCAAAAGTGAATTATGTCTTGCTTAGATGAAATTGCTTAATGCAGGAGTCTTCATTCATGGAATCGTTTCAAAGAACAATGATGATAAATATTAATTGAATTCTTCCAGAATGAGATTATAATATAGAGCAACAATGGGTGGATCCCACAATTTTAGCAGTAGCCTATTCCCCCTCTTCTGTTTATAATGCCCTTTAAAGTCTGTCTATAATACATCTGGTGTTTGTTCTCCTAGACTGAAACTAACTAGTAGACCACCAGTAATTTAAATTGTACCCTGTTCCAAGGATATTTGACATGTGGTCCCTTTGGAAGAACTAATGCAAAAAACTGGCTCTAACCCTGGAAATAAGGTTACTATAGACTAACAGAAGGTTGCAATTAACTAATATCAAGAAGGTTAACCTGTAAATTTCTCTCTCAAATACTTACTAATCTCATTTGTAAACCATTTTATGCAGTTACAGAGAATGAAAATAATAAGGGTTATATTGTTTAATTTTAAATGTGATTTTTTTTTCCTCTGGAAGAAAAAATAAAAAGAAAATGTCACATTTAGTTAATAGTTACCAGTCTACCAAACACAAATACACACACACACACACACACACACACACTGAATTTATTTAATGCCTAAACTTTATCATAGATAGGTAGATGAGAGAGAGAGAAAACAAAAGAGAAAGATTCTTTCTAAAAACCATGATATATCTTTTATTTTTATGTAAATGTTTACAAAACTAAAACAGTATATTTTAAGGTCTTCCTCCATCATTCTCCATCATTGTGATTTCTTAGTAGACAGGAAAATCAGACTCATTAGAGTATCAGAGGATGAAGAGTTCAAAATTATATAATTTAACCACTGCACTTCACAGGTTAGAAAACAAAAATGCAGATCATTGAAGCGACTTGCTGCAGTGTGCACAGCCAGTCACTGGGTAATGCAAACTAGAAATCTGTTTTTCTGATTCAACGTCCAGAACACTTTTTTTACAATACCATAGTGTCTCTCATAAAATATTCTGCATGTATCTCCATAATTGGTAAAATGTGGGCATACTTAACTAGAAGGTTAAAATAGTAGCATATAAACTTGGTGACAAAGTTTTAAAAATTCTTGTATAATAGTTTCTCTTACAATATTTTACAAATGGATGGGAGAGGCAAAGAGAGTTAATGTTAATTTTCTAATGGGAAAAAGTAACATTTATTTGTATTTAAAAAAAATAACAGAACCTGATCACCAAGCATTTAACACTTACGTATGGTTTAAAGAATTGCTTTAGTTTCATGTTGACTATTGGGAACAAAGTGCATAGAGTAAGGAGGAACATGCTACTACAGTATCCTATGAATTATGGTGCTGGCTATCCATGGAAGATAGGATTAATAGAAATCATTGTGATATTTTCTTTTTTACCTCTGTTACTCGAAAGAATGTTACAGAAGCACATGCCAAGCTTAAAAAGCAAAATAAAATAAAAATTGAATCTCACCTAAAATATTAATTTATATGACAAAACAGAATTGTTTATATAGATATATAAATATACTGAAAATAAGAAATGTATTGCTAGTTCTAGTCATTTAAATTTACCCTGCACGAATCACTTGAGGTCAGGATTTCAAGACCAGCTTGGCCCACGTGGCAAAACCTCACCTCTACTGAAAATTTAAAAAAATTGGCCAGGCCTGGTAGCACATGCCTGTAATCTTAGCTACTCAGGAGGCTGAGACAGAAGAATCGCTTGAATCTGGGAGGCTGAGGGTGCAGTGAATCGGGACCATACCATTGTACTCCAGCCTGGGTGATGAGAGCAAAATTCTGTCTCAAACAAACAAATAAATAAATTTGCCCTGCAGCGCACAACCCTACTCCCCAGTGATAGGCCTTCCTCAGATGCATTCCAGTTCTCTTTTATCTTGACTCTTGAAGGTAGTAAAATCATCTACCTCTGAAAAAGTGAGTCACTCATTTACTTCCTCCATGTAAATATTAAATGGAGAAATAGCTCATTAAATCTTAAAACAGTAAATACTGTTGCATTAAGATCATTCGTAATTTTTAAGTAATATATATTCAAAATTTTAAAAAACCTAAGCAACATATTTGACACTAAAAATGTGACAGCTTGACTGAAGTACAGATCTTCGATGGGGAAAAAATAAGTATTTGAATAACTTAAAACATCACTAATGGTAAAGTTAACCCTCAAAAATATACTCAGTGAATTGCATATCTATAATTGATATTTATACAAAGTAAAAATATTATAAAGTGTTACTTTATAATCCAAACTCAAACATACTTTTGACATAATAATACTGCTGGACAATTGATCTTGATAAGTACCAAAATTCAGGAATGATAATAAATGTGAATAAAAACAAAATTTTGCAAATCCTGTATGCATGATAAAATTAATTTCCAAAATAGGTCCAGGCTACCTTCATTTTTTGACACAAAGTCATGCTAAACAGAATATATTCAAGTTTATATCAAATTTTCTCTTCAAGGTCTGGAGAGAAGGTCTCCAAGAGGGTGAAGTGATAAATTAGCAATGAAACCATGGAGATTATTGGTGTGATTCATTGCTTTCATTTCTTAAAGCACACTTTTCTCATCTCAAAACTATGGAACCTAATAAATATCTTGCAAAGTTGTGTTGAGTTTCACAAATAATATATGTAAACTGCCTGGTGCAGAAGAGGAATTTAATACATGCTAGCTAGTGTTATTAATGTGACTGGAGAACGTAGGCTCAACATAGCATGGGAGACATCTCTGAAAGGAAGGAGGAATAGAAGAACCACCGTGTTGCTGAGTTTGGCTCTATTAAACATCAACTTGGCAAGAACAAATATTTTGTACAACGCAGCATTTTTTCCATGCAGGTGCAAATGCATGATTTATGCATTTATAAATAAATCTGGCTTTACACATGGCTAACTATGTAAAATGAGGCTTTTTTCCCAGAGGATATATGATCATGGTATACATACAGAGAAGAAAGTGGGACTGTTGAGAACCAGTAACAATAGAAATTGTGGAAATGATGATGTCAGGAAAAGCTTGAAATATTTGAATATAAATTTAAAAAAATATATGCCTAAGCCTATGGTCATAATTTACTTTTTAAGAAGTATGTTTAAGAAGTATTTGTGTTGCTACAATCAACATAAATATGCAGGAAACAATGTTCTTCAAGCAATTATATAAGTGAAAAGGAGTTTAAAACTGAAACTATAGGCAGTGTCCTATCATTTAAATATCTATACTAGGGTCAGGAGCAGTGGCTCACGCCTGTAATCCCAGTACTTTTGGAGGCTGAGGTGGGTGGATCACCTGAGGTCGGGAGTTCAAGAGCAGCCTGACCAACTTGGAGAAACCCCATCTCTACTAAAAATACAAAATTAGCCGGATATGGTGCCGCATGCCTGTAATCCTTGCTATTCGGGAGGATGAGGCAGGAGAATCACTTGAGCCCGGGAGGCGGAGGTTACAGTGAGCTGAGATCGCACATTGCACTCCAGCCTGGGCAAGAAGAGTGAAACTCTGTCTCAAAAAAAAAAAAAAATATATATATATATATGTGTGTGTATATATGTATATATATGTGTGTGTATATATATATACTGAAGAGATCAGCAACATAAAAGTATATATACACACACACACTGAAGAGATCAGTAATCATCGGACAGTGATTCAGTTATTCACTTGCTATGTGTGGGACCAGAGATAAAACACTAGACCTTAGTTTTATTAACAGTTATCTAGGTCAGTGTATCTCTAATTTCCCTTTATTTCATTTTACTTTTTATTTTTATTTATTTAGTTAGTTAGGCAGGTAGTAAAGCCAAGAAATCCTTCCTTCAAAAAATAGCTTATTCAGATGCTTACCACTTAAGACAAGTAAAACTATCTTCTCTGATTGAAGCAGAAATAATGGCCCTGGAAATCCAGTCTTTCAGCTTCCACTTTGCTCTGTACTCTCTCTTTCCAACGATGTTAAGTGCATCATGGAACCCAATTTAAAAAATCTTTCAAGAGTCTTTTGATAGTAAGAAATATTCTGGTCGAATGGTTTATTTAGAGTGTTCTACTTACCTCAAGAAGTTATCTTCCCTTTTGGTTATTAAAAACAGGATAATTACTTCCTCCAATTTATGTATAAAATAACAATTTGATATGAGTCATTTACAGTTCTTCTGAAAAGACAGCATAGTTAAAAGTAAATAACAATGAGTTTAAAGCCACAAAATCTCGTTTGGTTCTGCTTGCCTCCATTTATAATATAGGTGACCTTGATCAAATCGTTTAACTTCTCAGAGCCTCAGCTTTCTCAAGTATCTAATGGACACAACGATCTCTACCTACTTCAAAAACGTGTTGTGAACTTTCAATGAGATAAACATATCACAGTGTTTGTAATATTTACCTCATTCACATTCTTTACTATAGCCCTCATTCTTGCAGGTTAAGGTTATAAATGTTTGTTTAATATTCAACTTAATTACAGATTTATTTCTCACTTTAACTTTTTAATAACTTTTTTTCATAGAATGCCAACCTATAAAGTCATCATTAACTATTGCAGAATTTTACATTTGCAATAATAATTATATACTTATTCTTGGACTACTGATAAAATTTCAACAATGACAGACAAACATTCTTTCAGTCCAAGGGAAGAAAATATTCAGAAATGAATAATACATCTAAATGACACGGCTTCTTCCTTTTAGTGGCATCAGTGTGGCAATTAGACTTCTTGGGAACACAGTAACTTTTCACATACATGCTCAGGAACACTAAAAATGATATGGAAATAGACATTCACCTTTCTGGCTTTCCAAAGGTCAGGGCTGAAGTCAAAAACAATAAGCAGATTTTAGACAAATCTAAAGACTGAAGGTGAACTTTGGTGCATCCTTAAATATATTTAATCTCCATGAGTTCTTTCTTGTTTTCTATTTGCTCTTCTCTTTATTTTGTCTTATTCGTGTTTTGTGGACATGATTGTCTTTTCAAATATCTTCAAGAGTATTCAGTAAAGACATATTAAAGTTTGATTCTGTGTTGCAGGCAGGGACTGCTTTACGTGTGTGCAACCTGTGGGTTCTCACAGGGCCCCATGATGAGAAGGTGTAGTTCTTGGTTTAATGCTCTACTGTGGCCATCTTGAAAATTTTACTAATTTTAGAAGGGTCTCATGTTATTATTTTTTCACTGGGCCCCACAAATTATGTGGCCCTTCCTGTTCTAAGTGCACTTCTCCTTCCTGGGCCAATTTTGTTTCTTCTTCTCATTGTTTACCTTGTTCTCTCATTTTGATGTTGATTCTTCCCCGCAACTCTTTAGTCATCTTTGGTTGCCCACTCATTTTCTAAGAGTGACACAATACAAAAGGCTCTTGGAATATCTGTGTTTACAGGGAGAGTTTTGCCTTCAAATGCTCAGGCAGGGAACCTTGCCCTCCCTCCAGGGACTAGAAGCTTGTTCCTGCAACATTCAATTTCTCCACAGAACAAATTTTTAATTAAGGGTCATATTGATACAATCACCTTTCAAGTTAGGGTCACTTCAAGATACAGATGAAAATAGACCTGACTTTATCCTCCCCGCATGTAACAGAATATATCTATATGAAATTTTTTCCAGAAAATCCATTTTCTACAATAACCCACCTGCTATTTTATCATCATTCATCTAAAAATGATTTATTTCAAGAATTAAGCAATATAAAATGTTAAGATTGAGCTAGTGAAAGAAATGCTATTTTGAGTAGGTAAAGGAAAGCCACTTTATAAATGAGGTGGTTCAGGCAAAAAAATTCTGAGGGAACTTCCAGATAAGATATTTTAGTATTTATTGTGGACATGAGAAAATATTAGCTTCTGTGTGTGGCATATATGGGGTACCTAGCATATATGGGTACCTCCTTCTGCATATTTTCTTTCTTTCTTTCTTTCTTTTTTTTTTTTTTTGAGACGGAGTCTCACTCTGTTGCCCAGGCTGGATTGCAGTGGCACGATCTTGGCTCACTGCAACCTCTGCCTCCCGGGTTCAAGCAATTCTCCTGTCTCAGCCTCCTGAGTAGCTGGGATTACAGGTGCATGCCACCACGCCCGGCTAATTTTTGTATTTTTAGTAGAGATGCAATTTTACAATGTTGGTTAGGCTGGTCTCTAACTCCTGACCTCGTGATCCTCCCACCTCGGCCTCCCAAAGTGCTGGGATTACAGGCATGAGCCACCATGCCCAGCCCCCTCTGCATATTTTTAATGACAGAAGTAACAGGTGCATTGAGAAAAGTAGTGGATATACAGAGAAGGCTAGAGATGCTGCAGAAAGTAAAATCAAGTCTCACTTTTACCTGTCTTATTTTTACCCATTTCATATTCAAGGTGTTTGTTAGTATTTTAAAATTTGGAAAATATCCGATAAATGCAAGTTTTCCAGCACTCAGTAATTCCTTGCTTGAAAGGGCTCAAAATATTAAAAGTTCAGGGTATACCCACAATGCACATGACAGAGATACAATTTAAAATTGTAGCAAAATATATGATTCATTATGGATATCATTGCATATAAAGAAAGGTCATATTTCTTAGTTTAATCTTTCAATACACATTTCCATTGAGTATAATATATAATGTATATATAATATATATAACGTATACATAATATATATAACGTATATATTGAGTGTATATATACATATAGTAATGTAACTTTTTTTCCTGAGAAGAGGGAAAGAAGACTCAGGGTTATTATCAAATTCTAATTCTCTCATGAATCTGAAACTCAGCAAAGTTAAAAATATTGGTCCTTTTTATGAAATTAAGAATACAAAGCACTGACAGAAATTGGGATATAGCAGAGGGATATATTTTTCAATTTATTACTGTTACTACTCATGTAATTTCATTTTCACCTTCGAGAAAAATATAAAAGACATTTAAGATTTGGAGACATGTAAGTTCAATCAATTGATAGCTTTTGCTATTATCTGGCTATGATTCTCGGCTAGAAATATCCCACAGATGTCAAGGAGTCTGTGTGTTCTTTTAAAATAAGGCTATTTTTAAGATTACACATCACATTTACATCTAGAGAATGCTACTGGCAGGCATTAAAACAAAAAGAGATTTTTGCTTCGAATGCCTCAATATTTAAATTTTAATAAAATGATTGGTAATTTTAATTTTTTTGTATTTTGATATACACACATAGTATATGATAATAATTAACTTAAATTGTCTATGTAGATCAGAAATATCTATTTATGAAAACTTCTAGAGAAAGCAACTTCAAACTCTTTTTTAAAACCTTTTATATTTTTTCCTAACGATACTGATCTTCATCTATAGCCTCATATATGTGGCTCTTTTTAAATACAAAAATAATACTACAGACTTTTTCTGATAATATACTTAAGACGTATTTTCAGAATATGTTTGATCGTATATGCAGAGTGATCAGGGAGCTCTAATTTTACATTTATATTTCTAAGAAGCAACTGTATGAGGATATGTTCTGCATCTGTTTTGAGACAGCTCTTAATGGCGTTTGTAGAAATTAAGAACACAATCCCTGAAGTCAGGTTTGAATCCTGCCCAGTTCCATCACAGACCATCTGGGTGACCTTGGCAATTTACTTATTACAATTATAATTATGAGCTAGTGTACTCTTTTCATTGGGAGGTTGTGAGGTTTAACAAATGTAAAGTACCTAAAATGGTGCTTGTTACCTTATAATACTGAATAGGTGTCAGATAAGATATTTCTACTGTTGTTGCTGTTGCCACCTCTACTGGGCATGATCTGATCCTGTTTAGATTGATTGCCCAGCAACTCATTTCCTCAATTTCAATAGCACGCTGGTTTCTTTTTGGGAAATTGCCATTCCCCACTCTGTGTAACACTGTTGGGATTGTGAATTCAGGTGCCTGGTTTCCCGCTAAGGAAGCCCGTGGGGTCCTTAGAAAAGTCCTACATCAGAACCTTCCACTCACTGTCCCATACAGGTCAGAGCTATGAATGTCCCCTAAGCTCACCCAACTACCCTCTCACAGGACTTTTAATCCTGAGCATCACACGGATAGGGAACCATTTTTAAAAACAGTTGTTCTTTTGTTTAATCAGGAGTGGCTCTTTGTATCTCTCTTTCTCACTGAAGGTAATGGGTTTACCCTCTCCACCTTCTCCTTCCTCCTCTACTCTGGCCTGGGGTTAGTGGTAAGGAGGAGAGAAGGTAAGACTCCCAATTAAAGTATTTCAATGTTTTCTGAAAAATTCTGTCTGGTGCAATGACATCTACTCATATCAGATTATTACATTTGACCCTCATTTCAGTTCAATATTTCCTCTCCCCTAAGCATAGTCAATTTGCTTAATTATATTTGTCTTGACCAAATAAGGTCCACATGGACCTGGCCATTGACAGGTGAGAAGGGGTGGGAGCAGTTGATGGCAAGAGAAGGAAAGCAGTTGGATATCTCAAGTGCCTGCCACAAGTAAATTGTTGTAAAAGCAAGGACAATGGGAAAGTTGGACTTATTCATGAGAGTGCTAGTGCCTGGAAGAAACTGTTAAACTCTGCTATTGAGACACAAGTCGCCTTATTATAGTCACAAATACAAACACAGCAGAAAAGTGGGACTTACTGAAATGCTATTGCCTGGGAGAGGCTGTCAGACCATTTCAGCTACTGAAACTCTAAAACAGCCTGGTTCCTCATGGGTCCAAGCTGGTTCCTCAACCTGTCCTTTGACTCTGTAAGTTCTCTCATATCTTTCCTCACTTAAGTTATACAGAGCTGAATTTTGTTGTTTGAAACTGAAGACTTACAACATCACTGCTTTACAGTGAGATGTATAAGATAAATTCCTCCTAAAAATTAGTGCTAGAAGATTTGTTTTCCTGGCATTCTGTTATGTTTTGCATGAGATCATTTATTCTATTTCTCTTTTTGTGCTTTTTCTTCTTGAAAGTTTAAGGCTAGAATTAGTTCACAACTACGGTAGCTATCTTTAAGCATGGATTTTGAAAAAAATAACACCGTATTTTTTCTCCTTTGAGTATTTCTTTACCTTTATTTTAATTTTTTACTATGTATTTGCCTTTTATCACAAGTTCCTTATTTTATACTTAAATGGATGAATAAAAGAATCCAAAACTTAATAAAAAACAATTAAAGATAAAGATGGCACATTTAAAAATTTTAGACTATTAAAGTGTCCATCCTTTCTGCTATTTACCTACACACATACAAAAATGAATTACCTATGAAATATACATTTTTATTCAATGTGATAAATTTATCTTTGTTTCTTTTATCAGATTTCTTTTAAATCTGATATTTGCATATATTATAGACATGAAACTTTAGTGTCAGTAAGGCAGATTATCATGAAAATGTGCACGACTCTTCTTTTCCTTCTGATATTTAATGTCATTGAATGCTTTTCTTTAAACTCTTCAGTGACACTCACTAATGATTAATGACCCACTGACTCGTGCTGCCTTATAACATGAAAGTCACCGAAATGCCTTTTCCCTGGAGAGCAATTATTCTATGGAACAATATCCCCTACCTGGTGCATTGAAGTCCCAAAGGTTGGCTGTTAAACTTGCAGTTGTAATTCGTGAAAAAGTCCAGAATGCCAAGTTTTGAACTGCTGGGGATTTTATGCACAGTTTCATTTTACTAGAAACAACTTGTTTCTTTTCTGCCTTTGCTTGCAAAGATTTTGAATAAGTAGCTGAAATGGCAGAAACTTGAAATAGAAGTTTTCATATTTAAACCCAAAGTTACCTAAGGCCTGTGTATCTTCTAGCTTCTTGGTTTGTGAAATTATCCTGCTGACTTGGAAATGTAGACATTTGGGTGTTTGTATGTTTTCAGATGATCATCTATTTTGATATCCCAATAAGGTAAAACGATTAGACAAAAGGAGAAAACACAGGCCTCAGAGTTACATTTTGAAGTAGTAGAGAATTTCAATACATAATACAATTTTGCATATGAATCTCTGGGCCTTGAAGTAAAGGATTCTTTCTGAACACTTCCCTTGTCTGCAGAATATTCGGAATATTTCACTTAGTATGTACACAAATAAAGCTGCCATCATTAGACATATAAAGTCTAAAGAAGTCACTTACCTCCTTGATGTATTTGATACTGAGGGAGACCTTGCCAGCTTTTCCTATGCTTATAAAAAATGATAACACCTGTTCAGTGTGAATCAGTCAATTAGGAAAAATATTGCTTTTATGTGCCATCAGCTATTTTAATGCTATGAATGGTACAAGTAATATTAGTCTTACACATTAAGTATTTATGGTCTTTTTGATAAGAAAAAGATATATTTATTAGAGCGCAGTAAAAGACTAGACCGTATGATATTGATGAAAATCATATGACTCCGAAAATAGAGAAATTATTATTAACTTGCTTGATCATAGAATATGCGGGACAAGTATTTTGAGCTGAGCCTCCAATTACAGTTAAAGTTTGAATGAATGGAAAAGAAGGAAGAAGGAAAGCAGGAAGAGAGAATAAGATGAAGTTTTGAAGTAGAAATAATGTGACTTGTGTAGGAGAGTGGATGGAAAATGGCCTCTCTCGAGCTTAAATGTTGGACTATCTTAGAAAGTAGACGTAGATTCAAAAGACCCAGACATCCCAGAAGAAGTGTTTGGACTAGCTAGGGGCTGTGAATATTGACAGGCCACTGATCTGAGACCAGAGTGGTGGATGATGGAGTGTAGGCAAGGGAGTCATCCTAAAAGCTTTTTAGTAATTTACGTCTAAGGCGATGAAAGCCTGGAGTAGTGAGGTAGCTGCGGGAAGGAAGCAGGGGAGGAGAAGATGAAGGAATGATAACGCTTGGGGACAGATCATAATTAGATGATGAAGGAATAGAAAGAATAAAAGATGGCTCCAAATTTTCTAGTCTCATCCAGATGACTGGAAGAATAATAGCACCTGTGAGAGCCATGATGCACTTAAATTTGATAAATTGAGTGTGGTGGAAAGAAAGTTCAGTGGTAGCACCCTATAAGCAACTGGACTCAGGAGAAATGCTCAAAGATCCAAGCCATATATTATGTATGTGCAAATATATACATACATGTATACTATATATGTGTAAATATAAGAGAATTATATATATGTATATGTGTGTATATATACACATATATATAATTCATGGATGAATGTCATAGGAATAAATAAACAGGAAACTGGGAGGACTAAGATATTCAGTTTTGATATAAGTAAAATAAAATGCTATATTCAGAAATGTCATTGATTTAAACTTAACATTTAAGTAATCCCAGATGAGTGCCCTTCATCTCCTCATCTGTGAGCTGGAAATAGTAACCATGGCGTTTCCCAACTCAAAAAAAAATCTACATTTTTTATCCAAATTATGCATTATACTTATATTTTTAAAAATGCTTGCTTAGTGAATTAGTCAGTAAAAAATGTTTTTGTGTTTGAATTTTGTATTATCTCTTATGATATAAAGATGTACATGCAATATATAGAAAAATATATTTAATGTAAAGCATTGCAGTTTCTGACTGGCATACACATTTACATTTTTTACTTATTGCTAACTACCTCGACTAGCCAGCCGTGAGACCTCCACAGAGTTTTAACTTATCTTACCCTCTATTTTATCCTACTGAAATCTAACATGTCTACTGCAACTCACCACCATTTCCTCCCACTTCTGTCACCCTGGAAGCCCTTGGGGAACAGTGGAACATGGAAGCAGGGACATGGGAGGAAGGGAAATGACTGAGAAGAATGTACACTGCTATCCAGATCCCATTAGGCCATTAGCAACCACAGAACCCACCAAGTCTCCTGCCGCAATAGAGAGGACGTAGAATGAAAGGAAGAGAAGGAAGAAGCAGAGAGGAAAGTTAAGACGTTAATAACAACCTGGGCAACAAAAGGAGGCCCCCATCTCTACAAAAGATGAAAAACAAAACAAAACAAATTAGCCAGGTGCAGTAGCACACACCTGTAGTCCCAGCTACTCAGGAGGCTGAGGCAGGAGGATACCTTGAGCCCAGGAGTTTGAAGTTGCAGTGAGCTATGATTGTGCCACTGCACTCCAGAATGGGTGACAGAGCAAGATTCTGTCTCAAAAAAGAAAAAGGAGTTAATACATCATGGGAGAAAAAGAGAACAAGTCCTTTTCAATCCTCAAGGAGCGTTCTAGAGTCCTTCTTTATCACTTCAGCATCCCACTACTATTTCTCAGTCCCTAACAGCTGATACCAGAATTCTGCTGTGTCTCCTCTACCCTCTACCTAAAGTTCTTGCTCTGCATACACTTCAGGTCCAGGGTATTGAAGGCAGTGCTGCCAGTCCAGAGTTGGGGACGGTTCTTTTTTTATCGTCATCTATTATGGTCTAGCAGGACACAAAGTGGAACAGAGGGAGACCCTGTATCAATCAATCAATCAATCAATCAATCAGTCAGTAGAACAAGGAGAAACAGGGGTTTTCTGCCCCTCACACTATTGTGTGATCTTCCTGGACTTCACACGCCATGACTCTGAAAGAAATTGAACTCACTGAAAATGTAAAGATTTTGTTGTTCATTTCTTCTTCTTTCACTATATATGGTGCATTTTCAAAACTTTTCAGCACTTAAACCTTGGGAATTATATTTTATATTGTTCTAGTCACAATGTGCTTGTAAATTTTTAATCTCTAGACTAGACCCAGTCATTAATATTTTGTTTCCTTAATTTTTTAAATTAAATATTAAAAATCTGCTCTATAATTTTGTGTGGAAGAAAGCATTGAATCAAAAGGAAATATATATATTCACAGCTCATGCGAAGACAATATATATACATATATAGATATAGATATAGATATAGATATTCTTGTCCTAACTCTGCCACAATGGCGTTGGGCAAATCAGATTTATTTTGTTCTTTTTAAAGTGTATGCCATCTCTGAAATTCAGTTGCCTCAATGTAAACTGGGGATAATATTTATCTTACTGGGCTCTCTTGATCTTTAAAATAGGTAATGTATTTGATAACTATTATTATTAAATGATAGCTTTAACATTCTACCTTCTTTTCCTTTTTAATGAGAGAATCAGGTCAGGCACAGTGGCTCATGCCTGTAAACCCAGCACTTTGGGAGGCCGAGGTGGGTGGATCACTTGAGGTCAGGAGTTCGAAACCAGCCTGGCCAACATGGTGAAGCCCCATCTCTACTAAAAAAATACAAAAATTAGCCAGGTGCCTATAATCCCAGCTACTTGGGAGGCTGAGGCAGGAGAATCACTCAAACTTGCGAGGCAGAGGTTGCATTGAGCCGAGATTGTGCCACTGCACTCTAGCCTGGGTGACAGAGCAAGACTCCATCTGAAAAAAAAATTAATAATAATAATGAGAGAATCACAAATGTTTTGGGATATGAGGTGATTTGGGAATATGGGATAATAGGTGGGATAAAATCTATTATAGATGGGATAAAATTGGGAAATTAAACCACTTTATGAAATAAATGTTATTTAATTCAGAAACTCTTGATTTTATAAATATTTTATAAAATGTTTATTTATTTATATATTTATTTATTTTGGAGACAGGGTCTCACTCTGTCACCCAGATGAGTGCAGTGGTGCAATCTCAGCTCACTGCAACCTCTGCCTCCCAAGCTCAAGCAATTCTCCTGCCTCAGCCTCCTGAGTAACTGACATTACAGGTGTGCACCACTACTACCCAGCTAATTTGTGTATTTTCAGGAGAGATGGGGTTTCACCATGTTGGTCAGGCTGATCTCGAACTCCTGAACTCAAATGATCCACTTGCCTTGACCTCCTAAAGTGCTGTGATTACAGATGTGAGCCACCACACCAGGACTAAAGATGTTTTTGAGAAGAGAAAGAGGGACTTTAAGCCAAAATACAGCTAGAAAAAAATAGATTAAATAGATGTTTGTATCTTCAAACGAGTAGACAGATATCGCCATGTTCTTGCACAATAAGGCAGTAAAATCACTACTGTCCCTGATCCACTGTCCACTTGCTAAAGGTGGAACTTTTGCTTTTGCCACCTGCTGTGTGTTTAAGTAGCATTTTAGTCCCATTGCTAGGACAGCATCAGGGAAACAGATGCATAGGGAAATATCTAGTTGCCTGCTCCTGTGGGTATAACAAAAAACAACTAGATTGATGAAATGCTGTCGCAAGTACATATTTTACATAAATTGCACATATTTTAAATAAATGTACATATTGTACATATTTTAAATAAATTTAACTTTAATTTTTGTTGATTATTAAAATCACAAGCTGGATACAGTGGTATATGCCTATAGTACCAGCTACTTGGGATGCATGGCAAAGGACTGCTTTAGCCCAGACATTTAAGATCGTAGCAAGAAGATCCTGTCTCTAAAAAAAAAAAAAAAAAAAAAAAAAAAAAAAGATTAAAAATAGACAATTCATCAATGCTAGACTGGATAAAGAAAATGTGGTACAATACAACATGGAATACTATGCAGCCATAAAAAGAACAAGATCATATCATTTGAAGGGAGCTGGAGACAATTGTCCTTAGCAAACTAATACAGAAACAGAAACCCAAATACCACATGTCCTTACTTATAAGTGGGAGCTAAATGATGAGAACACATGGACACATAGAGGCGAACAACACACAGTGGGGCCTTTCAGAGGGTGGAAGGTAGGAGGAGAGAGAAGATCAGGAAAAACAACTAATGGTTACTAGACTTAATAACTGGATGACGAAGTAATCTGTACAACAAACCCCCATGATACACATTTACTTATGTAACAAACCTGTACTTGTATACCTGAACTTAAAATAAAAGTTAAAAAAAGCCTTTTCAAATAAAAATGTAAAATTGAAAGATTAAGGAAAAATTGACATTTAAATGTTAAAATTTATAACATAAAGTAGTTCAATAATACCAGTCATTTAAAAAATTTACATTTTACATGTTACAAATGTTTTTCAGTTATCTCACTATAGATTTGGGTACTATATTCATTTTATGCACAGATGAATTATAAATTGCATTTATATTCAATTAAAATTTAAATAAACATTTTAATAATGAAGTAACATAATATTAATATATGTGTATTTTCCATTTTAAGAAATTTTACCTCAATTATTTTTTTGAGATGGAGTCTCGCTCTGTCACCCAGACTAGAGTGCAAAGGCATGATCTCAGCTCTCTGCAACCTCCGCCTCCCAGGTTCAAGCAATTCTCCTGCCTCAGCCTCCTGAGTAGCTGGGATTATGGGTGCGCACCACCATGCCTGGCTAATTTTTTGTATTTTTAGTAGACACGGAGTTTCACTATGCTAGCCAGGCTGGTCTCAAACTCCTGACCTCGTGATCCACCCGCCTCAGCCTCCCAAAGTGCTGGGATTATAGGCGTGAGCCACTGCACCTGGCCCAATTTTTTAATATCTATAATATTTATACAGACATTTCTATAATCAATAAACAAGATATATAGTTACATGTTTATTCCTCTGGAAGTTAGTAATATCATTTTTGTCTACTCATTCATATCTTTAGGGAAACAAAGTCATGTTTGTGTTATGATTTCTATCATAAAATATATTGTACCAATTGTTCACAAGCATCCTACTATATTCTCTGGCTACCAATGAACTCGAAGGGAAAAAATTCGATTTCTTCTGTTCCAGAATTTTGCATATAGAATTCTCTTTCTAAAATATTGATTAATTTCAGAGGCTTAGTCTTAGCCATGTTCAGAGGTAAAATTAAAAGTATATAAACACGAGACTAGAGAAGAGTTAGTCAAATGTCAGCTGAATTCATAGAGCATCACTTAGTTTCCCTTTGCTTCTTTCTATGAAATAGGATTGTTAGGAGCAAAGAGGCAACTCATGGGAAGACAACACATGACCTAATGAGACAGTGCTAAGCACCCAGATGAGGCTTGGCACTGCCCTGGAAACTGGCGGTTCAGGGCATGAGCATGCATGCATGAAAGCATACAGGTACACAGCCACCTGCAGCCCCAGCCCCTGCCCCAACACTTTCCTTCTAAGTGCTGAGAGATGCTATGGCACTGCTCAGAAAAATTCTCTCTGTATTTTCTTCTAATGAAATCATAGTTTATAAATACAAGGTGCACATTAACATGAAAAGCAATAGAGTTAAATTATTTTTCTCTTTGGTCCTCCTGTACCTTACTTCATCAAACTGCAGACCCTCAGGATAGTGAGACAGCGACAAGATTTACTCTCTGCACTTGATTGCCAAGTGGACCAGAGGCATCATTTCAGCTTCCTATCAGCTGGTTTATAACAACCTCCACTCAGGTCTCACTTAGAAGAGAACACAGATCCGAGGGAAAGTCATTCTGGTTGGGACGTTTTCCAAAACGTATTAAACTGAACATTAGAGAAAGTTGTAAAGAGAAAAATTATAGAGGCCCAGCTTGGATACCTCTTTGCTACACTGCTTTGGGGTTATTGGCAGTCTGCCGGAAGGTACCTTATGTGCTCATGAGAGAGGCCTTCTTAGACTGTTTAAAAACGGCTTCATCTAGACCCAGAATGAGATAACATAAGACTGAGACTTGACTCCCTCAGAAATGAGCATTGGGTGGGGGAAGTGTAGCTTCATATGTCATCATACCAGAAATACTGAAGTTCATTTAGGGAACTTAGAGAGGGTTTATGACAAAAATATATTTACAATGGCATAATCTTTACATTTTGATACTTTCTAAAGTTAGTTTTGCCGTGCTGAAAAGAGTCCGGTTTTAACTAAGACCAGAGCAATGGCAATTTGCAGATGAAAAGAGAAGCAAGTGATGCTGTCCTTAGATCAGTCCTGTTTCTCAGGGATTCAGAAGGGAAGATATGCTAGGAGGCATGCCCACAGCGGTTTGAGATGCTGACCTTACCCCACCCGTCTCTACAGATCATGTGGTCCACCCAGAGTCTTGTGCTCACATGCGGACTGCTTGCTGACACAGCAGGATTATTTTTAAGTATTATTTAATGGTCTTGAGTCTTTTGTTAGGGAAAAAAATAAAAGAGTGGGATGGAGAATTCCTCTTTTTATCATAAGTAAGGGTATGCATTTCTGGAAGCTCTGACCAGATCACCAAGACCCGAGGCAGTGAAGCTCACCATCTGGAATAAAGTTCCACTTAGCCATCTGCAAGCCACTTACAAAGACTATTTTAGGCTCAAAATAGCAGCAAATTCTGTAATGTTCATCCAAGAGCCTGCATTTCTGAAATTTCCTCACAATATTTTGTAAAGGAAATCAGTCACTGAATGAGTGGGTCTACCCTGTGTCTCTAAAATCCAGTACATACTAACACCAACTGAAAGTACTACACAGGCCAGGCGCAGTGGCTCACACCTGTAATACCAGCACTTAGGGAGGCCAAGGCAGATGGATCACCTGAAGTCAGGAGTTCAAGACCAGCCTGGCCAACATGGTGAAACCCTATCTCTACTAAAAATACATAAATTAGCCGGGCGTGATGCATGCCTATAGTCACAGCTACTCTGGAGGCTGAGGCGGGAGAATCGCTTGAACCCGAGAGGTGGAGGTTGCAGTGATTCGAAATCATGCCATTGCACTGCAGCCTGAGTGACAGAGCAAGACTCCATCTAAATAAATAAATAAATAAATAAATAAATAAATAAATAAATGTACTACACATACACACCTACACACATATAGGACATGGAGCCATTATGAAATGAAAACAGCTAAGGTGAGACTGGGTTCGGCCAGCTATGTGACTTCTAAGCGGCATCACAAGTTGACAGGTCTTTTAGGGAGTTCATAACTGAGAAGTACACAAACTTTATTTGGTCAACAAACCATAAGTGGTCTCTAGAAATAGATGAATTCAACTCAAAGTAAACACTAAATTAGCCAAAATGGCAATGATCAATTTACAACAAAAATGCAGTTGCATTTGAGACTGAAAACACTGCCCCATGGGACCAGTTCATTTTCTTTCTGTTGGGGACTGGCATGGGGATCCAAACCATAACTCGAAGTGATAAGGACAAAACCAGTATGGTAAGAATTCCATATCTCATCTAAACAAGCATGCAAATCTGGATCGCCAAGGAGTGTACTAGAAATAGATTATCTAGCCACACCCTGCAGATTCTGGGACCTGGGAATTGTATTTAAAAAGCACCTCAGACAAACCGTTGACATCAGTTTTGAGTTGGGGAATGACTGAAAGCTTATCCATTGTGCCAACATCACTCTAGGACAATCAAATATGCCATCTGCACTTTAGAGATATACCAGCCCTCTGACTAAACAGTTCATATTCTTATCTCCTGCCGCCTGGACCTATGCGAATGAGCACTGCCAGTGAAGCTCTTTCTGGAAATATCTATGGCTGAATAACTTCTTTCTAACCAACACCTGCTTTCATTACTTGCATTGTTACCTTCACTTAATTTTGCTGCATCCTGTGATCTATTCTGCTTCCTGAAAGGCAGATTTTTCAGACAATAGTACTAAAAAAATCCCAGCAAAACTGGAAATAAGATATATTTTGGGTTAATTTAAGCCTCAGTGTCATAATCACTAGGCATATTGCTTTGTACATTGGTTTTTACACTTCATCGCACAAACGACACTGTTAATTCCAAACATTGGTGTAACCTCTCACTGTTGTAACTGTTCCTGTTCTTCTTCATGTATTACCTGCCTAAAGAATGGAGATACTTGGTTGTCTAACAGTGGGTTTGCCTTGTCCAAAGGTTTCAGAAATTTTATTAATTTATTTATATCCATTCCCTCATTCTACTCATAGGCGCAATAAGAACATATTTCAGTTATGTTAAAAAGCACACATTGATTTTAATAGAATATTGAAAGTGCCTATCAAGAGAGAGCTGTTAAGATTTTTTAAAATGGAGACTAATACATGTTTTGTTTTGTTTTGTTTTCAGACAGGGTTTCACTCTGTCTGTCACCCGGGCCAGAATGCAACAGTGTGATCTTGGCTTAAGGCAGCCTTGACTTCCCAAGCTCAAGCGATCCTCATGCCTCTGCCTCCCGAGTAGCTGGAACTACAGGCACATGCGGCCAAGCTTGGCTAATTTTTGTATTTTTTAAAGAGATGGGGTTTCACCATGCTGCCCAGGCTGGTCTCAAACTCCTGGCCTCAAGTGATCCAGCTGTCTTAGCCTCCCAAAGTGCTGGTATCACAAGCATGAGCCACTGCACCCAGCCATATATTAATTTTTATTAGGAAAATACACACGTATAATGAAGAGAAAATGACTAATATTGAAGAAAATATGCTTGTAACTCACCACAGACAATAGAGTTTTTTAAACATGTAAATCTCTTAATCTTGAAATGCAGAAGGTCAGGATATCCTCTTCCTCATTTTTGTTCCCTTCCTCATCCATTGTGGAAGGTATAATCAAGGTAAAATGTGTTTGTCGTGAGAAGCACAATACCGGCAAACTCTATTGAGATGTTGTGATGTTCCAACTGGAAAAATATTTATCCAGCAATGAAAAGTAAGGCATGGCTACCTGTCTGCAAGGAACATTGCCTAGAGTTTTCATTTCTGCATGACAAGTTCCCCTAAGGACCAAGTCACAAACTTGGAGACTTGGCAGATAATTGGAAAAGTTAAGAACATCATGAGAAGAAGAAAGAAGACAGTAAGAGACCAGGGTCAGAAGACTTCAGAACACTGGAAAGGGATTCTAATCGAGCCAAACATTAACAATGATTAACGTTAACAATTTGAATTGAGAGAACATCAGCAGGAAAAGGAAATGAATGTTTGGTATCATTCAACAGCATTTAGATTTCACTAGTTTCCTTTTGTTTTTCTTAACTTTTATCTTAAGTTCAGGGGTACATGTGAAGGTTTGTTATATAGGTAAACTTGGGTCATGGGAGTTTGTTGTACAGATGATTTTGCCACCCGGGTATTCATTTTCTTTAGTCTGTCACTGATGGACATTAAGGTTTATTCCATGTCTTTGCTATTGTGACTAGTACTGCAATGAACATATGTGGCATGTATCCTTTGTCATCTAAAATGATTGTTTTCTTTCAAATAGAAAACTATACCTAAATATCCTGCCAAATGCTAAAGATAAAGCTAAGAGTTTAGCTTACATTGTCTACATTTTTTTCCTAACAACTAGTCCAATAACGAAAGTAGTATCACTACACTTCAAATTCTGTCCAGTCCTTACCTTAATTTTGCAAAAAGCATCAGTGGTACCTGTTAAATGCCCAAAGAGAGGGAAAATGTTTATTCTATCTCCTCCCTAATTTCACACTTGATTTTTCTTCGCAATTTGATTTGAAAATTGCTCCACTTTTACTCATGCAACAAAATTTTATTGAATAACTACCATAATTCAACACAGTTAGGTAATGGTTTAATCTGCCTGTTAATTAAAGCTTTGCCACTTGATGAGTTCATAAAAAAATGTTACCTCCCAGGCTGTTCGATGTCTGTATAATTTTACTAAAGGTCTCTTTACTTGCTCTCATGTCTTACTTCTTTGGTCCAAAAATTAGCTGGGTGCAGTGTTTCGCAGGTGTAATCCCAGCACTTTGGGAGGCCAAGGCAGGCGGATTACCTGAGGTCATAAATTTGAGACCAGTTGAACAACATGGTGAAACTCCCGCCTCTACTGAAAATACAAAGATTAGCCAGGCGTGGTGGTGTGCGCCTGTAGTCCTAGCTACTCGGGAGGCTGAGGCAGGAGAATTGCTAGAACCCAGAAGGCGGAGGTTTCACGGAGCCAAGATCGTGCCACTGCTCTGCAGCCTGGGCGACAAGAACCATACACCAGCTGGGCAACAAGAGTGAAACTCCATCTCAAGGAAAACATACAAACAAACAAACAATTAAATGTCTACTTTATATTTTAAATTGTAGGCCAGGGTTTACTTACCGTCTTAAGCCTTCTTTCCCTTCCCACCCCTCTAGAATATTGGACACCACTTCCTTTGTGCTCTGAATAAGCTCATCTATATTTCTATAATACCTATGTTATATAAATATATCTTTAAATATCCATCACAGACATTATATTTTATTTTCCTAGCTAATTTTGGAAAATTACTTCTTCCCATTTTCATCTCTGTAGTTCAGTTGGAACTAACTTCACCTTCATAAAACTCACATAAAAATGATCTAAGTGGTAAAAACCAGATTTCATTTTGAAATTGATATGAATGCTTGAAAAGAAAAGGTCTCTTTTCTGAAATCTTAATTGCTAAGCATCGTATAAAATCGAGGATCATATATGCCACCATTTGTTGGTGGCAATCCGGAGAGTGAAATCATTAGAGTAAAAATCAGCCAAGAAGTAAAGAGGTAGAGAATGTGTCCTAAAACTATGTGAGTTCCTGGATCTAGCTGTGGCTGAAGCCATTTGTACCCCCAGATATTTAGATGTTCTTGCTAATGAACATTATCCTGATTAAACTAGTTTAGACCGAATTTTCATCATTTGCAAGCAGAAAAGCCTGCAGTAATACATCATGTCTGTTGCTGTAACTATACTATTCGGTCTAAATCGCCTCTTTTGGTCTATGACAGAACTTGGAACAAAATGGGTACTCTTTTGGTTTACTGATTAAAGAATGAATATGAATGAATAAAATAAATACATGGAGGAATATAGAAAAAAGGTAAATTTCTTGTTGTAGTCCCGGTATACCAACAATTTGGTGCCCTTGTTCTAAAACAAACAGAAATGCCCAGTGAAAAAACTAATTAATTATTTCCAAGTTATCACACTGCACTGTGCTGGTCAAAGTGGATCACGATCCCTTGAAAAATCCTAAGATCGCTTACTCATATTGAATGGATTTAGGAAATATCTCAGGATAACCAAACCCTTTACTTACTTCTTAACACCAAATGATATCTTCCAGGTCCTAAAGTTATTTTAAATGGCACATGAGATGGCGTCTCTGTCTGTTCTCTTGAGATCAGGTTTCATGGTCTAATCAGACTCACCATTAACAATCTTCCCCTGGACAGGAACAGAGTTAATATAGTGTGATGAGAGAGTGTTGGCCGGTGGCTCAAGCAGCTCTGCAAGTCTGCACATGTGGATTCTATTTTCAAACCTATGATTGATTTACTTTCAGACTATGGCAAACCCTCCACTCTCCCACATGATGCTTATCAACAAATGGTGTCTGCTTAACTCATTTATTGAGAAAATGTAACTGCATTTCAGAAATTTAAAATTATTTCCCATGAACAATTTTTGTTTCTCTTACCACAATATAGTTCTGCATGCGTAATACACTACCTGATCTAAATAGTTACATTAAGACATTTTTTTTTTTTTTAATTTTGAAAGTTCAACATATCCTCTTAATGAAGATACTGGCCTGTGTTTACAACTTGATATTCTTCTTATCTCGATTTATGTTATTTATAGCTGTAAAAAAAATCGCTCTGAAGATCCATCGTTTTTGAACATTCTCTAAGTTGTTTCCTATGGATTGCAAGCTACTCAGATAGGGATGAATGAGTATAGAACGTACATTTGTTGATTTGACTTAATGACATTTGAATTTGATACAATAATCATCAGTTCACATATATAAGGTGATATGTATGTGTGTATCATTTCCAAATGCAAACTACTAGAAGAAGGGAGTATATATACATTTGAAACTCATTTTTCTTTTGATGGTATACAAATTTGAGTTAGCTTGTGTTGGAAAGAAATGGCAGGGGCTGTGAAAAACAGTTTCTGAATTATTACTATACCTTAAAGTCAAGAGCTAGGATAGATGACTTTGAGGGATACTTTAGAAGTCATGTTATTATTTGAAAACCAATACTAGATACCATAAGAAATCATATAAGACACTATCATCCATAAATTTTCTTTAAATTATTTTTAAATGTACTTGGTGTGTGGATTTGTGGTTAGAGTTATGCTGACCTACTTAGTTCCATGTTATGGAACACGTGAAATAATATCAGCACTGTCTGTTTCTTCAAAGACTGAAAAAGAAAAGTTACTGGGAAATCATCTCGGCCTGGCACTTTGGGAAGGATATTAAATCAATGTTTGGTTCCATGTTAGTCTCTCTTGCTGGGTCAAATTTTTTGTTACTTGAGTTTGTTGGTTATTTAGTTATCTTGGTTTTCATTGTTATCTTCCATTTCTTCTAGGGTTTTGTAATTATTTTGCTGTACTTCTGTAAAAGCACACTAAAAATGATTTGATTACTTCTATTTCTGTACCCTTTAGCTTTTTGTCTTTATAATTGTGTAATTCTGTTTTCTCACATAATTTATTTATGTATTATAAAATATTTTATCTAAAATTTGGCTCTGCATTATTTATCAATGTTGTGTTTTTATATTTGGTTCACTTATTTATGTCTTTAACTTTATTTGTGCCTTTCAATCTTCTTTCTTTAGATTTTTTTTGGTCTATTTCTGTCTTATTTTGTTAGATGTTTAATTTTTCACATTTATTCTGCATCAGCTTAAGTTGTATGAAAGTATAATGCTATGAAGTTGTGTCTAAGCTCAAGTTTGGCTCTATCCTATATATCATATATAGCATATCATATCTCATATATATATGAGATACATAGGGGTTCATCTAAAATATTTTCTATTTTGAGTATTAAATATATTTGCATACATAAGCATATACAAACATATATATGTGCATGTGTATGTGTATATATGCACATATAATAACTGGATCATTTTCATTGGTGCTATTTGTTCTATACTACATTTTGGAATATGTTATCTAAAAATACTATTTTTAAAACATGTTCAAAATACCTTGAGAGGAAGTGTTATTCTAGTGATGTATTTATTTATTTTATATATTTGGATTAACCTAATAACTATATACATCTACCTGCTTTCATCTACTTACTGTTTCTCAAGATATTAGATTTTTTAAGTTAGCCTCCTGCTTCTACAAATTTTTTTATAGTTACACCCATGAGAATCTGCAATTCTTGTTTAATATACTTTATTATTTGCTGCATAATAATCAATTCATTTCTCTAATTCAAGAACATTAGTTTTCCATGAGTTGAGTGTTTCCATGTTGAGTTCTATACCTAATATATATCATTTTTTCTATGACTACTTTAAAGAAATTTTCTTTTCTGTAGTTTTTAGTTTTTAAGATATTTTATTTTTTTCCTAATAGCCATTTATTTGTTTATTCTATAATGATAGAGTTTTGGTGCTCATTTGTTTATTTTTTTTCCAGTCTCTAATTTATATCACTCTTGTTTCATGAGATAATGAAGCAAAAAAATGGTATAAATTAGACTTATTTTTTTGTTTGTTTACCTGTCTTATTTTTTGTTTCATTGATTTCATGTTTTCATGTTTTTTGTACTTCTTGGACATGTGCAAGTATTTTTGAAATAATTTTAAAAAATATTTTATGTAAATCCTATAAGATGTTTTTTTCCATAATTATATGTTCTTAAAATTGGAGTAGCATTTTTTATAGGGCTCAGGGAGTTATTATTTTCATCTTTCTGATAATTAATGTGGGCAGTTATAGCTGGATATTATTCCCTGGGATCTAATTTATATAAATTTCCTATAATTATTTTACTTCCTTATCTGACACCTGTTTGTGTTCACATCAGAACATTGTGAAGTTTGAGGGTGATTATTGCTGACTTGTGTTCTATGTGTAATAACTTTATAATCTCATATTAGATCAGAGCTATGGATTCGTCAGTAAAAACTGCATATTAACATGATTGGTGGATTGGTCTCTGATATTTTAAAATTAAAGGTTTTATTCCATCAGTTAGGAGTTTTTCCTTATCCAATAGGAGATACATTTGAATTTAATATCAAAGTTAAATCATTAAAGTTTCTTTTCCCATGGATTCATTCAGAGAAGTTGAGTTCCACACCATTGCCAATCTTTCCAGCATCATTCCACCTCCTCTCTCAGCCAAAGGAGAGAAAAATAGACAAACTATGTAGAGCTCAAACATAACTTTCTTTGAGGGCTTTCCCTTAGGTACTTGCACAGCTGCAGAGATTCTTGTGTAATTTATTTTCTCTTTTGTGATTCTGATGGAAAATTCTATATTTATTTTTGTTGACCATTATGATTTTATGTTGCCTCTGCTGCCTTTCTACCTGCGAGAAGACAAACTCATTCATCTTTAATAAATAATTCTCATGGTGATGATGACATTTGCCTTCTCTTTCCTTTAGTTATCTGTCTGCAGATAGAATTAATTACTCTTGAAATGGGGTTTGCCAATTATTTAACCTGAAATAATCTCATTTTCCACAGCTCAATCAAAATCCTGGGAGGTAAAACTTCTCTAACAAATGTTCTTAGTGTCCTCGATGATCAATCCACCAGAATATTCATTTTCTTCTAAAAATATTACTTTACTTTTTTAGCTTCATGATGACAATCATATCTTCCAGTAAAAAAAAAAATAGCTTTTTATTTTAAAATGTTTAGAGGCTATGATTTCTGTAAAATTAAAGACAAGGCTCTTTCTTTAGCTTTTGCCACACTAATTTGTCCTGGTCAAGCCAAAATATCATTTTAGTTCATGTGGTACTTAATTGTGAACAGCAATGGCTGGAGGATTTTAAGGGTCACTAGGTCCAGATGTTTGGTCATTAGTCACCACCATATAACCCACCTTCAATATAATAAATATGGATAAAATAAGGAAACACTTCAGCCGTCAACAAGATTAGTGTTCAAGACTAATAGGAGCCTGATTTCTGCTTTTTAACTTTGTTAACATTTAACCCTTTGAGGGCAGAGAATTTCACTTGAAGTAAATCTCTCTCCTCACACACTCTGCTCTTATTTTCTGAAGTTTATATACCTTCATTAATGGCACATCCATTCACCAAAGAAGTGCAGGCATGCTTTTAAGTATTTTAATACTTTACATCACACTTCATATCTTTTTCTTAACAACATATTGGAATGTTTAAGAAGGTGGTTTTGCTGGACAGTCAGGTAATTGTCTGATAAAGTGACCTATGTCTGTGGCTATAGAACAGCCTATTTAAAAGAGTTTATTGGACATATTGGGTTGATCTGTACTCCCTAAAACAATAAAAAGATTATTTTAAAATCTTCTTTGTGGGTTTCCTCTTCTTTTTATTTTTTGGTATTTGTATAGAAAAAAAAGTACATGTCCTATCTCTTGTGTAGCATTTCTCAACTGGTGCAATGAAAATAAAACTTGCAACCGTATGCTGCAGGCCTTAGAATCTAGCAACAATAGGTGCCATTTCTGTCACTTCTGTAGGCACCACTGCAGTAAATGAAATAGTAATAATATTAACCATGTAGAGTTGTTATTTGGATGGACAAGATAATGTAGGCATTCAATTAATACTAATTTTATTTTTCTTATTTGCATTGATGTTTGAACAATATTCTGAAAGATATGTTTGCAAATAAAATATCTACTTCAAGAGGTGGATAAGATTGTTGGCTACAAGCTGCAAAGGATCCTTTTGCTGGTATTTTGGCATTATGGAATGCCCATAATATCTGCTATTTTAAATGTAACTATTCGTGGAAACTCATTTTTTGTTATTAAATTAAATATCATCTTGAGTCTGTTACTCGGATAACTTTTTTTTCTGTTAAAACAGGCCTCATACTGAATTATTAATATCTTACTGTAATTATAGCTTTATCTTAAAATAAGAATTCCAAATTGAAAAAAAAAGGAAAATATAAATCTTTGGCTAGTTGATGCAGTTCACAATGCTAATTGTTTACTATATATGTATCAGCAGTCTTAGAAACATCTTTTTTATTTTAGCTTTACTGATCTATAATTTACAGATAAAAATGTATATATTCAAGGAGTTCAATATGATGATTTGATATTGTATAATGATCACCACAATCAAATTAATCAACACATTCATCACCACACAATTACTTTCTTTTTTTTTTTTTTTTTTTTTTTTGAGACGGAGTCTCGCTCTGTCGCCCAGGCTGGAGTGCAGTGGCCTGATCTCAGCTCACTGCAAGCTCCGCCTCCCGGGTTCACGCCATTCTCCTGCCTCAGCCTCCCGAGTAGCTGGGACTACAGGTGCCCGCCACCTCGCCCGGCTAGTTTTTTGTAGTTTTAGTAGAGACGGGGTTTCACTGTGTTCACCAGGATGGTCTCGATCTCCTGACCTCGTGATCCACCCGTCTCGGCCTCCCAAAGTGCTGGGATTACAGGCTTGAGCCACCGCGCCCGGCCCACACAATTACTTTCTTTGTGTGTATGTGTGTGTGGTAAGGACACTTAACATCTACTCTCAGCAAATTTCAGGTAAATAATACAGTCTTGCCAACTAGAGTCACCATGCTGTACATTAGATGCCCGTGAGTTTCTCATCTCATAATTGAAAGTTGTATACTCTTTAACCAACATTCACCACTTTTCCCATGCCCAAGCCCCTGGAAACCACCATTCAGGATATAATTTTGATGATAATACAATCGTGTCAGTTTTGGCCTCCTGAGTACCCATTCTTTCTGCTCTATGCAAATGCTCTAGAACTCTAAGCCTGGCCATGTGAAAATCACAGATTGTCTCTTCCAGGTCTTTAAGTCCTTTCTTGACATGTCACAGGAGCTAACTGACAATGATCTGGGTGAAAATAATTACTCAACTGAAAGAAACCAGTAGAAAAATAATGGATCATCCGCTTCAACCAAAAAGCGGGGAGGTACATTGACTAAATTCCGTAACAACCTCAGAATCCTTTCTCTTATCATGAATTGTTTTTTGTTTGTTTTTTTCTTCTCTACCTACTGCTAGTTCATATATTTCCTCTGTGATTTATTGTTTTCTTTGCTCCAAAAATAATAACTATCTCATTCCATATGGTCTATTGTGATGGCACAATGCATTTATAGATAAAAAAGAAGTAATTGATTGCTATATCAATTATATGATCCTAAAAAGGCAAATTCGTATAGGCTTCTATATAGTTAACTGCATTATTTATTTTCTATTAAGATGTTTTTATATTCTGCAAACTCAATCAGCTTTCAGTCTTATTTATGCACTGTACTAAATTCTTTTTTGTTTGTTCATTTGTTTGTTTTTATAGAAACAAGGTCTTGCTCTATCGCCTAGTCTGTAGTGCAATGGTGCAATCAGAGCTCACTGCAGCCTCAACTTCCTGGGCTCAAGCATTCTCCCATCTCAACCTCCCAAGCAGCTGAGACTACAGGCATGTGCCACGACACCCAGCTACTTTTCTTTTTTTTTTTTTTTTTTTGTACAGACAGGGTCTTGCTATGTTTCCCAGACTATTTTCCCAGGTCTTGAACTCCTGGCTTCAACTGATTCCCCCATCTTAATCTCCCAAAGTGGTGGGATTACAGGTGTGAGCCACCATACCTGGCCTGTTTTTTTGTTTTGTTTTGTTTTGAATATATAATATTTATTTTTCAAGGTTGTTTATTAATCCAGATACATAAAATAGTTTACATTTAGTATATGTGTATAATATACACAGAGTAATTACCTATTGTCCACATCAGTGTATATATACATGTATATCAATATACAAATTAATATTCATTCATAATTTATGTTCCCTTATAAATTTGGAAATTAGCTTTCCAATGCTTATATCTATTTCCATTGAGTCTGGGAAAATTGTCACAATTTATGTATTATGCTGCTGTGAAGCTATATATGGAATACATAAAATTTATTTTCAAATGTCAACTGAACACTTTATACATTTTTATTTCCTCCATCTCCTTCTGTAACCCTGTTACTTAAATTATTAGTACAGCTGTCTGAGAGATCAGATTTAAGGCCTTCAAATGTTTCCTCGGTCTTAGAACAGATGCCTCAGGAGACTTTCCATCAGAAAGGTACATTGGATTAGCACAGCCTGTTTCTCTACCATATTCTTTAAGCAGAACTGACAGCCTCAAAATAAGAAAAACAATTTTTGTTAGGATGTATATGGAATTTAAAGAGAGGACATATTTTCTCCTTACCAGTATGAAGGATACCAAAATTGATTATCTAGAAAACAATTTCATACCATTCCAATGAATGAAAGGAGGTCAAATGAAATATATAAATGTGTCAGGCTTCTATCAAATGTAATAGATGCTTACAAAATCAGAAGAGTGTTTTAATGAAGAAAGAAATTAGTGTATCAGCTTGGTAGACCTATCAATCCAGGCATAATTCTTTGGCATAGGATACCAATATTGAATGCATACACCACGATCTGGTTTTGCCAGAACACATATATCAATGTTTACTGATTAAGTGGCAGTGAAGTGCCATAAGATCAGAGACAGAATCTTCAATTCCTTAGCAGAAGAATGGATTTAGTGAAGAATGCTGCACCTGCTACTTTTCACCAAGTGAGATTTAAGGATTTATTTTTTCTTTTAACTCTGAACTGAGTATGTAGACTGGATTATACCTAAGAATTGGAAGACGCAATTCTAAGATGACAAGTAGAAATATGTCACAAGTTATAGAGAGCTAAGATTAACTCATGAAAAATAAATGGAAAATGTAAGCAAAATATAAATCATTTTATTATACTTCTCTAATTGTATGAGAGGCGACGTGTCTGAATATAAACTTGTGTTTGGGCTACAAAAAATCTTCATATTTGGCAAAGGAGTTTTTCATCATAGGACTGCAGCTTTTCTAGACTGGATTTCTGCCTCTGACTATACATTATTTATGCAGGCACCAGTTGAACTAATGATATTGTTCAAACAATGAGATATTTTCCTACAGAGTGAAAATCAAGAAATCCCATGCAAACTGTACAGGCATTTTCATTTCATTATTTTAATAGCAAAATATACACTTTAAAACCTGGAAGGCAAAAAAAATGTATCTAATTTTGACTTGTTAAGCATACCTAAAATTTCCTTTTACAAAATTACACCAAATTCAAGGTTTTTAAAATAATTATTATTATACTTTAAGTTCTAGGGTACATGTGCACAACGCACAGGTTTCTTACATAGGTATACATGTGCCATGTTGATTTGCTGCACCCATTAACTCGTGATTTACATTAGGTATTTCTCCTAATGCTATCCCTCCCCCAGCCTCCCACCCCATGACAGGCCCCGGTGTGTGATGTTCCCCTCCCTGTGTCCAAGTGTTCTCATTGTTCAATTCCCACCTATGAGTGAGAACATGCAGTGTTTGGTTTTTTGTCCTTGCGATACTTTGCTCAGAATGATGGTTTCCAGCTTCATCTGTGTCCCTGCAAAGAACATGAACTCATCCTTTTTTATGGATGCATAGCATTCCATGGTGTACATGTGCCACATTTTCTTAATCCAGTCTATCATTGATGGGCATTTGGGTTAGTTCCAAGTCTTTGCTATTGTGAATAGTGCCTCAATAAACATACATGTGCATGCGTCTTTATAGTAGCATGATTTATAATCTTTTGGGTATATACCCAGTAATGGGATCACTGGGTCAAATGGTATTTCTGGTTCTAGATCCTTGAGGAATCACCACACTGTCTTCCACCATGGTTGAACTAATTTACACTCCCACCAACAGTGTAAAAGTGTTCCTATTTCTCCACATCCTCTCCAGCATCTGTTATTTCCTGACTTTTTAATGATTGCCATTCTAACTGGTGTGAGATGGTATCTCATTGTGGTTTTGATTTGTATTTCTCTGATGACCAGTTATGATGAGCAGAGCTTTTTTTCATGTGTCTGTTGGCGGCATAAATGTCTTATTTTGAGAAGTGTCTGTTCATATCCTTTGCACAGTTTTTGATGGGGTTGTTTGATTTTTTTTCTTGTAAATTTGTTTAAGTTCTTTGTAGATTCTGGTTATTAGCCCTTTGTCAGATGGGTAGATTGCAAACATTTTCTCCCATTCTGTAGGTTGCCTGCTCATGCTGATGGTAGTTTCTTTAGCTGTGCAGAAGCTCTTTAGTTTAATTAGATCCCATTTGTCAATTTTGGCTTTTGTTGCCATTTCTTTTGGTGTTTTAGTCATGAAGTCTTTGCCCATGCCTATGTCCTGAATGGTATTGTGTAGGTTTTCTTCTATGGTTTTTATGGTTTTAGGTCTAATATTTAAGTCTTTATCTTGAATTAATTTTTGTATAAGGTGTAAGGAAGGGATCCAGATTCAGCTTTCTACATATGGCTAGCCAGTTTTCTTAGCACAATTTATTAAATAGGGAATCCTTTCCCATTTCTTATTTTTGTCAGGTTTATCAAAGATCAGATGGCTGTAGATGTTTGGCGTTATTTCTGAGGCCTCCATTCTGATCCATTGGTTTGTGTGTGTGTGTGTGTATATATATGTATATACACACATATATATATGTCTGTTTTGGTACCAGTACCATGCCGTGTTTTGGTTACTGTAGCCTTGTAGTATAGTTTGAAGTCAGGTAGCATGATGCCTCCAGCTTTCTTCTTTTTGCTTAGGATTGTCTTGACAATGCAGGTTCTTTTTTGGTTCCATATGAACTTTAAAGTAGTTTTTCCCAGTTCTGTGAAGAAAGTCATTGGTAGCTTGATGGGGGTGGCATTGAATCTATACATTACTTTGGACAGTATGGCCATTTTCATGATATTGATTCTTACTATCCATGAGCATGGAATTTTCTTCCATTTGTTGGTGTCCTCTTTTATTTCATTGCGCAGTGGTTTGTAGTTCTCCTTGAAGAGGTCCTTCACATCCCCTGTAAGTTGTATTCCTAAGTATTTTATTCTCTTTGTAGCAATTGTGAATGGGAGCTCAGTCATGATTTGACTCTGTTTGTCTGTTATTAATATATAGGAATGCTTGTGACTTTTGCACATTGATTTTGTATCCTGAGACTTTGCTGAAGTTGCTTATCAGCTTAAGGAGATTTGGGGCTGAGATGATGGGGCTTTCTAAATATACAATCATGTCATCTGCAAACAGGGACAATTTGATTTCCTCTTTTTTTCTAATTGAATACCCTTTATTTCTTTCTCTTGCCTGATTGCCCTGGCCAGAACTTCCAACACTATGTTGAATAGAAGTGATACAAGAGGACATCCTTGTCTTGTGCCAGTTTTCAAGGGTAATACTTCCAGTTTTTCCCAATTCAGTATGATATTGGCTGTGGATTTGTCATAAATAGCTCTTATTATTTGAGATATGTTCCATTGATACCTGGTTGATTGAGTTTTTAGCATGAAGGGCTATTGAATTTTGTCAAAGGCCTTTTCTGTACATATTGAGATAATCAGGTGGGTTTTGTCGTTGGTTCTGTATATGTGATGGATTACATTTACAAATTTGCATATGTTGAACCAGCCTTGCATCCCAGGGTTGAAGCCGACTTGATCATGGTGGATAGGGTTTTTGATGTGCTGCTGAATTCGGTTTGCCAGTATTTTATTGAGTATTTTCACATCGATGTTCATCGGGAATATTGATCTAAAATTCTCTTTTTTTGTTGTGTCTCTGCCAGACTTTGGTATCAGGATGATGCTGGCCTCATAAAATGAGTTAGGGAGGATTCTCTCTTTTTCTATTGATTGGTATAGATTCAGAAAGAATGGTACCAGCTCCTCTTTGTACTCACGGTAGAATTTGGCTGTGAATATGTCTGGCCCGGGACTTTTTTTGGTTGTTAGGCTATTAATTATTGCCTCAATTTCAGGGCTTGTTATTGGTCTATTCAGAGATTCAACTTCTTCCTGGTTTAGTCTTGGGATGGTGTACGTGTCCAGGACTTTATATATTTCTTTTAGATTTTCTAGTTTATTCACATAGACATCTTTATAGTATTCTCTGATGGTAGTTTTTATTTCTGTGGGATCGGTGGTGATATCCCCTTTATCATTTTTTATTGCATCTATTTGAGTCTTCTCTCTTTTCTTCTTTATTAGTCTTGCTAGCAGTCTATCAATTTTGTTGATCTTCTGAAAAAAACAGCTGCTGAATTCATTGATTTTTTGAAGGGTTTTTTTGTGTCTCTATCTCCTTCAGTTCTGCTCTGATCTTAGTTATTTCTTGCCTTATGCTAAATTTTGAATTTTTTGCTCTTGCTTCTCTAGTTCCTTTAGTTGTGATGTTAGAGTATCTATTTTAGATCTTTCTTTCTTTCTCTTGCGGGCATTTAGTGCTATAAATTTCCCTCTACACAGTGCTTTAAGTGTGTCCCAGAGATTCTGGTGTGTTGTGTCTTCGTTCTCACTGGTTTCAAAGTACATCTTTATTTCTGCCTTCATTTCATTTTTTACCCAGTAGTCATTCAGGAGCAGGTTGTTCAGTTTCCATGTAGTTGTGCAGTTGTGAGTGAGTTTCCTCATCCTGAGTTCTAAATTGATTGCACTGTGATCGGAGAGACTGCTGTGATTTCTGTTCTTGTACATTTGCTGAGGAGTGCTTTACTTCCAATTATGTGGTCAACTTTAGAATAAGTGTGATGTGGTACTGAGAAGAAGGTATATTCTGTTGATTTGGGGTGGAGAGTTCTGTAGATGTCTATTAGGTCTGCTTGGTGCAGAGATTAGTTCAAGTCTTGGATATCCTTGTTAAACTTCTGCCTCATTGATCTGTCTAATATTTACAGTGGGGTGTTAAAGTCTCCAAGTATTATTGTGTGGGAGTCTAAGTCTCTTTGCAGGTCTCTAACAACTTGCTTTATGAATCTGGCTGCTCCTGTATTGGGTGCATATATATTTAGGATAGTTAGTTCTTCTTGTTGAATTGATCCCTTTACCATTATGTAATGACCTTCTTTGTCTCTTTTGATTTTTGTTGGTTTAAAGTCTGTTTTATCAGAGACTAGGATTGCAACCCCTGTTTTTGTTTTGTTTCTTTGCTTTCCATTTACTTGGTAGACCTTTCTCTATCCCTTTATTTTGAGCTTATGTGTGTCTCTGCACATGAGATGGGTCTTCTGAATACAGCACACTGATGAGTCTTAACTCTTTATCCAGTTTGGCAGTCTGTGTCCTTTAATTGGGGCATTAGCCCATTTACATTTCAGGTTAATATTGTTATGTGTGAATTTGATCCTGTTATTATGATGCTAGCTGGTTATTTCACCCATTAATTGAAGCAGTTTCTTCATACTATTGATCGTCTTTACAATTTGGCATGTTTTTGGAGTGTCTGGTACCAGTTGTTCCTTTCCATGTTTAGTGCTTCCTTCAGGAGCTCTTGTAAGGCAGGCCTGGTGGGGACAAAATCTCTCAGCATTTGCTTGTCTGTAAATGATTTTATTTTCCTTCACTTATGAAGCTTAGTTTGGCTGGATATGAAATTCTGAGTTGAAAATTATTTTCCTTAAGAATGTTGAATATTGGCCCCCCACTCTCTTTGGCTTGTAGCATTTCTGCTGAGAGATTCACCGTTAGTCTGATGGACTTCCCTTTGTGGGTAACCCGACCTTTCTCTCTGATTGCCCTTAACATTTTTTCCTTCATTTCAGCATTGGTGAATCTGACAAGTAAGTGTCTTTGGGTTGCTCTACTTGATGAGTATCTTTGTGGTAGTCTCTGTATTCCTGAATTAGAATGTTGGCCTGCCTTGCTAGGTAAGGGAAGTTCTCCTGGATAATACGCTGCAGAGTGTTTCCAACCTGGTTCCATTCTCCTCATCACATTTAGGTACACCAGTCAAACGTAGATTTGGTCTTTTCACATAGTTTCATATTTCTTGGAAGCTTTGTTCATTTCTTTTTACTTTTTTCTCTAAACTTCTTGCTTTATTTCATTAACTTAATCTTCAATCACTGATACCCTTTTTTCCACTTGATAAAATCAGCTATTGAAGCTTGTGTGTGCGTCACAAACTTCTCGTGCCATGGTTTTCAGCTCCATCAGGTCATTTAAGGTCTTCTCTACACTGTTTATTCTAGTTAGCCATTCATCTAACATTTTTTCAAGGTTTTTAGCTTCCTTGCAGTGGGTTAGAACATGCTCCTTTAGCTCAGAGAAGTGTGTTATTACCAACCTTCTGAAGCCTACTTTGGTCAACTCGTCAAAGTCATTCTCTGTGCAGCTTTGTTCTGTTGCTGGCGAGGAGCTACAATCCTTTGTAGGAGAAGAGGCGCTCTGTTTTTTACAATTTTCAGCCTTTCTGCTCTGGTTTCTCCCAATCTTTGTGGTTTTTATCCACCTTTGGTCTTTGATGTTAGTGGCCTACAGATGGGGTTTTGGTGTAGGTGTCCTTTTTGTTGATGTTGAAGTTAATTCTTTTTGTTTGTTAGTTTTCCTTCTAACAGTCAGGTCCCTCAGTTGCAGGTCTGTTGGAGTTTGCTGGAGGTTCACTCCAGACCCTGTTTGCCTGGATATCACCAGCAGAGATTGTAGAACAGCAAATATTGCTGAACAGCAAATACTGCTCCCTGATCCTTCCTCTTGAAGCTTTGTCCCAGAGAGGCACTCGCCTATATGAGGTGTCTGTATCCCCCTACTGGAAGGTGTCTGCCAGTTAGGCTACATGGGGGTAAGGGACCCACTTGAGGAGGTAGTCTCTTCATTCTCAGAGCTCAAATGCCATGCTTGGAGAACCACTGCTCTCTTCAGAGCTGTCAGACAGGGACGTTTAAGTCTGCAGAAGTTGTCTGCTTCCTTTTGTTCAGCTATACCCTGCCCACAGAAGTGGAGTCTACAGAAGTAGTAGGCCTTGTTGAGCTGCGGTGGGCTTCACCCAGTTTGAGCTTCCTGGCTTCTTTGTTTACCTACTCAAACCTCAGCAATGACAGACACCCCTCCCGCAGCCAGACTGCTGCCTTGCAGTTTGATCTCAGACTGCTGCACTAGCAGTGAGCAAGGCTCCATAGGCATAGGACCCACCGAGGCGGGCACAGGAGAGAATCTCCTTGTCTGCAGGCTGCTAATACCATGGGAAAAGTGCAGTATTTGGGCAGGAGTGTCCTGTTTTTCCAGGTACAGTCAGTCACAGATACCTTTGGCTAGGAAGGGAAATTCCCTGACCCCTTGCACTTCCCAGGTGAGGCGATGCCCTGCTCTACTTCTGCTCGCCCTCTATGGGCTGCATCCACTGTCCAGCCAGTCCCAATGAGATGAACCAGGTACCTCAGTTGGAAATGCAGAAATCACCCATCTTCTGGGTGCTGCTGGGACCTGCACCCAGAATGCTGGGAGCTGCAGACTGAAGTTGTTCTTATTTGGCCATCTTGGAATGGATCCCAAGTATTTTCTTTAAAGTAACAACAGGCTAAAATAACAAGTAGCAGTAATAATCATGTATATGTATATGTATATGTATATGTATATGTATATGTATATGTATAGAGAGACACAATACTTATTGTTAATATGGGTCATTTGACTTTTGATTTCTAGTCCAACATATAAAGAACTTGGAAGTCATCATTATCATCCAAATATGAAAGAAGTTGAACAAACTGAAAATCAACAATTCTTAGCTCAATCAGACAATTGAAGTCACAAGTCAAACTACCCCTTGAAAACTGGAAAGATGGAGAAGTAGATTCAGAGAATAACAGCTTACCTGAAGTGGAAGCCCAGGAACGGAACCCTGCAACTGGCATCAGTATCAGGATTTACATGTCAAGCTAGAAATTATGAATTGCTGGAGGTACAATGTAAACTAATTTGACAGTTAAAAACTCTGAGGTGTCAAAGTCTTAGTAAAGACCTTTTTTTATGAGTTTTACATTTTTATGAGTTTTACCTGCAGATTCCCAGTCAGGTTCTAACTTTAAAGATTTAAGAAAAATTACCTCTTGTTTCCAGCAGGGTGAAGGGAAAAAGCAACTATTTTGGAATATACTCCAAGCTCTCAGTTCTCATCAAAAAGCTATAAAAATAAAATCATGTCATTTTCTGCAACATGGATTGAACTGGAGGACATTATGTTAAGTGAAATAAGCCAGGCACAGAAAGATAAACATCATGTTTTCTCATTCATATGTAGGAACTAAAAAAATTGATCTCATGAAAATAAAGAGTAGAATGGTGGTTATCAGACACTAGGGAGTATAGGGGGTAAAGGAGTATGAAGGTTAATGGGTACAAAAGTACAATTAGCTAGAAGAAATATGTTCTAATCTTTGACAGCACAGTAGAACAAGTATAGTTAAAAATAATGTGTTGTATATGTCCAAATAGCTAGAAGAGAAGATTTGGAATGTTCTCAACACAAAAAAATTATAAACATCTGAGGTGATGGATATCCCAGTTACCCTTATTTGATAGTTGCACATTGTATACATGTACCAAAATATCACATGAACCTCATAAACATATACAACTATTATAGCTATTGTGTGTCAATTTTTAAAAAGTCCTGGCCCCAAGGAAACCATTTCATCAGAGAATAACTGGGGTTTTGCCAGACCCTAATCAAACAGAGAGAAGGGAAATGCCCAACTCAGGCTCACTAAAAGACTGAGACCTAATCACAGGTTTGTAGAACACCTCCCCACCTACCTTACCAACACATAGATAGCACGACTATATAACAGGAATGTAGCTAAAAGAACTATAAGTTCCGGACCCTATTTACGTAGTCTCTAGGAAAACCTGAGAATCACAGGGGAAGCAAAATCATGGACATTAAATAAAATGTTAGTTTCTGACACCAAAGCTATAGCAAACTGAACATGGCCTAAACCCCAGAAAGAAAAACATAAAACTTCACACTAAAGACCTTTCTATATCAGTTCCTTTTGGCAGGTATTCATGTCTTGCTTTCAATGAAAAATTACAAGGCATGCTAAAAGGCAAAAGTTACACTCTGATGAGGCAAAGCAAGCATCAGAATGAAAACCAGATCTAGCAAAGGTTTTAGAATGATCACATTGGGAATTTAAAATACCTATGATTAATATGCTAAGGTTCTACAGGAAAAGTAAGCAATATACAAAATAATGGGTACCATAAACAAAGAGATAGCAATTCTAAGAAAGGATCAAAAGAAAATGCTAGAAATGAAGAGTCCCTTTGATGGGTTCATCAATAGACTGGACACGGTTGTAGAGCAAATCAGTAACCTCGAATATATGTCAATAGAAACCTCTAAAACTGAAATGTAAAGAGAAAAAAATTAATGAAAAAGAATAGAATTTCCAATTACTGAGATAAATACAAAAGGTATAACGTATGTATAATGGAAATACCAGAGAAAAGAGTAAAAAAAAAAATTTCAAGTAGTCATGGCTGAGAATTTTCCAAAATTAATGACACCAAGCCATAGATCTAGAAAGCTAAGAAAACACCAAGCAGAACAAATATCAAAAATTCTATACCTAAGTACACAATATTCCAACTACAGAAAAATCAAAGACAAAGAGAAAGTCTTAAAGAAGCCAGAGGGGAAAAAATAGTATATTACCTACTGAGGAATAGGGATTAGAATTACAATTATATTCAGAAACCTCAGAAAGCATCCAAAGAAAAAGAACATGGAAAGAAATATTTAAAGTATTTTTTAAAAGCACTGTCAACATAAAATATTGTATCTAGCAAAATTACCCTTCAAAAGTAAAAGAGAAATAAAAACTCTCTCAGACAAACAGAAATGGATGGAATTTGTCAGTGGTAGATCTGCTTTGCAAGAAATGTTAAGAGAAGTTCTTCAGAGAGAAAGAAATTATATAGAAACTCAAAGCTATATAAAGGAAGAGCATTTGAGACACTGAAAGCTGTATAAAGGAAGCATTAGAGAAAGCTTTATAAATTATATAAAGGAAGTATTAGAGAAACTCAAAGCTATATAAAGGAAGAGCATTAGAGAAGGAGTAAGTGAAGGTAGTACAAAATCTTTTATTTTTCTCATTCTTAATCAATTTAACAGATAACATATTGTCCAAAATAATAACAATGTACTTGACCATTATAGCTTTTGGATAAGTAAAATTAATGACAGCAAGATTATAAGGGATGGGAGGAAAGAATTAGGAAGATCCTGTTATAAGGTACTTGCATTACTCATGAAACAATATAGTTTTATTTGAAGCTGAATTTGGATTACTGGTAAATGTATACTGCAAATTCTAAGGCAAAAATGGGCTAGCCATTTTATATCAATTAACTTACATATTTTTAATCCCTTGTAGTAGACATGTACATCATATTATAGATGTGAAATTAAGCATAGATTCAGAAGAAAATTTTCAGAAAATATTTTTTTCTAGACAAGAAAACTAAGGGATATATAAATTTTCAATTTACTCAAGTACTAAGTGGAGGACTCATAATTTTAACCTCTATCAGCTTTCAAATTCTGTAATTTCCACCACAGGCTCATGATGCTTCCCATTTGTGAACTGTCTTTGAAATATGAACCAAATCGCAAACTCATGATTAAATGGTCAAACAAAATCAAAACAAAAAAGATAATACATATTTTTTAAAAATGATATCAATATAAGAAATATGTTTGGAAGTAGCAAATGTCTTTTGTACATTGGTGTTGAATAAAAGATAGTGATGAGGAGTACATATCAAAAATAGTCCAATTATTTACATTCCAGGAATAGTACTGTTATCAATCAACTTAAAGCTATACAACTTTAAAGTATGGAAAACCGAATTCAGTGTCCTAGAGAGGCATGCCTTAATTCATTGCTTCAATAATAAATATTTGCCAACCAAGTACAACACTGCCCTGAACAAGTCTCTCTGGTATTTCTGTACTCTCTACTTGTACGTGTCTTACAATTGTTCTCTTCCATCTTAAACTGCTGAAGTATTAGAAATTATGTCTCAATAGCCTTCATTAGTCCTAATTCTACTATTTGATAAGTACCAGTATCTTTGCCACATGACAGCCCTAGAAATATTTGGGGTATATCCCATTATTTCTCTGAGCTAAACAGTCATATAGTATTTCTTCTTGAGGGGAAAGTTATGACTTACATTTTCTGTCTGCTACTCTGAGGAATAGTTCCAGATTGGTGGCCCATGCTTACAAAATATTTCTCAAAGCAATGGTAACAAAAGCCAAAATTGACAAATGAGATCTAATTGAACTAAAGAGCTTCTTCACAGCAAAAGAAACTACCATCAGAGTGAACAGGCAACCTACAGAATGGGAGAAAATTTTTGCAATCTGCTCATCTGACAAAGGGCTAATATCCAGAACCTACAAAGAACTCAAACAAATTTACAAGAAAAAAACAAACAACCCCATCAAAAAGTGGGCAAAGGATATGAACACACATTTCTCAAAAGAAGGCATTCATACAGCCAACAGACACATGAAAAAATGCTCATCATCACTGGCCATCAGAGAAATGCAAATCAAAATCACAATGAGATACCATCTCACACCAGTTAGAATGGCAATCATTAAAAAGTCAGGAAACAACAGGTGCTGGAGAGGATGTGGAGAAATAGGAACACTTTTACACTGTTGGTGGGATTGTAAACTAGTTCAACCATTGTGGAAAACAGTGTGGCAATTCCTCAAGGATCTATAATTAAAAATACCACATGACCCAACCATCCCATTACTGGGTATATACCCAAAGGATTATAAATCATGCTGCTATGAAGACACATGCACACATATGTTTATTGTGGCACTATTCACAATAGCAAAGACTTGGAATCAACCCAAATGTCCATCAGTGACAGACTGGATTAAGAAAATGTGGCACCAATACACCATGGAATACTATGCAGCCATAAAAAAGGATGAATTCGTGTCCTTTGTAGGTACATGGATGCAGCTGGAAACCGTCATTCTCAGCAAACTGTCGCAAGAACAGAAAACCAAACACCGCATGTTCTCACTCATAGGTAGGAATTGAACAATGAGATCACTTGGACACAGGAAGGGGAACATCACACACCAGGGCATATTGTGGGTAGGGTGGAGGGGGGAGGGATAGCATTAGGACATATACCTAATTTAAATGATGAGTTAATGGGTGCAGCATACCAACATGGCACATGTATACATATATAACAAACCTACACGCTGTGCACATGTACCCTAGAACTTAAAGGATAATTTTAAAAACTATATTTCTCTTGGCCCACACAGTTTAAAAAAAAAAAATCACTTAGCAAGATTAAAGGTCACAAGATACTACACAAGAATACATGTTTACCACATTTTTCTAAGTATCTAAGGGTTCCAAGAATGAAGTCTCCATGTATATTGGAGTAGGTGCCCCATAACTAGGGCAATACTCAGTCCACCACACATTTCACCAGTTCTTACTGCCTTTTCTACACTAAGGAACGCCAAGCAGCAGTTGTCACTTAGTATCTTGCCGTTCTTTCTTTGTTTTTCTTTCTCTTTCTTTTTCTTCCTTTCTCTTTCTTTTTCTCTTTTTCATTCTGGGTCCACTTCACTCCTTTACTTTACAAACCTGGCACCTCAGGTGATTAAATTTGTCCTGAAACTGTATGTCACTTAGTCTCGTAAAATTTCATATCCAGAACTAAGCACAATACACCATTTTTAGACCACCCTCTTTGATTCTGATGTTATATTACTATATAAAAATAAAAATTGCGTTACATTTTTTGACATCCCAAGTAAGCTTACAGTGAATTCACAGTCAAGTAAAATTCTCAAGGCTGAAGCCCTGCATGCCACACAGCTGGAATTCCTTGAAAACCACCTGCAGACTCAACATTTCCCTATATCCTAGTGGGATACTTGGAGCTCTAGCTAACTGTGAGACTAAACATAAGTCACCCCTGCAATGACCCATAGCTATGTTCTAATAACAGCTTTTACCTTATTCTCACTTGAATCTTTATTCTGATGACTTGATCTTTGCCTATTAATACCTATGCAGAAGTTCCTGCTTTATATTTTGCCATATCAGTACATGTGCCTCCTCCCTAAACCCTAGCAGAATAACTTATACTATTACTGGCTTTAGACAGCAAGCTTGTGTATATTTCAAAATGAACCTTGTGGCTAGATTTGCCTATTAGTCTGACATTGCCTTTTACCACTGTTTCTGTTCTATCTCTTGAGTGGATGTGCCAGCCCCTGCAAAGGACTCTCGTCCCCCAAAGTCAACTAGCAGACAGGGCCAGATGAAGGTCCTAGGCATTACTACTTATCTGCATGGTGCTTCTATTAAATATATCACACTTACTTTTTTATGCAAATAGTTAAGGGATTCTTTGTACTGTAACAGTTAAGTATAACAGTTAAAATTTATTTTAATTATAAATAATAATATCTATCAGTGGTATACTCAATAATATAAGTATACTACATACTCAATAATATAAGTATACTATATAACTGTTTTAATATTAGCATGGTGTTACATTCCCAAAATATTCACAAAAGACCTTTACATGGTTCACGTTTTCCAAATGTTTTTTCCTTTCAGTTACCATCAACCTTTTTGCTGCTCACTTTAGCACTAAACTACAGCTGATGCTTGGAATTTTTGAATGAAGAACTTTACAAATGTTCCTACTACATTTACCGAAATTCTTCCTTTCACTTTATTTCACTTCCTTTCACTTTATTTCCCTTTCAACCTTGATTTACTCACTCAGCATTTTACTTATGAATTCTAGTTTTAAAGCTTCTGAAATATTGATAATTATTCCCTGATTATCTACCAAGTAAAGCAAACTTGGATAGCGACTTGTGGCTCTCCTCTATAGATAACTATCTGGGTTAATATTTTAATATTGAAAGGTAAATTTGAATTGTGGCATTTAAAAATTCTTAGTTACAATTTATTAATCAATAAAATCAAACAGTTCAGGCAGAAATGATAAGAATGTGGTATAAGTGGTCTAACTAAGTATTTGAGTTGTAGAATTCACAGAACTTGCTAACAACTCCATACCACTCCATAGAAGGTACCAAGTTCAAATAGTCCTCTAGATAAATTTTGAAAAAACATTAAACTTTCCAAAACATACACCAGTGGATTTCAACCGGAGGTGATTGTTTGCCAAAGGACATTTGTCAACGTCTGAAAAACATTTTTGATTGTTACAACTGGGCAAGCTGGCAGGAAGTGGGGTTAGGTGTCCCTAATGGCTTCTAGTAGGTACAGGCTAGATATGCTGTTCAACATTTTGTCACACATAGGACAGCCCCTAAAGAAAAAATTATCAACCCCATAATCAAAAGTGCCAACATTGAGAAACCCTGGCATAGAGAAAAATAATAAATAGAAAGCACATTCTTAGTTTATATTCAAAGACAAATGAAATTCCAAAACTAAAAACTATCAAACTGGCTATAAAAAATTTAGGTATAAAGCTTACTTATAATTGTCTATGCAAATGCAACGATAAAATATGAACAATTCCAATGCTCTTACTGAAATAATAATCATGACAAAGGTTTTATTTCATGAGCAGATGGATAATTCAACAAAAGCAATCTGATGATAATATCTCATTTTATTGAACAATAAAAACAACTAGATCTCAATACATCCCAAACAGCATTTCAAAAAATTTAATATCCAATTCTAATTTAAAAATACAATCCTCATGCCTATAATCCCAGCAGTTTGGGAGGCCGAGGGAGGCAGATCACAAGGTCAAGAGATCGAGACCATCCTGGCCATCATGGTGAAACCCCATCTCTACTAAAAATACAAAATTAGCTGGGCATGGTTGCATGGCTGTAGTCTCAGCTACTCAGGAGGCTGAGGTAGGAGAATCGCTTGAACCCGCGAAGTAGAGGTTGCAGTGAGCCGAGATTGTGCCACTGCACTCCAGCCTGGCAACAGAGCAAGACTCCGTCTCAAAAAAATAAAAAATAAATAAAAAATAAAATAAATAAATGAATAAAAAATATAATCCTAGTCTAGTGATTGAAATAATCTTTATTAATATGGTAAAAAGCATTTTTTTGTGTGTGTGTGTGTGTGTTTATAATTAGGGATTATACTCCATAATGTAAAGTCTATATACTTGATATAAAAATATGCACGAAATCATGTTGAATAATGAACTACTAGAGGCATTTCTGTTAAAATTAGAAATTTAAAAGTGTGACAATTACCAGTTAGGTTATATTCTATCATGTAATAAGACAAGAAAATATGTATTAACATGAATTTTATATGGAAGAGACAAAATAAGCAGTAGTACCTACATATAATATTATTGAATACCTAGAGAATTCAAGAAGACAGAAATATATTCCAATGATTGAAAGAATGCAAAAACTTATTAAAGCAATATTTTAAAAATTATAGATTTACTTAATACAAGAAATAACCAACTTATCACAAGTTAAAATGCCTCATTTGATTTGCATTAATAATCATGATAATAAGTTTAAAATAGAGGCTATCTTTTGCTTTGGATTCCCTACTCTCTCTTCCTCCCCTTCGTATGGCAACATCCCAATTTTATGGCGCAGAACTAAAGATGCCCCTCAAATGCTGCTATCTAGATCTTCAGAGTTACTCTGGCCATCTATTTTTTTCTAAACTCATTATTATTCTTTGTTTATAGAGATACCCTATAAAGGTTCCATTGATTTGAAATTGCTTGTTAGGGTAATTTTAGTGATTATAACCAAAGAACTAAAAAAGTGAGATATAAAGGACCAAAGGAGAGAAAAGTTCAATGACAAAAACAAACTGAAAGATGAACTATTCGGTTCATATTGTGCCTGGATGGAGAGACCTAATCAGCAAAGGTGTAAGTTTTTTTTTTTTTTTTGCAAATAATGATTATAATTCCATGTTATCACAATTCCACTATTAGGATGTGACCCTTAACTAATTAACATGGTATTTTATTTTTAAATTAATTCAAGAAAATTAATTTTTAGAGGTATAATGCAAAGTATCTGCCTATCAGATAATAAAACAAATCAAATAAGCCCTTTTTACTGCAGGAAAAAGTCAAAATAAACACAGAGATGAACAGACATAAAAAGAAATTGTAGCAATAACTTCACATATAATAAAATTATAATTGAAAACCTATAAAAAACATTCAAACAAATGAAGTTAACCCCCTCCCATATTACATACACACATACACACATACACACATGCACACACACACACAAATATATTCCGGTTTGATTAAAGGTTTAGATTTACGTACGAAACCATAAAAACTTGAGAAAACTTCAGGAGACTATTTTTAGCACCTTAATGTAGGGAGAGTCTGTATTTGTAAAAAGAACTCTAGTCAGACTAGAAAGGGAAGGACTGATAGATCTGTTAACATAAAAATATAGAAATAAAAATCCTACACTGTATGACAAAAGTCACCACTAAGAAGGTTAAAAAACATATTTCACAAATGCAACTATGTTTTACCTCATTAATAATCCAAGAATTACAGTTTTAACCAACCAATCAAACTGAGGACGATTGCAGGGGCCTAGTGATAAAGACATTCCAAATAATGTTGATATAAATTAGAACATTTCTGAAGCACAATTTGGTAAAAAGATTTTAAATTCTGAGTGCACAGCAATTTTTATTCAGTGAATTTATTTCTAGGAATTTTTTAAAAGGAAATAATTTGACAAGTCTGAAAAAACACATATTATGCTTGTTTCTTTAAACATGATAGTAATATTTGGAAACAACCTGAATGATCATCAATGATGGATTTTTCATGAACAAAGTGTAACACAACCATACAGAAAAATATTATACAGTCATTAAAAAGTTTTAATTATGACTACAGTTAATGAACAGATGTTTATAAGACAGTAAATAAAATAAAGCATGTTGTTATATCAAGTGTATAAAGTACATTACGGAGTATAATTTCTAATTATTAAAACAAAGTCTGGAAGAATATACATCAAATGATTAATTACTGAGGGATAAGAAATTAGGATATTTAATTTATTTTTACTTCATACAGTTTTATACTGCTTGAATTTTTCACACAAATCAAACATCTTCATCATTTTAATGTACGTTAATATGAGTTCAATTTGAAAAAAATAATTGGGTCAGAAAAAATTAATCATACATTTGGGCCTAATCATTTCACTTTTAATAGTTGATCCAAAGAAAAGAATTCAAAATAAGAAAAGTCTGCAGAACTATCTTATTGGATCACAATTTATAACGGTAAAATATTAAAACCAGCATATCTGTCCAACAATAAGAGATTATGCCATTTCACAAAATATTATGAAACCACTAAAATGCAATTAGGAAGATTTGCAGAAACCTGACCCAACATATTTGACAAATAATCAGTACAAAAGCAGGATACAAATTATATGTTTGTAAACATTAGAAATATTTGCATATACATGGTAGATTTAAACAGGCATATTAAAGTTGAATAGGATTTTTGTTAGTGTGTATATGTGTTTCATAGTTAAACTCTTCATGATATCATTTAATTTATTTCTTGAAAAAATTTTTTAGAATGAAACATTCTTTGTTTCTTTTCCTTAAGCCTCTTTGGCTGGTCAGTGAACTCTGAAGACAGTCAGTTTACCATTGATTCTATATTGCCATTTCATATCACATCTCACAGTTAGTGATTATGCATTGACTTGTATATTATTGGCTTACAATCCTTACAAACTTAATTACATATTCACAAGTTCTATTTTTTTCTCATTTCACTCACTAGATTCTCTGTAATGTGAGGACAGGTACTGTAAATTTACTTACACACTTTTTTTCTTTTTTTGTTTTTCAACTTTTATTATAGGTTCAGTGGGCACAGGTGCAAGTTTATTAAACGGGTAAATTGTATGTTCCTGAGGTTTGGTATACAAGTCATTCCCTCACCCAGGGAGTGAGCGTAGTACCTGATAAGTAGCTTTTCACTCCATGCCGTGCTACCTCTGTCCCACCTAAAGTGGTCCCCAGTGTCTATTGTTCCCATCTTTGTGTCTATGGGTATTCAATATTTAGCACTCACTTACAAGTGAGAACATGCAGTATTTGGTTTTCTGTTCCTGCAGTAATTCCCTGAGAATAACAGCCTCCAGCTGCATTCATATTGCTGCAAAGGACATGATTACATTATTTCGTATGGCTGTGTAGTATTCCATGGTGTATGATACAGTTTGGCTGTGTCCCTACCCCAATCTCATTTTGAATTGTAGCTCCCATAATTCCCATGTGTTGTGGGAAGGACCCAGTAGGACATAACTGAATCACGGTCGCGGTTTCCCCCATACTGCTCCTGTGGTGGTAAATAAGTCTCACAGATCTGATGGTTTTCTAAGGGGAAACCCCTTTCATTAGGTTCTCATTTTCTCTTGCCTGCCACAACATAAGATATGCCTTTCGCCTTCTGCCATGATTGTGAGGTCTCCCCAGCCACGTGGAACTGTGAGTCCATTAAATTTTTTATTCTTCTTAAATTACCCAGTCTCGGGTGTGTTTATCGGGTATGTTTCAGCAGTGTGAAAATGGACGAATACAGTGTATATGTACCACATTTTCTCTGTATAATCCATTGCTGATGGGCAACTAGGTTGATATGAGGTATTGGCTATTGTGAATAATGCTGCAATGAACACATGAGTGCAGTGTGTTTTTGGTAGGAAGGTTTATTTTCATTTGGGTATATACCCAGTAACAAAACTGGTGAGTCAAATGGTAGTACTGTCTTAAGTACTTTGAGAAATCTCCACTGCTTTCTACTGTGGGTGAACTAATTTACATTTCCACCAGTAGTGTATAAGTGTTCCCTTTTTTTCGAAACCTCACCAACATCTGTTTTGGTTTTTGTTTTTGTTTGTGCAGTGGCGCGATCTCGGCTCACTGAAAGCTCCGCCTTCTGGGTTCACGCCATTCTCCTGCCTCAGCCTCCCGAGTAGCTGGGACTACAGGCGCCCGTCACCACGCCCGGCTAATTTTTGTATTTTTAGTAGAGACGGGGTTTCACCGTGGTCTCGATCTCCTGACCTTGTGATCTGCCTGCCTTGGCCTCCCAAAGTGCTGGGATTACAGGTGTGAGCCACCGCACCCGGCCTTTTTTTTTACTTTTTAATAGCAGCCATTCTTAATGGCGTGAGATGGCATCTTATAGTGATTTTAGTTTTCTAATGATTAGTGATCATGAGTACTTTTAAATATGTTTGTTGGCCACATGTATGTCTTCTATTGAGAAGTGTGTCTATTCATGCTGTTTGCCTATTTTTTAATGAACTTGTTTGGTTTTTGCTTGAGTTAACTTCCTTATAGATTCTGGATATCAGACCTTTGTTAGTTGCATAGTTTGCGAATATTTTCTTCCACGCTGTAGATTTCTGTTTACTCTGGTGATAGTTTCTTTTGTTGTGCAGAAGCTCTTTAGTTTAATTAAATTCCACTTGTCAATTTTTGTTTCTGTTGCTTTTGAGAACTTAGTCGTAAATTCTTTGCCAACGCTAATGTCTGAAATAGTATTTCCTAGGTTTTATCCTAGGGTTTTATAGCTTAGGGCTTACACTGAAGTCTTTAATCCATTTTAAGTTGATTTTTTTATATAGTGAAAGGAAGGGGTCCAGTTTCAATCTTCTGCATATGGCTAACCAGTTATCCTAGCACCACTTATTGAGTAGGGAGTCCTTTTCCCTTTGGTTGTTATTGTTGACTTTGTTGAAGATCAGATGTTTGCAGGTGTGTGGCTTTTCTTCTGGGTCCTCTATCCTGTTCCACTGCTGAAAGAAATCAGAGACAACAAAAACAAATGAAAAAACATTCCATGCTCATGGATAGGAAGAACAAGTATTGTTGAAAGGGCCATACTGACCAAAGTAATTTACAGATTCAATGCTATTCCTATCAAACTATCAATGTCATTTTACACAGAATTAGAAAAAACTATTCTAAAATTCATATGAAATCAAAAGAGTCTGAAGAGTCAAAGCAATTCTAAGCCAAAAGAACAGAGCCAGAGGAATGGTATTTGTGCAAAAACAGGCACATAGATTTACACTATTTTCTAATAAATTTCTTACAATATTTCCACATGCACACCTGATATGGTTAGGCTTTGTGTTCCCACCCAAATCTCATCTTGAATTGCAATCCCGGTAATCCTGATAATCCCCACATGACAAGGGAGAGATCAGATGGAGGTAATTGAAACATGGGGCGTGGTTTCCCCCATGCTGTTCTCACAATAAGTGAGTTCTTAGGAGAGCTGATGGTGGTATTTTAAGGGGCTCTTCCCCCTTAGCTTGGCACTGCTTCCTGCTGCCTTGTGAAGAAGGTGCCTTGCTTTGTCTTTGCCTTCTGCCATGGTTGTAAGTTTCTTGAGGCCTCCCCGCCACGCTGAATTGTGAGTCAATTAAACTCTTTTCCTTTATAAATTACGCAGTCTCAGGCAATTCTTTCTAGCCTATGAAAATGGACTAATACAACACCTAAACAAGATTAATCTCTTATACAAAAAAAATTAACCAGACAAGATAAATATATTTATAAAGAGAAAGGGGCACAGCAAAAGAAAAAAAAATTAAAGCAACAACAGCAACACAGTTAACAGTTAATACTTTATAAGGTACCAGGCACTGTTGTAGGCACTTTACATCCATTAACTCCTTTAATAATCGTAACAACCTTGTGAAGTAGGTACTGATGGTCAACTGTAATTTACAGATAGAAAATACAAAACAAAACAAAACAAGTCACAGAGTTAGGAATCATAGAGTTAGGAAATCTAGACATAAACCTGGGCAGTCTGGGACCTTCTTGCTCCCAAATCTGCATCATTTACCAAGGGTGTCATGTAATATAGGCCGTTGGTATTGTTATTAAACTACATTTCAATTACCATTATGTAATATATACATTGAATACGTCATCTTAAAAAAACTCTTGAATATATGTATATATATCACACATAGTGTTAAAACTGTACTATTTATAATTTCTCTAGGCTTTCATGAAGCACTCACAGGAGCTGATCTCAGAATCCATTGTGATCTATTGAAACTGTGCTTTAAGGTCTAATTAATAATTTTCTGTGAAAAACTATTAGATAGTATTTTTTTTAATCTGACTCCAAAGTGCCCTTTAAAATTAAGAAGCAAAATTTCATGTATCTAACTTACACAGAATTTAGACTATTTGGGTATTTCATCTGTCTTCATTGTTTTTTTTTTTTTAATTTGAGAGAGACCAAGTAAACAAAACAAGGAATTGTAAAATACGATTGGTCCTTGGTTTTCCTGAACCATCTTAATGGATTCTTGGCAGTGGAACAGGAATTTCCATTATATAGAGAGCAGCAGTCACTAATTCTACTTAAAGCCAACCAACTGAAAGAGTTTGGTCAAAAGAAAAATGTTGTAAAGTTGCTTGCAATGCAGCACCAAAAGTATTTTCAGGGAGACAAAATGATTGTTTTAGCAGGTAGGTTCTTCTACAGCTTGAAAATGTGTTTTTCACTTGTACTTCCTACGCTATTGGTAATTTGGGAACTCTACTAATTAAGCTTTTTGCCTACTGTCAATGCAGTACAAAGTCAAGCTATTAAGCTATAAACTGTAAAAACTGTAAAAATGATTAAATCATACAGCTTAGAGATAATGCTTTACAAACTTAGTCATACATTCATAAGTTCTTTTTTCCCATTTTAAAATGGGTTGAGGCTATTGTGTAGCTATAGCTAGGATAGTTTCTATCTAATCTGACATGATCGTATTGTTTTGCTAAATTTAACAATAAAGAATATAATAATCTTTTCAACAAACTTAGCATCAGTAGTATGAGACATTAGCAATCTGAAAAATACTTATATTTTAATACCTCTTTTAGGTCAATCAAAAAGAAAATAATGCTTGATTGTTTTGTCATGTATGGCAATTGCTGGGTTTTTTTGTTTTTGTTGTTGTTGTTGTTGTTTGTTTGTTTGTTTTCTTATTTGAAGAGCTCTGTGCCTTCAATAAAGAGGGACTCACTCCTCAGGAATACTCTAAGTATAAGAGAAGATAATATACATAAGTAGAACTATGGAAAGTATAAATGAAGCAAGATATTCTTCATCTTTCCTATGGCTTAATTCTTATGTTTTTGAATTGTATTACATTTCCCTATTCCTTTTCTTCTGCCTAAATATCAAGCTTCCTTCCCTTCATCACACATAAGGTATATTTTCCACCAGTCATTCATCAATGTAGCCATTCAGTCAGTCTACTTGGGATACAGTGAGGGAACTTCCATTGTATTCACTTTTTTTTTTTTTTTTTTTAAATACTTCAAGTTCTACGATACACGTGTAAAACCTGCAGGTTTGTAATGTAGGTATACACATGCCATGGTGGTTTTCTGCACCCATCAACTCGTTATCTACGTTAGGTATTTCTCCTAATGCTATCCCTCCCTCACCCTACAACAGGCCCTAGTGTGTGGTGTTCCCCTCCCTCTGCCCATGTGTTCTCATTGTTCAGTTCCCACTTATGAGAGAACATGCGGTGTTTGGTTTTCTGTCCCTGTGTTAGTTTGCTAAGAATGATGGTTTCTAGCTTCATCCATGTCCCTGCAAAGGACATGAGCTCATCCATTTTTATGGCTGCATAGTATTCCATGGTGTATATGTGCCACATTTTCTTTTTCCAGTCTGTCATTGATGGACATTTGGGTTGGTTCCAAGTCTTTGCTATTGTGAATAGTGCTGCAATAAACATACGTGTGCATGTGTCTTTATACTAAAATGATTTATAATTCTTTGGGTATATACTTAGTAATAGGATTGCTGGGTCAAATGGTATTTCTAGTTCTAGATCCTTGAGGAATTGCCACACTATCTTCCACAATGGTTGAACTAATTTACATTCCCACCAACAGTGTAAAAGCGTTCCTATTTCTCCACATCCTCTCCAGCATCTGTTGTGTCCTGACTTTTTAATGATTGCCATTCTAACTGGCATGAGATGGTATCTCATTGTGGTTTTGATTTGCATTTCTCCAATGACGAGTGATGATGAGTTTTTCAAATGTTTGTTGGCTGCATAAATGTGTTCTTTTGAGAAGTGTCTATTCATATCCTTCTGCTTTTTGATGGGGTTCTTTTTTTTCTTGTAAATTTGTTTAAGTTTTTTGTAGATTCTGGCTATTAGCCCTTTATCAGATGGATAGGAAGAATCAATATCATGAAAATGGTCATACTGCCCAAAGTAATTTATAGATTCAATCCTATCCACATCTAGCTACCACTGACTTTCTTTAGAGAATTAGAAAAAAGTACTTTAAATTTCATATGAAACCAAAAAAGAGCCCATATAGCCAACACAATTGTAAGCAAAAAAAAAAACAAAAAACAAAAAAAACACACAGCTGGAGGCATCACACTACCTGACTTCAAACTATATTACAAGGCTACAGTAACCAAAACAGCATGGTACTGGTACCAAAACAGATATACAGACCAATGGAACAGGACAGAGGCCTCAGAATAATGCCACACATCTACAACCATCTGATCTTTGACAAACCTGACAAAAACAAGCAATGGGCAAAGGATTCCCTATTTAATAAATAGTGTTGGGAAAACTGGCTAGCCATATGCAGAAAACTGAAACTGGACCCCTTCCTTACACCTTATACAAAAATTAACTCAGATGGATTAAAGACTTAAATGTAGGCCAGGTGTGGTGGCTCACACCTGTAATCCTAGCACTTTGGGAGGCTGGGGGGGGGGTGGATTACAAGGTCAGGAGTTCAAGACCAGCCTGACCAACATAGTAAAACCCCATCTCTACTAAAAATAAAAAATAAAATAAAATAGCTGGGCATGGTGGCAGGTGCCTGTAATCCCAGTTACTCAGGAGGCTGAGGCAGGAGAATTGCTTGATCCTGGGAGGCGGAGGTTGCAGTGAGCGGACATTGAGCCATTGCACTCCAGCCTGGGCATCAGTGTGAGACTCCATCTCAAAAAGAAACAAACAAACAAAATACTTAAATGTAAGACCTAAAACCATAAAATCCTAGAAGAAAACCTAGGCAATACCATTCAGAACATAGGCATGGGCAAAGACTTCATGACTAAAACATCAAAAGCAATGGTGACAAAAGCCAAAATTGAAAAATGGGATCTAATTAAACTAAAGAGCTTCTGTACAACAAAAGACACTACTATCAGAGTGAACAGGCAACCTATAGAATGGAAGCAAATTTTTGCAATCAAAATTCTAATTATCTTATGTTTAAACAATGGGAGAAGATATGCTGCCAATTCACAATGTAATATTCTCATCATAGAACACAACATATGTAGGTTAGTTAAACTATTTGTGATTTGATACTTTTTTGGGGGGGAAGGTCTTTAAATTTGTCTCATTCCCCCAAATAGAACCAGTTAGATTCACAGTAAGAAATATAAGGTAATATAAAAACACCTTTTGGAATCAGAAGGAACGGAGTCCCAATTCTTATTTTGCCATTTCGTGTTCATGGGATTACTATTAACTACTTAACCTTTCTTAAACATCAGTTTCCTTATCTGTCAAAGGGACACAGCAAGAAAAGCTCTTAAACTGTTAGAGGCTCAATATACTGCTGTCTCTGTGAGATGTTTAGTAAATCTTCTGTGTGAGATATTTAGTGTATTTTTTTTCTGTAACAATTAAACTCAACTCCTTTTTGGACGGCTATTTTTTAAAGTCCTAAATTATCTTCTTTAATGATACCTATATGATAAGAGTTATAAACTTTCTGTTTTAAGTGACCAAATTATATGTAAAACAAAACTTTGAAAAAGTTCAAAATGATACAGTATTTGAGACTTAGATGTATCTTACAGACTAATTTGGATTCATGATGTTTCGTTTCCTCTTTTACTCCACTCGCAACCAAGAGATGATAACTGAAGAGAGATATAAAAAATGTTTACAGTTTGGTTTATCCTCTCATGTCCTTCATTAACGTACTGTGGGTGTTGTTCTTTTAAAAGGCCAAGGTTCATGGTTCTGTTTTTTAATTGCAATTCAGTCTTTCCTCCGTCTTCCAGGAGCATCGGCTTTATCATTGCTTGTGAGATTTACAGCGCTTCCTTCCATCGTCAGCTTGCTAATAGGCAGTTGTTGAGCTCCCCAGAGTCTAAACTAGGAAATATGAGCAGTATGTAATTGCTACAGCTGGAATCGCATTCTACTTCAGAAGCTTCTTAACAGCATTCTCAGATGTGTGAATATCCATTAGTGACCCAAGGGGATTACTCCCTGGCACCAAGTATACCTTTATGAGGGGTCTGGATGATGAGACTTTCCCCTCCCATCAGCAGAAAGCGAGGCGAGGCGAGGGACTTGGAGGTTGGCAAATTCAAAAAGATAAATAAAATAAATAAATGTGTGGGAACAGAGAATGCTTTTTAAAAAGAATTCAAAAGGAAAATTATAAAATTTGGCCATGGGGTACATAAGTTGAATATTTATATTGAGTAAATAGCTAACATATTTATCAAAACATTCAAGGGCACTAAGGCTAAAGTAACATGACTTGATCTTCCTGTGTCTGTTTATGTGGATGGCAATTGACAGTAAGCAACACTAAACTTTCACTTCCTGTTCACTGTATCTAGGACAGACAATACTGGGAGGATGACTCAGTTGCTCCTGCAGCAACTGCCCTTTGAGGAAAAAGCTTCCTGATTTCACCATGTCTCTTTTAAAATACTTCTACTCTTCCTGCCCACCCCAACAGTTCTGCAGCTTCTCTTTTTGCAGCAGTATCTCTAACCACTGTCCTCTAGATGTTATAGCAATCAGAAAGTCTCCCTTTCAGTTTTAAGAGTAAGGGGAAAATATTTGTGAGTAGATGTATTCATTTTATAGAAGAGGTTCATGAATTTTCTTGCATAAGCCATGCCTGCATTATTACATTTGTACAATCAGAGGGAAAGACTACTGCATGTTCAAGTAGTAGGTACAGTGAGAGGATCTGCAAAGAGAAAATGCTAGGGATTGAATTCTGATTAAATCTATGATATTAGCTAAGTGAGGAAGAACGTTCATATTAGAATCTTGAAAGTAACTGTCTGCATTTTATATCCTTCACAATTCCTAGTACAAACTTTTGCTTCTAGTAATAATATGTAACATGTAATATTTATGTAACAAATATAAGATGTAACAACATATAATTTAAAACTATTATATGTTTTGAATGAATATATGAATGAATGATTCCAGAATTATTTAATTAGAATTAGAAATTTCCTAGGCCAAGAGTAATGGTTTGTATGGTTCATGAACAGATGGGTATTCAGATTTCATCCATTAGAGAGCATGTTTCACAACTCTAGCTGCACATTAGCATCATCTAGAGAGCTTTTGAAAAAATGTTGCATGAGCCTCACCTCCAGAAATGCTGATTTAACTGTTCTGTGGTGGGCCTAACTTTGGATGTTTATTAAAAGCCCCCCAAATAATTCTAATATGCAGCCAGCATTAAGAATCATTATGGTACCATCTCGTAGGTAGATTCTTAGAATGACTTGCACATTACAGGAAATGAACATCTTTTGCTGATCTATTGGGGGAGGAAACTATGAGAGAAAGAGAGAAGAAATACATGTATTCCAATTATTCCACATTTTAACACATTTATTCAATAATTGGTAATATGTATTGAGTTCTTATTGAGTGTCACACACTCTAAGTATTGATGCTGTAAATATTGAACATAAGCAGATAGTGTGGAGCTTATAGTCTATTGAGAAGAAACAGACATTAATTAAATAAAACAGAAATGCCTATGAAATTATAATACTGACAAAGCCATTAAACAAAAATACGTCATAGGAAACGAGTTTCTCTATATTCCTTGAGAGGCATGGGTTTCCCAGTGAAGTGATATTTGAACTGAGAATCTAATTACTAGCAAAGATGAGAGAGTAAAGTGCTGTAAGACAGAGGACACTGTATGTGCAAGGGCCCTGAGCCTTCAGGGACCACTCATTGTAAGAAAGTCAGTAAGGCTGCCATATAGAGATTAAGGGGAGGGTTAATTTGATACATGCCTGAAGACATAGGTAAGAGACGTTTCATGCTTGTTGGCCATGTGATGTTAGTTGGTGGAACACATTAAGGCTCTTGATTATTATCCTAAAAGCAGACGAAGTCATTAACAGATTTTAAGAAGAGGTGAGGTATTATCAAACTTGAATTTATAATAACAATCTATTGAGGAGATTGTATTGGGAGGAGATAAGAATGGATAAGGGAGACTAATTTGTAAACTATCCAAGTAAGAGAGGATAGAAGCTTGGCTTACGGAGCTAGCAGATCAAATGGAGAGAGGTGGAAGAATTTTAAAGGGTGTTTTAAATATGCAGTGTAATGGAGATGCAAAACTGTTAAAGACCACATTTAGGGAGAAGATGAGAAATATTTTTCTACATAAGTAAGTTAGAGTTACTTTTTATTATCCAAATGGAAATATCAAGCAAGTTGTAGGTTCTGTGGGCTTGGGCTCAATACAGAACTTTCAAATAGAAAATACAATTTTTGGAGTCATTTTCAAACAAAGGAGGTTAATGAATGCCATTAGATGAAATTTTCTTTCAAGAAAGTACAGGGTTTGAAAACAAGAGAGCCTAGGTCCTGATCTTTAAAAAAATATCCAGCATTTTGACCAGAAGAAAACCAGGAAAGCATGGTCTACCTTTACTTCATACTCTATGCCTTTTGTTTCCTCATGTTTGTGCATTATGTTATAGAAGTTTCCATGCATTTGGAATCAGTTGGAACCAACACTTTGTCAATAATGTCTTTGCTCACAATCAATTGACTTATCAAATTCTAGATTTACATGAGTTTTTACAATAAAGATAAACTAAGAAAGACCAATCTGCTGCTGAGAAAAATAGATTATTCAAAAGGGTGTGAGAGGTTTCAAATTGTGATGGTGTCCAAGATTATGTGAAAATTAATATGGATCAAGTCAATGATATTCTGGTAATTATGTAATAATTGGTTCTCCAAAATGTAATAAAAGGAAAATGGAACTTATTCAAGAGACCTGACTATAGTTAATGACAAAATATTATATATTTGAAAATCACTGAAAATAGATTTTAGATGTTCTCACCACACACAAAAAAGATAAGTACGTGAGGTAACACTTATGTTAATGTATTAGTCTGTTTCATAAGGCTATCAAGAACTGCCCAAGACTGGGTAATTTATAAAGGAAAAAAGTTTAATTGACTCACAGTTCAGCATGGCTGGTGTGGCCTCAGGAAACTTACAATTATGGCAGAAGGCAAAGGAGAAGCAAGGTACCTTCTTCACAAGGCAGCAGAAAGAAGAAGTGCTCACTTAAGGGGGAAGAGCCCCTTAAAAAACCATCAGATTTTGTGAGAACTCATTCACTATCACAAGAACAGCATGGGGGAACCGCCTCCATGATCTAAATACTGCCACCTGGTCTCTCCCTTAACATGTGGAGACTGGAAATTATGGGGATTATAATTCAAGATGATCCATGAGTGCGGACACAAAGCATAACCACATCAATTAATTAGCTCAATGTAGTCATTTTACAAATATATGAATATGTCGTCATTTTGCGCACCATAAAAATATTTTATTTGTTAATTTAAAAATAAGTAATTTTAAATATTGTTTTTGATCCATAATTGTACATATTTATGGGGTATAATGTGATATTTTCATACATGCAGACATTGTGGAAAAATTGAATCAGGATGTTTAGCATATCCATCACCTTATATATTTATCTTTTTTTGTGCTGAGAACTTTCAAAATCCTCTCTTCTTGCTCTTTTGAAGTATGTAATGCAATGTATAATATTATTAATTCTAGGCACCTACTGTGCAATAGAACACCAGAGCTTATTCCTTCTATCTAACTATAACTTTGTACCCATTGACCAATATCTCCCTATCTTGCCCACAACCTTAACCTCCCTCAACTCTGGCAACCATTATTGTACTCTCTGCCTTCTATGAGATCAACTTTTTATGAATCCACATATGTGTGAACCATGCCATATTTGTCTTTTTGTGCCTGGTTTATTTCACTTAACATACTGTCCTCCAGGTTTATCCATGTTGCCACAAATGATAGAATTTCATTCTTTGTTATGGATGAATAGTATTCCATTGTGTATGCGTACTACATTTTCTTTTTCCATTCATCCATTGATGGACACACACTTATTCCATAACTTGCTTGTTGTGAATTGTGTTGCAATAAACATAGGAGTGTAGATGTCTCTTCAACATATTGACTTCATTTCCTTAAAATATAAATAAATTTTAAAAAGAAATCAACAAATCAACATCAGATTTACAGTCATCAGATTTTTTAAAAGTTCATAATATAAAATAAAAATACATAATGCAAAATTCATATGGTAAAAGCAAATACTGTGCAGTTGCTTGCAAATGAAATAGATCTATCTGTGTGTCTAGATGTATATTGTTTTAAAAAAAAAACTAGTTACAGAATACTATATAGAGCAGTTTCTCAACATTGGCTCTCTTGACATTTAGGGCAGGATACTTCTTTGCTGTGGGGGTTGTCCTGTGCATTCTAGTTACAACCAAAAATGTCTCTATATATCACCAAATGTTCCCTGGGGACAAAATCACCTTTGGTTCAGAAACAGAAATAACACACGGAAATAACACATTTCATTGATGTGCAAACAAAATATCTATTTGTTTGTTTTGTACATATGTAGGTTTATTATTAACTGTGAATCATAAGTACAGTTTAAAGTATACATGAGAAAATATACCTGAGGAAGGGAATATAATTATAGATAATGGGGAATATTGAAGAATAAAATTCTTCTGGGGGGAAAAACAGAGAAAGAAAAACTGATTTTTAATGACTGTCCATTTCCGTGGGGCTAAATACTCTCACCATGACCAATATCAGCTTCAGTGATATCACTGAACCCAGTGTTTAGAATAGATTCGCAGACCTGGTTTTCAAAAGCCATTCAGGCCAGCTTCAACCCACAACTGGATCTAATGTATAACAGATAATAAAATTAAATCTTGGGAGACCACCCAACTTCCATAAACTCATAGTTCTAGCAAAGGAAACATCTGGAAAAGGATCTAGATCTTCTTGCGAGTCCTGTGCTCTATCTAATCACCATGCTAATAAAAGTAATATAGACCAGTGGTTCTCAAAGTCCTGAGACCAGCAGTCTCAGCAGCATTTGTGAAATTCTTAGAAATGCAAATTTATAGGCTCCTCCTCAGACTTCCTGAATTTAAAAAATCTGGGGGTAGGACCCAGCAGTGTATCTTTTAGCAAGCCCTCTGGGTGATTCTGATGCATACTAAAGTTAAAGAACCACAGGCATGGACAATAGTGATATCTTAAGTCACTTGATGGTTTTCAAAGAATTATCATCCTATCAGCCAGGCTTCCCAAAAATGCTAATCCTAGTAACACCGTAAAACTGGTCTTTAGGAAGAGCAATCTAGCAGCTTTGTTAGATTTAACAAAGAGAAATTGAAAATTTAGAAATGAGTTGTGGTTCTAATTTATTATGCTGACTGTGAATAAAGAAAGAAATGGTCCCAATGTAGAACCTGTAGTGATGACATTTTAAAGGAAGGATAACATACAGAAAGAAACTTAAAGTGCCTTCAAGGTTTAGAGCTTCAAAAAATTTAATTAAAGAAATCCTGTCCACAAATCTATCCTGCTTTGTCCTCAACTTGTTGCTATGGTTTCCCATCTTTTTCATGCACTCAGAACTTTAGAAGTATATCACATATCGCACATACTTTCCCTAATAGTATTTTTTTCAAGCTCCCCATTTGAGGATACAGAGCTTTACTCATCCTTATATCCCCTGCAAAAACTGGCAGAATGTCTTTCACATAGTCAATAACTCGAATAACTGAAATAAGAAATCGTTATGTAAGAATCATTTCAGAAGGGTGATTAAGTTAATATTTACTTTGATGCCTCAGAACAATGGGAGGCACCCAATAAAAATATTAAAAAACAGATGAAGTTAACATACCTGGAACACTCACAGCAACATATAAACCTTCAAACAAGTCTCTATCACAGCTTAGTTCAATCTGATACATTCCTAAATGAGCTTCCTTTGTTTCAGCCAACACATGTTCCTTGTATGCCTTCTACTAATTTTAGTGCATCCCCCGCTTTCTTTATAGTTCCTATAGTTTTGTTGTCCTAAAACTGATAAGCTTTTTATTCTGTATTCATTTAGAAGTCAACCTCAAATATGGAACCATTTTCATACTTAATATGTATAGTTATATATTGAAATATATTTTTAAAATTTATTCTCTACTATTTCTCGCTCTTTAAAATATTTTAGCTAAATAGAAAAAATACATTTATTTTCACATTTATGTGTTACAGTGTGCATAGACTATTTTGCAGATAATGAAATAGAAGCTTCTACTAAATTTAGTCAGTGAATAGGTATTCCTGCATTCATAGGTAAAATTATGTACATTTACTGTCAAAAAAAAAAAAGAAAAGAATTTTCTATATTCAAATACATATGGAATTACCGAAAAGGTGGTATATGTATTTGGGTAGTATTCCATTCTGTATATTCATCTATGCTAAAATATACTAAATTATATAGAGGTGGGTAAGAAGGAGTACAGATAATAGAATGAGATACTTGTAATTGACTTAGTTTTGCCATTAGATCCATGACTTCAGGAATTTGTTTCATGTAGGTCTCAATCTAAAAAATACAGAGAAAATAATAAGGCCTATTATCAAGTGTTTTTCAAAAGACTAAAATATTGACCCAAGTACAGCGATTAGCACAGGACCTGACTCAGAGTGCGTGTCTCAACATTTATTCGTTTATTATTAACTGCTGTTATTATTGTTAATGCAACTTTTCTTCAGCATTCCCAAATATCTACTAGGCCATCATATCTTCTACAAAAAAGTATTGTTGTCACTCACATTTACAAAAAATTTACTTCATTCATATAAAACATTCTCGATTTCCATAAAAATCCCCTTTAATTGTGTGTGTGGGGGTGGGCGGCGGGGTGAACACCTATCTGCTGCTAGGTAGTAGCTATAGAAGCAACCATTTATTTTCCTTCCTGTGAACTTTGTATATTTTGGCAGTCAGTGAAGCCATGGCATACAGGTGAGGCTGTATGCAGCCCGATCATCTAAACTTAGGTAAGAACATTCTAAGAAGTAAAAATGTAATTATTTGAAAATTAATCATAAGAAATTACTGCACTCATTTTAGTTGTCATAATCATATTATAGTTCTGTTTTTGCTTAAAGAGTACTTGTCTTTTAGAGATATATCAAAGTATGTACCTATGAAATAATTTAATGTCTTGGATTTCCACATATATAATCTGGCGGGGAAGCAATAGATGAACAAAATTAGACATACTGTTGAAATTAGAGTACATATACATATGTTTTACTATTCTCTACATTTTTGCAAATATTTGAAAAAATTCTGTATTAGTTCGTTTCACACTGCTATAAAGATACTACCCAAGACTGGGTAATTTGTAAAAGAAAGGAGGTTGAATTGACTCACACCTCCAGATGGCTGCAGAGGTCTCAGGAAACTACAGTCATGGTGGAAGGCCAAGGAGAAGCAAGGCACCTCTTACATCTCTCTAGCAGGAGAGAGACGGAGAGAGAGAGAAAGAGAGAGGAGAGCACACACGAAGGGAGAAGAACCCCACACTTACCAAACAACCAGATCTCCTGAGAACTCTATACAAGAACAGCAAGGGAGAAGACCACCCCCATGATCCAATCACCTCCCACCAGGTCCCTCCCTTGACACATGGGGATTATAATTCAAGATGAGATTTGGGTGGGGACACAGAGCCAAGCCATATCAAATTCATAAATTAAAATAACTAATAAGTGTAAATGAATAAAGTACATTTTTCTATGCCTTAATTCTTTTTGCTAGTCTTTGAAAATCTGATTCTCAGCAGCCTCACCTGTATGCCCATGGCTTCACTGACTGCCAAAATACACAAAGTTCACAGGAAGGAAAATAAATGGTTGCTTCTGTAGCTACTACCTAGTAGGAAATAGGTGATCAGCCCCCACCCAACCCCCCCACACACACAATTAAAGGGGATTTTTATGGAAATTCAGTATGTTTTATATGAATGAAGTAAATTTTTTGTAAATGAGTGACAACAGTACTTTTTTGTAGCTAAAAGATATGATGGCCTAGTAGATTTATGAGGCTCTGTATAGTTGGGTGAAGTATACTGATATACTGATAAGATAGCAAGGAATAAGGCAATTTCAGTATAAAGTTATATCACAGTAATAAAAATATGCTAGCAGTGACCATATGATGAATTTATCATGACTATTATAAAAGCAAATACAATTCCAAACTTTTGCAAATCTACCTTGTGGAAAAGCTTTCTTAGTAACAGATGGGATTTTTGGGAATCAAAGGGGAAACGTATGAGTAATGTTGAACTTTATTTAACCTAACCAAATCTCACATAATTGATATAAGGAAGTTTAAAAATTATCCCAGAATAAATAAATGCATCTCATAAATAAATGTACCATATATATATATATGATATTGTAATACATTTATGAGGTACATTTACATATAAATATATCCCATTTTAGCCTAAATTTTTTAATTTCCCTTATTATGTTTCCATTATTTTATCAGAATAAGAGTATTCTTTATGTAGACAAACTTGCCATGAAATTCATTGCTAAGTAATTGTTGTGGTGGGGAATGTTGGACTCCCAAAGAATTTTTATGATAAGGGGGTATTATACTTCAAAGTCACTTTTAAAAGTGACTTTGGTAACTGATGTGTAATTGGATCTACTCTTGCAAGTGTCCTAAACTATTCTAAAATTTTTGGCTTTATCTTTTGCAAATATATGACTTTCTGACAACCAGATACTGGTAATTAAATATAGATCCAGTATAAACATGAGAAGTCATAAATCATAGAATCATTTTTAAACTAGCATAGTGTACTGTGTATGTACTTCAGAAAACCTGGAGCATGTTAAGCTTTCTCAAAATGAAGAAAACAAAACCACCTTCATGGGACTTAAGATATCTTATTATTAGCATTATTAGTGTGATGACTGTTCAACCTAGTGATTAACAAAAGGAATAGGGACAAGCTTCTAATTTGTGAAAGCTAAACATTTTTTAAAAACCGTATCCTATTTTACCTCAGAAAAACATCCTGACTTATCATTTAATCCTAAGGATCAGACTATAGAAAAGCAGTCATCTCCATTTTTAAAAAGTTTAAATGGGCCGGGTGCGGTGGCTCAAGCCTGTAATCCCAGCACTTTGGGAGGCCGAGACGGGCGGATCACAAGGTCAGGAGATCGAGACCATCCTGGCTAACACGGTGAAACCCCGTCTCTACTAAAAAATACAAAAAAAAAAAAAAAACTACCCGGGCGAGGTGGCGGGCGCCTGTAGTCCCTGCTACTCGGGAGGCTGAGGCAGGAGAATGGCATAAACCCGGGAGGCGGAGCTTGCAGTGAGCTGAGATCCGGCCACAGCACTCCAGCCTGGGCGACAGAACGAGACTCCGTCTTAAAAAAAAAAAAAAAAGTTTAAATGGACAGTATTTTTCTTATAAATATACAGCATGGTTTTTAGGCTAAATATATTGACACTCATGGACATAATTCATGGTATTTTTCTACTTAAAGGATTATTTGCATGCAGCTTAATTTATTGAAAAGAATGCACCAAGAAGTCACAGAGGGCTACTATTCTTTTTAACCTGATATTCTTAGCTTATGGCAGAGTTTATCATTCATAAATATTTTCTTCCAGTGTTAAGTTAATGCTAATGATTTATAAAAGAAAATAAAATATGTCCATATTAGATGACAAGAAAAAATAGTGCTTGAAGTTTTATAATTTGGGATACATTTTCTTTTTTCAAACATACAAAAGTCCCTTCTCAACCTACATGTAATCATTATAGGATGTTACTCACCATTAACGATAACCCTTGACTTTTGTCATACTCTCAAGTGGTAGGCTGAAAAAAAAAGTAGACTTAGGTTGTGACATGATCATGTATTCTTTTCAGCTGGATATAGGCAGTATAAGTGTGAAGTTACATTCCATTCATCATGATAACATGATGTGAAGGATGCAGAACAGGACCCACACTTCTGAACTCAGTCATTCTCCTCCACATGGAGGCTTCTTGATTTGCACTCTGAATTACAGAACAACTCTTTCAATTTAGCTGACAGGCTAATTTAAGCAATCCTAAATATACAGTAAGTCCATCAGATGTTTCAAAATACAATTCAAAATTTCATATTTGTTAAAACCCATTATAGTCTTTCGATTTTGTTCTTTGTGCACAAATCTCCTGGTAAGGATTGCCTCCTTGGGGTAGCCTGTAAAACCAAAGCATAACCTTATGACAGAAGGAGGAATTGACAAAGACATGTCACCTGTATTTGACATATGTGTATTTTAAAGAAATTGAAATCCAAATGTATTCATTAGATATAAAGTATCAAAATTTGGAGGACTAGTCCAAGAAATGTTGGCTTCCCATTTGGAAGAAGACAATGTTAGCATATATCTACCAATCTAAAAACCATACATTCTAGTTATGAATGCAAAGAAGAAAGATTGAATACACAGAATACATTTTCTCATCCATAGTTCACCATTGCTCCATCTGTAAGGCCGCACCTTTCTACAGAAATACATTGCCTTGCTGAGAATTAAAAAGAAAATTTTATATTTCAGTGCTATTTCTTTTGCAGCACCAAAACTTTATTTTTAAAAGAATCTTTTGATTAATTCAGTGACATGTTAAATAAGCACAGCCTCCATGATCCTTTCATTTTGTCATGAGGTAGAGCACTCACAAACTCTGAGATAAATAAATGTTATTTTAAACAGTTAGAGTTTTGTTTTGTTTTTTCCTGGCAGCAATAAAAAACTAATACAGGTGGGTAGGTGGAAGAAGAAGGGGCAGGAAACTGAGAAAGAAGGACATAAGTAAAATCACCTTATTTCTAATGTTCTAATTCTTAAGGAAATGGGAATAAGGCTCATGTTTTCTCTTTTTCTGTGCTTCATAACATATATACAATATTTTATATTTTTTGGTATCTATCTCACCTTATGGGAAAACAGTTAAAATCTCTGGCACTATTTCACTCATGGATTTGTAGCAAAAGGAAGTTATAGTAGACTGTCAATCTTTTCAAATGAAACTTTTTCCTTTCACGAAAAAGAAATACAGAACTCATATCTAACAATTCCATTTTCCTACATAATTTGCACCAAAAGCTAGTTCCTGAGTCTATTTCTTCAAGTTTCTGGCCAGCATGCCCAGTGTATTCTGAACCAGCTGAGAAGCAGACATAAGGATCAGATGGGACTCCAGATTTTCATTCTCTCCAGTACAGCTAGATTAGAAAACAAAGCTTGACTGCCAGAACAAATTGCATCACACTCTTCCTTCTTCTGAAATTAAATTTACCTTCCCAAGCAGAGGAACAAATAATCAACATGATAAACTTACCATGGTAAGTTGACCATGGTGAAGAGAAAGCAGAGTGGAAAGCACATACTATGTGAAAGGCAATTTATTGATTCCTGCAGGAGCACAGTGGGCTAAACTCTGGCTAAATAGTGGGCAGGATCTTGCAAGGAATGGTCTAATCTGATTACAGACATTCACTAGCTTTTCAGATGATACATGTTCAAGTCTTTGACGAAACCACAGGTAATAAAGTTACTTTCTGGTTTATGTTGTTTTTAACAAGACATAAGCATCATTGGCAGAATAACAATAAGTATTATTTTTGTCAGAATAATTTAAGTGGAATAACTTAATTAGAAGATATGTTTGGCCTGTGAATAATGGCAGTATAAAACATTATATATGCTGCTAAAACTTTGATAATGTAAGACTAATCTTCATGATAAAGGTGATAAGACGGAGACACCAGGAAGAACACCTTGATGCCAAAATACGTTAGCTAGCTGGACTTGTAAGAGGTACGGCATTAGCTATTTTCCCATATGCAAAAATCTGCAGATGCCTATAAAAACTGTAGAACTCCTTTGAAGTCTGTTACTGATTTTAACGTGTGTGTGTGTGTGTGTGTGTGTGTGTGTGTGTTTATGAGACAGAGTCTCGCTCTGTTGCCCAGGCTAGAGTGTAGTGGCGGAATCTCGGCTTACTGCATCCTCTGCATCCCAGGTTCAAACAATTCTCCTGCCTCAGTCTCCTCCAGAAGCTGGAACTACTGGCACCCGCCATCACACCTGGCTAATTTTTGTATTTTTAGTACAGACGGGGTTTCACTACGTTGGCCAGGCTGGTTTTGAACTCCTGACCTCAAGTGACCCACTCAGCCTCCCAAAGTGCTGGGATTACAGGCATGAGCTACCTTGCCTGGCTGATTTTATTTTTTTTATTGAATAAGAATTTACATATCAATTTATCACATATGTATTTTATAAAATATATAAAAATGTATTATAAAAGTATGATGTATTTAATCTTCCCCTGAAAACATCACTAATCATCAAGAAAATGCAAATCAAAATCACAATGAGATATCATCTTGCCCCCGTTAGACTGGCTATTATTAAAAAGACAACAAATAACAGATTATTTTTGGAGAGGATGTAGAGAATCGGGAATGTTTATGCACTGTTGCAAATGGAAATGAGTACAGCCACCATGGAAAACAGTATGGAGATTTCTCAAAAAACTAAAAACTACATAATCTAGCAATCCCACAACTGGGTATTTATCCAAAAGAAAAGAAATCAGTATATCCAAAGGATGTCTACACACAAATATTTATTGCTGCACTATTCACAATAGCAAAGATATGAAATCAACCTAAGTGTCCATCAATGGATGAATCGATGAAGAAAATGTGGTTTGTATACACAATGCAATGCTATCTGGCCATAAAAAAAGAAAAAAAATTCCTGTCATATGCAGCAAACATGGATAGGCCTGGAGGTCACTATGTTAAGTGAAAAAAGCCAGACACAGAAAATTTCACAGGTTCATTGGTGAGCATTAAAAACATTCACTCATGGAGGCAGAGAGTAGAATGATAGATACCAGAGGCTAGGAAGGTTTGTGGTTGGGAGAGGGGTATGAAGAGAGGTTGTTGCATGGGTATAACCATATGGTTAAATAGAAGGTACCAGTTCTAATGTTTGATAGCAGAGTAGGGGGACTATAGTTTGCAACAATGTATTATATATTTTAAAGTAGCTAGAAGAGAGAACTTAAAATGTTTTCAACAAAGAGAAATGATACTCAAGGTGATGAATACCCCCAAATACCCTGAATTAATCAGTATACATCTATGCATGCAACAAAATGTTACATGTACTCTATATATGTAAAATACTATATATCAATAAGAATAAAGGAAAAACTTATCAAACAGAATTTTGAAAAAGTGGTGTAGTGAACACATGTACCACTATCTTATATTAATCTTTTTTCTTCTGGCATACTCAGCATCAAGGATAGAAGCATTACTAAAATTAACTTAATTGCACTAAAGACAAAGGAGAATGGTGAATGTAACTTGAAGCATATTAAGGAATGCCTGAGTTTCTGAACACAAGCTTATCCTTATCTTTAAAAGCCAACTACAGGAGTGTGGTTCTTTTTTACTATTACACACTTCTGTGACAGGGTTGTTAGCACTTGTAGCTACCCAAAAATAATCCCAAACATGACTTCACATAGTGCTGGGAGTTTGACTGTTTGCTGTCAGATCTTTTCTCCATCTTCCCTTGTTTGACTCTGTAACAAAGGGGACTGATCCTCACAATTATTATTTCCCAGTCTGCTTTGCAACTTGGCTGCCCATTGGGTCCAGCAATGAGAAGCACTGCCGGGAGATCGAAGGTTCTTTTTAAGTGAATGAATATCACTTGAATATCTATTTTGACTTCATAGAGTGAATTAGCTTGCTTCCAAGATAACTAATGGAAAATAAATAGTATCTTTATCCTTGTTAATTATTTTAACTTGCTAATGATATGCATTGAATTCTACTTTAGAATTTATTTGAAGTCTGGGAAAATAGTAAATATTTTGAATAGTTTTCTCACTCCTAGAAATTTTAGTATATTGGAGTAAAATGTATTACAATTCTTAGAGGGTACTGAATAATATATATACCTATTTATTTCAATCACAAAATAATGATATAAAAGAGTATAGTTTTCAAATCAGAACAGAGCAAGCAAAAGCAAGTGGTCAAAAAATATTAGCTACTTTCATTTAACCCTTGAAATCTAACATTGTTTATCACTCCCTGTATCTCAAAATCTCTCTGTCACTGACTTTTGTGGGACAATGCTCTTTTACAGTTACCTTTTCTCTGAACTTTCTTTAGAAACCACTTCACATTTTACATTTTTAAAGTATTCCATCTTTTATTCTATTTCAGTCTTGCTCTATAATTTATCTTCATGGTGACCTCAGCTTTAATTATCCTAATATGGTTCATACTAGTAACTGCAACATTTATAATTCCATGTCTGTGCCCTCTTTTGAGCAAGTTAATTGAGTATTAACTCTGGAGATCTGTTAACTTTGATCATTGAAAGTGGGCATTTAGATGTCTCTGTTACCAGTCAGAGTTGCATTAGATATTAGGAGATGGTAGAAAACTTCAGTGAGATCTTTTAGGTCCTCAGAGTATGGCTGGAGGTTAAACACCACATTGAAATGTAGAAAAATTATTAATGGCCACCAATAAAGAAATACTTTCAAAAGTCCTTGTAATGAAGGAAGATATTCAAATATTCATTAATTTGACAAATTACTTACTATTTTGTTGCCTTTACTGCTTGGTAGATGATTAGCACTTTGTTCAAATAGTCACTGCAGCAATTATAATGTGTTACACATATATTTATATACTCATGCTGATTAGATTATGATCATTTCAAAATGTGGATCACTCTTATTCATGTTTATATTTACAGTACTCAGTACTGTAAATGTACAGTACTCACTGGCTTTATAGACATTCAGTTTCAGGAAGAAAGTTTTTTATCAGCTAATAAACTTTACAAGTGAACTTAAGGAAGAAAAATCTTAGCTAGAGTGATTAAGAAAAACGTTACCAGTTTTCATAGAAGTCTGTATCAAACCAGTTTGGAGGATTGATCTAGAGTAGGTCATTGATCAAGATTGATGGCCCACAGACCAGTCTATGATTCAGAAATATAGGACCCTCATAAGTTTGATTTTGACTAGCTTCTGTATTAAAGGTTGCCCAATTTGGTGGAGGCAAATTCAGCAACTAGAATCATCATGGAATTACACTACATTTGCTGAGGAACAATGGTATTGATCAGGCTATCTGTTCACTTAAAAATGGTACTCCAGTCAGCCTATGAAAGTACAGAATAGAGAGTACAGGATTCATCCCTACAAGCCAAGGAGTTAGATTATCAATCCAGATATAGGTTCTGCGTGTTGTTTTAAATCAACAAGAGAATTGCAGTACTCATTAGGAACTAGAATAAGCTATTAAAGAATTACTAGGAAGATAGGAGAAAACACTGGCTTAGTGGGATTTCTGGTGTTCAGAGTTCAACCACAGAAACCTCTGTACACAAAAGTTTCAACATCAAGTATGTGTAAACATCTTGATATGAAGCAAGCCAAGTGGCTTTGCTTTCAGATTAAAAGTAGATGTGAATAAAACTCAAAGGAAACTATAAAGGATGAGAACTAAATGATAAAACTTTAGAACAAACAACATCAATAGTTTCCAGCAATGTAACTATTAGCTCCCTTAAGAAATGTTGATATAAAATAATACTCAGTATTCATTGTTTTATAAACCTTAGTACTGACGGAAAATATTGTTTCTTCCATAATTTTGGTGTTTCTTCCAACAAGGCAGGATTCAAAATGTGATATATTTGATGTCTTTATTTTCCTAAATACACACCTTTTGTGACATCATAATTTCTTACTTTCTTCTCAGTGTGTGAACTTAAGGAACTTTACTAGATTTTACTATTCCTAACATAAAGAAATTGTAAACCCAATGATAAAGTCATTTTATTACTAGCATGTCCTGGGGAGCTTCCTAACTTAATCTGTGTGGAACAGACTCATCACTGGTATGTACTTCTCTTTCTAGAAATCCAACAACACTACATTTCCAGCCTCTCTTGAAATTATGTTAGAATCATATGACTGGCTTCTGACTGTTGAAATGTGGCAGAAACTAATGCTGGCCTTTTCTTGAGTTGTGTTTGTCCTCACTGTGTTCCATTTCAACTGTGATCTTGGAGATCATATGTTCAAGATGGCAGCATAGCAGGATGGAAGAGCCTTCGCCCCTGGGTCCCTACTTGCCCAACTCATATCAGTGTATTGATGTGAACAAGAAATAAATTTTCATTGTGTTACGTCATTGAATTTGGGTGATTATACATTATAAATACTTGCATCAGTTCATTTGACTAATACTTCCAGCCTGAGTTAAATGTTTTCCATTTTGCAATAGTAACAACATGTTTATATATCTATTATGATTTTTATTTCACCACCTTATTAGTCTTTTTGTTGTTTATCTCCTCTTTCTCTTTGTCTTTCATAAGTTCCTTAAGGACAAGGATTTTGCAAGACAATGCATATATGGAAAAATGTAGATGTACAAAACATGATTAGTGAATGAATATTTAGATGCATTAGATTTTAAAATAGTTACATTCAAAGTATTAATTAATGCTGAGTTTTTTAGATTCTATTAGTCAAATAATAGTTTACATGCTATAGTCCTAAGCCAGGTAGAGAATGTAGCATGAAATTAAAAAGCAAATTTTAAAAAAATTATTATATTCCTTTAACACTACTATAGAAGTCATATCCTGAGTTGATAGAAATAAGTTAGGCATTACAAAAGTCATCACCTTTGTGCCACATAATTCATTGATTTCTTCTAGGTATGGATTTTTATAAGTCAAAAATAAAAATAAAACTTCTACTGTAGTTGCTAATATTCTTTTAAATATTTTAGAGGAAAAAACTTGTGTTGTATCATATTACAAAAAATGAACTTTGTTTAACATTGGAAATGAGTACACTCAATAGTACCCTCTCTTCCCAATAACTCTTAGTCATAATAGCAAAAATTGTAACCATAGTATATGCATCTGTACATGCAAGTACCCATGTATGTGAGTAATCATTTAGACACTATGCTCAAAAACAAAAAAAGAAAGTCTTAAATGCCAGAAATGATTAGGATTACTAAGAAACTAAAGGGGGATGATAAATTAAACAATGACTTGATAACCTAGAATGTAATTAAGAGCCTGAGAGAGAATGGCACACAGTGGCAGCACATTGAATTTCTCCAGACCCAAGGAAAGTAGAGACTGGAAATATTAAGAGAGTTGGAGCAACTCACAGTAAGTTTGGCCATCAAACCGTGGAAGATACTTTTGACTGCAGAATTCTGTACTTGGTTAAACCCATTGATATATGGGATGAAGACATTTTCCTAATATACAGAAACTCAGTTTACAACCAAAACACTCCCAAAATACTACTAAAGAAATTAGTCCATTAATAATGAAAGTGAATTCTATGAGGAGGTAGTGAGTTGAAAAAAATGTAATGGTGTACCACAGCCAAAAAAAGTACAATAATATGTCACCATGTAACTTAGCTAACACTTGGAAAAATACAGAACAATTGTATCTTTTCCTGAGCTACAAACACTAGATATACTAGCTAAAAGCACTAACAAAATAATGAACATATATACACACACACTACTAGTGAACAAATGGTATATACACTAATAGTGAACATTATATATATAATATATACTATTTATTATACTATATATTCTATATATACACTACTATTAGTGAGCATATAAATTTTTTTTCCATCATAGCTGAAGTATAAAAAAAGAAAATGAGACTTGAAGCTCCCAGAAAGAAACTTAAAACTTCATTCATTCCAGAATGAAGAGGGAATGTAAAGACAAAATGGAAAATTCACTATTTCATGCTTTGAGAGGAGGAATCAGCCCAAATATAGACTCTACATCTAGGAGACTAGAGTTTTAATGGTCAATGGCAAGAGAAAACATGGCACTGGGTCTTAATTCTGTATAGAGTTGGAAATGAGACTTCTAAATAAAGCTAGGACTTGCAAGGTTTGTCCATTCAAGACAAATAAAGAAGAGAGTCTAAAAAAAAAATAGCTGTGTCCCAGTGGAATGATAGGGAAATCTTCCCTATACCAGGGCTTTGATGGCAAAAACAAAACAAAACAAACAAACAAACAAAAACACCACCAAAGAAGGTCTTACGTTAGAAGTAAGTCCTCCAAGCTTCTATACAACTCTATGCACATGGCACTGTTTAGTTAAGTGAAGAGGGTGGCAGGGGGCTGGGAGATGAGGCTTACGCAGACTCACAAATGAAACTTAGGAAACCACAATAAGAAAAACATTTATCATAATGCAAAATCAGTAAACAAGGGTCTGTCTAAATGGCCTTATTAGACTCTTTAAGCCAATCTTGCAGAACAGACATGCATGATAATTTCCTTTCTGCCACAAGCATAAGAAAAAAGATTTATCTTCGCTAGTATTGAAAGACATCCATCTTAAAATCCCTAAATAATGGTGATTTTTAAAGAAGGATATTGTATTAGTTTCTCAAGCCTGTTGTAACAAATTATCATAAACTAGGTGGCTTCTAACAGCAGAAATTTACTCTTTCGCAGTTCTGCAGTCTAGTCCAAAATTAAGATGTTGGTAGAGTCATTCTCCTAAAGAAGAATCCTTCCTTGCCTCTTTTGGCTTCTGTTGGTTTCCAGCAATCATCAGCATTCCTTGATTTATAGCAGCATAACTCCAGTCTCTGCCTTCGTCTTTGCAGGGCCTTATTCCCTAAGTCTCCTCTGTGTCTCTGTATGTCTCCAAAGCTCCCTCACCTTCTAAAGAGTCCAGCATTGGATTTAAGGGCTGCCCTAATCCAGTATGACCTCATAGTAACTCGATTATATCTGCAAAGACCTTATTTCCAAACAAGGTCACATTCACAAATACCTGGGATTGGGACCTCAACATATCTCTTTGGGGGACACAATTCCACCCACAACAGACATGTAAATACTTATGATGATTCAAAAAATAGACATTCTCACAATTTTCTGTTAAAGATTTCTCAACTTTTCTGGAGGAAAACTAACAATGATTATCAAGAGATGCAAAATTTCATATTCTTTGGCGTGACTTCATTTAAAAAACTATATCCTCAAGAAATAATTGGAAATTAGTAAAAAATTAACAACAAATCTATAGAGTATCATGTATAATAAAAGAAAATCTTTATATACATATTATTTATATAGTATTAAAGCCTTTACATTATAGATCAAGTAATTTTAAAATATAGTAAAATGCTAATGAAATACTTTAAAGTAAAAAATAATATACTATAGTTTTTTTGAGGTATGATAGTCATATGTTTAAAGAGTTTTTCTAGTTGACATTGTTTTTATTTTTTCTTATATGTATATTTTTCAAAGTTTCTCCAGTGGATGTATACATGTGTTACTTTTATGAATCAGGAAAAAAATAAATAAAACAGTGTTGTTCAAAAACCCACCTGTTCTAGTGGTCATTCCAGCTGCAATGATTTCTTAGTCTTCAGTTATAATAAATGGTATCTGTTCATCTGCTTTTTTGTCTTTTGCTTTCCTGAATTGTAATTGTGTCTTTCCTCTGGCTCTTTTGATCAACATTGTTATTGTTTTTCATGTCCTACTGAAATAATAATGTATTGTGTGTGATTACAGATCTGCTGAAGTACATAGAAAATGATTCTGCAAAACAGCTACTTAAAAAAATTGCAATGCTACAAAAACACAACACACTCCATAAAACATGCTGAGAAGTTATGCTGTTTCACAAATATTTCAAAAAATCATCCAGAAATGGTAGCAATGCAGCCAAAGCAAAAAGTATAAGGAACAAGGAAGAACATAAGCCACAAATCAGAAACTAAGGAACTGAACAGCTAAAATACACCCAGAATTATTGTATTATTTTAATACAATTTTTAAATGATTTGTTATCCCCTTTTCAATAAAAGCCATAGCCTAACAAATAGACTCTTTATAGCACTTATTTTATGAATGCATGTTGTTAATATTTTAAATATTTAATGTCCAGTGTGTGTTGAGCACTACTGATATCTATCCAGGAAATTCACTCTATTGGCCTGCAACACAGGAATTTATAATCTCATCAAAACCAATGCCCTGACATTTAGAACAATGTGGGACACATCTTTATTCTGTTCTATGCCCCAGGAAAGTTATATCTTTATATATTTTATCAACCAGGTTCTCTTGTCCTCTGGATCCTAGTTGAATTTGTACAATGGAAGTTACCAGCAGGAGATCAGAAGGGAGAGAGGTCTGGTTATTTATTTCTCCTATCCACCCACCATGGGTCATGGTTTGGCAGTGGCAATGGTCCACTATCCAAGACACAGTTACTGTTGTGCAACTTTGATGTTATCAACACACCACTTGGATGTAATCTCTTAATTGTTCCCCATTCTTGCCTATCAAGCCTAGGAGGTTTAAGGGCTTCCCATCAACAGTTCTCCTCAGGTGGTTTTCTATCACCTACATCTTCCCTTATATAAAAAACCTGTATACTCCTTGTATAAAAAACCTGTGACTAACTTCACCAATAACAAGGAGTTACAGATTCTCTTAATTGTCTCTTACAGCAATTCTCCTTGCCTCTAGGCCTATAGAAAGACATATTTCAACATACCACAGATATAAAACTATAAAATATGCTCCAAGGATGAGACAGCTTAAACAATAAGGATCTTGCCCATTCGCATTTCTGCTTATTCCTATGTACATACTTACCTTAAACTGTTTAAATGTTCCTTTGGGTCAACTATCTCCTACCTGGAAAACTTCTGACACCTTAATTTTTACCAAATTTGCCTTCAAGAAACAGACCTTTTAAAATGGATTTGGAACTACTCTTCTTCTATTCAATCTATGCAAAGAATCTCTTTGTTGAAATTAAATGAGACATTGCGAATTTGTGGCTTGCATTGGTATTAGGCTTACTCAAATTATCACTAGTGGTGGCATGGGTGGAGGGTAAGGCATTTGCAAAACTTGTGGTAGTGAAGTCTTTCATCACTATGGTGATGATGATTATAAAAACCACATGATGAGCTAGCTTTTTCTGATTAGTCTAAAAACATGAAAAACGAGAAACACACTGAAAGCCTTGAATTCAAAACTCACATCATGAGTGGAGAGTCAACTGATTTTCAGGGCGTTCTAAAAAATATTAACTTATTTAGCCACAGAGAAGTTATGACTGAATACCCAGCCCAAGACCTAATAACTAGGGTTAAACATTTGCAGTTCCAATTAAATATGTAACATCTTCAGTCTCTTCTGTCAAGAGAAGGACATAGGCTTACTAGGAACAGCACTCTAAAAGGTGGTATGGGAACATTTGGGCAGACACAGAAAGTCAAGATAGAAGTCACAGAAAATTCAAATCATTCTCAATAGTTCCTAGAAGAGAAAACTGCCTTTCCCCCGACCTTAACCTCTGAGAAAACAAGCCTCTCCTTGTATAAAAAACCTGTGACTAACTTCACCAATAACAAGGAATTACAGATTCTCTTAATTGTCTCTTACAGCAATTCTCCTTGTCTCTAGGACTATAGAAAGACATATTTGAACATACCACAGATACAAAACTATAAAATCTGCTTCAAGGATGAGACAGCTTAAACAATAAGGATCTTGCCCATCTGCATTTTCAGGAGTTTTGGTAACATAGGTGAAAATTATTTTTAAGAGTGGACCAAAAAAGCTAAAATAAGATTTATTTAGAGAAACTCACCTGAGATGAGCTAACATATTAGCTCAAGCCCTAGGAGTAACATTAACAGTCTACTTGGTCCGTTAATCAAATGAAAACTGAACCCAAAGGAGAAATACTATCAATGCAGTGAAAATGACAACACTTCCTGGAATGCTAAAGGAAGAAGTGTGAAGGTTTATGGAATGGTAGCGTGGATCTACTCTGTGCCAGTTGCTCACCCACCTCCTACTATCTTCCCAGGAAGTCCAGAGGGTACTCTTTTCTGCAAGGCATTAGTAAAACCTCTTTTACCATCTTGTGATGACTGCCTTCTGTAAGCTAGAAATAGCAGTGAGAGATGATGGCTGAAACTGAGATCTGTGATTCAATTTTTATAACAGAATCCTGGACCACAGATTCAAGAAGTAGGCCTAAACCATCAGAGATAATGTGGCCGCACATATTGAAAAATACTCTGCAATGTGGCCATGAATAATTGTCTTCAACTAACACCAAGAATAATTCTCTAAGTCTTCCCCAAAAGGAGGGAGCAGTGTTAGAACTCTAGACTGGAGAGAATGCACAGATGTTTGTAAGGTTAAATAGACACTGGCTTTTCACTGAGTTTAATTCTTAGAAATCCAAAACACCACTAATATTCATCAATTAGAGCAGATGCTTATTAAAATAAGATGATAGATGGTGTCTTGACCCGAGTCTGTCTCGCAGTGGAACCAGTGATCTAGCCTGTGGTTATTTAGCACAAGCATTCACAGTAAAAATTACAACACTTAGTAACTGGCAAAATTGGCCACAGTAATTACCTCACCATGGATAAAGAGATAGTATGATAGAAAATTTTTAGTGGAAGGCCCTATAAATGTGGCTGTCCATCCAAAATAGTACATTCAAGGCAACACTATGCCTCTTGGAGAATTATAGAGATTAGCATTATCATTAGCATGTTGAAAAATACAGGACTGGCAAATCCTCTCTTCTCCCTATTCAACTGGTCTCTTTAGGCATTGCAAAATGAGATGGATCATGAATAATGACTGTGGATTTTCTTAAAGATGATCAGAAGCTGAAGCTAAATTCAGTTGCTCTTCTTGATATGATTGGAGCAAATCAGTCGCTGGTACCTGATATACAGCTTTTGAACAAGAAATTACTTTCAATTCTCATCAAGAAAGATTAGTAGAAGTAGTTAACCTGTACCTGGAAAGGGTGGAAGAGTTTTGTTTGCTGGATGTGACATATGGAAATAAGCAAATGTATTAGATATGTTGTAATAACATGGCATGACGTCCTTGAAATGGACCAGCAAGATAATCATGGTTGTCCTGAACTATAATATGACAGAGAGAAGAGTTGACATGGCCCTAAGGTAAGGCAGCAAACATATGCTGCTGACTTTTCCAGGTACAGATTGATCGTTTCTTCTTATTTTTGTTGATGGGAATTGAGCTTTAAAACGGTCGATTTTATGGCATGTAAATTATATCTCAGTACAGCTATTTTTTAAAATAATAGATATTGAAGTAGAAAAGGGATGGTCAATGAGAATATTCTCCATTTTTCCATTCAGCATCTGGATGGTAAAGAGAGACTTCCTTTCTCCGACTCTTACTTTGACTTCCTCTTTCCCACTCTTTTTTTTTTTTTTTGAGACGGAGTCTCTCTGTGTTGCGCAGGCTGGAGTGCAGTGGCCGGATCTCAGCTCACTGCAAGCTCTGCCTCCCGGGTTTACGCCATTCTCCTGCCTCAGCCTCCCGAGTAGCTGGGACTACAGGCGCCCGCCACCTCGCCTGGCTAGCTTTTTTGTATTTTTTTAGTAGAGATGGGGTTTCACCATGTTCGCCAGGATGGTCTCGATCTCCTGACCTCGTGATCCGCCCGTCTCAGCCTCCCAAACTCTTTCCCACTCTTGGAGGCTTGCCTCACCATATGTGGAACTCCTTCACTCTTGGCTTTTATTTGAGTCCAACCAGTGTGAGGCCCAGAAGGCAATCATATGACAAAAAGAGAGCGATATCAAGATATCTATTCCCCTTACTCTCTCCCCCGATGAATTATAATTAGTTAGTGCCTCTGTTTCTCTATCTACAGCCATAAGCTCCTATCTGGTAACCTCTCTCAAAACTACATCTCCCTGTACATTCAGTAACAGCTTTTTTCCCTTTGTGCTTTCACTCTAGAGAGAATAATAGGTTCCAGCTGTTGCTAATCTCTGCCTGCTTCACCATCTTTTTGTACTTCCTTAATTCTTCCCACACTTTTTAAATAATGCCTAATCATTTCTTAAGTTACTTGTTTGAGGTACCATTTTCCATCAGAAGGCCAGCAAATACAGAAGGTCTCACGGAGATGTGAGAAGGTAAGATTGGCAAAAATACTTTTAAAGAGAAAATGAAGCAAACCATATGAATATATTGGGGAAGAGTGTTCTACACAGAGGCGAGAGCAAATGCTAAAGCCTGAGGCAAGAGTGTAATCAACCAGCTTGCTTAAGAAACAGTAAGGAGGCAAATTTGGCTGAAGTGAAGCAAGCACAAGAGTTGTAAGAAATAAGATTGCAAAGAGTATAGGTTCGATGAGATGATGTAGTAAACTAACGGATATTGTAGAAATTTTGGAATTTACTCTGAACAATAGGAAGCCATTGGGAGGTTTAAATGCAAAAGTGAAATTATTTAGCAGGATCACTCCAGCTGTTAGAGCTGAACAGACCGTAGAGACAAGCATGGAAAATAACGTTGCAATAATCTTGCAGTAAATAGGCTAGAGATGATGGTAGCTAGGATCAAAGTGATAGCTCTGGAGGTGATAGAAAGTAGGCAAAGTCTCAATATGTTTTGAAAGTAAAGCCAACAATAATTGCTTATGAATTGGATAGAAAGTGTGAGTGAAATAAGAGTTAAGAATGACTACAGCTATTTTGCTTTGAGCAATGGAAAGAATGGATTCACCATTAATTGAGATGACCTTTGAATTATTTCAAAGAAATATAGAATTCTCTTTCAGCAATCCATATACAACTTAATTCTTCTCAAGAAACATGGTATTTATCATTAATCTCTTGCAAAATATCCAGCAGGTCCTCCAATAATGTCATTTCATTCAGTGTTGTTTTGTTGTAGCATTGATGAGAAAATTAAAATCAATTTCAGGTGGGAGCCACTGTCTTGCATGGTTTGCAGTCACGTCATGTCTGTGTGGGTTTTCTCCAGGTACTCTAGTTTCCTCTCATATCCCAAAGAGGTACATGTTAGGTTAATTGGGGTGTCTCAATTATCCCAGTATGGTGAGTGTGGGTGTGGGCATGAGTGCTCCCTTGAGGGATGATGTCCTGTCCAAGACTAGTTCCCACTTTGCACCCAGAGCTGCCGGGACAGGCTCTGGCTACCCACAGTCCTGAACTAGAATAATTGAGTAAATTACCTTACTTGTTTTCACTAATCTTTCTTAAAGGTAGGTATAGCTCACATTTATCTCGATGTCTATTATTAGAAGACTTTTGGCCTTTAGTTAGAGATTTGGTCATGTTTTTATGACCAGTAATGTGTGGTAGGAACTAAGCTCTTGTTTGTATCAACTAGCCTATGGTGAAATTAGTTTTGTTGTATGTTGTTTCACTTGACGTCGCAGTTTTCAAGAGCCTATCTACAACTCTAAGTAAGGACTTGCTGTGCAGATGTATTATATATCATTTTGTTAACTTTATAAGGACCCGCTAAATAGCAAACTAGTTGACATTTTCACAACTTACTCATTTTAGAAGTACACAGGGGGGTGATGGGTGCACCAAAATCTCAGAAATTACCACTAAAGAATTTATCCATGTAACAAAAACCCACCTGTTCCCCCAAAACTACAGAAATGAAAAGCAAAAGTACACAGGGTTTTTACAGTTTCATAATACAATGTAAACCGAAAAGAACTGTTTGATAGCCACTCCTTTAGACTCATTCATCAGAAAAAGAAAGAAAAAAAAAGGCATTTCCTAGGAATGGCTAGGACCCTGAAGATCATAAAACATACCATCAAAACTTTTTAAAAATTTTTAGTTCGTGTGGTTAGGTCACTGACGTCAAAGCAATGATGTGTCTCATGAGAACAGATGTAAGTTTTCAAGTATTTCATAATTTAAACGCATTGTTTTCTCAGTGTTTCAGTTTAAAGTAATCAGAATCTGATGTCTATTTTCAAGAATCTGAGACTATTGCTATAAATGGCCCTACAATTTGCATAAAAGTAATATCAATGAATTGATGAGTTTAAGGTTCTCTATTTTCTTTTTAAAAAGTTAATTGAACTAAAAAACAGAACTTTATTAAATATTTATGTAGAGGTAATAATGTAAATTAAACATGATAAACAAACACTCTCATTTTCCACACATGGATTCATCAAAGTAAAACATGAATGTTGTCTTTAATACCTCTTAATGCATGCTTTGTTTTGGCTATTTCCAACTGTATAGTTCTGTTTTAGAGAAATACTTAATGACAGGCAACTGAAAGGCTAACTTTTTCATATGTCTTTAAAATTTCGAATGTAAAAGTGACACAGGAAGAGGACACCTAAATGCCAGAAAATAAGTGCCAGAGTAAACCTGAGTGCCAGAGTAAAAATCAGCATTCCAACCATCACAAAAACTTAATGTTTTATTAGGGCTTTAGAATGTAATGCATTTTTGTTGGAAATGCATTAATTTATGTAATTCTTCCAATGATCCCATAGGGGCCTATCTAACATGTGTGTATGGGACATCATGACTCAGATTATGAACCTTAATATATTAAAACAAATATCTTCATTTTTACTATATATTTATATCTCTCTGGATATAAAGCTGATAGACCAGCTTTGGATAGATGCTCTGAACTATGCTATCTCACCTAAGAAGTGAATATCAAATGGTAATTTCTTGTTGCTTATTAACCAATACTTATTTAAAAAGATACAGTCAATATGTTTTATAATGGTATCCGCACATACACTTTATGAATAATAATAGAATTAAACATACAATGAAATCTTGCTAACCTAGGAACATATAGAAAGCAGATGTGAATGAATAAACAATTTAAATTACCATTTTAATACAGTTGGTCTCAATAAGCAGCATTTTTAAAACTACATTCATGGGTTCTATAACAACCCTACATTCATGGGTTCTATTATTAAAGTGTGTATTTATAATTATTATTTACATATAGGTAGCACTCTGTTTTTCAAACTTTTCTGCCCCATTTTGTTGGCACTGTTAATTTGCATTGAGATTTTTTAAAGTTTATCAAAAGTTAATTTAAATCTGGTTATCAAATTTTCAGTCTAAATTGATGGACTCTAAATTAATACCAGAAACTTGTTCTCAAGTGTCCTAATTCCACTCCTAACCATCCAGTCTTATTCATAATAACTTTATATCTCTCTTCAATCTATAGATTTATTTTCATACGTATCATATATATTACAACATACGTTAGTCTTCTTACGTCCGGTCTTGAATTGCTCTAAGTGCTTCTCCATAGTGCAAAGATGTCTCTGAAATACAAATCTGATGCATTCATTTGTTTAAACCCCTCGAGGATTCCTATTATTCCAAAGATAATATCCAATATCCTTAGTAGAGTTTTAAGGCCCTTTATCTTCTGGCCTCTGTTTATCTTTGTTCCTCATCTGCCCCAAGCTTTCTAACTCCTAGACTCTAAACACCAACCAAAAAACAGAACAAACGTCTTTATTTTTTGCCTCAGTCATACTGACTTCCTTGAACATCTCGCACTTAACTCACACTCCCTTGCTTCCAGTCTTTGAACATTTCTCACCATCCTCCTATCTTTTTAAAAACTGATTTAGGTGTTCCTTCTGTCAGACGATGTCCTTCCAATGGATTAATCACTTTTTAAATTTAATTTCCCCTGACTAGTTTGAAGTTTCTTAAGTGTCATCCTCATAATTTTATTCCCAATTCTTAGTGGTTTTTCCATGAAAAAATAAAACTGATTCAATGCAATGAAATTAAGTTTCTTATAAAGTGTTTACTTGTAGTTACCAAAAAAAGTTGCTAGCGCAATAGAGGATGGACAAAACTTATTATTAAAATTAAAATGGTCAAAGTTCTTCTACTTCACTCTGCAGACCTGCTCTTGCAGCACAATAGTCCCATAACAGAAGCCGTGGAAATGATTTAAAACAAATCAGATTCTTCTTGCATAATCCAATCCCCATAACCTCTTCCCATCTCATCTCCTACCTCTCTCATCCCTACTCAAACCTCCCTAGATATTTTGCAGTTTCATGATTGTTGGATCCTACCTTAGGGACCTCGAAGATGTAATTTTCTTGGACCTCAATTACTTGCATAATTCTTTCTGAAATAACAACACTTAAAGAGAGCCAGCTGCCCTAGGTGCCTTATCTAAAATATCAAGTCTTTGTACATACCATCACTCTCTTACCTTACTCTGAAGTCTGTGTTTTCCTAATATTACTTTTCAATACCTGACATTAATTTACATATTTATGTATTTATTGACTTCCCTAATTAGCTCATTGGTGGCATGATTTGAACTTGTCACATAAACAGCTGTATTTCTAGCACCTAGACCAGGGCTTCAGACTTAGTAGATGTTCAATAAATATTTCTGGAAGGAAGGAAAAAAAAACAATGAAAGATTTTAAACTGTTAATACTTTTTAAAAGTTTATTTGATGCTTTAAACCAATTGAATGGCTGACTTAATCATAAAATCAGGCATGCAGTCATCAATTCTTTAGTCTCAAATAACAGGTTGAATAGTAGATTTGGTGATTATAAGTAACTTTGTTAGTATTACAATATAATGTGAATACAGTTATTTATATTATGTTTTAAAATTATAATACTTGTGTATTATAGACAAAGAATGTTTATTAAGTCCTCGGACATTTTTCCCCAATGTTTATATTTTAACAAAATTGTCTCTGGGGGTATTTGCTTCATAAATATTTGAGAGTTGACCATTGTGGACACTGGTGACAGAGTAGGGACCCCAGCAGGGTCAATAATGATATTTTATTCCCCCAACCTTGGGGGTTCAAGTGTTGGCGAGTATCCCAATCTGACCCAGGCAGAATATTTTGGAAGAATTTTTAAACAGGAGAGGTGGTCTCGGTTCTCTGTAGCTTTAGACATAGGAGGTTTTGAGTACAGAGCTGCAGGTGGCTATTTCGCTCATTATGTGGAGAAGCCCATTTGTAGTCAAAGATAAGAAATATGACTCATGGAGAGAAATAGAAATTTGTGATAGACCAAATCCTCCAGGCATTTGTTGTATGGTTTGAACTGCTCTGACTTTGGAGCTACCCTTTCTGTAGCGTGGGATGTTTAGCCGTCCCTTCAGTTCTCTACACTACCATAATGTATGTCTAATATATAGCTTGTTATTGATTAAGCTATTACAAATTGGATTTCTATCTTTACAACGAAGAGAGTTCTAAGAGTATTTATGGCAAAATATCTTTTGAAAATATTAGTGTACTTGAGCCCTATGAAATTTTATGATGCTGTTAAAGAAAATGGAAATAATTCATAAAATTTAACTTGCTACATTAAGCGAACAAATTAAAAATTGTAGATCATGAGATACCACTAGGGCTGGGAGTACTGGGGGAAGAGGAAAAGTTTATATATTGTATTTTTTTTTTTTTACAAGAAGCACTTATCCATTTTTAATTAAAGAAAAAACATACAACTATTTAAAAGTAACAAAATAAAGAAAGTAGACAATAAAGAATCTGTTTACTAATTTAAAGCAATTTAGCTTAGATAGAGAATAATAAGGCTGTATCTAGACAGGCAAACCATGTATGTATATCTATTGGTAAAATACTGTCTTTAAACTCTTACTATAATGGCAATCTCACTCTGACCCTTTTTAGAGTGCTACAAGCCTCCACTCATAATAAGGCAACCTCACAGGGGTAAGATATGCTTCTAAGAGCAAATCACAATCTTTAGTCAAGTTATTTTATGTATGTATTATAGGAATTTAACAATGTAAAATAGGATATATGTTGTCAAAAGAAAAGGAAATAAAAGTCTTCCAATAAACAGGAAAATAGAGACAAATTTCTGTCCAATATCCTTTAAACTATATTTTGATACACAGAGAGTGAGGCTGCTAGCTTTGTGGTTCAATTGCTCTGTGGATTCATAACAATGGATACATATGTAAGGATTGGTCAGTACTTTGGGTTTAGAGTCTCATAGATCGAGGACGTGACTTTCTGGCTGTTGGCAATCAATTAACTTCACATAGAAAATATATGCTACTCCTCATATCAAGCACTGATGGCAGGTGCTACTTGAACCGGCTTCTGAATCCACATTGCCTGGATCCTTTTTAGCCAAGTAAATATGATGTGTCAGCGGAAAAGGGCAGGACTTTTGAGTCATTCAAAGCCAGGTTTTAAATGCTGATTCTGCTAATTTTAAGCTTTGGGATTTAGGGGTAACTATTTGTCTTATGCTTGTTTTCCTAATATGAGAAATGGGTTACTAACATGGAACATTCAGAGTTTTTGTTAAATTTAGTATTTTTCTATAAGCAATTAATTTAACTTTCACCAAGTATCATCATTGTTATTACTTGTTTTAAGAATATTGTTTACTCAGACTATTAAATTGCCCTGTAGCAATATGATTAATTCATTTTGATTACAGTAAACATTAACATAAATTATAAATTTTCAGAGATGATGTCTATAGGGAAATTACCTGGAACTTCCCTAACAATATTCATGCTTTTTGTAACAAATGTAGAATGAACTGCTTATGTTGCCTATAAGAATTTATTTATTTATTTTTATTTTTTTTTTTTTTTTTTTGAGACGGAGTCTCACGCTGTTGCCCAGGCTGGAGTGCAGTGGCGCGATCTCGGCTCACTGCAAGCTCCGCCTCCCGGGTTCCAGCCATTCTCCTGCCTCAGCCTCCTGAGTAGCTGGGACTACAGGCGCCCGCCACCGCGCCCGGCTAATTTTTGTATTTTTTTTTTAGTAGAGACGGGGTTTCACTGTGGTCTCGATCTCCTGACCTTGTGATCCGCCCGCCTCGGCCTCCCAAAGTGCTGGGATTACAGGCTTGAGCCACCGCGCCCGGCCTGCCTATAAGAATTTATTTAAAGTTTTCTTCCAGTGTGTAATTTTCCCTGCAACTGTAATTAACCTTCAAGATTTTATGGGACTTAAGTGTTGTTTTGATAATATAGTTTTAAAAATAAGGTTAATTGGATGAATAATAAGACAACAAACAAAGGTTTCTTGGAGACACAGAAAATTATACCAAGAACTTCTCATGTATTTGTCAAGATGTAATCCTAATTACATGGGATATGTGATTTTTTTCAACAGCTTCTGCATTTGTATAAACAGCAATACCTCAAGTATGATTTTTCTTGAAGGTCCAGGTGAAGGTGTAGTATCAGCTCTATGAGTGATAGTTGCTATTAGAAAATGGGAAAACAGATGACAGGCCAAACAATGGGCAAATAAAAGGGGCAAGGAGGGGTTCTATCCTCCATTGGATCAAGGTCACACTCAATATTTGATCCTTTAAATTAAAATATTTCAGTATATGTTGTCCTCTAGTTTTTGAAACAAGCTTTAGTGAGAAAGTTGTGATCTGTAATACATCCTAGGAGACCTTTAGATCCAGAAATTTTACATAGCATTCAATATTTCTATTAACTAAACTTCAAATATTTATTACATTGTGCTCTGTGTCTTGGCATTGCAGGACAGATTTCCCAAAATAAATTTGTCCCTTTTATTTAAATTAAGAAAAATTTGTACAAGAGTTTTTTTGAACACTACGTCAGGAAAATAGACATAGAACAGAATGACTGTTAAAAATTCCAGTATTTTAATGTTAAAATGTATTAATATCTTAAAATGTATTTTAAAATGAATCATACTATGTAACATGGAAAAATATAAGGTCTCATATCTTATAAAATCTCATAGAAAAATAGCAATAATAACAAAACAGTAACAATAAAATCCAGATTTGTTTAGAATTTAAGTATAAAAAATTACTTTAAAAATTATGAAAAACTGGAAAGATGTACAGTTAAAACAAATTCAGATGATAGCAGTTGACCACACAAAAACGGTATGTTTCAAGAGGCTTAGAAATGATCTTGAAATTTTACTTCTAGGATTTTATTCTAAATGAATAATTATCTATATGTATGTATATATATAATTTTATGTACAAAGATGTTTGTAAATGAATTAATATTAGCAAAAATTGAAAACAAAACCTAGAACTTAATTTCAACAATAGAGAAACATCTAAATTTCATTTATTACAGACACAAAATTAGTAACGTTTTAAAGAACTTTTGAGAGATGAAAATGCTAATGATACAATATAAAAATATGATACACAGTGCATTTGTGTTAATAAAAAATAATAAAAGAAAATAGAATGTTAATGAATATTTTGGGGTGGTGAAATTATGATTATTTTTCTCTTCTATATATTGTTCTATATTTTCAATTTTTAAAAGGTCACATGTTAATTTATAATTTAAATCAAAATAAACATTGACCTAAATAATAAATACATGGCATACCCAATGGAAGAATATGACTGTTTAACTTCCATATATGATGAAGACTATGTTTTATGTCTTTTTGTTTTAGTTTATATTATCTTTTATCTATAAAAATTCCAAACAACTAACAAACAGAAAGCAACATCATCATCAATAAAAAAGACCCTCCACAAAAACCCCATCCAAAGGTAATCAGCCTCAAAGATCAAAGGTAGATAAACCCACAAAGATGAGGTAAAACCAGTGCAAAAATGCTGAAAATTGCAACAGCAAGAATGCCTTTTGTAATCTTAATTTGGTGCTAAATGCCCCAATTAAAAGACACAGCCTGGCAAATTGGATAGAGTCAAGACCCATCAGTGTGCTATACTCAGGAGACCCATCTCACATGCAAAGACACATATAGTCTCAAAATAAAGAGATAGAGGAAAACTTACCAAGCAAATGGAAAGCAAACAAAGAAACAAACAAAAAAACAGGGGTTGTAATTCTAGCCTCTGATAAAACAGACTTTAAACCAACAAAGATCAAAAAAGACAAGGATATAATGATATAATGGTAAAGGAATCAATTCAACAAGAAAAGCTAACTATCCTAAATATCTATGCACCTAATACAGGAGCACCCAGATTCATAAAACAAGCTCTTAGAGACCTACAAAGAGTCTTATACTCCCACACAATAATAGTGGGAGACTTTAACACCCCACTGTCAATATTAGATCAATAAGACAGAAAATTAACAAGGCTATTCAGGACTTGAACTGAACTCTGGATCAAGCAGACCTCATAGACATCTACAGAACTCTCCACCCCAAATCAACAGAATATACATTCTTCTAAAATCAACTACATAATTGGAAGTAAAGCACACCTCAGCAAATGCAAAAGCACAGAAATCGTAACAGTCTCTCAGACAACAGTGCAATCAAATTAGAACTCAGGATTAAGAAACTCACTCAAAACCAAACAACTACATGGAAATGGAATAACCTGCTCCCGAGTGACTCCTGGGTAAATAACAAAATTAAGGCAGAAATCAAGAAGTTCTGTGAAACCAATGAAAACAAAGAGACAACATACCAGAATCTCGGGGACGCAGTTAAAGCAGTTCAAGAGGGAAATTTATAGCATTAAATGCCCACATCGGAAAGCTGGAAAGATCTAAAATCAACTCCCTAACATCACAATTAAAAGAAATAGAGAAGTAAGAGCAAACAAATCCAAAAACAAGCAGAAGACAAGAAATAACTAAGATCAGAGCAAAACTAAAGGAGATAGAGACACGAAAAACCCTTCAAAAAATCAATGAATGCAGGAGCTGGTTTTTTGAAAAGATTAGCAAAATAGACCATTAGGTAGACTAATAGAAAAGAGATAAAAATCAAATAGACACAATAAAAAATTATAAAGGAAATATTACCACTGATCCCACAGAAATACAACTACCATCAGAGAATACTATAAACACTTCTATGCAAATAAACTAGAAAATCTAAAAGAAATGGATAAATTCCTGGACACATGTACCTACCCAAGACTAAACCAGGAAGAAGTTGAATCCCTGAATTGACCAATAACAGGTTCTGAAATTAGGGCAGTAATTAATAGCCTGCCAACCAAAAAAAGCCTAGGACCAGACAGATTCGCAACCGAATTCTACCAGAGGTACAAAGAGGAGCTGGTACCATTCCCTCTGAAAGTATTCCAAACAATTGAAAAGGAGGGACTCTTCCCTAACTCATTTTATGAGGCCAGCATCATCCTGATACCAAAACCTGGCAGGGACACAACAAAAAAATAAAACTGCAGGCCAATATCACTGATGAATATCGATGTGAAAATCCTCAATAAAATACTGGCAAAACAAATCCAGCAGCACATCAAAAAGCTTACCCACCACAATCAAGTTGGCTTCATCCCCGGGATACAAGGCTGGTTCAACATACACAGATCAATAAACATAATCCATCACATAAACAGAACCAGTGACAAAAACCACATGATTATCTCAATAGATGCACAAAAGGCCTTTGATAAAATTCAACAGCCCTTCATGTTAAAAACTTAATAAACTAGGTATTGATGGAGCATATCTCCAAATAACTATGACAAACCCATAGCCAGTGTCATACTGAATGGGCAAAAGCTGACAACATTCCCTTTGAAAACTGGCACAAAACAAGGATGCCTTCTCTCACCACTTCTATTAAACATAGTATTGGAAGTTCTGGCCAGGGCAATCAGGCAAGAGAAAGAAACAGAGGGTATTCAAATACGAAGAGAGGAAGTCAAGTTGTCTCTGTTTGCAGATGACATGATTTTCTATTTAGAAAACCCCATCATCTCATCCTAAAAACTTCAAGTGATAAGAAACTTCAGCAAAGTCTCAAGATACAGTTGAATTATCAGTGTTTGGTATGTAAGTACATACTTAATAAGTATTATTATTCTTATTCTAAGTTATATAAGTTAGAAAGTCTCACTTTACACATGATGGTATCAATTTCACCGGCTAAGTCAAACATGAACAAATGTGTTTTCAAGTGTGTTTAAAATATGCAGTTATGTTTTAAATGTTCTCTTCAGCTCTAAAAAATTCTTTCTTGTGGAATATTTTAGGCCTTGAACAGTTCTAGAATATTACGATGTCCTGTCCTCATTTTACTTTCAACCCGAGTTGAGAGGAAATTATTACTCCTTTATCTTTGCCACAGATATTTCCTGGCCTTTGGTCATTTTAGGAATTCTCTAGTTTCACAACTCTCACAATAGCCATTTTTAACAATCTAAGTCTAACACCACAGCCTAAAAACAAACGAAAAAATATCAAGTACAAATTTATCACTAAAACAATTTACATTATTGACAACCCTAGATTTATTAAAATGAAAGAAAGACATCAGTGTTACTGAAGATGGCCACAAAGATGGTACTAATTCTAGTCTAAGCATTTGGAAAGATTTTTTTCTTTAGTTCTGCAGATTTTTTCATATGCATGGTCAACAGAAGCAGAAAACTCCAGTTTGTATATTCCTATTTTTTCTATAGCTTTATAAAGAGAGGAATTCCCATTTTGTTGCCACTATTTAATTTCATGTGGTCAGAGTTGTCAACAGGAAAGTTCCCATTGTAATGTTCATTGTCCTGGTACTAGTTTACCTACTAGTTTTGTTCACTCAGAACACCAACTTGCTAGTCTTGCAGAAATAGTTCTTCCAGCACAAAATATAGTCATCTCTGTCTCTGAGACAGTTGACTTGACCATGCTTTCTATATCTGCTCTTAGGAAAATCTCTAGAGAATTGGCTTTTATGACATGGCCGTTTAGATTTCTTATATAATTTTTTATTTTTTAAATAAACTTTTTTTTTTTTTTTTGAGATGGAGTTTTGTTCCTGTTGCCCAGGCTGGAGTGTAACAGCGTGATCTCAGCTCACTGCAACCTCTGCCTCATAGGTCCAAGCAATTCTCCTGCCTCAGCCTCCTGAGTAGCTGAGATTACAGGTGCCCACCACCACACCCAACTAATATTTTTGTATGTTTTTTTAGTAGAGATGGAGTTTCACCATGTCAGCTAGGCTGGTCTCAAACTCCTGAGCTCAGGTGATCCTGAGCTTGCCCATGTCGTATTTAACATCCTATATTGTGATGTGTCTCAGGTTTTCCTTTCATGTGACGTTTTTCAAAGAAGTTTTTTTTTTCTTCGTGTGGTAGTTTATACTAAATTTTCCACAGATTCTTTTGAATGTCTTTTCACTGTCATAACATGAGCTACCAAAGCCAGTCAGGAGAGTAGGTCAGCCAATGTGAAACATAGCATCAGTGCTTCTCAAAAGTAAATATAGTACTGTAAAGAAAGCTCTAGTCAAATTAGCAGATATTTTCCCAACAAATAATTTATTTCTACTTTACCAATGAGAAATTGAGGTATAGAAATACCTTTTATGGCGTGTTTGTTTGTTTGTTTGTGTGTGTGTTTTTTGAGACAGTCTCACTCTGTTGCCCAGGCTAGAGTGCAGTGGCGTGATGTCAGCTCACTCTAACCTCCGCCTCCCAGGTTCAAGTGATTCTGTTGCCTCAGCCTCTCGCGTAGCTGGGACCACAGGCACCCGCCACCACACCTGTCTAATTTCTGTATTTTTAGTAGAGATGGGGTTTTACCATAGTGGCCAGGCTGGTCTCGAACTCCTGACCTTGTGATCCGCCCACCTCAGTCTCCCAAAGTGATGTGAGTACAGGCATGACCAAGGTATAGAAATGTTAAGAAATGAGTCTAAACTTATTCAAAAAGAAAGTATAGCACCATGATCTACTGCCAGGTCTTACTGACTTTGTAGGTTTTTTCTAGTTAACAACTCCCATCAACTAATCCAAGACATTTTTGCTCTCTCATATCTGATCCTATGTCTCTGGTAGATGCTAAGTGGTCGTAGCACCCTTTCCAGCTGAATCTGAACTTAACCTCTCAATCTTTCTCAGAAGAAATCAGTACAGAGACACTAGCAATTGGTTAGAGTTAGCCCTCAAACAGAAAGCTAGTTTTTAATCACAACATTAGAATGCATTCCCTCGCTGAAATGATTTATGTCTTTATTTACCTGTCTGCAAAATGGGAGCAATGGACTAGAAAATCTCTAACATCTTTGCCACATTAAAATTTTATGAAGATCCCAAATCTGTATGTTACCAGAAAACATGTAATTTAGAAATTCCTAAGTATTTTCCATAGAAAATATATTTGAATTACAGTATGTTTACAACATGAAAGTAGAATTGCCCATGAACTTATATTCATTTTATAACCTTCAAATATTTTTCCTCAGGATAGAAATTTCTCATGCTTGATCACAGCCCAAAGATAATTATGTCCTGGAAACACACCACATCTTTATTCTTCTAGAAGTCCTGTCCCGTATGTGAAGAAATAAGGGGAAAAATGAAGAGCCACACACAGTTGAAATAGACCATGCATCTGGTCTTTACTAAGGCATATTCTCCTGAGACTAACCATTTGATATATGTTTTACAAATTGCATTTTTAATGGAGTATATGAAGTATGAGGTCAGATGAAATTCTTAGGTTATTTCTTTGAAGTCTGATGTTTTACAAATAATGCCAATACTGATTTAGGAATCTTTCAAAATTACATAACTGTGGTTTAGTTTTGCTTTTTCACCTAGAGGTACAATCTTTTTTTTTTTCCCTTTCAAAAGACAATAGCAAAGCTCTGCTCTGAGAAATCTCTCCCTTTCCCACTCCCTTGTTTTTTTGGCCAAAATGAGCTCACATCTGTCCAGATCTGAGGAAGTCACAGCCACCATGTGCAGTCTTTTTGCTTTCAGCCTGCAGCCCAGGAAATTACTACCTGTGTGGGCAGATCCTCAGTGCATAACTGCTAAGTTCCACAAAACTGAGGATTCAGCCAAAAGACAAAAAAGGAAAAGAAAAAACTAAAAACATTGTTTCTTCTACCAAGAAACCCTCTTTCTTTGAGGTTTCACAGCCCAGGTTACAAACAAAAAAGTGTAGAGTTAGCAAGGCATATTCCCTTACAAATGAGAAAAACAAAACAAAACACCATAGAATATCCTTAACGATACTTAAGAATTTTTTTTATTATTATACTTTTAAGTTCCGAGATACATGTGCAGAACGTGCAGGTTTGTTACATAGGTATACACGTGCCATGGTGGTTTGCTACACCAAACAACCCGTCATCTACATCAGGTATTTCTCCTAATGCTGTTCCTCACCTTGCTCCCCACCCCCTGACAGGCCCTGTGTGTGATGTTCCCTTCCCTGTGTCCATGTGATCTCATTGTTCAACTCCCACTTATGAGTGAGAACATGTGGTATTTGGTTTTCTGTTCCTGTGTTACTTTGCTGAGAATGATGGTTTCCAGCTTCATCCACGTCCCTGCAAAGGACGTGAACTCATCCTTTTATATGGCTGCATAGTATGCCATGGTGTATATATGCCACATTTCCTTTTTCCAGTCTATCATTGATGGGCATTGGTGTTGGTTCCAAGTCTTTCGTATTATGAACAGTGCTGCAGTAAACATGGGTGTGCATGTGTCTGTATAGTAAAATGATTTATAATCCTTTGGATATTTACCCAGTAATGGGATCGCTAGGTCAAATGGTATTTCTAGTTCTAGAGTCTTGAGGAATTGCAACCCTGTCTTCCAGAATGGTTGAACTAACTTACACTACCACCAACAGTGTAAAAGCCTTTTTATTCCTCCACAATAATAAAAATAATATGCTAAGTGAAAGCTCTGTGCCCACTTACTCATTTAATCATTATGTCAACCCTATTTAGTGCAGATTTTTATCTCCACTTCTGAGATGAAGAAATTGAGGCAGAAAGAAGTTAAATACATTGTCTAGGTTTACAGGGATGAAGTAGAGATGCTGAGATCTGGCTCACGGGTCTCTCACGCTGGCTCACAAACTCAGCCTCTGGAGTGTGTTGTCCCAATTGCAAATATGGACTTATGAATACTTTCAGAATCCTCACAGCCCCACAGGGATTAAGGCACTGTAATTAGTTTTCAGTTCTTTATAGGTAGAAAGTATGGAAGAAAAGCATACTCTTCTGAGTGTACATTTTAGTAATGTCCTATATCATTCCGTCCTCTGTGATAACTCAAGACTCTCCCCTTTATAATCCAGTTGGATGACATATCACTAAGTTTGCCTCTTGCATTCTGTTACTCTCTTGCATATAATCAGATGATTATGTGCCATGGCAGGGGCAAAGAATCTGGACCTTCTTTTTCTTATGTGCCCTGTAGTGCCTGACTTTCCAGAGTGTGTTGGATGACTGTGTTCCAGGGGGCTGAGAGCCACAGACCTACAGATGCCACTTGATAACTGCATGTCATTATTAGCATTATTATTCCCAGAAAACACTCCCTCGTATTCAGGATTCTGTTACATAGCAAAAATGGCTGAGGAATGGAAAGACAACATTGTTTGGTGATACAAGCCAACTAAAGAGGCAGGATGTACAAATATGATGTTTTCCTGTTTTTCAAATGTGGCACTTAACATTTTAATTCCATTCAAAATATCTGAAAAATCATCAGGAAACAGTAGCCTCAAAGGTATTTAAAAATGGATTTGTCTCAGTAATCTTTGAGTTCCACCCCCTCCCTATCCAATATGGAAGTGTTAAAGCGGAGGATAGTGGCCCATCTTCCAGGACAGTAATAGAGAGAATACCTGCGCTACCATAGAATTTGAATGAGACATCTTGAGAGTCTATCTTGTTATAAGCTTTCATAATTCTGAGACATTGGGTAGTATTGGTATATTAAAAATGAAAAAGAAGAATATAAATCTCAATTATGGGTTTTATGTTATTTAGAATATAATTTAAACCTAAAGCAATTTCCATATGAGCAGTGGTAAATTGAATTAGGTTTTTAAAAAAAATTCTTCTGGCTAGATTCCCTGCAGCTAATCTATATGGTTATGCCATGTGGTTAGAAACAGGAAACACCTGTCTCTCTGCTTGCTAGCACTCACTTAACATGATCCCTGGCAAAGCAGTTTTTTCAGCCCCACTCCAATTCACCAGAGGTCATTTCAATATGGACTATTTCAACTTGTATTACAAACCATCAGTGCTTAACAATTTTCAAGCACTTTCTGGATATGAATCATTATATAGTCACAAGAGGTTTTAAAATTATTGTCCTGAGGTCCTCTGAAAGAGATCATTTGCAAATTTCAAATTCATTGGGATTTCAATACATAAAATACCTTATTTTTACATTTTTATTGTCATAGAGAGAATATATCTCACCTTGCAAAATGGAATGTGTATTTCTAGTTCTTTGTTTTTAAAAAGCATGAAATGTAAAATCTATTGTAAGAGTTTCAAATGTCAGCACAGTATATCTGCCTTAGGGCTTTCAATATTTTACTCTTTACAGTGCTTCAAAATAGAAACCTCATATTTAATATCCCATTCAAATTCTAGCTTTGAATTTTGTAATACAAAATTTGACAGCTATCACCAATACAGATGCTTCAGATATGCTAACAATTTATGCTTTGGGAGTGACTATTTTTTTTAACATTACCATAGTTTCATAATTGACAATATGCCTAGGTTAACCATAGAAAAAATGAGGTTGGGAAATTGCTTTACCATTCCCTCTGGTTGTGATTGTACTCATTTCTAAAATAAGGGGATGAATAAATAGACTCCTCCCCACCCCCAACTTAAAGGAGTTAAGAAACAAATATTGACTTAAAAATAGCAAATTGCAGAATTCCTATTATAATAAATATTCCACAATTATTATACCATTTAGTCACTCTTGTAGAACTACGTGGCTGTTTGAGAGAGTTCTTTTCACCCCACCCCTGAAAATTTTCTTCCTGTGCACCAGACAAAATTATTTGATATCTCCAGTAAATACATTGTAGCACTGGCTTTAAATTATTATACTATACATTGCCTCTTAAATTATAATCTGCTACGTGTCATGTTTCACATCCTCTTCAGTTAAAAAGTCAATTTGACAGACAACATAACAGCATGTTATAAAAGTGAAAATTTTTAACATAGATGAAAATTTGGCAGTTTACCTATAAATGTGTTTTGATCTATCAGCTTGCCTTTGCTTTTTTATACAGGAATAGAACTAACTGATTAAACATAGGTTGACCAAACAGACAATAAGGCAAAAGATAGGACTAACATTTAATTATGTAAGTAAAATTAGAAATGCTGGTAGATATGCCTCTGCCTTCATCTTTAAGACGTACAGAAGTTTTTGGACAACTAATGCTCTAATAATGAGGTTGGTGCACAGAGAAAAGAGAGTTGGAGGGTAGCAGTTGCATTGTGTCAATAACAACTGCCAGACATGAGTTCTCTGGGCATAAGTTGTACTTATAGAAATAGGCAGCCATATGTCAAATTTTTTCTAGAAATCTCAGTCTCTCAGTGGAGATGCCTCTTGAGATACAGGGAATTCTTCCAGCTCTAAACGTATTCTATAGTTTTAAGAAATACATTACACTTTGAGGGTCATGTCACTACCAAGAGAACTATAATTTAGACCATAGAGAGCTTAGGAGAACAAGAGCAAGGCTTTTTCCTTATATCAAAAATCTATCAATTCCTACATAGAAATTTCTCATAATTGAAATGAATTCATGATCTGATACCTCATTACTGCAATGCGGAGATACAAAAGGAAGCTGGAGGACAATAACCCCCTTACACACACAATTTTAATTTTAGAAAAGGAAAGAAAGAAAAAAGAAAGGGAAACAATACAATTCATAAGGTGATGGAGATGAGAGAACTTCTTAGGTTATCGAACACATTTTGACTCCTTTTTCTCAAGTCATTGACTGAAAAACTTGGGCCATGTTCCCTGGTGAGAGACTTTAGTAACATTCCTCTGCTATAAACATTCACCAATCACTGGATAAACACAGACACAGACATAGCTAAGTTATAATATCTAGTCCAAGAGGTTTAGGAAGGTGTTTTTAGGAATAGATTGGTATGGGTTAATTCAGTTTCTAGGTAAGGAAGTCAAAAATTGGATAACAAAGATCTGATTAGAAATTTTCCCCATAGCCACACCCCTAATCTTTTGTCTTTTTCTCTACCATTTCTCAATCTGAGTTCACAGGAGGTGGAAACTCTTTTGAACTCCTTTGAATATGTGAATCTCCATAATGATGTTTACTAAGTAGATAGTTCTTAAGTTTTCAGAATTTGCTTACTTTTTAAAATGATCTGATCACTTTTGAGATTAAAAAAAAAAGGCAAAACATTTTCTCAGTAATTTAAGCAAAACTGGCAAGTTACAATCCTAATTATATATTACTGAAGAAACTGGCTAAAATACTTTGTGTTGTGATTTCAAATCCAGAATGAAATCTACCATGGCAGAAAACTGGAGGTGGGGGCTATGTAAAATATAGTGGAATATTTTAGTAAGACCTTAAGTGAGGTAAGAAAGGAAGGGACATCAGTCATATGGAAGCAGAGAGAGAGGGAGAGAGAGAACATCATTAAAAAAAAAAAAGAAAAAAAAATTCCCTCTCATAGGCAAGGTTCTAAAATTACTGAATCCAAAAATATCATGTCCTGTGAAACTCTAATAGGCCAATTATCTGCCCTATGCTGAATAAAGGTCCTATATGACAAACCCACAGCTAACATCGTTCTCAATGAGAAAGAGTTGAAAGTTTTCCTTTAAGATCAGGAATAATACAAGGATGCTCACCCTCACCACTTCTATTCAACATAGTACTGAGTGTTCTGGCCAGAGCAATTAGGCAAGAGAAAAAAATACAAAGTATCCAATTTGGAAAGAATGCAGTTAAAATTGTGTTTACAGATGACATAGTCTTAAACATAGAAAGCCCTAAAGACTGTCAGAAACCTCTTAGAACCAATAAATGAATTCAGCAAGGTTGCAGGATACAAAATCAACATACAAAAACCAGTAGTATTTCTATACTATAAAAAACTATCTGAAAAAGAAATTAAGAAAACAATCCCATTTACAATAGCTACAAAAACAGACGTTTAAGAAGGTAAAAGATCTGTAAGCACTGATGAAGGAAACCAGGGAAGACACAAATAAATGTTAAAGAACTCTTATGTTCATGGATTGGAAGACTTAATATCATAAAAATGTTCCTACTACCCAAAGCAATCTACATATTCAATGTAGTCTTTATAAAAATTCAAATGACATTTTCACAGAATTAGAAAAAACAATCCTAAAATTCCTATGGAACTCCAAAGACACTGAATAGCGAAAGCAAGAACAAAACTGTAGGCGTCACACTACCTGACTTCAAAATATACTACTAAGCTCTAGTAGCCAAAACAACATGATACTGGCATAAAAACAGACATCTAGACCAAAGAAACAGAAGAGCCCAGAAATAATCTACACATTTATAGTCAATTGATTTTTCAACACAAATGCCAAGAATACACGCGAGGAAATGACTGTCTCTTCAGTAAATGGTGTTGGGACAACAGAATATCCACATGCAGAAGAATGAAATTAGCACCTCTTCTCACTTCTTATACAAACATCAACCCCAAAAGGATGAAAGTCTTAAAGACCTGTAACTGTAAAATTTCTCAAAAAAAAAAAATCCATTGCATTGGTCTGGGTGATGATTTTTTTATTTTTATTTTTAGATATAACATCGAAAGCAAAAAAACAAAAGCAAAACCAGATAAATGGTATTACATTAAACTAAGTAGCTCTGTACAGCCAAGGAAACAATCAACACAGTGAAGAGACAACTTATAGAATGGGAAATTATATTTGCAAACTGTATGTCTCATAAGGGGTTAATATTTACAATATATGAGGAAATCAAATAATAGAAAACTGAATTAAAAAATGGACAAAGGATCTAAACCAACATTTCTCAAAAGAAGGCACACAAATGGCCAATAGATATATGAAAAATTGTTCAATATCACTAATCATTAGAGAAATGCAAATTAAATCCACAATGAGATATCACCTAACATGTTGGGTTATTAGAAAAAAGATGAAAGATAACAAGTGTTGGCAAAGGAGTGGAATAAAAGGAACTCATACACTGTTGGTGGGACTGTAAATTAGTATAGTCACATGTTAAACAGTATGGAGCTTCCTCAAAAAAGTAAAAACAGAACTACCATATTTTTCAGTAATCCCAATACTGGGTATATATCCAAAGGAAATGAAATCAGTATGTGAAAGATTTCTGCACTACCATATTCATTGTAGGATTATTCCCAACAGATAAGCTATCAAATCCACATAAGTGTCCATGAATGAATTAATGGATAAAGAAAATGTGATATATGTCCACAGTGGAATATTGTGAGTTGTTAAAAAAAAAAAAAAAGAGAGAGATCCTGTCATTTTTGATAACATGAAGGAAACTGGAGGATGTTACATTATGAGAAAAGTCAGGTACAGAAAGATAAATACGACATGATTTCACTTGCATGTGAAATCTACAAAATTTAAGCTCATAGGAGTAGAGCTTAGAATGGTGGTTACCAGGGGCTGGTCAGGGAGAGATGGAGAGATGTTAGTCAAAAGATACAAAATTTCAGTTAGGAAGAATAAGTCCACGAGATCTATTGTGTGACAGGATGGCTATAGTTAGTGCAAGGTACTATATTCCTAAAAATTACTAAGAAAGTAGATTTTAAGAATTTTTACCACAAAATAATAAGTATGTGAGGTAATGTGTATGTTAATTAGCTCAATTTAGCTATTTCACAATGTGTGCGTATTTTAAAACATGTTTCACACAATATATACAAGTTTTGTCAAGTAAATAATGTTTTCATGGGCAGAGGCCCAAGACTTGAGATAAAATTGGTTTGCACTGTAAAGAGAAGAGAAATGAGGAAAGCCTGAACCTTTAAGCGTCTCCAAAATAACTCAGGCTGTAAACCATTTACCCCAGATTAGTAAGATTCTCTCCCAAGTGCCAACATAAAATGAAATTTCCTAAATGCCACCAGGGGACAGTGGGCATATTAGATTTGCCTTATATTTGAGTACGTGAAGTAAAAGTAGAGACTATAGCATTAATCTAGGAGTAAGGTTTTTATCACAGGAGTTACCATCAATACCTGATAAATTATTGAATTAACATTGGCAGAATACACCAGGAGTGGTAAACACAGGCACATTGTTTCTTATACAGTCTTCTAGTAAAATGAGATTCTGAATCACTGGTTTTCTTAATTCTCCATCCATTCAGTCAGCTATCTCAGCATACTTCCCAGAAAAATGAGGCAGTGTTTTTACCCCCAGTTAAATTATTTTAAGTCAGTTTCTTTTTCTATTAAGGAATTGCCTGTCGTGCAATTATAAGGAAACTCCATTTGTTGAAAAGATAAACTTTAGAGTTCACTTGACATAGCTTTTTGGAGAATATTTTTCTTTTTCCATTAGCTCTAAGGCCAATAGTATAGAGTCTCCTAAAACATTTAGAAGTTTGTTTACGTAAACTGGCACTCTAGAAGGGGAGATGGGAAATAGACAACATGTGAACTTCCCAAAGCTGGAAATATGTCTGCAGAGTGTATCAAGAGTTTATACATCAGATTCACTACAGTCAGGAATCAGGGGACATCTGGGAACTCTGAAACCCTCTTGTGAAGATTACTTTAGCTCAGATAACCTCAAAATTGAAATGTGGATTTTATATTCATTTCTTGTCTAACACAGATAACATCAATAAAGATATACTTTGCCAAAGATGATGTCAGCCTTGAAGACAAAAGATTTGACATGATTTCAAAGAAGTGTCTTAGAGAATCCTGGGTTTCCTCGACATAAGCCATGCTTATCTTGAGAAGTGGCAATGAGAATTCACTGTTTGTGTTTGTTAATGCGTGCTTTTGTGAGTCTGGATTTTCTGCAGCCTGCTGTCAAAGAGAAAATGGTCAAAATTAATTAATTGTTGATAATTTCAAGTGTATTGCCATGTGAAAGATCACTCATCAATTCAAAACACTGTATTCCCTACAGCAGTCTTCATAATAAAAAATAGGAACAGAATTAAAGTTTAATTAATATAAGTTAAAGTTAAATATAGCTTTGTTTTAAAATGAAGTAGATATGTTTGCAGTAAACTAAAGACAATTTTTGAGGTATAATTTTAGGATTTTCATTTTGTGAAAAAAATAAATTTCTAATGCAGTAAGATGAATTTCAGGTAAACTTTTAAATGTGTTGATATGTATTGAATGAAGCAGCGATAGAAGAGGCTGATAGAGTTCTTTAGTCTTAAAGAAGTCTATGGCTCTAAAAGTTTGAGTCACTTGTATATGGTTCACATTTGTTTATATTTTTCAATAACTAGCAATATATACATGCTCCATGTAGGTATTATAAGTTATTTAATTTTTTTGATGATCAAGTCTTCAGAATTCAATCATGTAAAAAGAAGAATTTGACATTTTTATATCCCTTTAAGATTGGAGTCCCATCTATTTCCTCTTAATTGAATATATTCTTTGCTTTTCATTTATGGATAAGTATATTTAAAATCTATATTGTCTTTGAAGAATTATTTTTGTGTTTAGCTCCCACTTATTCACTATATTTATTAAAATTGTTAAAATTAGGTCTCAAGATCCATCTGCTATTTCTTTTAATTATCCTGTTCTTAAATATTTTTGTTTTTATATACTGAGAATATGTCAAGTTTTTTAGTCATTTTTGAATCTGAGAACACCCTACAGTAGTTCTCAAACATAAATGACATTCTGACTGCAAACAAAATTCTTATTTTATAGCATTTTTCTCTTAAAATGCAGTGAATTCTATGATTTCATGTTCTGTCAGTGTCTTCAGTTTCAGTCTGATTTGTGTTTAATTTCAATTAATTTTTGCCCCCTTAAAAACTTACATGTAGAATAATATAAATAACATTTATATTGCTTTATTTAATGCAGAAATATGTGCTAAGTTTTACTAATATTTCATAGTCAAAATTCATTTTAACTTTTTGCATAGTTGGGTATGTTTTGCTAATAGGCTGGAGGTTTTGTGTTTGGTCTTGTTAGAGCATTCTTTATTACTTTTGTGTAATTTTAATACTTCATCAATAACTACTATTTACAAATACTTTTTATAGCTTTCTGGGGGTAAAAATGCCACTTTGTTACATGGATGTATTGTGTAGTGGTGAAGTCTATGCTTTTTTGCGTAACCATCAAAATTACTTACTGTACATTGTACCCCTTAAGTAATTTCTCATTCCTCACCCCTCTCTCACCCTCCAATCGTTCCAAGTCTCCAATGTCTGTTACTCCATTCTCTTTGTCTACATGTACACATTATATAGTTCCCACTTACAAGTGAGAACATATGGTATTTGACTTTCTGAGTTATTTCAGTTAAGATAATGACCCCCAGTTCTATCCATGTTGCTGTAAAAGACATGATTTCATTCTTCTTTTATTATTTTATTGTTTTTTTTATGGCTGAGTAGTATTCCATGGTGTGTGTGTGTGTGTGTGTATCTCATTTTCATTATTAATCTTTTGATGGATGCTTAAGTTGATTCTATATCTTTGCCAATGTGAATAGTGCTGCCATAAATATACGAGTGCAGTTATCTTTTTGATATCATGACTTGTTTTCCTTTGGGTATATACCCAATAGTGGGATTGCTGGATCAATGCTAGATCTACTTTTAGTTTTTTGAGAAATTTTCATACTGTTTTCCTTAGAGGTTATACTAATTTACATTCCCACTAACAGTGTGTAAGCGTTCCCTTTTCTCCACGTACTCATCAACATCTGTTATTTTTTGATTTTTAATGATAGCCATTCTGACTGATAGTATCTTTATGTGGGTTTAATTTGCATTTCTCTGATTAGTGATGTTGAACATTTTTCATATGCTTGTTGGACATTTGAATTTTTTTTTTGAAACATTTGTGTTCATGTCATTTGTCAATTTTTTAATGGGGTTATGTTGTTGTTCTTGTTAAATTCCTTGTAGACTCTGTATATTAGTCCTTTGTTGTATACATAGCTTGCAAATATTTTCTCCCGCTCTGAAAGTTTTCTGTTCACTCTGTCGATCATCTTATTTCCTGTGTAGAAGCCTTTTAGTTTAATTAACTAAATTGTCTATTTTTGTTACTGTTGTCTTTTGAGATCTTCGTCATAAATTATTTGCCTAGGCCAATATTCAAAGGGTTTTTCCTCTCTTTACTTAATAGAATTTTTACAGTTTTAGGTCTTATATTTAAATCTTTAATTCATCTTGAGTTAGTATTTGTATATAGTGAGAAACAGGAATCCAGTTTCATTGTTTTGTATATAGCAATCCAAATTTCCCAGCATCATTTATTGAATTAGGGTGTCCTTTATCCAGTGCGTGTTTTTGTCGACTCTGTCGAACTTAAGTTGAATGTAGGTGTGTGGCTTCATTTCTGGGTTCTCCAATCCATTTCCTTGATCTATATGTCTATTTTTATACCAGTACTATGCTATTTTAGTTACCATAGCCTTGTACTATAATTCAAAGTTAATGTAGGGATACTTCTGGCTTTGTTCTTTTTGCTTAGGATTGTTATGGTGATTGGGTTTTTTTTTTTTAGGTTCTATATGAGTATTTTGATTGTTTTACTAATTTTGTGAAAAATGATGTTGGTATTTTGATAGGAATTGTATTAAATATGTAGATTGCCTTGGAAAGTATAATTTTAGCAATACTGATTCTTCAGATCCATGAACATGGAATATTTTTTCATTTCTGTCATCTATTAATATAATTTCTTTTATCAGTGTTTTGCAGTTTCCTTCTAGAGATGTTTTTTTACCTCCTCAGTTAAATATATTCATATGTATTTTATTTTCTTTTTTATAGCTATTAAAAATAAGATTGATTTCTCAATTTGGTTCTTAGCTTGATTGTTATTGGGGTATAGAAATGCTACTGATTTTTGAATGTTGATTTTGTATCCTGAGACTTTAGTGAAGTCACTTATCAAATCTAAGAGTTTGAGCAGTCGTTAGGGCCTCCTAGCTATAAGATCATATTATGACCAGACAGAGATAATTTGAAGTCCTCTTTTCCAATTTAGATGCCTTATTTTTTTCTTTCCCTTGCCTGATTCCACTTGCTAGGCTAGTACTATGTTGAATATGAGTGCAGAAAATCAATGCGCAAAAATCACAAGCATTCTTATACACCAATAACAGACTAACAGCCAAATCATGAGTGAACTCCCATTCACAATTGCTTCAAAGAGAATAATACACCTAGGAATTCAACTTACAAGGGATGTGAAGGACCTCTTCAAGGTCCTTCTACTACTCAGCCATAAAAAAACAATAAAATAATAAAAGAAGAATGAAATCATGTCTTTTACAGCAACATGGATAGAACTGGAGGTCATTATCTTAACTGAAATAACTCAGAAAGTCAAATACCATATGTTCTCACTTGTAAGTGGGAACTATATAATGTGTACATATAGACATAGAGAATGGAGTAACAGACATTGGAGACTTGGAAGGATTGGAGGGTGAGAGAGGGGTGAGGAATGAGAAATTACTTAAGGGGTACAATGTACAGTAAGTAATTTTGATGGTTACGCAAAAAAGCACAGACTTCACCGCTACACAATACATGACCTCTTCATGGGAGAATCTACAAAGAACTCAAACTTACAAAACAAAACAAACAACCCCATCAAAAAGTGGGCGAAGGGTATCAACAGACACTGCTCAAAAGAAGACATTTATGCAGCCAACAGACACATGAAAAAATGCTCATCATCACTGGCCATCAGAGAAATGCAAATCAAAACCACAAAGAGATACCATATCACACCAGTTAGAATGGCAATCATTAAAAAGTCAGGAAACAACAGGTGCTGGAGAGGATATGGAGAAATAGGAACCCTTTATACTGTTGGTGGGACTGTAAACGAGTTTAACCATTGTGGAAAACAATGTGGCGATACCTCAAGGATCTAGAACTAGAAATACCATTTGACCCAGCCATCCCATTACTGGGTATATACCCAAAGGATTATAAATCATGCTGCTATAAAGACACAAGAACAGGTATGTTTATTGTGGCACTATTCACAATAGCAAAGACTCGGAACTAACCCAAATGTCCATCAGTGATGGACTGGATTAAGAAAATGTGGCACATATACATCACGGAATACTATGCAGCCATAAAAAAGGATGAGTTCATGTCTTTTGTAGGGACATGGATGAAGCTGGAAACCATCATTCTCAGCAAACTATCGCAAGGACAAAAAAAACCAAATACTGCATGTTCTCACTCAGGTGGGAGTTGAATAATGAGAACACTTGGACACAGGAAGGGGAACACACCATGGCCTGTCATGAGGATGGGGGAGGGATAGCATTAGGAGATATGCCTAATGTAAATGACGAGTTAATGGGTGCAGCACACCAACATGGCACATGTATACATATGTAACAAACCTGCACATTGTGCACATGTACCCTAGAACTTAAAGTATAGGTTTTTTTGTGTGTGTGTGGAAAAAAAAGGATATCCTTGTCTTGTTACAAGTATTAGAGGAAATGCTTTCAGCTTTTCCACAATCAGTATAAAGTTGGATGTGGGCTTGTTTTATATAACTTTTATTATTTAAGGAATGTTTCTTATATACCTAGTTTGTTGAGGGCTTTCTAAAAAATTTCAACAGTTTTGGGAGTAGTTTTTAAGTTCTTTAGTGTTGATTTCTGATATTTTGGTGCATTCATCACCTGAGCATTATACACTGTACCTGATTTGTAGACTTTTATTTCTCATCCCCTCCCAACCTTCCCCCAAGTCCCCAAAGTCCATTATATTATTCTTATTCCTTTACATCCTCATAGTTTAGCTCCTACTTACAAGTGAAAACATACAGTATTTGGGTTTCCATTCCTGAGTTACTTCACTTAGAATGATGGCCTGCAGCTCCATTCAAGTTGCTGCAAAGGCCATTACTTTCTTGGCCTTTGTATTTTATTTTATTTTTTGGCTGAGTGGTGTTCCATGATGTATATATACCACATTTTCTTTATCCACTTGTTGGTTGACGAACCTTTAGGTTGGTTCCATATTTTTGCAATTGCAAATTGTGCTGCTATAAACATGCAAGTGCATGTGTCATTTTCATATAATGATTTCTTTTCCTTTGGGTAGAAACTCAGTAGTGGGATTGCTGGATTGAATGGTAGTTCTACTTTTAATTCTTTAAGGAATCTTGATACTGTTTTCCATACAGAGTTTAATAGTTTACATTCCCACCAGCTGTGTAAAGGTGTTCCTTTTTTACCACATCCACACCAGCATCTATTATTATTTTATTTTTTATTTATGGCCATTCTTGCAGGAGTAAGGAGGTATGTCACTGTGGTTTTAATTTACATTTCCCTGATAATTAGTGATGTTGAGAATTTTTTTCATCTGTGTTAGCTGTTTGTATATCTTTTTTTCAAGAATTGTCTATTCATGTCTTTTGCCCACTTTTTAATGGAATTTTTTTTCTTGCTGATTTGAGGGCTTTGTAGATTCTGGATGTTAGTCCTTTGTCAGATGAATAGTTTATGAATATTTTGTCCCACTCTGTGGGCTGTCTGTTTACTCTGCTGATTTTTTTTTTTCTGTGCAGAAGCTTTTTAGTTTTAATTAGGTTCCATCTTTTTATTTTTGCTTTTGGGTTCTTAATCATGAATTATTTGCCTAAACCAATGTGTAGAAGAGTTTTTCCAATATTATCTTCTAGAATGCTTATGATTTCATAACTTAGATTTAAGTCATTGATCCATCTTGAGTTGGTTTTTGTATAAGATGAGACATGAAGATCCAGTTTCATTCTTCTACATGTGGCTTGCCAGTTTTCCCAACACCGTTTTCCCTGCTTTGTTTTTGTGTGCTTTGTCAAAGATCCACTGACTGTAAGTATTTGGCTTTATTTCTCGGTTCTCTATTCTGTTCCATTGGTCTATGTGCCTATTTTTATACCAGTACCATGCTGCTTTGTTAACTGTATTCTTGTAGTATAATTTGAAATCAAGTAATGTGATGCCTCCAGATTTGTTCTTTTTGCTTAGTATTGTTTTGGCTATGTGGGCTCTCTTTTGGTTTCATATGACATTTAGGGTTGTTTTTCTAGTTCTGTGAAGAATGATGATGGTATTTTAATGAGAAATGCATTGAATCTGTATATTGCCTTGGGCAGTATGGACATTTTCACAATATTGATTCTACCCACCATGAGAATGGGATGTGTTTCCATTTGTTTGTGTTGTCTGTGATTTCTTTCAGCAGGGTTTTGTAGTTTTCCCTGTAGAGGTTTTTCACCTCCTTGTTTAAGTATATTTCTCTAAGTTTTTTTTTTTTTTTCCAGCTATTGTGAAAGGGGTTGAGTTCTTGATTTGATTCTCAGTTTGGTCACTATTGGTGTATAGCAGAGCTACTGACTTGTGTACATTAATTTTTGTTTCCTGAAATATTGCTGTATTCATCTACCAGTTCTAGGAGCCTTTTGGATGAGTCTTTAGGGTTTTCTAAGTATATACATATCATCAGCAAACAGCAACAGTTTAACTCTTTACCAATTTATTTCTTTCTCTAGTCTAATTTCTCTGGCTGGGATTTCCAGTATTATGTTGAATAGAAGTGGTAAAAGTGGGCATCCTTGTCTTGTTCCAGTTCTCAAGGGGAATGCTTTCAATGTTTCCCCATTCAGTATAATGTTGGCTGTGGGTTTCATGTAGATAGCTTTTATTACCTTAAGGTATATCCATTCTATGCTGATTTTGCTGAGGGTTTTAATCATAAAGGGATGATGGATTTTGTCAGATGCTTTTTCTGTGTCCATTGAGATGATCACGTGATTTTTGTTTTAAATTCTGTTTATATGTTGTGTATTACATTTATTGACTTATATCTATTAAACCATCCCTGCATCCCTGGTATGAGATCCACTTGATCATGGTGAATTATCTTTTTAATATGCTGTTTGATTCAGTTTGCTAGTATTTAGTATTTTGTTGAGAATTTTTGCATCTATGTTCATCAGGGATATTGGTCTTTAGTTTTCTTTTTTCTTATGTTCTTCCTTGGTTTTGGTATTAAGGGGATACTGGCTTCATAGAATCATTTAGGGAGGATTTCCTATTTCTCTATCGCTTGGAATAGTGTCAATAGGCTTGGTACCAACCCCTCTTTGAATGTCTGATAGAATTCACCTGTAAATCCATCTGGTCCTGGACTTTTTTTTGTTGGCTTTTTTTTGTTGTTGTTATTATTATCATTTCAATCTCTCTGTTATTGGTCTGTTCAGAGATTCTGTATCTTCCTGTTTTCAGGAAGGGTTGTATATTTCCAGGAATTCATCCATCTCTAGGTTTTCTAGTTTATACTTGCTCATAAAGGTGTTCATAGTAACCTTGAATAATTCTTTGTATTCTGTGTTATCAGTTGTAATACCTCCTGTTTCATTTTGAACTGAATCTTATTTGGACCTTCTCTCTTCTTTTCTTGGTTAATCTCACTAATAGTCAGTCAATTTTTCTTTTCAAAACAACAGATTTTTGTTTGATTTATCTTTTGTATCTTTTTGTTACAATTTCATTTAGTTCTGCTCTGATTTTTATAATTTCTTTTCTTCTGCTGGGTTGGGGTTTGGTTTGTTCTTGTTTCTCTGGTTCCTTAAGGTATGAGCTTTGATTGTCTACTTATGCTTTTTCACTTTTTGATGTAGGCATTTAATGCTATGAACTTTCCTCTTAGCACTGCTTTTGCTATATCCCAGAGATTTTGATAGGTTGTGTAACTATTATTGTTCAGTACAAATAATTTTTAAATTTCCATCTTGATTTCATTACTGATCCAAAGATTATATAGGAGCAGCTTATTTAATTTCCATGTATTTGTATAGTTTAGAAGGTTCCTTTTGGAGTTAATTTCCAATTTTATTATGTTGTGGTCTATGAGAGTACTTGATATAATTTTGATTTTCTTAAATTTATTGAGACTTGTTTTGTAGCCTATCACGCAGTCTATCTCTGAGAATGTTTTATGTGCTGATGAAAAGAATGTATTTTCTGCAGTTGGTTGGGTAGAATATTCTGTATCTGTTAAGTTCATTTGTTCCAGGGTATAGTTTAAGTCAGTTGTTTCTTTATTGACTTTCTGTCTTGATGACATTGTCTAGTGCTCTCAGTGGAGTATTGAATACCTCCACTATTATCATGTTGCCATGTAGCTCATTTTTAGGTCTAGTAGTAATTGTTTTATAAATTTGGGAGCTACAGTGTTAAGTGCATATATATTTAAGAGTGATATTTTTCTGTTGGACTAATATTTTCATCATTATATAATGTCCCTATTTGTCTTTTTAAAATTGTTGTTGCTTTAAAGTCTGTTTTATCTGATATAAATATAGATACCCTTGCTCACTTGTTTGCCATTGGCATGGAGTATCTTTTTCCACCCCTTCACCTTATGTGAGTCCTTATGTATTAGGTGAATCTCTTAAAGACAGCAAATACTTGTTGGTGAATTTTTATTCATTCTGCCATTCTTTTAAGTGGAGAATTTAGGCCATTTACACTCAACATTAGTATTGAGATATGAGGTAGTATTCTATGCATCATGCTAGTTGTTGCATGAATAACTTTTTTTTTTCATTGTTTTATTGTTTTACAAGCCCTGTAAAACATGCTTTAGGGAGGTTCTATTTTGGTGTATTTTAAGGTTTTGTTTCAAGATTTAGTACTCCTTTTAGCATTTCCTGCAGTGCTAGCTTGGTAGTGGCGAATTCTCTCAGCAATTGTTTGTCTAAAAAAGATTTTACCTCTCCATTTATGAATCTGTTTCACTGGACACAAAATTTTGGGCTGATAATTATTTTGTTTCAGGAGTTTAAAGACCTCAATTCCTGCTGGATTATAGGGTTTCTGCTGAGAAATCTGCCATTAATCTGATAGGCTGTCCTTTAAGGTTAAGGGAGGAGACCACCCCTTATATTGTCTTATGCCCAATTTCTGCCTCCAAAGAAAGAAGAGGTAAAAACTAAAAGGCAACAATGAAATCCACAGGCAGATAGCTCAGTGCCATGCCCTGAGCCTGGTTAAAGATCGACCCCTGACCTAACTGGTTATGTTATCTATAGTTTCCAGACATTGTTTGGAAAAGTGTTGTAAAAATTCCTGTCCTGTTCTGTTCCATTCTGATTACTGCTGCATTTAGCCCCCAGTCAATTGATCAATTGCTTGCTCAATTGATCACAACCCTCTCACGCGGACCCCCTTAGAGTTGTAAGCTCTTAAAAGGGACAGGAATTGCTCACTCGGGGAGCTCAGTTTTTGGAGACGTGAGTCTTGCCGAAGCTCCTGGCCAAATAAAGCCCTTCCTTATTTAACTCAGTGTCTGAGGAGTTTTGTCTGTGGCTTATCCTGCTACATTTCTTGGTTCCCTGACTGGGAAGCGAGGTAATTAATGGACGGTTGAGGCAGCCCCTTAGGTGGCTTAGGCCTGCCCTGTGGAGCATCCTTGCAGAGGACTCTGGCCAGCTGGAGCGACACAGATACTGAGAGCACTCCTGGGTAGGTAATTTCCCCAGTGGAATGCCCCACCAGAGCAGCACATGGCAGGCTCCTGTGGAGGATCAATGCAGTGGCTGAACACTGGGAAGGAACTGGCACTTGGAGTCCGGACATCTGAAACTTGGTATGACTGGTCTTTGGAACTTGCCCACTCCATTTGAGTGGAAGTGTGGCCTGATCACCCATGGCGTGCCTGTACTGGCACTTTAATTTTTGTTTTTCACTTGACTTGGATTGCTTGATACTTTGGTTTTGACCCTGCCTTGGATTTCTTGATACTCTGATTTTGGTTTGATTCTGGTTTGGCATAAACTCTAAAAGTGTGTGTGTGCCCTTTTTACCCATTCTTTGTTTTGTGGTGTGCGTGTGATGTGAGCATGGTGTCTTGTCTCGAGGAAGCATGGGTCAGGCACAAAGTAAGCCCACCCTACTAGGAACTATGTTGAAAATTTTCAAGAAAGGATTTAAGGGAGATTATGGTGTTACTATGACACCAGGAAAACTTAGAACTTTGTGTGAAATAGACTGGCCAGCATTAGAGGTGGGTTGGCCATGAGAAGGAAGTCTGGACAGGTCCCTTGTTTCAAAAGTATGGCACAAGGTAACCTGTAAGCCAGGGCACCCAGACAAGTTCTCGTATATAGACACTTGGTTACAGCTGGTTTCAGACCTCCCCCACCCACCCCCACCCCCCGCACAGTGGTTGAGAGAACAGCAGCATAAGCGGCTAGCAGAGGCAAGGAAAGACCAGCGCAGAGAGAGAGACGAAACAGACAGAGAGGAAAAGAGCCAAAGAGAGACAGGAAGAGATAGAGAGGAAGAGACAGAGAGACAAAGAGGGAGTGGAGAGAGAGAGAGAAAGAGAGAGGCAGAGAGAGAAAGGAAGAGACAGAGGCAAAAGGAAAGTCAGAGAGAGAAATAAAGTCAAAGAGAGAAAGATAGATATACAAGTAGTTAAGAAAAAACAGTATACCCTATTCCTTTAAAGCCAGGGTAAATTTAAAACCTATAATTAATAATTGAAGGTCTTCTCCGTGACCCTACAACATTCCAGTACCACTTTGTTGTAAGTATAAACAAGGGCATAGCCTGAAATCACTGAGGCCACTGACAACCGATAGCCTTCCTATCAAAAATCCTTAACCTAGTAATCTGCAGATTACCCAAATGCATTCAATCTGTAGCAGCAACTGCTTTACTAACAGAAGAAAGTAGAAAAATAACTTTTTATAGGAAACCTCATTGTAAGTACACCTCACCAGTTCAAAAGTATCCTAAGGAAAAAAAAAAAAGATGATTTAACATTAACCACTGAAAATTCCCTTAACCCAGCATGTTTCCTAATGGGGGATCTAAATCTTAATTACCATACAAAGAGGTCCGACCAGACCTAGGAGGAACTCCCTTTAGGACAGGATGATAGATGTTTCCTCCCGGGTAATCGAAGGAAAAAAACATCTATACCAATTCTACGTTAATTTGGACTAAAAAAGGTCTTACGAATAGCAAAGGATAATTGAAATCCCAAACTTACAAGGTTTTCAACAAAAGTAAAGTTTACTAAAAGTTAACAGTGTAACATGTATTATAGTAACTTCTAATCTTGTGGCCTTAGACAGTCTCATCCACAGACATAAAGGAAGTTTGCTTTGGAAAAGAATGGTTATCTTTGGAAAAAAAAATGGGAAAAAAGGTGGGGTGCAGAATTTATATAAAAAGAATGTTATATGGTAAATTCTTGTCCTGAAATAAATTAACTGGTTGTTTAAAGAAAGAAATGTTTGTAATAAGTCTGAAAGTTGAGGCAGGTCAAAGAATTGTCTGTGAAAGTCGTGAAAGAGAAAAAAAATGCTATAAAATAAGAAGTTATGCAAGAAATGTCATATAATTTAAAAGCAACTAGGCCTCCTGAATGTAAAACTATTGAAAAAACAGATTATGTGCAAGGTGTATAAGGAAAGTAAAATATACCTCTGGTAAAAGGATTATAAGGAGGCATAAGAATATGGATTTTTACCTACATTAAAAGGTTAAAAAATTGTTTTGAAGGTTTAAGCAAGTTTTAAAACATTAATTGTAAAGGAAATTCTGTGTGTAAACATATTGGTCAAAGTTAAAGGGGTATCATCCAGTTTTTCTGTGAACTGAACATTAAAATAAAAACACAACGAGTTTTTCTTAAAGCACTAACCTGCTCTTTAACAAAAATTATAGAAGGTTACAAAGAGTCTAGAAAAATCTTATCTTATGGTCTGACATTAAAAATTGAAATGTATCTGCAAAGTTTTATTAAAACTAAGTTTAATGTTAATAGCACACTAATATAAAAGTAAAATTTATCTGGTATAAAAATCATACAGGAAGCACTGTCAAATATAAAATGGTGTTTGGCTTCTTTGGTCTAAAAACTAATAAAAAATAGGTGCTAAAGGAGATTTCTCAGTAGAAATGAACTAAGGACTATGAAGTCCACTGTTGATGTCCCCACATTTAAAACAAAAAGTCGATTTCTTAAAAATTATATAATTGGTTTATCTTCCACTTTCCTTTCCCTCAAAACTAAAAGTCTTTTAGCACATGTAGCACCCCTAGAATTTCTGGTAAACCAGCACTAACTTGAAGATCATGTTCTCATCAAAAGGTGAAACAAAAGGAAACTTGAGCCCACCTAGGAAGGACCCTACCTTGTGCCGCTAACCACCAAGAGTGCTGTTTATACAGCGAAAAAAGGATGGACTCATCACAACTGAGTCAAGAACACGTCACCCCCTCCAGAGTCGTGGGCCACAGTCCCAGGGGAAAACCCTACCAAACTAAAGCTAAGAAAAATTTAACTCTTTCATCTGTTCTATTACTCTTTCTTCTTTCCTTGCTCTGTTGCTGACCATCAAGTTATTAACATAACTAAGTCAGTTTCACCTCAAACTATTACATTTAATGCTTGCCTTGTTATACCCTGTGGGGACTTGCCAAGTCAAAGACAGCTCTCTACTTCAGAAAAGTACCTCTGTCCCTCTTAACTCTCCTCAGACTGGGCATTAGTAAATTAGGATCATTTAATCAAGGGAAATTTTGATAGTCTCCAGTGTTGACCAGGAGTTTTGCCTCCCAATATAGAGCTTTTATGCCATAGTTGGTCCAACGTTCTGTGGACCACTAAAGAGCAAGGATGGACTGCCCTAACTGATTTTTGTAATTTCCTAAAATCATATATTCATTTTACTAGAAGGATCATAGAAGTTAAAGACTTGAAACAAACTTTGGCAATTAAGACAGGATACCAAGATACAAATGCCTGGTTAAAGTGGATCAAATATTCCACCCACATGTTAAACAAAAGCAACTGTTATGCTTGTGCACATGGCAGGCCAGAGGCCCAGATTGTCCCGTTTCCACTAAGGTGGTCCTCCAGTCGACCAGGCATGGGCTGCATGGTAACTCTTTTCCAGAATTTTACAGCCTGAAGTAACAAGTCATGCCAAGCTCTCTCTGCTATATCCTAAAGTCCAGCACCCTGTGGGTGAGCCCCTGAGGGCCATCCAGCTTCTGTCTCCCAACACTAAGTTCACTTTGTGTCTCTCATGACAGGGAGGAAACTTAGCATTCCTTGGAGACCTGAAGGGATGCAGTGAGCTTAAGAATTCTCAAGAGTTTATCAATCAGTCAGCCCTTGTTCATCCCCGAGTGGATGTGTGGTGGTATGGTGGTAGACCTTTACTGGGCACTCTGCCAAATAACTGGAGTGGCACTTGTACTTCAGTCCAATTGGCTACCCCTTTCACCCTGCCATTTCGTCAACCAGAGGGAGGAAAAATAAGACGTTGTAAAGCAAGAGAAGCCCCTTATGGATCTTTTGATTCTCACATCTATTTAGATGCAATTGGAGTCCCACGGGGAATACCAGATCAATTTAAAACTTGAAATCAAATAGCTGCAGGATTTGAGTCAATATTTTAGTGGGTGACAGTTAATAAAAATGTAGATTGGATAAACTACATCTATTACAACCAACAGCAATGAGATTTTCATGAGTTAAAAGAAAAACTCATGTCATCCCCAGCCCTGGGGCCACCTGACCTGACAAAACCCTTTACACTGTATGTATCAGAAAGAAAAAACGGCAGTTGGAGTTATAACCCAGACTGTGAGGCCCTGGCCAAGGCCAGTGGCCTATCTCTCAAAACAACTAGACAGAGTTTCCAAAGGCTGGCCCCCAGGTCTAAGAGTGCTAACAGCAATGGCTCTGTTAGCACAAGAAGCAGATAAACTAACCCTTGGGCAAAACCTGAATATAAAGGCCCCCATGCTGTGGTAACTTTGATAAATACCAAAGGACATCATTGGTTAACAAATGCTAAATTAACCAAGTACCAAAGCTTGTTATGTGAAAATTCCCACATAACCATTGAAGTCTGCAACACCCTAAACCCTGACACCTTGCTCCTGGTATCAGAGAATCCAGTTGAACATAACTGTGTAGAAGTATTGGAGTCAGTTTATTTTAGTGGTCCCAACCTTCAAGACCATCCTTAAACATCAGTAGACTGTGAGCTGTACATGGACGGGAGTAGTTTTGCTAACCCCTGCAAAGTGACTCTGAAAAAGATGACAAGCCCTGCTCCAGTCACACCCGGAAGCTGACTGGTCCATGCATGGCCGAAGCATGAGAAAACTCATGGTGGAACTCATTTTCCTTAAAATTTGGCCTTGTACAGTAAGGACTTCAACTGACCTTCCGCAGACTGAGGACTGTTCCCAGTGTATACATCAAGTCACTGAGGTAGGACAAAAGGTTCCTATGGTCCTATTTTATGGTTATTGTAAGTGTACTGGAACTCTAAAAAGAACTTGTTTGTATAATGTTATTCTATACAAGGTATGTAGCCCAGAAAATGACAACTTGTGTGTTATGACCCATCTGAGCCTCCCATGACCACAGTTTTTGAAATAAGATTAAGGACTGAGGACTGGCGGGGGCTCACAAACAATACGAGTAAAGCGTTAGCCAAAACAGAAGAAAAGGGGGCATCCAAACAAGACACCTTGAAATTTGATGCCTGTGATGTCATTAATAGCAGTAAGTTAGGAATAGGATGCAGTTCTCTTAATTAAGAAAGAGGTTATCGGCTGGGCGCGGTGGCTCAAGCCTATAATCCCAGCACTTTGGGAGGCCGATACAGGCAGATCACGAGGTTAGGAGATCGAGACCATCTTGACTAACATGGTGAAACCCCGTCTCTACTAAAAAATACAAAAAACTAGCCGGGCGAGGTGACGGGCACCTGTAGTCCCAGCTACTCAGGAGGCCGAGGCAGGAGAGTGGCATAAACCCGGGAGGTGGAGCTTGCAGTGAGCTGAGATCCGGCCACTGCACTCCAGCCCAGGTGACAGAGGGAGACTCTGTCTCAAAAAAAAAAAAAAAAAAGAGGCTATATGGCAGAAAATAAGTACACTTGCCATGAATTAGAACTGTGTGAAAATAAATGTGGATACTGGTCTTGTGTCATTTGGGCTACTTGGATAAAAAATGAAAAGAATCCTGTCCACCTTCAGAAAGGAAAAAGTGGCCCTTCCTGTGGTCAGTGTAACCCCTTACAACTAGTAATAACCAACCCCCTTGATCCTCACTGGAAAAAAGGGGAATGTATAACCCTAGAAATCAATGGGGCTGGACTGGATCCAGCCCCATTGGGTAAATATCGTGGTTTGAGGAGAAGTTTATAAACACTCTCCTGAGCCAGTATTTCAAACCTTCTATGATGAACTAAATGTGCCAGTACCAGAAATTCCAGGAAAAACAAGAAATTTGTTTTTGCAATTAGCCGAGCATGTAGCCCAGTCTCTCAATGTCACTTCATGTTATGTATGTGGAGGAACTATAATGGGAGATCAATGGCAATGGGAAACCTGAGAATTAGTACCTACAGACCCAGTTCCTGATAAATTCCCGGCTGAAAAGAATCACCCTGATAACTTCTGGGTCCTAAAAGCCTCAATCATTAGACAATGCTGTATAGCAAGAGTGGGGAAGGACTTCACCCTTCCTGAGGGAAGACTCAGCTGCCTTGGGCAAAACCTGTATAATAGTGCTACAAAAACAGCCACCTAGTGGAGTTCAAACCACACTAAGAAAAACCCATTTAGTAAACTCCCAAAGTTGCAAACCATGTGGGACCCACCCAGAGTCCCACCGGGACTGGACAGCCCACTGGATTATACTGGATATGTGGGCATAGAGCTTATGCCAAATTACCTGACCGGTGGGCAGGTCGTTATGTTATCGGCACTATTAAACCATCTTTCTTCCTACTGCCTGTGAAGACAGGTGAACTCCTGGGCTTCCCTGTGTATGCTTCCTGCGAAAAGAGAAGCACAGTTATAGGAAATTGGAAAGATAATTAATGGCCCCTGAGAGAATCATACAATATTATGGGCCTGCTACTTGGGCACAAGATGGCTCATGGGGATACCAGACCCCCATTTACATGCTTAACCGAACTGTACAGTTACAAGCTGTCTTGAAAATAATCACTAATAAGACTGGCAGAGCCTTGACTATTCTTGCCTGGCAAGAAATTCAGATGAGAAATGCTATCAATCAAAATAGATTGGCATTCGACTACTTGCTAGCAGCTGAAGGAAGGGTCTGTAGAAAATTTAACCTTACTAATTGCTGTCTACACATAGATGATCAAGGGAAAGTAGTTGAAGACATAGTTAGAAATATGAAAAAACTGGCACACGTATCCATGTAAGTGTGGCATGAATTTGATCCTGGGGCCATGTTTGGTTCCCAGTACTAGAGAGATTTAAAACTCTTATAATAGGAGTTAAAATAGTAATAGGAACCTGCTTACTGCTCCCTTGTTTGCTATATGTACTTCTTCAAATGATAAAAAGCTTCATTGCTACCTTAGTTCACCAAAATGCTTCAGCACAAGTGTACTATATGAATCACTATGGATCTGTCTTGCAAGAAGACATGGGTAATGAGAATGAAAGTGAGAACTCCCACTAATAAGTGAGATTCTCAAAGTGGGGGAATAAGGGAGGAGACCACCTCTTATATTGTCTTATGCCCAATTTCTGCCTCCAAAGAAAGAAGTAAAAACTAAAAGGCAGAAATGAAATCCACAGGCAGACAGCCCAGTGCCATGCCCTAAGCCTGGTTAAAGATTGACCCCTGACCTAACTGACCTAACTGGTTATGTTATCTATAGATTCCAGACATTGTATGGAAAAGCATTGTGAAAATCCCTGTCCTGTTCTGTTCCATTCTGATTACTGTTGCATGCAGTCCCCAGTCAACTGATCAATTGCTTACTCAATTGATCATGACCTGCTTGCTCAATTGACCCTCTCAAGTGGACCCCTTTAGAGTTGTAAGTCCTTTAAAGGGACAGGAATTGCTCACTCTGGGAGCTCAGTTTTTGGAGACAAGAGTCTTCCTGAAGCTCCTGGCCGAATAAAGCCCTTCCTTGTTTAACTCGGTGTCTGAGGGGTTTTGTCTGAGGCTTGTCCTGCTACAAGGTTACCTGATGCTTTTGCCTCACAGTTCTTAAGATTCTTTCCTTTATCTTGACTTTAGATAACCCGATGACTGTGTGCCTAGGTGATGATCCTTTTGTGATAAATTTCCCAGGTGTTCTTTGAGCTTCTTATGTGTAGATGTCTAGATCTACAGCAAGGCCAAGGAAATTTTCCTCAATTATTCCCCCAAGTTATTTTTCCAAATTTTTAGACACTCTTCTTCCCCAGCAACAACAATTATTCTTTGGTTTGGCTGTTTAACATAATCCCAGACTTCTTGGAGGCTTTGTTCATTTCTTTAAATTCTTTTTTCTTTGCGTTTGTCAGATTTGTTAATTGGAAAGCCTTGTCTTCAAGCTCTTAAGTTCTTTCTTCTACTTTAGTTCTATTGTTGAAACTTTACAGCATAATTTGCATTTTTCTAGGTGTGTCTTTTATTTCCAGGAGTTGTGATTGTCTTTTCTCTATGATAGCTATTTCTCCAGATACTTTTTCAACAATATTCTGTTTTTTTTTTTTTTTTTTTTTTTTTTTTTTTTTTTTAATTTCTCAAAGTTGGTTTTCATCTTTCTCTGGTGTCTCTTTGAGTAGCTTACTAATCAACCTTCCGAATTCTTTATCAATTCAGAGAGTTCTTTTTGTTTTAGATCTATGCTGGAGAGCTAGTATGATCTTTTGGGGGTGTTATAGAACCTTGTTTTGTCATACTACCAGAATTACTTTTCTGGTTCCTTCTTATTTGGGTAGACTCTTTCAGTGGAAAGATCTGGAATTCAAGGGCCGCTGTTCATATTACGTTGTACCACAAGGTGATCCCTTGATGTGGTGCTCTCCCTCTTCCCCTAGGAGTGGAGCTTCCTGAGGGCCAGACTGCAGTGATTGTTATTGCCCTTTTGGGTCTAGTCATCCAGTGAGCTACTGTGCTCCAGGCTAGTGCTGGGGAATGTCTGCAAAGAGTCCTGTGATGTGATTCATCTTTAGGTCTCCCAGTCATAGATATCAGCACCTGCTCTGGTGGAAGTGGCAGGGGAGTGAAGTGGCCTCTGTGGGAGTTCTTGGTTGCAGTTTTGTTTAGGATGCTGGTTTTCTTGAATGCTAATTATGCTAGCAGTGAAGTTGTGACACAGACTCAGGACCTTTGGTTATTCAGGGTGCTGCAGGCTGTGGAATTAGCTATTGCTTTCTCCTTCTTTGGGGCAAGGTTGTTCTGAGTTGCTGCAATGGCTTGAGTTGGCTGGCCACCAGCCAAGAGGTGATAATTTCCAGACAGCACCAGCTGTGTTAGTAGAATGGGGATATAATCTTGCCCTACTTTGGCCAGGATGACTATTTGGGTTCCTCACATGATGGACAAGGCCATAGATCTCCCAAGAGTTTGTCTTTCGTCTTCAGCTACCAGAGTAGGTAGAGAAAAACCATGAGGTGGAAACAGGGTTAGGTGGGTCTGAGTTCAGACTCTCTTTGAGTGGGGCTTGCTGCAGCCACTGAGGGGGATAGGAGGGTGGTTCTTAGGCCAGTGGAGTTACGTTCCCTTTGGGGATTTTGCCTGAATTTTCTGAAACATACAGGTCACCAGGGAAGTCGGGGGAAGCCAGCTATGACAGGCCTCACACAGCTCCCATGTAGCCAGCAAGGCAAGTCTCCCTCCCACCATGCCCTGCTAACAACATTGAATTTATATCCAGGCAACTGGCCAGCAGTGTTGAGATCTTGCCACAGTCTACAAGCCTCCCCAGTGAGAAAGCAAGAAGGACTCTCAGGTCTTACCCCTCCCTGCCTGCCCTCACTGTTGCCTGTGGCTTCTGTGATCGTATCTGCATCATATCATTCACCCCCACAGGATTCTATTCAGGAAAATTTGTGCTAAATTGAAATAATTACAAAGTTCAGCAATGAGATTCCTTCACACTCCAGCTCCTCCCAAGTTCCACTGTCTGCCTTCCTTTCCCCAAGGACCTCTGTGAGAAAAGGACAGGAATGATTTCCCTGAGTTTGAGCTGGGGACCAGGAGTTTCTATAGGGTTTTTCCTGCTGTGGCTTCTACTTTTATGTTTTTCTGGACTCCATAAATCTGTTTCAACTCTAGGTAAGCTTAAATCTGTGAACCACAAATATCTGAGACAGGTCCCAGTCAATTTAGAAAGTTTATTTTGCTAAGGTTAAGGGTATGTGCCTGTGGCACAGACTCAGTGGGTCTTGATGAAATGCGCCTTGTGTGGTAGGGGCACAGCTTAGCTTTACACATTTTAAGGAGACATGAGACATCAATCAACATATATAAGATGAACATTGGTTCAGTCTGGAAAGGCAGGACAGCTCAAAGCAAAGGTGGGACAACTTGAAGAAAGGAGGGGGCTTCCAGATCATAGGCAGATAAGACAAATGATTGCATTCTTTTGAGTTCTGTTTAGTCTTTCCAAGGAGGTAATCAGATGCGCATTTATCTCAGTGAGCAGAGGGATGACTTTGAATAGAATTGGAGGCATGTCTGCCCTAAGCAGTTCCCAGCTTGACTTTTCCCTTTAACTTAATGATTTTGGGGTCCCAAGATTTTTTTTCACAAATCCTTCTCCTGTGATCTATATTTTCAGGTTCCCCAGTGGGGATGTGTGTTCAGAGACCAACTTTTCTCCCTCTCACACTTTGGAAACTGTTTTTCAGCTGTCTCACAGAGTTTGCAGCAGCAAGTTGCTTCTTTCAGAGTCTGTGAATTTGTTCTGTTTTCCTAGTATGTTCTTGGAGGTTCTTGGTGGTTCTTGGAGCAAAACTTTGGTGCATATATGTATTAGTCTGTTTTCATGTTGCTGATAAAGACTTACCCAAGACTGGGTAATTTATAAACAGAAAGAGGTTAAATGGACTCACAGTGCCATGTGGCTGGGGAGGCCTCACAATCATGGCAGAAAAAGAAAGGCACATCTAACTTGGCATCAGACAAGAGAGAAAAGACAGCTAAATGAAAGGGGAAACGAAATCATCATATCTCGTGAAACTTACTACCATGAGAACAGTGTGGGGGAAATTGCCCCCATGATTCAATTATCTCCCACCAGATCCCTCTCATAACACCTGGGAATTATGGCAGCTACAATTCAAGATGAGATTTGGGTGGAGGCACAGCCAAGCCACATCAACATATATTTTAAATCATTGTATCTTCTTGCTGAATTGACCCCTTTATCATTATATACTGATGTTCTTGGTTGCTTCTTATAATCTTGACTTCTATTTTGTCTGATACCAGTATAGCTACTGTTCTTTTTTGGTTTCCATTTGTATGGAATGCTGTTTTTCATCTCTGTATTTGTAGTCTTTGTGCTTTGAAAGGTGAAATGTGTTTCTTGTAGGCAACACATTGGCCATTTTGTTTGTTTCGCTTTGTTGTTTGTTTTGTTTTGGTTCATTCAGCCACACTATGCCTTTAAAGAGTTTAGTCCATTTACATTCAGTGCTATTGTTGATAAATAAGGACTTCCTCCTGCCTTTGATTTGTTTTCTGATCGTTTTGATTTATTTGTTTTCTGATTGTTTTGTATTCTTCCCTGCCTGCCTGCCTGTCCAACCCCTCCCTCCCTCCTTCCCCTTCCTTCCTTCCTTCCTTCCTTCCTTCCTTCCTTCCTTCCTTCCTTCCTTCCTTCCTTTCCTTCCTTTCCTTCCTTTCCTTCCTTTCCTTCCTTTCCTCCCTCCCTCCCTCCCTCCCTCTTTCCTTCCTTTTTTGCTCTCTACCTTCATTTCTTCCTATCTTTCTTCCTTTATGTGAAGGTGGTTTTCTCTGGTGGTATGTTTTAATTTCTTGCTTTACGTTTTTTGCCTATCTGTTGTAGAATTTATTTGACGGTACCATGAGGCTTACAAATAACATCCTATAACCCATTATTTAAAACTGATTATGACATAACACCAATTGTAAAGAGAAAGTAAGTAACACAAAAGTGAAAGAAAACTTTTTCATTAGTTTTCTTTATTAGTTTTCTACACTCTAACTTCATCTCCTCCTCCACCTTTTAACTTCTGTTGTTTCTATTTGTATCTCATTATACTGTCTATGTCTTGAAACGTTGTTGTAGTTATTTTTGATAGGTTCATCTTTTAGTATTTCTATTCAAGATATAAGTAGCTTACACACCACAATTACAGTGTTATAATATTCTGTGTTCGTGTACTTATTATTGACAGCTAGTTTTGTACCTTTGGATGATTTCTTACTGCTTGTGAATGTCCATTTCTTTAACATTGAAGAACTCCCTTTAGTATTTCTTATAGGACAGTTCTGGTATTGATAATCCCTTAGCTTTTGTTTGTATGGGAAAATTTTTATTTCTCCTTCATGTTTGAAGGATATTTTTACTATATATAGTATATACTATACTATATATATCCTTCAAACATGAAGGAGAAATAAAAATATATATATCATATACTATATATACACACACTGTATATATATACTATATATACTATTTATATATACACACATACACGTTTACTTTCCTATCACTACTATTTCTTACTCATTATCCAGATTATCACGTATATATTCCAGTTACTCTAAACCACAACTTGCCTGGCATGTAAGTTGTAACTCAGATGATCATGTCTGCCCTATATCTCAGTTTCCTTGGCACTGATTTGTTTATGCCAGGGAAATCAGAAAAATAATTATGTTGACCCTTTCCTTTGATGATCATTAGTTATAGATGATAAATTTTGATCTCTAATTTTAATCTCACCAGCAGATTGCACTAATAAGCAGCACAGTTAAATGGCCCTGTGGTCCATTAGACCATCATAGACTTAAATGGTATTATGTACACACTGTAGTATAGTTCTACTCTAATATTTCCTTTCTTTATATTTTTATATAAAACCAAAATAAAACAATTAGGAATAATAAGATTTTAAGTTTATCTTTTTATGTTTTCCTCTTCTTTTAAATCTCTGGAGTTTGCAGAAAGATAGCCGTCTAGATACAACCAGGAGGAATATGTACCACATAGGGACCAGGACACCAGAAAGACTGGCACACTCTGAGGAGATCTTTGGAGGGAAGGCATTGAGAGTAAATGGAGAGAGGACACAGGTGCTGGGCTGAAAGGGAAGGAAGCTGGGGACACTGCATGGGGCTACCATGCACTAGGATTTGTTCCTGGCCCCTAATGATTCCTGAAGAGGGGTGAGTTGAGCACATGAGGTGCAACTCACTCTATGTGATATGGTTTGGCTGTGTTCCCACCCAAATCTCATCTTAAATTGTAGCTACCATAGTTCCCACGTGTTGTGGGAGGGACCCCATGGGAGATAATTTAATTGTGGCGCAGTTTCCCCCATATTGTTCTCATGGTAGTGAAAAAGTCTCATGAGAAATGATGGTTTTATAAGAGGAAACCCATTTCATTTGGCTCTCTTTTCTCTCTTGTCTGCCACCATGTAAGATGTGCCCTTCTTTTTCCACCATGATTGTGAGACCTCCCCAGCCACGTGGAACTGTGAGTCCATTTAACCTCTTTCTGCTTATAAATTACCTAGTCTCAGGTATGTCTTTATCATCAGTGTGAAAACGGACTGATACACAATGGATCTCTGGAATCCTAGCAGTAGGACCTCTCAAAACCCCCATGGACACTTGAGTTGACAGGGACAGCTGCTTAGAGAGGTGTTAGGGGTGCATTAGTCCATTTCATAATACTAAAAATAATTGCCTGAAAGTGGGTAATTTCTAAAGATAAAAGGTTTAATTGACTCACAGTTCAGCAGGAATGGGGAGGTCTCAGGAAACTTATATTCATGGCAGAAGGAGAAGGGGAAGTAAGGTACTCTCTTCTCAAGGCAGCAAGAAAGAGAAGTGCCAAGGGAAGAGGGGAGAGCCCCTTAGAAAACCATTAAATTTTGTGAGAACTCACTATTATAAGAACAGCATGGGAGAAACTGCCTCCATGATTCAATGACCTCCACCTGGTCTCTCCCTTGGTGTGGGAATTATGAGAATTACAATTCAAGATGAGATTTGGGTGGGGACACAAAGCCTAACCATATCATTCTGACCCTGACTCCTCCAAAATCTCATGACTTTTTCACATTTAAAAAGCAATCATGCCTTCCCCATAGTCCCCCAAAGTCTTAATTCATTTCAGCATTAACCCAAGTGTCCAAGTCCAAAGTCTCATCTGAGACAAGCCAACTCCCTTCTGCATACAAGCCTGTAAAATCAAAAGCAAGTTAGTTACTTCATAGATACAATGGAGGTATGAGCATTGGGTAAATACACCCATTCAAATTGGGAGATATTGGCCAAAACGAAGGGACTATAGGCCCCATGCAAGTCCTAAGTCCAGCGGGGCAATCAAATGTTAAAGATCCAAAATAACCTGCTTTGATTCTATGTCTAACATCCTGGTCACCCTGATGCAAGAGGTGGGCTCCCACAGCCTTGAGCAGCTCCACCCCTGTGGCTCTACAGGGTATAGCCCCCTCTCCTGGCTGCTTTCATGGGCTGGCATTGAGTCTGCAGGTTTTCTAGGTGCACAGTGCAAGCTGGGTACAAGCTGTCAGTGGATCCATCATTCAGGGGTTTGGAGGCCCGCTTCTCACATCTCCACTAGGTGGTGTCCCCATGTGGACTCTGTGTGAGGGCTCTGAACCCACATTTCCCTTCTGCACTACCCTAGCAGAGGTTCTCCATGAGGGCTCCACCCTTACAGCAAACTTATTCCTGGCCATCCAGGCATTTCCATACATCCTCTAAAATTTAGGGGGAGGTTCCCAAACCTCAATTCTGGATTTCTGTTTACCCGTAAACCCAATACCATTTTAAGAAAGAACGAAGCTGATCTGAAAGAGGTGAAAAACCGAAAAAGTCACTTTAAGAATGCAATCTCAAGTATTAACAGCAAAATCGAGCAAGCTGAGGACTCTCCAAGTTCAAAGATCAATTATCTGAAATAACTCAGTCAGACAAAATCAAAGAACAAATATTAAAGAAGAATAAATAATACCTCCAAGAAATATGGGATTATGTAAAGAGATCAAATCTATGACTCATTGGCATCCCTGAAAGAGAAAGTAAGCAATTTGCAAAACATATCTTAGAATATTGTAGATGACAATTTTTCCAATCTTGCTAGAAAGGCGAACATTCAAATTCAGGAAATGCAGAGAAACCTTGTGAGATAGTACACACACACACACACACACACACACACAGACACACACACACAACAAATTCCCAAGACACATAGTCATCAGATTCTCCATGGTCTCAATAAAAGAAAAAATGTTAAAGGCAGCTAGAGAGAACGACAAGTCCTCTACAAAAGGAAACCCTTCATGTTAACAGCAGACTTTTTTTTAGCAGAAATCCTACAAGCCAGAAGAGATTGGGGACCTGTGTTCTGAATGCTTACAGAAAAGAAATTCCAACCAAGAATTTCATATCCAGCCAAACTAAGCTTCATAAGCAAAGGATAAATAATATTCTTTTCAGTCAAGCAAATGCTGAGGGAATTTGCTGCCTATGAGATGTGCCTTACAAGAGGTCCTGAAGGGAGTGCTAAATATGGAAAAGATCATTACTGACCACTGAAAAACACACATAAGTACATAGACCACTGACATTATAAAGCAACCACACAAACAAGTCTGCATAATAAACAGTTAACAATATAATGACAGGATCAGATTTGCATATATCAATATTAACTTTGAATATCAACAACAAAATGTCCCCATTAAAAGGCACAGAGTAGCAAGTTGGGTAAAGAAGCAAGACTCAACAGGATGCTGTCTTCAAGAGACTCATCTCACATGCAATGCCACTAATAGAGAAGCATAATTCTTTTTTTTTTTTTCTTCAGCTGGAGTCTTGCTCTATTGCCCAGGCTGGAGTGCAGTGGCATGATGTTGGCTCACTACAACCTCTGCCTCCCAGGTTCAAGTAATTCTCCTGCCTCAGCCTCCCAAGTAGCTGGGACTACAGGCACATGCCACCACACCCAGTTAATTTTTTTGTATTTTAGTAGAGACAGGGTTTCACCATGCTGCCCAGGCTGGTCTCAAACTCCTGAGCCCAGGCAATCCGCCCACCTAGGCCTCCCAAAGTGCTAGGACCATAGGCGTGAGCCACTGCACCTGGCCGACAAGCATAATTCTTTCTCTGGTATATTAAATATTTCATCATGGTAGGATCTATTGCTGGGGAGTTAATATAATCCTTTAGTAATGTCATAACTCCCTGCTTTTTTATACTTCCAGAATTGTTATGCTTGTTCCTTCACAGCTGGAGAAACAGTCACTTCTTTTTACTTTGAATTTATTTTTGTTTGAAAGGACATTTTTCTCTTGTTAATATGACTGTATGTATATTTAGTAGGGCCATTTGGCTTTGCTTCTGGGTGTTTTCAGTGGCAGTGGATGTATGAATTCCTTGGTTATAGATAGTTAGTGTGCTGGCTTTTTCAAATGCCAATAGTGGTAGCAGTATACGGGGAGTTTGAGCAGGCCCATGGCCTCCCACAAAGACAGGGTGGCACAGGCCTTGAGAAGCTAAGGCTGTCTTCCACATGTTTTCTTCTTTGTTTTCTTCATTATGATCCACTTGTCCATTTACATGTCATTACACCACTACACTAAAATAATTTCTTAGATTTGTTTTCTGCTTGATTGATTTGATTTCTAAAATGTCTATTCTGCTATTTACAGTATAGAATATATATTTTTATTCTAAAATTTTAATTTTGTTAAAATTATTTTACAATGTCATCAGTGAATAATGATTGCTTTATAGCTACCTTATCAATATAAATACTTTTCCTTTTCTTAATTCCCATATTGCACTAAGTATAACCTGCAACATAGTATTGAATAAAAGTGATAAGAGAAGATATTTTTGTCTTGTTTCTTAACCGAGAGGGAAAGAATTTAGACTTTCACCAATAAGTATGATATTAGCTGTAGGTTTTTCAAAGATGCCTTTTATCATATTGAGGAAGTTTCCTTGTGTTTCTAGTTTTCTGAGAGTTGCTATTATGAATAGTCATTGTATATTATCAAATATTTTGTCGACATATACTGTATTAAGATAATCATTTGTGGTTTTTCATTTATTACTTTGTTTTTAAGATTTTTAATTTTAAAAATATTTAATTGACAAGTAAAAACTATGTAAGATTCTATGTGAGTACAATATGATTTGATATATGTATACACTGTGAAATAATTACTATATCATGTTAATTAACACATCCATAATATCAAAGAGTTACACGTCTGTGTATGTGTGTGTGTGTTAAGAACACTTAAGATCCACTCTCCTAGCAATACAGTATTATTAACTATAGTCACCAGGATGTATACTAGATTTCTAGAACTTTATCATCTTATAACTGACAGTTTGTATCCTTTGAGAAATATATTTCCTTCCGCCAAACCCCAATTCATGGCAAGCAGTGTTCTTCCCTCTGCTTCTAAGACTTCTACTTTTTAAGATTCCACATACAAGTGAGATCACACAGTATTTGTTATTCTGTGGCTGACTTATTTCACTCAGAATAATATTCCCAAGGTTTATTCATGTTGTCACAAATGACAGGAGTTTCTTTATTTTATGGCTGAACATATTCCATTGTATTTCTATGATATATTTTCTTTATTGATCTGTTGAAGGGCACTTAAGTTTGTACCATACCTTTCTTTCATTTTTTCTTAATGTAGGTCTTATCACTATACATTTCCTTCTTATAACTGCTTTTCCACATATCGTTAAGTTTTTGTATGTTGTCTTTCCAATTTTGTCTAAAGATACTTTTTGATTTGCCTTTTGATTTCTTTGACCTATTGATTATACAGAAGTGTTGTTTAATTTCTACATATTTGTGAATTTTTCAAAATTCCTTATATTATTATTTCTAATTTTATGATATTGTGCTCAGAAAAGTCACTTGATATGATCTGAATCTTTTAAAATTTGTTAAGACTTGTTTTATGGCCCAATATATAATCTCTCCTGGCTAATGTTCCATATGTGCTTGAGAAGAATGTGTATTCCACTGATGTTGAGTGAAATGTTTTACATATGTCAGTTAGATCTGTTTGGTCTATAGTGTTATTCAAGTTTCTGTCTTCTAATTGATTTTCGGTTTGGGCAAACTACCCTCTGTTCAAAGGGGGATAATGAAGTTTCCTGCTATTATTACATTGCTGCCTGTTTGTCCCTTCATTTCTGTTAACATTTGACTTAAAACATTAAGTCTTTCACTGTTGGTTGAAATATATATTTTAAGTATTTAGGCCCTGAGTTACAGGGCCTTTATGTGGGAATCACAGTAGGTGTGACTCCTGGGTCCCTAGGTAGATGACTCTGGTAGCAGGACCAAGGCCAAATGGAGATATATATACACTTAAAATTTTATGTTATCTTAATGAATTGATCCTTTATTATATAGTGACCTTATTTGTCTCTTGTGACAGATTTTGTCTGAAAGTCTATTTTTTCTAATAAAAGTATAGCCAACCCCTGTTATGTTTACTGTTTTTATGGAATATATTTTTCATCCCTTCCCTTTCAGTCTATGTGACACTAGGGCTAAAGTAGGACTCTTGTAGGCAACATATTTTTGGCCTTTTTTTCCAATTTATTCATCCACTCTCTTTTGATTGGAGAATTTAATCCATTTACATGCAAAGTAATTATTGATAGTTTAAAAAACTTACAATTTTTTCATTGCTTTTCGATTGCTTTGTAATATCTTTGGTCCTTTCTCTCATCTTCCTTTATGATTTATTTGTTGATTTTTATAGTGGTATGCTTTAATTTCTTTGTTTTTGGTAGATCCACCAGAGGTTTTTTTCTTTGTTGTTACCATAGGACTTATACAAAACATCTTACAATTAATACCATGTATTCATGAATCTGCATGTTTATTCCTTCTCAAGACTTTTCAGTCCGTATTTCTTTAAACTTTCTGCCACTTCTTTTTCTTTTTCTCTTCTATATATGTGTTCTCATAATTCTATATATGAAGGCTTGATGGTATTCCATATGTTTCTTATATTTTCTTCTCTCTTTTTAATTTCTTTTTATATCTCTAATGCTAATTTCAAATGGTGGCCTGTCTTGAAGTTTGCCATTTTTTTCTTCTTCATGATCAAATCTTGTATTAAAACTCTCTATTGAATATTTAGATTTATCATTGCATTCTTTAACTCTAGAATTTCTGTGTGGTTCTTTTTTATGGTTTATAGTTTATATTTCTTAAGCTTCTCATTTTGTTTATGCATTCATTTACTAATGTAATTTAGTTCTCTGTGTATTCTTAAATCTCATTGAGCTTCTCTAAGGATGATCATTTTAAATTTTTTTCAAGCAATTTATAAATCTCCCTTTATTTGGAGTTCTGATGCTAGAACTTTATTAATTCCTTTGGTGGTGACTTGTTTGCCTGATTCTTTGTATTCATGCAGTCTTGCATGTGTATGTTTACATGGAGTAAACATTTCTTTCTGGTATTTATGACTGATTTTGGCAGGTAAAAGCCTTCTCCTGTTGGGTCCCCAGGCTGATAGGATTGCCTCTGGGATCGATAGGATTGACTCTGGGATCACAGTTGAGTCAGGGTGGGAGCCAGGTCAAGTGGCTGCTGCTGGGTCTGCAGTGGGATCTGTGGTTGGTGCTTATCACCAGGGATTGAAATAGATATGGGTCCTGTGTGGTTCCTTGGTGGACTGGACTGTCACCCAAGTCTGCAGGTCTGTCTCTTGGGGCACAGATGGGCATGTCTCCTTCTGGGATTTTAAGTGGGCAGGACTGCTCTCAGACCACAGCTAAGAAGGGATAGAGCTGAGTTTTAGGGTCATTTCAGTTGGGCCTGAGTTACAGGGCCTTTAGGTGGGAATCACCGTAGGTGTGACTGGGCCTCTGAAACTATGGTTGGTGAGTCTGCCACTTGGGAGTAGATATCCCTTCTCATGGCTGTGGAATATTGGTGCTGTGGAGATATAAACAGGGGACCTCTTATTCTGTTATCTGGTTGATATCACCCTTTTCTAATTTGTCAATATAGTTATTTACATTTGTCGATTCCTGAATATAAAACCAACCTTGAATTCCTGTAATAAACTCTACTTAATCATGAGGTATTATCGCTTTTTCATACTGCAAGATTTGTTGTGCCAGATTTTAAGGAATTCATGTCTCTGTTCATAAAGGTATTGGTCTATAATATTTTCTATAGTCTTACATGTATGTGTGTGTTATAATCCCAGTAAACATGAATTTGTAGTAATATCTCTGACTTCAATAAAGTGCCAAAGGATTTATTATAGCTTTTGTTCTTCATTATCTGTAACTTCCCTCTTCAACAATAAGAAACCACCCACCACTTTTCTTATGTATTTCTTTAAAAGTTCATTTTGTCTTTAATGTTATAGTTTAGAGCCAAACATAATTTTCTGAGGGTTATTAAGTCAGTCTCTCCCCACCTCCCATTTAGTGTGGCTGTGTTATATATTTGTGATATAATTATCTTCATTTGGTCCTGGAGTATCCCAATATTTTGGTTATTTTTTAAAAATTTTTCTGTTTACATACATTAAATTTAACCATTTGAGGGTTATAATTCTATAGCATTTAAATTTCTTAAATTTTTATTTATATTAATTTTTCAGAGAGAGGGTCTTTCTTGCTATGTTGCCCAAGCTGGACTTGAATTCCTGGGTTCAAGCAATAACACCTGCCTCAGCCTCCTAAGTAACTTGGAGTACAGGAATACACTCGTTATGCCTGGCAATTTCTGAGTTTTGACAAATCTGCAGAGCCCTGAAACCACAACTCACTGCTATATAGAACAGTTTTACTGTGTGTCTTTTTCATATTCAATCCTCCTACCCCATTCAACCAACCACTAGCAACTACTGATTTGTTTTCTATCTTGATTGCATTGCCTTTTTCAGAAGATCATATTAATGCAATCATATAGTAGGTAACTTTTTTTTTCTGTCTGGTTTCTTTTACTTAGCAAAGTGCATTTAACATTTATCCATGTTGTATGAAACAATAGCCATTTCTTCTTATTGCTGAGTATTACCGCACTCTTTGTTTTTCCATTCTTTTGTCCGAGGACATCTTGGTCATTTCTAGTTTTAGTGATTATGAATAAAACTGCTATAAAAGTTTTTATATGTGAACATAATTTTTCAAATCACCTGGAAGAATACTTAGAAGTATAATTGCTGGGCCATATGGCAAGTCCATATTTAACAACAACAAAATAAAAAACACAAAAATAGCCAAACTGCCACCCAAAGTGCATGAATCACTTTGAATTCCTATAAGTGATAAATGTTCTATATCCTTGCCTGCATTTGGTATTGCCCATTATTTAGATTTTAGTTATTTTAATGGATGTTTAGTGGCATCTCATTATTGTGTTTTTGTTTTTGAGACAGAGTCTCCCTCTGTTTCCCAGGCTGAAGTGCAGTGGTGCGGTCTCTGCTTACTGCAACCTCTACCTCCTGGCTTCAAGCAATCTCAGCCTCCCAAGTAGCTGGGACTACAGGCATGCACCACCACACGTCGTGCTAATTTTTGTATTTTTAGAAGAGACAGGGTTTCATCATGTTGGCCAGGCTGGTCTCAAAGTCCTGACCTCAGGTGATCTGCCTGCCTCAGCCTCCCAAAGAACTGGGATAACAGGCGTGAGCCACTGCACCTGGCCTCTCATTATTATTTTAATTTGCATTTCCCCAATTACAAATGGCATTGAATATCACTCCAAGTATTTTCCATCTATGTTTTTGAAGTTCTGTTTAGATCTTTTGTCAATGTTTTATTGGGTTGTTTGCTTCTTGTTGAATTTTAAGAATTTTTACATATTCTAGATGAAGTTCTTTATCAGATACATGATTTGAAAATATTTTCTCCCAGTCTGTGGTTTGTCTTTTTTTTATTTTTCATTTATTTATTTATTTATTTATTTATTTTTATTTAAGTTCCAGGATACATGTGCAGAACATGCAGCTTTGTTACATAAGTATACGTGTGCCATGGTGGTTTGCTGCACCTATCAACCCATCACCCAGGTTTTAAGCCCCGTTTGCATAAGCTATTTGTCCTGATGCTCTCCCTCCCCTCACCACCCCCACCCAATAAGCCCCAGTGTGTTCCCCTCGCTGTGTCCATCTGTTCTCATTGTTCAACTCCCACTTATGAGTGAGAATATGCGATACTTGGTTTTCTGTTCTTCTGTTAGTTTGTTGAAGATGATGGCTTCCAGCTTCATCCATGTCTCTGCAATGGACATCTCATTTCTTTTTGTGGCTGCATAGTATTCAGCCGAGTATATGTATGTGGCTTATTTTTTCATTCTCTTAACAATATCTTTTGCAGATTTATTTTTAAATTTTTATTGATATCTATTTTATTGATATTTTCTTTCATGGATGTTGCTGTTGGTGCTGTCTCTAAACACTGATTGCCAAAGTCATGAAGATTTTCTCCTATTAATTACATATTTTACAGTTTTATATTTTACATTTTGGTCTATGATCCAAGTTTTGTATGAGGTGTGAGTCATGTGCTGGGGCTTATTATTTTTACTTTTGTCTTTTTGCATATGGTTATTCATTTTTTTCCAACACAATTTGTTGAGAAGACTACCCTTTCTTCATGGAATTACCTTTGAAACTTTGCCAAAAACTGTTGAGTATATTTGTTAGGGTCAATTTCTGGGCTTTCTGTTGATGTTTATGTATGTGTCTATCCTTTCTCTAGTCCTGCATTGTGTTGATTGCTGAAGACTTTAGAGTGAGTTCTCCAATTTCCTTCTTTTTACAGAATGTTTAGCTAATAATCTAGTTATTACCTACTAAAAATTTAATGGATTTTTTAGTGGGGATTGTGTTGACTATATGCACCATATTAGAAATAATTAATATCGTAACAGTATTGTGGTTTCCAATCCATAAACTTGACATCTCTCTCAATATATGTAATTTCTTTAATTATTCTCATCCATGTTTTATAGCTTATAAAAACATAATTTAATAGATTCATATAAAAGTGGTTCACTTGAGGATGGTTATTGTGGATTGAAATATTTTATATTCCATATGTGAATTTCTGGTACATCAGAATACAATTAAGTTTTGTAAATTGAACTTGTACCTGGCAACCTTAATTAGGGTCATGGACTACTCCCAGAAAAAAACAGTAGATGCATTGGGAATTTCTACATAGAAAATCATGGCATCAGATTACAAAAGAAGACTTTTATTTCTTTCCTTCTAATCTGTATGCCTTTTATTTGTTTTTCTTGCTTTATTGCACTAGCTAGGACTTTCAATATGCTATTGAGTAGGAGTGGTGAGAGAGCACATCCTCTTCTTGTTCCAGGTCTTAAGGAGGAAGCAATCAATCTCTCACCATTAAGTATAATGTTCACTGTAGACTTTTCATAAATACTCTGTACCAGGTTAAAGAGTTTACTTTCCAACACAGTTTGCTGAGAGTTTCCATCATAAATGGATATTACTTTTTACCAAATTATTTTTCTACATCTGTTTAGATGATAATATGCCTTCTCTTATTTAGTCTGTTACTATGATCAAATTCACTAATTGACTCAATATTGAACCAGTCTTCCATTCTGTAGATAAAGTACCAGGTCATGATGTGTTATCCTATTTATATATCATTAGACTAAATTTGCTAATAATTTGTTAGACATTTTTGTGTCGATTTTCATGAAAGACATTAGCCTGATTTTGGTAATATGTTGGACTCATAAAAGGCTGAGAACAGTTCCCTCTGATTCTATTTCCTGGAAGTATTTATATAGTACTGGTGGTATTTATTTTTTAGTCTGATAGAATTTATTGAAATCATTTGGTCCTAGAGCTTGATTTATAAAGTTTTTACTACAATTCAAAAGACGTAGGAGTATTTAGCTTATCTACTACTTTTTTGATAAGCTTGGGAGTTTGTATTTTGTGGAATCAGGCCATTTCATCTAAGTTATGGAATTTATAAGCATAGATTTTTAGTAGTATTTTCTTACTATCTATTTAAAATATCGGTACTGATATCTCCACTTGATACTGGTAAATTATGTCTCCTCTCTTTTGTCTTAGTTAGCTTAGCTAGAGTGTAAACTTCAGTAATAAAGCAATGTAATTTATGAGAGGTACAATGAGAAATAGAAAGTGCATGTTAAGAAGAGGAAATTTTGATTTATGTTTTTTCCTTTGCACATTAAGCAAGAGGACAACTAAAGACAAACATAGAAGACTAACAAAATATCTTTAAGAAGGTAGATAAAACTGATATACATAAAATTCTGCACTCTAAATAAATAAATAAATAAATTATCTTCTTTTTGGGGGTTCCTCGAATAGACACAAAAATTTACGCTATATTGCTTCACTGAGATAACTTCCTAAAAATCTAAGCTAGTAGTACTACTACATGTAACATTCTCTTACTTCATTGCATAGAAACTAAACATTAATTAATGACAAATATCATAACAGTGGTAAATCCTAGTAATTGTGATCTTATTAGATATTAAGCAATTTGCAAAAGAAACTGGAACCTTCTGCTACGTAAAACAAGGCAAAATGAGATATAATCAACCCTTCTAAGATATGTTAATTTCTCTTTGAAATATAATCAATTTTAAAGGATGACTCCACTGCTTGGAACCATGTAAAAAAATGCTATGTGTTAGTAATGCCATGGGATCCTTAGGGTGTTGCTTGACCAACCAGAAACCTCTGTGGCTGGCGCCGCCTCTGCTTGAGTTTTGCTCATGCCTCCTGCTCTCGTTCTGCCCACTTGACCCAGCAGGCTGTGCTTGGCTCATGCTACTGGCCTAGGTCCCACAGCTGCCAAGGACGAGCCAGGTGCAGAGCAGCAAGGGGTGTGTGAGTGAGCAAGTATGGGGTCTGGACATTGTGCACAGCCAAGCATGGCTGTGGTGGGGCAGGCAGTTTCAGGCACTGGCACAGGTGCCAGCTCCTTCGAGGCTGCAGCTGGACCAGAGGTAAAAGTGGCTTCCGCTGTGGGCACCAGTGTCTGGACAAGGGAAATAATTACACCCAAAAGCTTAGAGATGCCAGGACCTGCAGAGCCCCAAAAAGGATGTTACAGCTGTTGCAACTCTGGCTTGGGGATCCCTGATGTCTTGGCTCCCAGAAGGGCTGGAGCTCTCCTCTCCTTCTCATTGCCCGCAATGTGGGGAGTAGGGGATGTGTTTCAGCCCTGTTTGTGTTATGGCTCTTTCCGTCCTGCCATTCAGCATGTCCTAAGTTCTTGTTCTATGTCTATGGAGAATGAGGTATGTGGACAATTCAGGGTGAGCAAGGTGGAGAGGAGCTTCCTTGAGCTACAGAACAGCTCTCAGAAGGCCCAAAGTGGGTAGCTCCTTTCCGCAGGCAGATCGTCCTGATAAGCGTCCAGCTCTCAGCAGGAAGGAGACCCACAGTGGGTAGCTCATTTTTACAGGCAGGTCAGCCCAACAAGTTGAGGAGACCCACAGTGGATAGATCCTTCCCACAGCTGATAGTCCTGATGTCTGTGTTAGTCTGGCTGGGTCCAGGGTTGTTATGGGCTCAAAACGCAGCTGGTGTGTGCTGACTGGTCCATGGGCAGCCATAAGCACCATAAGTTTTTTCTCTTGGCCATGGAGTCCACTCAGAACTAGCAGTCCTGTCCCCAGGTTTTAGGCCATCTTGGCTTGAAGGTGGAGCTTCACCAGGTACCCACCCCTTTCCGTCCAGGAATCTGTCTGCCTCCTGCTGCCATCAACATTTTGTCCGTGGTGCCCAGCTGCTCGTGCTGAAGGGGGCCTGCAGGCCCACGCTAAGCTGCCCTCAGTACCCCCTCAGCCTCCTTCCTGTTCTTGTTGCTGCAAGGTAGCAGAAGGCTGGTGTTTTAGCACTGCCCTGAGTATGCAAACTCCTAGCTGGGTTGTGACAGTGCCCAGGTTTGGCCACAACTTTAATCCAAAATCAGAGGGGTTACTGGGAGCTGGGGAGGAGCGGGAGCAGGCATTTCCAAGCCTGTGGGAACAGGGGGTCTTCCTGCGCCCCTGAGAGCACAGGGATACCTGGGTCTGGAGCTGAGTCTGGGCAGCTGCAGCTGCACCCAGGAGTGCAGGGTTCCTGCCACGCCAACTCGATAGAGGGTAGGGGTCTCACCTGTTCCTGGCTCCTGGCGGCCTGTGGGGCGTGCAACCCCAGCCACGTCTCCTGTGCTGCAGCGGGCATCTTCACAATGGCTGCTCCATACAGGCCGCTGCTGCCATCAATAATGAATAGCGTAAATCAACATTTTTGTTTGTACTTATATTTTTTTAAAGTAGAAAATTAGTGCAGTTCCTTTGGCTTGTAACACAAATATATGTTTTCTTTATCTTTTTTATAGAAATTTCTTTCAATATGCATCTGTATCAGAGAATGCTTCTGGTTTGTTATGTAATTTTTATGATGCTCTGAGATTATTATGAAAATATTGGGGAGAAGTAATTAAACATTCTTTATTCCACAGCTTATCTAATAATGTTTTTATATTCTTATTAATATTAGACTGGTAGAATTGGCAATTTATAATTTTTTTCTTTTTTAATAGCAGTAATTAAGAACCATTACTAATTTGAGGTCAAACTATTTCTTTAAGTACATTCAATTCAATACACTGGAGAATGAAAAATTGTAATGCTATCGGACTCTTCTGTAACACCTGTAATCAGATAAGCCATTTCCCATATGTTAAGACTTTTTATTCCATGGAAGATGCTACTGAAGAAAAAGTATGTGTCTCAAGCTTACCAGACCTTTGTATGTCTGAACACAGTTGATGATAATAGATTAATTTCATGTTCCATATACTTCAGAATGAATTTTCATTCTAATTAACTACAGTGTTTTTCAGTGAGTTACTGGCTTCTTTTGAAAGGTTACAAAAAGTGCCTATGATAGGTCTATATCTCTACTAAAAAAATTTGTTTGAAGCAGAGGTAATTGAATAAAGTGTGGTTATAAAAAATAACTCAGATATTTACTATTATCACTATGTGTTAAAATTGAGTAAAAAAGTAACACTCCACAAAATAGAATATTAAGGGATTCATGTCCATTTAATATACAAATTACAATGATTGTCTCACTTAATTTTCCTTACACTTCTTTGCAGCCATTTTAATCCTGCAAATTTGTCAGTAACATTTCTTATGCAAATTTGCTAAGAGTATAAAAACACATATTTGCTTCATAAAACACAATTGGACTTCTTTTTCTCTATAACTTTATCTTTCTACTCTTATTCACTACAAAACACATTGGCTTAACTAGCAACATAACTTGTTTTTAATGTCTCATCTCAATTCCTGGTTAATTCATCAAGGTGGCTTCTGTCTCTAACACTTAATTGTAATCGTCATTAATTAGGGTCAGTTGTTTGCTGTTTTGTGTCTACTTTGCTTAATCTCATCAGCACCATTCACCTAATAGATTATTGTTTGATTTTTCTTCTTTTCCTCCCACTCCTCCTTTCTCCTCTCCCTCTTTCTTATGATTCCTCTTCCTTCTCTTCTCCTCCTCCTTCTCTTTCCCCCAACCCCACCACCCTTGAGTGAGATACCCTTCTTTTCTTGTACATTGCTGCTGCTGGGCATGGCATGAATTTGCAATGAAAAGTTACAATAATAATTATCCAGTCTTTAAGCAATTTATGCACTGTGGCAAAAAAAAAAAAAAAAAAAAAAAAAAAAGATCCCAAAGTGTGTAAAAAACAAAACAAACTTTTCATATGGCTCAAATGTCATTTCTGTGTTTTAGTTGAAACAATATGTCTTTCCTAAAATATATTATAAAATGAACTTTAGTGATAAGTTAACCATGTTGCTTAAAGGATATAAAATGAATGGCTTCTTCTAAAATGAAAATGAATACATACAATAGAGTTGCTTTGTTAATTTAAACATCTTAAAGGTAATTTTTCAAACTGTTTCGGTGGCCTGGAGCCAAATTTTATGCTTCAGGTGAACAAAAATCTATCCTTTCCAAATGAACACTATGGACTGGCAGTTTACTCAGAGGAAAGAAATGTTTAATGTATTTTCTTTGCTGTAACTATCAATAATGATATAGATAAACTGTAAAATATAAAAAGAACCTTTTGTGGAGAATAAGCTTTGCTTCATCACCCTGTTAAGATAAATGCAATTTGTACTCACAGAAAAACAAAAATTTAAACTAAAATGTAGTACCATGTCACATCAGTTTTAAAAGGCTTACTTATGTCTCAGCCATATGGTTGAACATCAGAAAAATAATGTCAACTAGATATATTATTTCACCAAAAGACAAAACTGTGTTTTTGTTTTCTGGCTTAAAATATTGCTATTCTAAATATTTTTCCCTCAAAGCTCATGAATATACCATATATATAAAATAATACCAGTGAATTATGAAACTGTAAACTATTCAGTGTTTGAATAAACTAATAATGAATCTCAAAGTATGGAATAAATCCATATACTATATAGCACACAATTAACTCTTCATAGGCTAATAGATTTTGAAACTATGAAACTGGATTATTTTCCTATAAAACTTGATTATTTTATAATTGTGATAGGGAAATTAAGATCTAGTAAAAAATAGTGATCAAGATTTATTGAGAATTTGTATGTAAGACCAGGAGACAGTGATTATATCTTTATAGCAGCAAATACAAAAATGCTTGGCAGTTTCAGTTGCAGTTAAGTGGAATGGATTCTAATGGCATTATTTGCCTTGGAATCTACAGGAAGGAAATGCATTATTTGAAAAACTGATGAATAGAAGAAATGAGGTCAAGGCTTTGGGCAGTGAAAGGGAGGCCTCTGAAAAGAGTTGAAAAAGGAAAGTGTGGGCCAGATCAGAAGAACAACGCAAGTGTTATGTTGTATTCTAAGAAAGTGTAATGCTATATCAGGGTGCCTGGGGGAACAAACTTCATGAACAACATGAGTACTCCCAATTCAAATTAAATTTACAAGCCTAGTTTTTGATATGCAGATTCTTAAAAAAAGGAGGTAAAAAAGCCAAGAACCAAACAACATAGCCCAGACTTCTGTTTGTGATCGATCTATGATTGGATCACTATGAGTCAATACCATCAACCAAAAAATAGTACCTTCCTGGACAAAAATCCCATATTATTTAATAGTTTCTTCTTTTTCTTTTGTGTTCTATACAGCCGAAATACTCTTGTTTAAGTTATTTTCATTTCTCGCCCTATAGAAAAAGTGATATTGTTACATAGGTAATTATCATGTTTCGTTTCAAAAATAAGTTTCTATTGTATTTCTTTTGTGTTAACTTTAAAAATTAGTAATAACTGACATCTTTATCATAGATTTTCTTACCAATTCAAACAAATATTTTTTTACGCATCTGTTTACTTTTTTTTTTAGTAGCATTTTTAGAATTATTTTTTCACATTTTCTGTTAGGATTTGTTAGCTCTTTAATCTTTTTATTCTTTGTCACTTTTTGGTGGATATAACAAGACTCCTAATATTGCATATTAATTTTCTACCCACCACTTTACTATATAATTTAGTGTTTATAATATCCTCTTGGTTTAGCTGATATAGTTATCAAAAACAAGTAATAAATTTACCTTCTTTCCAATTCCTGTAATTCACTTTTTTCTTTTCTCCTTGAAGTTGCTATTTAAATAGCCAACACTCAAAGTCACTCTTGAGCTAAGGTGTCATGATAAATTCATTAGGTCATTTTGGATTTTTTTTTTTTTAAATGAAAGCAGTATACTTTAGAATGCTTTGAAGTACTAATGAACAAAATGAATGAAAGCATGCCTAGGAGGGTAATGCTTGTGATAGGGTTCTGAAACAGAGCAGTTGACTTATATGGCCCTGAGTATTCCAAGAAATGATGTGTTAACCTCATTTAATGATGAAGTAATCAAGGCAGAAGCAGCATCAGCCTTTTGTTCTTTCCTTTGTTTTATCTAACATTGTTTGGTTTGCTGTCTTTCTCTCAACCACTTTCTGATGCTCATTGAGGTACTTAAGCTGCTCTGGCATCAAGTTTCCCTTTTCGATGGTTTTCCTTTAGTACTAAGGGCTAAGTGTGCTCATCTTCTCAAATATGTTGTCAGTTAGACTTGGGGGTCTACTGTCCACTTGGTTCTAGTGATCACTCATGTTAATCCTGAAGTGATACTAACCTCTAAATCTAGTTAGTCTCTTGGCACTACCAGGTACACTATTTATTGACCTCCCCTTTGATATGTGTCATGTATGGGACAGCATAGTTACAACTTAGTGCAAACTGAGAGCCTTGGCTGTTGCCAACACGGAGATCAGAAAATTTCTGAATGGGATGCAAAATGTGGTTGAGGTTATAGCACCAGCATTCCTCCTGAGGGTTCACAGTGGAATGAGGTAAAGAGATCCTGTAGAAGAGGCTATAGAAAGACAACCTGTATTGGGAAGCAGCTACGTGCCTCAGTCCTTGTCCTGGAGTTCAGCTTTTCTCGTGGGACTGAATCCCAGTCCAATATCTTAATGAGCAGCCACCTCAAAGGCAAAACTTTCTAATGTCCATATAACCTACCAGTTCCAAACCTTTGCTACCTATTAAAATTCTCTGGGTAATTATATAATTATAATGTGTAATTATTAAAAAAATTATACATGGTCAGGCATGGAGGCTCACACCTATAATTTCAGCATTTTGGGAGGTCAAGCAAGGAGGATCACTTGAGTTTAGGAGTTAAGAGACCAGTCTGGACAACATAGTGAGACCCTGTCTCTACTTTAAAAAAAAAAAAAAATGGTGGGTGTGGTGGGGCTTCCCTGTAGTCCCACCTAGTTAGAAGGCTGAGATGGGAGAATGAGCCCACTGCACTCCAGCCTGGGTGACCGAGCAAGACCCTGACTCAGAAAAAAAAATGCATGTCAAGGTTTTAGGTTTCAACTATAAATTACTGATTTCATTAGTAGATTCCACAACTGTGTAGTCAGTCTAAGAATCACTGATCTTACTTGGCTGTAAAATATCATCTGTCTTTCTTCTTTACTTTTCTGGCTGGCATTCTACCACTACATGGACACTCCTGGGCACTTATGGTCCAGAATAGCCTGGGTCTATCAATTCCCTTTGGCCATTGTTCTTTGTATTACCTACTTGGTAGATGCTCCACTGCTACCCTGACCCACCTAATAGTCTATTCAAGTATAGTAAATTGTTTACTGAGCTATAAGGAGTAAGCATAATTCACACTTAAGTCACTTACATAGGTAGGTAGTAATAGAGCCATCCCAGAAACCAGGTGCACTAACTTCTAGACATCTGTTCTTCACATTTTGTCTGAATGCTTTTAACTTATTTCATTATTTATTTTACTTTGTTCTAGAGTCTTCCTCTTTCCCCACATTTGGGCCTAGTATACTAACTAAATATAGATTGCTGATCTTTTTTTTTTTTTACATATTTTTTCCTTTGTACTCATATCTCATGTTAGACGATGCTAAAAAGATCACTATTCATTATTTCACATAGTAACTAACATCTGGAGTCAATTAAAATGAGTCTAACTCATATGCCACATGGTACAGAAGCTGGATAAAGTTTTTTTATTGAAGCTAGACATTGGTAATGTAATATGTAATGTATATACACTCTATCACATTTCATTCCTCATGTCTTTGGACTTAGGTGCTATAAGAAGGCATGACCAGATGATGAAAAATTGTATCTTTAATTTTTTCAAAGAAATAACTGTTTTGCTTTCATCTAGATCCCCAGAATTGTGCTTTAAAATGAATTACAATATGCAAATTATTTTTCATACTCCAAGACTGAAAGGATATTGAAATAAAAGCAAAAGTGTGACAGTGCTGCATATTGATGTTTCTCATAAGAATCATAGTTCTCTTATCTTTTTTCTTTGTCTTTAAACCATCAAGGAACAAGCAAGAGGCCATGTATTACATATATATTGTGGCTGATAATCAGGATTTCTATTTTAGGAATAATCTATTTTACTTAGCTAGGAAGGAAAATGAATCAATTTAATTACATGGGTGAAAAAATCATTCCTAAAAATTATGTTACTCTAAATGAAGCATCACACTAAATATGCACATGAAACTTTACAGTTTGATATTTTGATCACTAGAAAACTTAAAGCGGTGTCATGTATTTGGCCTACAACAAAAAACAGCAAATGTGCAATCATTCAATATTGTATTATCAAATACAGTTGGACTAAAATGAAAAAACATAAAATATTAACCTGTGTTTTAATCTTATAGAATCACATTCTAATTGCATTATATATGAATTTCAGAGACATCTTTAGACTTTTTTTTTTTTTTTTTTGAGTCTCACTTTGTCGCCCAGACTGGAGTGCTGTGACGCTATCTCAGCTCACTGGAACCTCTGCCTCCTGGGTTCAAGAAATTCTCAGGCCCCTGTCTTCCGAACTGCTGGGATTACAGTCTCACACCACCATCCCTGGCAAAGACATTCTTAGACATTAAAACTGCAAATAGAGTCTCAGATCTCAGTTTCCATGTATAATATTACATTAAATTATTTAGTAAAACTCCACTGTTATTCATATATGGCAGTTTAAATAGTGGAGAGTAAAATTTTACCCACCACATATAATTGAGAAATGGGATAGAGATCATTAGGAAAGAGTGAGCCCAAAATAGAAATTTCTTCTCAAGAGAATATTTTAAGTATAGGTTACTCTAATTATAATTTAGTATTCTTTTCTTTTATAAATAAAATTTACTCTTTCTCCCATTTGCTCCAGTCACTGTGTGATAGCATACTCAAATTTCTTTCACCTCTAAATTTATTTAGTATCTTCATATTACAGTTATACTATTTATTTATACACCCTTAATATGTGTCATGTAGGTGACAGCATAGTTGCAATTTAGTCCAAACAGAGAATATTGGCTATTACCAACATGGAGAAGATCAGAAAATTTCTGAATGGAATGCAAAATGTGGTTGAGATTATGGCACCAGCATGCCTGCTGAGAGTTCCTGGAGGAATGGGGCAAAGGGACCCTATAGCTGAGACTACAGATAGATAGCCTGTATTGGGAGAAAGCTACGTTTCATGGTATCAGATTCCTTCAACAAGTACTAAAGTGGGAAAGTGGGACCCAGATTGACAGAGGGAGAATCACCAAGCTCCACTTGAGAAAAAACGCTGTACATTTCCTATGGTTAAAGTAGATAGCATAAATTATTCCATCAGGGAGCATACGTATTACAATGGAGGCAATGGCCCAGTGTCTTGGGCCAGACATGGGAAACTATGAAAGCAGATGTCAGTACTTGGAGCAGGCATTACATTGCTAGATACCTCCCGTTACCACTCTTTTTTTTTTTTTAAATCAATAAGAGAAGCAAGAGAAGAGTCCTGAGAGCTCAAGCTTTAAACTCTTAAGAACCTGAGTTACCTTGTATTGGCCAGATATTCATTTGTACTACCAGACACAAATTGAGATTTGTGAGTTAAATTTCAATTAGGTAGAAATGTAATTCCAAAGGAGCACACTGACATTGGGTCCATTTTGTAACCGCAACTATTTAAAGCATATTATAAATTCTGAGTGCATTGCCCTACTGCCTTCTCACATTCAAGGTCACCCTTGATAAGTCTGAAAATTATTATAGTCAACATGTATTATTAACAGCTTATTAGGGCTAAGGTATAGTCTAAGCACTTAAAGGTCTGAACCATAAAAGATAGGAACTATTATTATCCTTATTTTGTGGTAGAAGTCATTGAAGTATAAGTTAAATAAATTTCCTGAATCGCATGTTTAGTAAATTGCAGCATCTAAGTCTAGAATTCTTTAATACTACATTACACAGCTTCCCAGGGCAGTCATTTTCTCGTTGCTTTTTGTATAACTTAAAAAATGTCTTTGGAAACTTTGAATATCTTCTTATCTCTACTGTTCTGAAGTTAAATGTATATATGTCTAATTATGACTCTTTTTAAATTCAAAGTGATAGGACTGTTGTGGGCTCTTTTATTCTGAAATTTGTTTCTCACATCAATCTGTTTTCTCACATTCATTTGTCTTTTTTCTTTCTTTTGTGGAAACCCTCAAGTAGCGAAATAATGGGAGCTTAATTCTGCGGTGCAAATGCCTACACTAGAAGGCTTGGTTATCCCATTTTTTCCCTAATTTTTTTGAGCAAGAGAATAGTTAAAGTGAGAATTGACTAGATGAAGCCTTGAGCAAATTACAAAACTTAGTGACTTTCAAAACTGTAGAAACTTCTATTTTTGTTTCATGTCTCTTCACTCTGGAATGCAGGCTGATAAAGCAGCCACTGTCTCAATGTTGCTGTTTGTGGTTGATGGAAGGAAGGTTCTTGAAGGGCATCAATCACATGATCCTGCCTGAAAAGGATTTCACATCACTTTCTCTGGCAATTCATTGGCCATAACTAGTCACATGGTCCTATACAATTATATTAATGAATTAGTTTGGGAATAAATATGGATTGCTTATGATTTGCATGTCCAGCATTAGAGTTAGCCAGTTGTTATCTAACAACAGTTACTCAGTACATACACAGTCACTGAATTTCAGCCCTATTTTCCGTTTCTATGTTTTACCATACTGCCTGATTCTGAGATTAGAGCTTCTCTAAGGTCTTCTTTTGTGCATTAGTTCCTACGTTTTTCCTTATAGCGTATCTCTTCTAGCATATGCTAGGTTGTAGCTTTTCTGCTTTCATCCAGTGATTAATTCTCAATTACCTTCTGTGTTCAACCAAAGTGTTGATCTTTCTCCCTGGTCATAACACTCACTTTTTACTTTCTGTTCTCCTTATCTTATATCTTTCATTCTTCATTGTAATTCTAGTGGAATATTACAAATAATGGGGCAAACTGTATGTATTATCTGCCATCATTAATATGAAGTCAGGTGAGAAAACTGGTTTTTCAGTCTTATAATTTATTCATATATTGACACATCTAAATATATGAGGAAAAATACTTCCGATGTATGAGATAATCTTTCCTTATGAATCCAAAGTATAAATCTGTTCTTGTTAGATTTCAGGAACAAGTATAATATCAAAATTTTAAGCTTTGGTATTACAGTGGAATTTAAAAAATAACTAGTTCTTGTCTTGAGGAAGTTCAGGATTTATCAGAGAGGTACAATACACAAATATAAATATATAGTACTAATTTAAAAATAGAGTATATAAATAGTATGGTATTACACAAGATGGAGAAATTCTTTTCACCTCATAAATGCAAAAAGTTAATATAGGAGAATACTTATTCCCTCTGTTCCTTACCCACCTCACTTCCCTTTCCATATTCTACTTTTCCTGCTTTACCAATCCATCCATCTAAACTAAATGTATAATACATTTAATTCTTTCATAAGAAATTTGAGAAAATTCCTAATTAGTACTTAGGATTCATTTTAAGCATGGCTATTATAGCCTGAATGTTTGTGTCCCCCCAAAATTCATATGTTAAAACCCCACCCGCCACTAACTCCCTACAGTGTGATCGTATTAGGAGGTAGGGCCTTTGGGAAGCAATTAGGCTTAGACGAACTTATAATAGTGGAGCCCTCATGAATGAGATTAGTGCCCATATCAGTGAATAGAGAGAACCTGCTCTGCCCTCTGCCCTCCACCATGTGGAGATACAAGTCAGTAGTAGTCTTCAGCCCAGAATAGGTTCCTCACCAGAAGCCAACTGTGTTGGTAACCTTGTCTCATTTTTCCAGCTTTCAGAACTACAACAGATACATTTCTGCTGTCTATATGCCACCCAGTCTGATAATTTATTATTGCAGCCTGAACTAAGCCAGTGATCTAAGACCTTAGACACAGTTTAGTTATAGAACTTACCTAAGAAGTAAGCAATTATTTATGCATACACATGCAAATTCATACCTTTTTAAAAGACATCTGTTATGTCCTTTAAAAAGCTATATTTATATGAAATTTGAATAAATAAGATTGGCATAAAAGAAGGTTGAAGGGTCCAAAGATTCATTAGACTAAAAACAAATGTGTTGCCTACTTTTTACTTTCCTGACCTACTACATCTAAGGCTATGACTTCAAGTGGTGTTTAAATATTGATCCCAAAATCTATATTGTTTCCTCTGAATTTTCTTGCTGAGATACAGACTTTTATATCCTACGGCTGCTCTATACCTTTATGTCCCTATAGACTTCTAAAACCCAATCTTGCCAAATAAACTCATTATTTCTCCTCCTGAATGTAGTCCCTCTCTTAACTTCCCTTACTCAGCAATGGCTCCATCACATATCTGGAATCATGGTTAATTTCTAGATCAAGTTGTTTCAGTTAGGATTCTTTGGCTCCCAGGAATGGAAAGTCTGACTAAAATCTGAATAATTCATTATGCTCTCTAATGGGTTATACTTTCAATTGTCTCTATTCACCCCATTGGTGAGGGATGACTCCTATTCATCCCTAGGATTTCTGCCCCAGGAATGTGGGAATTGCTGAACATACAATACCTAACAGTGGAGAGATGAGATTGACAGCAAATTATACTCATAGCTTGGGGAAGAAGGATTCTGGACATCATTCAGGTCCACATGGGGTTACATTCAATGACAAAGTGAACAAATAGGGTTTCTGGGAAGCTTTGTAGTACAGTATCAAGAGGGCGCAGTTCCTTCTAGTTTTAGAGGGAGGATGTATTTGGCTTTTTTGACCAATTCTACTGGGCTGGCAAGGAACTGAAACCCATTCCTCTGAGATAAGCAGGAATGGTGCCTGGTTCATTGGATATGGAAGTGACCGGATTCCAAGAGCTGAGTAGAAAGAAGAACCTGTGTTTGGGCCATGCATGGATGTCCCAGTTTCAGATGTGGCATATAATATTTGGAATTAATTTTAAGCCTTACACTACAGTTATTAAGAGTTGTTTTCTGGAGGGGATTTCTGGTGGTCTCTCCTAAGGAATAAATGTTAGAGACTTTAGCCACATTCTGAGAGCTCCAACCACATAAGTGCTTCCTGAATCTTCATGTTATCAATATTTCGGTATTAGCCTTAGACCCTGATCACCTGGCCAAACAAACCATTAACTACTAGTCCAATGTACAACCTGATCTCAGGCCATGACTTCCAGGTAACATGGAAGATAAAGCATAGTGCTAATTGTCCTGCCTACAAAGGGTATTTATTTTATTCATTTTATTTCACAGCCAATCTTCAGTGGGACTTAATACTGTAGAAATCTTCTGTAAGTAATGCTAATGAATTACACAGAGGTATCTATAGTGGTTGTTGTTATTTGTCCTCTTTGAACTGGTCATAAAAGCAATCCATGAAGCCCTAATTAGGATAACTAGAGAGGGGCATGAGTAGGAATGCTGAAGTCAGAGCACCCAGCTCATGCAGTTGATTTGTGCCTTCTGGGTGTTCTCAGGTCTAGTTCACATACCACAATTCCACCTTAACTGTGGAATGCTATCAGGCACAACTGACCCCTTAGTAAGCTAGGACAGAGGGATAATTTTGGACACATAATCAGTTCGTGTCCCAGACACACATTTGACTTGCAAGATTATGTATTTCATTTCCTCCATAGACTTTGTTTTGAAATCTATGTTGTCTGTTTGTTTCTTAGTTGTCCCCCAACCTCCTTCAATAAGAAAGAAATTTTTAGCTGAAAGTTAAGTGCCTCACTTAAATACCCTATTATTCTCCTACTGGGGAGACTAATCTCTACAAAGAGTCTAGATTAGATGCAGACATTTTGAGCTCCAATGAATACATAGGTTTGTAAGGTTGAGTAGCGGAGGTACTTGCACTGATTGTGTAATTGCCCAACAGGTCCTTGCTGTGCACTGCACAGACAAAATTAGCTCACTGAGACAATGGTATTTCAGTAAAGAAAGTGTTTAATTGATGCAAGGCTGACCACACAAGAGATCAAGTTATTACCCAAATCAGTCTCTCTGAAGGATCAGAGGTTAGGGTTTTTCAAGGATAGTTTGATGGGCAGTGGGCTAGGGAATGGAGAATGTTGATTGGTTGGAAATGAAATCATAGGATACAGAATATGGTCCTCGTGCACTGAGTCAGTCACTCGGCAGGGGCCACAGGACTGGTTGAGTCATAGGTCTGAGTGAAGTCAGGTGGTTGTCAGAAATGCAAAAATCTGAAAAAAAAAATTTCAAAAGACCAATCTTAGGTTCGATGTTAGTGACGTTATGTACAGGAACAATTGGGGATGTCACAAATCCTGTAATCTCTGGCCATTTGACTTCTGAGTAGTAAGGGATTATAGAAACTATGCCTACATCTTAGCAGAATTCAGGCTCCTCTCATAACCCTAACATTGTGGCTTTCACAAGTTTTATAAAAGCAGTTTAGTTTAGGGAAGGGCTGTTACCATCCTGCTTTAAGGTTAAACTATAGACTAAATTTCTCCCAAAGTTAGCTTGGCCTATGCCCAGGAATGACCAAAGACAGCTTGGTGGTTAGAGGCAAGATGGAGTCAAATTTCTCCTAACTGTATAATTTTACAAAGGCAGTTTCAATTGTATCCTGGACTACATGGAACTTTATCCTGTTAAGGGCATCATTCAAATCTGACAGTTATTAATATAAATATTTTGGAACAGCATGTCCAAAACTTTAGTCTCCAGTATCCAAAGAGGCTATTCAAGCATTTCATGTTTTTAATTTCAGAGGGTACTTTTTTTTTTTTTTTTAATGTTAGAGGTTCTACCATAACTTACACGACAGCTAAATACTGATAGAAACTTCCTGATGTGGAAGTTCGGTGCATTTTTGTGTAATATTTTGTGAACATTGTCATTTCCATGGTGTTTGTTTTTTTGCAACCCAATGGCAAAAAAGGGCATGAGGGGAATTGAGAGCCTTCTTCTTGCTCAAATAAATGTTCCAACATTAATCTAGTTATTTCAACTAGATTTAGAGATGGGACCAAAGTTTATTACTTTTTTTTTTTTTAGCACTCAGCAATTTCTATTTTTGTGTGTGTGTGTGTGTGTGTGTGTGTGTGTAGATATATAATGTAAACATTAAAAGCTTGCTGAATGGATATAGAAACAATAATAAACAATAAGAATAAAAAATAGGAAGAATTTCAGCCAGGAGTGGTGTCTCATGCTTGGAGTCCCAGGATTCTGGGAGGCCAAGGAAGAGGACAGCTTGAGCCCAGGAGTTTGAGACTAGTCTGGACAACATAGTGAGACCCTGTCTCTACAAGAAAAAAAATTAACTGAGTATAGTTGTGAAAGTCTGTGATCCCAGCTAATTGGGAGGCTGCGGCAGGGGTATTACTTGAGCCCCAGGAGGTCAAGGCTGTGATTATACCACTGCATTCCAGCCTGGGCAACAGAACAAGAACTCCCATCTCAAAAAATAAAAATAAATTTAAAAAGTAAAAAATTAATTAATAGAAAAAAATAGGAACAATTTAAGCATAAGTTTTTAATAAATCAGCCTTGGCTCAGTTTTATTAAACTTCAACACATGCTTTCCAATGGCTATATTTAAAAAAAAAAAAAACTATAATTCCCATGTCTCATTATACTATTATTGTTACAAGTAATAGACTGACTTAATAAAATGATCTTCTTATCCATGACAATGGATTTAAAATTTATGCATTCATGTCTTATGATCCTTGTTAAACTTCACTGTCAAGTAAAATATTATACAGTAACCTAATTCATGCTTTGAATACCTATTTTATCTAGGGAAATGTTTGGCACTGGATCACATATATAAGCTTATATCTTTTGATCACTACATTTTAACTATAGTATCAGAGATATTCAAGAAATTATTTTCCTATTTAGTTACCACAAAATGTGGGAAGGGACGGATAAGAAGAAACAGAGTCAAATACATATTTTTACACATCTGTGGGAATTTTTATAGACATTAACCAGCAAGCAAATTCATGGCAGTAGGACGATGTTGTACTGGAAACAATCAACCCGCAATGTGCTCCTGGAATGCACTGATAGCCTGTACTTCTGGGAGCATCTGAACTGCTAGTTCTTGAATTAGAGCCATTTAGATAAAATTTAAATACTGTAGTATTTAGAAAATATTTTATATAACATTTACTTCATTATTATATGTGCATATTGAATATTTACTTTAAAATAACTTGGGTTCTGAGATTCCACCATATGGAATAATATGTTGCAACTACATGCCATGAGATATGCATGATTTAATACTAGGTACAAAGCCAACCTCTGGAGAAGTCCACAGATAATTCTCCTCACTCATTTGTATTCCTTTCCCTTTCCCACTACAAGAGGCGACCTAATTAAATTTTGGAATATTTATAATAACTGACATGATAGCACTTACTATATGCCAAGTATTATTTTAGCCCTTCTATGTTTTTTAACCACTTAATCAAAGCAACTCTGTAATGTTGAGTACTGTTATTATATGAGTACTATTATTCTTTCGGCTTCACGGAGGTTTGGAAAGAGTAAGTAAATTGCCCAGGATCACAGTTCTAATAATTGAGAGTAATATGGGAGGAGATGATGATCACACTAGGGAAGTGTTAATGGCAATTTAGAAAACTAGACAGATATCCAATATAATTTAGAAGTACTTGACTCAAAATAGGATCTTGGTAAAAGAAAACAGTACAAAGTACAATAATTCCTATGCTTTTGGCTGGAAAATTCTGTGGATGTTGATGTCATTTACAAAGTTGGGGAATGGAGAAGGAACCCTGTTAATGGAAGGGAGAGAATGTGAAGTGGTGGAGGATACATTGCAATAAGAGTTATGTAGGGACACGTTAAATTAGGGGTCTTTTTTTCTAGGCTGCATTCTAGGTGGGACAAACTGAAATGGACACTTGCATATAGGTGGTTTATTGCAAAGAACCCTCAGAAACAATACCTGTGAAGGAAGTAAGCAGGATTGAAAAAGAAATTGGTGATGTACGTTGAAACAGAGGTGTCAGTCAATCTCATGGGAAACTGGAGCTGGGATGGCCCTCCAGAAATGGGCTGAATTGAGACATGTTACCAAACCTGTCCTTCTATCCCTTTGCAGTGGGTATTACTTGGAGAAAAGCAGCTTCCTCCACCCCAAAGTAATTTCTGGGGAGAATCTTGGCTATGAGCCACAACTAGCCAACTCCCCTGGAAGATGGAACAATGGGTACCTCAGTTTTGAGGCACACTCAGATGGAGAAATCAAATTGGCCATCTACTATATCAACATGGATGTAAGAATCCAGACATAAGGGAAAAATCAAGGTGGGAGATATAAATTAGGGAACTCATAATAAGCATATTCCACTCATATAACATAATGCCAAGGGAATATGTATGGTGGGTTGAATTGTGTCCTCAAAAAAGAAATGTCCAAGTCCTAATCCCTGAAACCTGTGAATGTGACTTTATTTGGATAAAGAGACTTTTCAAATGTAATTAAGTTAAGGATCTAGAGATGAGATTAGCCTAGATTTAGGTTAGAACCTAAAAACCAATGATACATGCTCTTATAAAAGACACAGGAGGAAAAAACACAGACAAAGGGAAAAGGCGATATGAAGGCAGAGGCCAAAATTAGAATTAACTGCTACAAACTGAGCAATGGCTGGAGTAACAGAAACTGGAATAGACAAGAAAAAAAAATCTCTCTTAGAGGCTCAGAGGGAGTGTGGTCCTGCTAACACCTTGATTTTGAATTTCTGACCTCCAAAATTGTGAGATAATATATTTCTGTTGTTTGCAAACTACCACTTGGTGGTAATTTATAGCAACGCTAGGCAACCATGATCATATGTAACAAACTCCCTATGCCTAAGGGATAAAATGATATTGAGAAGCTAATTCCCTATAAGGATAATAACAAAGATTTATATACTACTAAGGAAACCACTGGAAGAAATTATGTTGTTATTTGTGAGATACTTAAGTTAATCTCTGTAAAATTTTGTGCTTTTCTTTAATTTGGAAAATAGGAAGTTCAAAGTATTAGTGAAGACTATTTACTATTTTATTTTTAGGTACATATTGATCCTACTACATGAAGGGCACACTACTAAACTTCCATAATGCATATTTAGGAATAGCCTGAAAGAGAAATACCAAAATAAATGACAACTTGAGTCACTGAGGACTTTGAAACCTTAGGAATAACCCTTGGCAGGTGAGAACAGAGTAGGGTTCAGAGGGTTGATGGAATTTTCTGCAGGTACACCCTACTCCTCCTTTGCAATCAGTAACAATACAAGGAGAGATTAAGGAGGACTGTGCCCCTGAGTATTCACTCGTAAGCATAGCGGTATAAATACTTCAGTGTTACAAAACTGAGGCATCTACTATCTTATTATCAGCAAGACAATAGCATTGATCAACATGCTCCTGATTCATAATGAGTGATTCAGTGACTTCAAGCTCTCAGTATCCCAAGAGACAAATACAGAAGGGTTTGAGATATGTTAGGATTACAGTCTTTCCTTTGTATTAGAGGGAGTGACTCAGACTGGCTCAAATCAGCAGCAATCTAGCTTATGAGGCCACCTCACACCCTAAATGGTATCTCTTGGGATGGAGTGGCCCTGCGACATCACTATTATATAGGGATTAATAAGACATGTACTTGGGTGTTCAGGAACACACACTATAGTTTGAAAGCACAATTTTAGGTTTTTTTGGATCAGCTTAAAGCTATGTTTTCAGGTTTAGCTTAACCATTCTCTTAGGTTTTTTATTCGTGAATTTCTTGATTCTCCATTTTTGTTTCACAGCATTTCTTACTTCTATTAATGAAACAGAATAATAGTGTATACAGAAATCTTTTACTGAATTATATAGTTAATAATAATTTAGGGCTACAGTTTAGGTCTTTTGGTATTATGGTATCTAATATGTAATTTATAATATAAATTGACTGAGATTGCTTTACAATTTTGTTCTTTTCTTCAATTTAATGCCATTTGGGTACAATCACTTTTCACCACAGAAAAAAAGGTTGAGGTATCAAAGCAGTAAAGGATTCAAGCTTTAAAGAAACATTTTCTACCATAATTTTGCCTAGTTACAGGCCATGTTGTATTAGTCACAGTTGCAATAGAAACAACTGGACTTGAGACTTTTGCCCTGTCTGTATTGCTCATCCTAATGTTTTTAAAAATCGAAATGTGTTGTTCCTTTCCGCTTACTTTCCTCTCTTTAGTGGCTAAATTGACTTGCTTACCATCAGTTGTGAGCCACTTAATGTCTTTCTTGAGGCTCTGCTGACTCTAGAATTTAGGAAAATATAGGAAGTCCATCAGTAAACTTAACGGCCCAGTATTAAATCAAACTTTCTCTTGAATTCTGTTTTTGCATCCCAGTTTTATTTTTTAAATCATTATACTTGTCTTATTTAAAAATGATCCACATGATCTGCCATTTTTTCTAACTTTGTCCAGTCCTACTTTTACTAATTCCAGAATTCTGATTCAAAAAAACAATTTAGGGATAGATTCTTGAGTCATGGATGAGACAGTCTGAGATGCAGGTTGACATGTCTTACTAGGTTTTCCTAACCTGACATGGGGTTGTACTAAGTGGAATGATGTTATATTAGAAGGAAAAGTAGATGCCCTCCAGAAGATGTCACAGCTTAACCATTATTTAAAATGAGATGGAAATTTAATTGAAAAATTAACCAAATGTTTGACTACTTGAAGCATTCTTCTTATTCTGGCAATACCAGAGATAGTATGGTTATTAGTAGATTAGGATCTTATTTTACTAGAAGCTGGTATTATTTATTAAGCTCCTATTTTGTGCCTGTCCTATATCATTAATAATTGTTCCCACCATATTGCAAAGAAAATGCTGCGACAATTTACAATTGCAGATTCTGATCCCCTAAGCTCACACTAGTAAAAATTAAAGCGACAGTTGAGACTAGGTTTTTTAAAATTCTAAAGTCCACACTTTTTTTTTAAGTATGCCACATTTTCATAGATTGTAACAGAGATATGTTCCAAATATCTCTCTCGGTCCAGAGCAGAGTGTCTAGTAAATACTTGGGTTTTCTTTATTTCCAAGCTCTTCCTCCTTGTTTCCTAAAAGGAAGTAATTTAATATAAATGTTATTTAAGATAATTCTGACAAACATTCAAACTCAAATCTATGTTGAAAAACAGAGGAGAAAATGGCCTAACCTCTCCAGAACACCAGAGAATGCTCTAGAAGAGTAGTAGTGTTTACAGTGGGTATTAAAATATAGGTAATCGTAAAGGGGAGGTTAGAGAAGGCATTGTGGGAGTCGTGTTCAGCGCAGAAAAATGAATTAGTGCATTATATTTGAAAAACTTTAGGTAATTTGGTAAGGTTTAAGTTAAAAATTGCATTTTTTTTTTGTTTTTTGTTTTTTTTTTTGGTATTAGGATAGGAATGAGGGGAATATGAAGTCATAAGTAGCGAGAGGCCTGCTTCTAATTGGTGTCATATGTCCTCCTAAGGCACTTATATTTTATTTTATAAGCAATGGGGAGTCACTGAATATTTTTTAAAGGGGGAAGATGTGATCAGAGGTAAATTTTAGAAAATAAGTACCATGGGGGTGGATTGAAGTGGAAAGAAACCCAAAGTAGGGAAACCAGTTGGGAATCATTTAAATGGTTTGGGCAGGAGTTGACAAAAGTCTGAAGAAAGAAAGAAAGCAGTGGGTGTGGAAAGTAGTGGGAAATCAAAAGGTATTTAAGGTGTAGGCTTGTCAGAATTTGGTCATTTAATGACACTAAAGCTCTAGCTTAGCTGACTTTGCCTCTTTGACTTGGTCCTGAGATACAGAGGGCAAAAGGAGGAAGAGATATTGAGAAATATGTTAGTTATTTTCTAGGTATGTTAGATTAGTCATATATTTAAGACTCCTAGGTATGAGAATCCAATGACGACTGGGAATTTGGACCAGAATGAAGATAGGAAACCATAACATTTAATAAAATCATATAGGTAAAGATTTTATAAACACCAATATTTAAGGGCCAGATGAGTTGGACTATCTTGAGAAGGGAGTGAGTGAGAAGACAGTGAAGCACTGGAACTCAGAGAAGTCTGAGTTTTCAGAGGGAAACTGACAGAATACATTGAGATTGGAATGAGCAATTAGGAAATCATCCAAAGCAGTTTTGGAGGAGAGGTTGAGATGAAATTTCAGGAGATTGAGAACTAATGAAAATGAGGACAAGTGGAAATTTAGCAGAGAAAATTAAAGGTTTTTGATGAAAGGAAATAAGAAAATGGATGAGGTAATGCATATTTGTTGAGGGAAACTTAAGTATTGGCCCATAAGCGAGAAGAAGTTTCTTCCTTCATACCCTAAGCTGTTAGCTGAAGTCAAACATTCTCCCAGAGCTAACATTGCCATCTGCTTCTCCATTACTTAGTCTGTATCTACTGTGCTCCAGATGTCTAATTGTTGCTGAGATTTGGATGAAGACACCCAGGGCAGTGTGAATCTTCCATCTACCTTCTTCACAGCTCAGTCACTAAACACAGGTCAGTTCCCATCAGGTTCTTTCCTTCCATCTGCCATCAACTCCCTGTTACCAAGATCTTTTTATTACATAGCACTTTTTTTTAGAGTTAGTAATATATGCCTCTTCATGCAATTTTTGGACGAATACTCTCCTTGTGGTCTCCTGCAACTCGCGCTGTGTTTGTGTTTCTCATCATTATATTTCCAATGCCCAGCAGAGAGAAAATTTTGAGGTCTTGGTAATATTTGTTATACCTTAGAAATCTTTTTGATGTCGTGTTTCCCCAGGCATTCCTAAAATCATCAGCATCAGAATGATTAAGCTTCTGAGGTAAGAAACAGAGGCCTGAGTGACTATTAGGTAGTGACTATAATCATTGTTACTATACACATGTATTTATTGAGTGAATAAAATAAATCAGACAACGAACAGAAACTTAAGAGGTGTCATATGACATGCCCAAGTTGGGGAGCTGGGATGTGTCCCCAGGCAATCTGACTGTACAGCCAGGAACTTCTATCATGCACCAGTCTCTCTTGCCTCAGTCAGGTATCTTTGAGGGTCTCTAAATGAAGATGAGCAGGCAGCCTGCCATCAATCTGAAATAGTAATCTTTTAAGTGGGATTTTAAAAGTTTTGATGAGCTTTTCATTGTGTCAAGAAATAGCCATTTAATTGTGATATGTAAAAAAAAAAAAAAAAACATATTGTCAAGTCACAGAATTTTCTAATTTTATTCTGTTGTTTGGTATCATTTACCATAAGAAAGAACCTGATTGACAAAGTTCTTTTTGTTTGATATTTATAGAAATCTGTGGTGCAACTATATAAGACATTTGATATTATTAATGTGACTTAAATAGGAATAGAATGTCTATTAAAAAGAATTATCCCAATAGTGGTCCTAAATATCAGCCACAATCAACGAGAACTGTATTGATTATCAGGTATGTCCAACTATAGAATCCAGATCCAAAGAGAAAAATGAATAGAAAAGCCCTAAAAAATAATGCAATTAAAATGGGCTTGCAGAATGTGTTTTAAAATACGCTCATAAAATGTGTTCATTTAAAATTGAAACAAAAAATTGTATGTAGATACAGTTTTATAAAGTATAATTCAGAAACATCCTGCATCTGAGTCGTCACTCCTGTCACTTAACATCCCCCTGGCTAGTGTAACCCTGGCTGCAGGAAACACTCAAGATTCTGAATTAATTAGAGTGGCACTTAAGTATCAATATATAAAACAAAACAAACCAACAAAAGTTTCAATAAGCATTTCTAACATGCAATCAGTGTTAAAAATCACACTGAGTGTATACATTCTTGGGCAGCAGCGACTCATCCAACTTTGCATCTTCTCGTCTTCATATCCTCAACACTGTACAAAGTCTCCTTCACAATATTTCTGAAGAGCAATTTTTAATTTTCTCATCTGGATTTGTCCCGTCTACCTCACCCCTGCCTTGGGCACCCTCCTTTGTCCCCCGCACTTTGGGGACTGCACTGCTAGTCAGGATGTTAAACTTCAGAACCCTGAGAGTAATTGTTTCTCCCCCAACTTTTTTTTTTTTTTTAAATATAACCGGTGAATCATAAAGTCTTCTCCTTTTTTTCTTCTAAATATTTCAAAGATCCGTTCACTTTTCTCTGTCTACCTTCCTACCAGTCAACAAAAGTTTCACACCTTGATGGTAGGCTCCTAAGTGGTCTCCTTATCTGTAGGTGTTCTTCTATCAATAACACATTTCACCCAGAGTGGTTGTCCAAAGATGTAAATATGATGATACTGTTCTCTGCCTAAAACTCTTCAGTGGCTTTCACTTACTTAAATACCCAATGTGATTCAGAGAGAGTTTCAGGCCCTGGTTCTTCATCTCTCCAGCGGCTTCTTCTACTTCATCTTCAGTCACCCACCCCTCCAGCCAGACTTAACTGTCACATTGAGCTACTTCCAGTTCCCTGGATGCATCTCTTTTCATACACTCTTCTCTATTTCTTACAGTATTGCGTCCTCCTTCCTTCAGCTTAAGATCATGGCAGCCTTCTCTGACCAGCCTAGTCTTGCTAGGTTACTTTTCTGTAAGCTCCTATAATATTTATTTCCTACAGAACAGCACTCATCTCACTATTGTAAATGTTTATTATTTACTCTCAGCCAGTAGTCCCTCAAGGAAAGGAATTATTTTTATCTTGTATAAAGGGTCCACATCTAACACTTCAGTGGAATAAAGAATAAATGCATGTTTCATGGAGTACACATGGATACAAAGAAGAGAATAACAGGCAGTGGGCTCTACTTGATGGTGGAGGGTAAGAGGAGGAAAAGGATTGAAAAACTATCAGGTACATGTTTGTTACCTGGGTAATGAAATAATCTGTAAAACAAACCCCTGTGACATGCAACTTACCTATACAACAAACCTGCGCATATACCCCTGAACCTAAAAGTTAAAAAATAAAAATTAAAAAAAATTAAATTACACATTAATGGTTACAGTGATATAGTTTGAAGATTTGTCCCCTCCAAATGTCATGTTGATTTGTAGTCCCCAGTGTCCGAGATCACGTCTGCTGGGAGGTGTTTGAGTCATGGGGGCCGATCCTTCATGAATGGTTTGGTACCCTCCTCATGGTAATAAGCGGATTTTTGCTCTATTAGTTCATGCGAGAGCTGGTTGTTTAAAAGAGCCTAGCATCTCTCTTTCTTGCTTTCTCTTGCCATGTGACATGCCTGCTCACCCTCTGCCTTCTGCCATGATTGAGCAGATGCAGATGCTGGTGCTATGCTTATTGTACAGTATGCAGAACCATGAGCCAAAATAAACATCTTTTCTTTATAAAAGACCCAGACTCAGGTATTCCTTTATACAACACAAAAAGACTGATACATGTAGATAATTAGGATCTTTAGCGCTTCAGCCCAAAATGAAGATTGTACTAGGAAGATGACTGTCATGATAACAATTCATAATAATGTATGGCATTGATGAGTGATAACAGTGCTGGGCTCTATGCTAGGTTATTTACATTAATTTTATCACTTAATCATGGCAATCCTTCAATGTAGTTACTGTTATTTTTATTTTAGAGATGAGGAAACTGAAACTTTTAGATGTTATGTAACTTGTCCATGGTCCCATAGCTAGTAAGTGGTTAAGTCAGGTTTTAAATCGAAGCAAGGAATTCCAGTGACCACGTGGCTACACTGCCCTCACAATGTGGACTAGGGTAGTATTATAGTTCCTGGATTAAGAAATTTTACAGGTCATTATAATTATAAAATATAAAAGGGAGGGTAACAGAGGTAATGACAACTAACATGAGTTTGCTCTTTATTTTGCTGTTTACAATAGTTATAATCAATGATGCCATACTTTCACAAAACATCATTTTTCCTTAAACAATTAGGGGAAATAAGAATATCTGGAAAAGGGAATTCCTCCGAATACAGAAAATTGCCAACATTGCTTGCATTTTACTCCAACCTATACATACATTGTCCTTATATCAATATGTTGGATAGCTGGTGTCTGGAATCATTGTCTCTAGGGAAGTTACTAACAGCCAACTCGGGTTCCTAGTCCAGTTTTGACAAAAGGAGCTGGTGGCCTTGGACACGATTTAACTCCTCTGGGCTGCTTCATGTGAAAAGAGAGCACTTAGAACTGCATAAGCTCTCTGTCTTAGAATCCATTAGCTATTTTTTTAAACCTTGAGCATTTTTTTTTTCATGGAAACTTCATCCTACAGTATAAGAAATGTTTTAAATCATTCATCCTTACCATATAAAGTTCATGATGAACTTATTTTTTAGATTAAAAAAAAAGTTTCAAATGACCCAAAACTATTACATAATAAATCATTTGGGGGAAAATTCTACACATCTAAGAAAAGCCAAACTTTGACAAAATTTCATGAGTATACATTTTTAACATATTAATAACTAAAGTATACAGTCTGATATTCGGGTCCAGGTTTTTATTTTATGCAAAAACTTCCTGAACTTTCATAATAAATGCATTAAGCATTTATTAAATGTGGCACATTTGACAACTGGCATATGCTGAGTTTGTTCATTTTTTCTTATCGCCATAGCTATGAACCTACTTTAATGTGACATACTTACTAAATTGGGCAAGTTATATTCTTTTCCAATTATGGTAGTGATATTAAATTTTCTTCTCAAATACATTTTTAAACAGTTCATTTATTGAATATAAAACAGCATTGTTGAGTTGTATAGCAATTTATAAGAAAGTATATAGGTGCTCTGGTGGGTAACTCCACTTTGAGATACAAAACATTTAGGAATTTAGAAATGTCCAAGAACTTGAATTTATTAGGACTTCATACCAGTAATTAAAAATTTTCAGCAGTAGTGAAAACTGGTGGTCAGAGGTAATGTGTCTTACAGATCTAAAATTCTAAGGCCAACTTGAATATAATGCAAAGAGAAAAGACTACCAATACATGTCTATGGATATACAAATGAATAATTCTAGTTTTATAAATCTAGGAAGTAATAGGGTTAATGGGCGGGGGTGGATGTTTGATTGTTCAGTTTGTTTTAGGTAGAGGTGTTCCAAATGACTTTAGACCAGAGGGAAAGAAGCCTGTTGAGAAGGGGGATGGAATATCCTTGAGAAAGAAGAACCGATGAAGCAAGGTCCCAAGAGAAGAGGCAGGAGTGGGATCAAAATGATTGATAGAGGAAATGAAGGTCTCTGGGGAATGAGAAAATTAAAGAGAGAAATTGGTATAGAATGAATCCAGATGTTCAAAAAACAAACGAAATCTACCTTACACTTTTGTGTAGGTTTTTTTTCTGTTAAAATGTCTTTATCAGACATGGGGGTCAGATTTTCCAGTAATCACCATCATGGGTACCCACATACTACAGTCCACCCATACGTAGGTATTTTTCAGATTCTCCAGATACAAAAAAGATGAGTAGGCCTATATTCTACTAGATTCCATACAGTATCAGGCTTATCACTTTATCAGGTAAGCATGGAAAAGCAGGTCATAAGCTGGCGTAAGTGTAAAAGGAACCTAATAGGGTTTTTAGGGAAAATTCTTTATACTTCATTGCCTCAGCTACTGTTCAAATGTTAGATGCATAGAAGATAAGCACATTTCAGATACTCTAACTTGTTTCTTTTAACCTACTTTCCTGAGGTCTTTAAAGAAACATGGCAACATTTTTGCCTAGGGAACTTTTTTTTGTAAAAGAAGTCCAAAGTCTGATTAAGTACATTCCTAAATGCCTTGATAGAGAAGGCAAGTTAGAAGGTTAGACTTAAGTAAAGGTGTTGAGTGAATTGACAGTCGTCCCTCTGTGTATGTCGGGGAGTGGTTTCAGGATGCCCAGATGTATCAAAAGTCTGGAAACTGGCCCCGCAGAATCTGGGTACAGAGAAAGTAGGCCCCTGGTATATGTGGGTTTTCCGTTTTGTAAATACTGTATTTTCAATCTGCATTTGGTTGAAAAAAATCCATATAAGTAGATCCATGCAGTTCAAACATATATTGTTCAAGGATTCACTGTATTTGTGTGAGTTGAGGTTTGTAATTGTAAAAGCACTATTTAAGCCCAACTTTTATCTCCACAATCCAGAATTCTCTCTTAAAATATATTTATGACAGAGCCATCTGTCTCTTCCAACTGGATCTTTAAAAAAGCAGAAAACCCAAACCACGTGGTGACTTTAAATGATAAACTTTTATTCTGAATATACTGTTTTTGCACAAGATTTAACACAACATTTTCTGGGATTATAAATATTTTATAACAGTATTATACAAATTTTTACAAAATGTTTTTATCAGGCTAGATAATTTTCACAAAAGTGTCAAGAGAACAAAATAAAGGGGAGAAAAAATCTATTGTTCACAAAAGCCAGTTGGCCTTTTGCATGAATGCACACCATTTTAATAAAAGTATTCCTAAAAGCATGATGTGACACTCACATAACACAACAAAAAGACAGCTTGACTAGGTCACATTATAAACTGAATTGGCATCTACACAAGACAGTATCCCATTAGTTTCAGTGGAATTTCTTTGAGATAACTGTGTGAACTAGAAATAAGGTAGATGAAACTATTGGTAAGGGTTGTTTAATTCTTTAAAAATCTGGAATTTTTTCAACACTCAGTATATTGTATTGGTTTGCTCTTCACAGAAATATACTGTGAATATTAACATTCTGCTATGGGAAACAATACAAGTTTAGATGAAAAAATATTTAAAATTTTGGGCAAGTGAAATAGTCATTCCATTCTATTCTTTTAAAAAAGTCACAACATCCATTTTGTTTCACTAGGTCAGACTATACCATTAAACATTTTAACGTCTAACATGATCAATGGAATAGATCCAGAGTTTTAAATTAAGACAAAATTTAAGCTTTGTTGGTCACAGACAGAGATTTAAATGAGATTTAAAATACAAGAGAGCATCAAATAAGCAAGTAACACTTGGGTTGCAAAGGTCACTTAAAAGGGATACTGCCTATTTGAACCCCATAAGGCCAGTTTTAAAGTTAATAAAAGGAATATTATAGGAAAACTTACAAATGGCAGCAACACTGTTTTTTTTTCCCCCAAGTTAAGCAGTAATGCCTCAAGCATTAGAAACATGAAAAAAGATCATACTAAAATCTTATAGGCCCAGGACCTAAAAATCTCTTCAATCAAACTTGCTAACTATGTCATGTTAAAAACCTGTTACAAATATGGACCACGGTTGGTGTTTGGCAGTAATGCTGGTTGTTTAAATGAGGAAAATATAAAGAAATCATTAATGCAAAATTCTTTCTTGTTACTCAACACCATCGCCAAGCTTACTTGAATTCTGTTTTAGTGACTAACTACATTAAGCCACATGAGGATAACAAAAATTAAATAGTAAAAGCAGTGTATAATTTTTTTTATTGTTCTTTTATACTGTTCAGTCGTTGGAAATCAATATTAATAACAGGCTATAATTTAAGTTCTTGTCAACATAACTCACAGAAAAATACTAAATGTAATATAATAATTTGATGGGATGAGTGTTACTGTCTTAAAGAAAAGTATGCTATAAGCATGAAGACTAATATTAGTCATGGGAACAATTTTTAATCAGCTTGTTCTTACCCAATTTATAATTGTATTTGTCAATTTGTCAATAATATATAACTCTACAGCAGAAAATAAAGGTTTATAGCAAAACTCATGCATATAAATATATTTTGATGGCAAAAGAAATCAAATAGGATCCTGCCAAGAGATGCCAAGTTTAACTGCGATTAATACAATAACAGTGTAATTGATGAGAACATATAATCGACATTAGCCATGAAAATATATTTAATAGATTTTGAACATAATTTTAAGGTAGTTTGTTGTATGCTGGAAGCAATTCAATTGTTTTAATGTGCATTGTTTATATACACAAACAATTTTATATTTTGATACCCCCTTCCCAACACTATCATGATTTAAGATAGTCTAGCAAAAATTGAACAATAACTTTTAAATATTGAACAAACAACATGATTTAAACGTTGTTACTAGAGTGAGAAGTTTTTTTCCACATATATTTTAAATCACTTTGGTGTTTTCTAAAATGTCAATACCAGTTATGAATGACACTACAAAATCACAACAATGCATTAGAAATGGTAACTGATGTCAACTCTTAGAACAATAGTTGGCAAAGTGATTCCATTTCCCCCTACCCCCTTTTTATTGAAAAAAAAATCTTAAATAAAGAAATGTACACAAATGGTACCTAAGGTATATTGGTGGTGGGAGGGAATTACAAATGTATGCAAAGCTAAAAACAAAACAAATATTATCTTTTAAACTACGTTAAATTATTGGTTATATCTTTGATATGTGGAGCATATTAAAGCATGCTGGATAATGTTAATAACTTTGACTTAAAAAGGATATGTAAGAAAATTTCCAGCATATACACATACCTTTAATTGGCATGTTCCAAAAAAAGAAAAACTGCATTTTATCATAAAAAATATCTACATACGTTCAGCCTTCAGTAAAATTATTAACTATTCTTAGAATTACACATTCATAGTTTTTACCCTTTCTTCAAATACTGTTTGCTCCAGAAAATAATTTTTAAAAGCATAAATAATCTGCTACCATATTAGTCTATAATGAAATATCTGATTTACTACACTAACCATCATTTTCACCAATGAGGCTGTATAAAAAACAACTTTTGTTATTCACAATCAAGTATTCATGTGCATACATAGAGATTCAAGGTTTCCTATTTGTTCAGATTATTGTAAAACCCTTATCAAATTGCATGGAAATTTTGGTCAAACGATCATACCATTTAAAATGGAAGGGCAAAAGCAGCAGTAGCAGGAACTTTTGGATTGTATGTGCTACCATTGAAACGAACAAAGAGGAAACCTAGGATGAATCTTCATTGAGAACATATATGTACTTTTCAAAAAATAAATGTGTCAAATCTGATTTATGTACTTAAAATATCTGTACATAGGTTATCAGGCGAAAGCACGAATCTGTATAAAATTCATTAATTCTCATTTCACCATTTATCTAACCCCAATCATTCAGCATTTACATTGCACAGTATATTCAGAGTAGTTTAACAACATTTTAAAAGATGACTTAAGTGCATTTACACTGCAAGGTTCAGATTCTTACATAACAATAATATCACTCAGTTAACTTTTCAATGACTACACTCTACAGTAAGAGAAAAAAGAACTGAAAAGTTAAAATAGCAGCAGCATCATGCAAAATACCCTTGGTAAACCAAAGTTCATTTATCACAAGAAAAACATTTCCCCCTCCCCCCAACAAGCTTTTCTTAGAGCATTTTTAAATATCTGGCTAGCACTACATTACTGTGAACAAAAGAAACATTACATCAAAGCACTTATTAAGGGCTTGCTTACATTTATAAGGAAATATGTCACATATTCTAATTTCTCCCTCAAGCACCTTTAGTTTAATAATTTCTTAGGTACTATTTTCAAACCATCAGTTCATTACTCCATCAAAATTTAATTGGTCATCAATTGTGTTTTATTTTTGGCAAAGAAGCCATTCTTCATAAGGCATTTGATTCATGGCAAATTTTTCATAGAAAATTAGCCATTATTTGTGTTTCAACAATTTAGACCAATGTTAATTCTTTCTCTATACATTTCAATAATTTATACTCAAAGCAGGAATTAAGTTTTAACAGAAGAATAAGTGAAGGCAAAAATAATTTCTTTCCCCTTAGAGATTTTCTTAGTAAAACTGCAACAAGTCAAAATTCCAGGTCAATATCAAGACATTTCTTATGATTCATAAACAATTGTATGGGGAACCCTTTCACATGTAATCACCAACAATGCAACAACAAACTCCCAAATTTTCCAATAGAGGACACGTATAGGATTTTGCTTTGATGTTATACATAGATGATGCAGCATTCACACACGTTTAAGGATCTGACACCCTGACATGCAGCCAATGGGTGCCTTAGGAGTCTGCGCCTTAGTGTTATGCCATGGTATAGGCCCAGGTAATATCTGTCTGATTTTATAGCTGACCCTACTTTAATGTAATTGAGGGCTCATGTTCTGGCAGGGTCTGCAGTTTAATTATGCAGATTTGGTTTCAGAAGGTCACAACAGGCGGTGTCTGCTGCCAGATACCAGCCAAAGTAGTAGAAACTGGATTCCGAAGATATACCACAGGGAGGGATTTAATCCAGAAACACCACCACAGTCAGTATAATCCTCCTGTTGTAAAAAATAAATAAATAAAATAAAAATAAAAATAAAAATCTTGAAAAATCTTTAGTAACACATCTTTTAGAGTAATCCATATTTACTTCACTTCTGAACTTACCTTATAAAATTGCTTTAACTGAAATCCAAATAAATTACTTTCTCCTGGATTTTATCATTGAGGAATTTTGGTTAAAGCAACTTCCCTAGCATCATTTGACAAATGCTTTAAATTTTTAGTTGTAGATTTTTATGATTATGAAAGAAAATAATAAATGCTGTTTGAATAATAATTTTAAAGTAAAAACTTTCATAGTATCAAAAATCCTATATATTTATAAATACAAGAAGTGTAAAATTTAATAGGTTTTGTAATTCCCAAGAATTATGATTTTAGCAACTATGCTCCATATGGGAAAGTTTGGGACTGATAAATACATTTCCATTTCCCATGTTTCTTACACAGTTTCTAAGGTTCAACATAGCGTGCAATCATAGCATCTGGACCTTCATCAAGAATTAAAGTAAAATGAAGAATAATGTATTTGAACCATAAACAATGAAAGGACACGGAAAATAAATATCCAAAATAAAGAGCTAAGCTAGGAAGAGATTTGTCTTGAGACAATGAAGAAATACTAGAATGAATGTACTCACATTAACTCCCCACGGTCTAGTGGTAGCTCATTTAGTTCCCTCTTAATGCAAAAGTATTATTCATCTTTTATTCCTAGGTTCTATATTTGATAACAATTTCCACATCCTTTAATTCCTTTTAACATAGTGAATTTCATTTTTAAAAACCTCATATTAATTTTTTATTTTTTATTTAATTTCAATAGTTTTGGGGGAACAGGTGGTTTTTGGTTACATGGATAAGTTCTTTAGTGGTGATTTCTGAGATTTTGGTGCACCTGTCACCCAAGCAGTGTACAATGCACCCAATGTATGTAGTCTTTTATCCCTTTCCCCTCTTCCTCCCGAGTCCCCAAAGTCCATTATATCATTCTTATGCCTCTGCATCCTCATAGTTTAGCTCCCACTTAGAAGTGAGAACATACAATATTTGGTTTTCCATTCATGAGTTACTTAGAAAAATGGTTTCCAACTCCATGTAGGTTGCTGCAAATGCCACTATTTCATTCCTTTTTATGGGTGAGTTGTATTCCATGTTGTATATATACCACATTTTCTTTACCTACTCATTGGCTGATGGACATTTAGGTTGGCTCCACATTTTTGTAATTTTGAATTGTGCTGCTATAAACATACACGCGCAAGTGTCTTTTTCATAAAATGACTACTTTTCCTCTGGGTAGATACACAGCAGTGAGACTGCTGGATCAAATGGTAGTTCTACTTTTCGTTCTTTAAGGAATCACCATACTGTTTTCCATAGTGGTTGTATTAGTTTACATTCCCACCAGAAGTGTAAAAATTGTTCCTTTTTTTTTTTTTTTTTTACCACATCCATGCCAACATCTATTTTTTTATTATGGCCATTCACGCAGGAGTAAGGTGGTATCACATTGTGGTATTAACATGCATTTCCCTGATAATTAGTGATGTTGAGCAATGTTTCATATGTTTTGGCCATTTCTATATCATTTTTTTAAAATTGTCTATTCATGTTTTTTTGCCCACTTTCTGATGGGATTATTTGAAAGACCATATATTTAAACATCTTTAAAGAATCTAATCCAAGGTAGGTGTTCTAATAATCAAAATAATAGGTTGAATAATTTTACAAAGATTCTAAGTTCCCAAAGAATAAGAACTTTGACTATTTTCGTTCACCAGGATTTAATACAGTGCTGCCACATAGTAAATATATAAAAATTATTTCTTTAATTGTATTTTAAGGCAGCAGAACTATTTTGTTTGTTAAGAAGAAAGAAAGCTGGGAGAAAAGAATCTATGAAAATAATTTTGGTTTCAATCAATTTACCTCCCAAATCTAAACAGAATCATAAAATAATCAATTATTAGTCTTTATCCTATTTGACCTTTCAGAAGCATTTGACAAATATATAACATTGTCTCCTTGAAATACGTTCTTGTGTATCTTTGGCTAACCTACTCTTCTGGTTTTTCTGGAAACTTGTTTGTGTATTTCTCCTTGGCTTGACCTCCTTTTCTTCATGCTGTCTACAATGTTAGACTTTTCCAGGTGTTACTTCTTTCTCCTTCTTTTTTCCTTTACGCTTTTTTCCTAGATGATCTAATCTAGTCCTACAGCTTTAAATTTCATCCATTTCCAAATAACTTGCTCTTTTATATGTTCAATCCTGTATTCTCCTCTGGTCTCTGAATTCATTGATCTCTACTTTCTCCTCTTGTATGTCTCATAGGGATTTCAAACTTGACTTGCCCCTAATATAATTCTTCTGGTATCAGTAAATAGCACTTTTAGAGTAGCAGATAAGGTCAAAGACTACAAGTAATGTACGATCCTCTTTTTTTCTCAAATCTAATTTTTTTTTTTTTTTTTTTTTTTTTTTTGAGATAGGGTCTCACTCTGTCACTCAGGCTGGAGTGCAATGATCTTGACCTCCCTGGGCTCAGGTGATCCTCCCACCTCAGCCTCCTGAGTCGCTGGGACTATAGGTGTGCATCACCACACCTAATTTTTTATATTTTTTGCAGAGTTGGGGTTTCAGCTGGGAATCCATCCTCTAACTCTAGCTTCAAAATACATCCCCAAACCTACTGCTTGTCACTACTGCAGGTCCAAGTCACCATTACTTCTTCCTTCCGTTTTGCAAAAGCTGCCTCACTTGTCCCATGGCTTCTACTCTGCCCTTTTGCAAATGCTTCTCCAAAAAGCAGTCTTCTTAACGCCACACATTCTTTCACTCCCTGCTCAACATTTCTCATCATTCTCAGAGCAAAATCTACATTCTTTATTAAGGTCTACAAAGTCTTATGAGGTCTGGAGCCTGGCTGCCTCGTCTTCCCACTTTTTCCTCTCCCACATACTCACTCTGCTTCAATAACACTGGCTGCCTCTGCAACAGGCCAAGCTCTTTAGTGCCTTTGCATTTGTTTTGTTCAGATGCTTTTCTCTCCAGGTAGGGTAACCAGATAAAAAACAGGGTACCAGTAATAATTGAATATGAGATAAAAAAAATACTTTATATAAATGTATTTCACACACAGAAGAGTGGCTAGATACATAGTAACGATTTGATAAATGAATAGTAGGTACTCAATAAAGCAGCACATACTGACTGGTTAGAAACACTATGAGGTATTAACTTAAAGAAGTCATTGTCGCTTAACCAGGAGTACTCCCCAGTTATGATTAAGTGTTAATTTGAATAAAAATTACCACACAACAAGACCCATTTGTGTATTAAGAATATATTTTGTCATCTTTATAATCTACAAATGTGTTACGGAAAGAAAAATATTCTCTTTGGCCCTTATTTCAGTGTTTTTATTTTTATATTTGGGTGTTTTTTGTTTCATTTCCTCTGTGTGATGATGAGATATATCTGTTTCGATGGGAGGTGGTAGTTTAGATAAGTTATTGGGGCTCCCTGTAGTCTGCATGTCAATTCACACTGAAAAATGTGCCTTTTAAGTTTCCTGATCATGTCTTCCCATACATTTTGCATTTCAAGTCTTATTATGGGATACATTCTAAATCACAAATGCCCTGATGTGGGAGCAACCCAGCATTATCTCCGTCCTATAGAGACTGAAATCCCACTGGCACCATAACCAGATATAATAAATCGGTCTGATTTTTAAACGATTATTTAAGTAGAAAACAACATATTGGTACTTTAAGTTTAGAACATTAAAATGGAAGAAGAATCAGTGCCAATATTATATATTTATTTTAAAATATGATAAACTAATTTTATTAGACTTCCTTATAGGGGAACGTCTCTTAAAAGATTGTGGTGTTAAAGATATCAACTGAGGCCGGGCGCGGTGGCTCAAGCCTGTAATCCCAGCACTTTGGGAGGCCGAGACGGGCGGATCACGAGGTCAGAAGATAGAGACTATCCTGGCTAACACGGTGAAACCCCGTAAAATACAAAAAACTAGCCGGGCGAGGTGGTGGGCGCCTGTAGTCCCAGCTACTCGGGAGGCTGAGGCAGGAGAATGGCGGGAACCCGGGAGGTGGAGCTTGCAGTGAGCTGAGATCCGGCCGCTACACTCCAGCCTGGGTGACAGAGCAAGACTCCGTCTCAAAAAAAAAAAAAAAAAAAAAAAAAAAAAAAAAAAAAGATATCAACTGAGAACTCTTTAGTCCTTTCTCATTACTCTTTAAAAAAATCTAAACCATAGTAAAATTCATATGGTATTTGCCCCCAAAGTTTTCTTTATACAGCATGTGTTACCAGTGACTAAAATCTTTTGAATTTTACTGTTGCTAAACTCTTACTCTGCTTTTCTTTCCCCATTCAGAACCTGGGACAACTAATGGCATACAGTACAAGCTTAATAATTTTTAATTTATTAAATTTAGAAATACATTTTTCAAAAGAAAATGTTCTGGTCATTTGGCTAAAAGGTTTTTGATCTTTTTTTTTTTTTTCTGAATTATAGCCATCATTTAATTTCCTTCAAAATGCAAATCACTGTTGAAGACAGCCATCAAATCATGGATTAACTTTTGAATTCAGGTAAGTCTGTACTAAAGTTACCACCAGCAACTTCAAAGAAAATCTATATTTAAAAATTTTTAGGCAGGTAGATACTGCATAATAATAGGAATAATGCCCCCAGCAAATAATTTGTTCTCCTACATGGCACCTTAACACTCTTACACATTTACTCGAGAGATAGGCAGTATATTTATTCAACTCTTTAAATGTAGACAGATTATGTACCCAATACTATGCTTTATAAATTGGGTTTGCATAAAATAATTTCTCAATGGACAGAATTGGCTTGCCTTACTTCTTTGATTAATAAACGTTAGCTTTTTCATTTGCTTTTGTACTTGTGTGTGACTTGAGTCTTCACAAAGCTTGTTATCAAAAAGTCTTGTTTGAACACTTGCGTTCTGATGAAGTCATCATGGTATGGAGCTTCATAATTGTTTATGTATAATCTTTATCCTTCTGGAATCTACAGGATTAATGGCCCTTTGGTAGGCTTTGGAGATTACACTACCATTCTACCTTGCTTGTGAGCAGAACCTAATCCAACAGAAATTGCTAGTTTTAGCCAGACTATATTGGAGCATAGACCATGACCTTTATTGGTCCTTAATGTGGGAAATAACTGCCAACTAACCTTTCAGTACTTTTTGTAATGATTTTTTTTCAACTTAATTGTTTCAGAGAAAATAATACTTCCTCTGATATCATTATATCAACATTCAAATAGCACTAAGGGGATTCACTGTTCTATACTGATAACTGTGTTTTTAAATACTGAAACCACATCTTGTTAATGTAAAATATACACCATCTATATTATGTATTCCTGTGATATAATAATATAAAGGAATCTCAAATGTGTTCTTTTTAGAGATCAGGATATAGATTATACAACATCTACAATTATGAAGTTCCATACCATGAGGACTTCATCAAAACTCAAGTGTTCGAGAGTTTTTGATATAAGCTTTATGAAGACTTAAGTCACACACAAGCAAAAAAGATAAGCAAATGAAAAAGCTAACATTTATTAATCAAAGAAGTAAAGCAAGTCAATAATTGTCCATTGAGAAATTTATTTTATGTAAACCCAATTTATAAAGCATATTATCCGGTACACAAATATCTAGTTGAGTCCATGGTGATACATAATTATTTCCATGATAGATTTATAATGTATCATAATAGGAAAATGTTATTTTGTGTGTGTGGGGGGGGTTCTTAGGTTAAAAAAAATTTACATTCACTGTTGCTATAGGAATTTTTTTTTTTTTTTTTTTTTTTTTGGAGACGGAGTCTAGCTCTGTGATCCAGGCTGGACTGCAGTGGCACAATCTCGGCTCACTGCAACTTCCACCTCTCAGGCTCAAGCAATTTTCCTGCCTCAGCCTCCAGAGTAGCTGGGACTACAGGTGCGTGCCACCAGGCCCAGCTACTGTTTGAATTTTAGCAGAGATGGGGTTTCACCAGGTTGCCCAGGCTGGTCTCAACTGCTGACCTCAGGTCCACCTCGGCCTCCCAAAGTGATGGGATTACAGGCGTGAACCACTGCGACCAGCCATTGCTATAGGTTTTTAAGAGAAAGGTAAAAAGAGAGCTGGCCTACTCAAGACCAATACTTATATATTTTTTAGTGTAATTGATAACCTATAAATCTTACCTAAAAATTCTATGATTGAGAGAAGTAAGCTTTTGAATGAAGGGAAAATAAGGACAATTATGGAAACATATTTGGTAACACTTTTCTTGTGTAATCGTTGACTACCTATGAACTTCTTTAAGGAATCAATAATATTTCAAATAGTTGCATACATATCAATTTTTAAAATGTTTATATGAAGATATTTAATTTTAGTATTTTAATTATTACAGTAATGTTTCCTTTGTTTGGAGTCTTTTGCCATGAAAACCATTCTTTTATTATCCCAGAAGACAAGTGGTTATTTTCTGAGACTCCCTCTGCTATTCTACTCCCCACCCTCTACCACCCCTGCCTGTGAATTCACTCCATTCATAGTAATGGCCACATCTCCATCTAGTGGCTTCCTAATCAATGACTACCTGGAAACCGATGACAAACACAACAAACGTGTGTGCTCTAGTAACACAATCATGATGATTCCAGAGCATTAGAAAATAAATTGCAAAACAGTAAATGAAGAACTAAACGCAAATGCAAGCGCCGAAACCTCCCGTTAGTAGTACTGAATACAGAACTCAGAAATTTCTTCAAAGGTTAATAATTTTGGGCTAGATAATGTAATATTAAATAAAATGAACTTAGAAACTGGAAGCACTTATTCTAAAATATTTCAATATTTTGAGGGTAAAAATCTAAAAAGTTATTTAAGTCAGATTTATTTAAGTAGAAAAATCTGAAAGGAATTAAATTTGCGTTAGCATCTTTTGTAAATAAACTGAGATAACCACCTCTAAAAATTGTCATTAGATAGTTCTCATATCATGAAGCATGTATATTTGTCTCTGCAATGACAATTTTTATACAAAAACTTTATGAAAAAAATCATTTTTACATAAATATTGAAAACTAATATGTTTCATTTAGGATTAGAAATTTACATGCCATTTGAAATCAGCTATTTCCAAAACAACATTGGTCCTGAGATTTTAATAACCTAGTTTCAGGAACATTAATATCATGGATTTAGGGATATGGGTGACTTTCTAAAATTTCAAGCCAAAAACAAAAAGAAAAATTAGGGAAAGTGACTGACCATCCACACCACATGAAAACTTGCAGTAAAATGAAGATAGGAGCTGACATCATGGTACAGGCACCACTCGTTGTGCATTTAAGTTGATCCTATTAATAACGGGCAAAGTAGCAAGTACAGGAAAAGGAAAGAAAACACAGAAAAGAAGACATACAAGATGAGATTTCATGCAATTTGCTGGCAGTTAACGTGAGTCTCCATCCAGAGCAGATTCACAGTGACCATTGCAAATAAGCATTACCAAAATACTCCACTGCTAAAGAAACACAAGATATTATTAGCATACCAAGCTACTGAGCAACAGTTGTACTTTCACACACAACCCGTTTATAGGAGCTTCAATTGCTGAACATTTTTGTCTTGGTCAAATCTTTTTAATGCCTTGATCATAAGATAGAGCCTCCTAGAATAATATTTTGGGCAAGAGGGTTTTTATGTCATTTTTTCAAGTTCATCTGAATTTAATATTCCTACTGTCAAAAAACTGGTGGCAAATAGTTGATGAGTGAAGCTTCTCTAACGAGTGACATGACCCTTGGCGCTTCATAAAATATTCTTTGGGAAATAATTTTACATGGGCAACTTGCTGAAGGTGTAGTAGGCAGAATAACATGAGTCCTCCTATCTGGACTTTAAATGTCTTAAGGAAAAAAAAAAAAAAAAAAACCCTTAGTGGCAATGTTGAAATACTTTCCCTAGCAAGGATCAATAATCCCTCACAGAGATAACTGGGATTGACTGGCTAATACATCTTGAATTTATCACTGATTTTATTTCTTTCTTTGCTCCATTTTTAATTTATATTATCTGTGAAATGTTTTATCCTTTCTGGGACAAATGCAGCTATGTATCTGAGTAGGTAAACCTCTTCTAAATAACTCTTAAAAATGCACATTAATCAATAGATGTTCTGACCTATTTTTAGAATAAACAATTTATGAGATAATGCATTACACGTTTGGATGCTCATTGGTGTGTGCAAGCCACTTCATGCGGTGGCACACCTTGAAGAATCAGAATTGGGAAGTATCGTATTTAAAATTAGTTAAAAAGAGGTGGACAGAGATTTTTATGTGGACTTCATCTTTGAGAATAGATTAGTATTTCTAAAGCATAAAGCTAATGTATTACATACTGATGATGTATTACCTACCTTGTACATAATCAATACACAATAAGTCAGAATAGTATTTATTAGGGAAAGATAGATGAACTATAGGAAACGTAGTAAGCCATCTTTAAGTGACATATATTTAATATGATTTGTAATATTTTATCAAACTAACCCTGTTTAATTGACCTGGTCTAATTTCAAACACCAGAAAAAGAAATTAAATAATACAAGTCTAATATGTGATAGAATCAGAAACCATCCAAAAGAAACCAGAACTCCATAATAATAAGACAATGGCTGTATAACAGGTTTTTCAATTCACTGAAGACGAATATAACTAATGAAAATGTAATAAACTTAATTTTTATATCTTCAGGATTGGAATATAAATAGAGGCAACAAATATATCATAATTAACATTTACTATGAGTTAATTATTTATTAATCTTGAAAATCAGATTTATGACCTTGGATTATTAGTCAATTGATTGGAATTGTGTTTGAAAGCACAATTTCTGTGGGAAGGACATACAAAAGAAGCAACTGTTAAGTTTATGCTAACCATGAAAACTACTGAAATGAAAAAAATCTACCAGCAAGTATGTCATGTTAATGAGAAAAACTATGGTTAAGACATTATGTTTGAGTTAAATTGTCTCCTTGAATTCTTGTGGCCAGTGAGCATTAATTTATAGTATTTCAATCCAGTAGAAGTGTGATCTTACCAAGACATTGTTATCAAAGCAGACATCAGGCCCTTTTCGGTATCTGGGTTGCTTAACCATGTCACAAGGATTTGGACCATCAGCTAAAGAGGCTTGTTAAGGAATCTCTTGTTAGTTTTTTTTCCACATGACTAAAAATAAATACAATGTAATGTATTTCCCAAAACATGTAAGAGATAACTTATACATCATTACTCTCATCCAACACAATTCAAGTACATTGGGATTTAAAGAACTAAATTGTGAATTATCTTTTTCTGGGGCATGTGTAGCATAATTATTCTTGACATTCCAACCAAATTTTGAGTGAGGAATCCATTCTGCCTTTGCGAGGTGATCAGAGCAGTCTAATATTTTTCCTCTTTATGAGCATAAACAATGTGACAAGATTCAAAATGCATTATGTTAAGATGGTTTTCCTTTCCAGATAGCTCTGATGTCAAAGGATACAAGTCTGTTCTGCTTGTATGAGCAGTCGTGTGTCACAGGGACATGTCCCTTTGCTCTCAACCATTATGAATATTAAGTTGGTGTTCATAAGCTTTTCGCCATGAAAGATTCTGCAAAATATGATATCACAGAAAATGAGTATCTTTGTCAAAATAAATGGAAATATTTCAAAGATTCTTACATATTAAAATGAAAGACAAAATACGACATTTGAAACATAAACCATTCCAAGCACAACAGGAGTATGATTTTAGAAGAAAAAAAAGTTTCATTTATTAGTGTGAAAATATTACCTATGTCAAATGAATAAAAAATTGCAATAGATGTTTTATGTGTGACCATTTTAAGTATTAGTTCTCATTGCAAAATAAGCACTTTTTAGTTGTTGATGCACATAGAAAAATTTCTTTACACTTACAAATAATTGTGATACTTATCACTGAAAATATGCCAAAGTTGCCTTATTTTACAGATAACACAACAGGGAATACAAAAATGTCTAGGCATCTTGCCCAAACTAAGGGCAGAGAAAAGTCTGGAACAGTGCTATTAAGCAAAGTTTCTGTGAAGATGGAAAAGTTTTTTGCACTGTCCAGTATGGTAAATACTAACCACTCAAGGGGTATTGGGCACTTAAAATGTGACAAGTGTGACTGAGGCACAAAAATTTAATTTTAATAACTGTAATTGAAATTTCGATGGCCACCTATGGGTGGTAACTACTGCATTGGACAACACAGACATGGACAGAATCAAAGGTTTTGAATTCTATCCCCTGTTTTGTCCACACCTTAAGCTGCTCTTACTTTAGTAACCAACACAGAAAATGTAAATATATATCACTAAAAAAGTAATTTCTTCATCATTATACATTTTGCAGAAAAGTGGGATTTTCTTTTTGCTCTGTTAAGCTTTGATTTCCATAAAACAAATCAAAAGGAAAGTATGATTCAATTTAATGTCTTGGTTATATTGACCTTCACTTTACAATTTAACTTACTTCTTTAAGCACACGTTGCTCTTGCTGGATGTCAATTAATAAAAGGCCAATGACTGTGAAACTGATGTATCCAATAAACATGCCACAATTCCATTTCCTGAGGTCCATAGCCTGATACGCTAATCTCCTCTAAACAAGATAGTCTGCTTTTTTGTGAGTTCATGCTTGACTCCTCCTCCCCTTTCTTCTCCTCTTCATATATTCTACCTCCTCCTTGGACATAGAGGTATGCTAGAGAAAGTCATAAAACATACCACGTCTACTAAAAATTCATGAGAGGTTGCTTAGCCCCTCTTGCAAAAAATTTTTTAAACTATTCTGGCACTTTCATAATCTCAGATTACCTCACCTCCTCCTATTTCTTCTTCTGCTATGGTAACATTTCTTCTAAAATAACCTGCCCTCCACCTCTAAAAACAAAGTGTCTCTACTCTGTGCTTTGTAAGCTGTGACTTGCTGCTCTCTTCTCAGGAATCTTGTGGCATTAATTATTACTTTCCCCTCAAAATCCCCATCTTGCCTTTCTCCTCTATCCTCATTACAATAAAATTAAATTCTCCATCTCTTCCCAACATTTTAAAAGATATTTTATGGATACTGACTAAACATTAACCATGACCTAAGAAAATTGTATTTTTTCCCAGTTCCTTCAAATTCAAATAAAGATAACATTCAGTTCTTCAAGTCAGAGAAGACTAGAAGTAAAAACAAAACAAAACAAGACTTTTTTTTGTAAATCTGTTTAGTTACCATATAGAAAAATAATTCATATTTGGCTTAGAATTATTTAGAATTACTAATATATTTAATTTTATAACTTTATATTAGAAATTTTTAATATGGGTTATTTTAGGAAAAAAGTTAAAAAAATATCAAATTTCTCTGTGTTCTGCCTAAAGAGAAAGTAATTATCTTGATCATGTAATTATTATTATAGTTGAAGAAATAACAGCTTATCAATGTTAGAATTTTAAAAATTATAAATTTTAAAAGCCTACAGAGAAACTAAAGATCTCTGACATTTTCAACTTAAAACAATTACTCACATCTCTGGCTCCAACACAATTTTCAGTTTTTTCTGTAATGATTATAACAGTATATACAATTTCTTAATGAAATAGGACGACTCCAGAAATAAAGAAAGAAATTACCTGGAACAGTTTCCACAGTCTAATACACCACTGAATGATTTACTATCGTTATCGAAGAAATACTGGGTTTGTTCAGTAATGCAGCTCTGCTTTGACAGGGAGGCTGTAAAGTCATCATCCTCCATCTCAACTTGGGTGGGGAGAGGGGGGTAAAAACAAAGAACACCATTAGAAGGGGCCACTGTAGTCAGTCCCCTGGAGTCTTCACTTCTCACAGAGCAAAATAAATGTCTAAGACCAGGAGGCCTGGACTGGCTTGTTTACTGCTGTGTAATATCGTGGCAGCCCGTAATAGATGCCTGATAAATATCAATAGAATAAATTAATTTAAATACATGATGGCTATGAGATCAAGGCCAATGTGACCTAAGTAATTTCTAAGACATTAGGAAAGGTTGGACAAAAAGTTTCTAGATCTAAAATTATGAGATGGGTGATCTGTTTTCTCTTTCTCACACAAATATTCTCTGAATTTGCTGAACTCAAGCATATCCCCCCAAATAATTTTTATTGTTATGACAGTGACAAGGTCTGAGCATTTACATACCTGCCTCAAGGAGTCGTGGAAAGGTCAAACTCAAGAGAAACTGCTGTAGAATAGACCTGAATTTTTCAAAAAAAAAATAATAATAAAAATCTAGGGAAAAATGTGTTTTTACATGCACACATACACATACCGTTTCCCTTTATCTTTTTGGGAAGGAAAGTCTAGGAGTGTTTTTATTTAAGTATTTTTAAAATTATATAACACATTGTAACCTTTCTTGAATGTGTCAAGTCATGAAATCAGAAGTATTCAGATCTTGTTCTGGACCAAGTGAGACACAGTGTGTTAAGAAGCCTAATAGGCAATGTTATCAAGCAGAAGTGTTCACTCTAAGGAGAATGTCAGTGTTTCAGCGCATAGGTTTTTACATTCATTACATCTCCTTATTTTAGCTTTTAAAACCATTTGTTTTTTGAATTCCCCCCGCCCCCAACAAAGAAACAACACTGTTTATACCATGGGTTTGAATTTGTTAACTATTTACTTTGTAATACAGAAAATATTTGTAAATATGTAATGTAACTTTCATGAAACAAAATATACATATTATATAGAGAGATATGGCACATTTCAGTTTTATAGTAACTGACAACTGAGCCAAATTTCTAGAACTGAATTTAGTTTAAAACAAGTGGGGGTGGGAGGGGATATAGGATAAAGAAAGTATTTCAGGGTCATGATGAAATTTTAAAAGCCTACTGAAATTAATATATAAAATCACATCAGAAAATACCATTTTTCAGAATAAAACAGAATTTTCTAAATCTTTCAAAAAATCTCAAAATTTTAAAATCCTAAAATCTTCTTTGCTGCTTTAATGATATCACTTAATTTTAGCTGGGCAAACCTCAACATCAAATGAATATTGTACATTAATCTATGTGGAATAGGGCTAACAATACAGTGTGATGATACCAAAAAAAAAAAAAAAAAAAAAAAAAATTAGAGGGGAGAGAAGGAAGAGGGAGATCATGGATCCCAGACGTAACAGGCTTAGTTACAACTAAACAATAAGAAATGTGATCTTCCAGACTTTCCACAGTGCCACAATTGACCATTTGAATGTCTTATTTTCATAGGTTGTAGGGTCTACAGGTGAGGGATGGGGGAGGTTTGGAAGGTAGAATCGGTGAAAAGAAACAATTAGATCCATTTCAGCAACATGATGCCCCTAAAACGATACCAGTACTTGTATCAATAGTAAAGAGGTAGAAGGTTGCCATCATGCCATGAATTTGATGCATGCAGACATCCAACTTGGATACTAAAGACAATTAAATTGTAACTTCTTACAGATCAATACACCTAAAATTGGTGTAATACTTTAAAAATACTTAATACAAATGAAAAGAATTTCAATAGATGTGTAGAGGAAAGAAGACTCTAAAGAGGTTGAAGTTTACATCCACATAACATTGTTTTCATATGAGAAACTGAATAATGGTAATTTTATAGTGCTCACTTAGGAAAAAATATCACTATTACCAATAAGTGATGCAGAGAATGAAAAAACCTTAACTCCCTTAATAAAAAATTTGAGTGTCCCCTAAATCCATATTTTCATCAGATGCTTTTCTATTTTACAACTTCTTTCATTACCAATAAAACTAAAATTTTGACCTACCAGGCAGCAGCAGTGGCCCACCAGCCAATTTGTAATATGTCTGCTATTGATGGCTATAAAATAAAATAATAAAGTCATTTCAGTAGTCTACTTGATACTGAGGACACTTGAGTATCCTCTTGAGAAGAATTGATTAGACTGTGGATATTACTGACCACATATGCTGAGCGATGTCCTGCTCCTTGTTTTGGTGCAGCACCAGGCTCGCATACTGACTGATAATCATAAGATTTGTTAAAAGCATAAACTGATATATTAACCAGGTGTCTCATCAAGCTGGGATCAATCTCTCCAAAAAATCTTCCAATCTGGTGAAGAAAAAAATCATAAAGCAATGTGTACTTAAAATGTAAGTCAAAAATGAACATTGGAATCACCACTACAGTGAAAAGAAATAATACAGAGAAACTGAACTACAACTGAGGAGCTTAAAAACAAAAGCAAATGAGAAACTGTATATGACACTGTGAACAAATTAAAATGAGAGTAAGTGTTCTCATTACTCAGTGGGGCTGTGTGATGTTTTATTTGTGGAAGGAATGGACACACATTACTAAGCACTAAATCACAATCAAATGCCTCCCAGATGAATAAAACAGGGGTGGGGAATGAAGAGGTGTAAGTCAAAGGGTACAAAGAAGCAGTTATGTAGAATGCATCAGCCTAGAGATTCAATATACAACAGAGGACTGTAGTTAATAATACTGTTTTGTCTACCAGAAATTTGATGAGAGTAGATTTTAAGTCTTCTTACCATACTGCAAAAAAGGTTAACAACCTGAGATGATGGATATGTTAATTGGCTTGACTTCAGTAATCACTTAACTATGCAAATCAAAACATTTTGTTGTACATCTTAAACATATACAATAAAAAAAAAGATCAAATGCCCCCCTGGGGAATGGAAAAGTAGCATAAATGAGAGAGCAGGCTGGCCTAGAAAAAGAACTTGTAAGGACTGTGATGAACTGGAACAAGTCCCATCTAAAGGGGCAATCACGAGTTAATCAGCTTCAGCCCATAAACACTGTCATCCAGAAAACAAAAAAAGCCCAGTGTTGAGATCTCTTTTGCTTTTTCCAAAAAAGAGAAGCCAGGAATACAGATTCAGAAGCGAAATTAGTTGGCATCGAATTCAAATTTGTTAAAAATCTTGTATGAGGTAAATAGCCTATGTGCTGCTAATTTGCAGATTTGAGACTAGAAATCACATCAGTTTTAACCAGCTATATATTAAATTAGATATCATCAACTGACAAATTTTGAAGTGAAAATTTTCTAAATATCTGAAAGATTAAAAAGGTCATATCATGCTAAAATTCTGAACTGTATGTTTTAATGATACCAGTACTAAAATGTAAAATCAAATAACATAAAAGCTAGACTTAGCACGCCTTTCTTAATGGTTTACATAATATTAAGCATTTTACAAATTATTTTATGATAGAAACAAAACATCTCATCAATTTCTAAAACACTGAAAGAGGTTTTGTAATGTTGATCAGGGAAACACACTTTGGAAAGCCTAATTCTCTCTTATTTCAGGCACATACCTGATTAGTATAATCATCATGATTTGCCATCAAAAGAAACCCACCGTCATCCAGAATTACACAATCCATTACCTACCAAAATAAAATGAACAGTTAACACATTTTTAGAAAGGTTTGGAGGTTGTATTGTCTCTACCCCATTATACGTACATGATTAGAGCAATAAAAAATAGAAAATTTTAAATGACTATCTTCTCTTGAACGTATATGTTCATGAAATTCTGGTGAAATAAAGGCCTGCATTGATTTATATCAAACCATCACGCTTGATAATCCAACACCAACCATCCATTTGAGACTGTCAATTCAGTCTGAACAAATCATAAAAGCAAATTCGAAATAATCTTTTTACCACTTTCGTGTCATCTAAATGATCCAGAAAAGTGGATAATTATTTAATAATGAATAACTGATTTAAACACATACTTAGGATTTCAACAAAAAGATATTTTAAAAAATATCATTTTAGTTATCCTGTTTCACAGACTTAAAACACGTCAGTACTGTAAGACTATAATTATTTCATATTTTCAGATTGAAAATATGTAGTTGGATAATTGGAGATTTAAAAGCAAAATGCAAAACAAAAAATGTCCATGGTTAAGAAAATACTTAATTCACCCTGAAACATAGGATAAATTCCTACCTAGTTTAAAGCATGTTTTAATGTATGAAAATCAATATAATTTGTATTTAATAAAATCACAAATAAAAACATTGTTTTCAAAGTTGAGGATGTAATGCATTGCATTTTCCTAATGTTGAAGCAGCTTATTACTAAATTTTTTGCTCTTAAAACAGCTACTGCATAGTCTATGTCAAATAGATAAGTTACAAAAATCATTGAAATTATTGGCTCATAATTCCACACGAGTAGGAGTGATAAAGATGATATAAACCGCCTGTTTCCCTTGGAGATATGCAGACACACATAAGAGGACTGGAAGAAAATATCGTTTCATCATTGTTACTCAATTTTTAGAATTAGAGCATCTTCAACTTTTGAACAAAGTTCACATTTCCTTTTCCAATTTCTCAAACAGATGTGAAAGTAATACAAGACAACTTAAAACTCAATCCATGTAACTAGAACTTTATAATAAACTGAAATACTTCTGGGTTTAGTTAAAAAAAATTTTCCTATAACTATATAATACACTGTGAACAAATTTAGAGAAAGTGTGATAGGTGAGAGAAAACTGCATTGATAACGAATAGAGATGCTTTGGTTAGAAACTTCCTATCCAGAAATAGAGCTAAACATAAATATGTGCAAAAGAATGTAACACCGTTGAGACCGAAGAGAACCATCACATTGACATGACTACTTTTTTAACCTTCCAAGGACATATACATATTTTTAAAAATTCAAGCATTTCACGTTCAAAATCAAAAGCATATAAATTCAAATGAAGCCACTGCACTCCAGCCCGGGCGACAGAGCGAGACTCCGTCTCAAAAAAAAAAAAAAAAAAAAAAAAAAAAAAAAAAAAAAAATTCAAATGAATATATTATTTCACATTTCCGTAGAATTTTTTAGCCTTTGATTAAAAATTCCTGCATATTTTTTGTCATCATTCTAGTCTTAGCAAGAGTAACACAGGGAAATATTGTACTCAAAAGTGATTTTAAACAGTTTTCTTACATCACTGTTTCTTTTGCAGTCACAAACTGGACCAGCACACTGAAAGACAAAAAACCGATTATTACATTTTTTTAGCAGTTGTATTTTAATTACATTATTACTATGTTATAATTAGAAATTCTAGAATAATTTATCCAGGAGAAAAATGAGATTAAACAGTCTAGTCCATAAGAAACAGAAGTTTTATCTTTAAAATTAGAAAATGTCAGTCAATATATAAACTAGCATTGCATGTTGTAACCTTGAAATACTTTTATTACATATTGACTAATTTAAACAAAAAGCTTTGAAAAAATAGGAATTCAGAATTCTGCTTCAGTGTAGTGGTACTGAGAACGTATTTGCCTTATGTTTATTTGTATAAAGACCTTATTTTTTTTCTACTGAATTTTGAAAACATTAAATATATCATAAGAATTTTTTTAAACTATCTTACCGGATCTCTGATTGAGGTTTTGGTGAAATTCTCTATCCAGGAATTTACATCGATTTTAATTCCAACAACTGGAAAATTAATTTGAATTAATTCAAAGGCATAATTACCTGTAATACAACCTTTGCAATATGACAGTTTAATTATTTTGATAGCAAGTATCAGATTATAGTTTATTACAGAAGTTTTAGTCTTTTGTTCTTAAGAAATAATGCTAATAGCTCTTAAACTATTACATAAATTGTTATTTATATTCACAAAGAGTGTATTCATTAGCCACAACCTGACCAATTAACTAATACAATAAGCTAAATAAAAAACATTAGTGTCAGGAGAGCCTCATAAACTTGAGGTCATTCAAACGGTATATTTTAAGAGGTTTCCCTAACTCCACCAGTGCTTGCAGTAGGTGCTTAATAAATCTTTGCTGAAAGAGTGAACAGATGAATGGATGAGTAGGTGGGTTAGTAGGAGAGTGGGTGAATAAATGAATGGCTGAGAGAATAACTGATTTAGTAATTAAATGAGCAATTGAGTGAATGAAGGAATAGGTGGATGAGTTAGTAAGTGATGGAGTGAATTAATGTAATAGATCCACTGATGGGGTAAAGCTGCCCTCAGGAGAAGGAAGGCTCAAAATACTCTCCTTTATAACTTCAAACACTGAATCATACAATCAAAAAATCTAATAGCTTTAACCTTATTGTATGCACTCCCTCTAGCCCACTTCCGATCCTCATTGATGCTCACTTCTACTATGTTTGTTTACTTGCCTGTTTTTCCAAAAAGTCGTTTTTCTATATATTTTATAGCAAGTTTTTAACTGAGCCCTACTTAATTCACTTTAACAGACACCTAGGAGAATATAGTATAATTATGCCATATTTATCTTTTCCCTCAGGGCTGGAAACTTAACTTTTTTGTACAAATATGTAACTCCTTGGCCATATAACTTTGTATGTATTTTAAAGTATTAAGAGAGACTTCTGGAGTGGGGTTGCTAATCCAACATTAAAAATTTTTATTATTATACTAAACTGATTCCATAAATTTGTCTCAGACTATAAACATACACACAGTTTTGAAAATTTCTCAAATCTATGTAGTATCAATGTGATTTTATCCCAACTTCATAGGTAACTAGTTACATTTTATTTAATTTTTTAAGTATGCGTGCCTTTGTTGTTTGAGACCTTCTGATGACCTTGATAAACACTGCCAGTTTATAACATAAATGCCAAGTAACATTTAATTTTGGTTGTGTTTTTGTAATTAATATGTATCCTTACCTGCAGGTTTAAGAAGTTTCCCTTGAATATATATTTCTACAGCTTTGCTTACCATAATGCCCGATTCATAGGCACCAGGTCCACTTTCTAAAAAATAAATAAATAAACACCTATCAAGATGTATTGATTAATAATATTGATTTTCTGTCGTTAGATACAGATGGATAGTATTTTGCTTAAAAATTCTAGCATCTATAAACTATAAAAATGTTTGTGCTCTCCTTCCTCCCTTCTTCCTTTGTATATACTAGGCTAACTGGTATATCCATGAATTGGTTTGTATTCATTGATTCGGGGGCATTAATTAGCTTGGTTACATCTGCTTTCACAACAATTGTTAAAATATTAGGGAGTTCTGCTGAAGTGAAGTGGAAAGATTGATTTTGGATACATAAAACTGACTTTGTCTAAGATATATGTCACTGGCAAAACTTTGAAATTCTCTGAACTTGTTTCCCCATTTATGAAAATAAAGGTAAATAGTACCTATGTGCAAAGACGTTCAGGGATTAAATTACAAGGTTTTTGGGAAATAACTCAAAATATTTTAAAAGATAAGCTATTAATTGTATAATTATATAATTAATACTGATAAAATGTAATTAGTCAATGAAATTACTCTACTTTATTTAATTCCTTAAATGTTTTTCAATACATTTTCAGTTGTAATATGAGGGATTATCTACATGTGTTTCTACTTCTTATGCATGCCTGACAGATATGCTATCTCTAAATTATTGGAAGACTGCTGTGTATGTATTTTGCCTCTTCAACTAAATGATGTTTCTTTTCTATTTTCCTAATGCCTTGCAAATACTCTATTTTTAATGATGACTATTCTGAGTAGTTGACATAAAATGTAGTGACTTTGGGGGAAAGCAGATAGTAGCAATAATTTATTTTTAAGAAGATTGAGAAAAGCTGAATTCCAAAGCAATACTTACTGTTAAAGTAGGGAGCAGTGAAAACATAGTTATCATTATCTAGGCTCCTTTTATAGAAGCTGTCCTCATATGTCTCTGGGTTTTCTTGCCAATTTTCTCCAGCCCTAAGGAGGAAATGGCTCATCATTTGTATTCTTTAATCTATCTGATAACCTACTTTATCCTATGTGGACTTGCTGAGCTTTACAGATACGCCTACATTTCAGGTATGTCTAAAGAAGTTAGTGGTAATTGATAGCATAACTGATACTCATTACTGAGCAATGCATCAGCATAGCACTAAATTAAGAATCAGAAAAAGCTAACTCCTAGTTTTACTCCATTGTTTACTAGTCAGGTAGTAGGACAAGTAAGTTAATAGGTCAATTAATGTTAGTAAGCATTGGTGACTACTCAACCTACTTCATGAACTGTTATGAAGATAATAGAGACAAGATGCATCAAAGAAGAGTGAAAGACCATGAAGTGCTACATAAATATTGCTGATAGGCTATAATCATTGTGCTCATTTCGCTGGTTTAGCTCATATCTACAAAGAGAAAAATCTCTTTAAATGTCTCTTAAATTTGGTAATAAATATATTTAGCAAGCATTCCAGAATTTTATAATGTCATTTTTCAGAGAAATAAAATCTTTTAATAATGTAAATACTGTAAACAATGGCTCCAATGTAATCTAACGACAATCAGTTTATTTGAAGAATAGCTTCCTTATGCTGTAATGTACAAATCCTTGGTGCAGTCTTTTGTAATGTACTTGTTTTTACAGATGTTATTTGACTTACTCTTTGGGATAAACTCTGGTAATCCCACCATCAGTCACAACAAATCGTGCTTTCACTCCCTTGCTGGAACAGAAGACAAAAGAAGGAAATGTTCTATTGAACATATTCTAAGATACAAAGTTAGGTGTTGGTGATACAAAGAGAAGTAAGTTTCTAAAGTAAAGGAAGTAAATATATCAATAGATGCACAACAATGTTTTAATAATTTAAATTATGTATGAAATTTGTTACTTGAAAGCTGTTTAAGGAAGACATCTCATAGGAAAATAATGACTGAGGTGCATTTTGAACACGGAATATGAATTGACAGCAATGACACAGACAGCAGGAAGGTATCACTTGTAGAGAGGAAAGTATGTATAAGGGAAAGCTACCAGAGATGGCTGTTGTTTGGTATAGAAAAAAACATAAGACAAAAGGAGAGAAACAGTAAGAGGTAAAGTTTCAAGTACAAGTTTCTCAATGGTCAGCTAATGAATGATTTTGAATTCCATGTCAGAGAGCTTCACCTGTATCTTGAACTTAGAACTGCATTTTAGGAGTTAGATTCTGGTAAATATGAATTGTATGGAGAATTGACTAGGAGCTGCGTGTGGAGGAATGGAGAACGTTAAAGGCAGAAAAATCAGTTGCTGTGATTTCTTAGAAATGGGATCTTAGGGCCTTGATTATGAGGTAGAGAAGAAAACATTGCTAGGAGAAATATTTAGACTGAAAATGGGGTGGACAAGAGATTATAAATAAGAATCATATTTAGATTTTCTTGACTGGATGTATGGTAGTGCTATTAGAAGTCCAAATAAACACTGACTAGAAATCCTACTTCAGCACAAACAGAAACACACAATCATGCCAATTTAATTTGGTTTATTCACCCTGAAGTGTATGTGCATGAAAAGCTGAGTAATGGTAGACACTAGTACTGAAAAACACCCACAAGTGAAAATGCAAGTTGTCAACAACTGTACAGTGATTTTCTTGAGAAATAATTATCAAATATTACTAATGAACTGTAAATTTTTGAGACTCATACCCAACTTCCACAGGAGAAACGAAACTGAAATGCAGATATATACTTTTATTAATAAGAACAAATACTTACATATTTTTCTGCTTACTCCAGTAATTTTGGACAAGTTCATTTGTAAAGCCTGCATCAAGCAAGACTCTATTAATCAAATCTGTGTTACCTAAAACAGAAAAAGGAGATCATCAGTTACACTCACAGTTCTAAAATTATGATCATAATGAAAAATATATTTTCTATTTTCAAAAGCAATTTAGAGTAGATATTTCTATGAATTTTAAAATATATTCCATATTCATTTTCTTTGTAATTTTTATATTGTTTATCTTGCCTCACATTTTCCAGGAAATGAATGGATTTAGTAGCAGAAAAATCAATTCTAAATGAGACAAATTATTTTGTAAACTTTATCAAAATATGAAATAAGCTATGTTAAGAAACAGGAAATCGTCTTTCTTTTGTGTTTTTGTTTATTTCTGTATGGTAGCATGGTGATTCCCAACCACTATAATTTTGTGACAATTTAATATATACACACACATCAAATTTTATATATGTATATAAAATGTATATATATAGAAACAGAACTACCTCTGAAATTATCAAGTAAAAACATTCAACAAAAAGTTACTGTCTACTTTCACTTTCATTGTTATAAGAAAAGCTATTTTCATTCTTTTCTATCACAAATATCAAAACATAGGATAATCTTGGAGTAAATAAGACTATGAAAAATTCATTGCCACCCACTGAGGAGCAAGGAATGGAATGAGTATCACAGAGCAGTACAATCCCAAGAATGATTTTGAAATCTACTGGTATTGGTCACAGAACCAATACCAAAGTAGATAATAGGTTGTCATTTCTTGAACAACTGAAGTGCATATTAGCCCAAGTTTAAAGATAATTGAGGAAACAGATGATGAGGATCAAAGGTCAATTATTACATATTCTTAAACAAAAACCTCTGCCTTCTTCCCATTCTCCTTGTTCCTCTCAACCCATTAAGCTCTGAAATAACCTAACAGGTACCCTCTGAAATTTCACATTTATGATAAAATTTGACTCTTTTCAAATAAAGAATATATGTTCTTAACATCCTATTACGATACAAGGTGGTGGTGAGATAGGCTGGAAACATTTTTGTTGCTTTTAATTATTTTAAGTTAATATGCCTTACACCCAGGATTAAAGGATCAATTTAATCCCTATTTTGGAGTAAATTTTAATTCATTCTAGACACTCTTTTTTTTAACTATATTATTTTAGAAACTGAATCATTAAAAAAACAGTTCATTTGGAAAGTCAATGTTCTAATTGCCTCCAATCCCTTTAGGTAAAACAAAATAAATAGATATAGATATAAAAATTGGATTAAAATAAGTGATTCCAATTATTTTGGAATAAAAAGGAGTGATTCCAATTTTCACGGTGTTCTGAAAAGTTGTATGTTAAGAAAAACATTTCTGATAAACTCTTTTTGCAAGGAATATGAGTGTTTCATAACTTTGGTATCCAATTAAAGGAATAATCAACAATCTTATTACAGTTCTCTAGGAAATGCCTAGTACTCGTTAATAGGAAATAAACAATGACATAAAATAACATTTCGAAGGCACTAGCTCAGTCTCAGTGAGCTTGTACTGAGTAGAAAGGTTTGGAATCATCATGTTAAGACATGATCAATGTAGACTTCGGCTCCCATGACAGGTTTTCAGAGTGGCTCACTGAAGCCACTAACTAATTTGTGCTAAAGTGAAGGAGCTAGAAAGTTATTTTTTCTCATATGCAATAAATTGAAGTTAAGGGCAGCTTTCTCTGCCTTTTTGATAACTGATAAAGTGCTTTGTTTGACCCTTCCTGGTAGAAAGATAAATAACTGAAAAAAAAAAAAAAAAAAAAAAAAGGGAGGAGGAGAAGGAAAAGGAGGGAGGGGGAGAGAAGAACAAAGAGACTCCTCTTTGAAAGAGAACCAAAAAAGTCAAATATGTGTACTTATTCTTTTTCCAAATTTTATTTATGAAGATAAATTTTGCCATGAATTTGGTTTTCCTCTTATTTCCCATTTGTACAGTATTTGTTCTGGTAGTGCTTTTATAATAAATATTTTTTAGGAGAAAAAAAGATTTAGATAGGCCAGGCGCGGTGGCTCAAGCCTGTAATCCCAGCACTTTGGGAGGCCCAGACGGGCGGATCACGAGGTCAGGAGATTGAGACCATCCTGGCCAACACGGTGAAACCCCATCTCTACTAAAAAAAAAAAAAAAATACAAAAAAAAAAAAAAACTAGCCGGGTGACTTGGCGGGCGCCTGTAGTCCCAGCTACTCAGGAGGCTGAGGCAGGAGAATAGCATAAACCCGGGAGGCGGAGCTTGCAGTGAGCTGAGATCCAGCCACTGCACTCCAGCCTGGGTGACAGAGCGAGACTCTGTCTCAAAAAAAAAAAAAAAAAAAAAAAAAAAGATTTAGATTTTCTAATGATTTAAAAGCCAAGTATCCATAATTTTCTATTAAGCTTAGAGTATGAATGATGCAAATTTACCTGAAAGACAAATATAATGGTTAAAAAATAATTACTAATTTTCTGTTGTCTATTTTAACTTGATTTACCGCATAAATGAAAAATTGCAGAAGCATAATTTTTTAAGACATAAAGTTAACTTGTGATGAAAATAGAATGTCAGGAAGGAAGAAAACCATTAAGTGATATATCTTTATTTATACTTTGGTTTTTATTCTACCCATATTAAAACTCATTATATTATTTGAAGGATATAAATTTATAAAAATGTATGTTTTTCTCTATATAGCAGGCAAAATGCTATAAAAAATCTTCAAAAGATCATTCAAAATTAAATTTCCGAAATTTGAGAGGCGCTAACATGAGCGTGCCATATTTATGTTTAACCATTTGAAAGAATCTATTACCTTGTTTTGAAAATTTGATGTAACTAAATAATGAAATAACATTTCTTTAGTTTGCAAAATTAAGGATCAAATTGTTACTTTTACTATTAGAAAGTTATAAAGTAAATAAACAACCAGCACAACATAAAGTAATATGACTATCATATCCTATGATATACTATAAACCAATAAAACCACACTCAAGCAATCATTTTGAATTAATGCATACTTACATGATGGATTGTTTGGAGTTTTTCTATCAATAAACTCATTGAAATTTAAAAGAAATTCAGTGTTATTATCCGATATTTTCAGGTCATTGCAGTAATCCCTGAAAAAAAAAAAACATTTTGAGATATTAGGTATTAAAATCGAAACTTTACAGGGTAATTAAACGTAGTGAAAACTCTTTTTTTTTTTATTAGCTATAAGACTTTGCAAACCGTTGAGCTTCTTGTAACTTCCATTTCCTCACTTCTATAATGGACCAATACTTTGCCAGTAAGTGGTGATTATAGGCAATGTGAATTAAACATTTGGCCTTTGGACAGTAGGTGCTCAATAAATATTAGGTTTTGGTGTAGCTACTATACTATTATCATTGTATATCACAGATTTAGGAGTCTCATATAGCAATTAAAACAGAAATCTTGGGGCATGGGAGCAAGGGGTGGGAGAGCATTAGGACAAAAACCTAATGTATGCGAGGCTTAAAACCTAGATGACAAGTTGATAGGTGCAGCAAACCACCATGGCACATATATACCAATATAACAAACCTGCATGTTCCGCACACGTATCCCAGAACTTAAAGTAAAATTTTAAAAAACTGCGTGGAGTTTCATACATACCCAAACGCAATTGAGTGGATATAAAGCTAGTGAAATTTGAATAACATTAGTGGATTGTATTTATGTCAGTTTCCTGGTTGTGACACTGTGTTAAACTTATGCAAGATGTTGCCATTGGAGGAAACTGAGTAAAGGGTATATAGGTTCTGTCTGTATTATTTCTTGCAACTGCATGTGAATCTATGATTGTCTCAAAATAAAAAAATAAAAAATAAATAAAAAATAAAGTAACCCAGAAAATAAAAAAAACTAGAAATCTTAAAGTTCATTACATGTTAACATATTTTAATAAAATATTACCAATATTTAAAAAAAGATTTTAAAAAGTGGCAGTGTTTTACATATTTGCAAATTATCTTTAATTCCTGACAAGAGAAGACAAGTATGTCTCTGCAATCAATTGCAAGATTTTGTTTTGGTACGTAAAGAAAATTTGTCCTCACAGAGACGAGAGGCTTGTTTTTTTCCGGATATTGTGGCTGTTCTTTTTTTGATAACATACTCAAACTTGTTTATTTGTAATTTATTAATGGGTAGTTGTAACATGGAATGTGAAACAACATTAATAGTTTTTTTTTTTGTCTTCTGTTACATTAAAATTCCATATTCTTTCTTACACTTTAATCTTTTAAGCATCTGTGATTTTGTAAAATCATAAACTGGTTATTTACAAAATGAGTTGTGTACAACTTCCAAATAATGATACATTATACAATATTGACAAATTACACTCATTATTAAGTATTGGGAAGGTATCCTGTACATAGTAGCGTATACAACTTTCCCAAAATTCTAATTTTTGTTTGAAAGCTCAGTTTCTGTCACTGGCAGCAAATACTCTTAGTTGTTTTCTTCAACGTAAAAAGCTCATCTGATTTATTTTTGAGAAAATATCTGCTGAGCATCCAAGTCTGAATAACCATAGTTCTGTAATTTGTTCTTTCAAGTAATGTTACATTAAAAAAATGCAGAAAGCACCTTGTTCCCTTCCTAACATAATCATACAAATTCTGTACTTTTTGAGACATCCAAGTTACTCTGGGATACAGTAGCACTTCTAGTTTTATCACATATAATATTAAAAGACATGCACTCAAGGGGAAAACTTCAATAAAATTTATAATTCTGAAATTGGGTAGCATGATGCCTCTAGCTTTGTTCTTTTTGCTTAGATTGTCTTGGCTATCTGGGCTCTTTTTTGGTTCCATATGAAATTTAGTTTTTTCTAATTCTGTGAAGAAAGTCAGTGGTAGTTTGATGGGGATAGCACTGAATCTATAAATTACTTTGGGCAGTAAGGCAATTTTCATGATATTGATTATTCCTATCCATGAGCATGGAATGTTTTTCCATTTGTTTGTGTCTTATTTATTTATTTATTTATTATTATTATTATACTTTAAGTTCTAGGGTACATGTGCATAACGTGCAGGTTTGTTACATATGTATACTTGTGCCATGTTGGTGTGCTGCACCCATCAACTCGTCAGCACCCATCAACTCGTCATTTACATCAGGTATAACTCCCAATGCAATCCCTCCCCCCTCCCCCCTCATCTTATCTTATTTCTTTGAGCAGTGTTTTGTAGTTCTCCATGAAGAGGTCCTTCACACACATCCCTTGTAAGTTGTATTCCTAGGTATTTTATTCTCTTTGTAGCAACTGGGAATGGGAGTTCATTCATGATTTGGCTCTCTGTTTATCTATTATTGGTGTACAGGAATGCTTGTGGCCGGGCACCATGGCTCGTGCCTGTAATCCCAGTACCTTGGGAGACCAAGGCAGGCAGATCACGAGGTCAGGAATTCAAGGCCAGTCTGGACAAGATAGTGAAACCTCATCTCTACTAAAAATACAAAAAATTAGCCAGGCATGGTGGTGGGCACCTATAATCTCAGCTATTCGGAAGGCTGAGGCAGATGAATCGCTTGAACCCAGAAGGTGGAGGTTGCAGTGAGCTGAGATCGCGCCATTGCACTCCAGCCTGAGAAACAAAAGTGAGACTCTGTTTCAAAAAAAAAAAAAAAAAAAGAAGGAATGCTTGTGATTTTTTTTTTGATTTTGTATCCTGAGACTTTGCTGAAGTTGCTTATCAGCTTAAGGAGATTTTGGGAAGAGACAATAGGGTTTTCTAAATATACAATCATGTCATCAGCAAACAGAGACAATTTGACTTCCTCTCTTCCTATTTGAATACCTTTATTTCTTTCTCTTGCCTGACTGCCCTGGCCAGAACTTCCAATACTATGTTGGAATAGGAGTGGTGAGAGAGTGCATCCTTTTCTTGTGCCTTTTTCAAAGGGAATGCTTCCAGCTTTTGCCCATTTGGTATGATATTGGCTGTGGGTTTGTCATAAATAGCTCTTATTATTTTGAGATATGTTCCATCAATACCTAGTTTATTATGAGTTTTTAGCATGAAGGGGTGTTGAATTTCATTGAAGGCCTTTTCTGCATTGAATGAGGTAATCATGTTGTTTTTGTCATTGGTTCTGTTTACCTGTTGGATTACAAGGCTACAGTAACCAAAACAGCATGATACTGGTACAAAAACATATAAACCACTGGAACAGAACAGAGGTCTCAGAAATAACACCACACATCTACAACCATCTGATCTTTGACAAACCTGATAAAAACAAGCAATGGGGAAAAGATTCCCTATTTAATAAATGGTGCTGGGAAAACTGGCTAGTCACATGCAGAAAACAGAAGCTGGACCCCCTTCCCTACACTTTATACAAAAATTAACTCAAGATGGATTAAAGACTTAAATGTAAGACCTAAAACCATAAAAACCCTAGAAGAAAATCCAGGCTATAATACCATTCAGGACATAGGCATGGGCAAAGACTTCATGACTAAAACACTCAAAGCAATGGCAACAAAAGCCAAAATTGACAAATGGGATCTAATTAAACTAAAGAGCTTCTGCACAGCAAAAGAAACTATTATCAGAGTGAACAGGCAACCTACAGAATGGGAGAAAAGTTGTACAATCTATTCATCTGACAAAAGGCTAATATCCGGAATCTACAAAGAACTTAAATTTCCAAGAAAAAAACAAACAACCCCATCAAAAAGTGGGCGAAGGATATGAACAGACATTTCTCAAAATAAGACATTTATGCAGCCAACAAACATATGAAAAAAGCTCATCATCACTGGTCATTAGAGAAATGCAAATCAAAACCACAATGAGATACCATCTCACGCCAGTTAGAATGGTGATCATTGAAAAGTCAGGAAACCACAGATGCTGGAGAGGACGTGGTGTAATATGAACACTTTTACATTGTTGGTGAGAGTGTAAATTGGTTCAACCATTGTGGAAGACAGTGTGGCGATTCCTCAAGGATCTAGAACCAGAAATACCATTTGGCCCAGCAATCCCACTACTGGCTATATACCCAAAGGATTATAAATCGTTCTACTATGAAGACATGTGCATACATATGTTTATTGCAGCGTGGTTCAGAATAGCAAAGACTTGGAACCAACCCAAATGCCGATCAATGATATAGACTGGATAAAGAAAATATGGCACAGATACACCATGGAATAATATGCAGTCATAGTAAGGATGAGTTCATGTCCTTTGCAGGGACATGGATGAAGCTGGAAGCCATCATTCTCAGCAAACTAACACAAGTGGGAGTTGAACAATGAGAACACATGGACACAGGAGGGGAACGTCACACACTGGGGCCTGTTGGAGGCCAAGGAGAGGGACAGCATTAGGACAAATTTCTAATGCATGTGGGGCTTAAAACCTAGATGACTTGTTGATAGGTACAGAAACCACTATGGTACATGTATACCTACGTAACAAATCTGCACATTGTGCGCATGTATCCCAGAACTTAAAGTAAAATTTTTAAAAAAGTGTATATGCATATATACACACACTGTTCACAACAGCACATATATATAATATATAATTTTTATATATAATATATAATTTTTATATATAATATATAATATATAATTTATATATTATATATAATATAATATATATAATTTATATATAATATATATTGCATATATGTTATATATTTATATATATTATAGATGTATAATCAAGCACATAAAGGGCTTAACATACATTAACTGAAGTGGACATTCATTGGCGTGTCCCACATGCCAAATACTCTTCCTTCTCAAGTATTTTCTCCTCCCCTAAACACATAAGTAAATTCCAGTCTTCTAGTCAGCTGTATTGATATCACTCAGCTATAAAAAAGTACTGATACGTGCTACAACATGGATGAACCTTGAAAACATCATGCTACATGAGACAAGGCAGATGCAAATGGTCATGTATTATATTGTTCCATTTATAGGATGTGTCTAGAACAAGCATATAGCTGTAAGAGACAGAAAATAGATTAGTGGTTGCGTGGGTCTGGGGAGGGTTGGAGGAAGGATGGGTAGGTAACAGTTAAGGTCAGAGAATTAACTTCTCTTTATAATGATGAAAATGTTCTAAAATTAACTCTAGTGATAGTTGTACATATATGTAAATATATTTTAAAACTTTGAATTGTTGAAAAAATGTGAAATGTGACACTGACTACAGAAATTGTTGCTACACTAATACCTGCTGGATTAAACAAAATCCATTGCCTATGAATTAGGAATTAGAATTGAATACTTTATTTATCTGGATTCTACCCTAGTTTCCACCTTGTCTTATAGTGAAGCTGAGAAAACCAACGTGCATAATCTGTTACTTAATAACTGGGAGAGACAAGGGAAGAAACTGTAGAGAACAATACAGACCTGAGATGGAGAGTCTTGCCAACGTAGCAGGCCTAATTCAATCCCTTCTTAAATTTTTTGTTATGTTAATATTCTGCAGGACCTGGTTTTTTTCCTAGCTAATGTTCTCCTTAATACTGAGAAAATTCTTTCTAGTTAAAGTGGGTTAAAGTTGCTCTCAGTAATTCAAAGTAACTTGAAATTAATTAAGTGACTTGCGTTCAAAAACTACTAATAAGATTGCAGGTATTATTAGTGATATAATTTTTAAGAATATTCTTTATATGTTTACAGATTCTCCAGTCACCAGGTATTTATACAGCACCTACTGTGTGCCAGCAATGGATTCAATGTACTGAATGTTACATTGAATGTAACTGAATGTTAAGTCAAATAGACAGTCATGGTCTGTTGAAGAAAGTAAATAAAATGTGGCCAGTGCTCTCCAAGAGAAATTGAGAATTCTATGAAGCAGGAAGGATGTGTACACCAGTGAAGAAAGGAAAGAAATCCCCACATCAAGGAACTTTAAAGTTTGGATTTCGGAGGGAGTGGGATGCATATATATGTGTGTGTAGCCCAAAAGGGAAGAAAGAAGGTAAAACCGAAACCAAGCAAAAAAAAAACAAAAACAAAAACAAAAAAACAAAACAAACAAACAAAAAAGATAGAAAGAAAGGAAGAAAGAAAGAAGAAACAAAGAAAAGAAAAGAAAAAAAAGAAAACAGTGCATTTAGGAACTGAAAGAGGTTAGTATGCCTGAAATTTAGAGTAGAGGTAGGGAAACTTTCCCTGACAGGGCCATGGAGCAAGTGATTTAGGCTTTTGTGGCCCATAAAGTCTATGCCACAACTACTCAACCCTGTGTTTGTAGAGAAAGCAGCCAAAGACATTCCAGAAACAAATAAGCATCACTGTGCTCCAATAAAACTTTATGTTTAAAATTGATAGCTGATCTACAGGATGTAGATGGTCCCCAGTTTAGAGTGTGAGGGACCACACTGGTACACCAGGACTTGGTGGAAGAGCATTTGAAAGCTATAATATAAAGCACAGATAATCATAAAGATAATATAGAACCACTGGCCTGTATTTAGAAGATGAGAAAAATAATTTTTCTTTTCACATTTTAGAAACTCTCTCTGGTTACAGAACAGAGACAGCATTAAGAAATATGGGGTAAATATGAAAGTAGGGAGATCAAGTAAGAGGCAAATGTAGTAGTTTAGATGAGAGAAGGCAGAGGCCTGGATTAGGGCAGAGGCAGCTGAGATGAACAGATATACTGGATACTCATAAGACAGAATGGGCAAGATGTGGTGATTGATTAGAAGTGAGACACAAGAGAAAGGAACCAGGGAAGGACAACTAACAGGTTTCAAGATTGCTCATTTGGGAGGATGGCATTTTCTCCTCTGAGGCAATACAGGTAGAACTTTCCAAAGGAAACAATTATTTATAAGATGCTAAATCTGAAGCACATTGAAGAGTTATTCTTGTCTGGTTTCCATGAGATATGAATGTCTCATGTTGAAATATATAAAGTCTGAAAATAGATACAATATAGGATTCAATAACTTAATGAAATATTAATGAAACACATATGTCTTTGTCTCTAGATGTTTATGGCCATCATATAGCTTTGGGAGTTATGAACCTAACCTGTAGGCAGGGAACAGATGGGTGGCTTGTGGTCTGAATGCAGTCGCAGATAAAAAGGGAGCCTGGGCTAGCACCCTTTGCAGCCCTCTCATATGAGTGATCAGCAGAAGAAATGAAACCCATGAAAGAGACAGTGAATATGCACCCGGAGAGGGAGTAAGAAAATCAGAATAGTATGTCATCAAGCAAGAGAAAGCATGGAGTGTCAAAGGACAGCACAATCACCAGTGTCACACACTAAAGGACATTCAAGCAAGATAAGTTTCTCAAGGATAGGGGCACTCATAAAGCCAAGAATATGCTTTGTTAACACAGATTTCTCAAAAAACCCATATTCCCTATGTTAAAGTAGAAACGGAATCCAGAAATATCCCTTTGCAGGAATTAAAAGGTAACTCAGAACAATTTATATGCATCTTTGGGTTTTTGGAGTAATTTAAGAAAAGTGAAAAATTAATAATCCAAGCTTCCATGTAAATTGTTCCCAGATTAATGGGAATTATATTTGAATATTATATGTGTCTGCCATGGAGCAGGAGTCAAAAACTGAGGAAAGAAAGTAAAATAAAGAACATCTTTCGATTATTGAATAGTTTCAAATAATTACAGAAAATCAAGATGGGGAAAAAGATGTACATATGTGATAAAGAAGGGGGATTATATGAGAGAAGTAAACTTGGGTAGGAAGAAATGAGGTGCATCTAAAACACTATGTAAAGCAATGCCACTGTTAACAATTTCTCCCAGATAGTTGAATTAGACCATTAAAAAAATCCATTATTATGTTCATTCTATCCATATGTGTAAAGATACACATAAATATTGGTACATATATGTGTATTTATATATGTATATTTGTGTGTGTGTGTATATATACATATATTCACAGGTGCAAATACACAATTTTCTATTATTGTTGGATGCACTGGTTGTTCTACAAGAGCAAAGCCTATATCCATCTTATTCCCATTGTATCCCAGAGTCTACATTGCTTAGTAATTGCCTTTTTTTTTTTTTTTTGAGATGGAATCTCGCTCTGTTGCCAGGCAAGAGTGCAGTGGCACGATCTCGGCTCACTGCAACCTCCGCCTCCTGGGTTCAAGTCATTCTCCTGCCTCAGCCTCCCAAGTAGCTGGGACTACAGGCACGTGCCACCACGCCCAGCTAATTTTTGTATTTTCAGTGGACATGGGGCTTCACCATGTTGGCCAGATGGTCTTGATCTTTTGACCTTGTGAGCCACCAGCCTCGGCCTCCCGTATTTGAATGAGTAAAGAAATGAATAAATAAGATTTTGTTTCAGTTTTAAAGTAATTATTTCCTTTGATTCCATAATGTGATATGGAATTAATCCAGAGCAGTCTTGACCCAATTCTGAACTATTGCTGAAGGCCTAGCTACTGATACAAGATGTATCAAAAATACAACAAAACCAACCTTGGTGCTATGAATGTATAGCCAGATTCTTCAAAATGATCTGGCTTCAGGGTTTCCGAATCTGCAAAGAAAATGTTACAGGATTAGATAGATAATTCAGAGTATATATCCAGAGATTCTATAATAATAAGGCATGAGAAAGATTAATAAAAAAAATTGAAAATAGAGTACTTACATCCTAAAATTGAAACATATCAATGAATATAAATGTCCTCAATGCTTCCCAATAACATTATAATATGGATTAATTTTATAACATGGATCCCCATAGTTATTTTAAAGAAAATGCTATGTCTATAATTTTCTGATCTAACCCTACTATAACCAAATATCTTTTAAAAAGTGATTGATATGAATGTTATGCCAGAGGTATTTTAAAGACCAATTATTTATATAAACAGTTTACCAATATTATGATACAGAAAACAATGTTAAAAAAACTCATTAATGCCTTTAGTGAATTAATAACATTCCTCATATTAGGTATGAATTAGTAAGTGGAAGGCTACACAACAAAACTCCTTAAGTCCAAGAAAAAACTTGAGTGTGAACCAGGTTGCATATGAAAATACAGCATATTCTTTCTACCATTTTTTTGCTGCTAAGTTTTGAGTGATCATGAAGGAAAATTTAGTAAATGAGAAGCACAGAGGATAATATCCAATAGGAAGGAAAATATCAGTGGAAATGTCAAGTGTACTAAACAGAAAGAAATTGAGCAACAAGAAAATACTTGCCCTTCATTTTGCCCTTTTTTGCTGTGAAAATCCATCAGAAAGAGAAAGCAGGGAAACAAAAAAAAAAGAGGGTAAAGCAAAGGGGGTCACAAACAATATTTTATTCAATGACTTTCTTGAATAAAAATATTGTGCATAGATCAAAGGTTCATTTATGTACAGCTGTAGTCTGGGGGAAAAAAGACATATTTTGAAGACTGGATAGTATGTCCTGTCAATTATTACTAGATTACCCTCTCTGTACTGTGGTTATTTCAAGGGTCTGTTTTGCAAAGTGATTAATGCAGGTGTAATACCAATGACGTCAGGCTATAAACATAATATAAACATAAGCATTTACCAATAAAAAACTCACTAGTTATCCCCTTATTTATCAATTGAAGAACTAGCTCATGCAGAATTGCTGGCTGTGAAAAGACCATCATATCTATCTATCAAGTGAAAGTGGAAATACACTATGAACACCAGGCCTGCTGAGGGCAAAAAAGAACTGACAGAGAAATGAAAGAAACTGTAGCTTACTTTAAGATCAGATTTAAAACATATATGTATATTTTTGGTATTGTTTTGTTTTTTACTTCATCCTCACAGAAAAATTTAAGGTTGTTAGCAATAATTGGCAATGTGCAACGGATATGATGGTCATTTTACTTTACAAAATCTAGTCACCCAAAACAAAATAAACAATAACTTGAAGTATGCGCTAGTATTAATTACTCTACATTCCAAATGAGGCTTAAAAAAATTAATCCATTTGCATTACTGAGACATTAATTTGGATTACGAAAAGAAAGTTAATTGCCAAACCAAAGCCAAAGACCAGTGCAATTAATTTATTCAAAGTAGAAGAAGTAGAAGATGTGAAGCACAATATTATTCTGGCCAAATGCAAAATAAATAAATAAATAAATAACCAGAAGGAAATAAAAGGAAAGAAAAGGAAAAGCTTTACTAGCACAGTGCCATGAGAGTAGAGACTATGTTGATAAGTAGCATGTGAAACATTTTGCTCCAGCTAGCAGACCCTTAAAACGACAGCAACAGGACACAGCACTGCAATGATTCTATGAGCACATAGCAAGGCAGGGAAGGGCGGTGGGGACTGCCAGTGAGACTGGAGTACCTGCTCATATTCTATCCATGTAGAATATTTCTTGTTCCTTGCATGTTTGGAATGGGTTAGAATCATTGCTGTAGATTTGGTAATAACACCTACTAAAATATTTAATAAGCCTTGGGTATTCCAAAATCTAGACGTATTTAAACATCTGGTACTAGGAGATAACAAATGGACCCTGAAGTCACTTTCACAGTACTTACATCTGGCCTGAGTTATTGTCTCTTCTAGTTTGGCTTTTATATAGTAAAAACTGTAGGTTGGTAATACCAAGGCCAAACTGCAATAGAAACAAGAGAAGCATAAACACAAACAAACAAAAATGAAACATAACTTAAAAAAAAAGACACATCAAGTTCATGGGAAAATCGAAAGATCTTCCTCATGGGAAGGAAAAGACATTATTTTCACAAGAAAATGCATTCAGCAAATACAGTACTTAATTTTGGTCTTGCCATCCAGAGTCATCTAGCTGTCTACATTGTAGAAAATCAGAAGAGACAAGTGGAAAATAAGCTCCTGAATGAACCCATAAATGAGGCAAGGAAGGAATGTCATGTCCCCCTACTATATTTCCAGAAAATTAAAGTATTTTGAATTTTAACAAAAAATTGAAGAACATTAGGGGTATGTTTAAACAAAGTAAATATATAATACCATTTAGATACACTTCCTTAATGTAATATATATCATGTTAAAGTACTTTCTATAAAATGGACATACTATTAAAATACAAACGGAAGAGTTACTATTATCATTACCTTGTTTTTTTTCTTTTCTTTTCTTTTTTTTTTTTTTTTTTTTTTTTTTGGAGACAAGGTCTCACTCTATCCCCCAGGCTGGAGTGCAGTGGTTTCAATCATGGCTCATCACAGCCTCAATCCCCTGGGCTTGATCGATCCTCCCACCTCAGCCCCTGAAGTAGCTGGGACCATAGTCACATGCCACCACGCCCAGCTAATGCTTGTATTTTAGTAGAGACAGGGTTTACACTACGTTGCCCAGGCAATCTGCCTGCCTCCAGACTCCCAAAGTGTTGGGGTTACAGGCATGAGCCACCACACCTGGCCATTATCATTACTATTGAACAATGCATAAAGTCATCTAAAATATATTCTTTTGAGGGACAAATATCCACTATTTTAAAACTCCAATCCTTGGGCAAGTTCTCTAGTGTCTACTCATAGGCAAATTCAGATTCCTTTACTGCACTAACAGAAATTGTCTGCTCAGCTCATTAGTTCATAACCAATAGTAAAACTAAGTCATAGTATTTATTTCAAGTTTATTTACTGTGGCTATTCCACATTATTTGGAAGTTTGTTATTAGGTGCAACAGGAACTGTGTCTTGAGTTTGGTAGTTAACAAGAGCCACGGTGCTACTCTAGTCTTATGGTGGATGTCCAAAGCAGAGGAGAGTTCCGCTGAAAATCTTAGGCCAAATTCAGAATGTTTTAGACACAAAGAATGTCAGACAAGCTGGCCATCAAAACTTGTCTTAATGACCGCCCAAAATAAAAAGCTGTTAGGCAGGTATCTTACTTATTTTGAAATTGCCAATTAATAATAAAATAATAAAATACATATCAGAATTGTTAAAGGAGTTCAGAATTTTATGCACTTTCCAATAACACAGCTGCATATGTGTAATTCTCCTACTCTCATGCTAATACTCAAATGTAGGACATAACTATTCCATATCCACATGTGCTATGGAGCCACATGATCTTTGCTATGCTTTGAATATAGAAGGAAACTTGTGAACAGTGGGTCTACGTTACCTTTAAAATGCCCAATCTAACTACTTTCCAAAAGCAATACTTGTTTAATGTAACCCACTTGGTCACCTTCGGCATCCACTTTTAATAGCTAGCCCAAATTTTAGTGATGTGCAGGGAAAGGTGTGTGTATCTAGGCTTTTGAGTATTTCTAGGCATGTGTAGATCCTTTAATTAATTAATTTTTAATAATTTCAGCTTTTAGATTTAGGGATGTGTAGATCTTTTGAATCACTTAAGCCTCATGTAGCCCCAGTTTTGGGAATGGCTATCCCAATGTCATTATGTATTTTTATAGACAATATAGAATAGGGAAAACCATGAAATTTCAAAATTTCATTCTTATGACTCTAAATATTAAAATTTCACTCTCTGAAAAGGAAAAAAACTCAAGGGTTTATTTGCTAAAATTTAATGATATAATAAAGATAGCAAAATGAATGGATGCTTGTTACCTCTAATTCCCAAACCTTTCCAGTCATTAAGTAATTCACAGACGTTCCTTATGGGAAAAGGTCAGGGAAATAAAATGTTATATAGATTTAATGAAAATTTCTATATTCACTTTATAGGTAACTTCCTTTAAGTGCAGGCAGAGATTAAAATTAAAATAAGTAGTGCAATCACTCTGACAGCAAGATGACATTTCCTGATTCACTTGCCATTTACAAAATGTACAGCAGAATTACTGAGCACTGAAGATTGTCTCCTACAAATTCTTCTCAAGGGAAATTAGGACATTTTTATTGCCCCATCAGCATTTATTGCTAAGAGAAACTTCTAATTAAAACCGATAACGTTATATCATACAACTGCTAAAGTGTCACTCTATAAGCTTGGGTTACATCTAATATATCATAAATATAGTATGGAAACCCATGAGGAAGAAAATAGAAGTCTTAAAATTGGCATATCTACTATGTGTTTTGTTGGCCTGTAAGTCTTTGGTTGTTATTAATAGCTATAATCTGTTCTATAGAAAAACATAGCTATACTTAATTATATCCATCTCAAGCCAAGTTAATTTTTCAACATACAGCCAGATAAGATCTTTATCAACATTCCTAGTCAATGGTGCTGTCATATACAATGTTTGCTGTCTCTGTCCCTACAAAACTGATATACCAAGACTGCTTTATTTCCTTCTAGAGATTAAAGTTTAATAAAGCAAGTGGCCACCAGATGAATGGTATAGCCCAGGCAGTGTTTTGTGACTGACAGAAACATGGTTAACTGAGTTAAGTGGACTATAACACATTTATCAACTCATTTATCTCCATAAAAGTAAATTATTCTCTAAAAAAAGAAAGTATCCTATTAAAATAATTGATTACATTTCAAAATACAGTACTTGGATCAAGACTTAAGAAGAGAGAAATCACCAGATGAAAATTTTGTATCTCATTCATGAAATAAAAACATATCATGTTTTTTTCCTTCAACTTAGATGCAATATTTTGTTCTAAATCATTGTTTGTGAATTTGTACAGTGATTCAGAAAAGTATTTCCAATGGAAATAGATTTAATCTGGCCCAAAGTTGGAGACTTGGAAAGCGAATGTGTGAGGAAAACATGCAAAGGTGGGAAAGTTGGGGCCTTGTCAGAGAACAGTTGTATGTATAGTGATGGAAGTGACAGAAACGACAGGACAGATACATTGGGCTAGAAATGTGTGAAGGGACTATCAGACTTGGAAGTTCAAATTAAACTTCGATGAAAATGGAAGGAGATGAAAGTTTTGTCAACAAGGAGTGATATGAACTTGAGAAAAGAACATTAACCTGCCTGCACTGTGTATTATCACTCAGTGTATGAGGAAAAGAGGTTGAGTGTAGAGGCCATTCACGAGACACATAAAACACCCCAAACGTGTCCTTATAACTGTGGGAGGGCCAGCTATCACATTGTAAGGGTCAAAAGAATCCAGTTTTTCTCAGAATTAGTTCGTCTAAGCAACAAGGGCACAGAACACATTCTCATACAATTCCTTGATACTCTGTTTTATCATAAAATCATCTCTCAAGAGACAGACCTTTAAGACTTCCTCTCTTTTTGCACCTTTTGACAAATTAATCTAAAAATTGAAAGGTGGCAATAATCAAGGAAGGGGGAGGAAAAAGAGTAACTTGTGTATACACATGAAGATTATACATGTATAAAGAAATGCCTAGAAATTAGAGATAGGAATCAGTTGATGGAAAAAAGTAAAATAATTAAAACAGCCATTCTGGTGTTTTGCAATATGCTCTTTTCTTCTACGTCTATTCTACATGCAATCCTAGGAATACTAAAGGAGATAGGTTCCTATGATAATAACATAGGCTCCCATAAAAGGTTATGCGTATGTTCTGGGGACTTGGTTTGATTTTTATTAGGAGAGAAATCGTTGAGTCCATCACAGCCTACATATTAGTTGTATATTAATATGTAGTTAAAGAGATTTCTGCACTTAAATATTGCAATGGAAGTTCAGCACACCATTATATAAATTTGAAAAGATGAGACAGATCGAAAATTTCTTCAATTGGAAAATTCTTCCATTTCTCCAAATTGAAATTCTTCAATTCTGTAAATATTTCTAGAGTGCCAACTATGTGCCACTGTCATACAAGCTGATGATTCAGAAGTAAATAAAGCAGGGAACAATCCCTGCCCTCTTGGAACTTACTAGTGAGAGAACAGATGATAATCAGTAGAAATAAGTTTATATATGCTTCGTGTGTGTGTGCGTGATGTTAAATGTCAATAAGGGTTATGGAGAATATGAAGTGCAAGAGGGAGATAAAGTGTGGAGAAGCATTATACATTTTAAATAAGATTGTTGGAGAAGGCCTTTCTGAAGAGATGAAAAGTAAGTAAAGATGGGAAAATGAGGGAATGAGCATGTGACTGTTTGGGAAAAGTAATTCCAGGCAGAAGTAATTTCATATACAAAAGTTCTGAGGCAGATGGGTGCCAGTGTTTATGTTGTTTTGTAAAAAGGACAATGTGGCTTAACCAGGTACTGTTCAGTGGAGAATCTGGAAGATAAATTCACAGAGCTGATGGTGAGTGAGGTCAAATGGTTTAAGCCACTGATGGCCTTGCCAGACTTCGGGTGTCAGACTGAATGAGATAGCAAATTTACTGGTGAGAGTTGAGTAGAGAAATGAAACAGTCTACTTAAGGGTTAAGAACCTTCTTGTGATTGTGTTGAGAACAGAAATAAAGATAGAAGATGGAGACACAGATGCAAGTAGTTATTACTCTAATAGTGGGAGTTCTTTCTGACCACTTCTATTTTAGTCTGTGAAATGGAAAGCAAATTCATCACCCGAGCGAAAATGATGAGAATGTACTACAGGTTTGGAGAGTGAAGTGATCAAGAGTCATCTACGAGCATCCTAAAATTACAGGATTATGGAGACTGCTAGCCATCAGTAAGGCCCACTTCAGGTTAGAGGTCATGAATTTTAGGTGATATATCAGCTAGTGAGTATTTTACTTCAGCCACTTTTAGCTGTATGGGTACAGTGTTGTGTGGCTAATAATTTGAATGTAACCAGGACTAGTATTTTGCCAAATTGCTGTTTGCCAAACTCAACTATGATGAAAGGAGTTGGTGGTGTGCGCAAGACAGTGAAAGACCCAAGGAATTTCTGCTAAATAAAGAAGGGCACAAGGACACGAAGAGGGCAAGGCAGCAAAAAGGAAGAAGGGATTGATGGATTTCATGTCTTGAGTCAAGGATTACTGCTAGTAGCAGGAGAGGATGGAAAGTTAAAATGTGGTAACCTGAGAGTTGGATGAAAAATTCTCGTGTAAAGACTATGAAGGCATTGCAGACTTGACACTGTAAGAGCTGCAAAATATGATTTTGGAGTCAGTGGCTAAGGTAGGGGGATGACAAGATCATTAGAGGAGAGGAGGCCAAAAGTAAGACAGCCCAGGTAGTAGAAACATCATCTATGTCAATGCTACTTAAAATGTTTTCCATGGACCTAGCCAATTTACAAACTGTCTATTACCAGCCCATGATAGCAAAATACAGAAATTGAGAGGAAGTATTCAGAAAATTTTATAGCAATCTAACAGACTAATTTTATATCTGTGAAATCTAATAGTAAAAATTTTGAGCTTACGTTTCTTCCTTTTAAAGTTTATTTTATTAAACAATTTTTATTTTTCTTTACACCAGTGTAGGTATGGCATCATTTGAAAAACAGTGAAATATGTGAATGTAGGAGAGTGACAATGAGCCAGGAGCTGAAATCTTTATAGGAATGAGAGGGACATGATTGTTAAGAAGGAGGAATAGTAGGTGGTGTGGTATGGTGGCATGAGATTCAAAGATGGAAATTTTAGAAAGGAAAAAATAATAATAATGAGTAATGAGGACACACTCATATCACCCTCAGTATTCTGAAGACTTCAGAGGAATTAGTGAGCTCAGAGGAGAGTTACAGCAAGAAAGTGAAGGAAGTGTTGAGCAAGTGTTAAAGAATGGAGAATTACCAATAGATTACTAACTTTTAGGCTGTCCAACTTTCCAAAGCCCAGCCAATAAGAGGAATCAGAATATTATAGAACTGATACTCATGGAGGTAAATTATATCAACTAAACATTTTATATCAGATACTACAATGATGAGATAAACTTTATATTTGAGGTTAGTTTTGAACTCAAATGTGTGTATGTGTGTAATGTAAACTAAACAACAACTAAAAGAGGAAATCAGTGGAGTGAACCCTACATATAATTATGGGTATTTGTCAACATTTCTCAAGTAAAAATACAAAATATATAGATTTATATCACATACATTTTCATTTGTAAATTTTGTATTACTAGATTTTTTCCATCTTTTCCATTTTAAAAATTAGTCTATAAGTTTACTATGTTTTGATTTTGGGAACTCTTCTATTGAAAATCACATGAAAATTCACTTATGAAAATGTAGACTTAATATTAATCCATTGGAATACACAATACACATAGAATGCAGTTAATTACCTGTAATCTGTGCCATTGACAGGTGTCCATGTGTATGTCCTGTTTCCTTTGTCAATATATCTCTAGAAAGAAGTTTGACGTGGTTATTATCATGGTTATTATCACTACATTTTGTATGAATATATACGAAAAGTAAAGCAGTAGAATTTACTTATAAATTTTGCAGTCATTTAATACTCATCTTTACAAAGGTATGATCTATTTTATTCTATGTTTATTTATTCTATGTGTGTCTAGCAAAATTTTTGACAGAAATAAATATAAGTGCAAAATCATAATAGTTTATGCCAAATTATCTTCAAAACATTGAAAACAGTATTTCCTGAAAAACAAATTTTAATAATGAAACAGGACTATGAAGTATTTAGACAAGGCTCAGATATGTCCATACTAAAGTATGTTTAAGAGTAACAGGCAACATCAGGACATTAACGCAGTGTGTCTAGATCCAAGTGTGTGATTAGCATATGACTGTTTTTATGAAGCCACTATTATAGCATTATTATGGTATCATAAGAGGCTATTCAGTATCACTGAAGGTTAGGAAAACACCTAAATCCACCAGGGAAAGAAAATACAGAGCTAAAGAAATTCATGCATGGCTATATCTTTTATACATGTACTTTTCCATTACGTATAGCGATGACATATATGTAATTTTTAATTTGCTTAGTTATTTTTGAGTTTCATCATTCTCACCAAAACAGTAACATGTACTGAAGTATTTCTTGGTATAAGGCACCATGCTAAGCACCTTAAAGTCATTCTGTCACTTGATCCAACCCCTGGAGTATATACTTTTATATCCCGCAATTTATTGATAAAGAAATAAGTGTTAAAGAGGAGGTAAGGTACTTAAGTTGGCAAAATGTATAATGCCAAATTCATGTTTATAACAACTACACAATGTATGTGTGCGTGTGTGTCTGTGTGTGAGCATGTGTGGGTGTATGTGTAGCAGATGGGGGGAGGGGGAACAGGGTTGGTGAAGAGGGCTTAGTATTCTTAAAAGAATTAGAAGAAACAATGCTTATATATTTGTTACTACTCGTATACGCATAAACAAACAGGGCAAGCAAGTGTTGGTCTGCAAGTTATAAATAAAATACGGTATCACAAAATAGTATCAGAGCAGAGAAATAAAAATACAAGTTTTTTCAATATCAGTAGCAGAAATTATAATCTGGTTCAGTCTTCAATTTGTAATGAAATAATCATTACAAATCATTGAAACAGACAACTTTAAACATTATTACTATCTAATTTTTTAGTCAAGAAATCTATTTTTCAACTGCTTTCAAAGTTTGGAAATATTCTCAGATTAGCTTCTTAAGGAAGTCGTTATTCAGTAAGTTTATCCTTACTAAATTCTGCCATCTTTCAGTAAATTTTCTGCATGAAATAGAACAAATGCATTCTAGTTTTAGCCCAAGCATATAGTTATAAAGGACTGTTGATGGAATATGTGTAATAAATACAAACTATTTTCAGATTCCAACAAAACAGATTCACTTGGCCATAAATTAAATTGAAAAGCTTTAATTCTATTTTAAACTTATTTCAGTAGTAACACTAAAATCCATAAAAATACAGTATCATAAGGGTTAGCATATATGTATTAAACATTTGATTATTCATATAATTTCTCATTTATTCCATACACTTACAATTTTTATAGAGTAGTAAGACTCATGAAAGACATGACTATGAAAAAAATGTTTACAAATTAATTTCAGACAGGTTTTGGTGAAAAATATTCAATAAATCAGGTGTAAAGAGAGGTTCTGTGGGAAACATTTCCTAGGTGAGGAATTTCAAATTACTTCTAACTCATTATGCCAAACATTGTGAAATGTGCTAACACTGGAGATTCCCAGCTCATCAATACGGAAAATGGTACAAGAAAGGTTATATAATTCCTACAACCACCACAAAAATGAACTTCAAAGTTAATAACTAACCTAAGCCTGTGGAATTCAGCTACTTTGGCTAAACCGCATAACACTATAATGTGAAGGTTACTATCACATCCTAAATATCTCTGCCAAATCCCTTACATAGACCATTTAGAAAGAGCTTTTGAAAGATATCAACTAAAAATTAGAGTAATATGTATGCACAGAGTTGTAATTTTTTGACTGTCTATAAAATAGTGAATAGTGATAAAAATTATAGTCACTCATAGAGTAAATAATAACTTTTCTTGAAATACCAACATCCATAGAAATCTGGAGTAGAAGGCAACATAGTAATTGAAGATTAGCAGTTATATCTATTTACAATAGTGTGTTCATGAGAGACATTTTAAAATTCTAAGATAGGAAAACATAGTCTTTAGCTGAATATTTGTCAAAAAAAGTAATTTGCAGTAAATTGAAGGGGGAAAAATATCAATGGAAGTTAACAGAAAATTACTTTGTAAGCTGAAAAAAGAATGTGCAAAAGTCTAAGTAAATAGATTTGAAGTTGCAACAAAGACTGAAATGTAAATATACCTCCCTTTGTGTTCTGTAATAGGGACTCATAATGATATTAAAATGAGAAAGGCCATGTGCTAATGAAGGATCATATTCAGATCCTAGCTCACCTTCCACCTAGGGAAGGATCTGATGAGGAATTTCAGAGAAATGTCATCCATCTAAAAAGGATGAGATTGTGAGGAAAAGGGTAGAGGTTATACATAAAAGCTTAAGTTACATTTCCAGGCTCAAAAGCTTCTGAGACCTATATTTTTCAAATATTCAAATGTATAAATGTCTGTATGTACTCCACATCTGACTGATAATAGACATACTCCAATATGATAATAGACATAAACCAATTATTTGTGGGGGTAGTTGTGTTATCACAGGATTTAATTTCAGATGTAAGTGCTGGGAAATTTTAAAGTGTGTAACTAGTAAATGAAGATAAATCAAGCCAGAAACAACTAAACAAAAAGCTAAAAATACAAAATAATTAATATATGGAACTCAATAATTAGAACATCTACCTAATCATATAAAACACATAGCTATTAAATATTAACTTCAATTTTGCAACATTGGCATGGTGTAAAACAACATGGCAAAATTATATTGTGCATTCTATTTCTCATAAAATATATGTAAAATATAATTTCAAGAATATACTGTTAATGTATAAGAAAACATCAAGAAACCTAAAGCAATAGTGTTTTATAAAAAGAAAAAAGAGTTAAAAATATATCTTAGTGAAAATATCCCTCCAGCTAAGAAGTGCTTTAAAAAAGAAAAATTGTTTCCTAGAGGTATCCGTTTTATAATAGTGGATTAATAGAAAAAAGGACAAATTACCAATATCAAATTTTCTTGATATAATTTTTATTTAAGAATAAGCTAGAATCAATTCTTACCTCATCTTGAGATTTAACCAGAGTTCTGAATGTTTTTTCTCCACTTTCCCCATCAATCATCTTATTTCGAATCTAAGAGTAAATGAAACAACTACTTTATTCTAGAAACAAAGCTGACCTGCCAAAGTATGACTGTTAACATGGTAGTTTTTTAAGTTCTTTACTTCATGTAGAACAAATAAAATAAAAATAGGGAGTTAGTTTTACCAGTATCTGCAGTTGTTCTCTGGGAATTTTTTTAAGTTACCATATTAGAGTCATTTTACACTGTTTTAAAATTTAAATAAAACATCCTTCATGAAATATTTTCAATCTGTTGGTAGTTTTTGAAACATAGTTAATAAAATGAATGGTCAATTATGTTACGGCTGGCCACAGTGGAGTGGAAAGTAGTCACTGAGACACAGAAATGTATATATACAAAATTACATATAACACAGAATGCTTCAAATTTCTGCCTTACACAATCAGTTTCATGTGAGAAAAGATTTTTTAAGAGGACTCTTTATACTTTTTTGTTAGTAATTCTTATATCTGGAGTACAAAAAAAAATCTAAATAAAGGATAGAGAAAACTATAAACACCTATTTGGATTTCAGATAAGAGAGTTGAGTCTCCTTCAGTAGAATACTCCAAATCCTTAAAAATGCAAGGTTGGCCAGGTGTGGTGGCTCACTCCTGTAATCCCAGCACTTTGGGAGGCCGAGTCAGGCAAATTGCCTGAGGTTGAGAGTTCGAGACCAGCCTGGCCAGCATGATGAAACCCCGTTTCTACTAAAAATACAAAAATTAGCCAGGCATGGTGGCAGGTGCCTGTAATCCCAGCTACTCAGGAAGCTGAGGCAGGAGAATGGCGTGAACCCAGGAGGTGGACGTTGCAGTAAGCCAAGATTGCGCCATTGCACTCCAGCCTGTGACAGAGCAAGACTCTATCTCAAAAAAAAAAAAAAAAAAAAAAAGTGCAAGGTCCCATTATCCACTAAATATTCCAGTCTACTGGCAATTCTCAGAAGTTTCCTCAACTTATTTTTTATAATTCAACCAGTGATTTACATTTGACTTCAGGCAACTGCAAATAATAAGTAAACAAACTTGGTGTGATTAAAGGAATAATCTGAAGAATATACGAATGTGTGATGTATCTAATTTCAAATAATTGGGTCTGAAAGGAAGGAGTAGATAACAGCTTCTAATGTAAGTTGAGTGTGCACTTATGAAAAGCTCAAAAATAATAAAGACTTTACCATGAACCAGGTCTTTTGCTAAGTCCTTTCTATATATTATTTCATTTGATGACTATTACTAATTGATTTAGAAGAAACTGAGGCTTGGAGAATATAAATAAGATCATTTTGGTCACTCAGTGGAGTGACAGCCCAGACACCAATCTTATCCCTATTACTTTATCCTACTTTATTATGTCCAGTACTTTACAACAAACATTATTAATCACCTAAACACCCTAACACGAGGCCACAGTCTAGGGTAATTAAAGTAAATTAAATTATATTGTTCTACAATTAAAATACACTATAACAAGTTATAAAAGAAATATGATGGCCTTTGCAAAGGAGTTAATCCATCTGGAAAAATTCTAAAAATCTGGAATCTGTAATGCAAGAGCCAAGTTCTGCTACTTATTAGCTGAAGAACTGTAGAGAAACTATTTAACTTCTCTGTACCTCAGATGTAACATCAGTATAACAGATATTATAGTGTGAAACAATAATAGCAACACCAATTTCCAAGCCTCTTGAGAATCCATGACTAACATATATCATATACTTAATGTTATTTATTATTCATTTTATTTTTCTTATTAATACTCTCATTATCATGGAAGACTCTCTCAGAGGAGGAAATAATGCAATTTTGCTTTTGAAATAAAATAGATTGCTGAGTAAAATGTATTAAGGCAAACATGGCAGCTTCTCTCACGCTACTCCTTATGTGTTTGGGTGGTTGGATTCCTTCCAAGTCTTTTTTCAATACTATAGCAACATCCTCCATCTCTATGAGTTTTACTGACGTTTACAAGATAAATTCGTATTAGAAAAGTGAAAATATGTCTACCTTTAGAAAGAGAAAGAACACTAAGGTCAAATCCAACTTAAACATTTATACTTTTTCATATGATCTTTTGGATAGGAAAACCCAGGATCTAGAAAATTTTAATGACACAGAACATTCATCTTTGTGTACACAGTATCTAACAGACAAGCTAACACATTGTAGCTGTTCAACAGATACTTGTAGAAGGAGTGCACAGCAACATCTGACCTGAGGAATTGTTCAGTCTTACTGATTCCACTCACCTCCACTTTAATATCATTCTCTAACTCTGCATCAAGGAAATCCAATGTTACTGGCTCCTGAGATTTGGGATTCTATACAGAAAACAATAATAATTAGGTACACGTAACATTATACAATGGATGCTGTGTATAAAACAATTCAATGGGTATTTATGAAATTAATTGTGCAAAAATTACTTACCTAGGATACAATAACTGTCTAAAGGTATCTTCTTTCATTCATATATATATATATATATAGCTTACATATATAAAAGCTAGAGATTGAGCTTTCAGTGCAGGCAATCTTAATTAATAACCAAGTGAAGAGAGTCTCATTTTGAGTGGTGTATTTGATACTGCATTTCTAATCACAAGCTCTTTGGGCACACTACTTTTGAAGAACCATTCACAACTTTCTTTTCATTAATTAGCATGGGAAAGGGGCAAAATATAGCCATTTGGATAACTTATTTGGCCATAAAACAATGGCAACATGTAGGCATACTTTTAAAATTTGTAAAAAAAAAAAAAAAAAGTGTATGATAAAATGTTTTAAAATTATGTTTACATTTGCCAAGTAAAACATTCTATTGGACCTGTTCTTCCTTCTGAAAGTGTATAAAGAAAAGGTGCAAGTGTGCTTCATATATTTCAATCTAAGAAATTTTATATTTTAATAATTCAAATGACATCAGAATGCGTAAGATAAACTTGTGGTTGTCATAAAGATTTTAAGATTAGCTATTATAATTAAAGTCTTACTAAGATAATAACCCCGGGTTCACTGAATACTGTTTCCTATTGCTTCTTCTTGCTGGTATATAATAATAAATAAATAACACTGGGGAATAAGATAAATTCTTATTTATCGATATCATTATATAAAATGATACTGTTAGTCTGGCAAATTTACCTCATATTTTCTCAATTGCAAAATGAAGATTCATTGAACTATTTGATAAACAAAATACAGTTAATTCCTCTATAACTTCCTAAGTAATGTAACATATCATACTAAAACTTTAAAGCTTACTAGACCAATAAAATCATAATAGGTATATGTAATTTATAATTGCAAAATTTTATAAATTGAATTTTTAATTTTTATTAAAATATTACCTAAATCTGATAACTAGATACCAGTAACAAATGTAAACTATGCTGGATTAGTGCAAAGGTCATTGAAACTTTAATAATATAAGCCTCACAGGCTCTTTCAAAAGATATTCAGATCATCACTGTTTTAAGCACTGTTTTAGGAAGAAACTGACCAAGACAGTTGCAATAAGTAAAAATGTACTAAAATTAAGCATATCTTATCAAGATGCTGAATGACATAGTATACATGGCAAATATTTACTGACAAAAATGCCTTCCTTCAAAGAGTAATTCCACCTAAAGATGAAAATTTTTTATTGCTATGGTTTTTGATAAATGAACATTCTTAAAGGCAAATTTTAAAAAACAGCCATGTCTGGCACTTTAATTGAAAAAATATTCACTGCTTAAGTACTCTATCGCTATCATCAGAAGATTCTAGAATACTGAAAATAAGTATTAAATTTTTCAAAGGTGAAAATGCTGACCAGTATTGGTAAGCTACTGATGACATCTTACTGCCTGAAAAGGAAATACTCATTTGAAATGTAGTGTATTTTAAAAGAAGAAAAAAAAAGCCAATGTTGAAAATCCTTCTAATTTCTTTGTTTAAAAAATGAAACCTAGGAAGTCCCTAACAAAAGGATACTCTAAAGTTTACAATATTATTCAGCATTGCTCATTTAATGTCCCATGAAATAAACCGTCTTCACACAAACACCGTATCAGCATTAAAATTTTAACAAACTCACTGCAAAACAAAGTCAAAATAATGAAAATAATAAAAAGTAAACAGAAATAAGAGTATTTATCTTACATGCAATGGATAATGCATAGCATGACCAGACCCAAACAGCATGCATGGAGGAGGCATTATCAGGAAGAATTGGCAATATGAAGATCATGTCCCAATCCAGCATACAAAGACACAGAGAAGAAAATGAAATCATAAAAGAAAAATCTCAATGCATAACTTGTACTTTTAAAATAGCAATCTAGCTGACCATTTTTTTAAAAGATCCATCAAGGGCATGGTGACTACAAAATTCAAAAGCATAATGTTTCAATAAGAAAGCACCAAGAGAGGCTGAAGAACTGGAAAATAGTCTCGCATACCCATTATTTTTGTTTGATATTTAAAATACCTAGTATTTCTCATTTGCAAAATGTGGATATCAATGGAAATAACTACCATACCATTTGTGGAAACGGAAGAATGCAAAGTTAACAAATTTTAAATTGAAATAATTACTAGATAGTATTACAAATGATACTTAGTTCAAAAATATCCTTCAAATTGAGGAGTCTTGTGTGGTTGCTAGTTTGCCATTTAGAGTTTTCTTAGAATGAAAACAAAAATAAAACAAACCATTTTCAGGTTGTTTATTTTTTAATTATATTGTTAAGAGTTACATGCAATATTTGAGGTTGCTGCAAAAACAAAAATTCACTAAAATGCACATGACTGCAAAAGTATAAGATAATACATAAAAAGAAACATGCAAGGATAGTAACAAAATAATTTACTATATCAAGAAAGGCATAAACATAATTTTAAACTTTATAGGAATTATAAAAGATATGAAGACTTTCATATGCAACAATATGAAATTCAGTTTGTTCTAAAATTCTAGCACTGGAAGGGAGTTAAAGCTTCTCAACTAGTTCAGTGGCTCTGCACTTTAGAACTCCATGGGGAGCTTTAAAAATTTACTATTTAGAGGCCGGGCATGGTGGCTCATGCTTGTAATCCCAGCACTTTGGCAGGCCGAGGTGGGTGGATGACGAAGTCCAGAGATTGAGACCGTCCTGGACAAGGTAATGAAACCCCGTCTCTACTAAAAATACAAAAATTAGCTGGGCATGGTGGCCAGAAGCTGTAATCCCAGCTACTTGGGAGGCTGAGGCAGGAGAATCATATGAACCCGGGAGGCAGAGGTTGCAGTAAGCTGAGATCATGCCACTGCACTCCAGCCTAGCGACACAGTGAGACCCATCTCAGAAAAAAAATTAAATAAAATAAACGAAACAAAACAAAAACGATTTAGAGGCCTGGTGCCATCACTGCCAAATTAAATCAGAATTTTCAGAGGATGAGGCAGGGAACTGACATACATATTTAATTTCCTAGGTGAATATACTGTGTAGGATGGAAACTAGTGACTAATTCAATTCTCCTGCTTTTCAGATGAAGAAATTGAAGCACTACAGGATTTAGCGGAGTGCTCAAGAACACAGTGTTGGCTATTAGAACCAAACTAGCACTCAGTTCTACTACTTCATAGCTTATCCATCTCGTCTTAATGACATATTATCTCTTCGTTTTAATGTCACCCACTTTTTTATGTATTTATTCATTTTTTTTTTTTTGAGATGGGTCTCGCTCTGTCACCCAGCCCGGAGGCAGTGGCACAATATTGGCTCACCGCAACCTCTACCTCCTGGGTCCAAGCGATTCCCTGCCTCAACTTCTCGAGTAGCTGGGACTACTGGCATGTGCCACCATGCCTAACTAATTTCTTTTGTATTTTTTTATTTTTATGTTTTAAGTAGAGACAGGGTTTCACTATGTTGGCCAGGCTGGTCTTGAACTGCTGACCTTGTGATCCGTCCTCCTCAGCTTCCCACAGTGCTGAGATTACAGGCGTGAGCCACCGCGGTCGGCCTTAATGTCACCAACTTTTTTAAAGAAATGGTAGGCTTACCTATAAAATCTTAAATAATGTTGAACATCCTTTGAAATTCTGAAATTCTCTTGCTAAGCTGTGGGAAGTATCCTTTTGTGCTGATTGTTAATAGTTTTACTGTGCATATAGAAATATTGCATACATATGATAACGGAAGTTTTGTTGCCAAAAGGAAAAGCTTTTGCAATGAGTTTGCCAGGTAATAAAATTCACTACTTATTTGCACTTTGGTACATTTTTAATTAGCTAAGGGAAATTTCTTTAATGTCTAACCCCAAATTACACTTTGTAGAAGTTTTGGCTTAAAATCTGTGGCTTATGGCAACTGTCACATAGGAATTGTATTTTATTTCCACTTAGAAGTAAATTTACAAGCAAACTGTTAGGATCACATGAATTTGACATTAATTTTATAATTTTAATAACAAATTTATTTTTAGAAGCCATCTCTTTATGATTTCTCTGATTATTAACCTGATTCCATAATTGACTTTGCAATCTTTAGTTAGCCAATACATACCCTCTACCATTATTAATAACATTTTTGCTCTGGTTTATTAAGAAATGATGCTCATCTCCATTTCATGCTCTGGAAGCTTGATGTCAGGAAAGGCAGCTTTAATTATATAAGCTTTAAACAGAAGCTTAATCTCAACTCGGATTTAGCAAATTTGAAAGCACTGTTAAATCTACCTTCATTCACCGTTACCTGGACATTGGGTCTCCTTTTTCTTAAATTAACTGTTGGTATACCTACACCAATAGGCTGAAGCAACAGAAAAATGGTAATTCATCATACTACATATCAACATAGGTAGGGGTTCTATCCTATAATCAATTTTCCTCAGATATTTCCTTGATTGGATAAAGGTCTAAATGATAGACTTAGAATTCAAAGTATTTGGTAGGTATGGAGTTCATGAGTCAATAAAATAAAAATTTAAAAATATCTTCAACGAATAAAAACTGTTACATGAATAGTCATTTTTAAGGAAAATGACTATTATTTTTCTTTTTCTAGAAAAGTACATATTTGGGAAGTGGGAAAAAAGATTGTTTGTCTCTCATTACTTTTCCATCGATTTGACCAAAAAAAGAAAAAGAAAAGTAACAATTGTTAGAATTTACACGACCCAAATATACTTTTAATGTCCATCCCTCGATTTATATGTTGAAATCCTCATTCCCAGAGATGACGGTATCCAAAGGCTTTTGGGAGGTGATTAGGTCCTGGTTGGTGGGTCCCTCCTGAATGGGATTGGTGCCCTTATAAAAGAGGCCCTAGAGAGAGACGTCTCACCCCTTCTCCTCCGTGTGAGGTTAGAGCGAGAAGATGGCTGTGAATAGGGAGGCAAACCCTCACAGAACACCAATCTCCCCAAGCCTTCATCTTGTACTTCCCAGTTTTCAGAACTGTGAGTTACTAAATTCTGTTTATAAGCCACCCAGTCTATGGTATTTTGTTATAGCAGCCTGAATGAACTAAGAAAATTATATGATATTAAAAAGTTTTAATGTTTAATATTTGTGCCTTTGTTTTCTGAAGTGATACCAAATGTTCTATCTGTGGAACTAATGGAGAATGTAACCATAACAGTGTAGATTTATTTTAAATATTAACTTCTCAAACATAGATTATGCACAATTTCCTATACAATACATATTTCTTAGAATTGAACAAAATGAGGTATCTAACTAAGTAGACCTAACCTGGTTATTTCAATGACACAAAATGGAAGAACGTTAAAATGCTTTTTGTAATAAAGCAGAATATATAATTCAACACATGTCAAAATGTGGTCATGCTGGTAAAAGTACAAGCTTAGAAAATGTTATGAGTCCTTAAAAATTAAATATGTGAAAAGTCCGTAGCTATTTTATTTAATGATATTCTGGGGGCTTTTAAAGAACACTCATTTACAAAAAAACCTTCACTGAAATATTTTTAATTAAGGTTCTCATATCAGGAGGAAAACACAGGCATTGATCAAAAAATACTTGCATAACATTAGACTTTCACCTTGTTAAATAATAATGGCTGCTATAGATAAGCATTATTTTTCTTCACTTGTATTAATGAATTTCTGATAAAATAATTAAGATTAATTTTGTTAGTATACTGTCACCATATGTTCCTTTGTATTTGCGTATTTCTAAAGCAATTATCTTATACTATGTCATCCTTTTATGAGGTCTTGTATCAATCTGTATAGCGTCCTCCTTTAGCCACAAAACGGAAATCATAATATTTACTGAGTTAATGATGAGAAATCACAAGCATATTTAATTCACAAGCATGAACTTCAGAAATGAAGAATAAACTGATATTCAGAATAATTTCTTTTTCATGGTGTTCTGAAATAGTATTTTTGGAGATGTCTTTCTGTTACATATTAATATTTGCTTTAGTAAAATCCAAATATAAAGATATGAAAAATATCAGTTGGGCTTTAATGAAGTTGCTAAAGAATTTGTTTTCTCTGTAATATTATAAATTTTAGTGAATTATTTCAAATATGAACCAAATATAGGTTAATGTCATTCAAATAGTAATATTTTCTAAACAAATATTGGTTATTAGTGGAATGTAGAAAAGAAAAAAACTTCAAATTATTACTTCTCTTTGACTATGAAAACCACCTAAACTGTTACAGCCATTAGATGGTAGATTTATACATATATATCTCTCCATCATATATGCATTATTGTCCTTATTCTTCTTTTTGTCTATGATATATTTTAGTTCCTTTGGGTGAGGGTTAAGGTTTATAATTATAAAACTAGAGATCCTTCACACCCACCCTTCATCACATTACACTTTTTTTTTTTTGAGATGGAGTTTCGCTCTTGTTGCCCAGGCTGGAGTGCAATGGAGTGGTCTCGGCTCACTGCAACCTCCGCCTCCTAGGTTCAAGAGATTCCCCTGACTCAGCCTCCTGAGTAGCTGGGATTACAGGCAAGCACTGCCACGCCCGGCTAGTTTTGTATTTTTAGTACAGACAGGGTTTCACCATGTTGGCCAGGCTGGTCTCGAACTCCTGCCCTCAGGTGATCCGCCTGCCTCGGCCTCCCAAAGTGCTGGGATTACAAGTGGGAGCCACCGCACCCAGCCCACGTTACACTTTTATTACTTTTGAATTACTTTAGTTAGGGGAATTTAATTGAAAATACACTGGATATACAAAGCCCAAACAATAATACTGCAAAATTATAAAAAAAAAATTAAGATATAAAAAGATAAGTTTTCAAGCTATAGCAAAATCATAGGATGATTAGCCAAACATAAAGTACTCTTTTAAGAGGAATTTAACAGGTTATGCTTTTAAAAAGCTGTGGTAGTTTAATAATAATATGAAAAAGTACTTACGCAACATTTATATTAAAATAACACATTTAGCATAACTAGGGTGATCAACAGCTACATGTGCTACAAGTAATTATATGATGAATTTGATATGGAAATAAGTTCCAAAGTCAGATAAATTAAAGTAGACATCAGTTATAAAATGTAATATTATTTAATGTATTAAAATAGATAATTAATGTATTACATTTAATGTAGTTTTGCATTCAGTATCAATAGTTCTCTTATGGATTTGAACAATATTTAAATGACACAACTTTGTGTGTGTGTATGTTCACACACTTGTGGTATATTCCAATATATGGCTAACATTACATATCCATGACTCGGGAGAAAGAAGTAGTATGCATAAATCTGCATGGTTTAAAGGATCTTCAATATTATCTTCAAAGTTAAGCAATAACTAAACAGATGCTTCTAAGGTTACAGTTACAAGACTTTGATTAATTTTATGTCTAAATAAATTTTGCTATTAATGCCCTGTGAAGCAGTTCATGAAGAGTGAAATGAGTTGTGCAAGATAATTTATGAAAATATCTTGAGAAAATAGGCATAAAAATTAGGATAATATGGTTCATCGATGGCATTTTCTGTCTTTCAGATTAACTTGCTGATTAATAAATATTTCCCATTTCTGAAGCCCATCTCATGAATTTTACTTATTCAATCTCTTACATCTCTTTACAGGCCTGTCCTAAAGTAAAAGGAAAACCATTCTGGGAGACGGAAAGCAGAGTTAATTACTAGAAGAGAAGGGCAATAGAAAATGTGACCTGGACATAGACGAACATTACTAATATTTATCAGGTTCAAACTCATGTCTGGAGCAATATCCTTTATTATCTTACAGCCTTAAAATCAAAGTCAGAAGTGGGATGCATGAAATTGAGGCTCAGTGGGTGATAATGACTGTCTTTGAGATAAAAATATTAGTGCAGCTAAATTGGTAACAGAAAATGAAAACTGCTTTCACTCTTTCATATATTATGATGTGTTGTCTTGTCATCTAAGAAGAGAGCCACGTTACAGACTGTACTTTGATATTTAGTGTTATATAGTAAATTTTAAAACAACAATCCTATTAAGAACATTAGTCATTAATTCTACAAAACACTAACCAGTGTAAACAAATTATATACCGACCTTTGGCTGAAGATTTGGATGTAATAAAACATAACCATTAGGATCGATTGCAAAGTAATACCCATTGGGGCACAGCTGGAAAAGAAAAAATATAAGCTTAGATATGCCCGAGTCACAATTAGAAATCTATATTCTTTTAAATACATAATGTATTAATACATTTTATAGCATGTTGAAAGATAACATGGAATCATTTTATTTTAGAGATGCTTTTAACCATGTAGTTCCTTTGCTAAGGTAACTGCCCATAATTTTTGAGAATTACCTAAGTGCTTTGTGGCCAAGCTAAATTAGTACAGAGTTCTAAACTAGAAAGGGTATCAAAAGAGCAAATTTCATCTTACTGTAAAACGTGGTGTCAGTCTTTTAATATCTTCTAAAGACACATCTACCCCCATCACACCAAGAATCAGCTGGTTCTATAATAAGAGAGCAAAAATGGCATTTTATATCAAAAACTTACATATTTTTACACAATTATCATATGCTCATATTTTGCCGGCATTATGGTTATATTCCATATTAGTTTAAATGTATATATAGAGTGAAGTATTCTTGGCGTCAATTTACAAGGATTCTCGGCTTTGTTTCCTACAACTTTATCATCATTATCATTTAACTTAGCAAAGAAAATCTAGATAATTGAGGCTAAAATATATAAAAGATAAATAAAAATGTTTGACACTTCTTGTACCCTTTTCTTCTAATATTTATTTTCACTGCTATCGTACAGTCAGCGCTTATCGCTGTGTGTCTATGTATGTGAGTTTAGACTGACTTTATGGTTTACTATAATTAAGAAGCCACAAGAATGTCCAGCTTAAATATTAGACAATATAGAATAAGAACACATTGGATTTTTGCTGCAGATAGTTCCTGCGTATGTAACTATCCTGAAAGTATGTGACCATATTGGTGATAAAATCCTAAAAACACTATTTCTAGTCGCGGCTAATAACTTCTATATACCAAGCAACAGGCATCACAGTTTTAGGTGCAAGTAGAGGAGATTTGTGGCAAACTGCCATCATGATCTTCCATGGGACATAAAGATGGAAATTGTGTTAAAATTTTGAGTCCAAAATTGTTGTTTCAAATGGAATTATATAAATTATAAAATAATAAATTTGAAATGTGCTTGCAAAAAATTAGAAAATCTAGTAATTACAAAAACATTTAAACTTTGTGGAGGTACAGATAGAGTAAGAAAGTTCTGTCAATAACTATGCTCTTTTCCATGAACCAATCCTAGTCTGAGCAAAAACTTCCCAACTGGAGCAATCTCTTAGTTCACAGTGAGATTTGTGAACACGTATGATAAAGTTAGAGAGTTACTCTTTTATGAGTTACAATATTTAGAACCTGCAGATAGTTAAGAATGGTCATGGGCCCCCAAAGAGAAATAACTGTTTCCTATGACCTCCTTATTAAAATAAGGAGTTCAACTGAGATATATAATAACTGATCAAACAATGCTTAAGTGCAACAGACTTCATGAAACCATAAACTGGAAATATTCACTCAAATCAAGTATATCACCTATATTATAAAATCAGTCTCTAGTATTAAAAAACTCTTAACTTCAAAATCTCAAATTCCTTCTGAATCAAACTAAAAAATTGTAATGCAATCCTATTTAAAATCAAAAGCATTTAACAAATAAGACATAATAAGTATAAGATACGTATTTTTTAGAACTTTTAAATAGGCATTTTACTGCACTGACCAAAAAACCAGTGCTATAAAAATTAAGCATTCTATGACATTATTCTTCTTGTACCCTAAAATAGAAAAAAATAAAGAGAAATATTAATTTAAATCAGATCCTTAAGTTACAAGATAATTTTTAAAAAGCTACTGTTTGGGAGTTGGGGAGGAATGATTTAATATACCAATGTACACCTGATACAAACATCACCATGCTTTTGGTCTTTGGATTTTTCTTTCTAAACTCCATTAATATCTCAGATGGATTCTTAAAATGTGCACACAATATTACTGTCCATTTATCATATAATTACTCCCAGAGTCTGACTCTGTGTTCTCATCAGGTCATAGTTAAGTGGAGTTAAGCTGAATCTTGGCTCTAGGGCAACAGAGAGTTTGACCTGCATTTCCTTTTTCCCAGGTGGTTATCGCATAGGCAGCTGTTGCCTTTGACCTCTGGCCTCACAAGACAGTTACACTGCATGTATTTTCTTATGGAAATATCTTATCCATGTTGAGCTTCAACGTCACAGTTTGTCATTTATTATTATTAATTTTATCAATTAACTTTTAACCTTTAAGTTTGTCTTATTTTCAAATTGGCCGGTTATGTTGAAGACCGGAAGAGTTCCAGTAATGACAAGTCCCAGTTCCTAAAAATAGATTCAGAGAGAAAGGGCAAATTAAAATTACAATTTAAGCTTTGTCAGAGTGCATTAGCCTTTGATATCTGAGACTGCATTTTATAGTTACTTTACAAAGAGCCAAAAACATTAGTAACTCATTTTGAGTATCTATTAAAATTTATTTTTAAAGTATCAATGAAAATATCTTGGAGAAAATTAGGACCTACTAGGCAGCTACTGAAGCATGAAACATTTAAAATAATACTCTAAGATAACTTTAAAAATAATCAACTTACACAACTGGTCAACAGCCTGTATGCATTTCAGTAACTCTCTGTCCTCCCCCTTTTTAATAGTGATAGTTCACCTAATATCAGGGCCTCCATAAGCAGAGTGATAATAAAATATTATTTTAAGTGATTTACTTAGCTTCCCTTTTTGTAGCCTCATGCTTAATTTTTTTATGCCCTAAGCCAAAGACTTCATGCTAAATGACAAATGTGCAGTTGAATAGCATGATAAATAAAATAAATATTCTATTGATACTGCATATCTGGGATATTCTAAGTAAGTGTTATGCTCTTCAGAAGAAGCAATAGTACTTCTAAGTAGCCCCCAAAATAAGCAGTACTTTTTGACAAGGTAAAATGATGAAGAAAAGACAACTGAAAGCATCAAATATAAAAGTCTAGTCTGAAGAGTTTAACATAATAGAAATAATGACATCCTATTAACTGGCACATAATTTAATATATTAAATGAATTCATAGAGATTAGTTGAAATAAACTGATTTTCAAGTCAGAGTTTGCTTTCGTTACTGACATCTATATCCATTATAATTTTTAGCCACTATTTCATGTCAAAACTACCTGTTTATCAAAATCACTCTTTAAAATAATTTTTAAATTGTTTGAAATTTTGAATTTGCTAAAATGAGAAAATATTATTAATCTTCTCACAAATAGTGATTCCAAATCCAAAGTTCATGAACTTGGAACAGAGTTCTGGAATCAGAACCAAGTTCATAAAGTTGGATTTGGAATCATTATTCATTAGAACATTAAAAATTTTATTAATATCAGGGAGCAAATGTTGTGGTATCAGGTTGTGGTTCATAATTGGGCACATAGGAGGCCCAAATTCAATGGGAATGATGAATGAATTATGGAGGACAGACAATAATAGAGAAGCTTCCAGCAGACCAAAATACCAAATTATTTGCAACAAATACAACTAAGGAAACAACCAAACATATTTGGGTGCATGATGATTGACATGGTTTGGTTGTGTTCCCACCCAAATCTCATCTTCAATTGTTGTTCCCATAATCCCCACGTGTTGTGGGAGGGATCCAGAAGTAATTGAATAATGGGACCGTTTCCCCCATTCTATTTTCATGATAGTAATTTCTCACGAGATCTGATGTTTTTATAAGTGGCTTCCTCCTTTGCTCAGCACTTATTCTCTCTCCTGCCGCCCCATGAAGAGGTGCCTTCCTCCATGATTTTAAGTTTCCGGAGTCCTCTCCAGCCACATGAAACTGTGAATCAATTAAACCTCTCTTTGTCAATTACTCAGTCTCGGGTATTTTTTCACAGCAGCGTGAGAACAGACTAATACAATTATATATAATATATGTATTGTATATAATACATATATATGAATAGATTAATTCATAAAACTGTATCCAAAAGGTAATTCAGTAAAGATTTGGTGAAGTGTCTCTTAGAGGTATAATCTATATGCAGAGTTTTAAAAATGCTACCGTGGTTTAAGACGAGGTAGATATGGATGTAATCATTTCCTTTGCATTTTTACTGCATACCATTATTTGCTTCTAAAAATGGTAAAATGTAGCCTAAAGTGAGTTACTAGATTACTAACATATTGGATTTACAATAATTATGAATGAACTCATTGGGACCCAACTTGAATTTTTTCTCCCCATTTATTAAGCAGACCAAAAACTTCTACTCTACTCCTGAGCACTGCATGTGTCTCTAGAAAATAAGAGAGAAATAAAACAAGATTTCTCTACCCTGGAATTTAAAAAATATTTTCTAGAGCCCCAAATCTTGTCATATCTCTTTTTATAAAGAGCTTCACTTTGTCTCCTAATTAAAATGAACCCTCCATAATATTGTCCTAATCTCCCCTTATCACCAAAAATGACCAGGGTATCATTTTTTTGATATACTCAGTGCTCCCCCAACTTTTATGCTATACTCCATTTCTATGGTTTCACTTTTCACCACCAACAGCAAAAATCTTACAGTAATATGACCAGCTAAAATGTCTCCATTTTCTTAACCACAATCCACTTTGCCCCAATATTGGCTTCTTTATTTTGAAGTCAGAATTCTTTTTCTCATTATATCCATTATATTTGGTTTTAAAATATATTTACCTTTTCCTTTTTAATACAACTGTTTATTTTTGACCAACATATATTTTTAATCTGCTGTGTGGAGAGATTATAAACAAATAACTAGGAATATATGGGGATCACTTTATCATTTTCAAACCAGTAAAAAGAATGCTGTATGTGTCCAATGAATAGCAAACTCACGTGTTTCTTTCTTTTTTTTTTTTACATTTAGTTTCAGCTTATAGCACAGCACATTTAGAACCAACATTTCCTCCTAATGTCATTTGTGCTATCAGTAAGAACCTTACCAGCAATGCAGACATGCTGGCTAATGAACTTCCAGTCAAAGGAAACACAACAGGGCATCATTATTGACTCCTCCTATCACACACTGTCCTGTGATGGATTTGAAAAGTGCAACATTTTGACCACAGCTTTGGATCACTGTGTGACCTTAAGTAAATATGTGATGTCTAAAAGGAACACTGGACAGTAATTTTAAGCTAGGGCTTGAGGTAAGCAAGCTTCATGCTTCATTTTATCTTTCTTAGCGTGCAAGGCTGATGTTAATAGTGCCTATTTTTTTTCTAACTTCCTGTATATGTTTATTTTCTAAAAACCAAATGATAAGTAATTCTAAATGGACTGCATTTTGCCCTGTGGGTTCATCATTACATTTGGAAAAGTAGTAACAACTGATCTCCAAGTAGGGAAAAGGGTTACTGAATCAGCATTTATTTTTCAGTTCTTATTATTTTGATACTCTCCAAATATATTATTTTAGTAAATCATTAATCAGTTCTTCTCATTAAGACTAAACATAAGAATAAAGCTTAAGTGCGATGATTATTATTTATAATTTTCATGTCAGGAAGTAAAAATTACATTTAAACAATTTTCTACTTTGGCCCTATTGACATTTTTGGAGGGATAATTCTTTGTTGTGTGTGTGGTGGGCAGTTTTCCTCTGCATTAAAGGATGTTTAACAGCATGCCTGGCCTCTATCCACTCAGGGGTGTCCAATCTTTTGGCTTCTCTAGGCCACACTGAGAGAAGATGAATTGTCTTGGGCCACACCTAAAATACACTAATACTAACAATAGTTGATGAGATTTTAAAAAGAGCAAAAAAAAAATTCATAATGTTTTCAGAAAGTGTAAAAGTTTATGTTGGGCTGCATTCCAAGCCGTCCTGGGCCACAGGTTGGACAAGCTTGCTCTAGATGCCAGTAGCAACCCCTCCCCTCAAGCCATGACAATCAAAAATGTCTACAGAGTTTTTTCCAAATGAACTGTAAGGGGCAAAAAGACCCTCCCTGTTGAGAACCACTGCTTTTAAATATAATGACATATCTTTACTGAAATGTCAGTTGTTCAATGGACAATTTAACATGTGTTGGTTTCACACCAGATGTGATCATCTCAATGACGTATTTCCATAAAAAGTCTGAAGTTGAATCTGGCACAAAAGATTATACTAATATATTAAGATGTTTGTGATGATTTTAGTATAGGGTAAAGTTTTTGCCTATCTAACAGCATGTATTCCTGAGTTTTAGCAGATTCAGCTATAGTTGTGGAGGCTAGACATGCTTCTATGCTTCTACTAGCTCCTATACTTTAAAAATACTTTCTTCTAAATTATTGTTCAAAATCTGCAAAAATAGATTCTAGTTCATGAAGACTTTCATCTTTTTTTTTACATTAACAATTTAAAAACTTACTGAAATGCCCATGTGTTCAACATTCCAGGTTGGAAATTCTACATTCTCAATGAAGGGATCAAGTAGACAATAAGCTAACACTTCGTATTTGTAGTTCTCTACTACATACAAATCTATGTTTTTATGTAAATTATGTAAATTCTAGGAAACAGGTCTGTGATATAAGAAATTTGGGGGAGGGTTTAATGAAAAGGAAAACAGAGACATCATCTAGAAAGAAGTAGAAATCATCTGTGTGCTTTTGTTATGAAAGTCTTTGACTGAACAGCTCAACCTCTTACCAATGCATCCAGGTACACATTTGTCCATTGGACTTGCTTAGCTTTGTCTCCTGCTAAAACCATTGGTCTTCCCAAAACATCCAAATATTCCTGTTTGTGAAAAAAAGAAAAAATTGTGGTTAAAACTAGGAATGCTATGTTGTAATAAAAATTACAGAGAAAAAAAATCCTAGAGTTAAAAATGAATATAGAACCAAAATTATTGAGACTGAATACATAATCAGTTAATTTCTATTTTGGATACTCCCTAAGTGGTATGGCTACGTATTTTGAATCAACAATATTTGACTTATATTATTTATACAATATATCTACCCAAGTTTTTTTTCCAGTAACAATCAGAACATTGTTTTCTGTGTTACAGCCAATAAGTGAAATACGTTCCTTGTGAATTGTTTCATGTTAATCTAAACTATTTAAGGCTCTGTGATTTACTGCGTGGAATTGCAGAAATTTAAAATCATAAAGCAGCCACATACTTTCTTTCATATCACAGATTGTTTGGCTGAAATTCAAAACTACATTTAAACACATCAAAAAATAAAGGAAATACTGTGCCAAATCTAGACATCAGACTCAAATGCAGCTGCTGTTTCATTTCAACATTCAATGTATTCAGTATTCACTTCCACAAATGCCATGTTATTTATGCTAAATTTTGACTTTGTTTATTTTGTAGATTTTCAACTGTGTTTAAAAAGGAGTAGCAATTTTCATAGTAATTTATGATTATTTAAAAATAATAAATACTTAAATTAACTTAATTACTACATTCTACAAAAAGTTATTTAACAGGCGTGATTTCAACTGAATGATGTTAGAAAAATCATCTCCTTGTTGTAACTTTACTTTAGATAGATAAATAGATCCACAGGGGTTATTTGGGAGGTATTTAAGTTCCAACTAGGTCCCTGTACAATTTGTCCAGCATAATTAGTGTTTAATTTTATACATGGTACCTACAATTTGAAGAAACTTTAAAAAATCATTTGCAGAATCAAGTTCAAATTACATGAAATATATTTTTAGAAAATTTGATTTTCTGTATTTTCTATGATATTTTTAACATCTGAGAGTAACAATATACCCATTTTATTTACCTGAGTTTTAGATGTTTGAAAACACTTGCAATGTTAATGAAATAAAACCAATATATCACCAAGATACTCAGTATTTTAATATAAGTGTAATATTACAGATCTTTTCATTCTTACTAATTTTCTCCATATTGAGCATATTTAAACCAGAAAAGAAGTATCTTATACTTGAAAAAAAAATTTAAACAAGCTTTAAATAATCATACCTGAGTATTGATTCTTATTGCACCAATGGAAGGAATTTCATAATAATAACCTGAAATATACATATATATATTTATATATAAATGTTACTTTATAATAAAGGGCCACAAAATTATTTTATTTTATAAATATTCATAAAGAGTATTTTGAAAATAATATATTTCACTTCAAAATTGAACTAATACTAAAATATCAAAATTAAGAAAATGGTTAATGAATCTTCACAACAAACACACAGGATTTGTGAAAAATTTCACTACATTTCTTGGTTACTATAAAATAGGTATTATTCTTCTACGAAGGAATAAGAAACATGGAATCATTAAAAATATTTTTTCATTGGATAAATTATTAAAGATACATGATGGATAATTATTATATTTATATAAAATCTTTGCCTAAATATAACTTTCAGAAAAAAATTAGGTTCTTTTTGTTGCCATGGCATCACAGTTCATTTTTCAAATTAATATATTTTTTCTCAGTAACATCATTCTTTCCGAGTGAAAATATGAGCTCACTGCACAACATTTGAATTATCCTGGAATGTATAAGATTTTTCAAAAACAGTAATTAAACCACCCAGAGAAAAAATATATATGTCATACTCTCATATTTAAGCTTTATGAAATTCAGATATTGATTCATTCCTAATTTTTCATGTAAGATTATATCTGATATATATCATTCAGTATAATTCAGTGTAATACATTATTTTATAAATGTGGAAATATAATCAATGTCTGAATTTTCATATAATGTAATGCTAATGTCAAAATTTGTATGTGTTTTCTCTATAGAAACATGTTCATAATCTTACTCTTGCCTGATTCTTATAGAAGTTAGCTACCGCTTTAGCTTATTTTAAATAAGCACACCTAACAACAGCTACCAAAATATTTTTTCTTCTAGTTTACTAGAAGAAAACAGATTTGTTACCTTTGTTTTCACAGGCCATCCACTGAATAGGTCCTCTGTCATAATTGTGTTGACCAACTGAAAACGTGAATACACGTACCTGGATAAATTGAAAAATAGGTATTCATTAGGCTTAATAAAATTTAATTGAATGGCAAAATAAAACAGCTAAAATTTCTATTAAAAAGAGTGTTTTCTGGTTGAATGATATGACAAGAAAAACTGAGGTCAGTAAAGACTTCAGAAAGGGACCAGAGGAAAATCACATAACCTACTGTAAACATAGACTCCAGTTGCTACATTTAAATTTGTACCTAAGTGTCCTCTTGCATATTCCATTCCTCAGGCAGGAACATGACTAATGTTTCATTCATAGAAAGTACATCTTTCATGGCCAGGCACGGTGACTCACGCTTGTAATCCTAGCACTTTGGGAGGCCGAGGCAGGTGGATCACCTGAAGTCAGGAGTTCGAGACCATCCTGGCTAACATGGTGAAACCCCGTTTGTACTAAAAATACAAAAAATTAGCCGGACCTTGTAATACATGCCTGTAATCCCAACTACTTGGGAGGCTGAGGCAGGAGAATCTCCTGAGCCTGGGAGGTGGAGGTTACAGTGAGCCGAGACTGTGCCATTGCACTCCAGCTTGGGCAACGAGAGTGAAACTCGGTTTCAAAAAAAGAAAGAAAGAAAGAAAGAAGGAAAAAAGGAAAGAAGGAAAGAAAGAAGGAAAGAAAGAAGAAAAGAAGGAAGGAAGGAAGGGAGGAAGGAAGGGAAGAAAGAAAAGAAAAGAAAAGAAAAGAAAAGAAAAGAAAAGAAAAGAAAAGGAAAGAAAATACATCTTTGAGGTCCAACCTCACTTCACCTTACATGGTTATACATATTATCTACATAGCGAGCCACTGCAAAAAAGTTTATTTCCCTATTTCATAGGTATGTAGTAATGAAAAACTATTCAGAAAGGTCATTGTACTTCAAAGTTGCTTAAGGCAATTAAACTCTGTGATGGTTTTCACCATGGAAATAATTAGGATGCACACATATGATTATGTTGTTAGTATATTACTTATTTTCTATAAAAGTTGGCTGACACATGTAAGTAAGCTCCTAGGATTTTTAAATATAACCAAAATATTGACTGTTCCTAACATGCTATAAAGTATGAAAATATTTTTAAATCAATGGAGAGTTTTTATAATTTAAGTATTTATTGAAAGCCACTAAATTTAAATAATAGTGTGAAAGTATAAAAGGTAAATTCCATGGGGTCAACCTATACTTAATAAAATGATTTTTTCATATATTTATTTTTACTAATTTAGTAATCTAAGTAAACCAACACTCTCAACCCAACATTTTAGCTATTTCTAAATATAGACGTGCAGAAAATCACTTTTCCATGAGTTCAAATTCCAGTTTGAACTATGTTAAGAGCTTTTCCCTAATTCATGTTGATTGACTATTTGAATGGACATTTTCTAATTGTTTTATGTCTTTTAACTGTTGCACATGATTTCAGAGCACAAATCTCAAAAGAGATTTCACATCTGTTCTCTGTTCTTTCACTGGTCTTGGCCACACAGATCACATTATTACAATCCCTGTCCCCAAAACGTACATCAGGGATGTTGCTATTTCATTTGTAAGGTTTTAGGCGAGCCACTCTTACATCATCCAGGTTTGCCTTAGCTGGTTATGTAAGAAGCCACATGATGAACATAATCCGAGTTTTAAATACTTCAAATTGTAAGTATAAATGACTGTTTCTAAGTGAATGATAGAAGTTGGTTTTTTTCTCTCTCTCAATCTATCTTTCTCTCCAGGAATTCCTAATCAAAATGCAATGGTTTCATTTTCTTTAATTCATCAGTTAGGTCATTTTTGGGTCTGTCTATAAATTTCAACGTAGGGTTACTGCTTACATAGTTGAGCTTACTTCTAAATGGAAATATTTTTATAAGCAGGTTGACCACCCTAACTGATAATTCAATTTAAATGCCATACCCTAAACAATCATCAAATTAAGTCAGGGAAAAAGTCCAGATGCTCCAGAAAGCACTGGGGGTTCTCCCTCACAACTAACATTTGAACCCATACCTCTAATTTTCAACTGAAGCATGGCTTTGTCTAGAAGTTCCTGTTACCACAACAATCATCTAGTAAAACATTTTTCATAAAATACTTTCAGTAAAAAAATAAACAAGACTATATGAATCTTATATCTATGTCTCAGAAAGGCAAGCATTTCTAATAACATCGAGGCTACACTCAGATCCACACATATGATTATTTGACTGATGTTATTATTCAAATAGTCCAAATAAACACTAGGCCAAAAAAAAAAAAAAAAAGCTTGTTGCTTTATTTATTTTGCTATAAAAGTTTCACTTCACTTCTATGTGTTTGCTTACATGGACCCCTCAGAAGTTTTCAAAATTAAGGTATTTGGGATCAGGGCTGGGGGTAGTGCACATTCTGTCAGTTTTAATTATAATTTTTGAAACATGCCAAACTCTTTTTGTTCTTTTTCTCATATAGGTTCTTGGCTACTTAAATGTAAGATGCATTCACTAACTGAATCATTCCTATATCATCAATGTATAATTTGTACCCCTTTTCTCAATTTTCATTTGCCTTGTAGATATTTTTAAAGACATTATTTTCCTGAAATTTTATTCTAAGTGTTTAGTAAAATCCTAATTGCAAATGCAGCCTTCTTTATAATTTATACAACTGCCTTACCATTACAATATTTACACAATCTAATATACCCAAGATCATTTTATCTTGGGTTTATGTATATATATGTATATACATACACACACATACAAACACATACACACACTGGTATTTAATGATTTTATGGATTATACAGATTATCTTAGAGCTTTCTATAATGATCTTATAAATATATATTCAGCTGAGAAAAAAGTTTAATATAAGTCTTTCAAAACAGGATCTACTGTAGTACCTTACACACATTCTTCATATGACAGTAAAAAATTAAAATAAAAAAATTTCATTCCTTAGTGCCATACTTGTCTTTTCTTTGTACATTTAAGCTAATTCCATAAGAATTTTAACTTCATTGATTTCATAAACGTTCACATTACATATTGTATAGTGCGTATACATAATGTATTGGTTAAGTTTAAAATAATTTTTGTGTACACAAATTTCTACTCGGAATTGTAAATGGTTTCATTTCTCCTATTCCATACTATACTACTGCCACCATGTGGAATAGTCAATGAAGTAAATTCCAGATGCTAAAGTCCATAGAGGTGATTGATAACCCACTTCTTCTATTTTTTTTTTTTTTTTTTTTACTTCTTTAAACTTACAGTTCTTGTTTAGCCATAATTTTGGAGTTATAGAAAAATAAAGTGATTTCTTCAAATACGTACAATTAAAAATTTAAGGTAAATTACATTCTCAAAGATGTGTATTTGTACAGTTCTTTTAAGTACATTTGCATGATCTTACATAAAAACAAAATGACATATAAAAATAACTCAAAATGCTTAACTGGTACTCACACAAGCTAAATATTTCATCTTAATTCTCACTTAAGCAAATCACTTACATGAGAGCATATCTACATCCAGGCTAAGGCGACTTTTGTGGAGAAAAAATTCCTTTACTCGTGCCTAGTAGTATATTTATAATCACAACACTAGGTTCATATAACAAATGCACATGAAATTTTTCTGTTCTGAGTAAAATGTTCCTACAAAATTAACTAAATGTTTCTCAACATGTATGATTTTAGATAGGTTCATCTTTCAAAATGTTCACTTCTATGAAATTTTCATCATAGAGCCACATGAGACATATACAATAACAGATGGCTTTGACAAATATTTTTCGTAATGCTGGAGTACAGGTCTTCAACAGAAATACAGTGGGAAGCTAGTATTGAATAGACGTTGGATTGGGTTTTAAAAGTACCGAGATTATTATTTAGCATCTATTGTAGTACATTACTCATCAATGGAAACAAACATTTGTTAAATGAAGAACAAGTGAATAGACACTTGAGTGGTTTCTACTTCTTACCAGAGGGATCTAAGATAGACTTTGGTGTTATACAACATATCAATAAGTTCATTACAGTATCTGGTAAGAGCAGGACCAAAACTGGGCTATTAGTTGTCTTGCATTTTGCAATTTGGGCTGTTTCACTATACTTATATCATCATACATTCTTAATCTTTTTATTTAATATGAAATAAGCAGATATCCTTACTGGAGGTAAACAACTTTTTTAGGCAAAATAAAGTGTACTTAGTACACTTATTTATGTACTATGTTATTCCTTGAAAATAAAAAAAAAAATTCTTATAATTCTGGATTCATGCATAGTTATAGAATTGTAAAAGCAGTAATTTGGGGAGCAGACAATAAAATTAAACTTAAGGCCAGGTGTGGTGGCTCATGCTTGTAATCCCAGCACTTTGAGAGGCTGAGGTGGGTGGATCACTTGAGCTCAGGAGTTCGAGACCAGCCTGGGCAACACAGTGAGACCCCATCTCTACTAAAAATACAAAAATTAGCTGAGCGTGGTGGATTACACCTGTAATCCTAGCTACCCTAGGGTGCTGAAGCAGGAGAATCACTTTAACCCAGGAGGTGGAGGTTGCAGTGAGCCTAGATCACACCACCGCACTCCAGTCTGGGCAACACAGTGAGTGAGATTCTGTCTTGGTTGCAGGTGGAGGTGGGGGGGTGGGTGGAAATAAACTTAAAAATTAAATTCCTGGCCAGGTACAATAGCTCATGTCTGTAATCCCAGCACTTTGGGAGGCTGCGGCAGGCAGATCACCAGGTCAGGAGATCAAGACCATCCTGGCCAACATGGTGAAACCCTGTCTGTACTAAAAATACAAAAATTAGTTGGGCATGGTGGCGCACACCTGTAGTCCCAGCTACTTGGGAAGTTGAGGCAGGAGAGTTGCTGGAACCCGGGAGGCGGAGAATGTAGTGAGCTGAGATCACACCACTGCACTTCAGCCTGGCCACGGAGCGAGACTCCGTCTCAAGAAAAAAAAAAAAAAAAAAATTCTTATGGCCCTATGGCTTTTTAACATAGTTATAAACTTACATAATTTTACTTTCAGTTGTTTCAAAAACTAATTTTCCTCTGAAAGGAACAATAATTCAATAATTCAAATTTGGTATTACAGCTCTGGCCTACTTGATTTGAGAAGACTTTTAAGTAACAGCAGTTTTGGCTATTTACAATGTATTACTGATTTGTTCCTTATATACCACTGATTTTAACTTTATCCTACAGTTCTGACTTCTGCTAATCTGCTTTTGTTTTGTTTTGTTTGAAAACTAAAATACTTGTCTTCAATTAAGAGTTCTCCAAAGCCACAGGGTCAACCTATTTTAAAAAGCCATAGGAATTTGTTTCCCAGCAGAACCCAGTTACTGGAAACTGTCACCTCAACAATTATCAGTTACCCAGAGTTCAACTTTAATTTACAATAGGCAAATCTCCAAAGAATAATGGAAATTAGTCTATGAAGAAAGCCAATAAAACTAAAATAAAAACTTCAGCCTTCGAATCATGTTAGAAAAATGAAGTCAGAAATAGGTTTTATTAATCTACTCTGTGTACTAAAATTTTTGGCATTAAGCCTATGAAAATACTAGATTGGATGGAATATTTTAGGATACAATTCTACTGTGGTTTCCATAATTCACAAAGACATCAGAATCCACAGCATTTGACTAGTCTATATCTCCAGTTTTATAGCATTATGTAATAAATAAAAGTGTCCAAATTCACCTTTCACACTTTATTTTATAAAGCCCAAGGATCTGAAAGTTACTTGCAGCCTGCAAAGTTTTGGCGATCCACCTTAGCCTGTGAAAGCTGTGAGGAGCAGATCCCTGTGGGGAAGTCTTGCTGTCTGACTTGAAGGCAGGCTCCTGTGTGGGCAAATTATGATTAGCATAGCCACTGAGGTGCTCAGAGAAAGACACAGACAGATGGCCAGTCAGGAGCATTCTGCATGAGGTTATGGAATTCAGACTGTAGATTACCATCTTGACTTTGCCACTTAGTAGCCGTACGACTTTCAGCAAGTTACTTTACTTTTCTGATTTTGGATTTCTTATTTCCAAAATGGGGGTGATGTCACCATATGATATTATTATTATATCATATGATTATTCCAGTTGTAAATGAAACAGTAATATAAAGCATTAATATATGGAAATTATAAGCTCTGTGTTAGCTATAGTAATGAAGATGATGACACCAATGTTTGTCTTTTATAGTCAAACTGTTAGTATTAAATGAGGTAATATTTTCCATTAGTGTGTCTTTAGCCTTTTATGCCTCAAGAGGAACCTAAAATAACTCAAAATAACACCTTCCTAGATAAGCAAATTTGGTGTGCTTTATCATACTTAGCAACAAACTCTAATGAAAAGGGGTCAGTATTTTCTAAATGCCACTATGTCCACATAAGATGTATCTATATGAAATTTCCGTATTTATTGCAAATTTACAAATATGGCCGACACATCTGCTAGAGGGTCTGATGGAGACAAGAATTTAATCAATGTCTGTTGAATTTGCTCAAGTGAATAAAACAGAAAAACTATTTTATAAAGGACAACAAAGTGCAGTAGTCATGTAAGTTTTGCACACACATTCAAAAAGAACCAAGCTAATATTTCTTTTATGTGTCTTACATGTGGGTGTTCGATATACATACATGCTATGATATTTTTAATTCACTAGCAACTATGAATCACCCTCACAACATCAGATTGTAAGGAAGTAATCTGAGGTTTCCTTTTTCTCTATATGCATTTATAGTACTAGATAAAGGAAGAATAAGCTAGGGGTCCATTGAATTTCCAAGCAATTTGCAGTTCTGCAAAGAGTATTATCAGCTGAGAGGGCAGAATAGAAGCTCTATGGTGATTTATTTCAAATGTTCCTCTTGGGAAATGTCAAATACTTTGCTGACACTGATAATGAGAATGCTCATGAAAAACTATGTGTTAGATGATTAGAGTGAAGGGAAAGGTGCCATCACTACAATCATTTATCATATAAGCTGAAGTGTTACCTACTTATAAGATTACATATATAAGAACATCTATATCAATTTTATTCCACATTCCAGTATTTAGAAAAAAAATTGTTTTTAATGATTTCCTTCTAAAAGAAGAACAAAGCTATTTAATTTTTCTAACATTTATGAATTTTGTATAGATTAGGAGCATATTTATTGCATATGTACTGATATGACCAACATATCTGCTAGTAATGAGCAACTACCATGTATCAAGTACTGTGCCATCCTTTAAGAATTCATTGGTATGTTTACAAATGTATACAACTACTTCGTGGAGTTTATATTAGATAGGAAGGCTCCAGATAAAAAGCAAACACAGCATTAAAATAATTAAAAAATGGTAATATGAGGGAAAGAAGACCAGGAAGAAAGAGGGTGCTGAAATAGAGAATGATAAAGGGGATGTCTGGGGAAAGGTTCCACTGTAGAAAGGTTGAGTGGGGGAAAATCCCTCTGAGAAGATATATTCTGAGTAGAGTTCTTAATCAGAGAAAAGAACCACAGAAAAATCAGCAAAAAGTGCCTTTCTGGCATAACATTTTAACACAAACAATGGGCAATCTCAATTCTAGGTAGTAAATTTTACTTGGAATTTCATGTCTCATTTCTGTGCTATAAAGTTTACATCATATCATATACTCTGTGCTTAAAGTAATACTTAACCTCATTTTTCATTCAGTTTGTTTCAGATATTAAAAGGACTTTGCAAAATGCATTAAAGTCATATAATTCAAAGCTGAAGATGTGCCTGGTAAAATATTCCATAGTTTGAGGGATTGACAACATTAATTTTACTCTAAGAGAAATGAGGGTAAATAAATGTTATCAGAGACAAGAACACACACAAGTACACACATGTGCATAAAACATATATTTTAAATTGATGATCATGCTACTGGCTGGGCATATTACATGGTAATTCTTGTTTTCAGCTTCACAGTAAGTCCAGAATAAATACTTGGTTTTTATGAACAAAGGTGGAGCCCTATTCGAAAGCTAAAAATTTAAGTAACTGTTGAAAGCATCAAAATAACTGAAATAAAAGTTTTTAGAAGCAATCCATGTGTTAAATAGAATTAAATGTTACAAGTTAAATGTCCTTCATTATCATATATTTGGACATTTCCTCCAAAGGCTTTATTTTTGCCTGATGAAGAAGCCAAGCAGAGACAGTAGATATGCAATCAATTATTTCCCATGGATTATCTTCCTTACTATCTGTTGAAAAACTGACAGTGTTCACTCTAACTACATAAAACACATCTGCATGTTCAGCTATTTGTAACTTGGTTTAGATTTTATAAACTATTGACTATTTCTAGTTTGGATATGAGAGCAAAATAGAAAAGACTTTCTCGATCACTTTTTAAAGTAAATTCTTTAAAATAAGTGCATTAAGAATAATGCATTGTCAAAAATGGATATATTGTCAAGTGATTATAACTTCAAATGTGCATTCTTTGAAAGTTATTTCAAATCTATCATATGATTTTTTCTCGTTTGTTCTCATTCAATTTACTAGTTATTTTGAAACTTTTATTTTATTAATTTGAATGTTTTTTCATTTTTTAAATTAATTCTTAGAATTAAGGTAAGAGTTGGAGAACTATTTCCTAACTGGCTAGGCAATCTTAAGTATGTATTGCTAAGCAGTCCCTTGGCTATTCTATGGAAAATAAAGTATTTTTTAATTTTGCTAGCCCTGGGAATTATCTTTCAACTCTATGTCTGGTTTTACTTTCCTTTATTCATTTGTTTGGACTACGTGATCGAGTTCATTTTAGTTTTGGCACTATTTTTAAGGAGGTCTCATGTACATGGGTGAACCCTAAGGAATGGCAATGCTGCAGGTAAAGATTATAAAGCAAATGTATTTTAATTTGGAACAGCTGTGTGAGGAGATTAACATGGATTCAGTTTTAAAGCTATACCTATCTATAATCAGGTAGATTAATTCCCAAGAGTAGTACATTTCACAAAAGAACTCAAACATTTTGTTCTAATTCTCAAACCTTTTGGCCTCATTAAATTATGCTGTGTATCTGCTGCAGCCTCATTCTTCAGCTCTCCAATTGTACCTCATCAGGCCTACCCGGATTGCTCTGAAAGATTTCTGATTCATCTAGATGAAATATGAATGTAAATGAAGCATTCTGCAGCCACAATAGTATTAAACAAGAGGCATGGGGAAAAACAAAGAGTTAGTTGTGTTTTTTTTTTTAAGCCCACCAAACTTTCTTTCAAGATGTTGTAATTTTTCTGTTTCTAAATTTTATTATATTATGGCAAGAACACGACATAAGAGCTATCATCCTAACACACATTTAAATGTACAATGTATTATTGCTGACTCTAAGTACAATGTTTACAGCAGATCTCTGGAGCTAATTCATTTTGCTTAACTGAAACCTCATGTCCACTTCCCATTTCTCCCTTCTCCCCACTTTCGGCAACCACTATTTCACTCTTTGAATCTATAAAATTGACCATTTTTTATATCTCATGTAAGTGGAAAAATGCAATTTTTTAAAATTGATTTTAGGTTCATCCAGGTTTGCACATATTGAGAATTTCTTTCTTTTTTATGCTGAATAGTATTGCATGGTATGTATATACCACATTTTCTTTATCCATTCATCTGTTAAGGAACATTAAGGTTGTTTCCATATCTGGGCTATTCTGAATGGAAGTGCTCTTCAAGATCCTAACTTCAGTTTTTTTTGGATAAATATCCAGAAGTAGGATTGCTGGATGCTAAGGTAGTTATATTTTTTATTTTTTGGGAGACCTCCATATTGTTTTCTGTAGGTGCTGCACAATTTTGCCTTCCCATCAACGTTGTGCAAGGATTCCACTTTCTCCACATCCTCCCCAACACTAGTCTTTTGTTTCTTTGATAACAGCAATCCTGACAGGTAAGAGATGATATCACATTTTGGTTCTGATTTGTATTTCCCTGATGACCAGTAATGTACATTTTTTCATGTAGCTATTGGCTACCTCTATGTCTTTTCTCCAAAAACATCAATTCCTTAGCTCATTTTTCAATTGGGTTATTAGGGGGTTTTTGCTATTGAGTTGTAGGAGTTATTTTCATATTTTGTATACTAACCCTTATCAAATATACGGTTTTGTAAATATTTTCCCAATTCCAAAAGTTGTCTTTATAACTCTGCTGGTTGTTTCCTTTTCTGTGGACAAGAGTTTTAGCTTGATGTAGTCTCACTTATTTTTGGATTTATTACCTATGTTTTTAGTGTCATATCCATGAAATCATTACCAAAATAAATGAATGCCATGAAGCTTTCTCTCTGTTCTCTTTTAGGAGTTTTAACATTTTAGGTCTTAAATCCATTTTGACCTTTAATTTTAGATTTTAATCCATTTTGAGTTATTCTTTGTGTATGGTGTCAGATAAGGATCCAATTTCATCTTTATTTGCATGTCAGTATTCAGTTTTCCAACACCATTTTTTGCACAGGCTATCCTTTCTCCATTCTGTATTGTTTGCACCCTTATAGAGGATCAATTGGCCATACATTCATGAAGTTATTTCTGGGAGCTCTATTCTGTTCCAGAGGTCTAAATGTCTGTCTTTATGCTAGTTCCCTACTGTTTTGATTACCGGATGCTTTGTAATACATTTTGATATTAGGAGGTGTGATGCCTCCAGCTTTAGTCTTGTTTTGTTCAAGATTTCTTTGGCTATTTCGTGGTCTTTTGTAGTTTTATATGTATTTTGGATTTTTTTCTATTTTTATTAAAAATACCATTGGGATTTTGATGGGGGTTGCATTGAAACTGTAGATAACTTTGGGTACTATGGAAATTTTTACAATATTAAGTCTTCCAATCCATTAACACACCAAGATGCCTTTCAATTGGTGTCTTCTTTAATTTCTTTCATCACAGTGTTACAGATTTCAGTATACAAAACTCATTTGTTAAGTTTGCCTCCTTTTTTAAGTTTATTCCTAACTATAGTGTACTTTTTGGTGCTATTGTAAATGAGATTGTTTTCCTCATTTCCCTGTCAGGTAGTCAGTTGTTAGTGTACAGAAACACAACTAATTCTTCAAATGTTGATTTTGTATTCTGCAATGTTACTGAATTTTGTTTATTAGTTCTAATGAGCTTTTTGAAGTCCTTTAGTGTCTTCTATATTTAGATCATATCATCTGCAAAAGGAGACTATTTCTTTCCACTACTAATTTCTAGTTTCACTCCACTGTGGTCAGTAAGGAGACTGGGTATGATTTCAATCTTAAATTTGTTAAGAATTTGTTGTGACCTAATACATGATCTATCCTGAAGAACCTTCCATGTGCACTTGAGAAAAATGTGTATTATTTGTATTGGGTCAAATGTTCTCAATCTATTGCAGTCTATTTGGTTATGGTGTTGTTCAAGTCCTCTGTTTCCTTATTGATCATCTGTCTAGATGTTCTATCCATCACTGAAAGTGAGGCATTCAAGTTTTCTAGTATTACTGTATTGCTGTCTATTTGCCCCTTCAGTGCTGTCCATGTTTGCTTTATATATTTAGATTTTCTGATGTTGGGTGCATATATCTTTGTTATATATTCTTGCTGGATTGATGCTTTTATTATATAACATCCTTCTTTGTCTCTTGTGTCAGTTTTTTTACTTAAACCCTGTTTTGTCTAAGTGTAGCCACCCATACTCTCTTTTGGTTATCATTTGCATGAAATAACTTTTTTCATCCCTTCACTTTCAGCCTATGTGTGTCCTTAAATCTAAAGTGGATTTCTGATAGGCAGCATATAGTTGGGTTTTGTTTTTATCCATTCGGCCACTCTGAGTCTTTTGATTGGGGAGTTTAATTCATTTACATTTAAAATTATTATTGATAAGACAAAACTTATTATTGTCATTTTGTTATTTTTAGTTTGTTATTTTAGTTTGTTAGTCTTTTGTTATTTTAGTTTATTTTAGTTAGTCTTATTTTTCTTTTGTATTTTCTTTCTTTCTTCCCCTATGTTTGTCATTTTGATATTTTAAAGTTACACATGAACTTTTTTAAAAAAAGTTTTAAAAAGTTGCATTCAAATATAGAATTTTTAAGAGTACTGAACATTTACATTTTACTAAATCTATCAAATTTGATTTTTACACATTGGCCATTTGAAAGACAGTATTTTTGTGGAAAGTGAAATGCTGTGCTGATAAACTTATTATGTAACATTAATTTTGTGGCTCTGGAATTAGTATTGCATGCACAACTTTAGAAGACAACAACAATTATCTTTGCTATTAATATCTGTGGGCTGCAGATCACTCACACAGGGTGGGTGTGTATACAGCAGGCAATAAAGTTAGAACGTGTTCCTCAATTCATCCACACACATTTGAAGCCATATTTGAAGATGGTGAAAAATATACAATGTATTTATGTATACTATTTTATGTATATAAGCACTCTACACATACATATATGTCCTTGGCATAAACAATTACTATGCGAATGTTGTTTTAATAAAATACAAATATATTCAAAAGTATAACTGAATTAAAGGTGGTTGTCTGCTATCATTTGTACTCATTGTTAGTGGATACAGAACATTCAAATACCTGTTGTCATTTATTTGTGGGATCTAAAGATCAAAATAATTGAACTTCAGGAGATAGAGAAGAGTGGTTATCAGAGGCTGGGAAGGGTAGTGTTGGGCGTTTGTAGGGAGGTGGAGATGATTAATGGGTACAAAAAAAATAGAATGAAAAAGACCTAGTTCTTGATAGCACAAGAGGAATATAGTAAATAATAATGGTACATTTAAAAATAATGAAAATGTATAGTTGGGTTGTTTTTACTGCAAAGGATAAATGCTTAAGGGGATGGATACTAAATTTTCCATGATGTAATGTGATTGCATGCCTATACCCAAATATCTCAAATTCCAAGATGAACGTTTTATTCATTTAACATGGTCTTCTCACAATAGAAAATGTGAGGTGTCATTTAACTTCAGAGTGCATATGAAATATGGGACAGCAGTGTTTCCAGAAATTAATATCTACTTGTCAAATTCAGAAACGTGTTCCATCTCTCTCAATCCCTCCTCTTTTAAAGATCTCTATCAATTAGCCTTTCTCAGTTTTGTATCTATAAGCTTACCTCATCTGAGTATCCTCTCATTCATCTTTAGCATATAATAATGTATAAGGTATTATATTGTAAAACAATATGCATATGCATATACTCATATGTGTGTACAAGTATACCTCATTTTATCATGGTCCTTTGTTGCATTTTTTACAGATTCGAGGTTTGTGGCAACCCTGTATCAAGTAAGTCCACTGGTGCCATTTTTCCAACAGCACATGCTAACTTCACGTCTCTGTCACAGTTTAGTAATTCTTAGAGTAGTTTAATCTTTTTCATTATTATTATATCTGTTATAGTGATCATTATATCGGATACAGTGAATATAGTGATATTATACTGTTATAATCAGTGGTCCCTGAAGCTGGCAGAGGTTGGTTCATGAGGTGTAAGGAAAAAAGGCATCTCTGTAACATAAAAGTGCAAGGTGAAACAGCAATTGCTGATACAGAAGCTGCAGCAAGTTATCCAGAAGATGTAGCTAAGATCACTGGTGAAGGCAACTATAATAAACAATATTTTCAATGTAGAGAAAAACAACCTTGTATTGGAAGACAATGTTATCTAGGACTTTCACAGCTAAAGCGGAGAACTTATTGCCTGCTTCAAAGCTTCAAAGGACAGGATGACTTTCTTGTTAGTAGCTAATGCACTTGGTAATGTTAGGTGGAAGCCAATGCTCTTTAACCATTCCAAAAATCTCAGAGTCCTTAAGAATTATGCTGAATCTACTCTGCTTGTGCTCTATAAATGAAACAACAAAGCCTGGATGACAGCACATCTGTTTACAGCATGGTTTGCTGAATATTTTGAGCCCACTATTGAAACTTACCGTTAGAAGAAAATATTATTACTCACTGACAATACATGTAGTCGCCCAAGAGCTCTGATTGAGATTTACAAGGAGATTAATGTGTTTTCATGCCTGCTAACACAACTTCCATTTTGTAGCACTGGGATCAAGAACTAATTGGGGTTTTCAAGTCTTATTATTTGAGAAACACATTTGGTAAGACTATAGCTGCTATAAATTGTGATTCCTCTTACTGATTGGGGAAAACTGAACTGAAAATCTTCTAGAAAGATCCACAATTCTATATACCATTACAAACATTCATGATTCATGAGAAAAGACAAAAATATCAACATTATCAGTAGTTCGGAAGAAGTTGATTTTAACCCTCATGGATGGCTTTGAGGGGTTCTAGCCTTCCTTCAGTGGAGGACATAACAGCAGATGTGGATGTGGTGAAAACAGCAAGAGAACTAGAAGTGGACACTGAAGATGGGATTGAATTGCTACAATCTCATGATAAAACTTTAACAAATGAGGAGTTGCTTCTTATGCATGAGCAGAGACAGTGGTTTCTTGAGATGGAGTCTACCCCTGGTGAAGATGTGAATATTGTTCAAGTGACCCAAAGATATAGAATATTAGATGAACTTATTTGATAAAGCAGTGCCAGGTTTGAGAAAATTGACTTCAATTTTTAAAAGGTGTGCGTGGGTAAAATGCTATCAAATAGCACTGCATACTACAGAGAAATATTTTGTGAAAGGAAGAGTCAGTCAATGCAGCCAACTTCATTGTTGTCCTATTTTAAGAAATTGCCACAGCTATCCAACCCTCAGCAACCACAACTTTGATCAGTCAGCAGTCACCAACATTAAGGCAAGACCCTCCACCAGCAAAAATACAAATACTTGCTGAAGGCTTAGATGATCGTTGGTGTTATACATTTTGTGAATTAAAACATAGAGTATTCTTTAATTAAGGTATGTACTTTTTTTTTTTTAGATAAAGTGCTACCACACAATTAAGAGACTACAGTATTTAGTAAACATAACTTTTATACACCATGGGAAAACAAAAAATCTGTGTGACTCACTTAATTGCAATATTCGCTCTGTTGTGGTTGTGGTGATCTGGAACCAAACCCTCAGCATCTTTGAGGTATGCCTCTGTGTGTGTGTGTGCGTGTGTGTGTGTGTTTGTATGCATGTGTGCGCACACACACAACTTGATCCTGAGTTAACGTATTCTTCTCCTTTATTTCTTAGCAAATTTGCCATGATTTAAAAAAGAAAAACAGCTTATATTTATATTCCTACTTTCTCATTCTTCATTTACTTCTCAACCCTCTGTTGGCTTTTACTCATATCACTTTATGTAAGAGAGGTCATGCCAAAGTTATATACATGATTCCTTGTTCCTGGAGGGGATATCCATTTGAAACAGATATAAATAAGTGTGGAGACAGATATATGTGTGTGTGTATGCAGGCTTTTATATTTCTATTACTGTGTGTATCACAGAACTTTGTTATATCTCTGAAGTTAGAAAAACAAATACTATGCAGTTCCAAGAATATCTTAATTTTTATGTTAGACAGAGACAAAACTAAATGAAACATCACAACTGAATGCTAACTACTTAATTTTCAAAATCGCTTTGGCATTAATAAAGGTTGTATGTTTTCAGGAAAAAAGTGTGTGTTCTTAAAACACAGCATCAACATGTTAGCAGACAAACAACAGCAGGACTGTTGAAGTCGAATATAAATTGATTTATTAGTTTTATAAAAGTACATGTGATATGAAACTTTTACATGTGGTTTATCCTGTCATGAAACACAACCTTTGTTTAAAAAGTTGAGCTCCTGTAAAAGGTGACTGGAGAAGCCATATTTCAAGATAATGATATTTAGATTGGACACTTTTAGGATCGATACATAGAAAAGAGGCTTTAAACCAGTAAATTCTTCACTAATTCAACCAACTGTTTCATTATTTCATCAAACTGTTCCCCATTATTCATAATATTTTGTCACCAAACCATCTGAACATATTCATTTTTGTCTCGCTTTTGAACACCCAATCCATATGTGTTCCTCAAGCACATATAAAACAATCCATTAGAGCTAGTAATAACCACATCTTTCAAAATGGTGAAAATTCCCATCAGAAGCAAAGTGAATGGGCATTTTACCCTGCAGGGTCTTCTTATATATAAATGTATACTTTTTGTAGAAATTGTTGAAACACCAGAAAGTTTATAATTTCTAATTACTTTTTAAATGAATCATTAGATTTTAGGAAATACTTAGGTTGAGAATCACAGTACTCTTACAAAATATGGAGTGTTGGTCAGAAAATTGAAATAAGCTGATGATAGGACTGCTAGAGAAGATAGTTAAGAGTTTGATTGAAGCTGATATTCCTCCACAGTATCAGGTTCAGTGAGGTCCCCCTCACTGTAATACTCTTCCCTCATAGTAAAACATACATTCAAATATATTCCAACTACAAACCCTAATCTTCACAGTCTTCATTTGCTTATGAAATGCTTTCTTTTAATATATTATACCTATAAAAAACATTTGTCTTCATCTTTTCTTGAAAGGAATCAGTTTTCAAATGAGGATGTAGTTTTTACTGTTGTAAACTGCCTTTTTGTAAATTTACAAAACAATAGACATTTGTTGAGTATTTAGGAAATTTGAGTATTACTTCAATGTTTAATAATGAAATAATATAATAAATTTTATCCAATAAACTTTAAATGTTAATTTTTCCTATTTTTCCATTCCTTGGATTTCTCTATTTTAATAACATTTTATTTACAATCTATGCATAAGAATAAAATAGGACCCATACATATATTTTATTAAAATATTAGGCATGAGTTACCTGTGAACATGATACAAATATTATATTTAACAGCTCTCTAATTCACCCATTAGTTTATAATCTATGATTCATATGGCTTAATAATTGGCACATTCAAGTTTTAAACCAAAAATTCTCCCCTCACTACCACTACCCACTATCTCTTTAAAAACCACCTAGATCAATATTAAATTTTAAATATTATAAAATTACACTCACTTTTTTATCTTTATTGTATTTGGTAAATATCTCCTGGGCTCTCTCTTCTCCTCCATCCGTGAACAGCATAATAATCTTATTGCAGTTTGCTCTGGAAACATTATACTGTTAAAAACAAAACCACACAAAACAATACGCGTATCATTCACAATATAAGAGAAAATAAAGCTATATGGAAAGTGCATGAGCAGGTTGCAAGTCATTAATGAAATATCTGCTCACAAAATATATTCTAAGAACTGGTTCCTGGATCAGTTCAGGCCCACCCCCTTCATCAGGCCTTCCCCGCACCACCCAGATAACCATAGGTCTATCTCACTTCCTTCAGCCTTTGATCAAATGCCACTTTATCATGAGGTGATTCTTCATAACTATGTTTTAAATTGCAGTCTCCCTCCCAGATAGTATCTTCACAGCATTTTACTTTCTTTTATTTACATATTTTATTTTCTTGTTTGTTTATTGTTGGTGTCCCCCAACAGAATGTAAGCTACGTAAGCGAAGGAAGTTTTGTCTTTTTTGCTCAGACTTTTTTGTCCCTCCCTAGAAGACCACCTAGCACATAATAAAATCTCAGTAGTTTCTTAAAAAATGAGCTTTTAATAAATGCTTATGTCAATTTTATGCCCATATAATTATATAGTATAAACCAAAAATAACATTATTTTAAAATGTGTATCTTCAGTCCACTTCCAAATAAGTGTTTTCTTCCCTCTTTATTCATTCTACTTTATTCACTTTACCTGTTTGAAATCACAAATCCTAAAACTGATCACCTAAAATCCAGTACTCTTTTGTTCCTTTGTAAAGGCCGATACCTATTCCCACGATATCCTCCTATCCTCTCTCAACCAACCACACATATTCTAATCCTGAAAGACTCAAGTCCATGGTAAATCTTCTTACACTTTAAGGTCTCCAGAAGAGTTAGATATGGGAGAATGATGGATTAGCACCAAAGGGCCATTAAAATGAACAATTAATTTAGAAAGCTGGACTTCTCTGAGGTCTAAAATTATTATCTTAACTTTTCCACTGTTGTGAAATGTGTTTGCTTTAAATGCTGAGAATAAAAGATCACACTAATTTATGAATGCTCAGCTTCTTTGAAAATGTCAACCCTAGGTTCAGTGCTGTCCAAAAGAAATATAACATGAGATTAATATAGAACTTTAAATTTTCTAATAATTACTTAAGGGGAGTAATAAGAAATATTCAACATTAATCCTAATAATATATTTTCTTTAACCTAGTCATCCAAAATATTAATCAATATGAATATTGAACATTAATCAATATTGAGATGTTATACAGCTTTTTCTTCCATAATAAGTATTCAAACTTCAGTAAGCATTTTATAATTATACAACACATCAGTTCAGATCAGCCACCTTTCAAGTGCTGGCTAGCCACCTGTGATTGTTGTTACCATATTGTACAGCACAGCACAACCCTGGCTTTTAAATGACTAATATTTTTAAAAACTCATTAATTTTTCTTTAGTGTTCTAAGTCATTGAAGGTCCATGCTCTACCTTATTTTTTCAAAGAAGATAAAACCCACTTTCTTGTTGGTTTTATAAAACCCACTTTCTTGTTGTGAAAATTAATATATACAACATTTTTCTTTATTAATGAAAAGATCCTGTTTCAGGTCATCTCACTCCATTGACTCAGCCATTAGAACACTGGCAGTAAAAGCTTTTAATCAAGCATTGTGGAAGCACAAGTATTAACTAATATAATTTGTCACTTTCAAGCATGGCTCTTATCTTTGAAGGTAATCTATCTGAAAATCTGACTACACAAAAAGTTGCATATTTTATCATCAAAATATTTTTGTGAAACGTGCCTCAAATCTCTTAACTAAAATTAGTTTCTCTGGTGATCTGTCTTTTTTATCTGCATGTGTAAAATAGGCAAAATAATATGTACCTAAAGAACTATCCTGTAAAAATGTTAAACAAAACCATAGGAAATGGTTTTCTTTTTGAAGTACTGAAAGTACTGTTATTGGACGCAAATATCAATGTAAATTAACACATTAGGTCTTGCTGATTATTTGTATATTTAAGGAAATAAAATTATAATAACATTTCCCAAGAGAGACTGATGTTAGGGCATACACCAAAGAAGGAATATGGGGAAAATAAAGAAACTGTTTTGCCTACAACATGATTTTTCCTAGGAGTAGCCTCTCAGGACTTGTGGTGGAACCAAGTACATAATAGCAAATTTTCAATGCATTTGCAATTATCTAAAGAATCACACAGCGCCAACAATTAACTGGCTTTGAACAAATTAAGCCAAAAAAACTAGATTATTTCAATAAAATTACAATTAGTAGAGTTGATAACTTACTTTAATATGGTACTTTGCTGCATTTCTGTGTGCCAGTATATAGCACAGCATCTATCATATATGCATTCAATATAAATGTTTTTGAAAAATGCACATATACGGTAATATTTTATGAAATGGTACCTGAAGATTAATTCAAATCTAAATGTAAGTTTTACTTTGGGACTGATATGTCTAATTCTATTTAATACTTGCTTCAGTGATCTTAAAGGTGGACACTGCAAGGACAAAAAAAAAAAAAGCATTTGAGCAATAAGATAAGATGACTGGAAGTGTTTGAAAGAAAACAAAATATGCTTCAAATTATTTTAATATAAAGAATTTCAATATATATATGAGATATATGGAAAGCAAAACATATTAGACTTACTTAGGGAACAACTGGGACCATATTTTTAAAATCACTACAATTGTGGCAGTTATAAAGGCAGCAGGAGAGGCCAATAGGAGCTAAATCATATTTTGTCAGCAACTAATAAATCTGGAAGTTAATGTGGCCTCTCTAGTGAGGCTGCCTCCGAAATTGTACTTTACACTTGAAACTCCTGATCATTTCACAACTGAAACCTAAACAGAAGGCAATGAAGCGAGGGGAAAAAATACTAAGAAGAATAATGAAAATGCCAAAATCAAGGAAACTCAATTATTGACCTAAGCAAAAAATAATTTTTATCAAAAACAAGCATATTCCTTTACTAGAGGAAGAATACATCTTAATCTAATGGTTAATTACATTACAATTTCATAGTTTTGAGCTTTCAATTTTTATTAATGAACATACAACATTTAACAAACATATGAATTTTGCCACGCATTATTTCTCTTGAAAATAGCAGGGCTGCACATCTCTGATTTTCTGTCTTCTTACTTGTCTAACGGTGTCTATTAAATAACATGACCTCAAAATTCATCATATCTGAAACTGAGCTATTTCTACCCCACATTTCCTCTATGTGGGTTCCTGTGTAATCATCTATTTACTAGTTCAGTTCAGAGAATGTAGTCACCTAAGTCCCTCTCACTCTGCAACCCAGCCCACACCACTTAATCAGTTCCAATGCCATGCTCCTTAGTAGCTCCTCACTTCTATTCCCACACCAGGATCTCTACAATAGCTTCCTTAACTGAGAACACTCCAAGGCCACACTCTAAAGTTTTCCTTTGCCCCCTAAACACTTCCTTAACTGATACCTCATGGCCTTTCCATTTCCATCAGGTTCCTATATTGCTCATGTCCTAACTATGGCAGCCATTTGCAATTTTTTACAGTGCTATGTTGTGTCACACTTGTGTGCTTTGTCTACAATGTGATCCTTTTTCTGAAATAATTTTCCCTTCTTCTACCTACCTAAATTCTAATCATTCCTCAAAATCTCATTTTCATGGGATTGCCACACTTTTCTGACCTCCTTTGAGTGAGCTGAGCCCATTCTCTGTGCTGTCCCAGGGAACACACTAAATACCCTATAATGGCACTTGCACACTGTTCTATGGATGATGATTTAGCACATTATGCTGGGCCTTCTGAGAGCAGCTGGTCCTGTTTACTTCTATAATTCCAGCACCAGCACTATAACAGGAATTGGTGATGCATTCAATAAATATTGGCTGAATGAATAAATGAATCATCCAATTGGGTATCTCAAAAACTATTCAGAATACTCACTCAGGAACAACAAACTCATATTTGCATAAAGACCAAATGTAACAGTTCATTCAGTGATTCAGCAAATATTAACAGACATTATGATCTGACTTTTTACCAGACATGGGCTAGTAATTACAGCAATAACGACCATGACTCCAATACCACCCAGCAACCTACACCTGTGTGTGGTTTGCTACATGCCAGGTTCCATGGACAATCTTATGCACAGTTCTCTGAGGTACATGTTATAGTAACCTCTAATGCATACATGTGGAAACCAAGGTGCAGAGAAGTAAGGTTGCTACTCTCAAACATGATAATAATATTGCCTAGTAAGAAATAAAATAATTGAACAATGGTCCCTTCTTTTAAGTAACTCAAAGTGAAATAGAGGGCAAGGTAATTTAAAAACACTAGTCCACAGTATAAGACACACACTGTAAGGCCAGGTGCAGTAGCTCATGCCTGTAATCCCAGCACTTTGGGAGGCCAAGGCGGGTGGATCACCTGGGGTCAGAAGTTCAACACCAGTCTGGCCAACATGGTGAAACCCTGTCTCTACTAAAAATTAAAAAAAAAAAAAAATTAGCTAGGCATGGTGGCGGGTGCCTGTAATCCCAGCTACTTGGGAGGTTGAGGCAGGAAAATCACTTGAACCCAGGAGGCGGAGGTTGCAGTGAGCCGAGATCGTGCCACTGTACTCCAGCCTGGATGACAAAAGTGAAACTCCACTTCAAAAAAAAAAAAAAAAAAAGAACATGGGGCAATAAGCCAGTATCTGACAGTGTAACTGTAGACGCTGATGAGGGACTGTGGGGAATCCTCACTGAGAAAGAAGCCCTGCTCCAGGAGTTGCATTTCTGTTCATCTTAATGTCTACCATTTGGAACTTTCTGTACATTTAGGAACAACTGAAAGACCCAAACGAGATGTTTAAAACTAAAATGTTCTCAGTAACCATTTGATGATTGAAAGTGTGAGGTTACAGATAAATACTGTAGTGATTGAGATAAGAAAAAGTAATGATATTCTATATAGGCCAATTAAGTTTCAAGGGTTTATTCAAAATTAAATTCAACTATTTCCTCATAATTTTAAAAACATAGATTGAAAAAAATAAAGATCAAAAACTTAAAAATCTGCATTTTAGATACCTTTTGAATTTTAAATTCAAAAATAAAAATAGTTCAAAGGTTTCTTCTGCCTGCACACATCTGCTTTTTAAATAAATGGAAAACAGTTCTATCTAATCCCAGACAGTAACTATCAGAATATTGAAATTCAGATACTACAATTGAACAAGAAAAAAAAAAAAGATATAGCATGATACTTACATTAAGTAGCTGTTCAAAAGCAAAACTAAAGCCCTTCTTATAATCTGTAATTCCTTTGGCTGTGATATTATTCACCGCATCTTTCAATACTTTCTTATTTCTTACATTTGCTTGGACAAGGTGCTGAAAACAGCTTACATCCTGAGCATTGCTGTTAAACTGCAAAAGATCAAAAAGTAAATATATAAATGAACAATAAAATCAATCATATAGTTTTCATAGAATTTGTGTTTGATACTCCTAAACGGTATTGCATTGCTTACTCTTTCAAATGGAAAAGTGAGTAGGCTGGTAACAAAGGCGCATTAAGAAACAAATGGCAATTTTCATCTGAGCTACCAACCCATACTGGAACCCTGAGTCTGCTGCTTATATTCCCGAAGCCTGGTTTCCCTGCTTATAAATTTGAGAATTAAATTATATGACATCCCTTCTAGGTCTCAAATCTGATGAGCATGTAGAAAAAATAATCCAAAGCAATGAAATATACGCAGAATCCAGAAATGATATGGGATACCTGCCCCGGTTGTGGGGACATGTTAAATATTTTCATTGCCTCTTATTAGGAAAGATTGGTTGGAAAAGTAATACACTGAAAACATGAATCAATGTTTAGTCATTTTGAAATTTGAAGGTACTATTTTTCTATGGAGGCTAACAGAGCAAAGCAATCTGAATCAAGAATAATTGGTGGCGTTTTAGAAACATCACTTTAGAGGTTATTAAAGAGTGCCAGGGGAACCATGGAGACAAGGCGATGGGACCCTGAACAGCAGAGAGGCTGTGGGAGAGAAAACATCAACTCCAACGTTAACTGCCCAAGATGGAAAATTTAAGAACGACCATCAAAGTAACTTCGTCAGCCCCATAAAAAATATTCACATCGTTCTCTGATATTTCCAAAAAGAAAGAACAATAGGAATGCTGCAACAAAATCCAGGATAATAGGATGAGTGGAGTCATCCAATCATTTATTAACTCTGTAATCTGTAGAAGTTCTTTAGCTCTTGGCACCTAGACTGTCACATCTGCAAAATGGGAATAATAATAAAAAGCATACTTGCCAGAAAAAAGGGACTGGCCAGATAAAATGTTAAAGATACTTTCAGATCAAAAACATATACTTCTTTTAATGAGTGGGCCACAATTTATTACATATTCTTGCAAATATAATTCATCTTTTTTTCTCTGAAGATCACTGAACCTAATTATAAGGTGCACTGCACAATTCATCAGTTTATTAAGCAAATATTTACTAGCAGCCTATTATATACCAAGAATCATGACCAGTAGTTTTACACTTTCAGGAATAATTATTTGCACACACACACAAATACCATAAATATGTAAAGTTATATAGTGTCTACTATGTGCTGCATTTACTATATATTCTACAAATGTAAATTATCTTATCTTTACAAATGCTCCTTAAGATAAACATTATTATCCCCATTTTATCTATGAAAAAACTCATCCTGTATTGCCTCTCAATATAGTGTAATAAATTATGATTAATTCTATAAAGCAATATAATATTATGCTCTAGAAGACAATATCAGGAGAGGCATTTCTAATTTGGACTGTGAACATTTGAAAGAAAATTCTCCTAAACAACGGCATTTCCTGTGATTCCAGAGAAATGTTCCAGTGAAGAGCACAAAGGAAGAACATTCCAAGCAAATAGAACAATATGTGCAAAGGCCCTGACATGGAAACAAAAGAATCCTTTTTAAGAAAACATAAGGAGAGTGAGTTTAGCTCGGTCTCATAGGAGGACAAAAGACATAAAATGAGTTCAGAGAGGGAGGCAAGGGCTAGATCACGTGAGGTCCAATGGAATTGTTGAAGAGGATTTTATTTTCTATGAAATGGAAAGTCACTGGGAGATCTTAAGCCAAATGTAAAATAACTGAATCTAGAATGTTAAGAGTGCATCCTAGCTGTTGTGTGGAAAATGGACTTGAGATGAGCACAATATAAAGGAGGGAGAGTAATTAGAAGGCTTTGCAGTAACCTAGCTGAAAATACATAGTGGTTTTGTTATTTGTGGAGATGGTTAGAAAGGAAAGAATTCAGGAGATATTTCTGAGAAAGAATCAAATAGGACTTGGTGGTGGATTTAGCAGGATGCATAACAGAGCGGTATCTTGAATAACTGCCAGGTCTCTGACTCAGGCATCTGGAAGGATAGAGGACTGGAGGGATGACTGGTTCAGGGATAACTGAGGAATAGAGAAGAGAGGCACAGAGTGCAACTTAGGGTGAGATTTCAATAGATGTGAGATATGCAAGTGTACATGTCAAGAAATGATAACATTTAAAGCATGAGGCTCAAAATAAGTCTTGGTTAAATAATTTATAAAAGAAAAAACAGAAGGCTTCAGGAAAAAAAAAAGGTTTAAAGCCATATGAAAACAAAACATAAAAAGTAGAGTAGAATAGGAGTACCTGAGAAAACTAAGTAAGAGCAAGTTTCCATGGAGACAGGAGGAAAATCAGGAGATTAGACTGTTCTGGATGAGAGAAAAATGTGCCAAAAGGAAGATATTGTGTGGAGACAGAGAAGATGGGGACTTAAAACTGCCCAGTAGGGCTGGGCACAGTGGCTCACACCAGTAATCCCAGCACTTTGAGAGGCTGAGGCAGGCAGATCACCTGAGGTTGGGAGTTTGAGACCAGCCTGATCAACATGGAGAAACCCCATCTCTACTAAAAATACAAAATTAGCCTGGTATGGTGGTGCATGCCTGTAATCCCAGCTACTCGGGAGGCTGAGGGAGGAGAATCGCTTGAACCCAGGAAGCAGAGGTTGCAGTGAGCCAAGATTGCACTCCAGCCTGGGCAACAAGAGCGAAACTCTGTCTCAGAAAAACAAAACAAACAAAAAATGCCCAGTGAACTCATCCACATTATGTAGGCAGCCTTGGGTGGGCAGGGGGAGGGCAGAACCAATGGACAGCAGAAGCATCTGAATACAGGAAAATCCTCAAAGTGCCTTGGCTGGATGCAGAGCAGGAAAACAGGGTGTCATCTGTAGGGTAGACCAGGGGTCAAGAAAAGCCTACTTTAAAGTTAGGGGTCACTAGCGCATGAGAAGATTTGTATCAAAGAGAGGAGAAGAAAGAGATGCAGGAAATAGAAGAGAGGTAAAAAATAAAGTTCGTGGAAAGGTAGGAACAGATGGATCCAGGTGACACACAGAGGAATGGCCCTTTAGGAAAATGCACATCAACTTCATTATTCTAGGAAAGAAGAGTGGAAGCTGACCCAGCCAGGTGGTACGTGGATTTGGATGATGATCGTTACTGTCTGTGGCATTTGTGTCCTTTAACAATGAGGCAAGGTGATTAGGATAATGAGAGGAGAAGGAAGGCTTAGAGAGAAGAAAGATAAAACAAGAGGTAAAATATCCTGCACAGATAGTGAGCCCTTTTCCACGTTTATTTTGAACACGACTTTCATGAATATCACCAGTGTGAGAATAAAGTTCCAGTATATTTATTTACCGTTTTCTATAAATTCAAATACTGAAAACTGGGTATCTTCAGGTCCAAATGACCAGTCCCACTGCCTCTTTTATCACTCTTCTATTCTTTGGTTATTGGATACAACCTTATTCCACAGGTTCCATTCTCTTTTTCTTTTTCTTTTTAATTTTTGTATAACAGTGAGTTTTTTTAAATTATACTTTAAGTTCTAGGGTACATGTGCATAACATGCAGGTTTGTTACATATGTATACTTGTGCCATGTTGCTGTGCTGCACCCATCAACTCGTCAGCACCCATCAACTCGTCATTTACATCAGGTATAACTCCCAATGCAATCCCTCCCCCCTCCCCCCTCCACATGATAGGCCCCGGTGTATGATGTTCCCCTTCCCGAGTCCAAGTGATCTCATTCCATTTTCAAAACAAATAAATATTAGAATTCCCCTGTATTGGTAAGTAAAAATACAGTTTGCCAATATATTAATAGTAAAGTGACCTTAGAGAATTATTAGAAATGGTTACAGGAAATGTTATTAACTGGCTTATTTAAACCATGAATCATCATAAAGGTACAAGTTATACAGAAATTGAGCACTGAATAATGTATTGCTCAGAGTCTTTCAGTTGACCTTGACCTGCTTTTAACACAGAAAACTGAAGCATCTCATTAAGTCACTTTAACACAAACTGGTTAAATGTGAATTCAATTCATTAAATACATATTCAGTAGTGTATAACAGAATTACTACAATTGCACTCATAATAAAACTCAAATAATGTACAGAAAGGAATAACTTACAAAGTATAACTCCCTATACAAAATCTTACTCTCCTAGGAAAGTGATGAGAAATTTGAAAGTTTACAATCAGGTAAGACTATATTTCACAGGTATCTTAGGCTCATCCGCTTATATCATATTATATATAATTTAAATTAGGTTAATTTTCATGGGCTGAAGTGGCAGTCTTTGATAACATGTGCCTAGATACTAATTTAAAACCACGTATTAAAAACCTTAGAGTGAAAGTGTAATAGTAAACATATTACAAAACCTTGAAATGGTATATGGTGAGTGAAAAGAGATTGAAGGAGCTCTGATTTTTCATCTATTAAGAAAATACTTCTTGTAAAAGTATGTATTTAACATGACAGAGTCAGAAATTCAAACTAACATTACATTGACTGCTTTTCCAATTCCAGAAAATTCAACTAAGTAGGTCACTCATTAGAACTGCTGAGAACAATTTCTGTTACCCTGTTTAGATAGGAAGGCACGTGTGTTAACATGGGCATCTGGGGTAAAAATCCTGGAGGGCTTTGTATTTCAACTGCAGTACTGGGGCATTCTTTCCTTTACCCTTCCACATCTCTTGTTCCTTCTGCCAAAAACACTTTTTCCCACCATATATACTGTTCCTCTGCCCACAATACTTTTTCTCCCTTCTTCACTCGGTCCTCATGAAAGTTTTCATGACCTTCCCTGACTAGATTCAATTACCCAGTACTAAGCTCTCCTAAATCTATCTCTTTTTTACAGAGCACCAGTTATAATCTCATATTTCTCTGTATCCTAGCTTGATAAATCGGCCCTCTATTGGATTATTAGCCCAGATTGCCAGAGAATATGTCCACTTCACCACTGCATCTTCTGTGCTTGGCATGTAATAGACATGCTATAAATATTTACTAAATGAATGGATAAATGTTTAAACTCTTTGGCTGTGGGCTTTAAGAAAATTAGAAGCCAGTGTAAAATGTTGATCAATAATCGAGCTATAGATTTATAAGTAAATCAACTGCATCTTAGCTCTGCAATATGTTGTTAAACTTCTACATTCAAAAGGACAAATATTCTGTCCAAATAGACATTAAAAGTCAAATAAAGATATACAGAACATCTAACATAGAGTCTGACATACAGTAGATGTTAAATGGCAACTGTATTGTTTTAAAAATTATTTAAGTAAAAAGCATTAGGATTCTCAGTACTAAAATTAGAACAGATTCCTAATTCGTAAGATTCAGATAAACTGCCTCAGCTGTACTGAGCTTGAAATAAAGTTTACTAACAGGATAATGCAAGTGTCCCTCAAACATTAGTTTAGTGTTTGAAACAGTTTCTGATAAAACTATGATCCATGCATTTCAATTTTCCAAAGAACCTTCTTATTAAATATCACCATCAAGTACACAAATCCACAAATTGAAAGATGCTTTCCAGTCAAAACAAAGTATCAGTATCTCAAATGAAATAAGCCAAGCTTTGGTTTTGTAAAGGCAGTCTCTATTTTTGCTCTAATTTCCTCTGCTGAATAAGAAATCATTCCACGAAATAGTTCTGAGAAGAGGGACTCTGCTCGTCATCACATTATGTCAGGATACAAACAATGAAAATTCCTATTGCCTTAATATACACTACAAGTCAAAGAAGCAGAAAGTTACTGGGAAGTGCCCTTTGCCTGGAAATGGCAACTGGAACACATCTTCTTGGAGTCCCAAGTCTTCCTTTGAATGGTTTACTGGAGTCAAGTAGTTCAGAACTAGAAACATGAAGAATTAAAGACAAAAGATCTTCTTAAGGTCATATCTTCTACTTGAAACTTCAGTGAAAGAGAAGCAGCTCACTTATTCTTTGCCCACTTGATCTGTCTTTTTAAAATTATTTTTAGTTTTAAAACATGAGACAGGGTCTTACTACTTTGCCCAAGCTGGTTTCGAATTCCTGGCCTCAAGTGATCCTCCCACCTCGGCCTCCCAAGCAGCTGAAATTACAGGCATAAGTCACCGTACCCAGCGCTCAATATGTCTTTTAATTTGCATCCCTTCCCTTCAGAAAGACTGTTCTCCTATGCATGGATTCTAAATGTTTAAAGGCAGGCTTTCTTTAGGGTACTTTGTACATTGTTTAGTCCTAAAGCATTTTTAATAAGCAAAAACAGGACATAACTATAATTTTTGAAAAAAATGTTCAATATTTATTACTTAACATGTCTTAATGTTTTGTTTTCTCTATTTTTGGCATGCAAAATAAATAATGGTGCAAAATTGTTGGCTCAAGTCATGTAACGATCAGCAAAAATAATAATTCAAATCCAGACCTGACTGCTTTGAAAAGAATTTTTTTAATTAAAATAATATTAGTAATATTATTTATGCAAGTTAACTGTGATGGATAACATATATAACAAATTTATATTTTATAAGCTATATTAAATAATTTAAATAAGAAACAATAAAATTTTGCATGTTAGTAAGTACAAACAGAAATTATGGTATCAGACACTATTCACATTTTGGCCACCAGATGGCGATGCAGGAAAATAAAAGGAAAATGACCAGAGGCTGTGCGCTCCAACATTTTGGCTATGCTTGTTTTATGTACTTATTCCTATTTTTTAAAAACTTTCAAAATTTATTTTGATTTTCATATTTTTCATACTAAGTTTGGATTATAAGAGATTATATGAAAATGATTATTCTAAAATCCAGATAAAATAGCTGATAACATTTATCCTTACAGATGTGGATACATTCCCAGTTAAGAGTTATTTCTGGAAAACTGATGAGAAATAAGATTTATAAAGTTGCTGTTTAGAATTCAATGTCTGGGTGAAATGTTGTAACTGCAGTCAGGACTTTGGTTCATTTGTTACTGCAACTTAGCTGCATTTTTGGATGTTTAGTATGTCTTTGAATTTCAGAAGTCAATAAATGAATAGAAAAGTCCAGATGAATAGGAAAAATAAAAAAAATGCTTGCTGGGTTATCTGTTACCAAATTACTTTCCAAAAACTTTGTTCCAATTTAAAGTATATGTGTGCTAGTATCATTGTAGCCTCATAAACACTTCCCATTTTTGGTTTGCTAAATTGTAAATAAAAATATTTCAATATTTTAAATATTTGAATTTGATTGCCAGCAAAATGACCCTTTTTCTCAAATAATTTTTGTGTAGTTCTGTTTTTCCAGATTGTTGCTTACTATTTAATCTAAACCTGTGAGCCTATTCCTTTATTATTTCTTAAAAGAGTTTTCTACTTAGAAAATCAACCATCTATCAGTCAGGAAATTATTCATCTGTAACCTTACTAATGTTTCATGGATTTTGGTATATAGTCACGGTGGAATTTATTTTCCCCAATACTATGAGGTGATAACAAAATTAGGCAATTTGTTTTTACAAATAACGAACTTTCCCTTTTACGAACAAATACATTCATGGTCCATTCCTTATAACAAATTAAGATTTTTGGATATATTTCTGTAATTTCTTAGTTCTTTGTCCCTCTGTTATTTCATGAGCTTACTTTTTAATATGAATAATTTTTAAAAGTATTAGCTAACATGTATTGAGAATCACCTGCGTGCCAGGCTACACACTTGATATCCATTAAGTTAACTTTCAACAAGCTACAGTTTTAGTTTTAATAGGCTTCCCATTATATAGTTGAGGAAATGAGGTTTATAGTGTTAAAGTGTTCAGAGTCAAACAAACAGCAACCAAGACTTAGAGCTCAACCCCAAGTGCAAACTCCCTGACACACTTTTCTCTAAGGTCTTTAGTCATTTTCAATTACAGTTTAATAACAGAGGAGAAAGTTGCCACATCGTGTCATGTGATTTTTTTTTTTTTTTTTTTTTGAGATGGAGTCTCGCTCTGTCGCCCAGGCTGGAGTGCAGTGGCCGGATCTCAGCTCACTGCAACCTCTGCCTCCTGGGTTTACGCCATTCTCCTGCCTCAGCCTCCCGAATAGCTGGGAGTGATTTTTTTTTTTTTTTTTACAACTCTCTTCCTATTGCAAAAACCTTAGAAATTTTTGTCAAATTAAAATTGCTTTTATGAGTAAATTAGAAAGATTGCCATCTTCACATGGGTATCCTTTTCATTCCAGGAAAAATTATTCATTCATTCCAAATTTCAAATCTTTTAAATATATCTCTCACATTCTTTTCTCTATCTTCAATATAGGTTCTAAATATATTACTAAAAGTACTGCTAGTTAATTCACGATTTTTGCTAATGTTGTGAATGTGATTTTAATTTCTGTTATTAATCCCTGTCCAGGGAAAACTAGAAGGTGTGGTCACCCTCTCACAGTCACAGACATAAATGTCTTCACTAATGACACTCGTGGAGTTGGCCACTCCACTCTTCAAGTTGACAGTGCTGTTCCCAACAGTGGCTGCTGGTTTGCGGTTTCCTTGGTCCATTGTATAAAAACAGAAACATATTGAGAATGAATTATCTCTTCTTTAATCAATTTAGGAAAACCAAGTCTAGTCCAGGCCTTGCCTTTAATAAGCATCACAGCCAAAACTGATTCAATTATCTCCTCTAAGCTGCAGATTGCTCCTTTCTGAAATAAAGGGTTTCTCTAGATCAGGTGGAAAGTCCTTCAAATTCTAAAATAATATAATTTACATCAGATAGTTTTAAGAATCAGGAAAAAAATATAAATATGGAATAAATTCTGTATATGTCTAAAAAATGGCACCAGTAGAGAAAATTGAATACAATTATCTATTATAATTATAAAGACATGAATTGTGTTTGCCTATAAATGTAAATCATTCATCAAATATTTCAATAAATATTTTCATTTTTAAACAAATATTCCAAACAACTGGAAGCATGATGTAACCTATATTTAGTTCATTTACCTTGTTGAAATCTGGGATAGATTTCTAAATAAGTCCCAATTATCATTTTTCATATATTCTGTTTATATTTTGATAGATAAAATTTTATAATTCTCTAATCATATTCATTTAAAAACATTTGAAGCCAGTGGAAGTATGCCATTCTTTTACTTGAAATGTAAACTGAATTTAGCATCCCCCTGCATCACTACCTGACATTTCTGTTTTCTCAACCATCTTTTAATCAACTGTGCACTCCTGAGTCCACAGCACTTTTCCAACTGGAAAAATGGGCAACTTTCTTTCCCACCCCATCACTCTCCAGGTAAATAATCTTATCAGTATTATTTTCATTACAAATGTTTTTTGCATAGCCCTCTAGAAATTTGAATGTCAGCCCCTGAAGACAGAACCTTAATGAAATGATGAAACAATCACATACTCTCTGATCTAGTCCCCTTTACCAACACTGTGATGCAGACAATGACCAATATGTACAATATTTTCATGATACCTGAAACTGAAAATTTCATACTTGGAAAATTCCCTAGTTGAAAAATAAAATAACAGTTACAGCATGGTGATGGCTCAGTTTGCTTGAAGAACACAAAAAGAACTGCATACGTAACGAATGTGTTTGCAGAGCAGAGATACTGCAATACTGATTATGTGAGTGAGGATGACTGGCCATATAAAAACACAAAGTTAACTTATCACTGATTGAAACTGTTTATAAAATTCTGACATCCATCTAGCACATTTTTTGTTCAGCACTGTTCTGACTGACAAAAAGGTAGAGTCAATTCAAGAACCACCACTATGTGCCTTGAACTATTCTATGTACAGTAACATTAGTACAAAAAAGACTCTATACTCAAAGAAGCATGCATTCTTGGAGAGGAGGGAATACAGAGATATAGAAAATGAACACAGGTAAAATATCAGGTGAAGAGAAATGATAGAAAAAATGAAGTGACATGAAATATTAAATAAACAAAGTGGTTGAATAACCAATATTGGAATGCTGTCTGAGAGACAGTAGTCAGGGAAGTCCTCTCTATCAGGCAGCATCTGAGCAAAGACCTGAGCTGGGGGAAGATCTGTGGGATGATCAGGCAGCTATCTAGACCTGGAAGCATCCAGATTCACATAATGGTAAGCAGAAGTAATGTCTCATCTGTACACATCTATAAGACACGCACTAGACAGAAAGGATACATCTGCCTCTCAAGAAAGTTTACTCACATAACCAATGAATTCTTTTAAACATGAAATTGTAGCTGGGATGCAGAAACAGCTGATGACAGTTATCAACTAGGGGTGAAGGAATTATTTTCAATTTAACTCAGTTCCACTGAGACAAATTATATACATCTGGAAAACTTAGAGCATAATTATGATATAAATTAATGACCAAAAGATAGGTAAAGAAGATACCTACCAAACTACATAGCAGGAGAGATTTCACAAGGATGGAAAACATATTTTAAAATATATTTTAAAGTGTGCAATAAGTATGAATTACTGAACAAAACATTACAAATGTGAATTAGTTGTAGAAAAAAGTAATTGCCAATATTTTTATTTGAAGCTTATAAGAGAACTTATACAAATTGTCACTTTATGAAAAATCTCTTATATTTTAACATAAGGTAAAAATATTTTCATGTCTTAGCACATTATTTTTCAAGCTATAATATATACATCAAAATTCTCTAAATGCTTTTTTGTTATTCCTCTAGGAATTTGATGAAACAGATTTTGTTTATTCAACAATAAAGATTGAAGTGTATGCATTTTAGTAATAAGTTCTCATAGAGTAAATTTATATTTGAATTTCTTTTGAATTTTAAGCATACTAAATAATTAAGAACAAATATGATAGTTTAGTTTAATTTAAAGAACTCTGAACAATTCTGCTACATCTATTGCTCAGGCCAGCCCAAGTTACTCTCTTTACCTACACTCAAAATTAAATGAAATTATAATTTAAAAAATTTCATCTAATAAGTACTGACACACATGGTATCTTTTCCTAGTCCTTCAAGCTCCATCAAATAAGTCAATAACTTTTATAATTTTAAAAACAATAGTTCAGTTCGGAATAAAAGTATTCCCTTTGCCTCACCCTGAATATTACTTTGCTATTTCCTTTTTACATATACAACTAATTTCTAAGTGCCAAAAACTGAGTGTACCATGTAACTAATGGGAAAAAAAATACTTATCATACTTGTCAACACCTTCTTATAAACTCTCTTTATATTTCCAAAGCAATTAAGTTATCTTCTGGCATCTCATTAAAAAAAAAAGAAAAAACCTAAATAACCTTGATGGCTTTGCCCTGCTATCATAACAACTCAATTTGTCTTTTTCTTCTATCTTTTTTACTGTCCATAATTTCTTTATGTGTCTTTTAAATGAAAATACTTTTATAAAGCTCCTATCTTTACCTTAAAAAAAAAAAAAAAAAAAAAGGACAGAACAGGTTAGAATTCTGGTTCTTTTAACAAATTCTCTTAATTCTATTTCTTCCTGTTTTAAGACCTCCTCCATCCCAAAGAAGCAAATGTCTACAAAATAAAAATATTCAAACATCCATAGTATTAAGAATTCTATAAATTACCAAGCTCTTAAAATGGGAGTCAGTGAAAAATATGATTATGTATAACAAGCCCCAGTTAATCATCTGCTGAGTTTGCTAAATGTACCTCTTTAGTATACTGATTTCCTCTTCTCTAATGACATGAAGCCTGCTAGTTATACACACAGTTAACAGTAATGTGATAAAAACGCCTACACAGGAATCACTCGGGGGACTTTCCAAATGCAGATGCCCTCCTTTGCTCTGGAGTGGAGCTGGAGATGCTGCATTTCTACCCATTGCTTAACAGAGCTCCCAAGCAAGGCTCAGGCTGCTTGGCCACAGGCTCCACTTTGATGGCAAGAGAATAAACTATAGTCTTCTTGTTGACATAAATGAGCAATAGATCAACATAAAGTTTTCCTGAACTTTAGATGGATGGCTTTTGATAAGACATGAAATTACTCTCTTAGATTTGTCACAAAACTGTATTGGCATGGCAAATAACTTTTATTTTATTTGAGCTCTGGCAAAAAGAGGGCATGTTTGGCAAGAAACTTTTAGCATTGGGGGATACAAATTGCTTTTAAGTTCAAATCATGCAGCAATTTACAATTGTACCTGTTTTCATATGCTGAGTAGCGAAGTTCCTTATCTAAAAAACCAACAAAACATGTCCTTGTAGGAATACATTAGGCATATTTTAGAAGGAAATCTGAAATTTAAAGCACATAGGAAATGGAACAATTGAAATCATCTTATCTCTTACTTGCCTACACAGTGCAACTCCATATTTAAACAACCCCCTGCTCTGATATTAGTTGGTGTTAAACATTCAAGTCAGGAACTGTGAAATGTCTGAGATTTTACAGCAGTTGTAAGCTAACAAGTTAGCCTCCTACGGTGTCATAGATAAAAGGCAGAAAAAATACAAGCCCTCTGAGTCAGAGACAAAGAGTTTATTACTCATAGCAACAGCAGGAGCAGAGTAACATCTTTGTTTACACAAGCTGCCCAAACCTCCATTCCCATAGGAAGACAGGAGGACAGGCAGGGGTCACCTGCATAGGTAGTCAGATGGGTTTCCAGCCAGGAGTCCCAAGATGAGGAAGTCCCTGATCTTATACTGGGGCTTCTGACAGCCCACACTCATCCTCCTCTCCAGAGAGACACAATAGTTTAATTACTCTGCAATGAAAATCTCTTTGGGAGAAGGAGAAATCTCTTTACTATCCTGGAATGTAAATAAATCTGAGTAAATTGGCTGTTAATGCTTAGACTTAAATGTGAAAGATTCATAGAGAAATGTCTCCCAACAGTTGGTGGAAAAATGTTGGAAGATGACACTAATAACAATAATCATCATAATACATCACAATACATGATTACATTTCACTTGGTACTCAACATTTTAGCAAGTTAAATTATCCTGTTCATTTTTAAGATAAGGAAACTGACAGAAGCCCTGGGTTACTTGTGTAAGGTCATATAACTAGTAGTTTCCAAAGTTGTACATTATCCCTATGCAGTTCTACCAGTCCATCTAAGAGGCAGGATTGCCTGTGAAGAGTGAGTCAAACCAGATGTGACCTTACTAATACTGTTCATGCAGGTATAATATGTTGGCACGATCATTCCATCCTGTTGCTCTTTATTTGATATAAACCAACATATATCGGCTCCTTGAACCACATACTGTGGAAAGCAAAGACTTTTACAATCTTCAGAATACCATATTCAGAATTATTGTTTGTTTATATAAACAAATAATAAGCACAGACCTGTCTCACACAGAGATCTAGACCCAGGAAATCTGCAAGCTTTTTTAGCAGTTCCATCTAGGGAAAACCTTCCAGCTGGAATAGCGCTCACCTTCCTTTCCAGCCTCCTGTTTAGCTATGGTTCTTCACTTTTCATTTTGTACTTACATTTATAAACTGTCACTTCTAGGACTGTTGCTTAGCGACTACAATCTGGGCAAAAGATACAACCAATTTTTTAAAAAGTTATCTCCTACAAGCAAGAGCAAAGATATTATAAGGAATTATATTTTGATCGTATTTTTTTCTGGTGAAAAATCAAAGACAGTATTTTATAATGACCATGAATTGGAAAAGCTTCCATGAAGAAAACTGAGTCAAAGATCCTTAACATAATCATAACATGTGCATCTAATTCTTTAGTAAGAAATGTGTGGTTTTATTAAAAGACATGAAGATCTTCTTTGGTTGTTAACTTTTAGCACATTGTCTACAATCCATATACATTTTCCCATCATCCTCCACTGGCTTGCAGTATTTTACTCCTAAAATGTCAAACTCCCTCACATTCATAAACAAATTCAAATCGCTGTGTCAACATTTGAAATTTTGCCTGCAAATCAGAACATGCTGTGATTGAATTGCTGCTCGTATCATCTACCACTGACTCCTATCAAAGCATATAACTGGATTAGTGGGAAAACAGCTACATTATGCTTGCATTTCAGCTTTGCTAACAGCAGGTTTCCTTTCTGCAACAAAGAGTAACCCTGGAGATAGTAGAAACACTCAGAAATGATGCAGCATTAGTTCTGACATCTTATACATGATTTAAGCGTGAAAAATTACTGTTATTTTTAAAAAGAATGAAAGAAACCTAGACATATAACCCTGAAAATGAGAGGATACTTGATTTTTCTGTCTGGTGGCTTCTGGGCATCTTTGGGAAAGTGTTAATATAGATTGCATCCGACGTCTTTGGATGACCCACATTATCTGGGGTATGAAGATAAAGAGGAATGCATGAGATCTCTAAGGAAAAATTACTGTCAAAGTTACCTATAGAACCACTCCCTGCTTCCTCAGTGCCTATGGATTCTTGAAGTTACAAAAGCTAAAGGTATATTGTTGCTTTCCTAGACTTTCAAACAGCTTTAGAGAGAAAATAAAATACACATGCACATGTGCACGTACGCATACAATCTGACATTATAAATATATTTTGAAGTTTTTTTTCCTGAGAATTTCCATATCATTAAATTATTAAATCTGTATTTAATGAGAAGGGCCTATCTGTTAAAGACAAAAATGTAGTTTTACTTTTTTCTTACCAGAATGTTGCATAAGAATCAATTCTCTTTAAATGTATCAGTTTCAGACAGTATATACTCAAAGCAGAGTAACTCATAAGACTGAAAAGTTTCTTTAAAATTATGAATTTAATGTGGTTGACACAAAAGATTATATATAATGTGGTTAACACTAAATATTGTAAATGCAAAAAAGGCTATATGAAGTTTGATAAGAGCAAAAGATACACGATAAAGAAAGTAAATATTCTTGAAGATTTAGCCTCGTAACTTTTCGGTTAAATCTAGACTCATGAATGAAGATGGCTATGCTCCAATTCTTTCTCTTTTCTTGGAAAAATTGCTAAGACTCTTTCTACCTGTTTTCTTATCTGCAATATTAAGAAGAGTAGTATTGTCAACCTCACAGGGTTGCTGTAAAGACTAAACAAATTACCACGAAAAACCCTTAGAACAGTTTCTGCCACATGAACATTGCTTTAAAAAAATTAAATGGCCTGTAATCCCAGCATTTTGGGAGGCCGAGGTGAGTGGATCACAAGGTCAGGAGATCAAGACCATCCTGGCTAACACAGTCAACCCCGTCTCTACTAAAAATACAAAAAATTAGCCGGGTGTGGTGGTGGGCGCCTGTAGTCCCAGCCACTCGGGAGGCTGAGGCAAGAGAATGGCATGGAGCCGGGAGGTGGAGCTTGCAGTGAGCCAAGATGGTGCCACTGCACTCCAGTCTAGGTGACAAAGTGAGACTCCATCTCAAAAAAATAGAAAAAATAAAAAAAAATAAATAATTACCTATCAATTATGATTAAATAGAAGGTTAAAGCACAAATAAGAAAAATAATGAACACATGTTTAATTTGGATCTTATTTGTACTGATTTTCTGAGGAGCAAATCTATGTCTCAATATAATCACTTAAAATTATTTAGTGAGTTTTCAATCATAAAAATATATTATTTTGAAATAATAAAATTAAACAAAAGTGTACAGTTAACAAAACTTCAGAGTGTAGTTGACAAAAAAAAGATCTTTTTATAGTAAGTAAGAGCCATAAACAAGTAAATAAGTAACCAAAACTAATTAAGCCTAAGGAAGAACTAGGAGCTGGGACCAGTAACACCAGGAGCCGAAACCAGTAATATGTATCTCCAGAAGCAGAGTGGAAAGTTACTGTGACCTCATCTTCCAAATGTCTTCCTAATTATTTATCTTTTAAGTTCCAAGAGTTGTGCATGTTTCAATATTACTTTTCTGTCCTATTTCTGAGATATTAACAGAGATATTTTAATAACTTTTAACTTGAGGTACTGAGGTGCATACTTCCAGGTCAAATGTATTCTCAGTTTTTCCTACGAGTAATATATTCTATTTTCCCATATGCTTTTAGCTCACACATTCAAGCCATACCGAATGAGTATACCCAGCTTAGGATTTACAAAGAGCTGTCAGTGCATCAGTAAAGTCTGTATTAACTTGGTTCACACAAATCACAAGGAGATCTCCTGCAATTGTGTTTCTTAAGAAATTATTTAACAATTTTCTTCAAATAAATACACATTTAACAACATAATATTTTTAGCAAAATCAATGGCCTTTAAAATTGGCAGGCATTAGGAATCCCAATGCCCATTCTAAGTTCTTTAACTGGGAAATAAATGTTAGTTGCTGAGTAAACGTTGGCAGTATAAAATTCATTCAAAGCTTGCTTAATTGGAAATTATTTAAAAGCATTTTATCGATAGTATTATTCAGTTTCGAATTGAGCTAGATGATATTGATGCCCCATACATTTTTCCATTCATGTCAACCCAACTTTTAACCGCCTGAGATTGCAGGGAGCCCTCTGCTCTTGCACATGGTGGTCTGGGAATGCCCGAGAATTAACATTACTTGGGGACAGTCATCAACTTTATATACTCCAGCACATTTTTCCCCTTGGAAGGGATAGCTCTAATTCATGAAATCTATACTCATTCCCAGAGAAATAAGCTCTGCTCACTCACAATGGAAACTTGTTTGAAGACGAATTATTTATTAATTCTCTGCCTTGTTTTAATTCCCACATTTCTCTAACAGTCTTTCCTAGAGTTACTTTCCAAATAAACCATTTAAGCTTGAATTCTTGTCTCAGTGACTATTCTGGGGAAACTCAATCTAAGCAGATACCACCAGTGTTCTTAGTAAGCAGACCCTCAGAATGGGATTCCAGAATTGAATCATTTCCTAAACATATGGCAACAAAGATCCTATTGGTACCTGGGTGTACAGTCATCACTGAAGTCAGAAAACTCCTCAGATGCTGTGGCAACACAATTGCTAAGATTTTCATCTGCAGCGATCAGAATAAAATACAGATTAATGGGGATGCACCTAGTGTTTGAGAGAGATGGGGACAATAGTAATCATAAAACAATGAGTTGGCTGGTTGTTGAATTTCACTGAAGAAAATGATAGCCTTATGTCAGCCAACTATCAACTAAGGGCAACGTAAGAAAGCCAGAAAACCTATGTGGCAACTAATTAAAAGATTCTCATTTCCCATTTTGGGAAGGTCAGTACGTGCTAGAAATTTGGCTCAGAATTTTCTTTTGAGAATCTCAGAATTACAAAATACGCTGCATTCATAACCTTGGCAGCTTTCTGTGCAAAAGTCAGAACATCAATAGGCAAAGAGAGGCACCCTTTGTACTAGGATGAGGACATCTAAGTGGATGCACTTGACAAGATAAAATTCTGGATTCCCCTATACCCTCTGGATAGGCAAAAGTAACCTGTGACCCTTAGTTAGAGGGTAGTAGCTTCTGTGTTCCTAGAGACCATAAAAGATGATGCATACTCTCCTCATGATCTGACCATATCTCATCTAATGGCTTTAGGCAACAAAAAGTCCAAGTATCAACATGGCCCACCTTGAAAAGTACAGTCTCTACTCCAGGAAAACAAAAAAGAAGATATTTGACAAAAAAGTTTCAGGATCTGCCTAATATGAACCAGAAGATACTGAGATAATATGCCAGGGAATGGATGTTTAGGGATATTGAAGCAAAATACAACTGGTCATCAATATTGTTGTGGAAAATAAGTAACCTACAATTAGAAAACTCATGTACTCCTATACAGTTATAAATGGCATGGCTGGTTGGCCAAAGTCCTAAAAGGATCAAGATTAGAAGATGTTCCTTATACAGAGTTTTGGAGAAGCAACATGAAGATGGACCTATGGAAGCAGGCATGAAGCATAAAGATGTCTTTGTTTTGCATTAATGTTAGTTAGAGAACATTCATCACAGAAAATACACTAAACAATTGGGTAGATAAGATGATCTGTCCACTGGAGATCATCAGCTCTGTATGTGACAACTGTACTGCTTGCAAAATAGGCCCATGAATGGAGGAGCTGGATAATAGAGAGGGAGGATATACAGGGGCCTAAAATCATGGGTCTCTCTCATCCAGTTTGATGCCACTGGTAAATAACCAACCCATGAGAATAGTGCGATGCCGAGTCTTCAGTATAGTACTACTTCTTAAAGAAAGCAACCAGCATTTTACCCCCTTGGAGAAGGGGTAAAATTTGTTTTTTCTATTAGGGATACAAATTCCAGTTATGGGTTCTCCGTTCTTGTTCACAGAGGGGGTGTCATTAAGTATCACTAATCCTCAGGTTCACAAATACTGCCTGATTTATCGTGGGATACTGAATAACATCTCAAATTAAGCAACACATGTTATAGTAAAGGGAGTCCAATAATAAGCACATGACCACAGGACTCACAGGGTCTACCATATGTTGCATCACTAGAGGTTGCCAGCCTGATAACATTGGGACAGTCTCCTCTCAAGGTACAACTAAGGTTCCAGCTTACAGATGACGATCTGATTTGGGATGTTGTCTTCAAGATGCAATATGTATTTTGAACCACAGTGCTATGTGCTGAAGCCAGATTGTAACTGCTATTAAAAAAAAAAATGGTTGAAATTTTCATGAAATGTAAAAGCCAGTTAACCTCACATTGGTAGCTTAAAATTGGTCATAGTGGGAATATTTACATCATGAAAATTGGCAAATGCTACATATCAATTTTCTCCTGCACCCCCTGGCTTTGCCCCTAAAATGTAGAATGTATGAGTATGAAAACCAAGGGAACAAACTAGGAAAATCCCCTCTTACTATAATTAAAAGTGATCCACTTGGAAAAGGTGTACTTCTTGTCACTGAGACTTCAGGCTCCACTGAAATAAATGTTCTGCTTTCCAAGTGTATATGTGTTGGGGTAAATGGGCAGGTAATGCAGTGCTCCTACCAGGGTCACAGAAAGAATTTAACTAAACCTAAATCTATAGCTACTATCTGAATATACTGCAATTCTCATGCCAGTAGACGTACAAGAAAAAAAAAAAAGTGATGCTACTGGCAGGGTTCCAGTTGACAAGAGGAATATCACAAGGGTTGCTGCTATATAATAGTGAGAGAGAACTCAGGATTCATTCAAGCATATCTGTGGTTGGAGATAACTGTGAATGGACAACTGCAGAAACCACCATTTGAAAGGGGACAGAAGCCATGGATTCATAGGGCCCAGGGGTAAGAGTCTGGTTCGTCCTAACAGGTAAGCCACCAGCACAGGAGTTGGCCAAGGCTGCAGGGAAATTAGGAAAGGTATTAGAGAAAAGAAAAGATGAGTATGAAGTATATCCTTGGTTCTAACTCTAGAAGCCCACCAGCCTGATGTTCCATGTTTGTTTATTTAAAGATCGTGACCAGTCTCCATCTTTAAGAATCACTGACTGGATAGATTGGATCCTGGACCAGGCTTCTAACTACCAGCACCTACAACTTTTTGTTTCAGTACTCCCTCTTGTGGCCAGTCTGTTTTTCCCACACATAGGGAAGTCGGCTACCTAAAACCTCAGCTCCTTTGGATTTAGGGCAGGTTAACTCTGAAGTGAATATTACATATGGCTTCCAGAATTCCTCAGAGAATTAAGTTCCTTTAAATTAAAGTAAGATTCTGTCATTGTTTCCTTCCATCCACTGCCTAAGTAGTAGTGTTTTCTGTGATCACCACCCAAATACACTATTTATATTTGAATCTACAAGTGAAGTTCAGCTTCTCGAAGTCAGAATAAGACATTCACCACACTGAATATCTGCTACTTTTATATAAATTTCACCTAGACATGTCAAATCTGTGCTGAATTTAAGACTTTCTCTTTTACTATGCCATAAATAGTATTTTTTTTAAGAACTATCCCCATGGTTTGTTATGAACTATATGTTTATATACAAATAAAGCCAAATAAGTATCTTTCCTGATAATCTTATTTGAGAGATCAAGTATTACATTTTACTTGTTTGTATTCTGTTGGAATACATAGTGAGCTGACACAGGGTCAGAGAGATTGTAAAATCAGACTTAAATGAATCAGAGATCTTACGCAGTATCAAGTTTTAGTAAATAATGTGGAGAATACAGACAAGCTAAAGGACTTCTGAAGGTTCAGATGAAGTAGATAGAGGCCTCACATGAAGGAGGGCTTCCCAGCTCCTCCTTCCTGTGTTGAACACATTCTTCTTGCCCACATGAAGAGAAATCACAAAAAGAGTTTCACAGGGCTCCTTGTACTATAGAATACTTCCAGTTTATTCCCCAGAGAATTCTATCACCTGTGAGAGAGTTTTGCCAAGAACCTTGCCTCATAGGTATCATGTTTTACCATACCTACTCTTAGGTTGCGATATACCACCAAAAACATTTCAGGGGTAAATTCTCTTCCTCTTAGTAAATATCAATAATCTAGTTACCTGGAGCTTCAGGTGAAAAAGGATTAAACAAGGTCTCCTGCCTTCATATTTCTAGTTCCCCTTAGTGAGTAAATCAATTTCAGACCAGCTGCTTTAACTTCTTCCTCCCAAGTCATTTCAGAGACAGATCCATTTTCAATGCAAAATAACCTTACCACAAACTCCTCCTCTTCACATCTCTATGAATATATTTACCTTAAATGTAAATACATGCTCCAGAAAATGGCCATGAAATATTTTGCATAAATTCTATGAATTAAAATGAGACATGGTAACATTTGTTTGTCTTATTTCATTTGCTTCACAGTTCAGTACTTTCTAGCTATGAGTAGGAGGGTCTATGATGTTTCTGAGAAGACTTTAATGAGAGCACATTCAAATATCTATTGGTTTTTATGTTAACAAGAAAAACATACTATAAAAACACAATACATTATAGATATGTGTCCAAGGTGAAATGAGGATGATAATGAATAGAAAACTGCCATATAATCATACTGCCAAGTTGCTATTTTCTAGGAGTTTCAATGGTGTCTCTGCGTAAAGGACATCTACTTAAGCTCCTCTGAGAGAAGCAGGAAATGTGGAATGCTTCTTTTTTTTTTTTTTTTTTTTTTTTTTTTTACAGTCATTACTTCAATTACTTTACCCAGGGGTAAATTCTTAGAAACTCAAAAAGGATCCTGGCATAGAATTATAAGAGGATCAGTCACTAAGATAGGGCAGGTCAATAAGATAGTCTTGCAATATATCAGAAATATCTCAGCCTCCATAAGATAAAAGTATAAAGTACCTAAAGTCAGGAGAAGATAGAAATTCTAAATTTAATTCAGGAAAATGCAGTCATCTTATACTTACTGAAGCTACATTCACGAAATCATCATCTGAGAGGGTTTCTAACATTTCGGAGACAGATGTTCGGATCAGTTTAAGTGTCAATCCACTAACACTTCCACTCCTATAAATAGACAAATGGGTCCATATATGTTATTCATCATTTATTTAATCAAGAACATCATAAGGAAAGATAATGTATGTACTGATGCTAGATCTTTTATATATTATTTAAATAATAATTTTGCCCTTGAAAATCTTGGTGTAAAAAGTCACATTTTTTGATAGAAGTGGAAATTATAAGAAATCTTGCCTTTCTTTCCTCCCAATATCAGTGCATGTGCATTTCTAACTGAAATTATCACAATTACATGGTAAGTGACAACTCAAAAAAAAATATGGATACTGATGGTATAGTCAGCCATTCAGGAGTGTTTATTAAATACCAGTTCTGTTATCCAAGTTAGAAGAGAGGAGTAGAGAGATTAATAGACATAGTCATTGCTCCAGGGAGCCCACTGTTTGACTTAATTAAAACAGTAATTATAAATCCACATAATAATTGTGATAACAGATTTGCAAAGAAAATGCCTTGTTCTGCATCCTAAAGTGAACATCCTCTAGAATTTATTCTTCATTTTTCTTTTCTATACATATTCTACAATACTTGGTGACTTCACCTATGTGCAGGGCTGGCTCAACTCTAGGCGACTAACCCCTACTTCTACATTTCTAGCTCCCAACACTTTCCTGGTTTTATCCTTCGAGCTGCCTGCTGAACCACTACAACTGAATGTCCAAAATGACAAATTACGTCCAAATGTATTTTTCATTCCTCTTTATGTTCTTGGTACCAAAGAGTCTATGTCTCAGTCATCCAATTTGTTCTTCCCTCTCAACCTTCCTATGCATTCAGGCAAACTCCCTTATTCATTCCATGTAACAGTGTTCCAAGGCTGTGGTCCCCGCTCCACCCTCACTCCTCTCTGGCTCAGTCTTCATTATATGAAGGTGCTGAGCTAGAGTAATAGCCACTCGACCCAGCAATTAGTCTCCTTCACATGCTAACAGGTGAAAGTTGTGGAAACACATCCTGACCTAATACTTTTAACAGCTTATAGATACCGACTAAATAGCCAGTAATCTCAATAGCCCTGTATTCCAGTCCTTTCATATTGGCATTTTCTCTCTCTCCTTCCTGCAACCACCACAGGTTCTTCCTGCCCGCTGCACTAACAAAGACCATGGCATTGCAGGAATGAAAGAGTTTACCTGATGCGGGGCCAGCTATGCCAGACAGGAGATGGTGTTATTACTCAAATCAATCTCATCAAAGGCTCGGAGGGAGGTTAGGAATTTTTCAGACAGTTTGGTGGGCAGGGGGCTAGAATATGAGTGCTACTAATTGGTTGAAGATGAAATCACAGGGGTGTGGAAAATGGCCCACATGTGCCGAGCCCACTTCTGGGTGGGGGGCACAGGACTGGTTGAGTCACAGGTCCCCGTGGGACCATCTGCTAGAAATGCAAAAGCCTCAAAAGATATCTCAAAAGCCCCACCTGAGATTCTGTAATAGTGATGTTATTTACAGGAATAATTCGGGAAGTTGTAAATCTTGTGACCTCCAGAATAATGGCTAGTAATTATTTAACTACATCTACATCTTAGTAGAATTCAGGTTTCTCTCATCCTTCTAATTTGGTAGCCTTTCACTGGTTTTATAAGGGCAGTTTCATTTTAGGGAAGGGCTATTATCATTTAAACTACAAACTAAATTTCTCCCAAAGTTATCTTGGCCCACACCCAGGAATGAGCAGCCAATCAGCCTGTGAAGCTAGAAACTAGAGTCAACCATGTCAGATTTGTCTCACTGTCATAATTTTGCAAAGGCATTTTCAATCCTCTACCTCCTCCGTAAACGTCCCCAGACTTACCTGTGCAGCTTCACTTCTGGCAGTTCTTCCACCTGAAATTCCACTCTCTTTCCTCTCCCCTCCCATGCTTGCGTTTGAAAATATGAGCCATGAGGAGTCAATCCCAATTTTATCTCCTTAATGCTTTCCTGACACATTAAATCAAGTTGCTATCTCTTACGGATTCCTTTAGTGCTGTCATACTTTATATCTATTAATTTCTACAATTATTTTTGTTATTTGTTAAGGTCTAGTTTACCTAATACATTTGGATTATCTTTGAGATCAGGTACTATGTCTTTTTTTTTTTTTTTTTTTTTTTTTTTTTTTTTTTTTTTTGAGACAAGCTCTTGCTCTGTTGCCCAGGCTGGAGTGCAGGGCATGAACACGACTCACTGCAGCCCCCATCTCCTGGCCTCAGGCATCCTCCCACTTCAGCCTCCTAAATGTAGCTGGAATTACAGGTGTGTGCCACCATGCCCAGCTTGTTTTTCTTTTGTATTTGTTGTAGAAATGAGATATTGCTTTATTGCTCAAGCTGGTCTCAAACTCCTGGGCTTAAGCCATCCACCTGCCTCAGCCTCCCAAGTGATGGGATCACAGGCATGAGTAACCACATCTGGTCTCAGGAACTATGTCTTAATCATCTTTGCTTCTATGTTACTACACTGTATGTAAGAACACCTCAATACATTTCTGTTGAAATATTTTTAAAAACAGTATTTCAATTTCATATATATTTTCAATTTTAGGATATAAATTTGGCTTCTATTTTGAAATGACATTATTTCTGGACATTATTATACATCCAATGGGATTATAATATATTGCATTAATATATTGATTTTACTTAAGAAGATGATCAAGGATTAGCATATAAGATCCATAATTTAATTAAAGTAACATGAGGCTTAAATGCATCTTAACAAAATAAGAATTAACATTTAAATTACATTTGTTGAATTCATTTATCTTCTCTTTTTCAGGCTGGGTTATAAGAGTTTGGACAACTAAATTAAATTGTTTTACTTCAGCTTAAAATGGGGAAAATTCAAATGTTAATACTTGCCTGTGGGATTTAGCTGTCCCCAAATTACTAGATTTTGTTTCTTCCAATGAGACAAAGAATTTTTTTTTCTCTCAGGGAAAAACATGAGCATTTTTTTTCTCTTGGGCAAAAACATGAGTAACCTAAGCATTGTACACTTAGTGTTTAATTCCTTGATTATTGCTCTTTAAAAAAGTAAATCTCCATAGCAGGATATAATCTTTTCAATTTCTGCATCTTCAACCTTATTAGAAAATGTGTACACACGCAAACATACACATATATCTTGGATTGAAGCACTATAACAAATAAACAGACCAATATAAAAACTCAAGGAATTCTTTCTTGTATATCACCATTTCACTTTTAGAAGTCCCAGATTTTTTTTTTTTTTTTCCCTGAGATATTGTCTCTGCCACCCAGGCTGGAACACAGTGGCGGGAATATGGTTCACTGCAGCCTTGATCTCCTGGGCTCAAGCAATCCTCCCACCTTAGCCTCCCAAGTAGCTGGAACTACAGGTGTGAAGCTACCATGCCCATGCCCAACCAAGTTCCAATATTAACTTATTTAATATATTTCATATTTAATATTATATATAATATTAATATATTAATACTCATGTAGAGTCTCTTCATTTTCAATTAAATAATTTGTTTTGTTATTATCCTGATATGGGTTCATTGCCTGAATATAAAAGTCATCATAATTTTTCTTTCTTTTTTAACCTATCAAACACTTCTTAGTCCCAACCTACTACTGTTATCTACAAATCCTCCCATATTCTCAATATATAAATATGTGGTATTTAACTACTCACACATCCACAAGAATAAGCATGTCTTTAGGAGATGCAGCTCCTTGGATGTACCTGAAACAAATATCATAATAAATGCTCTTCTCTCCCAAAATATCAAACACTGATATTTGTTGAATTGATATTTACCAATCTCTGAGACAAGGTTTTTTCCCCCAAGCAAAGACCCATTTCTATCTAAGCAGACAATGGTTTTTTCATATTCTTCAATGTCAGTTTGATAAAAGCAATATCCAATATAACAATAGAGATGTCAGAAGCATAATATTTAACATTTTTCGATATTTATAACAAAAGATGAAGAATTATATTTTAACTTTGAGAAGAACATTTTTCCTGGGAAAACAATTATCTAAACTCCAATTGTTGACCAATTAAAGGTTTAAAAGTCACTTTAATGAATAATAGATTGTCATATTTTTAAATGTAAAAAATAAGCACAAAAAACAGATAAGTTGTTTAGGAACATTAAAAAGCAGTATCAACAGAAAAGAAATATAAGTGGCCAATAAAGAGATTAAAGTTAGGCAATATGTGATGTTATTACCAAGAATTTCAAAGGCTCTCAAACTTTACAGTGTTTAAGAATCACCTGGGGTATCAGTTCAGAATATTAATTTCCAAATTCAACCCTGTGGAATCAGAATCTCAGCATTTTAAAGAGACTCTAGAAGAGATTTACACAGATGGTTCAGTGGTTGTGGACAGAGATCAACTTGACTGTGTATGACTGGCCCAAAAAGCTCACTCACATTGCCTGGCCACCTACTGGAACGCGGCCTGACTTCTCCAACAGGAAGGGCTGCACCTGACCTCAATTTTTTACTCATCCCTGAAGCCATCACTGTAAATGTAACTTCTCAGGAGGTTGCCAGTTAACTTTCCAGTTAGTTTTCAGACAACATACAGCACAATTAGTTCTATGTGTTGAGGAAGCAGTTGGAGTTTATAACCTGCACCCTTGCTTGATAAGAAGGTAAAGTGGCAGAGTTGCAGGTGAATTTTCGTGGACGGCAAACCTGGCTGATGCCTAGTATCTTAGTGCTGGTCAATGGGAAGAGGAGAAGACAGGACATGTCTGCCTCTACTGATTGGCACCCACTTTCTAAGTCTCCTCCAAAACAACCAATTCCTGAATTCAAACAAGATGATATATTAGTTTTTAGCTCCACTCAACAGCCCTATGGCTCCACAGGAAGAATATGTAAATTAATAATAATTGTCACTATTAAATATGGTTGGTGTTGACATAAATTGCTACTGGGATATTTAAAAGGGCATCTAAAAGCCTCTAAATACATGTCCTTGGAATCAAACTTTATGCTCTCACAATTTGTCTGAACCCAAGAAAAAAGTCAGAAATAACTTAAATGTCCAATAATAGAAGATTTCGTGAATAAGTTACCATACAGTCTTCATCCAAATGATGGTATGTGTCTTTTCTCATGCATATGTACTCAAATGTTATTGATATGAAAAGTGTGGGATACAAAGCACTATACTATATATGTGAACTCATTTTTTAATATTCACACATTAAATACATTTTTAAAAAGCAAATAAGGCACAGTTAATCATTTAAAAAAACCCAAAAATAGTTGTTTTCTAGTAAGTCCAATAACAAATTATTGGTATTCTTCCAGCTTTATGTTAGGAGAACAAGTTGCTTCAGTAGTGAGGAACAAATAAAACTTCATTTTGGAAAAAAAATCAAACCTAAGCTATATGAATATAACTAGGGGCAGCTTTTACCTTGGGGCCAATTCTCATTAGTTCACTGCCAGAGGCAAATTATCTCCTACTCTATCTCATCTCTGTTGGAGCTCTACTCCAAGCAAACTGGGATCCCTGCCATAGAAATCCCTACCAGCTAAGAGGTGAAGCACTGAGATTAAATATAAAACTTAAAGCAGTCCATTTGAAATGAATGTGATAAGTGGGTTCAACTATATTAATTAGCAGTACCCACTTGAACTCATCATTTTCATTTACCTTTACCTATATTTACTTATTTTTAAAAATCAGATCACTTTCAATAAGTAGTTAATACTCATCCTAATAATAAAACGATTTCGACTTTTTAGCAAATATATATCTTCTTGCCTATATAATCTTTTCATGGCTAGCTAAAAATTCTTACCATGGTCTTCTGCGTACATCATAAAGGTCAATCTTGTTTGGAGTTCTACTATTATCAACCCATGGTGAAGCTAAAACAAAAAGAGAGAGAGATATTAAATCAAAATATTAGACACACTCTAAAAATAATGAAGCTTTTTTAAAAATCACAAAATGCAATAGATACGTAAGTTCACTTATGTACTTCAATGTTCAAATGGGAGATGTCATTTTTAAGCCCTCATAATATATTGCTTTAACATGGAAAACACCACAGCAGTACAAGAAGGAAACCAATGATAGTCAATTCTCTTTTTACATGTTATTTCAAAAATAAATTTACACATACAGTTTTTTTTGGGTGCTAGCTTAATATGTTTTAGTAGGTGTCCAGAGGTTATAACGTTTTTCTCTCTAACAGAAAACTTATGTGCCACTAATGAAAATTGTGCTTTCAATTATTTTCTCCCTATATTTTCATTCAATGCCATATTCTCTTGGTCTATATAAGACAACTGTTTTTCTTGAGTTTTTATGTAATAGAATTTTACCCAGTCCATGTTAAAATGATAATGAAAAGGTCAGCTGTAATTAACTCCATAGAAAGCTGTTTTCTTTAAATTTATTGTAATGATATGAAGTAATTCAAGCGCAGATTCAACAATCTTGTATGACTTTCACAGCCTTTATCATTTTGCAATAATCAGAAAAAACTTCATCTAATTGTATTGACTTTTAAATGCAATTAATTTAGATCTATTCTAATTAAATTGATACATGCTTTAACTAAAATGCTTTACAAAGCTTTACATGCACGCATACTTTGGACCTAATGAAAAAAATAAATGCTGATGAATTGGATGATAATTTCATGCTAAAGAAGTCCCTGTCCTTGAACATGTTTAAACATATGACTCCTGGGTAAATGCCTAATTCATATGACTTATGTTCCCCAATCAATTTCGTTTTTCTGAGGAACTATGGAAATTATGAAGAACTTTACTCAGAGTCAGGTTTATTAGACAACTAAGATAATTTGGCCAATTAGGATACGTCAGAAACTATATACAACTAAACTCCTCCTTGACTGTGAAATTTTTTTCTTATTAGTAGCTATATTAAAAAATGATTTATTCATTTTAAATGACTAATCATATTTACATAAAATAGCAAGTTTAAATACAGCACTCTTCCAACCACCATTGACACAGTCAGTGTAACTGAAATGGTGAGCTTACTGAAATTTGTTCAACTTGCACTTGCAGAAAGTGAGAGTCTGCGATGTAAAATAATCCTTTGTGTGTGTGTGTGGTAGTGCTAGAATTAAGTAACAAGCATGCTGATACATATATCAGTTCACTTTCGTTATCCCTCTATAATATCTGACTCTCCAAGATGGGGTCTTAGCAATACCTAAAACTTTATAGAAATTGTATCCTTCTTTCAGTACCATGTTATGCTGATAATACATCTACTGCTGCTCAACTCCAAATGCACCCTTCTACCTTGCCCTATGAAAATGGATCTGAGCCTTTTAAATACTTTTCCTTTATCAGATGGCACATTTTCAAGGCTTGCCTGCAAATGATGCAAAACAGACACCGAGTGAGAAAAAGGATTTTGCTTCCTTGTTTTGGTTTGTTTGCCCACAGGCTCTTGTAGCATGTGCTGCTGTCTGGTGTCTGTCTCCTGCACTGTCTGTATATTCTCCAGAGCTCAGCTCCTACAGTGTTGGAGTTTGCCCAAATTGCCCACTCCTGCAACATGGCCAGCTTCACCAGGCTCAGGCTCTAATTCTGTCACCTGTACCCCTCCAGCCCCACCCCCTGCCCCGGGTATTTTTGTAGAGGAGAGCTTACAAGGAAAGACCTGGAACCTCACAGGGTAAATTTGCAGCAAATCCTATCAGTGTGACATCACAGTGACTTCTCCACCTTGGTGGGCCATGACCATGGTCTCTACAAGGTGTGAACCTCAGCCTGGGAACTGGGGGATTAGGAGCTCTGCCTTGGGCACTCTACCTCAACCCTAGAGGCAGTTGTTATTACATATTAGATTATGTAATATTATATCTGATACTCATAAATCCTTTAGAGTTGTCTGTACTTTTAGCCAATCCCTTATTACTCCAATCCCCATTGTAGATAATTTTTTATTAAAAAATAGACTTTCCTTGTTCAAGATATTATATTTTTTCTGTCTCCTGATTGAACCAAGACTGACACAAACGTATGGGGTAGATGAGAGAAGTGATTAGTTACCACTGCCAATATAACAGCAGCAATCCTGAGTTAAAAGTGGTGTGCAATGAATCTGATAAACAACTTAAAGAAATTGGAATTTGAAAGTTATGATTCAATTAGATTTTTGAATTGTTTGCCAATCACATTCATCTAGGATTTCTGTTGTCACTACCATTGCTAATTGAAATTAACTGTGATATATATTACTATGTTCAATAAAATGTATATCTTTCTTTAAGGAAAGAAAAAAGTTAAAAGGCTATCATTTACAGTATGAGCCAGGCTATTACATTTTAATAGTGTTTATAACCTTTGGTGGTTTATATTTTAAAATATTAATAATCTTCTCTTAGAAGTTTTCTGAGATATTTACTCTTAGGTAGTAGCCCTTGATTAAACCAAATTAAGATATTAATGTTATGGTAAAATTGAACAATATAACTTCTTCTGTGATATTACTCATTCCCTTGTAAAATCCCATCATGTCATTTAAATAGTTCATTCCTTATATACACTCAGAATTATGAAAGATCAAAGAGTAAAAAAGCTAATAACCATACATTGTAATTCCCTGAAATAATCAGTTTCAAAACCATGCACAGTGAAAACTGCATGTTTAGAGAGGGAAAGAGAGCTTCCAAAATTCCTATAAAAAGTGAAATGCTGCTCAGTTTAGATGACTTTTTACTGTTCTAGGAAGATTTGGGGACAGCAGAAGAGAGAACAGAAAATGACAGTTCACAATGTAGACATTTCCTTTTTGAATGTCATCATTAAAGGTGATAACAATGATTTACAGGAATGTTTTCCCCTAATCAAAAATGAACCGTTAGTGTGTCCTTTACTAAATCTACTGGTCTACCATTTACTTCACCTTATACATAGGATGTGTTATGTGTGTTATCAAATTGTTGATTTAAGCAGGTATTTACTTGTACATTAACTCAGAATACTAATATATGTAATAGGAAAATATTCTTGAGAAAGTATGCAGATTTTAGTGACATTTTCTGGTTAATATGATCTAAAAATAATAGCAAAGTACTCATTTTTTTTTATTTCAGCTGCTAGGAAAGAATAAAGCAAATAATGATGCACTGAGTAATGATTCTCTTGGTAGAAACGTCAAATGACAGCTAATTGCATTTCCCAATTAAAAAGTTCAAGTGTATTTTTTCAATCCTAAAAACTTCACAGTCTTAGTCTCAGGATAATTTTAAAAAGTAAATTTCATATACTCAACAATGCCATTAAAAGTCACTCCTGGTCCTTTGCCTAGATCTAATTGGTGGACCATTATTTTCGGCTTGTCTCAATCATCTCCTATAGAATATTAGTCATGGCTCTGAACTGCAAGCCAAGATAATCAATTGGGACTATTTTCAAGCCCAAATTATTTCACTAAATGTGTACTGCATAGCTCACACAATTTTCATAAGTTTCAATGTTGCTCAATTACTATCATCCCAGAATGGATTCTCCACAGTCCCTAATTTGCACCATGGCTCCAATAACCAAGTTCAGGGTAGATAACTGTCATTAGAAGAATGTGGATTATACCCACACCAAGGTGCCAAAAAATCTAGGAAAGTGAATAGCTGGCTTTTCAGATTTTGAGTTATCTGCTCCCGAATACAACTTTTAACCTGGAAAATACTGAAAATACAGGAACAAGATTCTATGTTAGCCAGGGTGGCACAAATGCCTTAATGAAAAATCTGAAATCTTTGGTATCTTAGTAAAGTACTTCTAACTCAAATAACAGGCTAAGTTGTGCAGGGTGTGGAGAGTGGTAGTGCATGGATAGATTGTGCTCCAGGCAGTTATGCAGTCTTAAAGCTGGCAGAGCTTTTGCCTCCTTCAGCACTTGGATTCCAAGGGCATCCAGGACATTGGGCTTGCAGCTGCTAGATGGAGGGAGGAAGTGTGGAGAAGGCACACTCTAGTCCTAACAATCTCAGGCTGGAAGTGACACATATTACTTTCACTCATTTTCTATTGGTATGAACTTGCCACATGGTCCTGCAGAGACCAAAAGGTGGGAGAAATGTAGTCCCTGCCTAGCCAGGGACTACATTTTTCTTTTTTAAAAGAAAATTTTAAAAGAATTTTTTTTTTAAAGAAAATTTTTTAAAAGAAAATTTCCCAATGGAATGGGAAGACAGAACTTTGATGGACAGCTAGCAACCCTGGTCACAGGTACAAATGAACAATTTAAAAATTAGTAACATCCAGTACCTATTAGAACATCAAATTTTCTGTACTCAGCAATGTCTTCAAGTAATCCACCATGGAGATGACGGAGATGAGGATAAGCTAAATTTAGAACCTAACAAATAAATAAAACATACCAGTATTAAGAATTATTTCTAGACTAAATTTTAGGACTGAGGTGGCTTGCACAAGAAATTTACTGGTGTAAAGAACAACTGGAAGTCATCTGGGCATTGTTGTTGATGTTGTTTGTGTTACTAACGAAACCACAAACCTGGCCTGTAGAAATGTAATTGAACCCTAAAGCAACTTTTGGGCACTAAACTTGCACCAGGAACAGCAAGCTATAAAAGTTCTTTAGCCTCAAGCACACCCCTTCAGATGTGTCAGAAAGTGTTTTAGACAAGATAGTTACTCCCACAGAACACTACCAGAAACAGAGAGATGAGCTAACCAAGAAATACAGCTTTACGCAAGAGTAGGATATCTTTGTATTTCTTGCCTGATAGAATGGGATAGGGTGAATGGGTCAGTGATTGTCCTGTATTTCTCACTCTCATTTTACAGATGGGAGTTTTTATCATAGTTATGCAGCGGACATAACCAATGAATATTATATATTTGGGCAGCAATGGGAATAGGGTAGAGAAAATAACTGGGACAAGGCTCTATCATAGGTAGTCAAATTAGGAAACATCCCACCTGATGGAGAGAACTGCATGTGACCCAGAGATCCTGGATTTTATTCATTTGTTGGGAATTTGAATCATCTACGGGGAGGAGCTGAGTATGTTCTACACGTGGGGAAAAATGGTATGCACAGATATTTGAAATGCCAGAAGAATGAACTGTAACAGGGCTTCAATATGCATTTCCTCCTCCTTCCTTCTAGTAAGAGTCCTCACGACTGCCCTGCCAGAAATTATACTTTTCAGTTTCTCTTGTCATGATGTAGCCATGTGATCAAATTCTAGTAGATAGGATGTGAGCAAAAGTGATATATGTGTGATCCTTCAATCACTCTTGTTGCCTTCTACTAATTTTCCCCTGTCTTCTCTTGGCCTCAAAAGTTTTATGATGGTATTGAGCCCATGTTAACCAGACAGATGAGGACAACAACCTAAGGAGTGGCAGATAGCTGAAACCTCAGTTGCTGGATGACACCATGGACCAGGGTTACCCTAAGCACTGATTACCTATTCGGTAGAAATTTTACCTCAGAGTATTTTTTAAATGTTTCATTATATTGATTATTAAGTAATTGAGTCAGTACCTTGATACAGGTCAGGACTTTTCTCAATCATGCAACCTGGGTCAAGTATTAAAGCTAAGAGAAAGCACAGGAGGCAAAATCTTCAAGGGGTGTTTTGAATAACTGACGGAGTACAATTGGAAAGTTCGTAACACAAAGAGATGATGAACGCTTGAGGTGATGAGTACCCCCGCTAACCCTGATGTGATTATTATACATTATATGCTTGTATCAAAATTATATACCTGCTATGTGCCCATAAAAATTAAAAACAAAAATAAAAAACTTAAAAAAAATCTACTTCACTGTATTGCTCTCACTCCCATATATTTTTAGGAGAGTTTTATTTTGTTCCCAGGAAACTGCTTATTGCCATATAAGACTTCTAGTGAGTCCCAAGTAAACGGTCCCAAGTAATCAGTTACATCTGAAAAATAAAAATCATTCCCAGATGGAATTTTCAAATGCTGAATGTCTCAAGCTTTATGGCTTAGAATCATCAAGGAGATTCACAGGCAGAAGGGAAGCCTGGAAAGCAAGTATTCCAGGTGAGTAAATGTTCATATGAAGACTCTATTCTCTTGTCATTTTGAAATTGTCTTCCCACGTTGGATCTAGCCTAGTGCAGAAATTAAAATCATGAATTTGGGAACCAGCCTACCTGGATTTTTCACTGGGTGCATGAATTTGGATAAATTATTTAATCTTTTTTTTTTTTTTTTTGCCCAGTAAAATGGGACTAATAATGCCACTTACTAGGATTACAGCTAAGACGTAATGAATTGTGCATATAAACACTTAGAACCACATTTGGCACAAAATAAGCACTGCATTTACAGATACCTGAAACAGTATCACTGAGTCACTGGAACTACTTATAGATTAAAGATTTTTAAAAATAATAGATTTTTATAGGATATGCTTAGATGTTAACCACTTAAAAGTATGTCCCTGTGACTGGGGCTTGAACATGATACTATTTCCCCATCTGACTCCATCTCCCTGATGCAAGCTGGTGTCACACCGTCAACAAAACTTTCTAGACATCTAAAACTGACTTCATGATATTAGCCTCAGAAACCTCATGGAGAATACTGACATAGATGAGAGGACAGGATGGGCAAGATGTGCAGACAGGGACCTAGAACACAGTAACTTTATGTTCCTTAACGTTCTCCAGCTGCTTGTTCTCCTTGTTTCATTTTTATTTAGAAACTGATTCTCTACAATTCTACTCTAAAACTCTCTTTCAGTTATAGTACTTATGATCTTGACTTATTTATCCAGCTTAAAAAATACCTATTATACACTATATACATGAAACTGTGTTAGGTGATATGAGGCACACAAATGTGTAATTAACTATCTCTCACTGCATAGATTGCAATGGTTTTTAAAATGGCATATGCAAAATAAATTCTGGAAGAAGGTAAAATTCGCTATCTAGTGTAACATATACAAAAACAAAATTATCTGAGAGAACAAAATGAAGAAAGACTGCTTTTGGGCAAGTCTTCATATACTGGTATTTTAATGTATTTATTTTATTTTAATTTTTTTTGAGATGGAGTTTCACTGTTGTTGCCCAGGCGTGAGTGTAATGGTGTGATCTTGGCTCACTTGAACCTCTGCCTCCTGGGTTCAAGTGATTCTCCTGCCTCAGCCTACCAAGTAGCTGGGATTACAGGTGCCCACCACCACAACTAGCTAATTTCTGTGTTTTTAGTAGAGATGGGGTTTCACCATGTTGACCAGGCTGGTCTCGAACTCCTGACCTCAGGTGATCCGCCTGCCTCGGCCTCCCAAAATGCTTTGATTACAGGCGTGAGCCCCCACTCTCGGCCTGCATTTTATTTTGAATGAACGATAAGATGCAATCGACCAGAGATGGGCTGTAGGAACTAGGCACATAGAGATACAAAAACAAAAAGGCAGATTTGTAGAATAGAAAATAAAACAAAAAAATTAAAAGGGGAGAAAATGTAATACAGGGGTAAACAATGAAGTTTGAACTGTACATTAAGAGATAAAACTGGAGATGTAGATTGAATTAGAATCTTTGGATAGTCTCAATGTCATGGTAAGAGAGCCAGATGCCATTAACTAGACAATGCCAGCTTGTATAATTCACCAGACAGCTGATAATCCAACTCTACCCCACATCACTTTTATTACTTTTTATTTTTTTAGATGGAGTCTCAGTCTGTTGCCCAGGCTTGAGTGCAGTGATATGATCTCGACTCACTGCAACCTTTTTTCCCAGGTTCAAGCAATTCTCCTGCCTCAGCCTCCTGAGTAGCTGGGATTACAGGTGCCCGCCACCACACCTGGCTAATTTTTGTATTTTTAGTAGAGATGAGGTTTCACTATGTTGGCCAGGCTGGTCTCGAACTCCTGACCTCAGATGATCCTCCCTCCTTGGCCTCCCAAAGTGCTGGGATAACAGGCATGAGCCACTGCACCTGGCCCTCCACATCATTTTGAAATAATTTTACTAGCTCTTTGCTTGCATTATATTTTAGTGTGTTTACAAGTTTTCATTCACCTATGAACTCCTCCAGAAAAAAAAAATCTCTTACTGGTATTAGAATCCTCAAGATATCTCAGTTTCTTCAGAAACAGGAGATCTGCCTTGTTCTTATCAGTCTTTCCTCCTTTGCCCAGACTTAATTACACTGATGTAATCAAATAATTGTGAATTTTAATTTTGTTTCTGGGCAGTGAGTCTCGGTATTTAGGATATTCAGATGATATCACTCTATTGGTGGGAGAATGACTTTGATATTTCCACTGTAATATTTCCAAAAGTTTTTTCTTTTTTTTTTTTTTTTAATTATACTTGTTCTGGGGTACTTGTACATAACGTGCAGGTTTGTTACATTGGTATACATGTGCCATGATGGTTTGCTACACCCATCAGCTTGTCATTTACATTAGGTATTTCTCCTAATGCTATGCCTCCCCTTGCCCCCCATTCCCCGACAGGCCCTGGTGTGTGATGTTCCCCTCCCTGTGTCCATGTTTTCTCATTGTTCAACTCCCACTTATGAGTGAGAACATGCGGTGTTTGGTTTTCTCTATTTCCAGAAATTTTCTGTAACTTATAAACAATGGGCAGAAACCCATACACAGACACATGGTATTACTGCCAAGGATAAATCACCATAATTAAAAAAGTAAAAGCCCTTTTAACAAAGCGGATTACTGGTAATACTGAAGATGCCAGATAATACACTTAAAACATTTTTACTTAAAGTGATACCTGTCTGTCAGCAGGAGTAGCAGTCAACAAGGACAAGTTGGGTAGTTAAATGAAATATTCAATAAAGTAAATGGTACACAAACACTTAATCCTTTAGATGTCCCATAATGCAGTCATTAAGTGACTTGGAAATAAGCGTGAGCACAGTAAGTTCTATGAGGCAAGTGTTGGGGTGGGCTTACTGGGAAATAATGTTAGATATGTGCTCCATAGAGAAAACCATGAAGTCTGACAGAGAAACATGTTTCTTATTTTTGTAAGCAAATACATTCAATTAGATGACAATAATGACATCGCCAAAAACATAAAACAAACTATGATTCCATAGGAACGAGTTTCCTAGTTTTGTAAGTCAAACTCTTAGATGATGGTGATAGTGATAGATTTCTTTGAAAAGTTTATATTTAGCGTACCTGAGAAGGTGCTTGAAACATCTGATTTTTTGACAAAAAAATCTTTTTCATTTTTCATAATCAAGTATACTGAACATAAATGAATTACACAGCAAAGATGTTCTATGCATCTAAAAATGAATGACATAAGTATAGAAATTTGCTAACACATAAAGAAAAAAAAACAGATTGAGATATGTATCTTAGAAGTTGAAAACAGCTAAAGTTTTGTAGCAATTCCTATTTACATATTTTGCATATAGTGTTATCCCCAGTCAAATTACAAATGGCTCTCAATTTCATATTGCCATCCTGTTTACCTACTCTAATCTGTGAGCAATAAAATCAATTATTTAGTCAGTTTAGGTATGACTGAATCCATGGCTGACCATAAGGTGAACAACTATTACAACTCTGTAATAATCTGTGAAAAATAAGACAGATTCAGGTAAGAGATAAGGTTATACAAAATGCAACAAAAACGCTACAGAATTGCCTTCATAATCAGGATGAATTCAGAATTTTAAAACAGTGTATCATCCTTTTGTGTATGTGTAAGATGCATCCCACACACAATACAATTGGTGGATAGTATATAGCAAAGAAAACCATGTAATACGAAACCAGTGCTTGAGCGTAAACAGAGCTATTTGTACCCTCTTGTCAACACCTCAAACTTTACTGTTCTAAGTTAAACTCATCACTTTACTCCCAGAATAAAAACTTTTGATTGTTAATTTTAGTAAACAGCTTTGATATTCTCATCCATTCAGCTTAAAAAATGATACTCAACTTAGACTCTACGTCAGTCATTAAATTCATGTTTTTAAAAAATGAAGTCTGATATCATCATTTCTATTTAAGAATTCTTAATTCCTATTTGATCCCTTGTTCAGATCTTTAAAATTCCATGTCTGACCATTAAAATAGCATATCCTCTGGTCAAGTTTCCCCATGTCTTTCTCCTTCTAATCATAATAATAAGTGCTTTAATCATAGCATTACAGTTCCCAAAATGTTTGTGGCACTTTGCCTACACATTAAATCCCAAACCATTCTGACATGCAAGGCCATATAATCTACATTAATAAAACTTTTGATTCAATATTACTTTTTCTATAAAAAACTATTGGATTAACTGACCTCACTAGTCTCTAAGAGTAGTTGTTCATCTCCTTGTATTTTTACTTTATGCCATTCTTCCCTCCAGAAACATTTTGCCTTTTCTTCTTCACTGACTTGATTTTCAATCCAAAGTTCATAAACCTCTTTTATGACTCTGATCCATAATGACCTCTTCTTTTTCAAAATTTCTATAGCAAATCTATTGCTACTGTCTATTTAAGTGACTTGGTATTTAATCATTTAATAATTTGTATTGCAATCTAAATTTAAGAGGTATTTAATTTAGATGTATAAGTTTTGACTCCCTAGATTTAAATTTTCTAAAAGGCAGAAACAACTTGTTATTTTAAAACACAAATGTGCACATAGTAACCATAGCAGAGATGCTTTTTGTTCCCCAATATCTCTTTTCCTCTTCTTACTTAGTACAGCCCCCTGCCATTTAGCTGGATATATGGCCATTTTGAAGGTAGCTATGACCAAGAGACCACTAAATTCTGGCCAGAAACAAACAAAAGAGAATGTTTTATGTGATTTCCAGGAAGTTCCCTTAAAAAGGGGGGCACAGAACAACACCATTCTTTGCTTCCAACAAAGAGCACAAGTAACAACAATAAGGCAGAGGCCATGCTCAGAGAAAGAGTAATGAGATCTGGGGTGCAGACCCCTTATTTGTCTAGTTTCCCTACCTGCCACAGTCTATGTTAACTCTGATTGACACGAGTAAAAACCCTTACATAGTAAAAACCCTTACATATAAATCACTATTATATATGTTAGGTTCCTTTATTATAATCTCATAGTTTTGAAATTAACAAATGAGGTAGGGCAGAGAAAGAACAAATAATAAGACATTAAGTAAATTTCATATGGAGATGAAGTAGATTTTTAGTTTTCTCTGTTTTTTAACAAATACAACTAATTGTCTAAAAAAAGAATAAGTGCTGGCTACATTGGCATTTTAATAAGCCACTGATTCCTAATAACAATTCTAATTACTGCAACAATTGGTACAATTTCAGGAAACATTAACAGGTGAAATGACCAGTTTGTACCTATGGTTTTTACAACGAGTAAGAATTCACAAAGTTGATAGCTATTGAAAGCAGTTTTTAATAACATTAAAGTTAATTTATATAATAAATTAAGAGCTTCTGAAGGAAAGAACTTGCAAGATAAACTGATTTTCCAATGAGCACATATTCAAGGAAGGCATCATTAAATATGAGTTCCTAATCATATCTATGCCATGAGCTAGCTGTATGACTAGGGCTAGTCACTCTACTTATCCTGCAAAACAAAGACTGTGGATGTAGCAAACGCTACAGCCGGCTATAAAGCAGATAAAATTAATGCTTGCTTTGGAAATCATTTTGTTCAACCATCCCAAGTTACTGATGAAGAAATAGGTACAGAAATATAATATGAGTTAGTTGAAGTACAAAGTGATGCTGATGACAACTTTTACATGAACCCAGAACTCCTCATAGTCTACCTACCTTCCAAGAAGGAGAGGAGAAAGAGAAAGAAGAGGGTGGAGAAAGACGAAAAAAAGAAAAAAGAAGGAAGAAGAAAAAGGACAGATACCAATGATTTTCATAGCTTATTTCCATCTACATCAACAAAATTATAAAGCAGGCTAATGTTCAGTCCACGGACAGACAGCAAGAGTTTAAATCTCCACTAATTACGAAACTACTTTTTTGAGTCAGCATAGGTGCATAGGCACCTTTATATTACGCTAGCCCTAGAGATCTCACTGGAAGTCAGTGTTTCTACATTTAAATAATCTGGTAAATGAAAATAATGAGAGTACTCTAACTTTCCCCTACATCTGGGCAATATACTCCAAACAGATTTAGTGCTTCTTATTCTCTTAACAATTCTACAATTTAAGCATTGTTATCCTCCTTGTTTCACAGCTGAGGTCAATGAGGGTTTTCCAAAGGTCATCATCATACAAAATTTACTGGTGGAGGTGGGGTTTATATTCTGGCTGTTTGCTTCAAGAATATAATTACTGTGGAATGTAAAAAAGTTGATCTTGGTTGGGTGTGGTGGCTCACACTTGTAATCCCAGCACTTTGGGAGGCGGAGGTGGGTGGATCACCGGAGGTCAGGAATTCGAGACCAGCCTAGCCAACATGGCGAAACCCCGTCTCTACTAACAATACAAAAGTTAGCCAGGCATGGTGGCATGCATCTGCAATCCCTGCTACTTGGGAGGTTGAGGCAGGAGAATCTCTTGAACTCAGGGGCAGAGGTTGTAATGAGCCGAGATTACGCCACTGCACTCCAACCTGGGCGACAGAGTAAGACTCTGTCTCAAAAAAAAAAGAAAAAAAAAAAGTTGATGTCATAGAATACAGAATCTAACGGTGGTTACCAAAGATTGGGGTGGTTACAAGGGAGGAAGAGATGGGGAGATGTTGGTCAAAGGACGTACAATTATATTTAGAGATCAGGAATAAATTCAAGAGATCCAATATATAAACGGTAACTAGTTAATGATGATATATAGGCCATAATAATAAGTATGTTAGGTGAGGCTTTGTTAATTAGCTAGATTTAACCATTCTACAGTGTGTGTGTGTGTGTGTGTGTGTGTGTGTGTGTGTGTGTATGTCAAAACTTGTACATATTATCTTTCAATTAAATTTTTTATTTTTTATTTTAATTATTATGGGTACATAATATTGATGGGGTTAAATATATATATATTGCTCACCTGCCTCATGGTATGTGACTCTGCTTTAAGTAGCATATTAATAATCAACAAGAACATATTTTAGATTCTGTTGTGAATCAGAAGGTTCTAGTTCCTGCAAAACATTTTATTTTCAAAAGCTCTGTAGCAAGTATTCACTTACAAAAATAAAAATTGGTAGCTTACAGAATTTAAAAATGAAAATTATAAAATTCTATATATCTGGCTGAATAGGCTTTGCTTGATCTTTACAATACTGTGATGTAATGGGGAAGCTGACTTTCCGATATTACAAATATATAGAAACTGAAAACCTGAAAGAGAAGGTTGATGAATTTAGCAAAAAGAAATACAAGACAACCAGTTAAGCTTGAATTTCAATAAAAAATAAATACCTTCTTAGTAAAAGTGTATCACAAATATTGCATGAAGCATACTTACACTAAAAGGTTCTTCATTGCTTATTTGAAATTTACACTTAATTGGACATCCTTTATCATATCTGGCAACCCTACAGAAAAGTGACCTAAAGCCATCAGCTAAAATCCATCTCTTCTGACCAGTTTCACTATGTGGTGTTGTTGCCTGACTTTATGGTTTACTCATGTTTAGATTCCTTCCAGAGTTCTATTTAGTTTCCTTGTCAGCCCACTGTAAGCTTCAATTATGTTCTTTAATGTCTGAGATAAAGAGAAAGCTGCATTTAGGCAAAATTATTCTAGTTGACATGCACTATTGTAGAAATACCTACTGTTTCCTATTTTCAAAGTACTTTTCATCATATTATCTCATTGATCACAATAACCCCCAGGGGATAAAATGAGGAGTTATTAATATTCTACTTTTTCAAATTTGATTAGGTCTCAGAAAGTTCAGGAGACCTACCTAGGTTCTCACAACTAGTAGGGAGATCCTAGCCTGAGGGTCAAGTCTTCTATGTAAAAGTTCAATTAAGTAGAACTAACATATATGCTGTTTCCACTTACTGTTAAGATAATTAAAATGCTGAAAGACTATTTTTGACCTCCGGTTTAATATACAGTAAACAGGGGTGAGTCCTTCTATATTATTTTGCTTCTATCAAAATGATAAAATCAGAGAAGTATATATAGTCTGCCAAAAAAATGTTTAATCACGTCATTTAAATAAAGCTTTAAACTTGGTTGTTTTTGTGTTAAAAACACAGTCTTACAAAAACAGAAACACAATCATGCACTTTTAAAATTATGACATTGTCTCCATGTCTTTACTAAAGACTTGGTTCTATTATATCACTAGTGTCATGAAGAGCAACTTGGTAACAGATTCACTAAACTAAAATCGATTCAAGTGTATTCTACAGCAGTCAAGTGGGCTATTTTAAAGACCTTCCTGTAACAGGTAAATGAATTCAGCCTCTTATTTGGTGAGTCAATTTGCTTGCCAAACTCTCACTTCAAACCTAGGTATTATGAGTGGGCACAGGGTTGCTTCCCTAGCTAATGTTCTGGAAAGACTGATGGAGGACTCTCCTCAGTCACTGTGCAAGCCAGAGATCTCCGGTCAGTGATGCCCCTGCCCAGTCCTTGCTTGGGCCCGGGTTCACTGCAGGAGACACCCCATCTACTCTGCCTGCTGGTCAGCACCCGGCCTGCGCTCCGGCGTGGATCCCACAGTCATTGTGACTATGCACCCAGCCTTTGGCGGGAGGCAGTGTGTGAGCAAGCGAGTGCAGGCTCCGGTCTGCCATTCCAAGTGCTGGCACAGAAGTGGGCTGTATGTGGAGCTTGTGGCTAGACAAGGCACGTTGTAAGTGACTCCCGTGGTGGACTCCGGCACCTCGAATGGAGAAACGTGCTGGCACCCACACAGGGGTGCCTCTGACCCCAAAGCACATGTGTCGGGCAGCTGCCCTCCACCAGCAGAAGGCAGAGGGCTATAGTGTTACAACTTCCTTTGTACCCGCATTTCGTAGATTCTTGTCACACTTCCAAAAAGAATGAGGTTATGCTGACAATGGAAGGGTGGGGAGGGTGGAGAAGAATCTTATTGAGCAATGAGAAAGCTCTCAGAGGAGAAGGAATATAAGGGTCATTGCCCACCTGGCGTCAAATCGTCTCTTGCTCAGTGTGTTTGGGTCTGGGGCTTTCATGGACTCAAAATGGAGAGTTCATGTTGATTGGTTTGTAAGTATTCAAAAAAGGCTAAAACAAAGGCACTACTCAAAGATGGGCATGGCAGTGTAAAAAAACAATTAGAAAAGGGTAGGTATATGTGAAACAAGTGAAGAGCAGTGTTCAATCAGAGGAAAGCACATCAAACAAGAAGAGAGGTTCTCAATCTGGTCTGGGGATTTACCAGACTTGCAGCTAGGCTTTAAACTGTCTTTGGCTTGAAGGTAGTGTTTCACCAGAAACCCGCCCCATCTTCACAGATTTTGTCTGTCTCCTGCCTCTATCAAGACCACATGAATTCTGCTAAATATCTAAATATGTTTTCCAAGATGAAGCAAACAAATGTCAACACATTTGAAAATACATGATTAGCGTTAAAAAATTAAAGCCATCATCCCTCAAATAGCATTTGAAATTAAAGAATTACAGAATATATTTTATTAGTAATTTTTAAAGTTAACTGCTACTTGTTAAAAGAGCCATTTTTCAAAGGTGTTTACAATATAACTTATCTTTCCATCCACCTCTTGATCCCCATGTTTTATCTCCCATTTTGGATGCATTCTTTCCTTCCTCTCCTCTTGTTTTTCTCTAGTAACCCTTTTCTCTCTTCCTCTACATCATCATTTTCTCTCTGATACTGGGCTCTTGGTTGCTCATTATCATCCTAATTTTCTTTTATCATTTCCTTCTTTGCCTTACTTCTATATGGAATATTGTTATGATAAGTGATATATTAAAAGACTTAAAAGCAACATAATGCTGTAAGTTGTTGACAAATATATTCTTATATTTGTATATTATAGGATAGGACATCAGATGTCTATTTCCTGTATTTTAAATTATATCAGGTCTTATAATTTATAAATGTTTTATAAGACCTGATATAATTTTAAGGTTTATTACATCAGATTTATTATGTGCATGAGTAGTGTTGTCTTTTTCCTTTACATTATCTAAGTATTATATACTCAAATTTTAAGTCTTCTGATACATAGTATTAAACATGTTAATAAACTAACAAGATTATGTCTAGAAGGGCTCTACTAAAATGAACAATATTTCATAAAGGGAAAATTCCCCTATTATAATGATAAACTATGTGATATATTACCATCAGATATTAATACAAATATTTAATTATAACTCATTTTTTCAATATTTAATACAAACTTGGCTTCTCCTAGTGTGTTGGACTTATGTGGAAACATTATTACTGATTTTACCATCTGGGATCTGCAACCCTGTCCAAATTATATGGTCTTTACCTAATTTGAGTACCGTTAGGTCCATTGATATCCAGATACTTACATTCATTGCTATAATATTACAACCCAAAGTTATGCTTTCTAATTTTTATTCACCCCTATTTACTGCTGTGACTTTTTATATGAATAACTCAATTTATTAAACATGTTTAGGACACCCAAGTCTCAAGAAGAATTATGCTATTTAAAGTCATACTGTAGCCATTTAAAGCCAAATTACCTAGCATGTATCCCATAACTCAGATCATGTTTGAGAAAGAAAATGCATTTTATGTTTTTCAGCTTGCGTTAAAAATTGGAGAAGTTAAAAACACCAAGAGACATTTCACTTAAAGTGTTTTCAGGATGTCCTAGGAATTAATTTTTCATGTTTTGCTATAGAAATTACTATTTATTTCTCCTTACTTTTTTACAATAATACATATTTATAAAAAGACTTTTTCATTTTAACATAAAACATATTCATCTTCATTGAGTATATACGATCACTGAGATGCACTCAGAAGTAATACAACCTGACACATAAGAAAAACTATCTTTTCTTTGTGATTTCATTTTATTTCTTGTCCTATTCATTTTAACAGATCCACATCTACTGATTAAAGAAACACATTAAACTTTCGTTACAAATTTCAACCACAGACCTAAAACCTGAAGATAAATATTTCAATTAATTTATAAAAATTCAATTCAATTCTCTAACATGACTCACAGCTTGGTGCATGCTGAGCAGTTGGGCCTTTATCTCAGAGCTGTTTTAAGATTGATGGTAATTTCCTGTTCCAGGTATGTAACTAAGGATACCTGCTCATGGTCTCACAGCAGCATGGCCTGATTCCAGGTACTAACAGCTCCAGTTGCTCCTTAAGTATTTCAGTTTAAAGTGATTGTGGTCAATCTAAAGCCATGTAAAGAGGAATATTCCTTCCTTATATAAGTAGTGTTATATAGTCATCTTTTTCTTACAATATCAGGGAAGATAACAGAGTATTTTCCAGAAACATTGAGGCTATAACCTGACAATGATTGAATCACTAAGCACCTACCTGGATAATATCGAGCCAGGCCAGTGGCACTGCCAAAAACCTGCCACAACAGTGAAGGGTCTTCCTCTCGATTTTTTTTGAAAACTTCATCTAAGGCACTTGTCCAGTTGAGTTCATTTAACACAATTGTTGCTGACAAAAAAAAAAAAAAAGAGAAACAATTAATTCAAATTTATAATTAAAAACTGAATCTGTCTTCATTTATTTAGAAAATAATATTAAATATGTTCATTGTTCTACTTCTAAAAGAACTCTAATCCAGTGGTTATCAACATTTTCGACATTTTAGAGGACAGTTTGACCCTACTACCAACATGTACACGGTATTCATTGAAAGATGATAAATCAAGACATTTATCCTCTGGAAAGAATTTCTGAAAACAAAACTAGACAGTGGCCCTAGTGACATTTTGGCCTAGGTTATTCTTTGTGGTGAGGTCTAATCCTGTGACCATGTTTAGCAGCGTCTCGGGCCTCTACCCACTAGACACCAGTACCTCCCCACCCCCAAGCTGTGACAAGTGAAAATGTCTCCAGACTGTCAGACGGCCCCTGTGGGCAAAATCCCTCCTGGTTGAGAACCACCGTGACACATAAAATATGAGGAGGCATGAGTGGTGTTCCTTTTTATCCTCGGAGGTAGTTCTGAGGAAAACTATGGGGCACATTAGGACAGAGTTTTAAGACCACAGTAATCAACTATTGATGACTCTCTGAGGCAGAGCAACATAAATTAGCCTGCTAGTTTTAAAAAAAAAAAAGTTATCATTGAGCATAGCTTATTAACTATGTTTACACAACAAAATTGTACGTATTTTAGTAATGGGAAAATTTATTCAGAGGCTTGACAATATCAGTGTTAGAAACCAACCAGCTGACACTTTATCACTACCTTCATAAACACTAGTGTTTTTTTCCTCCTGGTTAGTTCTATTAATAATTAGAGCATGGTGCCGATAAAGGCCAGGTGACTGATTTTGATACGTATTTATAACTAGAAACTGATCTTGGATAGGTATTACAAACATATACCATTCATTACAATGAAAGCGAAGCAATTATAATGCAGGATATAATCTAGGTTAAAATAATACATAATTTATAATTATGGGCCTTCATGATCATAACTTCTCAAGTCTAGCATATTAATAGTTGAATTGGCCTAATATAATTTTCTCTCTACACAAAAACATGACATAGAAAATTTTCTATGTAAAATATACACCATGCCCCGAGAGATTAACAGACTGGGCCACTTTGCATTTGACAATCTCTGACCAAGCCTGAACACAGTGGAAATGTGATTAGGATGAAGACTGGAGATACAGCTTAACTTTCTTCTATTATTTTCTGTGATGACAGCAAATAAAAGAAATGAATGCCATCATGGTTAAATCATGCACAAGCCTTTTTAAAGGTAAAATTAAAAGGGCGCCTGTGAAACAAGATGCACAGCCTATGTGTTTATATTTTAAAGTTTGTATCATTTACCAAAAAAGAAAAGAGAAACAAGGTGATTGTGAAACTCTTCTGGGACCAGCATGCTAACGCAGTCCTCATTATTGAAAACTAACAAGATTTTCATCTTTATGGATGCGATTATTTTCAAAAAGATCAGTTGTGTGTGTGTGAATATTCATGAGCTGCGTCAGGTCCATCATGCATCTGAGATACTGAAGAATTCATATTCAAAAGCATGATCCAATGAACACTAAGCGGCCAGTTATATGAGAATTTATATTCACACAGATAACCTGAACTGATACCCACTGTTCATGAATATTTATATCAATATACAAAATAGCACAGAAAGAGGAACATTGTGTTTTCTTTTAAACATTTATGACTGTTATAGTAATATTGTACTAAACAAATGTTTATTTATGATCCAGATAGACTTCATTAATCCCCAATCTATTCTATCTCTTTAATTTCCTTGATTCTTTCATTCATATTAGGCAACAACATCTAGTTATTTTTAATAAAGTTTTATTTGTTTTCAAGGCTGCTAACTTTTTCTTGGTTTTGATAACTCAACAGCTACTAAGTATTGGGTACTGACACACTGATTGTGAATTATACTTTTATATACTGACAGAAAAAGACAAGTTCTAAAATATTCCTACTATCCTGGCAATATGTTTTAAAATTTCCAGTTGATGCTTTGAAAATTTTCTTTACCAGGCAAACCATTACTAAGGTAGATTTCAAAATATTTTTCTCAAGATGTGTTCATCTACAAATGAGCAAATAATATAAAGAATTCTCAGACTAGGCACTAGAACTGATTTTAAATTTGACTCAGAATGAAAGTACTGGTATTGCACACCTATCACATCTGTTTGGTTTATAAATTTGATAATACTCAATGTGTAGTAAGATGTAAGAATACAGATACTTCCATGTGTTAGTATATAGTTACAGGGACTTTCTAATGCAATCATTATCCTATTAGTCACAGTCTTTTAATGGATATCCAGAAATCAAAATTCAAAGAGGATCTACCATAGGAATGCGAAATTACTACAGCCTTTGTAGAGGGCAGTTTGACTGGATCTACCTACCAACATTCACATGGTGTTCAATGAACAATGTTCTTCAAGCGATTTATACCTACGTACAGAATATGGGTCTCCAATTCTTCATCAGAGTATTATAGAGCAAGAATCATTCATTCAATTATACCATTCAAATTCCTTAAAATACCAAAACTAGAAAGTAGGATTAGATGGTTTCACTAGGAAAGCTTTTTCTCAAATAATATTGAAAGCAGCTTAAAAAAATGGAAAAGAAAATATATAAAGCATCAAAGCAAACAAGGAAGAATAAATGCTATTTTAGACCTTGGGTTATCTGCCTATATTTTTCTGATCCATATTATGAATTATATTTGACTAATAAACCTATATTACTCTGGTACCTTGAAAAGACCAGACTGTTTTTCTTCTTAACCTTATAAAATTAAATAGATCATCCAGAATTACTAAGATGCCCAACATTTCTCCATCTTTATGCTATTACCACACTCAGGATAAATAATGCTGAAATAAGAGGGTAATCTGTAGATGATGGAATAACACTAAATGCACAATACTGGCCGTGCTAAAACAAGTTTATGTCATTTCCTAGATATGAATTGTGCTCTGTCATTTCCATTGTACTTACACACACATTATCTCTCTTTTTCTGCCCTTGTCTCTCTCTCTCCCCAGGATGCCCCTTAACTCCCATCTCTGTTTCTGTCTGTGTCTCTAAATGTGAGGGTAGAGTTTATTCAGGAAGATTTTTTTGAACTATTCTGGTTACCACCGGGTAAGTTAAGCGCTTTTTAAAGTTAAAAGTTGTTTTCAGGAGATCCTTTGTTTTATATTATAAAGAGTTTATGTGGTTATGCTGGTGCCTTTCTGTATTCTTAGAAAGAATTTTTAGTCTCTCCTGTTTTCCTGACACTGTAGTTCTTAAAAAATAAAAGGTATAAAACATGATTCTTTCATAACAGGAAAAATAAAACAAGGCCAAATTCCTTGAAAAATCATTTTCAGCAAATATTACTCTAGATTATGAAACTGTATTTTTCATTCATATAAAAACCTAATCTCAAAAAATAATTGTGGAATTCTGATTCACTAAAGTTCAATAAATTTCAATGAAATTCAACGAAAAAGTTTTCATTTGTCATTGTATATTATAAAGACTTTAAAATGCAATTATTATTCTATAAGTCATAATCTTTATTTGAATGTCCAGAGCAAACAATCAAAATTCAAAGGATTTTATTTAATTGTGGAAATATCAATGTAAATTAGTAGCCAAATAATGTTTAATATAAAAATTCCAGAATAAATTTTCTTTAAAAAAAACATAATATTTTTGGCCATAAAAATCCTTTTATTTGGTGAGATAGATTTAATAATATTTGTAACAGGTGAATGATATTCTATAAATTGGTATTATTTAAAATTATATTGTATTTTATATTCTCAATTATATATTCTATGATCTTTTTGGCACTGGGGACTGGTTTCGTTAAAGACAATTTTTCCACAAATGGAGGTGAGACGTGGTTTCGGGATGACTGTTCCACCTCAGATCATCAGGCATTATTAGATTCTCATAAGGAGCGTGGAACCCAGATCATGCACATGTGCCGTTCACAACAGGGTTCATGCTCCTGTGAAAATTTAATGCTGCTGCTCACCTGACAGAAGGCAGAGCTCAGGAAGAAATGCTCTCCTGCTGCGTGGCCCGGTTCCTGATAGGTCAGAGACCTGGACTGGTCCATGGCCCAGGGGTTGGGGACCTTTGTTCTATATGATACATTATTTATTATAGATTATTTCAATAGTTGCCCTCTTTTTTTTCCCTACCCCTGACAAATAGTAATGCTTTACATTCATATACACTTCCAGTTTCTTGCTTCAGATGAGATTAGAAGTACATGAGTGGTCAATATTTTTTCACTATAGAAGACCACTCAATGACAATCTAGCCTTGAACCTACTACCAGTTACTGACAAATTTAGCTAATTGTCTTAGATTAGGAGTATAATTAGTTCTCATTTTCTGTCAACTTTTAAGAAATGAAGATCTTTATCCCTGTTAGAAAATTCGATTTTGTAAAAATTAAGTCTTTTATAGATGTCCAAGGCCAAGCCTCCTAAAAGCAGTGAATGCTTGGAAAGCAAACCTTGACTTTGAGGCCTCTATTCTGAATGGCATAACAGGATTTCACTGATAATTGATTCAGAATGCCAAGCATACATCTCTATTCTTTGTTTACTTAGTTTTCAAAAACATGGCCTTGGTGTTCAGCAATTCTCTCTTTTAGAGTATTCTATTGTTCAGTCTGGATTCTCAAGGGAAGAAAGAAAAATCTAATTTGTAACAGCACAAAAGAAACCCCTTACATTTGCTGCTAATTCTTCTAAAAGACACAACTATTCTATCTCTATCTTGTTTATGACAAGGAATACAGAATATTTGACGAGCTCTGAATCCAACGTTCTTCTGCAAACTTCAACCAATAAAATGTTGCACTATTGCTCCCTCTTAAGTCTGAATTAAGTTTGAATTAAGTTTGCATACATTTTCTTGATTTATTCAGGGTCCAAGGCCTCACCATACATTGATGGCACCATGTGACTATTTGAAAAATGTTAATGTTATTTCTAATGTCAACTACAGCTTTGTAACAGCTTTATTGAGATGTCATTGACATATAAAATCATGTAAAGTATGAAATGTGATGTTTTAAAATACCTGTATGTTGTAAAATCATCATCAAAATCAAGTTCATTAACTTATCCATCACCTTTACATAACTACCATTAGGGTAGAAGTTGGGGGAATTTAAGATATATCCTCCTAGAAAATTATAATACAATATTGTTAATTTTCCTCACCATGCTGTATATTAGGTCTCCAGAAATTACACATCTTTGAAAACTGAATCTTTGTACCCTTACCTACAGCTTTCTAAAAAAGCGTATTTATGCAAGAAAAAAGAGAAAAAACATTTTATGACTTGCTGAAAATATAAAATAACTTTAATAAGTCTTTGATAAGAGATGTAGCTATTAAAGATATGTAAGGGACAAGATACTAAAAATTACTTTTGTTTAACAATACCAAATATCGTACAGTTAAATAAGTAGAGCAAGAAAACAGGCAAAAATGTTTACTATTTCATGTAATTTATACTATTCTATCACAGTCTTGCATTGAGATAAAAATTAGCATATTCAAACTACTGTTACTAATAACAAATATTAACTTAGTAATATTTATTAATCACTTACTTCATGCCAAATATTAATGATTTCCTATGCATCATTTAACTTTTAAAATGACACTTTAAGTGGAATATTAGTATTATCTTCCCTTTTACATAACAAAAATAAAATCTCAAAAGGTTATACAAAAATCACACAGTGCAAGCTGTAGAGATGGCACTCAAACAAGTATACTAGATTCCAAAATCCCTGCTTATGAGCTATTTATTTCTAGGCTTTCAAAACTTTTTGTGTAGCTCTGATTATCTAGAATTTTAAATCCAAAAAACAAGATTGCCTATACCTTTGTAACACATGGTTCCTAATTAAGACCTATATTTCACCCCAGAGAACATTTGGTGATGTCTAGGACATTTTTGATGGTCATGACTAGTTGGATGCTATTGGCATCTAGTGAGTAGAGGCCAGAGATGCTTTAAACATCCTACAATGCACAGGATAGAACCCACAGAAATATCAATCCTAAAAAGTCAGTGGTGCCTAAGTTGAGAAACCCTGTTCAAGTATAACTACAAATACAATTGATCAACTTTGGGGGGAAAATAGCAGTGTACCCAATGAATAGTGTCAATAAAAAACTACAGTAAACTTCTGGAAAATAAAAGTTTATATATTTAAAACTATTTCTTTGTGACAGTAAATTTTGTCTATATTTTATTCTACATTTTGGCACTCTTTGGGTTGGGCAAATTTTCATTTTAGTTTTGGAAACTTACTATTCTCTTCCATAAACAAGCAGGCAAGGGTTTCAAATCTAGTTTTTAGTGCCCTTAAATGTTACCTCCTCCACACCTTTTATTTTTGGACAATCATAGAATATTAGAGATTTTGTTTAGTTTTAGATTCAGCACTTATTGTAAATACGATTCTAAACAAAAGATATCTTTTGTGACATATGTTCATTTCACAACATATAAATAAGGTAGTCATGAAAAGAGTTGCATTATCAGATAAGCTGAGCCAGATGTCACTAATTTTATTCACCAACCCTAATCTCTGAAAAGAAAGATGTTAATAAGAAGAAACCTACTGATCTAATTAAGTGCACAGGGAAAAAAGAATCCACTTTAAGGAGAAGACGGTGTGCATAAATATTAAAATGAATGAATCTTTTCAGTGGATTTGGCTAATGGAATCTCATCTAATCCCAGTGTAAATGAAAGATTAATAAGGTACAGGGAGATGGGAAGACCAAATCTAATCTCCCTAATCATGTCTCGGGCACAAGAATCTACCTCCCACTGAGGATGGGAGAGCAGAAGGCTCCGAGGCACACAAGGACCTTGATGAGGAGATAAGCCTTATTCCTACAGTTAATTTGGTACAAATGTGAAAAGGCCCTTGTCCTTGTCAGTTGTTTAGCCCCTGTATTACTGAGATTTCCGGCCTTGCCCCCTATCGCTTTAGTTTCCTGCAGACTGCGCACCTGGCCAATGCCCAGAACACAGCTGTTCTGCTTTAATGAAATCTGCAAATTGTGGAGCACAGAGGAGGAGCTCAGAAGAAATCCACTTTATTATTAAAGAAAATAAGGGTAATGCAAGGGGAAGACACTAGGATCTAATATCATGTCTACTAATTGAAGGATTTAATGTCACTTGAAATAAAATGATAATTGTAAGATTTGAGGAGGGAGAAGGGCTGTATTTTATATAAGAAACCTCAGAAATACAGGAGCCCAAGGTCAATATATTGCTTTATCCTTCAAGCACTCTAAGTTTCTCTTCTTAGTATTACCAAAACAAAATAAGTTATTAATGATTTTGATAGCCTAGAATCACAATCACTGGCACAACATGCTACTTAAAACAAATCATTTAACTTCTTGTGCATCTGTTCTTTTCATCTAAAAAAATGAATATAGCTATATAAGGATCCTAGATTGCCTATAGGGTTGGTGTGAAGGTCAAATCAATCTATGAATGAGAACTGAATTAGCAAGCGCATTTTTATTTCAGTTCTTTCCTCAGCTAGATTAAAATACTGTAAGGTGCACATCTCCTTAAGTGTCTTACATAGACAACAGCTTTTGACATGTCAGCATATTGTTTTAGTCTGGTCAGTAATTTTCTTTTCCTTGAACAAAAAGACATTTCTTTTACATAGAGCAATTAGAATGTAATTCTGTTGATGTTGTGTAAAGCAATATTCCTTCTGCTTAACCTCCTAATTTATTTAAACGCTCTCACATCATAAGATACTCTTCATTAGAATCAACTAGTTGAAAATTTTCATTTCAAATTTAGGAACATTGTCTAATTTGTAAATATAAACTAGAAATTTTATCATAATTATCTGAAGAAGATACAATATCTTCTATTGATAGTATTTCACAGTCACTTTTTTTTTTTTTTCTTGAGACAGAGTCTCACTCTGTTGCCCAGGCTTGAGTGCAGTGGCACCATCTCGGCTCACTGCAAGCTCCACCTCCTGGGTTCACGCCATTCTCCTGCCTCAGCCTCCCAAGTAGCTGGGACTACAGGCGCCCGCCACCTCACCCGGCTAATTTTTTTTTTTTTTTTTTTAGTAGAGACGGGGTTTTCAACATTTTAGCCAGGATGGTCTCGATCTCCTCACCTCGTGATCCGCCCACCTCAGCCTCCCAAAGTGCTGGGATTACAGGCGTGAGCCACCGCACCTGGCCCACTTCACAGTCATTTTTATGAGAAATTTTAGTATTTGTAATTAAATGTGTAAATAAATTGTTAAATTTCTATTGTATATTTTAGAGTAATATTTCAGTAAATACATAGCCTGCTAAATTCTGGGTAAATGAGAACAACAAGAAATACCCTAAAGATCTTTCATTTAGACCTTAAAAAGGGAAATAAAATGTGTGAGTTTAAAAAACATCAGAAACTCTGAGAGCAGAGAAATGAAGCTGGAAGCCACAAAAGAATGAATATGCAATTAAGACCAAATTTAAAGAACTCCAAATTAAAGTGTGTGTGTGTTTTTTTTTTTTTTTTCATGCATACTATAGATTTTCTTGCTGGTGAAGCCTTTTTCTAAGTGGTATTTTTTAAATGAGCATGTGAATGTATGTAATGTGTGCAAAGACTATTCTCATCCATTATCCACCCTCTCACAGACTGCACGTCTTTCTGTCAGAAGTAACCACTTGACCTTGGGAGAGTATTTCACCCTCTCTAAACCTCAGTTTCCTCACCCGCACAGTGGGGATAATAATAGCATCTGCATCACAGGGCCGTTTTTGAAGATTATACATACTTAGAATACTACTTGTCAGTTAGTAACTGCACAATAAATGTTACCTGCTCTCATCACTAATCATCATTTTCTCTGTCTCCTAATGCTCAGCATTTAAAATATATTTTTAATTTATCTTAATTCTGATCTGACTCCTACAATGCAAGTATGAGTGACTAAAACCTAGTATTTTCTTCTTCCTCAAGGAACTCTTGTCCTTCTTACCCCAACCCCAGTAATGTCCAACAATACACTTAATGTTTTTGCTATGAATCTCATGCAGAAAATACTCTATTAACCTTTGCATTTCCAATGCTATATAAGACAATGGCAAACTGGATAAAATCTTTTTAATATATTATATAATTTGGTGAGAAAATAATTTTTACAATGGCATATTCCCAGTGTTCCAGAAAGCAAACCACATTGATGAATGCTGTACTGAATATAGAATAGTCATAGTAAAGTTTTAGTAAAAGAAATGAAATTATATAAGGTCTAATAGGCATAACAGACACCACCCACACATACACATGCACACACACACAGAATTATGCACATACGAGCTCCTGTTAATGCTGAGAAGAAACTCTGGCTGAGAAATACAGACCAAATTAGATAAGGGAAATCTCTTGGTTTTGCTGTGACACTGCCCAACTGCATAAGAAATTTAGTGTCTCCATATAAATCTGGACTGCTGAATTCACAAAGAAAGATCAAAAGTATTGGAACTGACTAATGAGATACGGTTGAAGAAGGATAACAAGGCTCCTGGGGAAGAGGGTGATACTGTCAATGAAGCACACACAGCTTGGTACTACACTCAAGGGTTTGTGTCAACCAGTTTTAGAACAAAGAGTTGCCTGGTGATTTTAAGATGGAAAGCTCAGATCCATTGAAGCACAGTATACAGAAGTCTGCTATAATCAAGAACAGTGACCCGTTGGTTTAAACATGTACTGCTTCAGAGTGAAAAGAAAAAAAACAAAAACAAAAACAAACACTATACACATCTCAGAAATTGAACTACAGATTAATACTTACCGAATCATAATACATAAAGGTATGAATGAACTCAAGCACTATTTCTAAGACAACATGAGGTTAAAATCCTTGTATCTCTAGTTGCACACGTATAGATATTATCCATTTATGCATGTATGCATACATACATGCAGAACACTATATATTTTATGTATACAGATATACGGACGGCTATATACAAAAAAATCAATATTGTCAGTATTCAGGATGCTTACAACATAGTGAGCATGACTTGTTTAGACTTTAATGTACTCATTACAGTTGACACATTAAATTTACAAGTCCTTTCTCATGTATTACTCAGCAGATACTTTAATACAGACAGGAATCTTTTTTTCTAATAAACCATGTATTTTTCATTTTCATTCATAGCTCAATATCCCATAAAACCTTAGATTTTTCAAACAGATTTAAAAAGCTCATTATTCTGACATGATTTTAAATATTAAAATTAATTCAATACCTGATCAAAACATGTACCCATAAGACTTTTAAAATGACTTAAAAATTTTCAATCTGACAAAAGATAATAGAGGAAGGTAAACAACCAAGTCATGTTGGTTCTAACGCCAGTGTAGCTATCCTCGTTTCTGCTCCTAGTCATACTCTTGGGTCTTTTGTGTAACCTTTAAACACCCTCCCTGTCTCTAATTCCAGCTCACTTCCATCCATTCTTCCTACTGCCGCCACAATATTCTACTTGGCAAATGTCTTCCCTAATTAAAAGTATTTGTTGGTTCTCCATAAAAGCTGGTCTTTTATGATTGGCTTCCATCCATCCTTCTAGCATCCTCTCCTACTGCTCTTTCAAACACAACAAGCCCAAGCCATAACAAGACTTTTACCATTCTCAGAGGATGCAAAGTTTACTCCTGCCTCAAATGTCACTCTGTATACTGTCTTCTCTGACTGGACTGTTTTTCTTTTTTTTCCTATGCCTACTTGTTAAACTTCTCCCATATTACAGTTCAGCATCACCTTCTCTACAGGGTGTTCCTCGATTTTCCCCACACCATCTCCCCTTACCCAGCAGAGTATAAACTCACTCCCAATTCCTTATATTTCTCTACATTCCTCTATTAAAATACTTCCTACATTTCACTATCTTTATGTATATGCCTTCCATTATACTGGGTATGGTAGGCACCATGTTATTTTTCCTGATGCCTAGAATATAGTGAAAGAGGCAATGGGATGTGACAAACCTGTGTTTAATGCACAGTTATACAACCTTGAGCAAACTATACAATTGTACAGACTTCTACTTTTTCAGGAAAGAGGTGGATAAAACATTATGTACAATAGCTAGGGTTGTGAAAATTAAAACATGCTATATTTAATGCATAACAGGCATGCCATAAACAGTAATAACTAGTATGTTTTGGTACATACTAACAATATCTATTTGTTAATGAAAGAGTATGTGAATATATGAACTGTACCTCTATGTTGGATAATTTTAAGTTGGAAGTAATTTTCCATGAAAGGTAATAATTTTCCTATTCATTCATTACCTTTCATTCATTGGTGCCATATCATATCTGACCAAGTACAAATGGTACAACATTTCCTTTCCTTTCCTTCAACCAACAATGATAGACGATGGATGGGTATCATCTGAATCGGAGTAATTTCATCCATTCAAATGTCCATTTAGTCCTGTTTTTAGTTTCACTTCAAGTTCTGTGATAAAACCACCCCTTTAATGGAGATGTTCTGAAGAGCCTGGTGTAAATACTGGCCCAATTTTTAGATAAAACCTTTAGGTCAGTGAATACGACTATGAAGCTTCTTGTTAGGTATTCCCCAATGACTGTGCTTCATTTTCTAATCATCTCATTTTTATCAAAAATTCATCCAACAAATATTTACTAAACACCTATTATGTGTCTGGCACCATTCTAAGCTCTTGGGCAGGAGAATAGGTACACTTTTTCTTAAAGAACCAGGTGGTAAATATTTTAGGTCTATGGTCCACATGGTTTCTGTCACAACTCACTTTACAGCAGTAGCACAAAAACTTCCTTAGACAACACATAAACAAATGGGTGTGGCTGTGTTCCCGTAAAACTGTATTTATAAAAACAGGCAATGGGCGATAGTTTGCAGACTTCTATACTCAAGCTCCAGGGCCTATGGAGACAGACAGGACTTCTAACACTCTACTGGAAGAGAAACAATAAACACATAAATAAGAACATCATGAGTGCTCTTTAAAGAATTAAATCTGGAGATGTCATAGAGATTGACTAGGTGGCTACTGTAGATCAAGTTGTCAGGAGTATCCTCTTTGAAGAACTGTATTTTAAACTGGTATTTTAAAGACAACTAGCCATGGAAATATTAATATAAAGCATTTTAATAAACCAGTAGACACAATGATATTGACAAATAGGAAACACCTAGATATCAACATGATGGTATTATGATCTAGTGTGATATTTCAAGGACAAACTCTCAATATCAAAATATCCTGCAATAACAAAACATCCAAACAGATACAGATGGCACAAGAGTATTGTGACAGATTATAAATGGTTTTAATTTTTTTACTGTAATGGATATATCCTAGAAAGAAAAACATGTAACTCTAGCATCATATTTAATCATTTTTTAATCGCTATTTAATAATTCTTCACGAGGCTCTTAAAATTCAATTTCAAATAAATTGTGATCACTATTTTTGAAGATACTTTGAGTCTAATTGAGAAGACACATAGATAAAGCATCTAAATCAAATTTTGCTTTGTATAACAGACCCTATGAGTAACACCTGCCTATCAGAAACTAAGCAAAGGTTTTGAGGGGCAGGGTAGAAGTAGTGGTCACAAAAGATTTTCTGAAACAGGTGATAAGCAGTTTAAAAGAAAGGGCAGAGAGGTAGTAGAAGGACCACGTGCCTGATTCAGTGAACTCGCTGTACAGGGCACACAGGCAGAAATAGACATAGGGCATTCTGGGAGTTGAACATTGTTCAAAGTGACTGAATGGATGAGGAATGTGGGGCAATTACAGGGATGTTATTAGAGACACATGATTATAATAATCTAGGAGTACTAAACTTAATTATTCTGAGAATTATGGAGGGCCATAATAAGCTGAAGTGTGAAATAATCAAAGTCAGCCAGACGTGAAAAGAGAAGAGAGAAAGCAGGTACAGTCAGACTGGTGAGGAGTAATACCATTCTGAACTGAAACAGTGGTGGTGGATATAGAGAGTGGAGAGATTAAAAAGATGTTGAGAAAAAATCTACAGGCCACGGTAACAAATGTGGGAAAGGAGAAAACAGGAAGCCTGGTTTTCTGGGTTGGGTTCTTAGTGTTATTAACAAAGATATGAACATTGGATGAGAGGTACACTTGGGGACAACAGTGATACATTCAATTTTGAACATAATGTGAGGTGCCTCTGAGATATCCATTAAACCAAGTTGTTTTAAAAAAGGCCATTAGAGTAGTCAATCTGCATCTTAGCCATGAAGCTTATATGAAAGACTCAGATTTGGGAATCGTGTTTCAGTGACAATTCAAATTATTGATTGACTAAAATTATCACTAAAATGACACCAAAAATGTCTATGAACCCTCAGGTTAAAGAGGCAAGAAAGGCCGGGTCCAGTGGCTCACGCCTGTAATCCCAACAATTTGCAAGGCCCAGGCAAGCACATCACTTGAGGTCAGGAGTTCAAGACCAGCCTGGCCAACATGGTGAAACCCCATCTCTACTAAAAATACAAAAATTAGTTGGGCATGGTGGTATGCGCCTATAGTCCCAGCTACTTGGGAGGCTGAGGCAGGAGAATCACTTGAACTCATGAGGCAGTGGTTGCAGTGAGCTGAGGTTGCAGTGAGCTGGGTGACAGAGCAAGACTTCATTTAAAAAATAAAAATAAAAATAAAGCAAGCAATAGGAATCAGATAGAGGTTGCTAAAAGGAAGCAATGTGGACCCAACTCTCACAAACAAAAACATAATTTCCCATTAAAAAGTAATCAGTGGACTGGGACACTTTAACATTGTTTTCATTTAACTAAAATTGCAAAATGTGCTTTTTAAATATGATTGTTGCATTTGCATTAAAATAAATATACTGATTATAAATTCCATGTATCTATATAAAACTCAGTCTACCAAGAAGAGATAATACGAAGGATGTTGAAACCAATAAAAATCCATTATTTTTTAAAGCATTTTTTTTGGATTTTGCCTTTTTCAAAATTGTTATTGATGTAAATCAAGTACCCAGGGATAGAATGCCTGCATATCTTATCTGTACAGCACTTTGACTAATGCTCGCTGTGCACTTGGAGAATAAGCAATTTCCCTGCTGCCTCCTTTAGAATGATGAGGTAATCTACTGTGCCTTTACACTTACAGAAAACCTCAAGAGACTGAGACTTGATGATTACACGGTCTTATAAGGCCATAAAGTTCTACCACAGGAGTCATATATGTATTATAAAGACACTTCAAATTGCTGAACATACTCTCCCCACCATCATTGCATGACTCTTCTGCAATTAACTTGCACCTCTGGCTTTCTGAAATGATTTAAAACTGCATCAGAACTCAATGCATGCAGGCCAACCATCATCATCAGAAGGCTGGTCTGACAAGATTTAATTACTTAGAAACATATCAGATTTTTAATCCTGGAAAATAAAACTATAAATGACTTTTCAGTAAGATGTAACACCAAAAGGCATTTTTCTCAAAACACAAAACTAGACTCATGTTAAGAATAAACTCAGTTTAATTTTAAACTAGTAGTTATTCTGATGTAAACATTCATGTTATACTGAAATGAATTTTACCAACGTTTTCCCCAAAACGCATTTGCCTTCATATTAATCTTACTCATGTTTTTAAAAGAATCCTTTACTTTCTTGTCAGTTTGCATTCTGTATCAAACTGACGGAAGCCAAGATCTTTCACATTATTTGTCAGTTTTACTGCCCTTTCAAAATAAATCTGTAGCAAAGCCTTTTCATTTGTCTGATCCAGTTGAAAATCTTTTATATTCATTCTACTGAAGCATCAGTCTTCAATTTTTTCCTTCCATTCACTATTCCTAGATGTGACACTTCTAACAATTTGTAGTCAAAATCAAAAGCCTGTATATTTTATTACTGTTTAATACGTTCATTTGTATATTTTTCTATTTTTAAAATTACATACTCTAAAACAGGTAGCAATACCTTCTTAAACAGGAAGGTAGGAGTGTGTGTGAAACACTGTAGGAACCAGATCCTATTATTCTGTTCTCTATTTAAACTGATGTATACTTACTACATGTGTAATTAATGACATTTACATCATTTAAAAAAGTAGTTTTACATGGACACAGGGAGGGGAAAAACACACACTGAGTCCTGTCAGGAGGTAGGGGTAGGGGGAGCGAGAGCATTAAGAATAATAAGTAATGCATGGTGAGCTTAATACCAAGGTGGTGGGTTGCATGTTTACCTATGTAACAAACCTGCACATCCTGCACATGTACCCTGGAACTTAAAAATGAGAAAAAAATATTTCAAAGGAAAAAATATTCAGTTCTGATACATCTTCTACACACTGAAAAAAACTTAAAATAATTTTTTTTGTGTATGAGGACAGAAAAGCGAGTTTTTCAGGCTTTTAGAGATTCCAAATGCAATCAGATTGAATTTACTGTTTGTGTTAGTCTCAAAGGGGCTTTCCCTTAATGCAAATTTATTTTCTTGAATCCAAGGGTATGGTGATCTTTTCTACTTCTTGAAACATCTTCTTATTGATAGAAAGGTTTTTTTTTTATTTTAAATCAAAAATCCAATTTTTATCTAGAATTCACATCCTTTAATAAAATATAATAAATCATTCACAGTTATTATTAGTGTTTTTAGAGCATAAAGATGTGTTCATTAAAATGAAAACTTCTCTGAAACCCCTGGATGCTATTTTTTATGTCCATTTCTAAACAATTTCCTTCTTTCAATTTGTTCAGAATAGGCTGAAATAAATGCTATCAACATCAAAATATAGACTATCAAAGTGTACTTATTTCCTGGCTTAAGAAACTTTTATCTGAAATTTGAATCAATGCACAGCTTGCTGGAAAGATTTCTATGCATGAAACATATACATATATGAAGTGTATACACATATGTATTTATGCCAAGTAAAATAGAGATTTACTAGAAGATTTAAAATGGTGTTCTAAATATTTCAGTTTTGAGAATGTTACCCACAAAGGTATATTTTAGACCAAGATTATTTCCTGAACTTTTTAATTTTTTTTTTCTGGCAAATGCTTTAATGCTATTTTCTAGGTAGTGCTTAGAAGTGTTTAATTGTACAAATTTTTGAAATGTACAAATCATAGTATGACCATAATTTTGTGGATAAACTCTTTGAAATATAATAGAATTAGAATATTTGGCAATATTTCATGTTGAAATCTAGAACTTACTATTTATACCAAACACAAATATAGATACAGATCTGCCAAATGTGTAAATGTCATATTCCTTTATAGACTTTTATCCTCGAGGATTCTTATATAAATAAGATATTATATAAGTAGATTAAATTTGTAGTCACCATACACTAACATAAAATGAAAATCTAAAGGAGAAAACAACTCTGCACGTGTACCAACTGTGTATTACCAACAGAATTGTAAGTTTGGAACCAAGTGGGTATTGGTTAGAACAGACTTTCCAACATTCCCGTACCAAAGACTCCAATATTATCATTCATATATAATATAGCAGAAGGTGTATATTTGGCGTGGCCAAAGTCTTAAGGGGGTACACAGATGATGATGGGTGACAAATACCTTCTACATTATTTACCTAGAAATTCAACAAATGAACGCCAGTAAAATATTACATGACAGATGGAATAAGACAAATGAAAATCTAAAAGTTCCAAAGTAAAATTTCCAATATATTTTTAAGTATACTTTCTTGATAAATTGAAAATCAGCAAGGCACATAATAGTCACACTTAGTCCACTGATAACCTCTAATTTATTTTCAATTTCCATTTAGGTTTTATCCTTTGTGATCTTATAACATATTCAATTAAGGTGGGTATAGCAATGCTATATTTGCAGTCATGGTATTATAATATGATACATGTCTCCTATAATGCAAAAATGTCCATTTTTAGGTTTTATCCTTTGTGATCTTAATAACAAATTCAATTAAGGTGGGTATAGCAATGCTATAGTTGCAGTAATGGTATTATAACATGATACATAGTCTCCTATAATGCAAAAATGTCTCATTTCATTGATAGTTTAAATATGCTTCTGTCCTTTTTTCACCACAACCTACCAATTCAGGTTAAATTCAAATCTCTTAATTTGATTTTGACCTCTAACCTATGATTATAGAGTACACGTTAGTTCAATTATTTTTGTCATAAATTAAGCGGTGTAATTATGTCAGCAGGAAAGGTTAACATCACATACTGTGGGTCACAGATTTTGAGTTTTATATAATAAATTGGAGATATTATTTCAGCACATAAGATTTATGTATTCATGTAATATGTTCATCTGTGGACATGGAAATGAACAAAAATGTAGACTTAAAACTATTAGAGCCTAAAATCAATTTCTCCTCCAAACCTCCTAAGAGAGTAAGCTGCGGGTTTTTGTTTTCCCTAACCTGTCATTGTTTTAAAATCTGGATTAAAGAGAAAAAGGATAGAAGATTGAAAATAAGGGAAGGGAAGTAACAGCGACTCTGCAGCTCCTGAAAATCTGATTGAGAAAGGTTTTAAGACTTGAAAAAATTAAGCTTTAAAATTTATTTTAGAGATAAAACTTTTAGATAAAAATTTTGATTTTTAAACATTTTTGGGAAAAAACGTCCCGAGAAGCAGAGGAAGCCAGATTTAAATCAATTCGTTAGTAATTTTATAAATAGAAGGATGGCACAAAGATAAGTAAATGAGTAATATTTCAGGAAGATTTAAGTGGAAATATCATATTTGTTGTGTGTATTTGATACATATATATGCATATATATATACACACATACATATATAATTTAAGTCGGTAAAAACATCAAAGTAGTTGGTTTGTTATTATTTTTCACTCATCCTACCACCCGTTGCTTGTTGCTGGTGGAATTCAGGTGTGGAAAATGGGGCAGTCTCTGCAGTATGTTTTCATTCAACAAAGGAACTTAGACTGATGGAGGTTCTATCTATATGGGAGTGGGGCAGAAAGAGTTCCAGAGGGCCCTGTGCTGGCAATTAAATCCACCAGCTTGAAAGTCATACATATAATTTGCACCTATAACCAGTGGAAAAACGCCAACCACATATTACCACCCTACTGCAGGTTAGAAAGGGTGCATAATCCTATGTGTCTAAAGGAGAGATTAAGATTCCTTTGAGCAATGAAGTATCTACTAAGCCTTGTCACAGCACAAAACACTAAGATGTATTATGAAATGATTGTTTTTAACTTCATTACAGACATAACCTATATACTGGAAAGTCCATGACTTTTAATAATGATTTATGTGGATGAACAAAAGAGGAACAACTTGGCCAGGTGCGTGGGCTCATGCTTGTAATCCCAGCACTTTGGGAGGCCGAGGCGGGAGGATCACTTGAGGGCACGAGTTCGAGACCAGCCTGGCCAACATGGTGAAACCCCATCTCTACTAAAAATACAAAAATTAGCTGGGCCTGGTGGCAGACGCCTATAATCCCAGCTACTCAGGAGGCTAAGGGAAAAGAATCACATGAACCAGGAGGTGGAGGCTGCAGTGAGCTACTGCACTCCAGCCTGGGTGACAGAACTAGGCTCCGTTTCAAAAATTAAGGCATAATCTAACAAAAAAACAGAAAGTCTGGAATGTTTTTGGAATTACCCATATTTTTCTAAACGAAGCAAAAGGTCTAATTAAGAGAGGAGAAAAGGTTATGTGTTGAAAGTCATGAAAGACAGAAAAAGGAATATTATAACACTGTGGTCGTGGTATTTTGTTACATAGAGTCCTAATGGCTACTTTGTACATAATTCTTAATGTCGAGTACACCAAAATACTATAATACGTGATAAGACAAATGAGTACCAGTTACCCAAATTTACATTTTGATTTTTTCTTATTATTTGTACAAGTTAATGCCAGTTATAGAATTAGATGCTTGCCAAATAAACCTTTGTGTTTATGTATGTATGTATGTATGTGTATATAAATATTTCAGATTTTGATAGAATGCATAAAAATAGAAGTCAATTTTAATCTTAGCACATCCTTTCTGAGAAAGCTAAAAACAGTATATTTAATGCCCTATGAGTAAAATATATTTAACTCCCCAACCTGAATATGTACAGTTAATTTTACTGATCCATAAGAACCGGCTTTATTGTGGCAAAATGATAGTTTTATTATAGTATTTTAGTAAACTTAACTTTAAATATTAAAAATATTATAAACTCAAAAATATATACTTTATTATACACAGAGGGAGGCTGCATATTAATAAGTTGAAGGCCATCGAAGTGAATAATTTCATATTCAAATTTTCAGATTTAGTCTATTCATTAAAATATAACCCATCTCAAAATCAGCTACTAATATTTATATTCACAAGCTACTTAGAATACTGTAATATTTGTGCTAAAGGAACCAAGAATCTAATTAATATAATTAAATTAATTTGCATTTGAGTAAATTGAATTAATTGTATAATTCATCACATTTTCAGTTATTTTAATACTGATTTTTTTAATTTAATGAATGAATGAATGAAAAGAGGATGTTTACAGATACACAATTCCATGTTCAAGAACTTGTTTTAATAGTATATGACAACATTCTCATTACACAGACTAATCAAACTAATTTATACTTAAGTTTTCTTATGAAAATGAAGAATACTGATAAATTAGATTGATTTTGGTTTAACAGTTATCTAAGAGTGATCTAGTCCCCTCATAACATGTTTTCTTTTAATCCTCATTACAGTCCTTTGAGGTATTATTACAAATAGTATATTCTTATGAAAGACAACTTTGTCATACTATTTTTGCTTAAGCACTGTTATTTGAATGTTCACTGAATATCACCGTTTTGCTTTTATAGTTCGAAAATTTTATTTCTTGCCCCTTATTTTTGGAACCATTCCACTTATGCTTAAAAAGGCTATCCAATTCACACTATATTACTTCTTCTCTAACTTTTCTACTTTGAAAAGCCTTTGAGGAATCTTCAAAAGCAACCCATAGCATCCTTTAAAAAGTGAGTATGAGACAATCAACTAATTAATTGTGAACTCCTATGTGAAAATTTTAACAGTACGACATGCTTTAAGAAAACAGGTTGTAATTGAAGTGATATGAATATTGATTTGACAGACTACAATATATCAATAGTATTCTTCACTAAAATGATTGTATATAACACTTGCATGATCTTTTAAAATTATAGATGACTGCCTTTCAATTATACCATCTGGACATTAGAGGGAAGATTATATTTCTCAAAATATTCTCGGAAATCCTTATTTTGAATTATACTTGAAATTGATGACAAATATTTTGGACCCTTCAGGAATTATCTTATTTTTCAAACAGCTATAACTCCTCTAGAATTAAGTCCGATGAAAAACACTGTCTTATTCTTTTTAAAATATGGTAATTACTATTTTCCCTAGACTAAAAAATTGATACCGAAGGTAATTTCAAAAGAGAATTGTAAGGTTAAAATACCAGAAATAGCATATATGCAAAATTATTGTGTCAATCTTATTCTCATTTAAAATACTAAGAGAAAATGATTTTATATAATTTAAAACTTGGTTTAATTTGAGAATACACAAACTGTTAATAATGAATGACAAAATACAGAGGATAATCAATTTTATCCATTTACCCTTCTATTACAAATGAGAAGATGTTGGTTATATATCCTAGAAAATTAATCAAACCAGTTTTTGTCTTTTTTTTTTTTTTTTAAGCTTTGAGGTGGAGCTGAAAATTCACGACAGTCACAAATTAAATTATTCTGGAATTAAGATGTTCTCTTCCAGGTCAAAAGATTCCTGTGACTTACAAAGGGTGTAGATTAAATAGAGGAGTCATTTTGAGTATAAATAATACTATCTCCATACAAAATTTGTTTCTTTCAAATATGAAGCCTTCCACCAACTACCTGTATGACTCATCTGGGGACTTCTGCTCTATACTCTAAGTGGCTTAGTCACTGCCAATATATTTCCATATGAGGGATGGTGTTTACTAAGAAAGTATAGAAACAATAACTGATCTTCACAGACTTAGAAGTGCAGTAATGGCACAGTTCTTCAATCACATGGCAGTCTAGGTGAATACAAGATAATAACAGGCCCCAGTGTCCATGACGCCTACATGAACATCCACACGTTCCAATTACTGTTACTTGAAAGGAGCAAGCAAAAACAGAACCACCTTTTCAGAAGACTGAAACAATATTAGCAAGACCTTTAGTACTATTTTATGATACTCTTAGTTTTTTAAGATAACATTATTCATTAAACTAAAATTTACATATAATTTCATTTGATCTAATGACCAATGTTCACTAAATCCAATCTGATTATTTGCCTATCTCATAACCTAGTAGTTTTAAAGTCTGATCTTTGAATTGAGACAAAATAAACACGAAATCTTTATAGTCCATTTAAAATCTTTGTCGTTTTAATAAAATTTTAGAAATATCTTTTAAATGCCTTTCTACCTCTAGGGAGAAATCAAGTAAGATTTTATCCACGAAGTCAAATGCCAAATGATTAAAATATCCTCATCTCAAATTCCAGACCTCCATTTTTTTTCCAGTTGTCAATCCCTTTCTAATTTGCTGTGAACAGTGCTGTCAGTCTGTTTTGGAAACTATTTTAATTTAAGATTATCTCTCTTCAACCTTTGAATGGCCTGTCATTCGTTATATCCATCATAAATGCTAGCCAAGTACACTTCTGATTTCCAGCTGTCAATTTATAGAGGCACTGAATTTTTCACACATTCTTTTTCACGTCTTCCCTCTGGCCTCTGGCTTTCCTTTTAATTTTTTTTTTAAACAGTAAATTTTTATTTGTATTCCCTACTAAACAGTAAGAAAAAATAAAGCAATAACTGGATTTTTAACAAATCCCTGAATATTCTTATTCCATAATGGACTAAAAAAAATCACAATATTTTCTTTATACATTGTGCCTAGGTAAGTGTGAAAACCAAATGGAAATGAAGAAAATCTAGTATTGTTATAAAATACTTGAGGTCCTTCTTAAGAAAAGGTACTGAGAAATATCAGCTCTGAGAAGTACTTGTGGAAAAATATAAGATATGATATTCCTTTTTGACTTATGTGCACACACTAGACAGTGTGCTGGGATTTATGTGATCTGCATGTGGGCATTGTTCTCCTAATTAGATAGAAAACTTGGGTTCAATACCAAGATTAACCATATATGCTGGCACAGATTCTTAAAAACTTCAAGTACTCTTAACTCACTGAATGTCCTCCATGAGGCTCTCCTAAGAACAGCAGAACTTCCACTGGCTTTTTCTTATGTATTTGGCCAAATATACAACATGAAATAAATTTGTAATGAAATACAGTATAAGAGATACAGAGTAAAACATTAAAAACTATCCAACATTTTATGCCCTGATTTTGGCTGACTTAGTAGTGTCTGCTAAGGCTGGCATGAAGCATGTAAGATTCCATCATTCTCCTGTAGTACTCCAGGTAGTTCTGGGGAGCAAATCCAAAATGTTCCCAGGGCCATGGAAGGAATAGGCAGTAAGTTTTCACATACAACAGATGTAGGTTGCCTGGGTCAAAGGAACCAGAGAAAAACAGAACTCCAAAAAAGAGTCAGCATAAACTAGCTACAAGGCCCACCATCTACCCAGCCCTGCCCTAAGTTATCCAGACAGGTAACAACCAACCATCCTTGTTCTTCCCTTCCTGTCTGCTTCTCCCTACTTTAGGTAATATTCAAACAGCAGCTATTAAATGCCCAGCCTGCACTGAAGGCTTCCATTAGCTCTTCTTTAAGGTAGGGAAGAGGAGTTAACACTAACTCAAATTTGGAAATTTCACTATTACAATGAAAATAAGCTTTTAAATTTCTTTTTGAGAGAGAGAGAGAGAGAGAGACTCGCTCTGTCACCCAGGCTGGAACGCAGTGGCGCCATCTCAGTTCACTGCAACCTCCACCTCCTGGGTTCAAGCTATTCTCTTGCCTCAGCCTCCCGAGTAACTGGGATTAGAGGCACATACCACCACACCTGGCTAAGTTCTGTATTTTTAGTAGAGGCAGGGTTTCACCCTGTTGGCCAGGCTGCTCTTGGACTCCTAACCTCAGATGATCCGCCCTCTTCTCCCTCCCAAAGTGCTGGGATTATAGGTGTTAGCGTCCGTGCCTAGCCAGAATTTCTTAATTGAGACATTTTTATTGAGATTATTTTTATGTCTAAAGGTAATCTAGATCATTTTGTTATTTTGAATCTCTAGGAAAGTCATCCTTATCCAGGGTCACTCACTGAAAAGGTTTAATAGGCTATCAAAATAAAGTTGGATTTTCACAATAAACCACATGTCACATTTGTACAAAGTGATTCACACAGAAACAAAAATGAGTTATAAATGGTATCAAATTTAGAATATGCCAACTTCTTAATATACAGCTATCTGAAAAGGTGATTATGTGAATTAACTGAAACACACACTTGTGAGAGGTAAACATTACATAGTCACATACATATATGAAAAATAATGGGTAAAACAAATTTTGTTTATTTCTAGCAGAATTTCTTTGACATTTTAAGGGTTAATGTGTACTATGAACCTCCAAAGAAGTAGTTATAAATATAGCTACTTACAGATATCCTCATATCTGCACATACTCAGTGAAAGAGAAGGATTCCTCTTCGTCGTAGAAGGCCACCGACCCTTTCAGACTGAGGCCTCTTTTGTGACCCCATTTAATCCTAATTACTTCTTAAAGTCCCTGCCTCCAAGTGTCATATCACATTGGAGGTTAGAGCTTCAACATATAAATTGGGGATGGAGGGAACACAATTCAGTCTAAAGCAATTTACAACATCTATAAAGCTATTACTAACTGGTCTGTTGTTCTGTAATCTGAAATGAATTTAAAATCTAATATCTATATGATCATAAGAATACTGTATCTTTGGCATTTGGGTTGATAAGTCGTCCATATTCTCTTATCAGAAAATCAACAGTATATTGTTCTCTATGAATATGAATGTATTACATGAATATTATTTTAAAAAATAGTGAAAGTAAAGGCCAACGTTATCTCAGAAGCAGAATTGCTTCTCTTTGTGCCAAACTTATTAATTATGATCAAATTACCCTAGCCTAAAATTTACATTCCCTACCTCAGGCTTGTCGTCAATGTCTTATGATGTTCTTACCATTTCCTTGCTCACTCCTAATGAGAAACAATGTTAATTATGTAAGCTAATCACTTTTTACAATATATGATCACTTTGTTACAGAATCAATTGTACTTTTTAAAAAGTGCCCTTTCTTAGCACTTAATCAGATTTCTAGTTGCATGATTCAGAATCAAGACTTTATAATTTAAACAGCACTTTAAAAGAAAAAAAGAAAAGCTACTCTGTTAATATCAGAACCATGACATTTTACCGACAGTTCTTTAAAAACATTCACTTTTTTAGTCATTTAACAAACAACTCTACATATTATATAATGATGTACTTTCCAGAATTAAAGAACCCTTTTTTTTTCTTTTTTGTAAATCATCTGGTTTAAAAAAATCAATAAACACAAAACTTAAGAATGCTCTACTGATGAAAACTCTTTTATGATTCTGTCGTGATCCAGATTCACATTTGTGAAAAATACCAAGCATAGAAAAAAATTACCCTGAAAAATACCACTGGGTTGGAAATGTAGTGCATTTTTCAGCTCTTCATCAGAGCATAATGTATGTTAGGAAATTCGTCACGGTGAGGATATTCACGTACGGCAGCTCAGGTAAGTCATGTCCCATAAGACTAATCAGCAACTTTAACAAGAATGAGTCACCATCCGGTAAAACTTAGAACAATTAAGCCTGTTTTGATTTCTACCATGGCAATAATGAAACTATCAAGTAAAAATACGTTGTGGAATTATTTGATTGTTGTTCATGAAACAAATTTGGTATAGTTTAGATTTGAGGAACATGGTAATATTTTGAATTAGTGAGAAAAATTGTTCTCCTTTATTCATCTTAACTTTGCTATTTGGGGATTTAAAAAATAGGAAGATGGAAGCATTTCCTATTAGATAGATTCCTTACATTAGTTACTGCATGCAATCCTCACTGCAACCTAGTAAGGTATATTCACCTCCTTTGATTGTAAAGAAGTTGAATATGTAATTCAGTGATAAAGCCAGGACTTGCATCCACTTCTGTTAGATTCTATGTTCTTGTCCATGACCCATAGTTGAACCTTGATGATGTGAATGACATCACTTTTAACCCCAGGATTGTACATGTTTAAAATTCTAGCATTTGAAGGCTCAGATTTTTTAGTATAAATATGTTATTTCGGCCCACCTGTCTATCACACCTCCTATTCTTACACCTTTTATGCCCATTCTCATCAACAAAGTATCCCATGTCCACAACTTTTTCATAGAGAGAAAAAGATTACATAATTCTTCCTCCAGAAAACATCCCACAGCTTTCCATTTATGTTATGGATTGGATGTCTGTATACTCCCAAAATTCATATGTTAAAGCCCTAACCACCAATGTGATAGTATCAGGAGATGGGGTCTTTGGGAGGTAATTTCCATGAGGTCATGAGGATAGGGCACCTACAATAGGATTAATGGCCTCATAAGGAAAGGAAGATAAAACAGCCTGCTCTCTCCCTCTGCTGGTGCAGAACAGGTGATGTGAGGACACACTGAGAAGACCCAGGAAGAAAATTCTTACTGGGCACCAACCTGCACCTCAATCTTGGACTTCCTAGCTTCCAAAACTGTAAGAAATACATGCCTGTTATTTTAGCCTATCTGTCTGTGGTATTTTGCTATTGCAGTCTGAGATAATTAAGACAATCTCAAAGTAAATATCAAAGTCTTTGCAATCGTCCATAGGGCTGTGGCTGACATGGCATCTGCTGCTACTCCTGCTCCCCGTTCCCTTGCTAACTCTGCTCTGGCCACACTGGTCTCCCTGTTGATTATGAGCCCACCATGCTCCTGCCTGAAGATCTTTGAGCTTTCTGTTTCCATGGCCACAACCTTCTTACCCAGGTGATTTTTATGGCTCTTGTGCTCACAAACTACAGACTTCAATTACAATACTGCCTTAGCCAAAAGGCCTTCTCTATCGACCCATTATAAAATACCACTCTTCTCTCTTATCCCAGGAACTATCTTTAACCTCTTCTCTACTTTATTTTTATCAAGAGCATTCATTACACTATGACATATACTATTATTTTAATTGTTTGTTTTACACTCCACTATCCTCCAATAGAATGCGGGCTCCATGAGTACAGAGATTTTTGACCATTTAGTCAGTGCTGTATTTCCATTATCTGGAAAAGTACATGACATGCTAGGTCCTTAATAAGTATTTGCTAAATGAAGAAATGTGTTAAAGGCAAAATAAAGACAACATTTACATTTTTCATTTCTATGATATATATTTTAACATACATATATATTTGAAGCCAGTTTGTTTTAATTAATTAAATTTCACTTGATGATTGACTGCCTCTGAGGTAATTAAATGATAATACCGTGTCTAAAAAAGCTATTTTCCCAGTTATGATTAACTTTTCCTTGATATATATATATATATTCCTTTGAAACAGGGTCTCACTCTGTCACTCAGACTGGAGTGCAGTGGCATGATCATAGCTCACTGAAACTTCTGCCTCCTGGGCTCAAGTGAACCTCCAACCTCTGCCTTCCAAGGAGCTGGGACTATAGGCGCATGACACCACCCAAGGCTGTTTTTAAAATTTGTTTAGAGAAACAGAGTTTCACTATGTTGCCCAGCCCGGTCCCTAACTCCTGGGCTCAATTGATCTGCCCACTTTGGTCTCCCAAAGTGCTGGGATTACAGGCATGAGCCACCACACGAGCAGGAGATTTCTATTCCAACAAAGATAGTCAAAAGATACTCTGCTAAAGGTATACTACCCTCACTGTACTTGGAGTAACAACAAAATGGGCTGTTTACAACAGCTAAATGTAAATTATTAGTAAGTGGTGGATCTGTGTTGGAACAGATTAGTTACTAAAATTTACGGGAGATTATGCAATTGTCAGCAAAGACTGCACGCACCTTTTTCCTCTGCAATTTTGACACTGACATCACCTAAGATACAGTAGCTATATCTTTTAAGATAACACAACTGAATATCAAGCTAAGTTACAAGGATAATTGATTTTTAGCTTAAATTACAAAAATGAAGTACTTTTAGTAAAGCATATGAGACATCAAAAGATAATATAACTCATGAAAATTGTCTTCTTTTATCAAAATGAAGATATCTTCATGATAAAAATGTTAGGTATTTTTACTTCTAAAATGTAAATAATAATTGCCTTACTTAAATTATGGGGTAAGTATAAGGACAAAAGTATCTGGTCCCTAAAAGCTTTATGGAAGTTGGGGTTCCTTCCTATTATTTTCCCTTATTAATGTTATTCTTACAGAAATATAATTATATAAAGAAATATCAGTACAAATTGCCATTTAAAATGACTATAGAATATTCTATGAAAACAGCCCTACATTGAGTCTAAAGTGATTCAAAAATTAATAAAGTTCTGTGATTAAAAACAAATTAAGTCAGAATATTCAGCCCTTGTTTTTACTAAGTTATATGCTTGTCTTCTATATTCCTAAGCAGATAAATTAGATCTGAAAATTAAGTATGGTTTGGGTGTCCTCTAAAAGAAAAGGAGCAACCAGTGAAATTCTCAAAAATGGAAATTTTGAGATGGGGCTCTAATTAAATACAGTATTTAAAACTTTAAATATATCACTGAGCAGAAATAATCACATTTCAATTCAAGGGACTTTATTATTTTTTTTTTTTTTAAATTTATTTATTATTATTATACTTTAAGTTGTAGGGTACATGTGCATAACGTGCAGGTTTGTTACATATGTATACTTGTGCCATGTTGCTGTGCTGCACCCATCAACTCGTCATTTACATCAGGTATAACTCCCAATGCAATCCCTCCCCCCTCCCCCCTCCCCCCTCCCCATGATAGGCCCCGGTGTGTGATGTTCCCCTTCCTGAGTCCGAGTGATCTCATTGTTCAGTTCCCACCTATGAGTGAGAACATGCGGTGTTTGGTTTTCTGTTCTTGTGATAGTTTGCTAAGAATGATGGATTCCAGCTGCATCCAAAGAGGATGTGGAGAAATAGGAACACTTTTACACTGTTGGTGGGATTGTAAACTAGTTCAACCATTATGGAAAACAGTATGGCGATTACTCAAGGATCTAGAACTAGATGTACCATATGACCCAGCCATCCCATTACTGGGTATATACCCAAAGGATTATAAATTATGCTGCTATAAAGACACATGCACACGTATGTTTATTGCAGCACTATTCACAATAGCAAAGACTTGGAATCAACCCAAATGTCCATCAGTGACAGATTGGATTAGGAAAATGTGGCACATATACATCAAGGGACTTTAAAAAGTAATCATCTTTGTGAAATTAGAACACGAGGTTTCTTATAAGAGTACAGCTACACAACTGTCTTAAAATGAAAAAGGTTGTTTCCTTCAGTTAAGCTTTCAATTAAAGTGCACTTTCATATTCATTAAACTCAGAAGCCTAGAACAATCCTCTAAATCGGATATGTTCCCACACACCGCATGAAGAATGCCGGTAATTATTAAATTTTCCAGATCTTGTGGACATTTCTGATTTTATTCCTGTCATTTATTCATGCAGCTTATAATACTGGATATGAATTTTAAAGAAGTACAGGCCGGGAAAGGTTAGAGTCTTACTGATGAGATTTCAGCAAAGAGGAAGATGCCAATATTAAGATGAATGGGACTAAATAAATAATCCAAAGACAGAGCTTCTTTTTACTTTTAATTATGACATATCCCAAAGAATGCCTATAACTTCTGAAAACATATTATTTTATTGATTCTTGAAATAAGTTGTATTCTCTGAGACTATTAAAATTATCTGTAGCTATTTACAAATAGTTTATTTTAAATTGGAAAGAAAAACATTGTTTATACAAATTTAAAACTGTACCATACTAAGATATATGTATACCTATGTAAACATTTTTTTTTAATTCTTAAAAAAATTTGTTCAAATTTGTGAGTCAGATTTCATATTTGTTCTAGCATACAATAGATGGATGCTTTAGTTATAAAGTGATTTCAACTAAGGAAAGGAAGAAAAAGAGTAACAGAATGCAGATTTTAATGCAAAGTAAGTATCTTACTGCCTCCTGTGTACAATTCTGGCTCACAACTAATCAAACAATAATCTATAAACTTGTCCAGACAATCTGTCTTGACTACCAATACTAGACATAGGACACTAAAGTAAAGACGGCTGGCGTGGGGGCTCACGTCTTTAATCCCAGCACTTTGGAAGGCCAAGGCGGGTGGATCATGAGGTCAGGAGTTTGAGATCAGCCTGGCCGACATGGTGAAACCCTGTCTCTACTAAATGCAAAAAACAAACAAAAAAATTAGCTGGGCATGGTGGCGCATGCCTGTAATCCTAGCTACTCAGGATAATTGCTTGAACCCGGGAGGCAGAGGTAGCAGTGAGCTTAGATCGCACCACTGCACTCCAGCCTGGGTGAGGGAGTCAGAAAGTAAAGAGAAAGCAGCTAGTGTTCTGGCCACACCACATTTATTTCCGGCACAGTGGTTTTTGCTTTAATCTCTTTTACACATCAATCTTCCATGTAAATACATATTGTAAACAAAATGTTCATAGATTAAAGCTATTAGAAAATCACTGACTTAAAATATCTTGTCGACATTTATAAATTATTAAATTTAGAAATAAAAAAGCCTCCCAGATATCAACAATACAAAACCCAATCATAAAAGGTTTCTAATAAATGAGCAACATTCAAGTTGGCTTCAGTTTTCTTCAACACAGTAATGCAGGCTGAAAAGCAGTGCCATAATGTACAGAGTACTGACAAAAAATATTTTGACTCAAAGCTTCTATACCCAGCGAGTTTTTCTTCCAATTTATCAATAGAAAGATACAGAACGAGATTATTATTTTGTTGACATATCCAACAAACAACAGGTGATAGATCTGAAACTAAAGTGGAAGATGTATTATTCAAAAATTGAGAAACATAACCATATAGCTTAGCATTGTCTGAATAGTTATAATAATGACAAAAACAATTACAAATATCAAAAATAGCTATAGAAAAAATAACACAATGGTCAAAGAAAAATTATTAATATATGAATCCAAATCCCAAATGATTCTAAAAAGGGCTTGGAATTAATAGTCTGAGTTGGAGTGTAAAAAGTTAAATTATGTTTAAGGCTCATGTAAGAAACTACATATATATACACACAAATATATATATACATACAAATATATATATACACACATACAACGTTTTGTTTCTATTATACATAATTATAGGTTTAAAGTCATCAAAGAATTGATAGAATGAAAACAGTGGCACTTTTAAAACACTTAAAAGGAGAAATGAAATAAAATAATTTGATCAAAGACAAAATCTGTTACAAAAAGAATCATACATGCATTAAAAAATTGTTTATAAAAACCAATAATCTCAAAGTGAATTAAAAAAAAGTCATTCACAATGTGAGTCCTTTACTTAATCTTGTGAGTCTAAATAAACTTTAACTGTAAATAATAACAACAACAAACACTTATAGAGCACTTACTATGAGCCTGGCACTATTATGAGAACTTAAATACATTAAACTTGCTTTATCCTCAAAGGACATTTCAGGATACTAATCTTATCTCCATTTTACAGATGAGAGAATGCCTACTCAGAAAGTTGCAGGATTTGCCCGAGGAAATAATACTGCTAAAATTTACATTTGACCACAGGTAGTCTGGTTCCAGAACCCAGGCCATCTGGATAATCTGGATTCCAAATACACTCTACCACCTCCCAAAAGGAATATAAGAAACATGTTCTTTACAATCTCAAGCAGTTCTTTTCCCTTATCCTTTACTATATGAGAAGGCAGGGAACAAGGTGCAGGATGGGGTGGAGGGATGGGTTAAAGAATAAATAATATGGAACACCAGGGATATGACTGAACAAACACCCTGGTTCTGGCCACAGTTAATTCTCAGACACAATAGAGTGGTCCTTTGGAAAATTCCTAGTTAGAATTCTCAGGCTTTGCTCTGATTAATGCAAAGCGTGTCTCTAAAAAACAACACCTGCGCAAGCTTCCTCCACTATTTTCCTAAACACTTTTTCCCCCATCCCTTTCTCACAGGGAAGCCTTCCCAACCAAGATTTCCAGTCACTACTTTTCTAGTTTCTAAGGTCTCTTCCTTTTACCCAAGCACTTCTTTTGGCTGGAAGCCCACAATACATTGAGAGGAAGGTACTTTTTACCTATATCCTAGGGTAAGGCAGAGAAACATACACAGAAGGGGAGGGAAAAAGAGAGAGAGACTGACAGACATGAGAAGAAGTCATAAGAACTGGAAAGAATCTAAAACATACAATTTTCTCCCTTTACCCATTTATGCAAGAATATTTTTGCATGTCCGTGTAATATAGCTGCACAGTTTTGACTTTTGACAAATATATCTATATACTTTGTAAGTTATGGATGGCAACTGGGAAAGCAGAATTACTTACTAAACATTAAGTTAGAAGGACCACTCCACGGATGCAGGCTGTCCTATGAATATTCGTTTAGTGAGGCTATATTGACATAAATTGTTCATGAAAATCAGATTGATTCTTTCACATAAATCAGAGTTTACCACAGACGCTTATATGACAAACAAAACAATGTCACATTTGCTCTTTTTTCCCCTCAAACATGGGAAACATAAGACAGGCAACAGCATGGTATTCCAACAGATGTTAACATTCTTTTACTTACAGCCCTCATAGATGTCAGTAGGAATATGGACTGCTGCATGCTGATAAGATATTTGTCGTCCAAAATTAGCATCTTCAATGAAAACGGGTTTTATCCTCTGGCTGCCTGGCTCACTGTCATTTTTCTCAGGCTATATAGAAAAGAGAGAATACACAGAATATTATAATTTTTGCTAACATAAATATTTCCACATGCACTTCTTTATTTGCCAAATGCATTTTTTTCAAAAAATATATCTACGAGAATTGTTTAAAATATAGTACCTTAATAGCATTGGATACACAAATTTCCATTCCGGTATTAGCAATCACAGTATATCTTTATTGTATTATTCACATTATAACTAACTGCTCTCCTGATTTCCTCAATGTTGGAGTCATTCAGGATCATCTTTGGGGGACAAGGGAGATCTGACTTCCACACATATAATACTTATCAAGATGTAAACTTAAAGAATTGGATAGGCCAGGCCCAGTGGCTCATGTCAGTAATCCCAGCACTTTGGGAGGAAGAGGTAGGCAGATGGCTTGAGCCCAGGAGTTTTAGACCAGCCCAGGCAACATGGTAAACCCTTGTTTCTATGAAAAATAACAGAAAATTAGCTGGACAAGGCAGCACAGGCCTGTAGACATACGAGGCTTTAGGTGGAAAGACCGCTTGTGTCTGGGAGGTTAAGGCTGCAGTGAGCCATGATCACATCACCACACTCTAGCCTGGGCAACAAAGTGAGATGCTGTCTCAAATAAATAAATAAACAAGCAGACAAATAAATAAATAAAATAATAAGAAACTGGATAGGTGCCTTTTAAATACAACCTAACTAATATTATCAACTTGAAATAAATTTCACAATTTATGTAACTAAATTTATATTGGGTAGTTGAAGATGATTCTTTGACAAATAACGGTACGCATGACAGAAATAATATGGCAATGAAGGATTATTTCAAATCTCATCCTCTTGCTTTTTGCATGTTTTTCAGGTATACCAATTTTTGTCTTAAAAAAGAAAGTATACTAGGAAAGGAGTGATCTATTTAAACTATAAACACAATCAAATCGTAATTCAACCAATTTGTCTCTTGAGGTAGGAATGAAGATCCAATCAATAATGATTCAAGAAAACCCCTCGGGAGTCTAAAGTCAAAGATTAATTTTCTATCTATTGGAACTATACATTTGATACTGAATTACCTTGTTGCCTTCCCTGGTAACAAACTAAGAATTTCATTCATTTATCCGAAATGCATCTATAACATTTTTTGACATTTGTGTTAAACTTTTTTTGTTCAAAATATATTTTAACTCTACCCTAACTGTATTTGTTTTTAAATGATATGAAGTTTAAAAATTATGAGTTAAGCAAAAGTGAAAAGAGAAAAAAACCTATTTGTTTTGGGTGGAAACAGGTAGAAGGAGAAATGAATGCATGTATACGTAGCAAGTGTTACCAGTATTATTCCTGGCTTTTCAATTTTAAGAAATAATTTGTGCTTTCTTGTTTTTACAATAATACAATGAGAACGTATTATATTTGTGATCAGAATAAAACTATTGAGGTTTAAGTCTTTTCTATTAATATTATAAAGCATTACATGCTTGTCTTACATAAAAATTACTTCTGTTTCCTCTGAATCCTCTCACACTTAAAAATTAGCAGTTTTATATACATCTTACGCAGGCTCTTCCTCTTTTAAATAACCATATAAATGGCTTTTAGAAATAACTTTAAAATAATAATGTACTTCTCAACTTCTAAAATCATGTATCAAGAATCCTTAAGGTACAACTGCTAAACATAATTTAAGAACAAATAATAGTGCTATTTCCATGGTTCTCCTTTTGTAGTTTATATAAATTAAAATAATTTCATAAAAATATGAGAATTTCTAAATTGAACTCATTTGTTATCTTTAAGCTACTGGAAACTACTGTTCCTCGTACCACCATACTCCATGTCTTTACTTATCTTTATATATTACGGCAGTATATATTTAATTGAAATACAGTAAATATTACACAAAAAGGAGTTTTTATGAAAAAACCTACTTAACACAGAATGTCTCATGTAGTAATTAACTACCTCAAATAAATTCTCCCTCTGAAACAAAGAACTCCATTTCTTCAGATCACATACAAGAAAGAACATCTATGTCTCCATCCAACTGTTTTTTTTCAAAATATATCTTCTGAAGTCTACAGACCACCATATACAAATGTGTACAGAGAAAATGAGCAAGTGGATTCTAAAATATATTCAAACGCATTTGGTAAAACATAACTGACACATGAAATGCATAATTCTCAGACTATTCTTCTCAATATAATTTCAGCTATTAAATAATAGATTAGATTACTCAGAGACAGAGATACAAGCTAATGTTGGATGAGGAGGTCATTCAATTTTACAACCAGTGCATATTAGCAAATTTAATTTGGAAAGTCACAATGATAATTATTCGACAGGTACAAAAACCTCTTGCAAATTTAACATATTTATCTCACCCTTAGAATCGATATTTATAAAAAGCATTGATTTTTAATATTTTGTTCTCTTTTTCATGTTATTAACTTAAAAAATATTCCTACTTATAGCAAAATATTCAAAAATTAAAGTCTGTATATTTTTACCTAAATTGCAATGGAAACTTACTTAACTATTTTGCACAATTCAGATTTGCAAACTGATAAACTTTACTTGCAATCATACTATGGCTATAATTATGTCCCCAGTTCTGTATTATTTCTGTGTGCCACAAAGTTGTAAAAGAATTAGTTGATATAGAATAAAGTGGCTCACTAAAACTCTCTACGGAAATATCACACTTTGTATTTCTATCTCACAAGTAAAGGAGTTAGATCAACAGTCTTGGCTAGGCCCAGTGGCTTATGCCTGTAATCCCATCACTTTGGGAGACCTAGGCTGGACAACTGCTTGACGCCAGGAGATTAAGAACATCCTGGACAACATAGTGAGGCCCTCATCTCTACGAAAAATTTAAAAATAAGCCTGGCATGGTGGCATGCTCCTATATTTCCAGCTATGCAGGAGGCTGAGGCAGGAAGGCCTTGAGCCCATGAGTTTCAGGCTGCAATGAGCTATGATCACACTACTCCACTCTAGCCTGGATGACAGAATGAGACTGTGCGCGCACATGCTTCTGTCTGTGTGTAGGTTCCTGTGTGAAGAAACAAGACTTGCATGCGATTCTCCAATATGTATGTATGTATATATGCATGTATATTTTCAAATTTCAATCTCTAAATACATCCTGGTTTTTTGTAGTTTTTTACAGTTGTTATTTACATTAGGGCCTGCAACTTTTATAACATAGATATTACTGATTTCAGAATTTTTTTAAGTCTCACATATTATTCTCAGTATCAATTTTGGATATGTAATATGACTTAAGGCATGGCATTATAGTCCAATATAAAGCATTATCAAAGAGAGGATGCGTTATATATATTTTTTATTATATTTAAGTTCTAGGGTATATGTGCACAACGTGCAGGTTTGCTACGTATGTAAACACATGCCATGTTCCTGTGCTGCACCTACTAACTCGTCATTTACATTAGGTATATCTCCTAATGCTATCCCTCTCCCCTCCTCCCTCCCCACAATAGGCCCCAGTGTGTGATGTTCCCCTTCCCAAGTCCAAGTGATCTCATTGTTCAATTCCCACCTATGAGTGAGAACACGCGGTGTTTGGTTTTCTGTTCTTGCGATAGTTTGCTGAGAATGATGGTTTCCAGCTGCATCCATGTCCCTACAAAGGACACAAACTCCTCCTTTTTTATGGCTGCATAGTATTCCATGGTGTATCGGTGCCACATTTTCTTAATCCAGTCTGTCACTGATGGACATTTGGGTTGATTCCAAGTCTTTGCTATTGTGAATAGTGCCGCAATAAACATACGTGTGCATGTGTCTTTATAGCAGCATGATTTATAATCCTTTGGGTATATACCCAGTAATGGGATGGCTGGGTCAAATGGTATTTCTACTTCTAGATCCTTGAGGAATCGTCACACTGTTTTCCACAATGGTTGAACTAGTTTACAGTCCCACCAACAGTATGAAAGTGTTCCTATTTCTCCACATCTTCTCCAGCACCTGTTGTTTCCTGATTTTTTAATGATTGCCATTCTAACTGGTGTGAGATGGTATCTCATTGTGGTTTTCATTTGCATTTCTCTGATGGCCAGTGATGATGAGCATTTTTTCATGTGTCTGTTGGCTGTATGAATGTCTTCTTTTGAGAAATGTCTGTTCATATCCTTTGCCCACTTTTTGATGGGGTTGTTTTTTTCTTGTAAATTTGTTTGAGTTCTTTGTAGGTTCTGGATACTAGCCCTTTGTCAGATGAGTAGATTGCAAAAATTATCTCCCATTCTGTAGGTTGCCTGTTCACTCTGATGGTAGTTTCTTTGGCTGTGCGGAAACTCTTTAGTTTAATTAGATCCCATTTCTCAAATTTGGCTTTTGTTGCTGTTGCTTTTGGTATTTTTGACATGAAGTCCTTGCCCATGCCTATGTCCTGAATGGTATTACCTAGGTTTTCTTCTAGGGTTTTTATGGTTTTAGGTCTAACATTTAAGTCTCTAATCCATCTTGAATTAATTTTCGTATAAGGAGTAAGGAAAGGATCCAGTTTCAGCTTTCTATTTATGGCTAGCCAATTTTCCCAACACCATTTATTAAATAGAGAATCCTTCCCCCTTTTCTTGTTTTTCTCAGGTTTGTCAAAGATCGGATGGCTGTAGATGTGTGGTATTATTTCTGAGGGCTCTGTTCTGTTCCATTGGTCTATCTCTGTTTTGGTACCAGTACCATGCTGTTTTGGTTACTGTAGCCTTGTAGTATAGTTTGAAGTCAGGTAGCGTGATGCCTCTAGCTTTGTTCTTTTGGCTTAGGATTGTCTTGGCAATGCAGACTCTTTTTTGGTTCTATAAGAACTTTAAAGCAGTTTTTTCCAATTCTGTGAAGAAAGTCATTGGTAGCTTAATGGGGATGGCATTGAATCTATAAATTACCTTGGGCAGTACGGCCATTTTCACAATATTGATTCTTCCTATCCATGAGCATGGTATGTTCTTCCATTTGTTTGTGTCCCCTTTTATTTCACTGAGCAGTAGTTTGTAGTTCTTGAAGAGGTCCTTTACATCCCTTGTAAGTTGGATTCCTAGGTATTTTATTCTCTTTGAAGCTATTGTGAATGGAAGTTCATTCATGATTTGGCTCTCTCTTTGTTATTGGTGTATAAGAATGCTTGTGATCTTTGCACATTGATTTTGTATCCTGACGCTTTGCTGAAGTTGCTTATCAGCTTAAGGAGATTTTGGGCTGAGACCATAGGGTTTTCTAAATATACAATCATGTCATCTGCAAACAGGAACAATTTGACTTCTTCTTTTCCTAACTGAATACCCTTGATTTCTTTCTCTTGCCTGATTGCCCTAGCCAGAACTTCCAACACTATGTTGAATAGGAGTGGTGAGAGAGGGCATCCCTGTCTTATGCCAGTTTTCAAAGGGAATGCTTTCAGTTTTTACGCATTCAGTATGATATTGGCTGTGGGTTTGTCATAAATAGCTCTTATGATTTTGAGATACGTTCCATCAGTACCAAATTTATTGAGAGTTTTTAGCATGAAGGGCTGTTGAATTTTCTCAAAGGCCTTTTCTGCATCTACTGAGATAATCATGTGGTTTTGTCTTTGGTTCTGTTTATATGCTGGATTACGTTTACTGATTTCCATATGTTGAACCAGCCTTGCATCCCAGGGATGAAGCCCACTTGATCATGGTGGATAAGCTTTTTGATGTGCTGCTGGATTCGGTTTGCCAGTAATTTATTGAGAGTTAGACTCCCATACAATCAAAATGGGAGACTTTAACACCCCACTGTCAACATTAGACAGATCAAGGAGACAGAAAGTTAACAAGGATATGCAGGAATTGAACTCAACTCTGCACCAAGCAGACCTAATAGACATCTACAGAACTCTCCACCCCAAATCAACAGAATAGACATTCTTCTCAGCACTACATCGCACTTATTCCAAAACTGACCTCACAGTTGGAAGTAAAGCACTCCTCAGCAAATGTTAAAGAACAGAAATTATAACAAACTGTCTCTCAGACCACAGTGCAATCAAACTAGAACTCAGGATTAAGAAACTCAATCAAAACCACTCAACTACATGGAAACTGAACAACCTGCTCCTGAATGACTACTGGGTACATAACAAAATGAAGGCAGAAATAAAAATATTCTTTGAAACCAATGAGAACAAAGATATAACATACCAGAATCTCTGGGACACATATAAAGCTTTGTGTAGAGGGAAATTTATAGCACTAAATGCCCACAGGAGAAAGCAGGAAAGATCTAAAATTGACACCCTAACATCACAATTAAAAGAACTAGAGAAGCAAGAGCACACACATTCAAAAGCTAGCAGAAGGCAAGAAATAACTAAGATCAGAGCAGAACTGAAGGAGATAGAGACACAAAAAACCCTCCAAAAAATCAATGAATCCAGGACCTGGTTTTTTGAAAAGATCAACAAAATTGATAGACCGCTAGCTAGCAAGACACAATAAAAAATGAAAAGGGGATATCACCACTGAGAGAGAAGAATCAAATAGACACAATAAAAAATGATAAAGGGGATATCACCACTGACCCCACAGAAATACAAACTACCATCAGAGAATACTATAAACACCTCTACGCAAATAATCTAGAAAATCTAGAAGAAATGGATAATTTCCTGGACACTTACACTCCCCCAAGACTAAACCAGGAAGAAGTTGAATCCCTGAATAGACCAATAGCAGGATCTGAAATTGAGGCAATAATTAATAGCCTACCAACCAAAAAAAGTCCAGGACCAGATGGATTCACAGCTGAATTCTACCAGAGGTACAAGGAGGAGCTGGTACCATTCCTTCTGAAACTATTCCAATCAATAGAAAAAGAGGGAATCCTCCCTAACTCATTTTATGAGGCCAATATCATCCTGATACCAAAGTCTGGCAGAGACACAACAAAAAAAGAGAATTTTAGACCAATATCCCTGATGAACATCGATGCAAAAATCCTCAATAAAATACTGGCAATCTGAATCCAGCAGCACATCAAAACGCTTATCCATCATGATGCGTTATATTTAAAGTGGACTTTCATACAGACATCAAGTCTGAATATTCTGGTATACTGGGACACTGGGATCAATATTATGGATTAAAAAGTAATGTTTAGGCCAGGCGTGGTGGCTCACACCTGTAACTCTAGCACTTTGGGAGGCCAAGGCGGGCAGATCACGAGGTCAGGAGTATGAGATCAGCCTGGCCAACATGGTGAAACCCTGTCTCTACTAATAATACAAAAATTAGCTGGGTGTGGTGGTATGCGCCTGTAGTCACAGCTGCTCAGGAGGTTGAGGCAGGAGAATCGCTTGAACCTGGGAGGCAAAGTTTGCAGTGCGCCGAGATTGCGCCACTGAACTCCAGTCTGGTGACAGAGTGAGACTCCGTCTCAAAAAAAAAAAAAAAAAAAAAAAAAAAAAAGAACAAGAATGTTTAAGCATTACTTAAACATTACTTTTTAATATACAGTATTAGATTACTCTGTTACCACTAGTTCAGCATTGGAATTTAAGCATCCTGTGCTGCTCTGCTAATTAAAGATGGTCACCAGGTCTGACTCGCACAGAGGAAAAGCCTTGTGATTTTTTTTTTCATTTTCTTTTGTTTTGAATCAGGATCTTACTCTCTTCCCCAGCCTGGAGTACAGTGGCACAATCATGGCTCATTACATCCTTGAGCTGCCAACCTCCTACCTAAGCCTCCAGAGCGGCTGGGACTACAGGTGCATTCCATCATACCCAGATAGGTTTTTAAATTTCTATTGCTTAGAGCCAGTGTCTTGCTATCTTGACCAGGCTGGTCTCAAACTCCTGGCCTCAAGTAATCCTCCTGCCTGAGCCTCCTGAGTCGCTGAGATTACAGGTGTGAGCCACCACATCCAGCTTGAAAAGCTTCATTTTTGGTAAATCTCTTGGATCAACGAGAAATGAAGACTCAACAGAGTTGCAGGTGATGATGCCCAATTGAAGAATGAATAGAAAGAGGTGTGGAACTTTCATCCAGTCAGAGTTGTTCTAAGTTAGAAGGCCAGGTTGAATATTAATTGATGAATCTAGTACAACGACAATAAGAACATAACTGAGCCTTCTGATTTCATTGATTTAAGCTGCTATTTTCTCCTAGGACTTAGAGAAGTATTTGGTAGATGAACAGATTTAGAAAGAATATGAGTTGGATGACACTGAATATGCACTCCAAGGACTTACACATAACATTTGTACTTTTGTTTTACTGAATCATAACAAATAAAAATTTGAAATTATGTATTTAATGAATAGAAATGTTGTTCTTGCAAAAAACATATAAGCTTAGCTAAAATATTTGATGAAGAACACATTTTATGAATTCAGATGGTTTTGCTAGTTCTTCAGGTAATAAAAAAATGTTGTAACTCCTTAGATTTACTCTGGAAAAACTATAGCATTGATTCTTTAGAAGCAATTTATTTAACATACTCAGAAAAGAAAGTTTTAAAATTAACATGAAAAGTAAATTTATAACATCAGTGGCGAAAAGAAATTTGAAGAAATCTCGTTTTTGAAGATTAGATTCACTGTAAAGTTTTCATGTATTTTTCCACTAATAATTATGATGTATAAAAGAGAAGAAAGAAACAGTCTGAGATACGTAGATTTTGGGGAAAAGTGAAACCACGAAGCAGCTGAAATTGTGCAGTAACAAAAAGAAAGTTAAAAAACACTGTAGGGAATATTTAAACAAAGAACACATACATTTTCCAAATGACAGTCAAAGAAAAATTGGAACTAAATTAAGTTAAAAGGCGATACTGATCCCTGCAATAACTTGTTTATTAAATTTAAAAGACAAAAATGACATTCTTCAAATAAGATGTATTAAAGTTGCTGATGAGGACTATAATGATAGCATTCAAAAGATTTTAAATACAGAACCTGAGGACATCCTTGAAATAAAACTGATGTAATTTTAGTTTGCATGATGAATAAATTTAGTTTGCATGAATGCCCATGAATTGCCTATCACAGGACCTAGCAAGGAGTAAGGAGAGCCACTAACAATACAATACAGTTGAGTATGATAGAAAAGAGTTGGGGGCTGATTTAAATTCCACATGTAGTATGAAGTTTTCAAATATCCAGCATCAGAAAGGGATGTAATACAGTGCTACAAAAGTATACCCATATGTATACATTATGTCTAAATATGTCACGTATATTTTGGGAAGAGAGTGATATTTATCTTCTGCTCAAGGATTGTAAAAGGCACTACGCGATTTTTACAGAGTCTGAAAGTTCAACATAGCACTCCCCATGGAAATCATGTATTACCATGCATTATATTATAAAAGGAAATGTTTTAAATGAGCCATTCTACTTCTAAAAATTTAAAAGAATCTTTTTATATTATGATACACAAATACACTTTTCAAAATATTGCCAGGGCAAATGAGGTTTAAAACAATCACCACCATCTTGAAAAGTACGAAGATCAATGATATTCTCTTGATATCTGAGGCAAAGACTGGCTAAAGTCATACAACCAAGATCTAATTTAAGAGATCAGACGGTAGGACTCCAGGATCCCACCATAAATGCCACTAATCCAGGACGACTAGGAACCCATGTTTAAACCATCTTTGCAAAAGGAGCATGTGCTCAAGTGTGTAAAGCATTAAAAATATATCAGGACAGGCTTGAAAAATTTTGGAAAGCAGCCCCAAAAACATAAGGCAAAATTCTTAGAAGACACTGAGTCCACTCTACCTTTTTGCTGGTTTTATAGTTTCTCCCCCCAGTGATTTCTGAGATGGCTACATTCCATATAGAGATGCACACATTAATTTTAAGATATTCATGGTAAACATCACTCGGAATAGTGGATAAGAACAGCAGAAACTTAGAACTCAAAGTTTAACAAGCTTATACATCACACACATTATATTTTGCCTACAGCAGGAACACTGTAACCTCACAACTGTCAATGATAAAATTAGTTGTATGAAATATAAGCCAAATTCATCAAAATTAAATACGGACAAAATAATGGATAGATGTAATAAATTCAAATTTTCAATCAAAACTGTCTCCAAAATTTTACCCCTAAGTCTCAATTTACAACAGCTCCTTCGGAGGCCCTCTTCTTCCTCACAGGTACCCGCTGCCCAGACAGCACAGCACAGCACAGCGACACAGTGTTCCAGCTCTGGATCATACAGACTGCACTGCGTTCACTTCCCTACTCTGACAAATACAAAATGTGTGGCACTGGACAAGTAGCTTACGCTCATTAAATTTTACTTGTTTTACCTGAAAAATAAAATATGTACCACAAAGGGTTCTCGTGAATTGTAAATGATACATGAAGTTATAGTAATGGCTAGTATATATTATATATACTTATTCTATACTAGGTAGTATGCTTTAAATGCTACCACTCAGTATAGAATAAGCATATGTATATAAGTATATATCATACAATCAGTATATATAAAAGTATATATAATATCTGCTAGCTATTATTACCCAATCCAAACGTATCATATCAAAAATATTTAAACCATTTATTTTAGAAGCAAAAAGAACCAAAGCAATTATGGATACAAAGTAATTAATATTCTACCTTTATGCCATCCTATTCAAGGATTCAATATTGGCCAACATCAAAAATGGAAATAAAGATTGCAAACTATAAGATAATTTGTTAAATTATGAGGCAGAAGAATAGGGTCTAGAGGCAGGGAACCTAAGGCCAATTCATGCTGACTTTCTAGAACTAAATCAAAAGGTAAATCCAACTTTCCATGCCCAAGTAACAAAAGGATCAGAGACTACTTCCTTTGCAAAACCCTCAACCCCCTTCCCACTGCATGGCAGAGGAAAAATGCAAAGTACCTCTGATTGGTCCCCTCCCACAACCAATCAGACTGGTCACAGTCTTTATTTGCATAGGGGTGTAACTTTGTAATTTCACCTCAGCATCTAACTGGTGCCCTCCAGCAGCCAATCAGGCTGATTGCAGGACAAATCTTCTTGTGTAACTTCACTTCAGCGTCTGATTAATCACTTTCTGCTACCAATCAGAATGGTTGCAGGCCACTACTTCATTTACACAGAAAGTAAACCAAGTAAGCAACAGAAACCTCTAGAGGGTATTTAAACTCCAGAAAATTCTATAACTGGAGCTCTTGACCCACTTGCTCAAGCCTGTTCCTACTCTGTGGAGTATACTTCTGTTTCAATAAATCTATGTTTTTCTTTCATTGCTTTCTGCATTTTATCCAATTCTTTGTTCAAAACTCCAGGTGGACACCCTCCACTGGTAACACCTAGACTCTGATTCTTTCTTCAATAATTAGATTTCATCACTGTTTGGTACCTAAGAGTGTAAAACAAAGGGTACATACTATAAGACAGCTTTTTAAAATGCTAGAAAAGAAACCCGGATTTTTCCTTTTTCTTTAATAATTAGATTTCATTGCTGTTTGATGCATATCCCTACTAGCTTATTCTAGAACCAGGTTTATTTATGGCTATAAAGTAAAATATAATCATTAAAGACTGGGCATTGAAAAAGACATTTAGATAGCAGATTATGTTGGAATTAATGTTAATGTAGACAAGACTCTGCTAAGAGGAAAATAAATAGCAACATAAATATGCAAGGGAATTCAGCAGACTAGCCAAATGTCCCAGACAGGACAAATTTTGAACATGATCAATAAAACAAAATGTAGCAAATAAATCAACTCAATTTAATGACATGGGAATTCTAGGTGGAACTTCATTTGAATTTTAGTCAGACAGATCTTCGAATTAGGTTAATAAGGCTTTGTAATGATCTCCTTTCTTTTTTGCTTACTCTGGGAATTAAGAAAATAGCACAGTTTGCGGGCACAACTCAAGTCTTCTGAGGAATTTGTTTCACTAATCTTCAGGGAATTTAATAACTTATTGGGTCAGATGTCTTTTGAAACCTAGACTAGGAATCCAAATAAATTTCAAAACTAATGAGAACTTGAATTTGGATTTTCATAGATAATTGTTACATTGCTAGCTTTTTTTTTCTCAGTTTATTTTAAAATCTAATTTTTCTTTAAAATCTGAATAAACAGAGCCAGAAATGATGGCAAGTGCCCATAGTGCCAGCTACTCAGAAGGCCGAGTTGGGAGGATACCTTGAGGCAGGAGTTTGAGGCCAGTCTGAACAACATAGTGAGACCCTGTCTCTAAAATTAAAAAATAAAATTGAATATATAAAACCTACAATGATATCAAAACAGTCTTCCCCATGTGTGTTTGCATTTTTAATATGTGCTTTGAGCATTCAACTTTGATTTGTATTTTGTGCGTGCATTATATTAAGGTTTTCATACAAATGCAAAGATTAAATTCATGACAATAAAATGAAAAATATCTCAATATAATGCCCTTTCATTATTAACACATTTGGATACACAAACATGCTCCATTTGATGCTAAGATCACTTCCACTTAATCTTAAATAGTAATGATATTAATAATTAATGTTTTTCAGAATTACATTAATTAACATTTCTAGACTGCTCTCTATGATCCAGGAGATGGTCTGTATGTTTTATATGTGTTAATTTCATCTTCATAATAACTCTGAGGTTGGTATTACTATCACCTCCATTTATAGGGACCAAATAAGCAAAAAGCAGAGAGATTATGTGATCTTGCCAATATCACCCAGATAGGAAACGGCAGAGCTAAGATTTGAATCTAGCTAGCGCTCCAGTATATAATCTCAACTATCACACTCTATTGTTTCTACTGTATAACAAGGTATACAGCAATTGTACATGTATGTCTTGTTATTTAGAAGAAACAAAAATAGAGTTTCATGTAGAAGTATTTAGAAATAAAATGTCTCTATCTTAAAAGACTTAAGCAAGTCATAGATGACATGATTCATTATACTATTTCCTTCTTCTATATATTTAAAATCTTTTTCCTAATAATCTTACATTTAAACATTATGATCATTTGAATGATGTAGGCTCTTTGGAAATAGAACTCAACTTTTTTATTATTATATGTAGAATAAGAAAGTGAAATCTGTCAAATTTCCTCAAAGAACTAATGTCTGCACTGTTTTTGAATAAACACATAAATTGACCCAGCTGGTCTTAAAGCTTGAAACTTGTGTTTATCTTCTCTGAATTCCTTTCTCAGGAAACCAACCATCAGGACTCCCAAGGAACTGAAACTCACCAAATCACCACATCCAGACAATGAGACACCAGACCCCCTCCTAATTCCTGTTTTTCCTGCATATAGCTACATTTCTCTCACGCTATATAAACTGCCAATTTTAGTCAGTTGAGCAGACAGATTTGAGACGTATCTCCCATCTCCTCAGTTGCAACACCCAAATAAAGCTTTCTTCCCTGGCAATATTCTTTGTCTCAGTGACTGGCTTTCTGTGCATCAAGCAACGGGACATAAGCCAGAGTTCATGTTTCACAAATATTCATGCTAAATTAGCTTATCATATCTGTCCATACTTGGAACCAAAAATCTTGACACTTACATCACTTGTAATTATAGACAAATATTCTAACTCCACCACTTATTCTCCAACTTCAATTTATTTTGGACATGGGAGAAACTACATTGTCTGTTTTAACTCTCCTCTTAGTCTTGATGGCTGTCCCCAGGGACAAAGGAGAGAAGATGAGGAAACAGTGTCCACTGCCACTCTCATCTGCATCTAGTCCCATTAGATGAAATTAAGGAAGCAAATGTCTATCTTACACATTAATTGAAATATCATCCATAGTAAAAGCTGGCTTTACTATTTCCTATCTTAATTTTGCTTCCAGTAACCTTGAAGCAAAATTAACATTTTCATTTCCACCATGCTTACAATACAGCACCTCTTTAAAAGGTGAACACATCTTCATAAACACTATGAAAATAGTATGGATACACAAATTTAACAAGCATTATCTCAGCAACTACTGTATACTATAAAAGAAACTAAATATTATTTCCACCTCAAATTGCTAAAAAATTTAGTAGAGAAGACCAGATCCTGTACACACATTCTATCGTATAAGGTATTGTACCATTAAAGCAAAAAATGCATTACAAGTTGCTTAGAATGCTCATAGGAAGGACTACCATTTGCTGACTAGAGAAAAAAACAAAAAAACAAAAAAACAAAAAAACAAAACAAAACAAAAAAAAACAAGGAAGGCTTAAACAGAGAGTTATTACTTAAATTGGGTTTTTAAGTAAAGCATTTGATTGGAAGAATTGTATGGTATCATGATCAGGCAACTAACATGATTAGTCATGTTAACATTATCTGGCATAAGTTAACTGGACACAGGAAAGATTGTCTTAAATATCGAATAAGGCCATATGTGCCTTATATCCTTCCATGAGAATCACGGCTCATCCAATAATTTATCCCAGTTATACCTGCATATTTTGTTTGTTTGTTTGTTTTCTGAGGTTTTTTGTTTGCTTTTGAGACAGGGTCCCACTGTCACCCTGGCTGGAGTGCAGTGGCACAATATCAGCTCACTGCAGGCCCGACCTCCCGGGCTCAAGCAATCCTCCCATCTCAGTCTCCCAAGTAGCTGGCACTACAGGTGGACCCCATCATGTCTGGCTAATTTTAGTAGTTTTTTGTACAGACGGGGTTTTGCCATATTGCCCAGGCTGGTCTTAAACTCCTGAGATCATGGGTTCTGCCTGCCTCAGCCTCCTGAAGGGCTGGGATTACAGGTGTGCACCACCACACCTGGCCTCTACCTGTGTTTTTAAGTTTCAAGAGGAAAATCTATTTAGAGCCATAATTTTTATATTATCCAATCGTAAGGAGACATTAATTCTATACTTAATTTCAGCCACTGCTTTAACTAAATCTGGCTGTCAGTATTTATTTTATAGCCACAAGGTGAATATAAATAGCATTGATCTAAGTAGAGGAATGTAGATAACTATAAAATGCCCTTCTGGAATTGTCTTATACCAGAGTCCTTGAGGAGCTTAAACTTCCCCACAAGCTGACTAATTCAGATGCAGCTAATAGAAAGCTTTCACTCTAAAGGAAGCATTGATAAACTTTAAATACTTGCTTTACCTTTGAGGCCATGCATCATCATTATAATGAACAAAATCAATAGATTACACTCGAATGTATCCTTCTTTCTATATAAACGTGAACCTGGTGCTACACCAGCCTAATAAACACAAAAGAACAGTAGAAATCAAGAAATTCCAAATTTCGTCCTGATGCCAACAGGTACTAATCTCATGACCTTCTCTGTATGATTTACTTCTATTATGAAGGCTGCTACTACTTCATCTCTAACTACTCATATCCCATACTCCCCTCCCCTGCCCCCACATTCCCCTAAATGCTGGTGTTCTGAGGAGTCTATCTTGTACTGTCTTAAGGTAATTTTTTTTTAATGTTGTGTAGATGTGTGAAGCAGGCTGAAAGAAAGACACTAACGAGTACTGGTATTACAGCATGCTGGAGAATATGTTATATCCAAAGGTATTCAAATTCATTTTGTTTTTAACTTTGTATAAGCATGCCAAAATTTATCTGTAGATGAATCTGGCCTTGCTATATATGTAACTTCACACTTGCTCAGGGAATTTCAGCCACTTGTTTTCAAATTCCCCTCATAAGCTAAACATAAAACTCTATTCTAGGCCACTCTCCTAAGCAACCAAACTAAATACTTAGCAGCCTACTAGAAATCTCCTCTTGAATATCCTTGAGCAAGTTTTTGGTATAAATGTTCTTGACTTTTAAAAATCTTTGTCTGAATCACTGCAGGCCTTCCAGACCTACAATTATATACAGATTTCTTGGCAGACCTGAATGTTTTCTTCCATTAAATCCTTGATGATTATATCTGATACCTGTGCTTTGACTTGATCTCTGGGAAGACAGGACTTATGAATACACCTATGAATTCTGACCTTCATATTTATTAACTTTGTTCCCACATTTTTTTTTACTTTTCCGGCACTCGAAGAGTACTTCTCAAACTTATTCTGAGGATTATTGATAAATAATTCACATTGTCAAATTTGTTAATTTCTCCAATGAGAATTTTGTTTCAGTGGTTTTCGTTTTGATGGTTTTAGTCTACTTTTTATAGATCATTGATTGGGCCTTTCTCTGGGGACAGTAAGCATATATTAAATGTTGTTTGCCTTTCTGCCTGACACATCTGAAGTAATACTATCTTAGAGAAAAATTTTCCTCTGTGTCTCTAATACTTACTTTACCGTTACTGAATCTCTCATGGATTTCTCCATTGACTAGAATTTATTTTATTAGTCTTAAATGAAGAAAGGCCTATCTAGTCTCAAGACTGGGAAGTAGTCTGATGGTACAGATTTTTTTTTCCCCAAGTACGTGCTGTCATATTTGTAACTACGGAAGTGACAATGATATAAAACATGTGGTCCCGTCACTGGTCAACAGTAGGGCAAGCATTTTCTTCAAGGTATGTATTTCATTGTCAATCCTCTAGATTATAGACCTACACAGGTCTGGGCTAAGGTTGGGGGTAGCAGGGAAAGGGTCTAAAAATGAAAGTATGAAAAAAAATAGAAAGTATGGGGAACAAAAATGGGGAAGTAAGTCTGGAATATGATTATGACGTGTTCTTAAACTATACTTAAGAACATTCCTTTTACAGTTGTGTGAAATAACTTAGATTTACTGGGAAAGAAAGTTTGAGTGATTACAATGTGTACGCGATATTGTAAGAGTCATGTCAGCTGCTATAAATGTGTAAGAGCTGCTCTCTGGGAACTTACACTCTTAAGGAGGGACCTCAAGATAATAATTCACAAAGATTGGCTGTGCCTTCAAGAAGGAAAAACTTTCATTTCACTGCCAAACATTGTATGTTCCACTTAGGAAAGTTTCTGGTAAAGTTTCTGCAGAGTATTAAAAACCAAAAAGAGAGTCAGTAATAAGTGATAAAGATCTTGGCAATGGAAAAAGATATATGAATATAATGTTTATAAATGTATATAATAATGTATCATAATTAAATGTATATTTAAAATTTATAATCATAAAATGAGATAATTTCAATAGCTCTTAAGAACATATTTGAGACCAATGTCTAAACTTAGATGATTGTATTAGAGCAGTGAAAGGAAATGATTGATGTGACTACTAGGAAATACTGGAAATGATCACTAATCCACCAGTCTTAAGAGTTGGAAAACGAATCATCTCCAGCGGAACTGGTGAAAAAGTTAAAAATAATAACCAGAGCCTCAGCATTTATAATCTTTTAGTTATACCCAGGAGGTATAACATTTAAAATAGAAACTTTATTTAGCACTTTGTTTTTGGGGGGGCGTGGGGGAGAGGGAGTCTCGCTCTGTTACCCAGGCTGGAGCGCAGTGGCGTGACTGCAAGCTCCGCCTCCTGGGTTCACACTCTTCTGCCTCAGCCTCCCGAGTAGCCAAAAATTTTTTTTTAATTTTTTTTTTTTAGTAGAGACAGGGTTTCACCGTGTTAGCCAGGATGGTCTCAATCTCCTGACCTCATGATCTGCCCACCTCAGCCTCCCAAAAGTGCTGGGATTACAGATGTGAGCCACCGCGCCCAGCCAGCTCTTTTAAGTTAAATTTGTTCTAGGGTTATAATATTATTTTGTATTTTGTATTTCTATATACATATTATATATGTATATTTTTATACATTATGCATATATGCATATTATACATATATTTTTTATATAAGTATACATATATTTATGTATTTATTTTATATTTTGAATTTCTATGTAGTGAACTGCAACCTAACTTAGTATGTTAACAAACTGCAACCTACTTTTAAAGTATATTCTTGTAACTAATAGCTGAGCTTCAGCTAATCATAGCAGCTGAGTTTCAGCCAATCACAGGCTGCCCAGTGATCAGATTATATCCACAGAGGGCAAATGCTACATCATGCCCAAGTAAGGTAAATGTCCAGCTATAACCAATCAAGCTGTTTCTGTACATCACTTCCTTTGTCTGTCTATAAATACTGCCTGGGTGGGGCTCTCTCCTAGTTTTGATTACTGCTTGATTCACGAATCATTCTTTATACAAATAAACTTGGGTAAATTTAATTTCTCCATAATTTATTTCAACAGCCCTCAGATATTAATCCCCATTGAAACATACTGAGGATTAAATTTATTAATAATGTTATCTCAGCAGTTAGTATGCCAATTAGCCGCATTGTTTTATTAGATAGTTGATGTAGATATATGAGATTGTAAAATTACATTTTATACTCTCAAATGACACATTTTTAATGAGGAATATGACATTGTAGAATTTGAACAATAAAAATACATAGCTAAACTAGTATGTAGAAAAGTGAGAGCCAAGAACAGTGATAGTAGCCAAATTCAAACAAAAACAATGTGATGACATTATGATTTGTAAACACCTAGTATATAAAATACCAAGCAATGCATATATAAAGTTGTAAATAAAAGATCCAATTAAATCTACCCCCTATTGCAAAACTTTTGGTGAGGGTGAGTAAATTTCATCATCCGTAGGAGTTTAACTTCATGAGATAGGTAACAATCTTTTTTAAAAAATGTAAACACTGAAAATCGTTAACTAGAATATCAAAGTGCAACATGTACTTACAGTTCTTAACTTTCACTGTAAGATAGTAAATATTTCTATTGCAGAAAACAATTTGATCATTAGTTATCAAAATACATTAGAAGATATTAGAAAAATCTCAGTACAGAACCTAATTTTATATTCATTTTACTATAAAAGAATTATCTCCCACAAAGGGTTTGATTATATTTAAAAGATAACAGTCACTCAGATGAATGAGTGGAGTGTTTGCACTAACTTTAACATGTCAAGAAGAACAAATTCAAGATATGTGCAGAAACTGCTAATTAATGACCTTCTTCTCAACTACTATCCTCTCCCTTCTCTCTTTAGTAATATAACTCTACGTGTTAGTTGGGTATATACACATGGGTCAAGGGTTGGGAGAAAAAAGTACTCCATATCCTCTTGCAACCATTCGAGGCTGGTCACTAAGTTGTTGACAATGGGCACAGATAGAAGTGATGTATGCAAACTCTGAGACATGCCCCTAAAGGCAAAGGGTGTGGCTCCCATGTCACTTGCCTCTCTCCTCTAATCTAGAACATCAAAAGAATCACGGATATTGGAACATCGATCTTGGAGCACAACATGGAGCAGCTACAATGTGGAAAGTAGAGAATAGGGGAGAAGAACCTGGAAGCCTGGAAAGACAGGGAGTTGCCATATTAGCCAATGTATCCAGAACGTTCCTAGAGAGGAATCAACTTCTGTCTAATTTTGGCCATTTTTACTTTAGTTATCTCTCAAACAGACTAACTGATATACTAATAAATACAACATAATTCAGTTTGATTCAATGTTTAAGATCTTATAAGAGCATTAGCAATATATTCTAAAGCACTTTGAGCTTGTCCAATGAAAAATTTTTAGTATACAATAAATTATCATATAGTTCTTACAAATTCTGAGAAAAATTCACATGAAATATTCCAAATACCGAAAACTGAATTATGTCACAAGGATTAACTTTGTATTTCACATTCAGGTTGATTTGACATGATAATTTATTGGTATTTTTATTTTATAAAGCCTTCTACAAGTAAAATTATATTTCCTCATGTAATTCCTTCCATGCTTTCTCTTAACAAATTATATTCTTGCTTTACGTGAGCAATGACAGCCATAAATATGGCCAAATGCAATAAATATTTACATAGTGCTTACATATATCAGCAATATTCAGATTTGTTTGTGTAAAATAATATTTTACCCAGTATTAAGAAATGCACATTAATGTACAGATTTCACAGATATGTAAACAACCTCACTTTGGCTCAGAAACTTTTACAAGTCAATGAGCCTGAAAAAACGTGGGCTTCCCATGTTCGGGGCAAAATCTGAATACTGGAAGATAAGTAATCAAAACAGTGAAAAACTATTTCAATGTGTTAGATTATCTTTTAATATAATGCTCAGCAGCCTATGAGGAAATAATGTCTCTGTACATTAATGGTAGTAGAACTTGGTCCAGTCCTTTTTGTAAGTGACATTACACTATGTATCAAAATTCATTAAAATGTCAAAAATTCCCACTTTTGGGAATCTATCCTAAAAATAAGTTTAAAACGTTGAAGAAAAATGTTTATGTGTAAAGATGTATTGATATTCATGTGAATACTCACAAAGGAAAATTAACCTCCAAGATAGAAGTGGGGTTAATTGAATCGTGTTATATCAACTCAAAAGAATGATCCAACTATTTCACAAGATAAAAAATGATTATGCCACTTAATAACTTGTGTACTTAAAGAATCATACAGGGCTGGCTGCGGTGGCTCATGCCTGTAATCCCAGCACTTTGGGAGGCTGAGGTGGGCAGATCACGACGTCAGGAAATCGAGAACATCCTGGCTAACACGGTGAAACCCCGTCTCTACTAAAAATACAAAAAATTAGCTGGGTGTGGTGGCGGGCGCCTGTAGTCCCAGCCACCTGGGAGACTGAGGCAGGACAATGGGGTGAACCTGGGAGGCGGAGCTTGCAGTGAGCCGAGATCACGCCACTGTACTCCAGGCTGGGCGACAGAGTGAGACTGTCTCAAAAAACAAACAAACAAAAACAACAACAACAACAACAAAAAGAATCATGCCAATAAAAAAACATATATGTTCATGAGAAAATCTTAAAAATGTACCAAAAAAACAACATGCTTATAGTAGGGTAAGAGTAATGAATGTCATTTTCTTCCCTCCTTTTGACTATTACATTCTATAATGTGATCATATTCTTTATCCATTTAAGTATATTCTTTATATATAAGTATATATTTTCATTAGAATCTAAGAATATCCAGAACTGAAATGAACTTTATGGATCACCTATTCATCTGTATCATGTCTTAGATGAGAGAATAACAGTTCAAATTTTGATAGCCCTAGGGTGACTATAATTTTAGGGCTGGATTAGGGCATGAATTATTCTGATTCCTATTGTAGTTCACTTTGCACGAAACAACACTTTTTGCGAATTATTCTGATAATGTTATTGTTTGTATATAAAGAAATTGAGTTTTCTCCAAATGCTGACCATCACTTTTTTAAGTTTTAAATTTAAATGTGCACATTTTACTATTTATGCGGCTTTGATTTAATTTGCTAAATTTCACCTCATGGCAGAAAAGAGAGACAGAATCCTTTTCATAAGCATAAATATATAACCCACGGTAGTATTAGATACTATTTTTTTTAGATGAGAAAATGGAAAAAAACAGGGCAAGTTTAATAAGTTCACTTACACATTTTTTTTCTCTCTCAAGAGAGTTTGATTTTAATATTTCAATGAACATCAGTGAAGGCAAACTATGTAACCATATTAGAACAACTCAAGTATTACAAATAGTAACACGTGCACTTTTCCACTTGTAGTGGACATATATGCTCAAATGGGCAACTTTGAAGCATTGATTGAAACTGCAGTGATAGTTACTACAAAGTCATATTGACATTTTACATATAATTGTTAAAATCTTGAACAAAGGAAAATGACCACTTTCAATGTAAAATAAAAATTATTTTCTAAATAATGAGCAAACCTAAATAAAACTGTTTGACATATAAATGTAACTTAATTAGTTTAGAGAAAAAAATACGTATTTGAAGTATTGGTTTCAGTATCTTTATGCAATCTTTAATTGGAGGAATGCATGTCAATGCCATTCACTTTATTATAAGTCTTTGTCATTGCTTTACAAATTAAATATTAAATAAATGTTGCAATTTATGTACCAGGAAGGTTGACGAAGATTTTGCGTCTATTTTTAAATAAGTTTAAAAATATCTAGTGCTAGTTATAATGGTGAAACTAAACATCTCTTCAAAAATGGTATTTATTTTGATATCAATAAACCATTAAAACATTTTGTTTTAGTTGACAGTTTGTACTTTATAAGCCTCCTACGTCATTAAAATAATATATAAAATCATGATAAGAGGAAAGATGTCACTGGAATACCACCTATGTCCAGAGGGAAAAAAAATACTTTTCACAACACTCTTAGCTCTTCAACTATAAATCGGAGAAAATAAAACCTTCTTCATTCACAGTATTGTTGTAGGAGCTAAGTAAAGTATGTTGTGTAAAGTGGTTAGTAGTATGGTTTGAGATGGTGGTGGTATAATTTGTTATAATTTGGGAAACTGTGACATTATCAAGCCATTACATGTTTTCTCATTTTTTGAAGACCAGATAGACTTGTTTTATATATTTTTTTTCATTTTCTTCTTTTAAATAGCTGGAAGAAAATACCATATAATAGTATATAAATACAATTATTTGGATTCGGATGAGAAATGTGTGAAACACATGCAACACTTTTATTATATTTGTTTGCTATGTTTACTAAAATACCCCAAGCTCTTAAAATAACTAAAATATAGGATGACCTTAACAAATATTTTGTCTTAAAAAATAAATGTACATAGGCATTTTTTGATTTAAGAGTCAAACACAAGAATTTTAAAAAATTAAGTGTAACTTTTATTAGATAACTTTGAAAACGTTTTCACCGTAACTAAGTAATAAAACATGTCCTCAATGTCTATCCAAATGTAGCAATATTAGAAGTAACTGATTAGCACTAAAATAATCCATGTTTTAAGTCATTTAAATATGCACATTAGAGTCATTTATTTAAAAAGTCATATAGAGCAACTACTTTGTTTCAGACTGTACAAGCAGGGCAGGTTGTTGCACAGCTTCTGGGGTGTCATTCATATTGCAGTTGAAGTAAATGGTTATCCCTGGTGTGCAAAGTTCAAGTCAAAGCAGATAGGCGTGGTAACCCTGGTGACAGGAGCCAGGATACATAGATAGATGGGATTTGATAGCTATTTTCAGTATTGCTAATGGAGTCCAGAGTATCACAGTTGGTACAGTGGACTGTGGTCTGGAAACAGTGCAGTGAGGGTTCAGATCCAGAGACACACAAGGAATTTTTACTTAGGAAGATGTCAAGAATAAGTTGTTAAAAATCACAAAAGTTCTTCATTATCTTGTATCTAAGCAGTATTTTGCTCATGCAATCTAACATTGTCTTAAAAACTAAACCTGCTACCTCAATTTATTCTATAAGACCAATGATTTTACTATAATTAATTTTCTTGGAATTTAATGTAAAATATTTAATACTTACATCGAGATCATCCTTTGCATTGTAGTAGACAACTTCATTGCTCTACAAAAAAAAGAGAATGCTTTATTGATTTTAATAAAAACAATACTGTATCAAACATTGAATACATTTTGTGCATATTTAAAATAAACTCCTTGTAATCTTTCTTTCACGATATATTCCACAATGATCCATAAAGATTAGCCACTATTTTTCTAAGAACATATTAAAACAGTTTATCAGTGATGTTACATCTTGCATTGGGAAAAAGATTCCAGTGTACGTCTGAGACCCATTTGTCAAGAAAAAATAAGTGAAAAATTCGTAAGTAAAATAAATTATACACGAACACATATATACACCAATATATTAATACACAATGAACAGGATAATTCAAGAAGCATGTAAGATACATGTCTTAATACTTTGTTGAAGCCATGATTTTTATATACATATACACACATAGAGTGTTGCAATGATTCTTGTGGAAATGTGCATCTATACAATATTGGCAGAAATTTACTCATGAGAGTCAGATAAGAAATGATGAGCACCTGGGAATTCAGATAGTAAAAAATACCACATCGTCTCACACTAACACTCGCATATTCTAGCAAAGTGGTGAATTAGCATTGGTTTTCTAGCAAGAGTAAATATATATGGATGACTCTGCTAGCCATCAGTGTTCCTGATTATTAAATACAATAAATATAAATTAGGGCTATAAACTATGTTACAAAGGAAAAATGGAAATGGATTAATAAAATGACTGTCAGGAATTTAAAACTACTACTCTGTGTGTCTCTGAGGCTAGTTCTATGCAGTGTAAAAATAATCCACTTATACTGATTTCTGTCTTATTCCAAACTGATTGAAGATATAGTTCATCTTCCATGTCTTCAAGTAGTAAACTCATTACGATGTGAACACATATTTTTCTCTGCCTCTTAAACATCCAAACACATAGATGCTGTAAAATTTTATTAAAAGCATATAATACACAATTTTTAAAACAGAAATTACTTGGGAAAAGTTCACTAAATTAGTGCTTCTCAAAGTGTAGTCCCTTTCCCCCTCCCCCGCAAAAATCACTACTTATTCAAGATATTAATGGTTGTTATGCAGGCAAAAGCATTCCATGATCATATGGCTTTAGAAAATAATAAAGTTAAAATTGTCTCTTTCCGGCAGAACTTCACAGAGACAATGTATGACTGTACATTATACATCTCCAAAAGGAAAATACATTGTGTTTTCTCAGTGTATTTATCACAGAAATCTGCCTCTTCTTGTTTGAGAAACATACCACAAGACTGAAACTCTATAAAATATAGAGGTCTCTATGAAGACCAAACAAACCAAAAATGATATAAATATCAGAACATATGATTCATAATAGAAACTGAAAACGATGAGTTTGAATTTCATTTAGAATAACTAAAAGTTTTACATTATTTTACATTATTTAATTGATTTCCAAAAGAATTATTTAGTAGCTAAAATTTTTAACATGCATAAAAATTCTAATTCCTGAAACATTTTTTATAGCATTAGTTTCATAACAGTTAAAATAAAAAGCAGAGCTCATCACATGTATAAAACAAGACAATCTTCTGAATCCACCTGAGACCCAAACCTAATTACTAGTTTATTGATCCTGCTTGTACCTCTGCAGTTTATACTTAGGAGACAATTTTCAATTTAAAATGTGGATTCTACGAAAAGTTAAAGCACTGAATAAGTTCATCTTCATTTTAGACTTTATTTTCTGCCATCTGCTTGTTTATGTTAACGGAATGGGAACATGCAGAAAACAAGGTGAGGTTGCATTGAATTTCAAGTAGGTCAACATCGTCATTTTCAACAGATGCTCACTAATATCTATATGCACACACCGTTGTGCCAAGAAAGGCAAAAAATAAGTCAAACCTATCAACTCCTACTCTTTTGGTAAAATAATGGATACAGATCAGCTGCATAAAACAACCTATGTATGTAGGATTACACTTGGTCCATGGTACCAGAATTAATGGTTAGTAAATGTATTTCCTAGTAATAAAATATAAATAATCATTATTGATTAAGGCTAAGATTAAGAGTATTTCACCTAGTGTCAGAAGGGTTACAAGTATGATTTTTTAAGTGCCAGTATTGATATAAACTAAGTGTTGATATAAACTAAGTATTTTGATTCCGTTAAGAGCTATGCATGAAACTAAAATTAAGTAAAATTAAGAATTAAAAATATCTAAGTTTATCTGAGAACTTCCAAATGGTTTTTTTAACCTTTTTTTGTGTACAACATTCTACAAAACTTGTTACTTATCTCTTCTTTCAGAAACTGTATTATGAGGATCCATGGTATAATGATGAGCCCTCTCAACTCTGAAACTCTATGTTGCTTTTAAAGCTGTAATTGTAAAGGTGCATTGCAAACTTTACTTAAGTATTATGAATTTGTACAAGACTTTCTGGATTCTGAATTGCATATAATTCCAAATGCTGAGTTTTTAAGTAAACTGAAGAAACAAATATATATTAGTCATAAAATTATATTGCATGTCAAACATCCATATTCAACCATACTCATCCATAAGCCTTTCTTATAACTAAGTATTTGACATTTCATTTTTTTTTTTTCTTTTGAGATGGAGTCTCACTCTATCACCCAGGCTGGAGTTCAATGGCACGATCTCGGCTCACTGCAAATTCTGCCTCCCCGGTTCAAGCAGTTCTCCTGCCTCAGCCTCCCAAATAGCTGGGATTGCAGGCATTTGCCAACACACCTGGCTATTATTATTATTATTATTATTATTATTAGAGATCGTGTTTTATCATGTTGATCAGGCTGGTCTTGAACCCCTCACCTCAAGTGATCAGCGCACCTCAGCCACCCAAAGTGTTGGGATTACAGGCATGAGCCACCGTGCCTGGGCTTGACATTTCCATTTTAAAAGAGTTCTTTCTCAATATGTCATTCATTTACATGGTCAAAATATCAATGAAAAAAACAAAACTGACTTTTTATAGAAAACAACAAAATGAGAAAGCATTTACTCAAATATGCGAGCTTAGACAGGTTGTCACATTTTAAGAAGAGAACATAGACCTTAGTGGAATATGCAACCAATTATGTCTAATACCTTAAAACTAAATTTCTTCTTCACCCAAAAATGGGATATTGCTTTTGGCTTAGGAGCATTTTTATAAACCTCATATGATAAATATGCTTTTCTTTCTCAAACCCCAAATTTTCATTCATAGCATATACAGTTCATTATTCCCTTATTTCATGAAACAGAAAAGCTCACTTAATCAATTTTAAAAAGAATAAATTTGTACAGGGCATCATGAGTTGAAGCAACTAACTCTGCATCTCCTCTGTCAACCAAATTCACCTTTTCAGAACATGACATTAAAATAAATGCCAAACATTCAAAGAGCACTTAATTTATATCACCACATAAAAATATTTTCCACTTCTCAGTTCATCATATTTTGTTATTTAAAAAAAAAAAATAATTGCAATTGGCAGGGCGTGGTGGCTCACGCCTGTAGTCCCAGAACTTTGGGAGGTCGAGGCAGGCAGATCACGAGGTCAGGAGATTGAGACCATCCTGGTTAACATGATGAAACCCTGTCTCTACCAAAAAATACAAAAAACTGGCTGGGCGTGGTGGCGGGCACCTATGGTCCTGGCTGCTTAGGAGGCTGAGGCAGGAGAACGGCGTGAGCCCGGGAGGCGGAGCTTGCAGTGAGCCAAGATAGCTTCACTGCACTCCAGCACAGGTGACAGAGTCGGATTCTCAAAAAAAAAAAAAAAAAAAAAAAATTGCAATTATTCGTTTGTGATTTTTGTTTGGAAGGTTTCAGAATTATTTGGCTCAGAAACAATTTCAACTATAATTTTGAGAAAAATCATATTTTGGAGAAGCAGTCATTCTCTTTCATATCAATTCATTCATAGCTATCTTTTTGCCATTTAGAAATGTATTAAGATATGTGCAGCTATGTTAACTAAATCAGTCTTTCACTAGGAGTTTTTCAAATCACTGAGTCACCAAAATATATTCAGAACCAATCTTAACAGGATTGGGATAAAGGACAATTCTTAGGAATAAAAGACGATTCACACTGAATCAACCAAATTCTGTTCTGATGCTTTTACAGACATGAGTTTTACTTAAAATGAATTCTGTGCTAATAGAAAATTAGGGGAGGAAATTAAAAAAAAAAAGTTAAATGCCTTAAGTGGATAAAATTAAAGGAGAAGAGGAAAAAGTCTCAGCTGAATTCTTTCTCCCTTAACCCAGTGTCCTGTTCCTATCCCACTTAGATTTTGTACAGGGAGATTTTCGGGCTTCAACATCAATCGAGGGAGCCACATCCCACTCATTGAACAATTGCTTTGGCAACCTTCTCCATGCTAAGTACTGGAGAAACAAAGATGAATCAAATCTACACCCTGACCACAGGGAGCAAGTGTTCACCCTCCAACTCGTCTGTGGCAAGGAGCTGACCTCTTGTATATGAAAAATATCTCATTATGATTGGATGACATGACCACATAAACTAAAACTTTCCAGTTTTCAAAATAGTTGAGAATTAAGAATTTAAGATAGTCAAGACTTTGCCCCTCTGTTGATCAGTTTGAGCATGTGTGCGTTTCTGTCTTATTACTAAAAATTCCCTCGGTCCCTTCTCCAGAAAGTACTGTTATACCAGTATCATTTAATACTTTAATTAAAACTATGGCATATAAACTAATTACCATAGGCACAAATGACAGAGTAATCTTGTTTCTCTATTATCCTTCAGCCTAAATGTCTTTATGCAAATTATTAAACAACAGCATGTTGGAAGGTATTTCACACTCAAACACACAGGTTTTCAGTGGATTTCAAGGCATTATGTGCAGTATGACAGAATAAAGTCAGCAACAGCCTCAAACTAGATTCAGGGATTAAGCCTTTGGAGAGCTATTTTTCATAATTTAAGCACCACCAGATGACAAGAACAAATTGTTTTGTTTCTGATTTTTTAACCATGCAGTTTAGTTATTTATTATCTCCTTGAAACAAATTGGCCCAAATGGTCCATGCTAATACTGCTGCTTACTGAAATTTAAAACATCCCCTAGCAAGTTGAGAGATAAATTACTTTAGTACCACATTGTCTATTGGGAGCCAAAAATTAAAACTGAGCAAAATAGGCCTTTCCATCTTAAAAACGTGCATTGTGAGTGACAGCTCCTTGCATGCCACTTGCCCACAAATGTGGGCCTCTGATGAATAGTTTATGTTAAAAATCTGAGGCAGACATGCAAAACTTCCCCATGGAACTAAGATGTTGCCAGGAAAAAGGCTTAAATATTGCAACTGAAAATTAAGATTTTATAGTCAACAATTAAAATATATGACACATTCAAAATTCAAATAGAGACTAACTTCCTGTCCAATCTACGAATTCTCTTTTCTTGGTTATACTCAGCTCTGCACATGATTCACAGCCTGACAAATTTTGGGCAACTGTCCTGTCTGCTAAAGTCACTTTTACAAAATATTGCAATCTTATTGTCATTTTTATCACTCCTGAGTTCCAAATATGAAGTCAATTGGTTAAACATTGTAAAGACACTTCATTAAAAATAAGTTACATTAATGATTCATGCCGGCCAACATCTACACTGTTTAACTAAAATCATTTATAACTCAAATTTTCTGGAAATACATTTGTAGCAATTTGACTTACCAACCACTGCTATTTTGTCCATATCAACTGTTGTACATGGGATGAGTTCAATCAACAGCACTGTAACACTGTGTGAATAAAAGAACTTAGGAACATGTATGTGTGTGTGGCTGTGTGTGCGTGTCAGTGGCAAGGAGGGACATGAATGTGAGTGAATCACTTTTAAGACAGTGGTCCAGGAAAAAAAGTATTTTTTACCTGTCATTATATTTGTTTGAAGTTTGGAAAACATGAACATATTGAGAAAGCACATAATTTAGAGGATGAAAAGAAAAAATAAAAATGGGCACAGGTCCATCTAGAGATCAGTGTTACCATATAACTGAACTGAAGACATGATAAACCTGAATTCATATTATGTGACAAGAGACAATAAGATAATTGATTTAAAGTGTTAAGTACAGTGCATGGCATACAATGTATGCCCCATAATTGTTAACTACTTTATATATATGAAAAATATCAGGAATATACATCCACAGAATTTATCTATTAACTTTAGTTAATACCTACTTATACATGAAGTAATGTAAATTATAATTTTATTTTCTTAGATCAGTTAGGATGCAATGTGTCTATTTAAAGTATTATCTTCAAAGATTCCACATAGCAGAGTGGAGAAGAAATAAAATTACTAGTTGTTGTTATGCTTTTTAATCTGATACACCAAATGAGATGATTTATAACAAAGCCTAATGCAAATGGTAATTAATTGGAGTGGAAAGGGCTTATATGCATCCTGTCCACCAAATGTGTTACTATGCTCCAGACCTGTGTGATTCCGTACTCTTCCGTATCTACGTGTACACCTGCACATATCAATCATCATTCATTACTGCCTACAGAAACTTTCAGCTTGTATTAACCTAAAAGTTTGCTTGTCCATCCCAACATTCAAACTGCCCAATCTTGCTGGAGAAAATTACACACCAGTAAATCAGGAGTTTATATGTTTTCAAAACTGTAACAAACATGTAGCATTGTTTGGTAAAATGTTTTTCTATTCAGAAATCCTACAGCTTTTCAGAAACTGTTTATTCACCCAATCTAATCATGTGATTCTGTCTGGCTAGTAAATCACATCACCCCACTTCTCTGATGACAGAAATTAACAAGTACCTAAATATATTCAATAACTGTATTCCATCTCTCTATTTCTTTGGGTGTAATAGGTCTAGGCATAGTTATAGTCGTACAAGTTGAGCCGGTTACAGCCTGAATCCTTGAGGCTTCCTTCATCTGTTGGCTTCATGGTTATAGGACAAATCATTTAATTTTCTTAAGCTAGTAAGAATTTGGTTTCTAACACATTCGATAGTACTGATACTAATAACGTACTTTCCAAAATATTTTCTTCGAATCTGATTTTCTATTACTAACAGTATTATTTGCTTAAAGTTTAATTTTTATTTGTAACTTTATGAGAATTTCAGTGTTCTAGAACTAACTCCTAAATCTGTGTCCTGCTGATTCATTAAGAATTCAATTTCTTCTTCATCCCCTTTTTCTCCCCTGTGTATCCATCTTTTATTTAAACACATTCAGGTAATTTGCAAAATGCAACTAAGAGAATTTGTGGAATAAAAACTCAGATGTGTTCTGGCATGAAATATTTTTCACCTAAAATTTAAAATTCTAGCAGAAGGTTAAGAAAATACATCAAAGAAGCCAAGTTCAATGTTTCCTTAGCTCCTATATAAATACAAACCATTTTAATATTTTTCTAACATTTCTCTAATGAACTATAGGTCAAAAATCACCTACTGCAAACTTAATATTTTATAAGTCATATACCAGTAATCATTACCATTTTTTAAATGATGGATCATTTTTTACATCAACTCTTCACTAGCCTTTAAAATTAGTTGCATAAAAATCAAATAAGTCTACATTTTGATTGTACGCTTGAATATCAGAGTTTTATTTAAAAACGTTGAAGTAAAATGATTTTGCTAGTGCGATTCAACAATGTATGGATTATATTGAAACATAATCTGTTCCTTCTTTGAATTTTCAGCATTCTTTCATAAGAATAAATAAGCATTGAGCTTTGTACACATACTCAGCCTGATTTAGGTTAGAAACCTAAACACATGTTTTTTGAGACCCTGATTACTAAAGGTAACCCAGTGAGTTAAATATTTTCAATGTCAACTTTATGTATTGAAAAGCTAAGACTAGCAACAGTTAAACTGAGTCTTCTTATCCCTAATCAAATACTTATACCTCCTGCAGGCAGGACCTACATCTTAGAGACAGTGAATTATGTATATGTATATGCATATATGTATATATAAAGTACACATATAAATTTTATATATACACACACACACACATTCTGTATATATATATTATACACACACAATTATATATACACACATACATATATATACCTATATGTACTAGGTATATATATACACATATATATACCCATATGTATTAGGTAAACTCCAAATAGTTTACCTAATAGTTAATCTTTGAGACACATTCATTAATTTTATCTATTCTTTTAACTTTGTCTTATAATCTATATTAAAATATAAATTTAAAATTATTATTATTTAGCTTACTGGAAGAACAACAAAACTAGAAAATAATTTTGGCCTTTTGTAAGCTTGCTTCTGTTACTTTTACCACATATCACTTTACATTTCTTCATGAGGTATTTTCAATTGCTTAATTGTAATATTTTAGTCTGCTTATTCTTTTAAGTTGCCATTATGGTGCCTGTAAATTAAAGTATCACTTCATAAGTTGTCCAGCACATTAACCAATCTACAAGCCAAAGACATCTAAGAGAAGTAGTCACAGTGAAACATAATAGATCCATGTGTCTTTATTATGTTTAATAACCTAACTGCAAAGATACTCATGTACTACAGCCCAGAGCTGTACTATCATGCTGGTGACACAAATGGAAATATCTCCCTAGAGGAAAGAAACAGTCATGACCTTCACTAAAAGGAACTGCTCATTGCTTCTACATAAGTATATATATATATTTTAAAGGTAAGAAGATTAAGCTACTACAATTTGAGTAGAGACAATGTTCTATTGTGTGTATACTCAATGCTAGCAGTGTCTGGAATGCTGTATGAAGTGCTATTGAAAGGGCTGATAAATGAGTAAATGAATATGACAGGCCTATGAGCAACTATTAGAAATTTGGCCAGGTGCTGTGACTCAGTCCTATAATCCCAGCACTCTGGGAGGCCGAGGGGGGCAGATCACCTGAGGTCAGGAGTTCAAGACCAGCCTGGCCATCAAGGTGAAACCCTGTCTCTACTAAAACTACAAAAATTAGTTGGGTGTGGTGGCACACACCTGTAATCCCAGCTACTTGGGAGGCTGAGGCAGCAGAATCACTTGATCCCAGGGGCAGAGGTTGTAGTGAGCCAAGATAGCGCCACTGCACTCCAGCCTGGGTGACAGCAAGACTCCCATCTCTATATAAATAAATAAATAAACAAATAAATAAATAAATAGAAAAAGGAAGCTATTAGAAATTCTAAATAACACACACACACACACCCCTGCACACATACACATAATGCATCACAGTCGAAAAAAAGTATAGAGCTTTACAAAAGCTCAAATAAGTTAAAAGGTAGGCTACTTTCACTCTTACAGGAAATCAAGGAGAAATTCCAAGTAGACTGATTTCAGAGTTCGTTGGCTCTTGAACTTCAAAGGAGATCAATTCCTATTAAACATTAAGAGCTATATCAATTTATTTCTTCATCTGATAAACTTTAATAGGAGTCTGCCTGTAAGCTATTTTGGTGCTCCAAACGATATCAATAAATATATTATTTAAACTCTATGAGAAGAGCAAAGGTAGAATATGAGAAGGTAAATACATTATTTTCCTCAGGCACCAAATCTCCCAGGAACCTCATTCCAGAACTGAACAAACACATTCATAATGCTGTGGAACTGGCTTTAACCTCTTTTAATCTGTAACTCCAATGAAGCTTCAGATATAATCATCTAAAGCATTAAAATTTAATCCTCCAAAATATTTCATTTCTTATGTTTCTTCCTATTGACTCAGACACCCCACAGATCTTCTTGACTCGCGATCAAGGTCAGCAGTACTTGATCATAATATATGATGTCTTAGCAAGAGAGTTGTTAATCTGTCCAATGGTAATATTAGCCTTTCCTTTCCAGATTAATGACTATCAACTCCAGATTAGTATCCAACTAAAACAAAATATGAGGATTAACATTATAGTCAATGAATAACTTAGTTTAAAATAATCTGTTCAGAATCAGAGCCTCGAAGAACATTTGGTTGGTAATCACTACATCAATTTCATTCATCTTTCATCGGGCTTACAGGGATATGTAGGATAGGAAAGAAAGGGTAGTACAGGGACATTTATTATGTGTCACTTATGAAATAAACAGTCACATATATACAGTACTCCTTGCTCATCTCCAGGAGAAACTTCCAACACGTTCCAGTAAAGGCCTGACACTGCAGATATAGATAATATTCCTATGTTATACAAACTTACAAGGTTTAATTTATATATTAGGCACAGCAAGAGATTAACAACAATAATCAAATAGAATAATTATTAATTTATGCTGACATCACTATTGTGTGAAAGTGGTAACAGCTAAAACAAATATATCACTGTTCAGCTTGGATACTGCATTATGTTCCTATAAGGCAATAGACTTAAAAGTAAGGCTTATTAAAGTAGAAAAGAGATTTATAAGTTTCAAAACTAGATGATTTTACATATAAGACAAAAAACTAAGAAGTCTAAATGATGGGGCATAGTCAGAAAAAAAAAAAAAAAAAAAGTCAGGATATGAAACAAGGGATGTTCCTCCCTACTAGAAAAAGGAATATGGCCGGGAGCGGTGGCTCAAGCCTGTAATCCCAGCACTTTGGGAGGCCGAGACGAGTGGATCACGAGGTCAGGAGATCGAGATCGAGACCATCCTGGCTAACACGGTGAAACCCCGTCTCTACTAAAAAATAAAAAAAAAGACGAGCCAGGCGAGGTGGCGGGCGCCTGTAGTCCCGGCTACTCGGGAGGCTGAGGCAAGAGAATGGCGTAAACCCGGGAGACGGAGCTTGCAGTGAGCTGAGATCTGGCCACTGCACTCCAGCCTGGGTGACAAAGCGAGACTTTGTCTCAAAAAAAAAAAAAAAAAAAAAAAAAAAAAAAAAAAAAAGAAAGAAAGAAAAAAAAAAAAGAAAAAGGAATATTGAGAATTTCCAAAGTTGAGTTGAAAGAGCAAAAGAAAAGCTGAAGGAAAGAGCTAAAAGTGACATATATATGGACTGGCTCCCATTATAGGTAGAAAACAGTGGGAGAGGGAAGGAGGTGTGTTTGGGAGAAATTTGTCACGTTTTCTATCGGGAGTCTGGAATAAAGACTTTCCATTATTAAATAAAATAAAGGTGCATCCAGGAAGTTTTCTTTGCTGCAGAAAATTCCCCAGCACCCCTGCTTCATGTCAAAATCGGATAACCTTTTTTTTTTTTTTTTTTTTTTGAATGGAGTTTTGCTATTGTCGCCCAGCTGGACTGCAGTGGTGCAATCTTGGCTCACTGCAACCTCCGCCTCCCAGGTTCAAGTGATTCTCCTGCCTCAGCCTCCCAAGCAGCTGGGATTGCAGGCACCCTCCACCACGCCCAGCTAATTTTTTATTTTTAGTAGAGAAAGGGTTTCACCATGTTGGCCAGGCTGGTCTCAAACTCCTGACCTCGGGGGATCCACTCACCTCAGCCTCCCAAAATGCTGGGATTACAGGCATGAGCCACTATGCCCGGCCAGATACCCTTCTTAATGCCTCTCATTGAACCTTCTTGTATTTCCCCACTCTATAAATCAGAGAGAAGAGTCACTACACATCACTGGTTTGTTGTATTGACTAAATGGACAAGTATCTGAGTCAGGGATTGGCTGCACTCCCTGCCTCAGTCTGTGCACTCACCGCACCATAGTGTGATCACCTGCCTGAGCCCTGGGAGACTACCCCCTCAGTCATCTTTGAGCCCATCACAGCTTAGACGCCATTAACTACTAAACAAGCCTGCCTCCCTCATAAGGTCGTTGAATCATCTGACGAATTCTCTTAATATTCTATAGATAAGATGTTCATTGACTGGTTTTTAACACTGTCCTAGGTTTGGTTCCCTAGAAATAGACACTGAGATTAGGATTTGAGCATAGGTAATTTATTTGGGAGGTGATCCCAGGAGACACCAATAGGAGAGTAGAGAAGTGACACACCAAGGCACACAAGCTGTGGTCAAGAGTAGGTGGACAACTGGGGCTGTTTCCCTAGGAACCTTGGGAGGCTATATGGAATTTCACTCAAAACTGTCATTTCCTAAGAATGCGGAGGCTCAGGTAGTATCCGCCCATACCAACTGTCACTGAGTGTTCACTCCTGCACATTCTGGCCACCTGAGAAAGCCCTCAAGGCCAAGATGCGCAGACACTTAGAGTAGGAAGCTATGAGTATGTGTGTGCCCAGGAGCAGTGTCTCACGCCTGTAATCCCAGCACTTTGGAGCCCGAGGTGGGAGGATCACGAGGTCAGGAGATTGAGACCATCCTGGCTAACACGGTGAAACCTCATCCCTACTAAAAATACAAAAAAAAAAAAAAAAAAAAAAAAAAAAAAAAAAAAAAACTAGCCAGGTGTGGTGGCGGGCGCCTGTAGTCCCAGCTACTGGGAAGGCTGAGGCAGGAAAATAGCGTGAGCCCGGGAGGCGGAGCTTGCACTGAGCCGAGCCGAGATTGCGCCACTGCGCTCCAGCCTGGGCTCCACAGCAAGACTCCGCCTCAAAAAAAAAAAAAAAAAAAAAAAAAAATTGTGCGTCTGTCTGCGCATCTACATGTACGTGTGTGTGTGCATGCGCTGCGGAGATGTGGGCGGGGAACCAACACAGCATCTACTATAGGCACACAGCGAGTGTTTTAAAATGCTTACTGAGCACATGGTTAAACGCTTAAAGGACTTTAAGCATTGACTAGTTTAGCAATGTGGCTTCCCGAGGCTTTGGTTCCTCCCCTGTGACATGAAGATTCAGTTGACAAATACGGTCTCTAGAATCCTTCCATCTTTAAGGTTTGGTGTTTCCACTAACTGCTTTGCTTTAGATCACATCAAAACAAAACAAAAAAAACAAAAAACAAACAAACAAACAAAAACACAAACTGGTAGCTGGGTTCATCTACTTTTTTTCCCCCAGTAGGCCATTGATTAGTTTGCTTCTCATGTGAGCACCCAACAGAACTTAAAGAGGCATCTCTCTTATTCCGAAAACAAAGCAAAGCTTTCCCTTAAGAAAAAAAAATTTTTTTGAAACCTCCAGTACATATTTTTGTAGAAGCATGTAAAACTGTAAAAGGAAAAACCTCTGCATCATTTATTTTTTCTATCTTGAAAGGGCAAGTTAAGGTATATTCATTTATTCTTGAAAAGCAATGACTATGTTCCAAGGATAAATGTTTGCAATAGAAACATCCGCAAACTAATCTAAATCAACCCCTTTACAACTACCAAATACAAGCTGGCAAATTCCCCATTATGACATAAATTACCTGCTATAGATCAATTGCTGCTCTCTTTCATTAATATAATTAAATGACATTCATTTGTATTTAACTAAAATAGAAATCAATGTTTTTTATAGAGCATAGATTACAGTTTAAATCTGTACTGTTTCTTTGTAAAAAAAAAAAAATTGTTAACAGTACAAAGAGAGGAAGGCTGTTACAGAAGGAAAAAAAAATGAAATAGCTTCAGACATTGTAGAAGCACTTTATAATTGCTTGGAAACAAAAATTTCTAATAGCTTAGGTTTCTTTAGCCTAGTTTTAGTAACTGTATTTAAGTTATATTTCAAATAGCTTTTTAAATTCAAACTGTTGAGTGATTCAGAGATAATCTGTCTTTTTTTAAATTAAAACATGCATAATTGTTAAAATGTTAATTTCCAAAAGCAACAATCCAAAAGATTCTCAACAAATTCAAAAGTCTCTCAACATAGTCCTAAATTGTATACTTTATTTCATCTCTTGTCCAAATTTAAAAGAAAAAAGTAAAAGAGAGGCACTAAATTGTATACTTTATTTCATCTCTTGTCCAAATTTAAAAGAAAAAAGTAAAAGAGAGGCAAGGAAAGGGAATTCTGTGGACCATGCTTCATTCCTCAGGCATATTTTCATAGTAGTTATTTTAATTTCAAAATGCATAATTGTTTAACAAATGCAACATTTTCTTTTCTTTAGAGTAGTAAATGAAGGTCTATATACATTTCCAAAAAAATTACAGACAAAGTTGTACCAAGGAAAGGCTGAATCATGGCAATACAGATACACTGAATGACAAATTTAAAAATCTACATTCTTTTTCTTGGTGCAATTCTTAGACCGTGGTTGCAAACAAATCAATCTATCCTAAGTTGTTTTGGCTTCTCATTTATCAATTAGGCAAAGAATTCCAAATTCAGAGCAGTATAAATGAAGAAATTTGGATGGTTTTTAAATAAGAAATTGAGGTAAAAAGAAGATAAACTGAATAGCTAAAGAACTAAATAAAACTACTTCAATCATAAGAGGCTGGTGTCACTTCGGTGGAGAGCAAAAATACTGCAGAGAAGCTGAGTCAATTATAGAGTTGTCTACATTTTAAACTGTGATTCCAGATGTGTTATTGAACAAAGGAACACATCAACATACTCATCTTTTGATCATATTAACTTCTTTCTAGCACATAAGAAACTCAGTATGAAAAATATTTTACATTTAAAGAATCAAGCAATTTCAAAGTTAATATTCAGGTGAGAAGAACGAAGAAAATGTATTAGCACCTAATTAACCTTTATAGACACAATTCCCTCTACAAAACTAGAAGGAGATGTTTTTTTCCTCCAACGTGTTGCATATTTTTGTCCACTTTCATGGACTGTTTAGTAAAAACATAGCAGATCTAGAAACACATAAGAAGAACAAGTGAACTGAAAGCAGATCAAGTGAGATTACATCTAAGCTTTATATTCCAAAGTTAAATGTATCACGCTATATATTTATAGAGGACAAGCAAAACCTAAAAATGACTAACCAAAGCTTATAAGTGTTAATATAATAATATGCTTTTCATTTATCATAATGTAAACGATACGAAAACCACAGTTATATTAATATAATTGGTCTATTATTATCTAGAAATTGTTTAGAGATTTCTCCCCCCACCAAAAAAAATTAGATCTTAATATACGAAGTTGAGCTCAGGCTAAGAATTTTCTTAAAACCTTGAGAAAAGGTTAATACTTGAGAAAACGTAAAACTTTGAGAAAATATTAACAGTAATAGGTTTATCAGGAAAAATACAGGACATCCAATTAAATTGGATGATAAATTCTTTCTAGTAAAAGTATATTCCAAACTTCTACAAAAGTTATAGTTACTTGAAATTCAAATGTAACTGGGAACCCTGTGTTTTTCTGTACTAAATCTGGCAACTTTCATTTATGAGATAGTATTATATCATTTATACAAATTTTACATTATTTCTGATAAATTTTAAAATTCAATATTATTGCAGAAATTGGGAAGCGGAGAATGCTACATCACTAAATACTAGCTTTGAAATTAAGTCAGGAACATGATCTCAAAGGAGTAACATCAAAATTGCAAACAGCCCCAGCCTTTAGAAAACATAATTACCCAGAAAGGCCAAGGTATATTTCTGTTTTTGAAAACTGGAATAACTCTTTAGTTAAATGCATTACATGCTTCAATGGTACTTCCAATTTTACATATAGAAGAATTATTGGGCATTGTTCATTTAATTTCTCATTTTGAAACATACTAAGGCAATAAAATGGTTGCAATGGTAATTTAGTAATTTATTAACTTTTGAGAACATTCATAAGAGAAAAACATGGCTATATCTGCCATCCCACTGATCACCTAGGCTGATTTCTGTGACCTGATCAGCCAGGCAGTTATACTCAAAGTAGACTATGCAATCCTTCTAAACTTGCACACTAGATCAAATGAAATTACTTTCAGACAGACACTATTTTTAATGTCAAAGGTATATGAAAGGCTGAGACCTTGGCAAAACCTGCAAACTCTGCATTTTAAGTGACCCTTAAATAACTGTTTTCCTTTCTGAAGTTTTCTTGCCACCAGTTATTCTGTTGAGATGACCAGGAGCCTAGCTCTCTCAGAAATTAATGAAGAATTAAAACTGAGAAAAAAAATCTGGACACTAAAGGCAAGCAAGTCATATATAAACAAAACAGGAAACTTGAAAGAGCTAGGTCAGAGATTATATATGATTAATAAAATATTTTTAGATCTTATTTCTAATAAGTTTAATCATTACAAACTCAAGTTCAAATTTCCATAAGTAGAAGGCAAATGCTCAATTGCGTAATCTAAAGTTGCTCATGGAACCATTTTTCTCCAGTCTTCATTGAAAAGACTCTTGGATCTAAAGTGGTATCTAAAATTGATGAATTATGTAATAGAATCTCTAACTATATAATATAAACTTATTTGTGACAATCATGACTACAAATTCCAATGCCTTAAAGCTTTTAAATATAGCTTTGTATGACCACTTCTTGATGCTTAATTGACTAGTCATCGATTTATAACTGGATTATGTATAGGGATATCAAGAAAATTGTTTTGAACAGCTCTGATGAAAAGTTGTCAAATTCCTCCCTCCCTCAACCAAACCTTACCAAGCATCATTGTTCTAAGATATACAAATCTACTCTTAGAGCAAACGATTAAAAAAACACCCATTGAACAGCACAGTTAAAAATAAATATTTCAATGATAATAGTTTTAAAGAGAAACACTTAGCAGGAAGAAAAAAGATAATGTTGCAGAGCTTGTAATCCTGTAATTAAGCATTAAATCTTGTGTTAAGCTTCTTGACAGACTGGGAGAAAAGGAAATCATGATCGCTAGCATGATTCTCTGTATCTGATGAAAAGGATAAATGGGATTTTGCCGTGAGCAATAAGCTGCTTCTTATAACCAAAGCCTGTAGAACCATGAAAAACATAATGGATGTAGTTCTCAACAAACAGAAAAAGATTCTTCACATGATGTCTGTGTGTCTCACCCTGCCCCGTATATCTGCATATGTAATGATTATATCTATTTGTATAAAAAGCAGACAATAGTCTAATATCACTTTTAATTTTTAAAATATTTGTCAGCAGAACACTCAAATGCTTCAAGAAGCATGTAAGTTTTGTACATGTACAGAGAACAAAGAACCTGAGATAACTGGTACTCCATTTTCCTTCCATTAGTAGAAAGGTATGGTATGCACTGTTCTCACTCCTAAGCGGGAGTTGAACACATGGACACAGGGAGGGCAACAACACACCTATTGTGTGGTGGGGGACAAGGGGAGGGAACTTAGAGGACTAGTCAATAGGTGCAGCAAACCACTATGACACATGTATACCTATGTAAAAATACCTACACGTTCTATACATATATCCCTGAGCTTAAATTTTAAAAAAAGATATGGTATGCACATAAAAAATACATGCTCACATAAATTCTGAAAAAGAGTATTGTGCTGAAATTAAAGAGGTAGAGGCATAAAATTTGATTCAGAAACTGAATGCCATATTCCGTTTTCTCTTCAGATTGTATAAATCTTTGCCTTTTATAAAAAATGAATACTAGTTGGTCTTTGTAAAATCATTTCTAGTAAAACAAGGTATAAACAATAATGATAATGGGGTATCTATCCATTTATTGATTTAGTATGAAAACTATCTGATATGGTTTGGATCTATGTCCCCACCCAAGTCTCATGTCAAATTGTAATCACCGGTGTTGCAGGTGGGACCTGGTGAGAGCTGACTGGATCATGGGGGAGTTTCTTATGAATGGTTCAGCACCACTTCCTTGGTGCTGTATTCATGACAGTGAGTTCTCAGTAGAACTGGTGTGTAAAGTGTGTGGCACCTCCCTCCTCCCCTTTCTGTCTTGCTCCTTCTCCCCACAGGAGATGCCTTGCTCCCCCCTTGCTTTCTGTCATGATAGTAAGTTTCCTGAGACCTCCCTAGAAAACAGAAATCAAGCAGATGTCAGCATTATGCTTCCTTTACAGCCTATGGAACGATAAGCCAGTTAAACCTATTTTCTTTTTAAATTATCCAGTATCAGGTATTTCTTTATAGCAATGCAAGAACCAACTAATACACCATTTCATACAGTACTCACCACAAATATTAAAAAGATATACATTATTACAATTTGCAGATGAGGAAACTGATGTTCAGGGAGGTAAGCCAATGTCTCAAAGTAAGTACATACCAAACAAGAAATCTGAATCCAAGTCTACCAACCACAAATGCTCAAGTTACTTCCTCTAGAGCAAATTTATATTTTCATTTACTAATATAACACTACAAACATATCATACATTTTTTGTGTAAATAAATATATTTATAAACAAGCATATTTAACTAGGAGAATAATAAATCCTAAGTCTCTCAACTTCTGTATAAAAAGGTTCTCTCCTGGAGCTTCCCATGTGGTATTTTTTTGCTATTAGCAAACAGAAAATTGGTTCATCAAAGCTAGATTTGACTCTAAAGTGGTCTCTGCTTCCACAAGTCTCCCTGCTACTAGCCAGCCAAAGCATAATGCTGATGACATTTTTAAAAAATGACAATCGAAGAGTGAAAAGGTACAGAATATAAGATGTCATCAGCATGAAGAAAGAGTATAAAAATTACTGTCTTAATTACTATTTCGCAAAGAGCAGCTGAAACAGACAACTACAAGTTGAGGAAAAACACAGTCAAGTAATCAGTAAAATAATACTAAGAAATATATTCAGCATGCTAGTCAACGTATTCACTTTGATACTGTTAATAGTTGTACATTGATAATATTAAGTATTTTACTTACCTTCTCATCTAATTCTTGTAACACTCAATTTACTAAAAATTAAAAAGTGGATTTAGAATTACATATGAATTTTTATATCATCATAAGATTTGGTGTTAATGTATAAGATCTAAAATATTTGTACATGAAATGTAATTACATAATACTTAATGGCATACTTTTAAAAAATAATTTTGAATGAAATATGTTGGTATACCATGTGATTAACTTAATTTTCCATGCTTTTACTTTAATTCAGAAAATCTTGCTTTTAAATTTAGTTACAATCAGTGTCATCATGGCTATGTAGTTACTTGTTTTGTTGACTTCTCTTTACTCTAGGTTTCTATTGACTTATGGTATCAGTTATCCCAGGAGGAAGCCCTTTATAACCCAACTGTGGGCCACAAATACAGCTCCAAGGGAGCCTGAAAGCAGTTAAAGTTAAACTACTGCTATAGATCAGTCTTTTCCAAGGGAGAACATGGTAAATCAATCTTGAAGCAACTCAAATAGTTCTCTGTATTATCAACTTTTGTCCTATATTTGCAAATAATATATTGTAAGTCTACTTATTTTTAAAAAAGGAAATTATATATCTTCCCCCTTTTTATTTGCCTGTATATCTTTAAAAGTATATAAGAACTATAATTTTAGTATAATAGTAAATAAACTTATTTTCTTTTAAAAAAGGAGAGATCAATGTGCATAATATCAAGTATAATCAAGCTGTTAAATACTTTTTAAAAATCTTTTTCTTTGTGAAGTGAGATGAACAGGTAAATTGAAATGAAAAGCTGAGTAGATTTATCTTTTTCTTGAGTTAAATATGGTTGAACTTTTTCTCAAAGGCCCCTGTTTATAAATGCATTATTAATCTGTCATGAAAGTTGCTTAAATGTTATAGTTTCCACATTACCAAACTGACTAGCATCAACATAATTAAGTAAATTTCCTATCAAACCACACAATAGATGTTTTATATTCTTTGAAATAAAAATATTTTGATGAATTTAATTTGCTCAACAAGTAGCCTTGAATCGTACATCTTCTAAAGGAATGTAAAGCCGTTGGAGGATGCGGCTCCATGGCTCTCCGAGCCACAGTTAGGAATTATGGTACAATTGCCGACCTTTCTAAATTCACAAAGCTTGCAACACGGCCAAGCAATGCTTTTGTAGCCAGACCTTGGCTATTCTTGTCATTGCTGTTTTTACTGTGAGTCACAGAGCATGGCTCAAGACAATTTATTATCATCAATGAAATATCCTTGACATTTTCAGAATACTGTAAAAAGAAACAAAATCAAGTAGGCCATATAAAGCCCCCACACCAGAGAAATCCCATGATCTAAATTTCTACAACATTCTCTTCATGCTTATCTGTGGGCAGTTTGATGAAAATGGTTTATAATGTGATTTTATTGATTTGTGGATCAAAATTATTCATGTCTTCTTCCACCATATCCATGTATTCCATCATTTCCCATTGCCACCACAAACAAAGACTTGTGAGACAGAAGAAATTTGGGGGATTAAATTCCAGGTTATTAAATTTATGAATCGGAACTTCAGAGAAAATCTGGTAAAAATAGAGACAATTCTGGGAAGCCTCAGGATCAACATCTATGATATTAAAATAACAGAAACACCGATACTCTTTGTCAGGTCATTTCATTTCCCTCCTAGCCAAAGAAGTAGGTTTAAGTCATCTTGAATATATGATCTAGTCATTTTCAGCAAAGGATTTTGAAAAAAGAGTTTAGCAATAGGGCCAAACATACACTTTAAATTTATTACAGCTTTCATTCTGTAATCTATCCTCTCCTGAGTCTAACTAATGTTCTTTGTTTCAAAACCCAAAATGCTCAAAACATAAATACCTCAGATTTTCAAATAAAAGTGTGAAAATATAAAATTTATTAGATTTCACCAATTGTTGAGTTCTAAGGTAATAAACTCTGACATTTATAGAAACACTAAGATTGGAGAAATGATTTTGGGACATTTCTAGAGCTTAAAATTCATGCTGAATAAACATATGAAAACATGTTTTCAGCATGCTGAATATATGTAAACATATCCATTTTGATAAGCTGGATATTTATCAAAATGGATAAATTGTATATTCATCTGAGAAATTATATTCTTGCTTTGTACAAACATATGTAAACTATATATATATAATTTGTTTATAATATATATAATATGTTTCCACATATTTGTATAAAGCAAGAATATAATTTACCAAAATGGATACTTTTATTCTGTACTGCCCTGCCCTCCTTACTTAACAATTCATGTATTCACTTTGCAAAGCTTTAAAAATATGTTCCAATAGGGAATTAGCACTTTTGCTAACATAATCAGTCTCAGTGAAATGTACTGGTAAAGTGTATGTGAAATGTGTTTGATAATGACAGGTTGCTATATACCTTTCAGATTCCATTACAAAGCAAACAGGAGAAATGGAAATCAAGTCAAAAAAAGAAAAAGAGCAAATTTGATTGCCAATAAAAGTTCAGTTATGTTTGCTTAACCCACATTGGAATATCGGTTTATAAACAATGTGACATTATTCATTTTCCTTTATTTAAGCTTGAGTCTACTCAAAAGCCTCTGTGAAGTCTTAGGTGAATAATTTCAATTCAGTATCAAAATAACTTGTGCTATTGGTAACAATACTAGTCTTATTTTATTGATGAGGAAACTGTGGCTTAGAGGTTAAATAATTGGCTGAAAGTTACACAATGGAAAAATGACTAAATTTCTGTTATCTTGGCTGGAGGTCCTACTTATTAGAATATGTAACTTCCAAACATAACAGTTTTGGTACTTCATGGCTCAAAAAATAAGACAGACTTTATGTTAAACAGCAAACATCCTATTGAATAGAGGCAGATGCACAGTAAATTCTATGTTGTATAATCAATATATCTCATTTGCAAATGGTAACTTTAGGGTATTTGTTTAAATATCAGTATTTTCTGCTCTCTGTATTGCTGTACTGGTTTACATCATATTTTCTTTTCTTCATATTTTCTAATAATTTAAGACCATAATTTAGAATAGCTAGCAGGTATCTAGGGGATAATTAGATACTGCATATATTTTCAGGAACACTTAAGTTGACATTGCCTATTTTGGCTTTGAAAATGCAGCTAATTGTACTACCTGAAGTTTTCCACTTTTTCCTAATAAATTCTAGCTGAAAAATGTAGAACAAAATAAATCCCAGTAAGAAAGCAAAAGTGGTAATCATCAAATTGCAAGAAAAACCATGACTTAATCCTTTCTACCCTAAGTCTTATCGACTGCTTGAATGCTAAAACACTGACTGGAATGTTTGAAAGGAAGCATGCTTTGTAAGATATTTGAAACCATTCACCAAGTTTCAAAGCTACTTCAGCATCTTCTCCTTTTAATCTTCCCAATATTCCATCAAATCACTAGCTTATTCAGAGATTCAGGAATCCATCCATATCCATTATTTTTCAAAAGGTGAAAGAAGAAAGAAAAACTAACCAAACACATGAGATCCTAAAATAAAAGGAATAATATCCATTATTCTTCAGTCTCAGATAAATTACAGATCTGTTCTTTAAAATGGTGATGAGAGATGGCCCCAAGAAGTGAAAGAAAAGACGAAGGGGTTCAGAATCTGATGTTATAAACTGATGTAATTTGACAAGGAAGTTGCCAAAATACTGAGAAAAAAATCAGATGAAAACAATAATGGAGAAGAAAGACACATGAACACAGCCAAAGCACAGATGCATATGAAAAGGACATCATTAGTGACAGGCTTTAGGAAATCATGCAAAATGTAATGTTAAAAAATGAAGATATTTTTAAAAGACTGTAATAAAGAGAAAATACCAGTTATGGAAAACAGAAAATTTAGCTCAAATAATGTGACGTTCCTGAAGAGAGCACAAAGACACACACACACACACACACTCAAAAATATGCAGAAAGATTATATCTCTGAAATAAAATTAAAACTTTAATACAAAGACACCAAACAATGAAAAATAAGATGTATAAGATGTATTATTCCTACTTCAATCTCAAGAATGAAGAACGTATCATTCGGAAACCAGTGGGAAAAAAATCAGTTCAATTTAGAAGGAGTCTACAAACTGGAAACAGACTGATTTCCGACTTCCTACTAGCCACTATGTATGACAAAAGACAGTGAAGAAATGTCCCAAAATTTTGAGGAAAATAATACATACTTAGCCAAGGCAACCTTCTAGTCCAAAATGAAAAGGCCAGATATTCTCAATCATACAACAACTCAGATTAGGGCATTCTACCACTCTCCTTGATCAACATACTTAACAAAATCCAATCAAATTATGAAATTAAAAAGAAAAAATTAAAGAAATAAGGTAATGGAGGAGCTATCATAAAAGTATTGCTGATAAAATTTAATCCATCAAAATATAGAATCAGTATCAAATACTGTCAGAATTTTTATTATTATGGAACATAAGGCAAACCTTAATGTAAAAGTAATAATTTAATAAGATTTGGGAGATATGTGGAAGGTGTGAAGAAATGCTCCATTACCCAGGCTGGAGTGCAGTAACACAATCACTGCTCACTGCAGCCTGGACCTGCTGAGGTGAAGCCATCCTCCCACCTCGGCCTCTCACCCAAGTAGCTGGGACTACAGGTATGTGCAACCATGCCCAGCTTATTTTTTAATTTTTTGTAGAGACAAGGTCTCCTTATGTGGCCCAGGCTGATCTTGAATTCCTGGGCTCAAGCGATCCTCATGCCTTGGCCTCCCAAGTGCTGGGATTATGGGCATGAGCCACCACACCTGGCCTTTACTACTATTTTATAAAATTATTTCTTAATTCCAAGAAAAAAATCTCATCATTCTCTTCTATTTAACTGACTAAAAATCTTATTTACCTATATATAGGTTGGGTCACTATTGTGGGAAAAATATATCTTTTCATCCCATTTTAAGTTCATAGCTGAGATTCCTATAAGAGTTTAACAATAGAAAAGCATATACACTTACTTAATGTAGGTTTTATGTGACACAAGAGCCTCCACAAGGAAATGAAGACCCAAAGAAACAGGGCATCTTGAGTATTTTTTATGCTAGGTTTGATGGGGAAGTGGATAGTTATGGAGAAGTCTGATTGGATTAAAAAAGCTTGATGTAATAGAGATAAGCTGGGGCAAACTCAGCAAGATCTGTTCGTTGAGATTTTTCTCTGTATCCCTGTATCTTCAGAGATGAAGATGTTCCTTTCCTTCCTTTCTCTGAGGGTTTTATGACCTGCTTCAGGAAAGAAAGACGTGAGGGAAGGTCAAAGAGACCTCACGCCCTCATGGTTTTCTTTGATTCCTTCAGCTTAAAATATTTTGGGGTAGCATGTACTGAACCTCATTACTAGAATTCTATAAAACAATTTTGTGGATACCAAAGAATAGTGTAGTGGATTCTGATTCATAATTTAACAATCTCAAGATTATTCTGCCTGCAGAATATGAATGTTTTGGAGGAAAATTGGTGTTAGTGGAGATGAAGAGAAATGAATGCTTGCTTGATAAGTTTTAGAGTTGGAATTGACAAAATTTGCAGATGAATTACATGTGGAGTTATGGCAGAGAGAAGAATTAAGATTACTCCTGAATTTGAGCTATATTAACTGGAGGAGAAAGTGATATCCTTTGAGATCCAAAACTTAACAGAAGATCAGGATACTGATGGGAAAAAGTAATAGAAATAATAGTTCACAATGAGAACACTTGGGACACAGGGTGGGGAACGTCACACACTTGGGCCTGTCGTGGGGTGGGGGGAGTGGGGGAGGGATAGCATTAGGAGATATACCTAATGTAAATGACGAGTTAAACGGTGCAGCACACCAACATGGCACATGTATACATATGTAACAAAACTGCACATTGTGCACATGTACCCTAGAACTTAAATTAAAAAAAAAAAAAAGAAATAATAGTTCACCTGGGAATGTTAGTCTTGACACGCCAGTGAGACAGGCAAATGAAAACAGCAAGCATGTCACTGGATGAATGAGCCTAGAGCTCAGAAAAGAGGTTTGGGTGAAATCATATGTAAATCCAACAATATGGATCAGGTGTCCTTGGAGGAATATGGGCATTAAAGATGAGAAGGCAAAGATTGTGCTCTAAATTTAGATGACATTAAAGACACAGAGGTACTGTAAAGAAAAATGTACCAATAAATATTGAAAAGGAATGGGTAGTGAAAAGTAGGAAATCAGGGAAAGTGAGGTTTTCTAATAGAGAAGTATTTGAAGAAAGGAAATATAGTAAGTGGTGCACTAAAATGATGAAAAAACCCAAAGTGTGAAGATAAACAGAACATGCTCATTTGATTTGATGACATAGAGGTAGTTGTTAACTACAAAGAAGAGCTTCACTATAGATGAAATTTAAAGTCATATTGGAGTGGGCTGGCCAGTAAGTAAAGGTGAAAATGTGAAAACTGCAGAGGTCCACATAACTTTTGGAGGTTTGCAGTATAAAAGAGCAAAGAAATGTGGCAGAGCTAGAAGGGGTAATAGATTTTTTAAATGTCAGAAGATACTGGAGCTAGTATGTATGTGAATGAAAAGATGAAGTGAAAAAACTTTTTGATTAATGAAAGAGAAGATAGCGTGAGAAAGAAATCCACAGCTAGGCTGCTTTGGAAGGTTGGAAGATGACAAGACTATCAACAGAAGGCATGAGCTTTAAAGGAGGAGGTCATTTTGCACAGCAGGGGAGAGCTGGTCATTCCTTTCAATTTCTATAGCATTTCTTTAATATGTAAACAAACCCAGTACTAATATCCAGCTACAAACTTCTTAAGAACTTGTTGATGAAAAATGTAGATGAATATTCTTTAGGATTTGTTTTCAAAAGACTTTGAGACCTCTCAAAAGCATCTTCTTTCTACTTAGAGACATCTTTTCTGACTAAGCTTCTGGTTGCAATGTCCACTCTCTTAACCCCAATCCAGACCCTTTTCAGTATTCTGGACAAATATTCTCTCTCCACTGAAACCAGTCTACTAAGCCCTCAGTCCCCAGCGTCAGCTTTCCTGGGTAGCTCCCAATGTCAAAATGTATTCCACTAGTGACTGTACCCCATGCCTATATTAATCATCTGTGCCTCATAACTTTGCTTCCTTATTTTAAAGCTTCAATTTTCACTGCAGTGTCAACCCTTTAGGAAGAAAACTCTCAGGCCAGATCTTCAAGTCCTGGAACATTTTCTCTTTCCCACAGTAATATTAGCAAAACCATTAATATATCTATAACTCCACTACATTGAAATTATTCCAGCATCTGATGTTATTCTTCATACACAAATTATCCCTGGGAATACAGTGATTTCCCCAGGGTTCTGTTCTGAAGGATTGACAATAAATGGAACTATATATTAGTCTCTACATTTCCCAAATTCTTTGAAGAAATACATCTGAAAGGAGATAGTGCCTCTATACTAAAGTTATCATTTTTAAAGACTTTCCAAAATTTTAGGCATATTTATATAAATTATGTCATTTAATTTAAAAACAATTTTTTGGAGATACGAAAGTATATAGCAATAGGCCCCCCCCCCAGGCTAAACCTGAATGATGACAATATATGTTTGGAGTTGGAAAATTATCAGGAATCTCTCTTCATGCATTGAGTTCCTGGAGGTCAACTGATTATTGTTTCCTTAAGAAGGAGAAATATGGACAAGAATGCATAGGGACATTGAGAAGATGAGGGTAAAGAAAGAAATAAAGACATACAAAGAAAGGTGTTTCTGCCTTTATAGAGAGAATAATTAAATAAATGATGAATGAGCCATTTTCTTCAGAACTCTGTGACACACATAGTATGAGAAAGAGCTTCAGGTCTCTTATTAAAAACCTTTTGGGTTGGAAATAGGGGCATTCACCCCATTTTTGCATAGAGCACATTGAATCCAGCTCAAAGACTTCACAGTTTGGGATGCTGCAATGGCAAACATAGCACAACAGTACTAGGAGCTGGCAGATGCTCACTAGACTAGGCAAATATCCATCAAGAGACTGTGCCAACTTGCTTGTGAACACCTGAGACAAACCCTGGGGTTTCTAGAAATATCTTCCTTGGAAGAGAGATAGTACTCATAGAAGCAGAGAAAGACAATTATCAAGCATCTTGCAGTAATAATGATGCTGCTGGAGATCACAGAGCCAAGAGTTTTTAGATTAAAAAATTAATATTCAAATAGACTATTATTTTGCTAAAAGTGCACAGCAAGTTGTTGGCAGAACTAAAATCTGAAGTAGATTTGCATAACTCCAAGACTGAGGCTCCATGACTATACCAAAGCTGTGTAGAAGTATGTTCAGACATGTAGAAGTGCAGTTTAAATTTTCATTTTCTCCACAGTTATATTGACAATAATGCTTACAAGCAAAAACAGATATCCTAATACTACAAGTAATTATTTTTTAATTAAAAAATTGTATATAGGCTACGCTGTCATATATTGGACTAGACTACGGTTTTCTTGGTAATACATTAGCCGCAGTTTTATCCCAAAGAAGTTTATATTTTAGCAGTTAAAAAAAGTGAAGAAAGGAAAACTATACAGTGAGCTATACTTGAATTAAATATATATTGATCATTGGGGAGCATATAAAACAGAAAGAGTATTGTTAGACAAGAAGTCTAACATTGGTTGATCAAAAATATGAAGAAATTGGAGAAAAACAGAAGAGATTTCTAGGCAGAAATTATCAAAACATCTGAAAGTGAAGAAAAGAATATTGTTCTAGGGAAATGTCCAGTAATTTATTCTGCTTTGAGCTTAGTTTTCAGGACAGCAGTAATAGCTGCTGGAGAGATTATGCAATATAAAATTTAGCAAAGACTAGATGGGGCCAGGTCATAAAGGGCTTAGTACACCCTAAATATACACTATTAATAAATGGAGAGTCACTGAGGATTTTTGAACAAGGATATGAAATGAATGGAAATACGTATATGGAATAAATCTTCTTAGATTATGCATTAAATGAAAATTGCAGTAATTTGTAATGCTTATGTATTTTTCTTAATCTTTTTATTTTGAAGTTCAAAAATACAGTATACTCTCAATTTAATGCAAATAAATATACAACAATTTTAATAAAATGCAGCTCAAGTTACAGAGAGGCTAATGAAATCAGAGTTTAAAAACCTTCTTTTGACTGTTGCAATTTGGTACCAGCTGGTGGCAGTAATCTACTCCAGCCTAAATATCAATGAGGATGATACTGGGTGCTCTGCATGGCTGAAATTTTTAGAACACTGGCAGCAATCCCAGGAATCTCCCAATAATTTAGCACTATTTTCATCATCTCAATCCCAGGATACTGAAGCAGCAGATCGGTCCTGAAAATATAGAGAACCACCTTCTACCTCCCCATTTCTTAAGCCAAGGATGTTTGTTCTCTTCTAACTTTTCCCTCCTTTCCTGAGAGGAGAGGAAAGGAAGAGAAAGAAGGAAATTTACCAGCTTCATTTATATCTACGTGTGCATTATCACAAGACATATCATCATGATGTTTGAATGTCTGACTGCAGGGGCTTCTACTGTACTATCACGTACTATTGTCATTTTGGCTTTAATAGAAATGGAAACTGAGGTCAGCAAAATCATTAGAAAATATTAAAAATTGTTAACTGTGAAACTAGTGTTTTTGCCTAGGTAATTAATGGTTAAATATTTTGCTTCTTTTCAATATAAAAAACAAAAGAGATAGGTTATCACCCAGTATAACAATTTTAAGCCCATGGTTAATACTTTTTATGCCAATGTTTTAATACTCTTACCACAGCATTTATATGTATGTATGAACAAAAACAGTAAGGCACACAAATACACCTGACTCCTTTACATTATATTGGTTTTCCAGAATTTGGGGGTAAATGAGTTTTGCATTATGGCTCCTTTTAATCTATCTTTATGATGAAGATAAAGTCTCAAGACTCTTAAAAAGCTGTAATAAAGGGAGGGGGGAGGGACAGCATTAGGAGATATACCTAATGTAAATGACGAGTTAATGGGTACAGCACACCAACATGGCACATGTATACATATGTAACAAACCTGCACATTGTGCATATGTACCCTAGAACTTAAAGTATAATTTTTAAAAAGCCGTAATAAAAAATTGTTTCCCTACATAGCAGAAATGTTGCAAAAACATTAAAATATGCAAGCTCTTGATTTCAACAGTGTTTCAACCAAAGGTGTAAACTAAGAAGGACTAAATAAAGCCAGAGCCTAAAATCATTTTGGTGATCTATTAAAATTCACTTATTTATTCATTAACACAAGCTATGCCCTCACTTTTTAACCCTACGTCAGTTCTCTCATATCCAAGACCTCATACCAAGTGACTGTGTGTCTTCGATTCTAAGTAAAACAAATACAGTATGTTTTCCCATCCCACATATTCAAAAGTGTTTCTGCTACAAGCAATAAAAACGATGCAATTTCATGAAATGAATAAGGATAGATGAAATGATTAAATACATAATGTCAGTGACTATTAGTTTAACTCACATAAACACAAAATTTTAAATATCAAAATTTCAAAATATGATTTGGCAAAGTAATTTTAATATTACAAAATTAAAGCTATAACTGGAGAACTAAATTAGCCTGACTGACACTCAATAACATACAACTTCACCAGAAACATTTTCCCTTTTTAATTTACTTTGTCTGTGAAGCTGAAGCTAAAAGGGACTCTTCAAATATTTTATGTACTGGCCAATTTCTAGACGTCTGTACTCTGCCTGCACAGTAACAAGTTGGTGCTAATAAGCCATACATAAAGATCCTACTTATTAAAATACAAATTAGACACCCCTTATGTTTATACATGTGTAAGTACAATTAATTTTGCAAGCTTCGTTGGAAACAAAATTGCTTTAGTTAACCAACCATTGCAATGCAATCAAATGAGATTTTAAATGCAATTGGAAAAGATCTGTTTGGTAGAAATAGCAATTATTTCATGCGGAACAATTAGCTTTCCAAGCTCTTTTTTGCTTCTCCCACCTGCCCTTAATAGAATAATTTGTCCATCATAAGTGACATGAAATGTCACCTTTAACACCCGTAAGTTGTATGGAGACCTAGAAGGCAGCTGGTAGACATAGCTTATTTACAAATATTAGTTTGAACTTGTAAATGCATGACCACATAAATCTTAATCCATTTAGAGTGTATGCCCTTTGTTCCCTCAATTGTATATTCAGTTGGGAATTGAATGGAGCTGAGAGAGAGTGTGAATTGCATGAACCCTTTGTTGTTGCCAGCATATTAGTGCTTTGCCTTTTATTCTTGTTGTTCATGAGATTTCTCTACATTACACAGTAGGGAATGTTAATCAACATTTTGCCTGAGTAATATTAATGAAACTTGCCTACTTACACTTGAGGGAAGAATCAGAATATTACATTGCTCTTTGAAATGTTAATGTACCTTTTAGGAAATTATGTCTGCCTTCTAAATCATCTTAGTGTTAAATTATTAAAGGATGGCATTAAAGAAATATTGCACTGATGCACATTGTTAAATACCTTAAAAGATAAAAGAATTATAAAGTTTAAAAGAAGGACCTTTTGAAAGATGGTAGATTTATCTTCAAATTAAACATTTTTAAATGTTTGGTTAAAGTATTGAGAAAATTTACAATTGTTTTGTGTGCTTTCACAAAACAAGAGATTTAATGTTAATGATTTCTAATTTCCAAACATGAATTTGAACTGTATTCTGTTCTGGTCTTGAAGGATTTATTTAACCTTCCTGTATCTGTGCATTAAAACACCATCCAGTTTACTAGAAACAACAACAACAAAAAAAAAAAGCTGAGAGGAGTGTATTATTTTTGTACTTTTTATTTATTTGAATCTTAAGATTAGATAGTCTTCACTGAGGTTCTATTCTCCAAGCACAAAAACGACCACTATCTAAACCTTCTATCACTCTATGGCATTTCAAAGGGAAGGGCTATCATAAAGACTATGTATGGCTGCCAAGATAAGATATGGGAAATAGCAATTCTCAGTGTGCAAACTGTGACAGACATGTGTCCTGTCAACATCATTCATGGTCCTTCAGGAATGATGCTCAGGAAATGAGTTGACAGGACTCTAAGTGGTCTAACTTGTTTTCCCTTTAACAGTCTCTTTTGATATCAATCAGTGTGTTGATAGGCCCTAAATAAACTGTGAGGTAACCAAGGGGGAAATTAGGAACAGAATTTGTTCAAGAATTCTCCCACATGGTGACCACTATTTGCTAAGAACTCTTAATACTTACTGGGCAAACAATTCAGTTTCTATTTCACCATACAAGAGTTAGTAATGGCTTTTGTATTATTGTGGGCCTGACTTGTCCTCTTGCACAATGTTCTTTAGCATTACTGCTACTTGGATATATGCACTGAAAAAATGGATAATAGGAGCTACATTTCAAGGTAATTTTTTTCACATTTTGACATCTCTAAGATACAATTGCTGATGCATCATAATTTAAGTGTCTTTTTTGGGGGATGCTCGGGGGAGATGGGGTCTCTCTCTGTTGTCCAGGCTGGAGTGGTACAGTGGCGCAATCTCAGCTCACTGCAACCTCCACCTCCCAGGTTCAAGTGATTCTCCTGCCTCAGCCTGCCAAGTAGCTGGGATTACAAGCATGTACCACCAAGCCCAGCTAATTTTTGTAGTTTTGGTAGAGATAGGGTTTCACCATGTTGACAAGGCAGGTTTCGAATTTCTGGCCTCAAGGGATCCACCTGTCTTGGCTTCCCAAAGTGCTGGGATTACAGGTGTGAGCCACCGTGCCCGGCCAAGTGGCTTTTTCTTAGAAATAAGTAAAATAAATAGAATGACTAAGTGCCTTACAATTGATGATTTACATTCAATAAAATATGGTAATAGTGAACTTGAATTGAGAGTTTTTGTGTTGTGTTTGTGTTGTGGCCACGCATTACCTCAATATAGAAAACAAAATCATTGCCAAATGTTAGTGTTAATGAGACCAATATTAAAGAGTTCACAATATAATTAGGAAATGAAACCTAATGTCTAGAAATTAATAAATAAATAAAACAACACCAATGATACAGGCATTACTACAACCCTACTTGCCAAGTTAATTTTTTTCCACATTATTGCTCCTTAAAAAAGTGAAAACGACATACAACTAATCAATGACTACTTAAAATACTACAAAATTACTTTAATGCAAAGAAAAAAGGGTGTTTTGAACAGGGAATGTATAATCTATATATTTCAGAGCTTGATTTTGTGTGTCCATTTTGAGTTCTCTGAATTACTGAAGATTCAAACTAAAACAGCACCAAGGGTATTACATCCATGCTAGGCAGAATACATGAGCTAGACATACATCTATTATGACTTTACACGGCTTTTATCATGCATGCTTTATGTTGTGGGAGATAAGGGAAGAGTAATTTATATTTAATGTTATTAATCAAACATATATTTAGCTAGATTTGTTTTGCTGCATTTTGCCTATTTGCAAAAACGAAAAAAAAAAATCATTTCTCTTTAAAAGCAACTAAGTATATTGCAAGCCCCTTCATTCACTAGATGAGCTTACAGTTTGCTCGATGCTCTAGGAGCTTATGTTTTTAGCTTAATCATTGATTTTTTTCCTTAATATATCATAGATAGCAAATTGATCTTTATTAACCTATATATGATAAAGGTTGTAGACAAAGCCAATACCTACATAATATTAATACCAATCAAGTTAAGTGATATGATCAGTTTAGTAGAGAATCAAACTGGCAGTTGTCAAATAGAGTCTCTCATTAGTAGACTGTTTAAAATACATAAATTAGTGACAAACAGTAAAAAACAAATAATGTCACAAGTATCAAGAATGAAAGACTATGTATTATATAAGTGAATTAAATATCATTTAGTGCATTTTCCTTTGATATTCAACATAATCATACAACACAAAGAAGTGCTAATTCCTAAACCTCAGTTTAGTGTCTATTGAAGCACAACTACATACCTTCAAATTTGAGACTTTTGCTTTGCAAAGAGTACAATTAAGCTGTCGCTCACATTCTAAACCTATTTTAAATGTGGGAAGGTAGAGGGGAGTTGGTTATATCTCCAAAATGAATTGTCTAGAAGTTTTCTGTGATCAGAAATTATAAAAATTTTCTTTCATTACAACTGTAACCATTCAAATATGTAATAGAAGTAATTTCTGATTATTAAGGAAATATCTTTTTTACTATGCCCCTTGGCCATAAGAGGATAAATGATAGATATGCAGACCTTACCACAAGGAGAATTTCTGCTATTTCTATAAACTAGTAACTCTTAGTTCACAAAACGAGTTTATTTAAAAAAACATGCAACTGCTAATGTCAGCTGGCATTTCTCAAAGTAGGACAGAGTAGAAGAGAGATTACTTAAAAGTGAAACAAATTAAATTTTAAGAAGCTGAATATACTCATTCTCACTTTCATTATATTGCCCACCATCATGGTGATTATAATATGTATACTGCTTCTTAAAAACTCAAAGTACTTAAAGGCAACTTTTTTCAACTTGTATATTCATAATATCGACAAAAATTATTCAGATATTAAAATTTAATGCTATTTTTAATGTATTTTTATAAATAATGTACCTTTAATTATGGAAGAACATTTCAAGGGTTTTTATTTTTGGTTTTTTTTGTTTTTTTTGGTAATATGGAACATAAGAAAGAACATTTTGGCTAACTTAATTGGCCCTGATTACCCAAAAGCAATTTCTTTAAAAAGCAACAAGTGTGGTTATTTTTAATCCCATAAGATTCCATCATTAAAATATATTTTAATATGAACATAATTATCCATACGCAATATGTCAAGCTACTTAAGTAGTTAAAAGGGGTTCTTACTGCAAAATCTTCCCTCCACTGGTGAGCTGCTTGAACTTTCTCTGCTTCCAATGCCAGGCGCTGAAAAACAAACAATAAATCTTAGAATTCAAATGACCACATAATATGGAATTGTTATATAAAATGCTTGGGCTTTCTAATCAATTATGAGGACATAAAAAGCAGAAGATGATCATTATTTATGATTCATAAATTCTAAATCATTTAGTAATCTAACCTACTAAAGTTGATGTATGTATATTTACTCTTTAGCAATATAAATAATATACTATTCTTGAATACCATTGAGTTTGTTACCTCTGCCATCATCAGCTATAGTGTCCTCTATGAGTGCTTTCTTTCAATGACTAATACTTTAGTTTTTAGAAAAAAACTTGAGTATATTAATTTTCATCTTATTTTTAGTAAATACCTTTAGAGCATACATTTCTCTAAAAAAAAAGACATTGAGAGATTAATATGCACTAATATACTTGGCACCTTCTTAATTGCATATTGCGTTTTTGCCAAAAGCCACAAAAGCTGAAATAACTTCCCGTTTGCTGAGGCACATCTTTAGTAGTTCTTTCAGTGATAATCTTTGATAGAGGATTTGTGCATCTGAAAATTGCTTGATTTCACCTTCAATTGTGTATGCTAAGGTAGTTAAGAATTATAAGCCAATTTATTTTCCTGTAGCACTTTTGAAATGCTATTCCATTAAGTTCAGTGGGAGATGACAATACTAGTGTCAGCCTGCTAATTACTTTTTATAAACATTTTTCCCCTACTCCAGTAGCTTTTAGACTTTTCTCTTTGTATTTTCCTTTTTTTTTTTTTTTTTTTTTTGAGACGGAGTCTCGCTTTGTCGCCCAGGCTGGAGTGCAGTGGCCGGATCTCAGCTCACTGCAAGCTCCGCCTCCCGGGTTTACGCCATTCTCCTGCCTCAGCCTCCCGAGTAGCTGGGACTACAGGCGCCCACCACCTCGCCCGGCTAGTTTTTTGTATTTTTAGTAGAGACGGGGTTTCACCATATTAGCCAGGATGGTCTCGATCTCCTGACCTCGTGATCCGCCCGTCTCGGCCTCCCAAAGTGCTGGGATTACAGGCTTGAGCCACCGCGCCCGGCCCTCTTTGTATTTTTCAACTTCACTATGATGTTCTCCATGTGATAGGCTTTCATAAGACAGTGACGTTTAATGGTTAGCAACACAGAGTTGGGGACCTGGCTGTCTGGATTTGAATACCAGCCCTTGCAAACTACTAGCTGTGCAACCTTGGAAAAAGTTAAGACTCTTCTCCCATTATCTCATGTGAATAACGTAAAAGCCTGCCTCATGGCTTATTGGAAGGACTAAATGAGTTATAAAGTGTTTAGAACAGTGCTTGGCACACAGTAAACAATATATATATGTCAGCTATCAACTTCAAAGAGTAATGGTTTTCTTTTCTCCCTGGATCCCCTTGAGAAAATAGTGCAGTGTTGAGTTTATTTGTGGTTTGCCTTATGCAGCTAGAAGATAGTGATAAAACTGAGCAAACAGAAAAGTAAATAAAATAAATATACTAAACTTACTTATTAAGGTATAGAAATTATCAGGTTAGGTTTAAAAAATTACAAATCTCAGAGTCGTTTATTGATTCATGCTGTTTGTGATCTACGAACTATTCCTCAGTATAAGTTCTTCCTGTGGAGGTCTAGTCTATACTGGATAAACATCTTTTAGATCAGTTTTTATGTTAATGTATTGGCTTCTATCCCTGTGATTTGTTATAATCTTTTCATTTTTCTAAGCTGTTACATAGGTTTTATCAGTGACTCTGTAATATCACCTAGCGGGAGATCTCAATTTAAGAGTTCCAAAGCTAAATTTAAGTGAAAATGTACCATAGCGTGCTAAAAGGACAATGGTTTTGGTTTTCACTACTAGGCAGAAATGGAATATATAAGGAGCTAGGAAGTGTTAGAAACTGTACCACGTAGAGTAACCAAAAGGAGGCTCCCTCTCCCTACAAAAACAAAAACTAAATTGCAAAGCCAACAGACGAGCATATACATTTCAGAAACACTGCATCATAACACTTTTGGAAACTCAACTTCAAATGAAAAATGAAGCAAAAAATGAATAAAACGGCAAACAGAATGGAAATGGAAGCAACTCTTTTATAGAAACACTTCAGTATGGGAAGATAAAGAGAAGACAGAATGAGAAAATAAGCAGGAAGGCTTTTTCTTTTTTTATTTGTTTTGATACAGGGTCTCACTCTGTCTGCCAGCCTGGAATACAGTAGTATGATCATAGCTCACTGCAGGCCTGCAGCCTTGACCTCCTGGGCTCAAGTGATCTTCCCACTTCAGCCTCCTAAGTAGCTGGGACTACAGGTGTGCATCAAGAAGTCCAGCTTCTTTCTTTCCTCCTTTCCTCCTTTCCTCCCTTCCTCCCTTCCTCCTTTCCTCCCTCCCTCCCTTCCTCCTTTCCTCCCTCCCTCCCTCTCTCCCTCTCTCCCTCCCTCCCTCTCTCTCTTTCTTTCTTTCTTTTGTAAAGTTGGGTCTCAAACGCCTGGCTTCAAATTATCCTCCTATCTCAGCCTCGCAAAGTGCTGATATTGCAGGCATGAGCCCTCCTGCCCGGCCAAAGACGTGCTCTTGACAAAATTCACAACATAAATCTTCCCCATTTTAAAAAGCAGTATAATAACTAAACTTTTATATGTATGGGCAAAAAAAAAAAAAAAAAAAGATTTCCAGAACTTAAACAAAATACTGCATAAAATATTAAACTTTTTTAGATTAAGAAATATTACAACTCTAAAATGTCTTTGGGTCTTAGAGAAGAATATTAAGATTTTTCTTCAGAATACACAGGAGGATGCCGTTTCAGCAAACAAAACACACTAGTGAGCATTCACCCACAGGGCTATGCAGTTTCCAAGGCACCAGCTGTAACTCTACCAGATCTTTCCTCCTTGGGAGTGCATGAGAAAGTGCAATTTAACTGATCTCACCCAGAATCACGTGGCTTATGACTTGAACATAATCCATGTTTAGTAAGTTATAGTGACAGTAATCATCACAGTTAACTATTTCCAGAGAAACAGAATAACAATGGCAATACACTCTAACACAATTCCTTAGGAGGAAGAGAGTCCAAATCAGCTTTATTTATATGTATTCTGAACACTAATTTTATAAAGTAAATATCCTGTATTGCAAGACTCTGAAAAAGTTTTTAGAAAAATAAAGAAAGGCATGAAGTTATGTATACCAAAGAAGTTATGCACTTTAAAAGGTTGGTCTGAAGCTTGAAAGTTGTTAAATTTCATATCCCCAGGTTGGAATTTTAGAAATATATAATCATGAAAATTCTACTCCTGTTAATTTTGTTGTTCATGAAGAAATTAATAAATATTTTTACCTCGCAAATTTCATGAGAAAGCATATAACACTAAACTTTAGATACTTAGTCTATCGTGAGACTAGAGTCAACAGTCACAGTGGTGCTATTTCTCGCAGCAAAAAACCAGCTGGTCATTACTTATAGAAAACTGACATGTCTTCTAGACACATTAAGTCTTTAATTCACTTCCGTTTTGGTCAACTGACATTTTATTTTTAAAGCTAATGAGCTACCATTAAATGCCATTGGTGAATTGTGTTAAGGCTGTCAAAGGCCAGGCGCGTGGCTCATGCCCTTACTCCCAACACTTTGGGAAGGTGAGTCGGGAAAATCTCTTGAGGCCAGGAGTTCAAGACCAGCCTGGGCAGCACAGTGAGATCCTGTCTCTAAAAAAAATAACCCAGTTAGCCTGGCATGGTGACACATGCCTATCATCCCAGCTACTCAGGGGGCCGAGGCAGGAGGGTCACTTGGAACCAGGAGTTCAAAGTTACAGTGATCTATGATGGTACCACTGCACTGCAGCTGAGCTACAGTGCAAGACTCTGCCTCCAAAAAAAAAAAAAAAAAAAATTAAAAAGAGACATAAAACATCCAATAAAATGTGAGTATCTGCTCAATAGAACATCCCTGTTTTCTCAGCTGGCTATATAAGTATATCCTGTAACAGTAACTTACTTCAGAAAAAGAAAAAGAAAAAACAAAACAGAACATTTTTCTGATTTATGGCACAGTATAATACAGCATCAGACCTTAAAACCAGACAGAGTACCACACAGAAATAAAAAACCTGGATTACAATGAATACCTATGAGAAAAATTTGAAGCTTAATTCTGCTAATATTAAGATATTCAGCAAGGTCTATTAAATGGCTTTGTTGTAAATGAGATACCACATGTATATATGAAAATCCTTTGGCTATCAAATAAATATTTATACAAAGTAATAGATGTGTTAAGAATGTATGCATCCCTACCTACCTATTGGTTTGAACATTTAAAACAGAAAATCACTGTAAAGGCTTTAAGGACTTACAACTATAACAAAAATATACTTGACCCCAGACTTTCTGACTCCAAAGCTTATGCTCCTTCCACAAGACCCTTCTTTAGATTCCCATAAAACCCATCACAGTATATATGAAGACAGCGTAATATCAAAACCAAAACACTAGTAGAATTCTATTTTAGGTTAATAAAAAAATCCCCAGCAAAGTTTTAGAAATTACTAAAAAATGAAAAACAAAGTCAGCAGCAACAACGAAAACCATATTTTAGTTGGGAACCATCTTTACAGGTCTTATCCTCAAATCCTGAGAGATTATTGCTAATCAGTAAGAACGCTTTTGCTATGCAGTGGTCTGCAGGGAGAAGGATAGAGAATGGAACAGGTTTTATCAGATCAGAGAAAGATCAGCTCCCTTGAAGGTCTATTCATTCTCAACCTTTACTTTTTGTCATATCTTCATCTTTTCCATTAGCATTGAATTCTGTCAGATGATATGAACTTCTATGAAAGAAGTATTATACAGTATATAAAGATATAATTCTACATATATTTTTCCACAAAATAGACTATTTTCCAAACATGTAAGTAACTTGCTTCCTAGATTGCAAATTTATTGCAAGTTAAAGATAAAATCTGCTTTCTGAAATTATGATAAATTTTCTTTTGATAGCTTTAAAAAGACCATCAGGGATCATATAACAGTTCAGTTAGACTCCCATAATGTTGGTACTCCTGTTTATATACAAATATTTGACTTACAGACACCATTTAAACAAATATCACTAAATTTCAAAATAATTTCTTCAGCTAATGTTAGTCAAGATTTTCCTTTTTAATAAAAGGTAATAGAGATCTACAACAGCAAATCCAAATAAAATATGCATGTGGTATGTGATTAATCTTCAAACAGTTAACACCCATTGCAGATTAGCAAATTGTATTATACCTATGTTGACAATTCAATTATCACTTTAGGAATTTCACCTACTATCTTCATCAAAAAGTTCTTAGCATATCAAAAGGATCAGGATAATCATGTGAATTTTCTACCAATACCTACTGAAAATAGCAGACTTAGGTGAACAGACTTCAACGTCCGAAAGAAAAGCCTACAGGTACAATCAATTACTTTGGAGCTATGGTATAATGAACATGCACTTGTAAATCAGACAGATCTGGTTTACAATTCTGGTGCTGCTTTTCACTAACAATACAATTTTAGGTGATAAAGTTAACCTAGGATTTTTTTAACCTTACATTTTCTACTTGACATTCTATATATCCAGCATAATACAAACTCAGTAAAGTTTTGCTTCCATTTGAACCTGACAAACATGAACCCACAGAGTAGGCTATGTCAGAACTCTAATCACCAATGACCTCTTCAACACGTAAATACGAGCAAATAAATGAAAAAAATCTTAGTGGTCCTGAAGTTTTCACTATATTTTACCCTGCAGAAAAGCTCTGGTCTGTAAAACCATAGGGTAACCAAAAGCATATGCAATTCAGGGAATACAACAGTTCAGCTCTGTAAAATAAGTTCAATTTTATTTTAATTTTACCACAAATAGAATAAGAAAGCAGAGAATATCATTGTGTTCTCCCTGTGACACCTTATTTTTTCTAAAGGGCGGGGAAGGGTATAGGCAAGGTGTGACATTTCTTCAGCATTTCTTATGCTGATAGGCAGTTTTGAAGGCCTCCACAGACATAACAACATAATACTTCCATGAATATTTAGTATAATATTCCATCTCAAAGGTAAAATGTTCTTTTTCCAATAACCTTAACCAGATAATGGGAAACAATGCAGTTTCAATTCATATAAACATGTATGGTCAGCAAAATTCTACCAAAGGCTTCTAACAATTTGTTATATCCCAGTGAACAAGGATTTTACTATGAAAATCTTAATGTGCAGAAAAATTGCTCTATATGTTTAAGTCACATGTGCTGCACTTACAGATTGCTAAAAATGTTTCTACAAATAAACATTATTAGTACTTTGAAATGGTTCTGTTAGCAAAAGAAGCCAGCCTGGAAACTGGGATTTGAGGATTAAAAGTTATAAAATGTAAACAGACTAACCAGGATGAGTTAACTTTGGCATATTTCAACATTTGATAATTGTAGCAACTAGATAAATACCCTGACCAGGGGGAAAAGTTATTTCTAGGACAAGAAGCCTAGTGTGTTTGCTTCTATTCAATGAACATATACCGAGGCTTGTTATATGCAAGTTTACAGAATTAAAAAAAAAAAGACATAGTTTTACTAACTATGCTTCTAAAGTGACCTTATATTCATATACCATACACATCACACATAATATCATGTGGTCAGTGTTTCACAGATGCTTTCTCAATAGTTAAACTATACACGCTTTATTCGTTTTACTTCATTTCAGTGAGTTCTGCCACATGGAGAATACATTTTTAAAGTACTGCTTCTATCATGATGCAAAAATCTCAAAGAACAGGCAGGATTCTAGAAATAGTGTCATTAGCCAATTACAAGATTTAGCTACAGGTCTCTTTTTTTTTTTTTTTTTTTTTTTTTTTGGTCTGGGGTGGAGGGTACTAGGGAGGCTAAAAATACTGGAAAGCACAGAAACAAACAGTCTTGAGCCTAACACCCCAGAATTCACCTTGATCTTTATATTCGCTTTATAACTGTTTATGTAAGAAAAAAAAATATTACAAATCATCTTGAAGTTCACCTTATTCACCTCTTCTGACCAATTTCCCTACATAAAGCAATCACTATAATAATCTGACCTATAACCTTAGGCATTGGTTGGAAGTGTATTTTTTAAAATATGGAAATATCATCTGATATCGATAGTGTTGATTCTCCTTGCTAATAGGCTACATGCAAAGAGAAATTCCACAAGTTTCATGAGGAATGATTTATCTAAGAACAAACCTATCATCCTTTCAAGGTCTGGATTGAACAAACAAATTACAGTCAATGGCGTATGAGAAATTATTTGCTGAAGGTTTTGGAAAGTTAAGATAATATCTGGAGGAGGACAAAACCCCTCAGGGAAACTAAGCTAAGCCATTTCTAAGATTTTTTTCAGCATCAAAATTTTATACATCAATTGCATATTTACTAACAGAATATAGAATGGGTCTTATTTCTTAATACAAACCTACCTATTCCTTCACTCCATCAGGAGACCCTCTTTCTTCACAGGCATTCGTGATGCAATTTGAAAGATTCTAAATCATCACTTAAGCAAGGCAACTTAACCAAAGACATGCTGATCCCCTCTCACTATTGTGCTATAGGTTAGCAAGCCCACCCTTATAAAGATGACTAAATGCTGTTTTTACATTTTGCTTATGCTTGCCTAAAAAATTCTTATAGCCACATTACAGATAAATCTTATAATGAACAAGGTATATTGTAAGGATACAGATTAACTCTTTTTGATAGCTATCATTTTCTTACAACTGATTTCATACCAGATTATGGGAAATAAAAATCTCATAATACAAACACAATTTCTCTTTACAGCCTAAGCTTTAAGGGAGTGTAATACATGCAAAACATATAAATAAAACTTGCTGAAATCAAGCCAGTCATCATTTATTTTTCTCTCTGTGGCCACGTGAAAAATAAAACTTTTGCCTCATAGCTTCTGGAGTGTGTTGTATAGATTTCAACCTGATCTGCCATATTCACGAAATACTTTAAAATTAACCACAAAGCTTCAAGTCTGATCTTCAGAGATGTAATTAGTTCCGAATGAACTGGCAGACTCTTGAAATACAGAAGGCAGGGTAAGGGAGATAAAATCTGGTGAGAACAACAAAACTCCTTTTAGCAGTATGAAAATAAACAAATAAAATAAATAATACAACTGATTATTATCATACCTTCTTTGGGATCTACGGCGCAAAATAAAATAAAAGGTTGTCCGAGTGAATGTAATTTGCAGCTCTACTCTACATTTTGCCACCTGCAAAGAATTACGTGTTGAACTTATTCAACAAATCTGGAGCTGATGAAAACCCCTCCAACCCCACCATCAACTAAATATTCTGATTCTATAGCTGGTGTCATTCCTGAAAATCTACATGTTTACTATGTTACACCTTTTCTGTAGATTAACCTTGAAAACACTCTTCTAGAGGGTAATATTTTAGAGCTATTAGACATACAGATTGAGTTACTTTTTAAGAAGCACTGTTCTAAATAGCAATATAATTATCCTAAGACGATAAAGTAGCCCATGCCCTTCATTAGTTCCATAACCTTATACTATCATGACCCATCACGCTATACTCAATTCGCTCTCCCTCTAAATCAGTAAATGTGTAAATTCAGTGCAGGAAGCAGTTCTTTCACATCTGTGCACTTCCAGTATGTTATACAATGTGCAGCAGTGTGTAGGCACTCAGTGTGTACAGAATTGTGGAAACAATCATTTCCAAGCATTTTCAAAGTTGTATCAACATTTATAACCAGGTTCACCAAGTCATCCTCATTCAGTATTATAACACTTAGACATTTTGTGACTTTCTGGCCACAAAAGCTGTCCTCCTACATGACAAGCATACATCAACACCTAATTCTTAAAAATTGCTAGATTAACTCAACACTACCTGTCTCTTAAAAAGTAGTAGAATATGGCCAGGTAAGTGGCAGGGATACATAGTAATCCATGTAATTCCACTCTGGGGTGTTAGAATTTTAGCTACTGTCAGTTACCTTACTCTCTACATGTTGACTGCTGCAGATTCAAAAACCCAGGAAGGAATCAGTGTGAAGAAGGGAGAGAAAATGGACTGTGGAGAGGAAAAAAAAACAAAAAAAGAGAACCATTCCTATACTATAGTCCTGCTGATAATCTAGTCTAAAATCCCATAAAATTAAGTCACAACATCAAACTATTTACATTAGGAGATCATCCACTCAGAGAATGCAAATATCTCTTCAGCCTGAGAACTGCATTCTGGTATGTCACACTAATTCCAAAGGCCTTCAATCACTTTGCATAGGAACCAAATTGCCTACATATAAACACCAACCTAAGTTGCCCTAAACTGGTTGTTGTATGTCCCATGCGACCACTCCTTCACATATCTAGCAATTATTTTTTACTACTATGAATAACTAAGGAAGCATAATATAGCAAAAACAGCTCTGCCACTTATGACCAGTAACATATTAAATTAATAACTTTTATCACAATTTCTCAACTGTAAAATGAGAATTTTAGTAGTGCATATATCATTTTGTATTATAAGGGGTAAATATGATATGTGCTTAGTATTCAATAAATACAAGCTATTATATATTAAAAACTAAGGTAGAGACTTTAAGAGACTCGTCATAAAGTCAATAAACTGAATTCTTAAAATTATTATCACGAAAAAATATTACACACACCTGAGAGAAAAAAAAGCCATCTTAAATTCTTTCCATAATAAAGTTATTGGAAAGGGCATACCTTCGCTAATATTACAAACTTCAGAATTCTTTTGACTATATTAGTCCTCTGAATTAGTCCCAGTTTCAATCACCACACTGAGAGAAATTTATCCTTGGACCCTCATGTTTCTGCATGTCACATGAACAGAGGCAAAGAGACTAGTTTTTCAAGAATGCATAGCAAACTGCCTTGGAATATAGAGATAGTGTCTCCCTCGAGAGCGAGAGCAGATTTGTTTGTTGCCCAGAAAAATAAAAGTGATCCTCTGGGGCAAGTGCAGTGTCCTGGCAGACCCCTTTAAATGACTGGGGTTTCCCAAGCTCAGGGTTCATCCCATTGCATATACCACAGGCCCTTGGGCCACTGAGCAGCATACTCGATGGGTCTGAGAGTCCAGAGATACTGATGCGAACACAAAGCTCGTGCTGCCTACTGTGCCATGAGGCATAAGGTCCACTGTGATTCAGAGAGTCTCCTGCATCTATGAAATTGTGGTCGGCTAGCTCGTTAGCTTGCAATTAGGGCAAAATCTCAGACCCTTTACATTTCTTGATACCCATGTTGTGATTTTTGTTGTTACAGTTTCTTTCTAGTTTGATCTTGAGATCTCTCTTGAGAGTGGCCAGAAAGCAAGAAAGTCACTCTCTGGGAGAGCCCTGATGAGGGGGTGGGTTGTGAGGAGGAATTAGGCCTATGGGACGGGTAAGACACAATGCGAGGTGAAACTAAAATGCATAAAACAAGAAATGCATTACTCACAGATCCCAGAGAGGTTGGGGGTGTCCAAAAGAGGCCAACGGGAAGTCTAGAGGTGACAGGGAGCTCGACCAGCAGGTGGCAGGTGGGTGGAAGAGAGACAGAGAGAAATAGAGACAGAGACAGGCAGAGACAGTGAGGAGGATCCCTGGGACTATGCCTTTCTTAAGGTTCTCGGGCTTTCTCCCAGGAGTTGCGGATTGGCTAGTTTGCAGAAAACACGCCAGAAGGGGGCACTTATTTATGTAACTCTGGTGTTGACCATTAGGTTTCTCATGGTCAGCGGCTGTGGGGCACGTCGGAATTTTTTGCATCAGTGAAACGAGAAACAAAAGGGTCGTATCAAAAACTACGAGAGGAGGGGAAGTTTTAACCAGGCCGAAAGTGATGGGGTGTCACTGGGTTTGAAACAACTTATGTCAGGCCTAGAAACTGATGCCAAGGCAGTAACTATATTAAACAAATTTATGACACACCATGTCTGGCTGAGTCAGCTTGTCAAAATGTTCACTGATCCATCTCTCTGGCTTCAGACTCTCACTATGATTTAACTGGTGTCATCTTTATTTTGTCTTCAGCAGTTCTTTAGTGACTCTGCATTCTGGACCTTAAGAGTCACGATGTCTTTAGAACAGTACTTCTCAAAGTGCCCAGACCCGCTGGGGCAGCATCACCTGCAACTTGTTAGACATGCAAATTCTCAAATCTCTCCCTAGGTCTACTGAATGAGAAACTACTGGAGTGGGCCCTGTGAAGCCATGGTTTCACAAACATCCAGGTTATTCTAATGTGCACTGAAGTTTGAGAAGCATTGCTTTAAAAGAAAGCTTCACAGAACCGTTCAAGGATAAGTTTTAGGTTATCTTAAAAAAGCAAGCTCTCATATCTGAGGGAAATAAAACAATTACAACTTCTGTGTTCTAAAGCTCTTTTGAAAAAATAAGCCTTGTAAATGAAACAGAAGTCACTGGAATGATACCAATTCAGAAATTTAATCGTAACTTATTACTTTCAGTGATTATTGTAATTTGATGAACTTTGTCTCTGAGCCAATTAACATTAATACTAAAACAGTAAAATAAAAGGAAAAATGATATTTGCTTTTTAGACAAAATATGTAAAGTGATAGCATAATATATTAATATTACAATCAATGGTATATTGGAAATGTTATTAAATCCTCAATAAAGTGTCCTAAAATTTATTAATTGGCATTAACAAAATTTCATTTTTTAGTTGTCTAAAATTATCTTTTTTAATTTTTTTCTTTGAAATGTACTGTTGTAACACACTGCTTCATATGTAGAGTCTTTATAATTCTCCTTTCCCTTCCTTCTTTCCTTTCTTTCTTGGATGTAGGATGCTCAAACTTGTTTGTCCTTGTGAGCCCGCTACTCACAATTTGCAGGAATTTGTGTAGGCTTCAGGATTTCATTTTGTTTTAGTATTCTGGTTGCCAAATGCATTAAAGTTTATAAAAGGTAGAAGGAAGAAAATTGCTATACTCGTAAGAAAATGATCAAATCTCTGTAGGAATTAGGTAAAAGAATTAAACTACACAACCACTTTAAAAAGGAAAAAGATATGGAAAGGCCCCCTCTCACTATCAGATTTTTGCATATAAGGTTCTGTCTTTATAAAACTCTAGAACTGGATCAAAGTTCATGTGGGTCTCATTATTCTACCAAAATAACAAAAACACAATGTAACTGGACATGATCTAAATTGACATAATGAACAAAAAAATGTAAAATGTAGTATAATAGGGTAAGAAGTACCTTTGAAACTTATTTTTGGTACTTTTTTCTGCATTTAATTTTAAGAAGGAATAAAAGGTAAATCTAAAAAACTCAACTCTGTTCAAAGAACTTAGTGGGAGGTAAGAATACAAAAAATTAGTATACATCTGACAAAAGAACATACTTTTAATTACAAATCTTTTCATTTACATATACATGCATAAGCTTGCATATGTATATATGAAATGAGATGAATAAAAGTTGATTGCCCAGACACAGTGGGTCCTGCCTGTAATCCCAGCACTTTGGGAGGCCGAGGAGGGTGGATCATGAGGTCAGGAGTTCGAGACCCGTCTGGCCAACATAGTGAAACCCCCATTTCTACTAAAAATACAAAAAAATAGCCAGTTGTGGTGGTGTGCTCCTGTAATCCCAGCTACTCAGAAGGCTGAGGCAGGAGAATCACGTGAACCTGGGAGGCGGAGGATGCAGTGAGCCAAGATTGCACCATTGCACTCCATCCCGGGCGACAGTGTGAGACTTCATCTTAAAAAAAAAAAAAAAAAAAAAAAAAAAAAAAAAAAAAAAAAAAAAGCGATGCGCAGGAAGGGTAGATAAAATCAGGAAAACTTATTTTGATCTCCATAGTGAAAAGTAACTTAAAAGGTTTATTTTATCAGTAAGGACCATCACTTTTCTCATATAATTTACTTTTCAACATTTTATAATCCCTAAAGTGTTTATCATTATATTGACCTTGTCATAATCCAAGAGTTTTAAAACAGTTTGAATGATTAACTTTCCAAATCAGCTGGCAGAGAGATATCCATTATCTTCCATTGCCCCCAAACTGGTCTTAAATAGGTATTTGAGATGGGCAGATACTACACACAAATTTAAAGGATTAGAAAATGCAGTAATGTCCCAATAATTGGTAACTAAAAATATCATCAAGTGTTCACTTCAGTTATTCTGAATATAATTCTCAAGTTGGTTTTTATTTTTAAAATTTTGTGCAATTAAGAATACAAGAAACCATAAAACACACACTGACTTTGAAAATGTGGGGAAAGGAGAGTTTTTAAAATTTCTCTGAACTTCTGGTTCTTCTTCTGTAAAATGGAGACAATAATACCCATTTCACAGAATTTTTTCACGAATTTTTATAAAAATTGAGAAAAAAATTACAAAAAAAGAGATTTTTGCAAAACAGAGCAGTGACATCTGATTCAACATTAGCTATTATGAATGAAGAAGGAGGAAAAGGAGGACAGGGTTCTTTTATTTCATGGAAGGTATAATCAAATAGGTATGTATCACTGTGGTCAATGTACGTTACGCTCCCAAGATTGTATGAGATTCCGTCTGCTGAACCACCTCCAGTCCTTTTAATTTTACAATAATGATTTGTCATCTCCAGCTCTGCTCCTCCCACCACCCACACTCTTATATCAAAGGGGATTCATTTCCAGTTACCTTGGGCTATTCTTTGACTGGTGGTAAACTATTTATCATTCCTGACTTGTTATATTAATCTTATTTTACCTTTAAATAATTTACCTTTGAGTTTAATTAACTTGCACAGGCTGCCAATTCAGTGAGTAGGATGGTTTAAAAAAAAAAAATGAAAAGTGTGATCTTAGACAGTAGGCAAATTTTCTGTTTTGCTAATGTTGCTATGGAAACATCGCTTTCCTCTTTTTTTGTTGTTAATACATGGAGGGGGACGGATGTATCACATTCTGTGGCAAAGTGTGTACTATGTGCCCCTCTCACTTTATAATCTTTCCTCCTAGGAGTTGGAAAATTACTGTGATGTGTAAATCAATCAATCAAATTTGTAAAATATAAATTTACTAGGTTTCTTAAATGATAGAAACATCATCCACTAATAATCTGAAAAAAAAAATGTGCCACTTCTGTTTTCCCCTTTTTCTAGAGAACATGATTTTTTAAATGCTGTAAAATATTCAGTAGGTCTTTAGTTTTTATTTTAATTTGAGTAATACTATTATTCTTTCTCTTGTTCTTAAGTGAGTTTTAATGATTTCGGTAAAAGCTTCAGTAACTGACATTATCAAAGATTCTTTTAATAATTCTCATACTATTATCCTGTAATTTTCCACTCACATTTCTTAGATATAAAACTTGTAAGCGGTGACAAAATTTTAAGCTCTCAGGTCTCAAGTACAAAGTTCAAAAAGGCTTCTTCTTTTCCTTTTTAAGAAAAATTAAAATTATATTCATTATACAGTATACATCATGTTATTAAGAATAATGATGGTTAAAATGTGTATATTTTACAGTTTATGAAATTTCTTTTACACATGGCATCTCAGTTGAACATCATAATGAGAAATAAATAAAGAAGGGTTGATATCTTTTCAGTACTTACTTTTTACCAAGCACTTTACAGAAATTATCTATACTTCCTACAAACTTAGTACATACTCCCATTAGTTTCATTTTACAGAGGAGTAAACAGATGTTATCGAGCTTGAGCCCCCTTAAGTCACCAGCTAAATGGTGGACCAGCTGGAATTTAAATAGAGGTTACCTATTCCAGAGTCCTTGTCTCTACCCTGCCTGATGAAAGAAGTTATACAACTTACTCTCAACATCACGTAAGTAGGAGACAAACTATGAACAGGAGTAATTTTTTCTCATTCTACATACGGTAGAGCATACTTATGGCTATGTGTCAAATAACCAATTAAGAATTTGGAAAAAGTCTCCCTCAGCCTTTATTTAATTTTATATTTATTTTCTAAATTAGTAGCATCCTTTTTCATCTGGTATTTTCCCCCACTATCCCACTGCATTCCACCACCTGGCTGCAGCATTCAGAGGCTGGAACATTAGGCCAAATGGAGGTAGGGCTGTGTAGCAGAAAGCTATATAAACATTACACACCCCGATAACTCAAAAGGAGCAATGTTACTATCAATCAATAAAAAATAATAAATATCAACAATGGAACAAAGGGTTAGATTTAAAAAAGAAAAAGAAGAAGAAAAGACCAAAAGTACAGTGTAAGCATAGGAATGCCTCCTCAGAAACTCAACTGTCAGTTCTTCTAGAGACTTTCATGATATCTATTATTAAAAAGGCAAGTGAAGGGCAAGGACAGTGGTTACTTTGAACATACAGACTGTATTCACTATGTGAAAGTTTGGAAGAGCAGATGAGATGTTCTTTTAAGAGATTTATTAATATTTATCCAGGGTATCTCCAAGCATTCAGGAGACGATTTTTAACTAAAGAAAGGGAAAATACAGGCAAACACGTTTGATTTAAAGAAATGGGCCACACCAGGCATGGTGGCTCACACCTATAATCCCAGCACTTTGGGAGGCCGAGGCACATGGATCACCTGAGGTCAGGAGTTCAAGACCAGCCTGACCAGCATGGTGAAACCCTATCTCTACTAATAATACAAAAATTAGCTGGGTGTGGTGTTATATGCCTGTAATCCCAGCTACTCGGGAGGTTGAGGCAGGAGAATCTCTTGAACCCGGGAGGTGGAGGTTGCAGTGGGCCAAGTTTGCGCCATTGCACTCCAGCCTAGGTATCAAGAGTGAAACTCCATCAAAAAAAGGAAGGAAGGAAGGAAGGAAGGAAGGAAGGAAGGAAGGAAGGAAGGAAGGAAGGAAGGAAGGAAGGAAGGGAGGGAGGGAGGGAGGGAGGGAGGGAGGGAGGGGCCAGATTTGGGGAAGGTAGACAAGGTTAATTCTGAGTGAAACCTCTTAAATATGCCCCCTGATTGTCTTTATACCAGACCTCAAGGACTCTTGAAAGAAACCATTATAAGTTATTTCACCAATATCTCTGTAAAGGACTAAAATCACAAGGCAATGATACTTTGATGTATGTTACAGAGCAAAGTGAAGGTTGCAGGGTATTTACTTCCTGCCATTGGCATTATGGGTGTAGAAACCATCCACAGGAGGCTCAGAAACACCCCAGACCTGACTGAGGTACGAGGGCATTACCATGTATAGAGATAGTCTCAAAGAAATTTTTTTTTGGTAAACAGCTATTAAAAGTTTATTATACACTATTTTATCACCTAGCTAGGTAACATAGATGGAACATGTTAGGACAAAAGAAACAGAATGGAGGATTTCTGGAAAAGCAATCTGATAGCAATTATAATAGCAAACATGTATAGATCTATTATATGTGATACTATGATATGTCCAAGAAAGAGGCACTGTGGATTTAGACACTGATTTGAATTCTGAATGTGGCCCTTCCACTCATTACATATAATCTCTAAGCCATACCTTCTTCAAAAAATAACGATAACAATGCAAAATATTCTCGTTTATGATGAAGCTTTAATGTCACAACAAACATAAACCATCTGATGAACCATAAGACTCATTAGTATTCAATGACTCTAGATCTCTAAACTTCTTTTTTCCTTCCATAACACTTGATCCATTTTTAAGGCTGCAAATGATAATAAATGATTTTTTAAGATCCATGTATCTCAACCTCACAAATATCTGGCTTTTTCACAAACATTAGTCATATAAAATCTGGCATTTGAATTGGCAAATATTAAAAAAAAAACCCTATTTTCAACTGAATATGTATGAAATCTGTGTCTCTACCATCAATCAATCCCAAAGGCTGAAGGTAAGTATCACAATAATCCATATAATAAATACATTTATTACTCATCTGCAATTTACAACTGCACAGAAAAATTTTACATTGGAATCTTTTCAAGCAGCACAGAATCACAAGCCTAAAAACAATCTAACCTATAGAATAGGCATGGAAAAAATGTAGGCTGATTTAAATTAACCAAAAAGTTAACAACAGAAATAAGGATGATGTACAATAGTATTTATTACTCCAGCAACATCTGTAGATAAGATTTGTTAGCATTTTCAATTATGAGATCACAGAAGGTCAAAAGCTAATCACATACATGGATAAACATTGCCAAAAAAAAAGATGTTAATAGTCAAGATTTCAGAGGAAATCGCTGATAGCCATCAATGAATTAGAATTGATTTAATTAATTAAATCAGTCAATTTGATTTAATCAAGTAAGTCAATGCAGATTTATTGATCACCTACTTTCTATTAGTAGAGCTTGATTTTAGGAGCTGTGTAGATTACTTTGACAATTGATAGCTAAATTTGGGCTGCTATAACAAAAATGGCATAGACTGGGTAACTTATGCAACAAGTATTTATTTCTCACAGTTCTGGAGTCTGGGCAGTCCAAGATCAAGGCATTGGCAGACACAGTGTCTGGTTAGGGTCTGCTTTCTGGTTCATAGGCATACATATGTATGATAGTACGATATATCCAAGAAAGAGATATTGTGGCCTTAGAGACAGATCTGAATTCTAACTGTGGCTCTTCCACTTATTACATGTAATCTCTATACCATATTTTCTCCTTGTATAAAATAGGATCCTCCAATTACAGAATTGGTGAGGGAGCTCTCTGGGGTCTCTTTATAAGAGCACTAATCCCATTTGTGAAGGCTATGCTCTCATAAACTAATCACCTTCCAAATTCCCCACTTCCTAATATCATCGCCTTGGGGATTAGGTTTCATCATGGGAATTTTGGGGGACATAAACATTCAACCTCTAGCATGATTTGATCAGAGAAAAATACCACAAAGAGAAATATAAAATAGACCAAAGTATACTAAAGATTTGTAAAGAAGGTAGGAAGCAAAAAAGGAATTTAGCAGTAAGGGAGAAAGCAATATCTGGTAGTTGAGACAGTTTAAGCAAAATAATATAGTAGTCATATTAAAGGCATATTTTACTTTTTTGGCTGATTTAATGTTGACTAACTTGATGTAGCAAGAATCTGTCTAAATAAATTGGTAATACAGTATTAAAAAGTATCATCATGGGAACTTGGTACAATGTCTATCCACTAAATAACCAGTGAATAAAATTAAGTTTTATGCTTATACACTGTTGATGGGAATGTAAATTATGTCAGCCACTACGAAAAGCAGTTTGGAATTTTCACAAAGACCTTAAAACAGAACAAAGAACTACCATTACACCCAGTAATCCAATTTTGGGGTATATACCCAAAGGAATAGAAATCATTCTACCATAGACACATGCATACATCTGTTCTTCACAGCACTATTCATAATAGCAAAGACATGGAATCAACTTAGCTGTCCATCAACAGTAGACTGAATAAAGAAAATGTGGTACATACATATCATGGAATACTACGGAGCTACAAAAAAGAATGAGATCATGTCCTTTGCAGTGACTTGGATGGAGCTGGAGGCCATTATCCTAAGTGAATTAACACAAGAACAGAAAACCAAATACCACATGTTCTCACTTATAAGTGGAAGCTAAACATTGAGTAAGCATGGACATGAAGAAGAAAACAGTAGACACTGGGACCTACTTGAGAGTAGAGGGTGGGAGGAGGGTGAGGATAGAAAAAGCACCTATTGGGTGCTATGCTTATTACTTGGGTGATGAAATAATCTGTACATCAAACTCTCATGACATGCAATTTATCTATATAACAAATCTGAACATGTACCCTTGAACCTAAAAAAATAGTTAAACATAATTAGGCTTTAAAGAAGCAACCAATGTCAACACTATGATGAAAATGGTATTTGGGCTGTAGTATTCCATTCTTCTTCAATGCACAAGCACAGTATAAATGAGATTACTTAATGGGTAAGCAGTAATAGAGACTCACGTGTGGGAATCTAGAAAGACTCAGCAGACTGCAGTTGTGCCTAAATTTTTCCCTGTTTAGCTGATAGTGCTCTAAGTTTCTCTGTCCAAGATTCACTCATTTGGCCCAAATATGCATTACCTATTCCAAAATTGCTCTTAAATACAAGTATCTATGGAAATAATTAAGATGAGAAATTTTCTTGGAACTAAATTTACCATGAATTAATTTATTTTATCTTTCACAGATTGAAGATAAACAAGATACTAGAAAATGAAAAAAACTGGCAAGGGTTAAAAGCAAAGGAGAATAGAAGAATTATTTTAAAATAAGAGATACCAACTAAATATGGCAACTCTGGGTAAAGACTCAAAGGGGTGAATACTGTGGAATAACGGAAGAGTATAAAAGAGCTTGACACTTACAGAAAAGAATACACAAGGGAGAAGAATATGGACAAAAAAATTTGTGTAAGAAAAATTTCACTTTCATTAATTGTTACTGACTTTTTTTTACAAGGCTAGCGCTGGAAATAGATAAAAAATGCACAGTAGCTGCATTAAGATTACTCATGATTTTGCTTTAGGAAAAAATTAAACTAATTTTAAAAGTTATTAATAAAATGTTTACATTAGATAAATGAAATGATAGGAGCCACAAATTTTATTATGTATATATTTCAAAGATAAGTGATTTAGAATTAGTTTTTCATTTCAAATAATTAGGTAACCCTACATTGCCTTGAAACAATTCTGTTACGAAGTTTGCAACAGAATTGTGTAGTATTCAATGATGAGAAACTGTCATTTTTGGCCTTTTTAGTGAAGGGTTGTTAAGAGTCAGAGAAGCAAAGTGTTATAATTGAAAGTAAACAATCTTAGTCACCAAAATGATATTGTTATTCACCTCTACAGAAAGAATAATCTCAACAGCAAGACTGCATTACTCTTGTTCTATGCATGAGGAATTTAGTTTATCAATTAGTTTTTCTTTATCCTGAATGTGAGCCAATGTTTAATTGCTTCATATCCATATTGTATTAACTATGAATAAATTGTTTTAAGAAAAAAATCTGTTCTGTGGCACAAAGGACATTAATAACTAAAAGACAATAGCAATTATTTGCTATCAATCAAAGATGCAGAATAGCATGGCTACCTAATGAGGATTCAGCTTCATTAACTTTCCTCAAATCTCATTTGTAATATGAAACATCACCATACATTCAATTCCCAGAAAGATAAATTTAATCAACCCAGTAGTGTGTGGATTTGTTTACACCACCCTTACTCATCATCCAGCTGCAATTCCATGTCCTTTTCAAACTGTAATACTTTCATAGCTAATTATTTTGATAGAGCTTTGGGCCATTTTCAATAAAATAATGAAATCCTCCCAATATCTTTAATCCATCACCATTTCCTCTTGGTATTATGAGAAAAATAAATTCATAGAATCATATAGTGTTAGAGATTGGAAGGGATCTTAGTAGTCATTGGATCTATCCCTATCATTTTACAGAATGACAAACTAGATTACTTAAAGAAACTTTCTCTTTGAGCCTTGAAAAGTCAACAAGAGCCATCAAAGCACATTTTTCTTAACAGGGAGAGAACGCCATTGAATGACACTACAAAATTACAAAATATGTTCCATTGTATATGTACAGGTAAACAAGTAACATTTAATAGGTATACTGTTAATGGTGGCAATAATAAACACTATGCTGATAAAGAAGATAAAGGTTTTATGCACAACTCAAAAACATCTATAATCAGTAAAGATATGCTTTTCACTCATCCCACACTCACAATCCCCTTACTGCATAATTATTTATAAAGGATTTATAAAGAGAAATCTAAGAGGTAAGGGATCACAAAATTAGTAATTTGCCTAAATCATTATTAGAAAATATGTGCTTACTATACATTTATTGGTTGTACTTTTTTAAACTTAAGTTACATCTTTGCATCTATTCAATATAATAATTCTAGCATGCATATTTATTTAAATATAATTTATTTCCAGTCTGGGAAATAATTTTTCAAAAGCTATTAGTTTAAAGGATTTTTGTAGTATTAGCTTTCTGATAAAAGCTTTGAGAGCTTCCCAAAGCAATCTGAATTTATCAAGCTGCTTTTCAGCAAAAAGGTGTTTAATTAGGTTGTCTCACACTTCTCTAAACCTGAAAACCTAATCACCACCTTATAACTCAAAGAACACAGGCAAGTTGCTTTGACAATTATCCTGTGTAAAACCTTTGGTTTTTCCTTCTACTCATTCCTACCCTCTATCAAGAAGAACTTTGACTTTACAAATGTTTTATATTTTTTTAAATCAAACGAAAAGTTAAAGAAAAAAAGCAAAGTCATAACATGAATAAATCCAACTAATTTCCTTCCTCTCTTGTTAAAGAGGCATGTGTGTATGTGTTCACATAATCAACTGCAAGTACAACCAGACGTTTGAAAGCAGCAAATCAAAAAATGTGAATAAATAAATCAAAAAAGAGAAAAATTTAATTATTTTATTAATGAATATATTTCAAAGAAATAGGCTGCAACATACAAGCTTAATGAGATATGCTTTTCTCTCAATGAGGATTCATATTCATCTTAGAAACACAAAGAATGATTATTATCATTTACTGTGAGTGTAAGCACTCTATCATCCAAAGAAATCTCACCACATACTGTGGAAAACTTCTTAAAGTTGTATTTTCACAAATTCGTGCATCTAAAAAAAGTTTGACTCTTCTCTATCCCTCTTTACTTTGTTCTGTACTATCAGATACGTAACTTTAGGCACGAAGATACAGTTCCTGCCCTCAAGAATTTTCAAATTTAATGTAAAGAAACAGGAAACAGAAAAAAACAAAACAAAAAACAAAACAAAACAAAAAAAACCTCAATAGAACGACTTTGTGTCCAAAAGTTATTTCATATTCAGTAAGATTCCAAACAAGAAAATAAGGTGGATATGACATAAAATCACTTAGTGCTGAGTGCCAAGCATTGTATTAGGTAATGTCACAATAACTGTATTTTACTATCACCATACTAAATGCTTAGAAACTCATGCAGAATAGGCCTCAAGTTATCTAGTTAACAAAAAACAGGGGAAATATATAGAATATACATACGTGTGTGTGTGTGTCTGTGTACAGAGAAGCATAAAAAGAATCAAGGGTCAATCCTTGAGAAATATCTGTTTGAAAAGTAGAAAGATCAACAGAATCAGTGAAGAAAACAGAAATTAAGAATTCAAGATGTATAAGTGTTAAGTGTACGTATTAAATGAACTCTCTTTGAGCCAACTGCCTGGCAGATAATCCTATGTCTTCTATACAATACTCTCTGTTGATTCTGTGTAGATTTTCAAATGCTACTAACTTGAGCAGCTGTTCCTTTTATTTATTTCTGAAACATCTAACTTTTTTCTGTAACTCTAAGTACACACACACACACTCACACACACACACACTGTACATTTGATCTCCATACTTTGAGATTGGCTCCAGAATATATTATTCTCTTGTATAGTAGCATCTACCTTGACTTGTACAGAAAATATTAGATAGTTAATGATATTTTAGTCATAATTCCTTTAAAACAAAAACAGTTATTTTATGAAGGTCATCTTGAAAGCATCAGTTAAACTGGAACTAGATCCCATTTGTTCTCATTCCCAGTCCCCTTTGTCTGATGCTTCTTCTGCTAAAATATATTGGTAAGTGATGTGCTGCTCTCAGGGGGTCGTACAAGGATTTAGCCAAAGCTTTACAGTTAGCTTTGGAATGAGAATTGCACTTTACCTGGACTTCAGCCCCTCATAATTCAAGTAAACAAGGCCAAACAGGTACAATAAATAATTAAATACTGTTAATGTTAGACACAGTTTGAAATTTTTCTGAAGTAACTTTAAACAATGCACATTCATATATTATCTAATTTTTAAAATTACTAATGGCGACATCACAATAAAAAATTAATAGCTTCTATCACGTGTGTCCAATATAAACCCGGGCAAACTGACAAGTATCTGGGATATTTTAGCAGTTTTTAGAATTAACAATAATTGCTATCATTGTAGTTTGCCAAATCTTTTGAGATGCATGGGTTTGTGGGAATATATTTAAGTCTAAAAAGATTTAGCGTGAACCAAAATGAAACGTCTCATTTTTTAAGTAGATTTAAAAATAATTAAATGAAACATTTATTACACGTGAGCACACCATAATCTATGGAAATGCACACCATATTGAAGTGAGTACAAAAGTTAATGCATTGCATTTTATGGTTAGATTTTTCTGAATCACTTTTATAATGTTTTGCAGGTTTGTTGAAATGTATCTTCCCCCCAACAACCAAAATTCAATATTTGAAGAGTAGACATTATTGGAAACAAATTTGTTTAACATGCTAGCCAGTTATATACTTGATATGTTTTATCTTTATCTTGATTAGCTGCTTTAATTTTGTGGTGCTGAATAAAATCAAATAACATATTTACTTACAAATACTGGCTTCCAAAATATTCCCTTTATGTATTATGCATATTTTATCAACTTTATGTCACAAATATTTTTAAAAGCATCATATCTGTATAATTGTTTTCATGGTGCAGTGGCATCCCACCACAATAATTTTGGCATCAAAATTATACGGCTGCATTGTTGTTCTGGTAACGAATCTCCTCAAACGAAGGAGACTTTTGTGTTGAATTAAATTTCTAAAGCTAACTGACTTTATTAGAGTAAGATTTCAAAGTAGCTGCTCAAAGCCATGTGTATTTCTACATGAGTTGGCCTGAGCCAGTGGCAGAATGTGAATCATTCTTCCATGAGCTGCTCCGTAGGGCTGGGTTATCAATTATCATAAGCAACCTCCAGTTGGTAGTCAAGCTACGGCTCTAGAGCTCCAGTGATTGTCTCAACCCCGCCCTTCAAGATAATAAACCTTATCTTGCTTTGTGTCAGAAATGACAAATTCCTGCATGTTCATGCAGGGATAGCAAAATAAGTCTTTATTTCTTATGCCGGAATGGCAAAAAAAAAAAAAAAAAAAAAAAAAAAAAAAAAAAAATTTCTTCTCTTAATGATTTGTGTGTATGCTGAAGTATGTATATGTAAATACCAAGCAAGAGTTGAAGTCGTTACACAGCAGATCTCACATCCACTTTTCTTTATAGCTTCATTTTTTTTAATGAATAATAGCTATTAAGCTAAAGTCTATGCTGAAACATTGTAAGTCTTAATGAGAAGAGAGGGCAAACAATATTCTTTCATGTTTTCATTTGATATTTATATATATTATGATATATTTTAATGAAAAATTAATTCTGAAAACATCTTCCAATTTGGGGAAAGGACAGCAGTAACAACAACATCTGGCAAAGGTCAGATCAGGGAGAAGAGATAACAGTAAAATTATCTGGGAGGAAGAACTGGAAAACCTACGATAAGAAATAACTCTCAACTGTATTCTAGAATGAAGTAAGAGTCTGAGAAAATACTTGATAATGAAAGGTAAGCAGTATTGTACTTTCACATCTACCCAGCGCAAGAACGGGGGAAGGGGGAGATAGAGCCAGAGATTGAGATTCCCAGTAGTCATATGAAGATAATCATAATAGGCACAGACAGCACTTTAAATTGCACTCTTTTATCTTTTACATAAAATGTTTCATGTGCAATTGTGTTTCTATTTTTAGTGACATATACTCAAAATATCTTTTCAGATTTACATTTTATCTCAACTCAATGATTCCATTACCAATTAATTTTTGTTTACAAAATTATTTCACCTATACTTTGTTAAAGACACTGCAATTAGTGTCCCTTTTTAAATCAGGGACACAGATTTAAAAGAGAGTCCCTAGATATACAATAGCCTCATAAGGGAAATAGATGAGACCATCACCATCTGGGTTGATGAGTGATGGGATGGAAATGAGTGGTATGCCGAAGACCATATAAGGTAGCACTTCATGTAAAATGGGGTGGGATACGGTATTATGGAAGGTTCCATTGAAAAGGTGATTCCAAATAAAGATTCAGGATCACCTTTTCCATTGAAAAGGTGATGAAGGAAGGAGGTTCAAAGTAGGTTGATACAGCACAGACTGGAGATTGGAGGGACAGTGGTGAAAAATGAGGGTAGTTAAAATAGGAAACAAATATTCTATTTAAAGATCATGCTATTAGAACGAGATTTTTGTTTTTAGGTCTGTAGAATATTGTAGGGACAAATAAATTGCCTTTCTTCTTTGCCAGGTGAAATCTCCTGTCTCTAACCCAACATGTTCTCTCTCCCAGAGTCTATAATTTCCTAATCAATGTCATGTATTTAAAAAAAAAAAAAAACCCTCTGGCCTATCAAAATCTCTACCAAATTGAAATCTTTCAACCCTTTCACGGCTTGGCCTGGCTCATCCTGAGAAGTTCACAGAATAGTTTGCACTGTAGAGTCATGGCTCTGTGACTCCATCCCACACTTGCAGCAACTCTTAATGACTGGATCAGAGGACGGAGGATAGATAATGGCAGAAAGGGTCTTTACTCGGTTGCACAGAGTTATACTTTGCAGTGGGTGGGTGTGGAGAAGTTGAAGTGCTGACTCTGTCTCCTAGAAAGCTTTTGCAGTTCTGCAAAAATTCTCACATTGGGGTTACCTAAATGTAGTCACTGAGCAGTTGTGATTCCTTCCCCATCTACTCAGTGAGCCTGTCTATAAAATCTGGATTCTGCTAATTCACAACCAGCCTCTTTTGGTTGGAGACATCTTGATGCCCCCACCCACACCCAACCAACTATCCTCTTTGCTTTTTGTTACATTGCTTCAAAGTAGAAGATTAGCTAAGGCTAGAACTAGATTTTTGAACCATTTTGCAAGTCCGTATACATGGTCTAATAACTCTCTTTAAAGTAAGGATGTTTGGCATTCATAACCACTAGCTTTGGGGTCTAGCCAAAATTTCCAGACAGGAAGGGTTAACAACCAGTTTACTATACTATGTGGTTTGGATTTTATCATAAAGACAATGCTAGAAGACTTCTATGGGGGATGCTTGAAAAGGCAGACTAGCTGGACACACCTGAGGTGGGGATTCCTGTTGGATAGCTACTGCATTGCTACATTAGGGAGAAAACGAAAAGATCACAGATCTAACTAGTGCCATTGGAATGGTGCTGTGGGAAAGGATTCAAGAAATACTAAGGAAGGATAATTGAGATGATTTAGGCTTGGAGATTGTTGTTTTATGGTTCATTAGTTGGTCTGTTTGTAGATTTGCTTGCCTTCAAGGAAGCACAAGAGAAAACAGGAACAGTTGATGGAGGGGAGCAAAGTCATTAAAGAGTTAGGAAAAAGATTGAAATAACAAGAGAAGATTGTTAGACTTGAACAAAATAGACTCCGATTTACATTTGTCAGAAATAAGAGAGATGGATGAAGACAATTCAGGATGAGAATAGTTTGGGCAAAGAAACTGAGGTAGTTCACACCTGGTACGTTTCTGTTTTTATATATGTGAATAGAGAACGCTTGCCTTAACATGAAAGAGGATATGGTAGAGTGGAAGGAAAGTAGTACAAATTTGAAATAATACACTTCTTTGGGGAATTGAGGGAATTATCTAAGAATAAATAAATAGATTTTACACTCTTCAATTTTCTGAGGAAAAGTATCCTTTTCTCATGTAATTTTTTAAAAGTCAAAGTACTGAATAATAAGAATCCGTGAAAAATTGTGGCTAGGTTAAGCATGTTGCTATCAAATAAATTTATAGAAAAATTAATCTTTACTAAAGATTACTTAATTAGGAACATTGTTATTGTGACAGAATATATTACATGAGAGTATTCAAAAACAAAACCTAAGGTTTAAGGAAAATTTATGAGACACATAGGAACAGGAAATTTTAAATTTCATCCTATCAGTGGTTCTCTGAATAATATGTCTGATATTTTAAGCACTCCAGAATACATTTCCAAAATAAACTGATTTTTCTAATTCAAGATTATTAGAAATGTTTAAAATCATGTATGCGCTACAACTTTGTAACTATAAATCACTACATAAATGTGAGGCATTATACCACAAAGACTAGAATTGACAGGCATATAATTTTCTAATATATGGGGCTGAGAAATGAATTACAAATGGTCTTTTTTATTGTATGGTAGAAATTACTTTTAATGGAGTGTGATGTGTCACAAGCACTAAAGAAACGTCAAGGCTTTGATAATCCTGGTCATTCTAATGCGCCACAGTTTTTGCAGGTTTGAATTACCCATAAGTATATACACCCCAAAGACATTTTGGCTTTGTGACGTGTTTCACTTAATGCTCCATACTGGGGTTATAATTGTGTATTCTCATTTTCTCACACTTACAAGGAAGGATTTGGATTTCCCTTGCCTCTGTCTTTATGGAAGAGTCAAGATGCTGACACACACACACACACACACACACACACACACACACACCCCTACCTGGAATAAAGACAAAATACATGTAACACATTTTCTACATTGAAAAATACTTGTATTAAATGTCAGAATCTTTCCTGAATTCCAGGTACAGAGAGAGAAATCCCAGTCCTTGTCTTGAATGAGCTCATGGTCCCATGGGAATGCCATTCATTTCTATACCCCCAGTATAAAACAAAAACAACAATAAATAGACGTTATTTGCTGTAAACCAGGTACTGTGCTAAGCACTCTACAGACTTAATATTTGATTGGCACAACAATACTATCAGGTACTATTAAGGTCCACATTTTACAAATGAGGAAACTGAGGCACAGAGAAGTTAAAAACCTAGAGAAGTAGTAGGATGGGAGGAATAAGTGAGTGGAGCACAAAGCACTATGCTCCTATTTTGGCCTGGCTATAATTATTCTGTGTTGAGCCTGGGCAAGTTCTTTCCCCTCTCTCTGAGTCTCAGTATTTACCACCTGCAAAATGGACTCGTGGAGCACTGTGAGCCACAGGGCTCGAAGGCACTGATTTCCAAATGTTGCTGCACATTAGAAAGACTAAGAGAGCTTCCAAATATTAACATCTTGATACCATGCTGGGATCCCACATCACTTAAATCAGAATGTCTGAGGGTAGAAGTCAGGCATCAGTTTTGACGCAGCACTTTTAATGGACCTAGGCTGTTATCTAACTCGGTGTAAGAAGAGGAAAACAAGCGGCCCCCTTCTATTTTATGTACAAACACAAAGAGATACCTGGGCCTTTTTTTTTTTTTTTTTTTTTTTTTTTTTTTTTTTTTTTTTTTTTTTTTTAACTGGATACCCTTGCTTTCTGGAATCCCCATCAAAGAAAGCAAAGGGCTTATGGAGAGGAAACCTAATAAAACCTTAATCCTCTACTCCATTAATACTACACTGCTCCAGTTAAACCGAGAGTTTGTGAGCTTCCTTTTTATTAAAAACTAATGCGCCACAGTTTTTGCAGGTTTGAATTACCCATAAGTATATACACCCCAAAGACATTTTGGCTTTGTGACGAGTTTCACTTAATGCTCCATACTGGGGTTATAATTGTGTATTCTCATTTTCTCACACTTACAAGGAAGGATTTGGATTTCCCTTGCCTCTGTCTTTATGGAAGAGTCAAGATGCTGACAACTTTCCTCCCAGACACCTGTGATTCTAGTTTATACCTGTAATAATCACAGGCATTTTGTCTCCTGTAATATCAACTTGTTCAAAGAGTAAAGTATTATTGACATACTTTTATTTTCACATAGTTATTTTGCTTTCACTGGCCTGTATGTACATATTAGTTTATTTGCATTACTGGGTTAATTACATATTGATTATTCCATGTGTGTTCAGTTTGTAAGCATAATCTTAATATTTGTTGTTACAAAGGCTCACAATAAGAGCAGAAAAAGACATATTTTAGAAATATTAATGAAAAGAAAATGCCTTGGTAGATTTTATTACAACTAATGTTAACTATTATAGTAATTCAATTTGTTTCATCATAAATGAACACACATTTGGGGCTCCAAAACATGTAAAAAATGTTTTGAAGTAATTCACCTTAAAAGCTTCTATTCTGTAATAAACTATGCTGGCTTTGTGGGGGAACTTTATATGAGTTATTTCAGTATACAGAAACAAAGATTCTAATTGCTTCTGAACACTTCATCTTTAAAACCCTATTTATATTAGCAAAGAGAAATTAGAAATTGATTAACTTTTTTTCAGCCAAAAAATATCTTCAAATTGAGTTTTCTTCTTTGGCAGTTTCTATCGAAGTTATATATATTCTCACTTTACAATCCAGCAGTTCTACTCATAGATATATAACCCCCTCATTCCAGCAAAGTAAAAGCATATGTACATAAAAACAAATATACAGAAGTTTCACTGCTATTTATAATACCAAAAAAAAAAAAGAGAAACATGAATGTACATCACTAGGAGAATGGATAAACAAATTGTGGTATATTCATATAATGGACTACTACTCATCAGTAACAAAGAAGAAATTATTACCACACACAACACACAAATTAATCTCAAAAGTATGATGCTTTATGAAAGAAGACGGATACAAAAGGAATACATACTGCATGGTTCCATTTAATGAAGTACAAGAATAGGAAAAGCACACCTATAGGAGAGAAATTGGAATAGCATTTTCCTGGGTTGGAGATAAACTATAATCTTCCCTTGATACAAAATAATCTCTAAATATGTGTGCAAAAACACACATACATATATATAACAAAGCCTGCAGCAAAATATGGTATAGAAATTATTGATATCTGTTTAATACTCTTATCAACTCAAGTAGAATATATTGTTTAGCAAAAAAGCAAGGTTATCCAACAGAATTTTTAGTGTAAATATTTATATAAATGTATCACATATATATAACATTCATATACATATTTATAAAATGTATACTCATGCATCATAATTATTAATTAAAATATACCTGTGAATAAAATAGTGAGATCTTTTTATTTTGGGTTTTAAAGCATTCTCTATTGTCTTTTCAGTAATAAGCATATATTTTTACTTAAAAGATATTTATATCTTGTAAAAGAATAAATATAGCAATTGAATTTAGCCTTCTTAATTACCTTCTTCTCTCTAATGAAGAAAGAACACGAATTCTGTAAATTAGTTGTATGTTTTTAAATTTACACCATATTACTGTATATGTTTTTTTCTGTTCACTTATTTCTTGAAATTTTTTATAATCCTTTACTTTGATCCTTCAAGATTTTTGTCAAGTTGCTATTTTGTGAACACACCCTATTTACAAGCTCTTCCATGATTCTGAACATAACTCAGGCCTAAAAAAGATTCTAAACACCAAATATGCAAAAAGCACATTCCAGGAGAAATGATATGTGTGAAACCATGGAGTGATTTGGAAATGTGAAGCTGTTTAACATATCTAACTGAAGCCAATTACACAAGAAAGGCAATGAGATATGCAGCTTTTGAGACAAGCAATCTTATGACTGGAGAATGATAAGGCATGCGTGTGCAGGCATGTTATGCATGGGTAAGAGAACTGTACATTTTATAAAGGGTTCTTAATGAAACAGTTTTAAAAGAATCTTGAATTATATATGTTTATTGATTATTCAAGTATATCTACTACTAGGTGACTCCATTCATTTCTAGTGCCCTTGTTCATTTACTTAACAAATAATAGATGTGAGACCACTAGAAATCAGGTATCAGAAGGGGTGTCTGTGACAGCAGTAGCTCAACAGATCTTATTTGCACTGAGAAAGAGACATAGCAAACAAGCCTGTGTGCTAAGCACAACCAAGGAGAAGTTGAGGGTGTTAGAAAAGGAAGGTTAATGATATGAGGAAAGAGAAGTGCTCACTAGTGACACTGAAATCTCAGAATTTCAGTAAGGATGTATCGTACATAACATGCTTTTGCTTCTGATGGTTCTAGTCACATTTGTTTTAATAACTTTAGAATATGTACGTAGTATCACTTACAAAAATATTTCAAACAATACATTAGGTGTCTGGATAATCTGGCCAGCATCATGGACTCACAAAGACCACTTAGCAAACATACTGGATTATCAAAAACGACACTGAGTGTTGGACAATGTTGGTAACTGCACAATGTTAATGATTATTCCGGTCCCCTTTATGTGCCCAGGTGCACTCTTCCCCCAGGTGCAGTGTTAGCTGCAAACAGTTTACAGCTGCCCCTTCTCTAAAGAATTGCCCTCAGCTGAACAGAGGCTCCTCAGAGGTTTTGCTACCCTTCGCTAGTCCCCACCTCTTCTCCCTGGGGCCTACAGCCAATGATGGATTCGAATAGGAGTACAAAAGGCTAACCCCTAACCATCACTGATGTGAGACTGATTTTGCAGTGCAGTTCATGCTAAGCATTCTTCATGGGATCAGGCTGAAAGGAGTGTTCTGACTGAAAGCTTGTCCTTGCTTAGCTCTTTCTCCTGCTTCCCACATTCCCTTACCTGTTCTTCCTGAGTACCCCCTGAACAAACAAGAAATTCAATTTCAGGCTCTGCTTCTAGGAGGCTTGGACTAAGACAATGATACTGTCCTGTAAGGAAAATGGATGTGCCACGGTCAAGAATAGGCTGAGGCAGGCATCTGATCCAGCAAGACACGGCGAGTTTGGAGTGCAGGCACACAACTCCACTCATCATATAACCATGCCACGTGAAATGCATTAGGTGATCACCCACGTGAGCTCGTGCTTGGCTTGGAGCCACTATTGTATGTACAAGGTATAATTACCCTGCTGACACTGTACATATGGCTTGCACCCAGGCATGTGCCCATGACTTGCTGGCGTCCAGAGAAAAAGTAAAGCCATGTCAAAATTCCCTACGATTCCTCAAGCATTCTTTCAGCTGCCCACCACTCGTCCACCCACTCCCCTCGGTCCTCAGCTTGGGCTGGAACCTGACACTTGGCATAGCCAGCAGTATACTGAGGAGAGTGAGCCTTAGGTCCCTGCTGATTCTAGGTCAGCCATGCAGCCGAAACATTGGTTGTGGTGCCCAGTGGCAGCTTACTGCCCGGATGGGATCCAGTGGAAACCTGGGCAGCAGTAGATGGGTCCCCCACAAGGATGGAGAAGGTGCTGAAACAGCTGAGCACCGAGAAGGAATGAGCCTTTGCTGGCAGAGTTGGATGTGTGTTTTTGACTGCGTTACAAGAAGTACACACCCAGTCCCTGAGGGATGCAGCAGAGGTAAGGGCACTCCAGGTACAGGCGGGACACCTGGAGGCCGGCTACAGAGCTTGGAAAAGATATTAGACGTTGCTATGAATGCAGGCCTGGGTCCGTTGTCTTGACCAGAGACCCCCACTGGGTCTGATACAGAGGAGGCTGTCAGTGGGACCAAGGGGTCTGCACTGTAAAGAACGGGAAATCGTGCCACCCTCAGGGGTCCCCCCCCACAGGAGAAAAGGGACCCCAGTGAGTGACATGCTGACAGATGTGGATAGCTTTGATTTTGGCCAGGTTGGCAGACAGAAAATCAATAAGCAGCCCAATGAAGTACTCTTAACTTTGTGGAGACAGTTGTCCCCAGAGCAGCAATTCCAGCAAATGCCCAAGGGGGAGAAGGACATTGCTGTGCAACCCTGTCACGCCCAGGTGCTTCAACTCAAAGACTATGTGTTGCAGCCATGCAGGGGGTATAAAGCCTTTGCTGTTTGATGAGGGACCTGGCTGAAGTGCCCAGCTTGCAGGGATACCAGACAACCAGAGTCCAATGTGGAGCTGACAATCCACTTGTACCCCACCGACGTACAGCGAGCGCTGGTGCTGGTAGACATCAGCACAGATACATTCTGGAGGTGAATATTTTACACAGCTTGGTGGCTGTGCCGTCTATTATGGACTTGATGGACCGCTTGACAGTACCGAGACAGTACCACTGTATAGTGGACTTGGCCAATGCCTTCTCTTCCAGAGAGCCAGGAACAGTTTGCCTTCATGGGAGGACGACAATGAACTTTCACAGTGTTGCTGCAGGGCTATATGCATAGCCCCACCATAGGTCGTCATCTTGTTAATGATACTGTGCTAACTTCTGATTCTCTTGAAGATTTAGAAGTGGTAAGGCTCCCCTTGCCTAGAATTATGATGATGCGGCTGAGACCACCTTTGGGCAGCCAAATGGGCTGTTCAGCAGGCACAAGCCCTACGGGTAGTTGATCTGGGGCTCCCATTTGAGCTGCATGTGCATGTGACCACACATGGTTTTGGCTGGAGACTATAGCAGCGCATGGAGCGCTTGAGAACACCAGTAAGCTTTTGGTCTCAGCTATGGAAAGGAACTGAGCTCGACTATTCATTGACAGAGAAGCAGTTAGTAACTGCATATGCTGCCCTTCGGGCTCATGACAGCGTGGCAGGATGGACGACAGTCATCATGCGGACAACTTACCTAATAGCGGATGGGTGCATTCGTGGATAAATGACCCCCCAAACTGGGACACACAGACATCCACTTTAGCAAAGTGGGGCACATACCTGGAGCAGCCGAGTACGCTGAGTACAAGTCCCTTAGCAGCAGAGTTGCAAGAGATCTTGGGACCTGTAGTCCTAATGCAAGATAAGGCCATGGGGCCTGAGGCACCCCTAGACCCCAAGCCTTCACCATTTAAGGAAGGGCATCCTCCATTCCCTGTGGGGCATAGTACACAGATGGGTCTAGCCAAGGTGCTACTGCTGCCTGGACTGCTGTTGCACTCCAACCTAGTATTGACACCACATGGTTTGATACCAGGTGTGAACACAGTAGTCAATGGGCTGAACCTAGAGCAATGTGAATGGTGATCACCATAGAGGTGACAACTATGATAATCTGTACTGACAGCTGGGGAGTTTATCAAGGCTTAGTCTTGTGATTAACTACCTAGAAGTTACAAAAGTGACTAGTTGGTCGCCAGTCCATATGTGGCCAGGCCACGTGACAAGACCTAGGGGAGGAAGGATGACCTTCTCCAACCAGGTATGGGAACGAACGGTAACCTGTTGTTGCCTGCCCCAACACCCTTAAAGGTAGGGAAATAAAAACCTGGCTTAATGTATAAAGCAACATTGGCATAATGTCACCATGGGGTGGTTGCCTGCCATAACCTGGAGTTGTTGCTCCCTGTATTACTACTGTGACCTCTGGGTCCAGGGTTCCACCCGGTGGGCACATCTCCCTACTAGAAAAACTCCCTCAGCCTAGGGGGTGGAATATAAGGCCTATGTGTTAAACCTGTGTGTCCGGGGCCTATGTACCCAGAGTCTACGTATAAGGCTTATGTGTTGGACCTGTGTGTCCAGGGCCTGTGTGCCCAGAGCCTAAGTATAAGGCCTCTGTGTAAGACCTGTGTGTCCAAGGCCTATGTCTGCCTTGGTCTAGGGGGTGGAGTGTAAGGAAAATGGACATGCTGTGGTCAAGAATAGGCCAAGGCAGACATCCAGTCCAGCATGACTCAGTGAGTTTGAAGTGCCGGTGCACAACTCCACTCATTATGTAGCCATGCCATGTGAGGTGCATTAGGTGATCACCCAAGTGAGCTCATGCTTGGCTTGGAGTCACTGTTGTCTGTAAAAGGCATAACTACCCTGCTGACACTGTATATGCAGCTTGTGCCCAGGTCGGCTTGCACCCAGGTTTATGTCTAGGCTCACTTGCATCCAGAGAAAGAGTAAAGCCATGTCGAAACTCCCTATGATTCCCTGAGTGTTCTTTCAGCTGCCTGCCACTTGTCAACTCACTCCCCTTGGTCCTTAGCTTGGGCTGGAACCTGATATTTGGTGTGACATGCCCCAAAATTTACATAATGATTTAAAGAGTATAGATTTATATATGTAACATATAATTATTAAAAATTATATATTTGCAATGTGTTTATATATATATATATATGCACATATGTAACGAATATTTTGAAGGCTTGGGGGAACCTTTTGCTCATGAAGTCTGCTCCTATTAGAGTAGTAATGGGGGCAGTACCTACTGAATCTTACTCCCTTCCAGCTAAGTATTATTCCCAACTGATAACTCTTTCCCTGTCTTTTAAGTTTCAACAAGTAGGACAACATATGTTGTCTTTCTATTGTTGACAGAGGACACAGATAAAATAAATGAATCACCTTTTTTAAAAAAAATTAGAATACATACACACACACACATATATGCTAAACTTTCATGTCAAAAATGGTTACAATCCAAATAGTCTAAGTTATTAGAATATCCTAGATTATATATATATATATATATATATATATGTCGTTTTTGTTTAAAGGCTATATTTTTCCACAGAAGGACTGTTTAAAAATTTACCAGTTTTTAAAATTATCTTTCATGAATGAGAAAGGTAAAAGAGCTAAGTACATAATAACCATGAAATCAAACATTTATTATACACTAATTGTAATAACTCTTAACAAGTAACAACCATATATATTTTATTTCCTAATTCATCAAATAGTAACAATACTACCACTGCTAAAACATTCAATAAGCCAAATTAGATACTTAGGAAATAAAATAATTAGCTGCATTCATATAAAATATTAAAAATATGCCATAAAAGATGCAAATTTAATTACAAGAACAGTTTCTGTTCCGCTTCTTCGGGCAACGCCTGAGGCTTATTATCTTTTTTCTAGGTCTCAAAATGGCAGGAGGTAACCAAAGCTTTTGGTAGTAAAACATAATAGCAGGATCCCAAATTTCAAACAGGATAAAAACTATTTTTCCAATAGTGACATTACTAACTTGGAAGAATAACAACTAACAGGATACGCAGTGAGAGATATAGATATGTTCATATGTGTTTGTGTTGTAACTAAAAACCAAAACAAGAATGAAAAATTAGGTATTACTTTAACCATCCTATATATAATATTCTTTAGAGAATAAACATCTTTTTTTAACCATATAACTAGACTCGTTTATAAAGACAAACAAAAACAAGGAATACATTTATTGAATGGAATTTAAACAAACTTACAAAATCTCCCTTTCCTGGTAAGCCAGGTGATTGTAAATGTTCTGAACAGCGGCATTACATGATTTTTAGGCAGAACAAGTCCTTTTCTATGGGACTATCCCTGGCCCCACCCACTAAATGCCACCGGGTTTCACTGTGACAATCAAAACACCCTCACCCATTTTCAAAAACTTGGGGTGGGGAGCTGGAGGTGTGAGAGGGTGTTATATCAGCCCCTGGCTGAGCACAGGATCCATCAAACGTCTCAGAATGGAGCAGGCTGAATTCAGTAAACATGATCCTACCATAGTAGCTCTGTGCTCTTAGAAAAATTCCCTCTCTGTGCCTCACTTCATGCTTCTGTAATATGTCTTCTTCTTAGCAATTGTTTGCAAACCTCCCAGAATCATTGTATGGAACAAATGAGACACTGACAATAAAAAAGCTTTGTAAAGTATCAAGTGCCATCCAAAATTATGACATTTTGTTTCATTTAACAATTATCCTATGCTGTCCTTTTCATGTTTGATTGGAGAAGATTTGAGGTTTAAAAAAAAAAAAAGTGTGCATTACTGTTTAATTTGGACACAGTATACTAATTTGGAGGCTGCAGTTTTTTCAGTTATCAGGCCAGAGGCAATTTTAATCTTTGACCCTGTGCTACAGCCTTAATGAGGCCACACAGTCACCTGCTGGTAGTCCAGAGGTGAAGAAAAAGAAGCTGGTACTAGTAGGAATTTAATAACCTCTTTAGGTTTTGTTCCAAAAAATCCAATCTTGTTTAAGTGGAAGCAACAACAATATGCCCATTTTAATTTAATTCTATGGATTTAGGAAATTACAGATTTTCCCATTCCATAGATTTGTTTTCAATGTTTCTCAACACATATATTCAAAAACACGCACAGTATATTGCTATAGAGGGTATACAAAACCCCCTCATTTCTTCATTACTGAAGTTGAAAGATCATTGCTTGTTCTCCTAAGAGGCTTATAAAGCTGTCTAACTTTTAATGGCAAATAGCAACATATCACATTCTGACTTGCTGTGAACTTGTGCCATATACCTTAAGGGTGAGAAAAGGCGGCTGTCACTTTATACAAAGAATGGTGCTTCTATAATACAGTGACAGAATTCACAGTGTAATGCATGATATTGCAAGAATTACTGAAAATGACTCAAATTTAGATTTGATCCTTAAAATTGGTTTTTACCTTTTAAATGTTTAATAAATATGCATTATAGAAGTGTATGTATAAACATATATATGTAAAGAATATACATGAATGATAGTACTTAGGTTCTATTTTTGACAGGAACTCTTATTTCATAGCATTAACAACTTGATATCATTAATAGTCTATCAGAAAGCTATAGAATTTACATTAAAAAATATTCAGGCTGATTGTTCAATTTACCAAATTTGTTTCTTGCTATTTCTTCACCACAGAGGCTATATTCAAATAGCCTGAAATCAAATATAAAATTATAATTAGATTAACAACTACACAGGTAACTTCCCAATGTATTTTTCAATTAAAAATACATTTTTAAACAAAAATAAATCACTTAAGATGAGTGGCATTATTCATATTCTAAATCTACTATTCCTATAACTCCCCTTAAATTTGCTTCTGTAACTCTTATTGTTAAAAAGTACTGAAAATGGTTTGAAAAGTATCTTTATCAGATGTATAACCATTCATTACCATTATCAAATTTTATCAGTTTATATTTATCCAAGAAAAGCCCCAGTACACAACGTTTTAGTATGGAGGAATAAGTTCAGGAGTTGTACTGTACAACATGGTGACTATAGTTAATAACAATGTACTGTATTTTCGAAAACTGCTAAGAGAGTAGGTTTTGTGTTCTCACCATAAATGAATGATACGAGGTAATACATATGTTAACTAGTTTGATTCAGCCATTCTACAACGTTTACATATTTCTAAATAATAGGTACATAACAGATATATAAATTTTTGTCAATTGAAGTTAATTGATTTTAAAAAGAAAAGCTCAGCTTATATATAAAAATGATTTCCAGTGATTGCCTTACAAATATAATTTCCCATATTTTACATCAGTGAAGCAACTTCAGATTCATACACATTTCAATTCATACACATGTACACTCACAGCATCTCACACAAACACACACAGAGAGAGCTTTTTAAAAGAAAACCTGCAGAGTACATTTCAACCAAATATGTCTGGGGGAAATTAAACTGGGAAATGGAGACCATTCATGGAGTCTCAGTGCAGTAGCAAACTCTTCCCTTCTACTTAATCATTTTGTGAAAGCCGTCATAAATCTATGTCCACTGATCCACTTGCATTTGGCATAGGGGTTGCTAGATTATTTATCGAAGAGATTTCTGTCAGACTGGGATTAAGATGTCCTAAAAATTCCCAAGTGTGCAATTCATCACAACACAATTTAGAGAGTGAAAAGAGAGCCACAATAGACCTTGGTAGCAAAGTGGAAGTGAGTGATAGGTGAACCGAAGCCCCCAGCTTGATCTAAAGAAAGCAGACAACATATACCAACGGTGTCAATCAAACCGCCTCAAAAGCAGCCCCATGAATATAAAACAGGGAACAAACAGATTGGTTTTTCTTTCCTTGTTCCCAACAGTTATAAGAAGATACATTCCAACACTAATGAGCTTGTTTTTGTATATATGCCAAGAAAGTTCTATCTCTAATTTTTTCTTATAACCAAAGAAACAAAAACACGCATTATTTCTGAAATAATGGAGGTTGTGAAATATTTTATTTTTGCCAAATTGTTCCCCTACATAGCCAGTGCCACATTTTTGCACTGTGTGAATCAAATAAATCTTGCCTCTTTGTTTCTAAAAATTAACAAACTGAAGTATATTTTTGGTACTTTCAGACCCACATTTATAACACTACCTAAAAACATCCCCAATCTAAGTGTGAAACTTAAATCATCATGTTAAACTTAGATTTTAAAAATTAAAAAGAACTGCTAACAATAAAGCAAATGTCACTATGTACCAGAATTCTTTGTGGAGGTCAGTAGTCAAGTTAGTCAAATTTTCTCAACTTAAATATAAAATCAGTATTTTTCACAGAGGCTATTATGGATAAAATTATGGTCCCCAACGTTAGTGCCTGGCAGATGGCTTGCACTGTAGAAATATTTGTTGAATAAATGAATTAAGAGGGTAATTAATAATAGGTTCATTGTTTTATTTATTAAGATTAGTTCAAAACAGTTCTTTTTAAAATTATGCTGAATTTGTAATAGTTTGAAACTTTAATTCTAATCTTATTTGAAGCATGCCTCGTCTACTCTATTTATTGGTCTGATATGTTATGAATATATTGGAAAATGTCACCTTAGAAGGAATAAACATCTCTGGAAAAAAGGTAACAATATTGACTGTTCAGGTCTCTCGGACTGGATCTCAGATAGTGGGTGGGAGTTGAGACTGTCTCCCATGCCAGAGAACTATAACTAGTAATTGTTAACCTTGATCTGTGACTTCAGCAGTAAGGGGTCATATGAGCTGGGACTTAGAGATATAGTTTTAGATTATTGGATGGGTGTGTGCAGGCTGTTCAGAGGTTAGTGGACATTGCACTGTATCTGGGGTAAAAGGGAGACAACCAGACTCCTTCATTTGGAATGTGGATTTTTGCAGAAGTGTCTGTTAGTTCAGCATAGGTATCAAGGGATTTCAAAACATTCATACCTTCTGAGCTAGTAATCTCTTTCTGGTCCTAAGAACAACTCCAGTTAGGTAAGGGGAAATGTCTAATGTACAAAGATGTTCAACAAAAGAATTGCCTCACCGTTATCCTGTTGTTTCCTTTTTTCTATTAAATTTGAAAACAAGAAACTTATGAAATAATATAGAGATGCTCAATTCATGTTTGTTTAATGAATGGGTAAAGTGCTTAATATGTTAGGATTAGAACAGTAATAATATATGCAGTAGAAAAAAATACCTGAGGTTTTCTACGTGCTAGGCACTGTGTTAACAGCTTTAAAACAATTTTCCCATATGATGTAATCTTCACAGACGTGCTATAAGGTAGACTCTATTTATATAAAACATCATTGTTTATATGTTTTCATTTTCTATCTGCAGAGTATCTCTTCTTTGATAATAATGGCACCTCAATTTTTATGGTGAGGCTCCTTCTAGAACACTTTCAACTCATTTGACTTGGGACAAGGTTTGTTTTTTTTTTTAAATAAAAGTTCTTTTTTTTCTTTTTCAAATATTATTTTAGGTTCGGGGGCACATGTGCAGGTTTGTTACATGGGTAAATGACATGTTGCGGGGGTTTGGCGTACAAATGATTTTGTCCACGTGTACACAATGTTCAGCTCCCACTTATAAATGAGAACATGCAGAATTTGGTTTTCTGTTCATGCATTAATTCACTTAGGATAATGGCTGCCAGCTGCATTTGTGTTGCTGCAAAGGACATAATGTTCTTTTTTATGGCTGTGAAGTATTTTCTGGCGTAGATTTACCACATTTTCTCTATCTAATCTACTGTTGATGGGCACCTAGGTTGATTCCATGTCTCTGCAATTGTGCATAGCACCACAATAAACATAGGAGTGCATGTGCTTTCTGGCCAGAATGATTTATTTTCCTTTGGTTATATACCCAGTAATGAGACCGCTTGGTCGAAAGGTAGTTCTGTCTGAATTTCCTTCAGAAATCTCCAAACTACTTTCCACAATGGCTGAACTAATTTACATTCCCACTGGCAGTGCATAAATGTTCCCTTTCTCTGCAACCTCACCAACACCTGTTTTTTTTGTTTGTTTGTTTTTGTTTTTGTTTTTTTTACTTTTTAGCAGTATCCATTCTGACTGATATGAGAGGGTATCTCATCGTGGTTTTGGTTTGCATTTCTGATTATTATAGTGACGTTGAGCATTGTTATATGCTTGCTAACCACGTGTATATCTTCTTTTGGGCAGTGTCTGTTCATGCCCTTTGCCCATTTTTTAATAGGCTTATTTGTTTTTTGCTTTCTAAGTCTCTCACAGATTCTGAATATTAGATCAGGGCAGGAGAATTTAGTCAGAAGGCATATAACCAGGACTAATCAACACTCCATCATCTTGATCCAAACGATGGATATAAGAATAATCAAGGGGCCCAATAAGGGTTGCCAGATCTAGCAATTAAAAATATGGGATATCTAATTCAATTGGAATTTCAGACATACAATGAATCATTTTTTAGGATAAGTGTATTCCATGCAATGTTTAGGTCACACTTTAAAAAAAATGATTCATTGTTTATCTGAAATTCAAATATAATTGGTGCACTGAATTTTATCTGGCAATCCTACAAGGAACAACAGTAAGACTCAATCCAAGACTTATACTCAACCATTGGACAAGAAGTACTTCATTTTTTCCTTGCAGTAGATAAGATTGTAGAATATAAGCCTACAGTTACTATGTGCTATCTTTTATTCAATATGGGGTAATTCAGCCTGGGAGTAAAACTTTCACAGAGAATAGCAGACTCAAGGTTCATGTCAGCAGATATGGATGCACTTTATATCATTTGAAGAGATATGGATGCAGTCATGGCTGAAGCCATTTGCCCTTTAGACTTTGTCTGAACTGGCACAATTCAAAGTTTATGTTCCAATACATTTTTTATTGAAACATAATTTTTGTTTATGTCACATGGGACTGAAATATGCTGGTAAAATAGGTCATTATTATCCTCATAAATGATGAAACAGGTATTGCTTTGATAGATTTAAGGTTTCAGAGCAAGTATGTGGTGGATTTGGGAAGACAAGAAGTCTGGGTACAATATCCTAGTTCTTTTTTTTTTTTTTTTTTTTTTTCCCTGAGATGGAGTCTCACTCTGTCACCCAGGCCGGAGTGCAATGGTGCGATCTCAGCTCACTGCAACCTCTGCCTCCCGGGTTCAAGCAATTATCCTGTCTTAGCCTCCTGGTTAGCTGGGATTACTGGTGCCTGCCACCACGCCCTGCTAATTTTTTGTATTTTTAGTAGAGACAGGGTTTCACTATGTTGACCAGGCTGTTCTCGAACTCCTGACCTCAGGTGATCCACCCACCTTGGCCTCCCAAACTGCTCGGATTATAGGTAGGGGCCGCTGCACCCGGCACAATATCCTAGTTCTTAAGTAATATTCTAGACTGTTTTTTCAAAAAGACAACTATATAACATGATAAACTGCAAGTTAAGTCTTTAAAAAATATTTACACACACAAACAGAAAGGAAGACATCCTCTTGAGGAGCTAGTCTTGTTGAGGCTGGCAGAGTACAGGACCCCTTGGGTATATTCTTAAGGCTGATATATCTAAGGCCAGACAAGGTCATAACACTTCCAAGTAAAACAGAAGAAACTCAGCTCTCCTTCCTCATCTGTTTGTACTTCCATAAGGCTGTACTTTTTCTTGTTACAAAACACCCACCAGATTTGAAAAGCAAACTCACTAAAAACCAAAAACTAAAACAAAACCTGCTTTCAGTCAAATAATGGAAAAATATACACCTAAAACACAAATTTGATCATGCCACTCTCCTGCTTACAGGCAAAGTACACTTTCTCTATGTTGAATGTAAGAATTTTAATTTTCTGGCCATTGTCTACTCTTCTGTACTCATCTTTTGTCAATCTCTGCTTGCACTTTGCTGACTTGCCACACTGAAATTCTGGCAGCTGTGTACAGACTCAGGCTTTTTTTAGCCTCGAAATATCCTACACTGTTCTGTGTACCTGGAATTCCCTGCTTATCCCTTTTCCACCTGTCTTCATCTACTCAGGCTACTATAACAAAATACCACAAACTGGCTGGCTTTTAAGCAACAGAAATTTATTTCTTACAGTTCTGGAGGCTGGGAAGTCCAAGATTAATACACCAGGAGATTCAGTGTTTGGAAAGGGCATGCTTTCTGGTTCATAGATGGTGACTTCCTGCTGTGTCCTCTCATGGTTGAAGGGACTAGCCAGCTTTCCGGGGTTTCTTTTATATGGTTACGAATCCCAGTGGCCAGGACTCTACCCTCATGACCTAATCTACTTCCAAAGGCCCCACCCTTAATACCATCACCTTGGGGATTAGGATTTCAACATGTGAATTTTTCAGGGACATAAGAATTCAGTCCATTGCAACACTGGAAAAATTCCTACTCACATTTGAAAAGTAAACTTACCTACCTCTTCTGAGAAAGGCTTTCTTAATCTATTACAACCCTTCCTAAATTGGTGAGATAATGCTCTTCTATTTATAATACAATTCAATAGTTAAGATACCTGTTTCATGCTATATTGTATGCTCTCATTAAGCAGTCATTGGGTGCAAGTTTCCTTCAGGGACGCGGCAAGCCCTTGCGCAAGGTGGCTTTTTTTTTTTTTTTTTTTTTTTTTTTCTTTTTGGCTTAAGACCATCAACTGTCAAAAATCCCAGCAGCTGGGAGAGTAAGGACCTCAATCCTCAAAGAAGGTTCTGAGTGAGCAACACAGCACACAATATCCAACTTGGAAGTTATGGAAGTCTGGAATAAAACTATCTCATCAGAAATCAGAAAAAAAATACTCTATAACATATAATAATGGGCATAGTTAACACAACCATTTAAAATAAAAAGCACTGTAAATGACTGCAGCCAATCCATACATACAATGGATTCTGTTTACAACATATCAAAATTATTAATTGTAGCAAGTTAAATATCAAGAAAATCAATTAACTCTTCAATTTCCTGATAAGAGTCTTGTGACCAAAAATAATTTGCAAACCTCCAAAAAGTTCAACTATTATGAAGTAATCTAAATAGCATAATTTATTATTTCAGCTTTATCAATAGTCTCTTCCTTTTGGTGAGACATTAACAAAAAGAAATATCATTTAAGTCGGCATCTCAAAGAACAATTAATTCAAAGAAAGTTTAATGAAAGCATTTAGCCATATGTTGAAAACAATCCAGTAGTCCCATAGAGAGTTTCTGCTAAACACAGAAATTGACCTCCTCATCTTAAAGCTTGAAATTTACATTTTTCTTACATGAGTTTCTTCCTCAGGAAAGGAACTTCAGGCCTCTCCAAAAAAAGGATGAAAGAAATGAAACTCACCAGATACCACACCCAGACAAGCCAGACTGCTCATTCATCATAATTTCTTCCTTGGCCCCCCATTATACCTGTTTTCTTACATATTGGTTCATTTCTTCCCTGCTATACAAAACTCTAGTTTTACTAGTCAGAGAGATGGATTTGAAGCTAAGCTCCCATCTCCTTGGCTGCAGCATCAGATTAAAGCCTTCTTTTGTGGCAATACTTGTTGTCTCAGTCATTGGCTTTCTGTGCAGTGAACAGCAGGACCTAGACCAAACCCCAGGGTGTTTCAGTAACAGTATCAGAACCACAATAGCAAGCAAGAAATCTTGTAATTTCACTCCAAATAAATAAAGAATTGGAGTCTCTACATTTGCATTTCACATTCTATGAAAATAAATATGATTTCTTAGAAACTTGAAATATGATTTAGCAATAAATATTACCTAATATATAATTAAGCTATAATGTAATTCATGTATGAGTTCTTTTATAACTTTTTTAAATTTTTTCCTGTCACTTTATTTTTCATGTTCTAATACATTAAGCATTTAAAATAATTTTAATTAATACTTCTTTAAAATTCAATGCCATATTATTTTGTTTCATATTTCTTATTGACCATGATTTCTTCTCTTACACCAAAATCTCCTTGACAGGAATTATCTTCTTGAATCACTGAAATTCAGAATTTACTTCACCCAAAAGAATGTTTTTTGAATTAATTCTATCAGTATTTTTGCATCTTGTTTTTATACTGAGATGCATTTATTCTGATATGCCATAGAAAATTATACGCAAGAAAAACATTTCCCAGAATCCAATTCAATTTGACATGAAAAAAGACACACAATAAACCTTAATTGTGCCTCAGAAAATAATCTTAACTAGTCAAAAATCATTTTGCCTCTAATTGAGATCTTTCTGCTCAGTTTACTTTGTCACTTTATCACAGGTTTCTTGGTCATATTGTCTAATTACAAAACCATGGCTCTTGTTTCTTTATACAGAGATTTGTAAACAGTTGAATCAATGGAAAAAATGCATCTTAAATGAAGCCTGTGGTAGAAATAATTTTTCACAAGTGGTATGTCAGTTCAGGATCAATTTGAGAAGTTCCCAAGCCTAAAACAATCCAATGGAGAGGTCGTAAGAAACCAGAAACTAGAGCCCACCAAAACAAAGACCAGTAACCTATTTTCTTGTATAGAACAAAGGCGTGACTTTGCAAAGCACTGTTGCCTAAAAGTCTTTTCTGGAAAATTTTTTTATTCACCTGACATTCACTCCTTTTTTTGTTTTCAAATATTCATTATATTGTTTAACTGTCTCACCACACAAAGCAAATCTTTCTGGACAGAGTAATAACAATAGAATATGAAGCAGTTTATCAAAATCAATTTGATTTGCTACATATTCATGAGATATTTTATTGTATACACCAAACTTGCCTTTTTCAAAAATCAAACTGCTGATTTATTCTTTTTTCTGAAGCATTCTGAAGCTTAAACCATCACAATAACGAGACAGTTTGCTCCTAAGAATGGTTCCATTTTGTCAAGTATTTCAGCTCTCCAAAGACAGACTCCTAGCAAAATCAAGTAGCTGAAACACAATGAATCCAAGAGGAAAGACCAAAAGGCCAGAATGTCCTGGATAAGAAATAAACGTCCATAAATAAGATTAAAAAAAAAAAAAAGTAAATATATCTGTCGGAAAAAAGAGCTATACATTCTAAACTTCTTGATCTTCAAATTGCTGTAAGCCTAAACGCAAAAACAAAACAAAAAAAAGCTGGATAATCCTTCTCCAATAATTATATTTTCTACAGATACAGTGTTGAAGATGTTTTTAATTACATTATATGACATTCTTTTTATGTCAAACCAGTGGAGAATTAATGTATAGTTGCCAAATTTGTAAGATGCTATTTCCTTTATTTTCATAATGACTTTGACCAACTCCATTAATGACAGAGGCTTAGGATCTTTTTATTAGCATCATCTTTCTGACTGACCAAGTTTGTGAGTAAATTTTTAATTTGTTTCTCTCTCAAGCACCTTTTTCCTAGACCCTTAAAACAATATACTTTGAATTAATTGCAAGTCATACACACAAGGTGACAGTATCCTGAAGCTGTAAGATTTAAAACAGAACAATCAACTAATAAACAGAAAATAAGATGTTTTACTTCATGTTACATTGATGTCTGTTACATCCAATCTTTAAAAAAAAAAAAAATATATATATATATATACACACACACACACACACACATATATCAGGAAAATGACTGAGTGTGTCTTTAGGATATAAATAAATTTCATGGCTATGTCCAAATAAATTCAGTCCATTTCCAAAGTCAACTAAAAAGTTTTTTTTTTTTTTTTTTAATGAAACAGAGAGAGAAAATTTCAAGTACAACTATAATTTCAGCGGTTATACCGTGGTCGTTATACTGTTGCCAAAAACTGAAGATCTATCAACATTCATGGTCAGGTTTCACAGAAAAAAATCAAAAACCTTTATCATCATAATGAGCATAGGTCTAACTTAATTTAAAATAAAAATAAAAAATAAATATAAGGCTATTAAAATTCAGAATAGTTTCAAGGGTAAAATATATCACTAATACTCCATTTTGAAAACTACTTTTCAGTTAGTTTTTCATCATTTTTTTTTTTTTTTGCCACCATTATTATAACTGACCCACCTACATGTACTGAATTTTTTTTCTTTTTTTCTTTTTCTTTAAATGTGGGAGCTACTATACAGGACTTCACCAAGACTACATTATTTATTATTTAACTCTCAGGAAAACCCTTTCAGGCAGACACTATTTTTATTCTACTTAAGATGTACGAAAACAGGTCCATAAGGAGGCTTGCTCTTTTATTCAAGTTCAGACAACTCATAAGCAGTGAACCTAGAATCAATGACGACAGTTTCTCTCCAGACCAAGAAGTACTAAGCCTGAAAACACTGCTTCTCTTAGGAAACAGCAAAGTAATTTGCAGACTTTATTCCAGATTGTTTTCTACTTGATAATATGTCCTGGTAAAAGTAATGGCACCTTACTATAAAATAGGAGTGTAGAACTTGTCTACATCACATATTTATAGATTTTTTAAATTATAAATTTATTAATTACCAGGAAGTAAGTACAGAACCAACATGAGTGACCTAACTTCTAATATTGACAAAAAATTACTTTTCTCTGTAGCAGCTGAGGAATAGCCACAACATACGTTGTGTGTTGTGATACTATACTAAAACTCAAGAAATAGAAGTTTCTTAAAGCTTTTAAAGTTTAGTGCAATGTGGAATCTTAAACTCTACTAATAAACTTTAATCCTTTATTACATTAAAACACACTGATCTATCTACTCATGCATTAATTAAAATCTCAAATAGGTATTTGGATTAATTTTTAAATATTTCTATATTATCACAATAAAAATATTAGCCTGTATTTTAAGAGAAATGAGCGTATGTGGCTAAGTTTTGCCTAAATGGTCTTCATGGGATCCTCCATTTAATAAGGCAGCATCTTTTCTCTATTCTGTGATGCAAATATTAATTGTAAATCATAAAAATTTATCAAAAAGATGTTATTAAAATCAATTCACTTGTACAATGGTATGGCCTAAGGAATTTACAATGGTCTGAAGTAGCTACCTAATAAATACTTGTCTAAAAAGCATTAGAAGTCTTTGGGATTGCAATGCCTTGAGACCTATACAGTCTGAATTCATGCAGAAAAAAGTAGCACAGGTCAAATCTCTGTTATTTAGTAGGAAATAACTTGATAGTTTGTATTATTGACAATCACCTAACAATATAGCATACTTCATAAAATTATTTTACATATTTTCTAAACTTGGAAATAAGCATAATTGGTTCTACATATAATTATGTTTTTCAATTTCTGTATCACTTAAATGAAGACATCATGATCCATTCCACATCTGCATTTATTTCCAATATTAACAAAAAATCATAAACTTAAGAATTTTTGCTGTTTATGTGTGACATTTAATATAAAAAAATTAAAAGGCTATCCACTATCTATTGTAAACAAACAAAGAATTATAGTCAAATTCTAGGTGATATTAAGTTACGTTTTAATCATTTTAGAAAGATTTTCAAAGGAATGTCATTTTCTTTGAATAGCAAAGACCTAGTCTCAGCTTTCTGAAATATTTAATAAACTAGAAAACTGTCATAATAGTTAAAGTAACTTTAAATTTATACATGCTTAAACAAAAAGCACAAGCTTGACTCTTAAATTTCAATTACATTTAATTATGAAATATCTAAGCATATTTCTCCTCTATGCCTTATGATTTAGTTTTATCTTATTCTGATGAGAACAACATTTAAATATCAATAGTTAAAGGTGCCTACCAAAGAATAGCATATTCATGAAAAACATTTGAGATTTAGAAAAACACCTACAGGTTTTCAACGGATTTTATACTTAGAATCATTACAAAGTTATTATTTCCCTTTTTCATGATATAAAGATTATTGTAGATTCGCTGTTTTTCCATTAAAAAGAGAAAGTATAGCTTTTGACAACAGCAGAAGTCACAGGCATTAATAAAAACCTACATAAAATTAGGAGTAGTGATACTTGGTTTCCACTTCAAAATAGAGGGCACACAGCAGATCTTTAAACATGTCAATATCTGTTAACATCTAGTAAAAATTTCAGGCATTGTTGTCAATCAATACAAAAAATAATCTGAAAATAAGATACTTTTGAGAACTTAATTATGTAGGTCTGATAGAAATCAATAGATTGATGGTAATTATTTTTTTAAAATCCACAAGATACAGGGCTTATATTCAAATGTCAATGTAAATCTACTTTAAGAAATTCGTTGCTTGGGGTTTAGGTGAATCTTCATTGTGTTTGGTTGAAGTCAAAGCACATCTTTATGTTACAGATGACAATTTTGTTCCGCCAGCATTTCTCAGATGTTCTGGTCTCATGACACTTTTACATTCTCCAAAATTACTGAGGACCCAAAAAGCTTTTGTGTATGTGACTTATACCTAGTATTATTTGCTGTATTAGAAATTAAACTGAGCACTTTTGAATTTACTATTTATAATTCATTTAATAAAAAATAACCCCCTCATATGAGTAATAATATATTTTAATGAAAAATAACTAGAGTTTTAAAATGAGATGAGAGGCAGAGAGCTATAGTTTGAAAACAAATAAATATTTTAATAGCTGTTGTAGATAATGGTGGAAAATCTTTTGTGATACTACAATAAAACTCGAGAAACAGAAAAACAGAAAAGTTTATTTCTTTCTTTCCTTCCTTCCTTCTTTCTTTTCTTTTTTTTTTTTTTTAATGGAATCTTGCTCTGTGTCACCCAGGCTGCAGTGCAGTGGCAAGATCTCGGCTCAATACAACCTCCACCTCACAAGTTCAAGCGATTCTCATGCCTCAGCCTCCCGAGTAGCTGAGACTACAGGCGCGTGCCACCATGCCCGGCTAATATTTGTATTTTTAGTAGAGACAGGGTTTCACCATGTTAGCCAGACTGGTCTCAAACTCCTGACCTCGCATGATCTGCCCACCTTGGGTTCCCAAAGTGCTGTGCGGCACTGCACCCAGCCCATAAAAGTTATCTTAAAGTTTTTAAGGTTTCGTGCAATATGGAATCTTAAATCCTATCAATAAACTTTTTCATTCTTTGTTATATTAAAGCACAGTGGTCTATTTTACACATGGAGTGTATATTTTATACTCATGCATGATTTGTATTCTGCCGATCCACTGAAAGCACTTTGGGGACTCCTCAATGTCCTTGGACCACACTTTTGAGAACTGTGTTAGAGTGTTTTAATAGAGAAAAAATTTTAAACACTTGCATTATACACATATCAAATAAATATGATGATTCAGGACTGAATATTACACATAAGACTCACTTCAAACACATTTTCTACAGTAGATTCTCCAATTCCTATTGAGCTATGACCTGGCTTTAGAGTTCCAATCTCAGCCAGGGGTGGTGGCTCAGGTCTGTAATTCCGGCACTTAGGGAGACCCAGGTGGGCGGATCACTTGAGGTCAGGAGTTCGAGACCAACCTGGCCAACATAATGAAATCCCGTCTCTATTAAAAACCAAAAAAAAAAAAAAAAAAAAAGCTGGCATGTTGGCAGGTGCCTATAATACCAGCTACTCGGAGGCTGAGGCAGGAGAATCGCTTGAACCATGGAGGTTGCAGTGAGCCAAGATTCCACTACTGCACCCCAGCCTGGGCAACAGAGTGAGACTCCATCTCAAAGAAGAAAAAAAAAAAAAGAGATTTACACCCTCAGGGTGAAGCAACTTCACCCTGTTGTTAACCTGTTGTTAAATCAGTTCACTTACAAAAAAAATATTCACTACAAATTCAGATAGCACTTTAAAGTAATTTCAAGATAAGTAATAAGATATTTTCTGTAATATTTCTTTTTGGGTAAATGATGAGTTTGACATGAAGAAAAAACTCAGTCTGAAAACTGAGCAACTTTGGTGACTAGTCTATCCGCTTAAATAAAAATGAAAAAAGAAAAAAGAGCTTCCTTTTAATCTATATAATACCAAAGATTTTTTGTCAGTTTGTAAGAAACACTAGCCCCTAATTAAAAGTAGGTCACATTCTTTTAGGTGACACCAGAATATTGTTAAAAGAAAAAAATAAGCAAAATGGGGTTTCTGTAGGAGGCAAAGAGAATACATCTGTTGCTCACAGAACCCAAATAAGCAGCCCAAACATGCTGTTCAAAGTGAAGACAGTAGAAAGTGGAAGTCCCAAGGAGAGTTACTACAGTATGGCAGGGATTTAGATGATGTTTAGCCAGAAATGAGACTTCTGAGAAGGAATTTCTAGGATAAAATGACCAGAAGCTGATCTGATCCACAGTCAGTTGAGACCAGGGAAGCCAGAGAGAACTATACAAGACTATAGCTATATTATATACTTACCTGTAACCATAGTCATATGGTTTTCTATACTCTCTGCTGTTAGAATACAAGGAGACTCAGGACAAAACTAGCTTGCTCTGTTTCTAGCTTGAGCCACAGGAAAGTCTTCTTAAGACCAAGAGTATTGGGAGCAAATGAATGAAGGTTGTTCTACTCCCTGGATCAAATGAACTTCCTAATTGTAACAGAAGAGGTGAGCTATCACGAATGCTTTCTCCTCTCTGAAGACTTCCCTGCCATCCTCAAGACACATAACTGTCTACTGCTTTCGACTTTCTAATAGAACACTTTTTTTTCCTTTAACATAAGCTATTATCATTTATTATAAAGCCGAGCTCTTGAGGGCAGGAATCTTTTCTTATTCATTTATTTTATCCCAAGCATCTAATATAGTACCTACCACATACCAGGTACTAAATAAGTATAATAATTGTTTCTTGAATGAAAGAATATCCAAATAAAATCAAAATTAGGTTTTTATTTTCAGAATATTATGTTGTTAGTTTTCTTTTTTTTTTTTTTTTTTTTGGAGATGTAGTTTCACTCTGTCGCCCAGGCTGGAGGGTGGTGGCACAATCTCGGCTCACTGCAACCTCTGCTTGATGGGTTCAAGGGATTCTCCTGCCTCAGCCTCTCAAGCAACTGGTATTACAGGCACATGTCACCACACTCAGCTAATTTTTTGCATTTTTAGTAGAGACAGGGTTTCAACAAGTTGGCCAGGCTGGTCTTGAACTCCTGACCTCAAGTGATTCACCCGCCTCAGCTGCCCAAAGTTCTGGGATTACAGGCATGAGCCACTGCACTCAGCCAGTACTTCGCTTCTAATGTTTTATCTTAAAAATGCTAAATTACTTTAATCTTGTTCTAAAAGAAGTTTTGTACTTTAAATGCATTGGATTCCAAAACATAAAAACTCCAAAACGTGCTATAAAATTTTTCATTCTTCTAAATCTGCCAGTCTTAACATTTGTTTCCCCAAGGTATCCACTAGGGTTGAAATTAATCATATGATGTATTATTTTAAAAGTCATAAGTTTACTTAACCTGACAAAGCAATTGACATACAGGTGATTTTCTTTTTTACTTTTGGCTATAGAAAGCAGGAAAGACAGAGAACATCAGGACATCCTTGCACTTTAGATGCAATGACATTCGGTAAATCATACCTCAAAACGGTAATAATACATCCTGTTTCAGGCTGTTGTATGAATTAGAGTAAATTCTAATTTACATCCGGCTCATGTTCGAATACTATTAGACCTTTTGTGTTGTCTTCTACATTTCCTGGCTAGTCCAAGACAGCATCATGTCTCATGTCTCACTTAAACCGCTGCAATAGCTTCTAATTGGCCTTCTTGATTTCACACTTGTCACCCCAGTCTCCACACAGTAGCCATAATGATGCTTCTGAAGATGTAAATCAGATATGCCACGCTCCTGCTTAACCCCATTCAATGGCTTCCCTTGGTCCTGCCTGTTAGGGCTGACATGAAGATTCCACCCCACTCCAATTTCATCACCTGACGTGACATTCCTACTACTACATCACCAGCCTCCTTGTGGTGCCTCGAACATGCCAGCACCATCCAGCTTGGGCCCTTGCTGCATCTAAAGATCCCTTGCCTGGAATGCACTTCCCTTCACTTTCATTACTTTAGGCCTCTGCTCACATACTTCGTTATCCTCTCAGCCTCATTCCAGTCACTATGTCTTATTCACTACTATTTGCCCAAGATCGACAGCAGTGCCTGATACATTGTGAGCCTTCAAAAATATTTGCTGAATCAATAAATAAATATATTATTGATAATAATTCCTTAAAATCCTAGTTAGCATGCTGGAGAACTGTAAAATCATGGGAAAACATTTTTATCACAAACTTAAGAATAGCTAATATTTATTGAATGCTTACTTGCTGTACAAACAGAAAGTAACTAATTTGGACCTCATACAAAACTTACATTATAATCACTGTGCCCATCTGGCAGTTTAAAAAAGCTGAGATTCAGCGAAGTTAGGTAATTAACCCCAACACAGTAAGAAATGATAGAGTCTGGTATTGAACTCAGACATTCTGGTTCCAGATTCTATCTGAATCAACACAATAATTTCTAAAAGTAACTTCACAACTAAAATACTCCAGTCTCCTTACAACATTCATTTTCTTGTAGGGTTCATAAAATCATTTTGATCTACTGTTACAATACATCAAATGATTTGTTACGATTCATAGAGCATTTTTTCCTGTCATGTTGGGAAGGGTAAGAAATAAGACAGAACTGACTGGGTGCGGTGGCTCACGCCTGTAATCCCAGCACTTTGGGCAGCTGAGGCGGGCCGATCACAAGGTCAAGGGATCGAGACCATCCTGGCCAACATGGTGAAACCCTGTCTCTACAAAAAGTACAAAAATTAGCTGGGCATGGTGGCGCACGCCTGTAGTCCCAGCTATTCAGGAGGCTGAAGCAGGAGAATCACTTGAACCCAGGAGGCGGGGGGTGCAGTGAGCCAAGATTATGCCACTGCACTCCAGCCTGGGCAACAGAGCGAGACTCAGATTCAAAAAAAAAAAAAAGAAAAAGAAAAGAAAACAGAAAAAAAGAAATAAGACAGAACCTATTTCTCAGTCAGTCCACACTTGATAGTTCATATAGGTCTGAGAAGATGTAGCTCCCTGTCGTAACAGAAACTGTGTGAACTGCTCCTGTTCATCAATCATGTAGTGGCTGTTTACTCGTCTCCAGGCCACATGTCTCTCCACATGGCATCTGGGTCTTCCCCTCAGCAAAGCTAAAATGTGCAATGGCAGATGAAATTTCTGCTTTTATTTGGATGTGAAATTCAAACCTAAGTTGGAATGCCCCACTGCTGGAAAACAAACTTAAATCATTAATGAGGCATAAATTTTATGCCTAGTTTGTCCAATTGACTGAAAAAAATACATCAACTATTGAGTGATCATGACATAAAGGTAACACTTGGAATTATATAAACAATCATTCTCTTTCTCTCTCAACTTTTTCTAAGGGTTTTCCCATTTGCACATTAATTTTTGTCCAAGTGATCTTACTACTTTGTTGAGAAAAAGGGTCCAATGTAGAAAATAAACTAAAATGGCAGAAATATTAGGAAAATTAAGAAACAATAAGAATTATGAACAGAAGTGTTTAACAAAGAAAATATAGTACAGGCTTTGCCAATTATGAAATTAAATCACTCTGGATGCAGCAAGGAAATAAATAGAGAAATGATAGAGTAGAAATTAAGAACTAGGTTGATTGCCCTGACAAAGGTAGCTGAATAACTTTAATTCTCTGTACTTCAAAAGACTTACTATAAAATTAATCTCACCACATAGATTATCCTTCCAACTCAAGTTCATTGAATTGTGGTGTTAAATCTGAAATTCTTGAACTACCTACCAGAATAGGATTCAAGAATTCCAACAATCTCTAGAAAAAAAATATGCAAAATTTTGTGCAGATATTTAATATTCATTTTACTGCGAAAAGTTGCACATCATACATGAATTTTTCAAGGCAATCTATGATCCAATACAGATTTAGAAAAAGCCTATTCAATATAACTTGCATGAATCATTGATATTTCTATATTTTACACACACAAGTTTATATGGAAGACAAGTTTTGTAAGACATAAGACCAGGACTTTTCTTTCTGGGACAAAGCCATCCTACTACCTAGAGGAATGTCTATCCATCCTCTATTAGATGGCAGTCTTTTTTTTTTTTTTTTTTTTTTTTTTTTTTTTGAGACAGAGTCTGGCTCTGCCGCCCAGGCTGGAGTGCAGTGGCCGGATCTCAGCTCACTGCAAGCTCCGCCTCCCGGGTTCACACCATTCTCCTGCCTCAGCCTCCCGAGTAGTTGGGACTACAGGCGCCCGCCACCGCGCCCGGCTAGTTTTTTGTATTTTTTAGTAGAGACGGGGTTTCACCGTGTTAGCCAGGATGGTCTCGATCTCCTGACCTCGTGATCCGCCCGTCTCGGCCTCCCAAAGTGCTGGGATTACAGGCTTGAGCCACCGCGCCCGGCCTAGATGGCAGTCTTAAAGTTGCTGGTGTCAGTAATTTTTTGAAGGAAGAGAGGTATTGCTTCTGATCCCTATTGTCTTTTAAAATAATAGAATTTCTAAAATAGATATCAATAACCCATTTAATTGGATGTCAATGCATATTAATCATGTTTTTCAATGCAAATGAAAAACTTGATTAGGACTAAGGCCTGTAGAGAAACTAAAAGCTAAAAGGATTATAGCCATCTATTCATTATTCAAAATAAAACCAATTCCAAAATGTAAAGTCCATGTTAGGAAACCTAACATAATTGTACTTTAATTATCTTTTTGAAATGTATCAAATAGGAAATCATTTTTTAAAAAATGTCCTAAGTAGTTGTCAAGTTTGTTTATTAAATTGTCAGTCCTTCTTGGACCTCTTTTGCAAAGCACAGGTGAATAACCATCTTATTTGTGGCAAGTAACTGTCGTAAACCAAAGGCTCGTTGATTTTCATTGATTCACAAAATTACTAACAGCGTAAAATGTACCCCCAACATCACCACGGCCGCCTCTGCTGCTCTATAGCCACCATTTATTGAGGGCTGACTCAACTCTGCTGGGCATTTCACATCTATTTTCTAATTTCTAATCACATACTCACAACAACCCTTCAAGAAAAAGATTGAACTAGAGCTGCATTTTAGATGAGGTAAGCAATTATGACCTAGACTTCCTTCCTGGGATGAACACTTTTCCTATTACCCATCCCTTCTAGAGAAAGGGGCGAACTGATTTAACTTTTTAGATAGGTGTGCAGCCTCTGAGATATTTTGTCATTCTGCTAACATATTGGCTTTTCAGAGGGATCGATAAAAAAGCAATTGAGCCACAGAACCATTGGTGTAGGCCTCCTGAGTACAGAAGAGGAGGGAGCTCATTCAATCACGCATTATATTAGAAATTAGAACCAATCCATAGATGAAAAAGCAATTAATATCCTATAGGAAGAAGAAATAAGTAATATGGGATTCAGAAGAGCTTGATCCTATAATATTAGACCTAGAAAGCATCTTAGCTGACTGCTTTTCTTGCATCCTTCAATTAAAGGCTATATTTTATATTTGTATACTTTATTATCTACTAGATATTTTCAACATTTCCTTCTAAAAGAAGAATCAGGTGAGTCAGGCACTGTACCCAGTTTAACTTGTACTATAAAAGCTGGTGTAGAAGGCCTTCCCTTTGCTTTATATAAAATACAGAAAAATACTAGAATTCTTATTTGCACAAGGACAATAAACCATTTTATATTGCCTTGGTAATTACTTATCTAAAGCCATGTTAGTAATTTAAAGTATGTTTTAAAATCTTGGATACAGATTAGTACAACTGAAATGTGTTATTATAGAGATCAATATAAAGCCTAGAATATACAAAGTTTAAAAAAACAAAGAATAAAACGGTATCCATTCCCCACTACGTGAATGAGATCAAATTTATCCATTCTCAATGAGTTCAGGAATTTCAGCCTAAAAGAACATGACACAGTCCGGGAAGACTTGAAAACAAATCAGTTGAAACTATTACTACGGTCTCAAATGATTCACAGAGAGCAGGAAAGGGGCTTTAAGAGCCGAGATACACACGTGCAACTGATCTGAAAGAAATAGAAAATAAATTGTATAAATGACAAAGTTGACAACTTAGTAATGATTTTGGGCGAGGCTCTACACTTTGGGCCCTGAGAAGATAACACAGAGTCATGTATCAGATTAGTGATTAGTTTAGCAAGCTATTAAGATTTCTTCCAACTCTGAAAATATGGACTTATCAATAATAGTGACTAGTTTGGATTCTCTGGATAAACATGTCCCTAGAATGTAGAAGGGAAATTCCTTACACTAACATAGCTTAATAATTGCTTGATAACAGTACAGCCTAGTGGTTAAGAGAGTTACTCTAGACTTGATTAAACCGACTTCTGCTCTGCTACTTATTCCAGGTTCATAAACCATTATTTGAAACTTAAAGCCAGAGATTTTGCCATTTGGATGTTTTTTAACGTTAGAAAGAAACTACAGTGAATAATCTGTAATTTTGTTAACATTCCCAGTATCCAATACTCAAACACAATATTTCTACAGTGATTCTTCATAGTAAGTATAATAAATAAATGCTTTATATATCCTCATCTCAATTTAGGTAAGATTGTTTGTCTCCAAAATATCTCAAGTCTGTGGAGGGTAGAATTCTAAAATGAATCCCAAGTGTACATGTACCCCCTGCTGTGCATGTCCTTTATAACAATCCCCTACCCTAGAGTGTGCGTAGGGCCAGTGAATATGATGGATATCATTCATGTTACATTATATGGCAAAGGCAAAGGGATTTTTGCAGATGTAATTAAGGTCCTTAATCAGTTGATATTGAGTTAATAAAAATGGAGATTCTCTCGGGTGGACCTGTCCTAATCTTATGAATGCTTTAAATGAGGATCTAGTAGTCAGAGACTATAAGGAAAAGAGGCTTTCTCCTGCTGACTTTACAGAAGCAAGCCACCATGAGTTTTACAGCTGCCAAAAAGTAAATTTTGCCAACAACCCAGAAACTTGGAAGAGGATCCCAAACCTCAAATAAGGTGATAAGAGGCTGCCTGGTGAGACCTTGAGCTGAAGATCCTGTCAGGTCATACCCAATTCCTGACCTATGGAAACTGCGAGGCAATAAATGGCCATTGCTTTAAGCTGACAAGCTTGTGGTACTTGATTATACATCATGGAAATGCATGGAAACCCAATACAATGTTAGATCACCTTTTGCTAACAATTAGTTACAAAAACATTTTAGTTCTTAGAGATTTCTGAATTTTGAAATTGTGAATAAGAAATTGTATGCCTGTGGTTGTATGACTTTTATTTAATTCCTATGAGCTTTAATTTTCTTATCTTTGAAAGAGAGGCAGTAACAACACCTACTTCATAGTGTGGTGGTGAGAACTTAATAAAATAGTGTTTGTAAGACACCTGATATAAAACATGAAACCACCATCCCATTGTGAACTTTTTATTATTATTATTATTTTCTGCCCTTTGCTCTAAACCAGTGATCTCAACACTAGCTACATGTTAAAATCACCAGGACAGCTTTAAGAAATAGCAGTGCCTGGGCCCCACACCATATCAATCATACTGGGATCTCTGGTTGCAAGACCAGTACCACTGCAGTTTTAAAAGCTCCTGAGATGACTCTAATGTTCTCTAAGACTCTAAGATGACTCTAATGTTAACTTGAGAATGACTATTCCAAATATGTCACAGAAAATCTTGGCTTTTTAAAAAATTTGGAAGCATTTAATGGGTATTTCTGAATAACTCACCATCAAGAAAGGGAATATTCTATTTTTAAACAACCTTTGCCCTCCACTTTACATAATGAATTCTTTCCATTATATATCCCTATTAGATTAGTTTAGTAGATATGGGTTTACTAGGTAGCTTCTTATAGTGTAACTCCTTTTGGAGAACTGACAAATCACAGGCCTGGCTCTCAAAACAAAAGACACCAAACCTTGTATCCCAAATGCAAGGCCCTTTCAGAGCATATCACTTTCTTGTTCCCTACATAATGACTCCACTTGATTTCTACTATAATGAGACTGAATACAGAATGCACACTGGTCAAACTAGAAATAGCAGTGGAACTCTCACCCACAATCTATGAAGCAACCAATCTGGAAAGACAATTTACACAGAATAGTCAGAGCTTGATCAGAAACTACCAACTCCCAATTTTATTATTTCTTACTTTTTTAGTCCCTGCTTCCAACTCAGAACCAACCAGAAAATCTAATATACTCCTCAAACCAGTCACATACCTAGTTTACCTCCAGGTTCTCATACAATCCCAATCAGAGCACACCTAGAGCCTTCTTTCTCTGCCTTTCCCACACTTCTGTTTTACTTTTTTTTTTTTTTTTTTTTTTTTTTTTTTAAATATTGGCAGGGTCTCACTTTGTTGCCCAGGCTGCTTTCAAATTCCTGGGCTCAAGTGTTCCTCTCTTCTTGCCCTCCCAAAGTGCTGGGATTACAGGCATGAGCCACCGTGCCCATCCTCCTGCTTTACTTCGAGTCTCTACCAAATGCATGGGATGATGGCTGCCATGGAAAGCTTTGAATAAATAGATCTAATTTGTGTGGTTTTATTTATAATTGCCACAAAATATAGGTGAAGGAGGAGCATGTTTTTATAAGCACAGCTCCAATTCCTGTTACACTTTTTTATCTATTCATGTAATTTAACTGTGAACGTTTAAACTTTGTATTGGAGTATAATATCCAGAAAAGTGCACATAAGTATAAAACTTGGTGAGTTTTCACAAACTGAAACACCCATGTAATTAGCACCAGATGAAGGAACAGGTTGTAACTAGAGACCCTCCTTTGTGCTCCCTTCCAGGCACCACAACCTCCCCAAACAGGTGACCACTATGCTGACTTCTAACATCACGGAGTAGATTGCCTGCTTTATATTTTATTGAAATGGAATCAGAGAGTAGTATCCACATTTGATGTCTAGTTTCTTTCATTCAATGTTATGCTTCAGTTTTGTCCTTACTTTTGCATGTTTTCTTTGCAATGTGATACTCCAGTGTAATGAATGCTTCACAATTTATATTTTACATCTTATTCTTGATGGAGATTTGGGTTGTTTCTAGTTTGGAGCTATGAAAAATTGTGATGCAGTGAACATTCTAGTACATGTATTTTGGCAATCTGCACATTTCTGCTGGAAATGTATCTAAGACTGCATATGTTTCACTTTGATAAATATGAAAATTATTCTTTAATTAAAAAAAAAAGCGCAGGAATCATGTATTGGTCCTCAACTAAAACTGAAGAAGGAATTTGGTAGCCAAATGGGTGCAACTTAAATCCTGTATTTTCTTTCATGGTAATGCTATTTTAAAAGATTGCATTAAAAATGTTTATCCTACAAAAAACCAACATTGCAGATATTATGCCATTTTCATTTCTTCTAGAAATACACAGACTATCTTATGTAAAAGGTAATTTACATCTACTGGAAATATATATATCTCTGAGAATACCAGTATAAGAAAAGCATCCTTGGCTTTCTTTTTGTGTAGTACAAAAAGAGAAAGAAGCTTGGATTTTAGGAAGGCTTGAACTAAGCAGGACAAACTTCTCCCTTATATAAGCTGCTTGAGGCAGGGGCCAAGTCATATTCATCTTTATAGTCTCACATCTGTACCTCTGATACATGAAGGGCTTGGCTCAATGTTTGTGGAATAAATGAATCCTCAAAAAGCCATGTCAGCAAATGTTCCTCTTGAAATGTTCTTTTAATGAGCTGGTAGGACACTTGATAAAATTCATTAAATCAGCCTTCCCAGCCCTACCTTTTGTTGTTTGTGCTTCAGAGCTCAGCACTGGGAACCTGCCCTCAAGTTCTGCCCTTCCAGGGGAGGCTGGAAAGGGCTTGAACCAAAAGAGAAAAGAAAGCAAATGTTTACATTTTACTTGCTCTGAGAACACAGACTGCTCACCTCAGCATTCAGATAACTGCCCTCCAACCCCAAGGTGGGATAGAGAGAGATCCCGCTTTATTATGAATGTTGCTACAATAAGGCACAAGAAGGAGCAATAGGAAACACAGGTGAGCCACCGAATCTGGCAGCTTACAGAGGCCTCAGAACATTCACATTTGCAGATGCATTAACAGGGCTTGTTTAGTAGCTGACATTCACCATTCACATTTTCAAAGAGTTATTTAGATAGAATTTCAAAGGTATGTTTTGAGGGGACCAAACACATAGCACCAAGGTAAGCCACCTCAATTTTGTAGATTTTTCATCAATTGCCATTAAAAAAAAAAATCACATGGTATAATAAGTAGAAATCAGCCTGAGAGGAAAAATGTACTAGATTGGATTTTTTTAAAAAACTGCCCTTACATTTATTATGCACTTTCCCTTTTCATCTCACCCATCCCACATGGAAAAAACAAAATCATAAAAACATTAAAGAAACAGTATCACCCCAAATTCCAACACTGTTGCCCAATAAATGTTTACATTTTTTCCTAATTCTTGTTAAGTCTTTGTTCAGATGCACAATTAGAAAAATAATGGTAATCATGATATTACCATTGATTTGAACAAGTCATGTTATGTCATAGACTTTTTACATTTTACTCTTCCCCAAGGAACACTGACCATATTGTAACACTGACCATATTGTAAAGTCTTCATAATATTAGTTTTTAAATTCTGTAATACACTACCCACAATAAACTGTCATTCTATTTTATTACAGTGTGACATTTCGCCACAGAAAGTCTTTTACTATTCCATCTTTGTGGCTATTTAGTATTTTTCCTACTTTTAAATTGTTTTCCTGAGAATACTCAGCAATATCAATACAAGCCAAAGAGTATGTGTATATTTATTGTTTTTAAAACAAATTTACTTTCCAAAATAATTTTTGTTAATTTTACAAATTTAAATAGTCAGAATACTAAAATGTGAAAAACATAGCACCCCAAATTAGGAAACCATTCTAATTTGGCTTATACCCATCACATTGCTAATCACCATCTATAAAGATTTATCTGGATAATGCTTTCATTAAATGATGCATATTTTAAAGTAAAAATGTCCGCCTTTTTGTATTGCTGTCAAGACAAAAAAAAAAAAAATCATCCATTTTCAACAGTAGATTGAGGTGAGATCTCCATAGAGACAAAGAGTAAAAAGCTCATCTTAGTTGAAAATAGATCATATGCCATAATTTGTACTATGGACTTTCTCAGTGTCATCTAATTTAATGCTGTGAAGTAAATAATAATTGCCCCCATTTTAACAAATTGAGATTCTAATATTAAGACTTGGTTGGCCAGGTGCGGTGGCTCACGTCTGTAATCCCAGCACTTTGGGAGGCCGAAACAGGTGGATCAGGAGGTCGGGAGATGGAGACCATCCTGGTTAATACCGTGAAACCCCGTCTCTACTAAAAATACAAAAATTAGCCTGGCGTGGTGGCGGGCGCCTGTAATCCCAGCTGCTCGGGAGGCCGAGGCAGGAGAATCGCTTGAACCTGGGAGGCAGAGGTTGCAGTGAGCCGAGATCGCGCCATTGCACTCCAGCCTGGGCGACAGAGCAAGACTGTCTCAAAAAAAAAAAAAAAAAAAAAAAAAAAAGACTTGCTTAAGATCACATAGATTCAGGGTAAAACACAGATTAGGTTGTTTCTACTACAACATTCTAAATACACAAAAAATTAATAAACTAATTACACAGATACTTCAGGATTACCTTCAAGCAGACATATCCAAACATTGAAAATCAGCTAGCAAATTTCTTATAACGGGGAAGTAATTAACTGATTATTTGGAAGATACTGTACTTTTTCTGACTTTGGGTTAATTATAAAGAAGAATCACTTCATAAAACTTATTTCAGGTAAAAGAATTAGTTATAAAGCATTATATAGTGATGGCTACATAAAACTATATTTCAAAGAACATTGTTTTATTCTTGACATATTACTATTTTCACAACATGAACATTTCTACAGTGTTCCACCAGGGTTCACAAATATTATTTTCCTCTTTTTATTTTGTCAGTTTATTGCTGAAAAACAGTATACATACAGAAAAGTGTATACATTTTAACAAGGTAAACATATTCATATTATGCATTCACATCAAAAAACAGAAATTACCATTATCCCAGAAATCATGCTTCTAACACCAGAGATTAGTTTTGCCTTCACAGATTTTTTTTAATCTAGCAAAGCTCTGATAAATTATTTGTGACCTTTATTGAAGTATTCATTTAATTTCTGCTATCTCCTCCATTTCTTCCATGAAGATAGAAGTTTATCCCATGAGATCAAGTAAAGTAGACCAGATGAAAATAGTAATATCAAATTGGCACTGGTAGGGACAACCTTTGAATACCTATCATTTGGCACATACTATACAAGACCTTTTTTTTCCCACTCTTACAACAACATCAAAACTAAAAAGATTATGTTTCACTAAAACAACTCACAGAGAGTAGTTATATTTGCATAACAGGATTTATTCCTGCTTAGTTCACTACCATCTGTTTTCATATTTTAAGTCAAAAGATTTATACATTAAACAATCTTATATAGCTTTTCACATGCTATTTTAGAAAGCAATTGGCCCAAATCCTGATTATTTTTTCTAAGTATATAGAGTTGTTCCCATAGGTAGGATACAAACCCTCAAATTCAACATTTTTTGATATAAATAATTTAAAGTCTTATCACAACTGTGAAAAGAGCAATTACTTATTCTATTTATGATAAATTATTAATTGAAGTATGCATTCAAATATATACTTCCTGATAGCAACTTCTTTAATCCTTATGTAGAACATAAAACAATAAACAAAGGAGAAAAATCTTCAATAATTTACTTTTCTCTGAAATTTACATTTCTCTGAAATGGCTCAAGATACTTCCCCTAATGGAGAATAAAATGAATTCTATGTGGAACCAGATCATTATTGTAATGAAAATGTTAGGATTTAACTATCAAAAGCACATACATAATATATGCTGTGTCACATCTTCCTATATTAATAGGTTTTAAGTATTAGATTATTTATAATTAAGATTCAACAACATAAAAAATATATTGTTTACCACCTTATCCATACATCTAAACTAAAATGTCACAGAGGGTAGGGTAAGGAAAGTAATGATTCAGATGTTATTCAAATAAGCCTGAACAGTTACCTATTTACATAAAAAATTGGATGTTTGACTTTATGTTGATTAAATAATCAACTGATGTCTTTATTGCCCCTCTGACAATTTTATGATTTTTAAGCCACAGCCTTAGAATTTTTAAGAATATCATTTTAGAAAAAAATAGCTATTCTTCCATCCTGACAACTTTATATTATTTAACCACAAGGGGGCCATAACTATCTTCTTTGAATTGTTTAAGCATGCCAGGAAGCAGATAACATTGAAAATAAAATCAATCCATTCTCAAAAATTAAGTAAACATAAGAAAACAATTAGGAACATACAAATCTGATTTTTGAAAGTAAAATGAATATGAAACACACGGGTATTTCTCATACATGTTACACATTTAAAGCAAGATACTTACCCCTACTTCTGTCTCCAAAACAGGCACATCTCTGTACCTTCTGAGCTTACAACAGACTTTTACCTTAAACAGAATTAGTATTAAGTATGATCGTTTGTGAGAATTATTAACAAAGCCACTATTGCTCAAGTGCTGCAATTTACCACTTGGCAAATAATAAATGCACCTCCAGTCTGTACTAACCTGATGACCTGAGGTGAAATTTGAGAATGAGTAAAATTACCAAAATATGCTCCCCTGGCTAAGTGAGCACACTAAAAAAGGAAAATAACATCTAATAATGGTATGCTTAAATTATGTTCTTTTTTTAATTAAAATTACAAAACAGATGGAATGGTAAACTATACAAAGCAATAAACGTTTTGTTCAAATAGTCTCTCTGGTACATTCAGCAAAATAAACTTCTCTCTGCAGATAAAAATATAACATTTGTCTTCTGAAAGAAATATTCCACACAAGTGCTAGTATAAGGTAGAACTAAACCAGCTGTTCCACCCGTGGCCCTACGTTAATACTTTAGTGCCTTCAAAGATGTTATCCAAAACTCTCACCAAAGGCAAATGAACTTTCCCTGAGGGGAGGGGCAGGCTGCTTCTAAAGCAGTGGCCACATTATGAATTCACACTATATCCAACGATCTTCTTAAATTTCCAGTCACTCACGCCATCCTCACATTATCACTTTAAATTTTGTTATACCAAAGAAGGAAAATGTTGATAACAGTAATAATAAATGCTGGAATAACAGAAATATTCATCCTTTTAACAATATTGATACGAGTTCTTAGAGTCTTCTAATTTTAAAATTTCACACCACATCTTTCATATTCATTCTCATGTTGTCATAATACCTGGATTTCCTTCATTTTTTAAAGATTTTTCCTCAAATGCCAAGCACCACTGTCTAACTACTCTGCTGGTTGGAGGAGTAGTTACTACTCTGCTGGTTGGAGGATATTTAGGCTTTGAGATAACATGACAAGCCAACTGGACAATCCAGAAGAGGACAAGAATGGCCTGGATGTAGTCTTAAAATGTTACAGTGTATGAGCCCCAATAATGTCTCTGCACCAAGGAAATGGATATTTCCATGACTCATTCCCCTCATCCGTCTAATGGAAATGTACTCATCACCTGCTCTATATGCTGATGACTATGTGTCCATGAACTGTGGAAGAGGTATACATAAAGTAAGCCTATTAACCTTCCCAATATTCTTATGTGAAAAGCCAAGGAGTGAACAGAAATGAGTAGGCTAACATTTGGCAAAATTCTCAGTTACGCAGCACTTTTTTGTAGAGGGAAACCAATATTTGAAAAGAAAAAGTAAAACGGAGAACAGAAAAATTATCTCTAGAAACTCCTAACAAGTTACCAATAAATAGCGAATTATAGAATGTGAAACCCAATTTCTTAGGCCAAATGTTATTTTCGGCACAAATTTTCAGAGCCTTTGGATCCACTCTGTTTTAGGGTAGCATAGGCTCAATCCATTCCAATGGAAAACAGAGGGTGATTCCAGGGCCCAACCTATATTAAGAACAGTGGTAGTCAATAGTATAATATGACATCTGTATTCCAAACTGATAGGTACTCTAGACATGCATAACTAATGTACAACAACATCTTTCCTACACGTTTTTCAAAAGACCTTCAACAAGTTGCACTTGACATTCACAAAAGAGCACATTCCCTATGATAGTGCTATTTCTCTCTTTAGTTTTAAATTAAATGTGACATTCATAATTTAATCTCCTCACTAACCAATTGTATATCAGAAAACTTGACTTAGAGTAAGTATTTTCTTCACTGATTAATATTAGAATGGAGAATTCAACCAAAGCTATTAAAAGCTTTTGTCCCTTTCTTATTAGTAGTGTTTCTTACATTGAGCTTTTTATAAAAGGCTATAACTTGATGATATAACAAAAGTAGAAGAAAAAGCAGTATATTTAAGCTCTATTTCACCATGTTCTTAATATTTCCTCACTTACGGCAGATTTTCATGCCATAAAACTAATTTACCACCCACTGCAGGTGATTTTAACTCTAAATTTTAAAATTTTATGAAGTGAAATAAAATAATAAATAATCCAATTACTAAGAACTTATTAAAGAGACTCTCCTTCCTCAACCACGGTTAAATCCATTTACATTTCTAACTCAGTATTTTAATCCAATTATAAATAAGAATATCCTTTAATGGGTCCAATCTTTATTGAATGAAAATAAAATCACTGAGTAGATGAATGGTATATTGGGATATGGACATTTTGAGGTAAATAATATATACAATTGATGAAAAGAAAATAGCAACCAATAGAAATTCTAGTAATGACTGTGTTTATCTTTACAATGAAGTTTAGTTAAATTCATTTCTTCCTTTTTCTCTAATATCTTTAAGAAAAACAGAATATTATTTTAGAAATACTCTTATGCCAAGAAAATAAGAATATGAATCAGTATGCTCATTGGTAAATGGCTAGATCTTATTGCTCCTAAATACCAAAAACTTAGTCAAATAAAGCAATAGATGGAACCAATATGATACATTTGGTGTACTGTTTAAAAAAAAAATCAAGTCTGTATGAAGGCACCATAAGGAAATCAGAATTTTAGCTCCACACAATCATGATTTGAAAATACTTTTTAAATACTCAGTAGACCCCACATCCCTGAAAAAAATCCCACCGCTATAGTAATGCTTAAATCATAAATCAGCACTTGTAAAATTAAAAATTACCACAATAATTCTATAGCCTGGTACTTAAGTGTCTTTTTTAAGTAGCTGGGTATTTACCCAACCCTTATATAAATTATGTAAAAAGTAAAGACCAGAAAAAATATGTTCTAAATCCTAAAAACAAATTTTACAAGTCTCCCACTCTTAATACATTTCACAATCCTAAAACTAATGATAATCATTTTTCCCCTAACATTTTTCAATTCGAATAAAGTCAGGAAATAAAAAGACAATCTAACAACTATCACTTCTGAAGCTAGATCAGCAAATTTTTACTGAACACAAGGCATCAGAGTGATGTGTTATTGGCAAAACATACAGACAAACACACAGATATATACTTATGTCTTCTAGACTGGTTTTTCCTACTTCCAATCTTCTGTGATTTTATTCTATTGGGCTATGCACCTGGTGTGACTAGGCTGTCTCAAACCTTATTCATTTAAGTACTTTTTTATTTTATAATCAAATTATGGACAATTTATAATCTCACATTAACATTTTGATCTAATTGGATTATTTTCTGAATGCAAAGTACAGATTGCAAGCTAAAACACACATTAAGTATAAGCATTTGAAAAGATAGGACAGAGGGTCTTGAAAGAGCTTAATTTCAATATGCTATAACCTATAAATAACTTACACAGTGTATTCAAATATATATACAGTACTTTACTATGTGTTGGTCACTATGTTAGTTGCTTTGTTATACATTAAAAAGAATCAGATACAAAAGCATCAAACATTAAAACACATTAGCACAAGTTTTATGTGTGTAATTAGTAGCTAACCTAAAATCTAAAGATGTCAATTAAAAAAATAAAGTACAGTTAAATGATGCACACATTTCTACTCATTGCTGTTACTCATGGTTGCTTGTAGTTACACAATATTTTTCCACACACTATCTCATATATCTTACAATCCAATTTCATCCTCTCAACATCTTACATGTTAAATAAAATAGATACTATCTTCTATTGTGAATGAGGAAATGAAAAGATAGAGGTCCTGAAACTTTGTCACACAGAAAAATCATACAATAAATTCATATAAGAAGGGAATAAGATTTAAGTTGTCTGTCTTCTAGTAGTGTCCCCACTACCTCACATGTAACATACCCACACTTTCTCATGCTATCACTAGCAAGGGGATTTATGCTAACCTTTTGAATGTGTTCTTATTTTTGACGCCTCAGTTTGTGAACCAATCATCTACAAGATAGGGGAGAGGCAAAACTATGTCACACAAATAGACATTCCCAAACACATAATGAAGCTATTAATCGGTCAATTAAAGATGGTCCTATTAAAAAGTGAACAAAGGACATGAACAGACACTTTTCAAAAGAAGACATATATACGGCCAACGATGATATGAAAAAAAGCCCAACATCACTAATCATTAGGGAAATGAAAATCAAAACTACAATGAGATACTATCTCACACCAGTCAGAATGGCTATTATTAAAAAGTCAAACCACAACAGATGCTGGCAAGGTTGTGGAAAAAAAAGAAACACTTATGCACTGTTGGTGGAAGTGTACATTGGTTCAGCCACATTCAGTAGTAACTGATCTATTTGAAAGAAGAATCTATGAGTTTTTTTGAGAAGAGGAATTTGGATCTTGACTTAGACACTTTTATATCTTCAGTGTTAACTGTATATCTGTTACACAGAAGTCACTCATTAAATGTTTATTGAAATGAAAACTGTCATCACATAACGCTGCACCTAGAGTTGGCTCTGATGGATCTGTCCTTGCAGATAAACTAGATCTTGCTTGGGAATAAACACGGCAATTGGATTCCTTCATTTTATTATTCTCAAAACTCATCAAAATATCTGACCCAAGACAGATACACAACAATCTTTATTGAATGAAAATAAAATCACTGAGTAGATGAATGGTATATTGGGATACGGGCATTTTGAGGTAAATAATATATTCAATTGATGAAAAGAAAATAGCAACCAATAGAAATTCTAGTAATGACTGTGTTTATCTTTACAATGAAGTTTAGTTAAATTCATTTCTTCCTTTTTCTCTAATATCTTTAAGAAAAACAGAATATTATTTTAGAAATACTCTTATGCCAAGAAAATAAGAATATGAATCAGTATGCTCATTGGTAAATGGCTAGATCTTATTGCTCCTAAATGCCAAAAACTTAGTCAAATAAAGCAATAGATGTTACCAATATGATACATTTGGTGCACTGTTTAAAAAAAAAAATCAAGTCTGTATGAAGGCACCATAAGGAAATCAGAATTTTAGCTCCACACAATCATGATTTGAAAATACTTTTTAAATACTCAGTAGACCCCACGTCCCTGAAAAAATCCCACCGCTATAGTAATGCTCCCACGTTTCCTTAAAGTTTCTCATTAGTAATCATAACAATAGTAGGTAAAAATAATTGTGCTATCCAAATGCATTTATTGCAGTAAATTTATTGTTCTCTTTAAGGAGCACTTTGCGCTTCAAAGCTTTTCACTAGAAAGAGACAAGGAATAATATTATCAATATCCATCATAAAAATATCAAAGCCCATATCATTAAAGTTAGTGGAAGAGTTTTCCACAGAAATAATACTGAAGCCTAAATTGTCATGTAGCCTAAATGTCTCTTTTTTTCATTAGATTCGGAGTCAACTGCATTTTCCTGACTAGTCAATCACTTTGTAAAAGGCTGGAAGGCCCCATTGGAGGTCATTAGCCTATTTGCAAGGTCTACTGGAACTTGCCTCTGTGCCTCTGAAGTGTATACACACATACTGCCACCCCAACAACGGGACTCATTTTCAGGTTTTCTACACATTTATGAGATCTCAGCTTATCAAAGTGCTCTTTCCATGGTCTGTGGTAAAAAGATTAGGACATTAAGTATAAAGAATCAATAAATAATGTAGATGTAATTTGCTTAGCTAAGAATTGATATATTAGAAATGAATACAGCACTAAGATTATTCTGCAAAAGAACAGTTATAAACTACAATGTTAGACTCACTTTAGGGCGTCTATGGAGTAAGAAAAGGATCCTTGACTTTGGAGTCATACACACCCATGTTTAAACCCCATCCCCGGCACTCAGGCATACCAGTTGCATCACTGGGCCAAATTAGTATCTATGAGCCTTGGTTTCCTCCTCAGTAAAAATAACACCACTGACCTCATAAGTTTATTTTGGTTATGAAGTAAAATAATATCTCTCAAACAAAGGAAAAGCCTCTCAATCTACGTTATATCCCTTCGTCTTCTCCATTCTGCCCTTATAGATAAGCTCCAGGAGGAATTGAATTTCAACCCTGATCTAATAATGTCATTTTATATTTTGGATCTAAATCTATTATGTGAGTTTAAAAAACTATTAGCCCCCTTTCATAAGGACATGAATCATACACTGAGTTTTAAAATTGCAAAGTTTAGAGGCAAATACAAGTATATTACTGGCTTGGCAGTACAAATACATCAAAGAATTCTCACAAACCGTATCTTTTATGTTGCTTTATGTACCAATAATTCATCAATTAATTTATTTTACTAAACTCTTAAAACACAAACTTATGTTTTACTTAAAAGGTAACTTTAGGCCAGGCACGGTGGCTCATGCCTGTAATCCCAATCTCAGCACTTTGAGAGGCCGTGGCGGGGGGATCACAAGGTCAAGAGATCGAGACCATCCTGGCCAACATGGTGAAACCCTGCCTCTACTAACAATACAAACATTAGCTGGGCATGATAGTGCGTGCCTGTAGCTCCAGCTACTCGTGAAGCTGAGGCAGGAGAATCACTTGAACACGGCAGGTGGAGGTTGCAATGAGCCGAGATCATGCCACTGCACTCCAGCCTGGGCGACAGAGTGAGACTGTGTTTCAAGAAAAAAAAAAAAAAAGCAACTTTAAGGCCTTACTTTAAAGGTGTCATAAAGTACAGTTATGGAAATATTTCACAATTTTAACTGAATGGAGAGTACACCAACCTAGGAATCTAACTCAGTCCTTAAATCATCTTTGAAGTTGGATCAAATTCTCCGTGTTAAAATTCTACCAGTTCTTTGTAGGACTGATATAACTCATGTGTATTAAAAATAATTTTTAAGATTTCCTCAGTAGTTATGACCCTGATTACAAGTCAGACACCTTTGTACGACTTACTAATAGTTTACATTATCAGATTATCAGTTATTAAAAATAAAGCCATGTCTTCATACTTCAATATTTGACCTAAATACTTTTTACTTTTCTATATTTTATTCTCTACACAACGAGGTAGCTGCAGAGAGAATAGTGCTAATCTGGACTATATTTTGCATTAATTCAGGGACTTTTGGAGCTACACTAAATTGCTTTTGCTTTTTCAGACCTGCTTAAGGTCAGACAGCTGAGGAAAAGCCAATACCCCATAATGAAATCTCAAACATCCTGGGAATACTCACTTCAAATCTGTGGGATCAATTTGGGGATTCACGACAAAAGGAGTCCCAAGAGATCTACTTATACCATCACCATCTCACATTTCAGATCCTAGTCTCCTAATTATTCTAGAGTGCTTGATGGAGAAAGGGGCAGAGGGGGGAGGAACAGAAAGACAGTATGTATATGTTTAAGGATGCATGGAAGGGAGGGAGGGGGCAATTAGGTCAGAAGGGTTAATTCTGGGCCCAGTCACATATGTGTAATTAATTTCTATGTTTAGTACAAATGCAACTGTATCAACAGTATTAATTTAATATAATGGCAAGCTAAGAGCAGAAATATATGCTACTATTTTTAATTCCTATGGGGTAAATTTGTGTCATTTTTCACAGTATGGTTCTATTGAAAACCTTAACAGAGAAAATATTACTTTCTGGGCTATAAGAGCCGACTGATGATGTCACCTCTTGAAATGTATTTAACTATTTAAATATTAAACTAAAATAATGCTCCAACAATCTTCCTAAGTTGTTTCACTCACATAAGAAGGATAAAATTTATCCTCAAAAGAATGCTATGAGGCTTGATAAGAGGGAAAAAAAAGTGAAAATGCCTAATGGAGAACATGACTTAGGTTAGGGATTAGTTGACATTATGTAAATCTGAATGTCATTAAAGTAACAGTAAATGAATTTTATCACCAAGAGTAAGAACAGTATAAGGTAGCATATCATATGTCGTACTAAAATAATTTTTAATATAATATATTTTAATCAATTCTTTAGCCTATCTGAGACATATTCAGAAGATAGTAATCTAAGATGTAATGCTGAAAAAGAAATTAACACAAAACTAACTATATGGAGCAGCCACAGCAATTCTTAAAATGTGAGAATAAACATGTTAAAAGTCTCATATTTAACTTCACTACAACTCTTTTACTCTTCAGTTAAACTAAGAATTTCATTTGTGAATTTTAAGTAATCTATACTCATTTCTACCAGGAAAATTTTCTGGTTGCACATTTTCAAATACAGTCAACTTTTTCTTGCTCATATGCTAACTGGCATTCAGTCTTTTATAGCAGTAATCACTGAAAGAAAGTACTTCTGTCAAATGCAAGGGATCTTATTCAGCAAATTGAATAACACAGAAGAAATTTTCATTATATGATATAGAAAATTTTCCTTCTCCAAATAGAGTCACTGCATTGATTTTTTTCATGATTTGTTGATTGTCTATTACACACATCTACACATTCCAAATCAATCTTATGAGTCCAGACTCATACTGAATTTATTGCAGAAAAACTAAATATTTTGTAAGAGCAAGAAAAAAAAATGTATTTTGTTTTCATTTTATTAAAATGAAGGGTGTGCCTTAAAATCATATTTAGTGTAATGGTTAGGAAATAATCACTGTACCATGAAAGTTTATCTTGTTTTAAAACCATAAATCAGGCTGTCCAGAAACTTTTTAAAGTATTTAAAAATTGTACTTTCAACTCTGGACAGTTTATGATACCAAAACATTTTAGCATATGTTACACAGATATTTGCATTCCAAACATCTATTTAAATTCTTTATAAAAACATTTTAAACTGAACTGTTCTGATATTTTGTTTTACAATGAAACCAAGCCTTTAAAGATGGTGTAAAAAGGTAAACTCTTCTTTAACTTTTACCTCCTTTTTGTTTCAAGTTCTCCCCATCCTGCTACCGCATGCTCTACTATCCCACCCTCCAGAGGCACCATTAAGAAACAATTTTTATTTACATACAACTTTCTAAACAAGAAAAGAATCCTGGCGATTTTAGCTATAGATCCTTTAAAATTCAATTCTGCAATTGAGTTTATGCCTTATAAATATTTTTTAAAGATTGTTGACGTATGATTGGCTCTTATATTTTTCTACGATAGAGAAACAAGTCTCAATTATACCCGATTAGCTATCCAAATATTTACTTGTTATTGTGAGTAGTTAATATTATCAAATTGTTATAAAAGTAACCAACAATGACTAAATACTTGTTATTTGACAAGCAAAAGTGGTTTTGTTTTGGTTTTTACACACATTATCTCTTTTAATCCCCACAACAAACCCAAGAACAAGGTGTTGTCGTGATCCCCCTTCGGAGGTGAACAGGGAGGTACAGGGAGGCCATGTTGCTTGCCTACACTCCCACCATGCTACATGGGTGCAGACAAAAGAAAACACATGTAGTTTTCTTACTACATGTAGCAAATCCCAAACTCTTCTTCTTTATTCTATATATCCTAAAATAATGACATTACAGAACTATTTACATTTAGCTCTAATTTTGAATTTTTAAAAATGGTTAGTGATTCTTTTACTTAAAGGTCAAAATTTCCATTTTCCAAGGTGACCAGAAGTCTCATACTGCCTTCAGAAAGAAAACAGGAACCAAAGACTTAAAGCTTTTCTGGGCTGAGCTCACTCTTTAACAGATTAATTTAGAGGTAGAAACTCTTTCAAACTTCACCTTGATTTGTATCTTTAAGAGAGGGGAAAGAGTTTTCATTCATTCATTAATGTGCACATTAATGAAATAATTTGTCGGTTTTATTACTTCTTCAGAGACATTAAACTTCTCAAGGGAAAACATTTCATGGAAACAACATGCATTCTTATTATTAAAATTTCCACTTTAATCTCGATGGATAATACTTCATATGTAGATTCATTAATTAGGATTTTAATCAGCTTTTAAGTTCAAATCCTTTATGACACTAAAGGATGAGTTATCCAAACCTAACCAGAAATCTTTTTTATTTATCAAGGGCGTTTCTATAATCCCATAAGACAAAAGGAAGAAAGCGTGAAGAAGCAAGAAATCTAAAATATTAATCATATTGCATTTTAAAATGGTCTTTGCAGTCTCTTTTTTATATGTAAATTGGATGTTTAGGCTTAGTTTTGGTTTTCTACAGTAGAACAAACAGTGCTACCTGTGTTAAACTGAATCAAGTAATAACTTCTAAGAGGTATGCTGAAAAACAAATGGAACTGAAATAATACCATGACCAGATGTCTCAACATCAGTTAAACTAAAAGGAAAATAAAATTAAGCATGGGGAAAAAAGCAAGAGAAAAAAGCACAGAATGGTTATGATTACAGAAATAATCATCACACAAAAACAGGTCACATGAAGGAAAACTATTCTCAATAAGAATAAGCAGCATAACTTAGGAATCCTTGATACAGTATCCTTTTTAAAATTTTCTCCATGGATAGTAGTGCTTAATTTTTCTTTTAAGTATCATCGCATCCTTTATGTGATGTCACTAAGGCCATTTAAAAATCTGTTTCCAAAATCTTTCTCTAACAGTCCCAACTTTCCAACTTTAACATACTTATATAAACACAACTACTACTATTATTTTAAAACACATAATTTTAACCATATTCCACTGCTGCAGACAATTGCAATACGCTTTCCATTAAAATCATATGAATTATACATAGGAAAAATTCTTTGATCATTACTGTCTCTCACACATGGGAAAAGTGGAATAAAATAGATGTAGCAACAGCTTAGAGCTGATTTTCTAACAAAGCATAAAGCTTCCTCCACCATGTCCACTAAAACATATGGAGCAGCACTGATATCAAACAAGAAGTACAACGTCTTGCCTACACAGCAATTCTGTGGCAAACACTAAGCCAGCCATGGAACCTTAAGGTTTCATACTGTCAATGTCTACTGTCTTCCTCACATCATTGTCATCACAGGTGAGGCAAAATTCTCTGAATCCCCATGGGCTTACAGCTTACTGTGCCCTGCACTAATGCATAATTTGTTTTGGTTTTGAATAAATCCTTGCATAATTATTTATTCTTGCAGAAGTCTCCTGCACACAATTGAAATTCACCTTTAATGGTTTCCAAGAGGACAGAACCCCTCGGTTTGGTGTTTCCAAAGATGTAAGAAAACTCTAATAATGTTTTATGAATAAAAAAATACAACCCCAAATTTTCCTAGAAGACTTTCGTAAATATTCAGTAATTTAAAATGTTGCAGATTCATTGTCCAGACATACACAAAATGTCTCTCTCTCTCTCTCTCACACACACACACGCACACACACACACACATACACAGAGAGAGAGAGAATTTAGAAAACTGGTTAGTTTTATAAAATTCACTTTAAAGGGAAGGTTGCCATTTTGATCTAGGAGAAACTGGTAACATTAAAGAATAAGATACATGTATGTTGTGGTTTCTTATAAAAGTCCCGGTATCTTCACCTTCTGGCATAACATAAACTATTGATTTATATTTAAATATTCTTTCAATGATAGTTTGTAGTTTATTATAAGCATTTAACTTAAATTTTTTCTATATGACTTTGTAGTTATCAGTGATCTCTCCTCACCAAAGGTCTGACATTCTACTGTCTATGTATATGGGATCATTTGTATTCTGTCATAATAATCCCTTTACAGATCTAAGCCTCTGTGTCCAAGTATATTAATAAATTGCTCGGTTTTTTTCAAAGACACCAAAGAATATTCATTTATTTTATAAATGCCCCATGTTTATAGTAGAAAAAATCTAGAAAATACTGATAAGCAAAATAAGCAAATACTCTACAGCCCACTCAGTTAATATCTTAAGTACTGTCTTTGTATATATAGATGTATCTATATATGTGTATATATACCTTTCTATATTTTATGCATATGTAGAGATATTAATATATACATTTGATTTATACATATCACATTAAAAATATACTTGCACACCCGTTCTTGCTCATATGATAACGGAAAGTGAACGTATGTTCATCTCAATAAATATCTGGCACCATAAACATAGATCATATTTCATTAACCAACCTGCTATTATTTGAGAACTGAACATCTAAAAAAACATCATAGAACATTTTTGGAAGTACATGATAAGCATTTAATTTTAAAAAATACTTTTTGAACATAAATGGGACAAAGCTTCTTCTCTAAGTCCTGTCTGATCTGTGAGTGTAAGAGTGTAGGTGTATGTGTTTGTTTGCAGAGTGGGGAGAATGTTGAAGGGTAGGGGGCTAAGAGAAGGAACTTTCTTCTTTGATCAGCTCACAAATGGTTGAGATAGCTATACAAGTTCGTCCAATAGCTAATTGTTCTGTAAAAGTGTTTTAACCTTTTGGGAGGGATATTCAGATTATTTTGAACTTTATGAAAATGAAAAACCATCTTTGGCTGATGATATAGACACAGGCATGGGCATGAGTGAGATGGAATGTAGGGGTCCTTTTGGTTTAATTCTGTCAGTATTGTATATCAACATATTGTTCATTTTTACCTCTCTCCCCACCATCACTCCACAAGTACACAAATACACACTTAAAGAAGACACCCCATACCTAGGGTCTTCTTCCACTTCTCCAGGTCCATTGCTTATCCACCAGTCTCCAGCTTTGAGAATAAGGGAGGTCAAAATGTGCTGGACAGAGTCCAAATAGAAGTTTTCACACTGTCAGCCATATTAGCTAGCTTTCTCCTTTTCCAGATCTTTTGGGGATTTTAAAATAGAAATTTTGATTATGAAGTAGGGAAATACATTACAGTAAGTAACTTATTTGACAGTAAGGTCTACCAATATTCTTCCCAGCCATATTTGGATGTATGGCTCTGGAAATGAAAATAGAAAGACCCAGGCTAGACACAGCAGCTCACACCTGTAATCCCAGCACTTTGGGAGGCTGAGGCGGGCAGATCACTTGAGACCAGGCGCTCAAGATCAGCCTGGGCAACATGGCGAAACCCTGTCTCTACAAGAAATACAAAAATTAGCAGGGGTGGTGATACGCATCGGTAGCCTCAGCTACTTGGGAGGCTGAGGAGGGATGATAGCTTAAATCCAGGAGGTGGGGGCTGCAGTGAGCCGACATCACACCCCTGGACTCCAGCAACGGAGCCAGACCCTGTCTCAAAAAAGAAAATAAAATCAAAAGGCCCAACCCTTCTCACAAGACCCACTGAGGTCTGCCCAAAGTAAATCCAAGCATGCATTGCTGAATCAGTTACTGCTTTATCATAAAAACACAGGCTTGTTTTGATTTGATGATATCAGGTTGACAAAGTCATTTTGTTAAACATTTTAACTACGAGGAAAGAGCCTCCATAATAATTTTTATCCAGTTTTTAAATTTTCCTTAGAACAAATTAAACTGGTAATGTTTTAACATTATAAATTCACTATTCAGTAAACCCATAATTTGGAAAGAAAAAAAATACTATACAACAAACAAATGTTAATTCTGTGAAATACTGAAATATGGGTGGAGGACAGTGGAAATTCCTCAGCCCTCCTAACATAAACTTCAATATCTGATTAGAACAAGCCAAGTTATCCCTATTTCAGGGAAATGAAACCAGGAAATAACACAAAGGCCAGGACTAAGCAATAGGCATTAAACAGTCGCTTATACTGCCACTAATCTACCACCTTTAAAACACTGGGCAGGTCAAGCACAGAATGTCTGCAGATAGTACACAGGCTCACAGAGTGCAGTGGTAACTCCACTGTAGATTCTAATTTGCCATAGGTAACAACTATGTGTATAAATAATAACAATAACAACCATAATAAAATGATATAAAGTACTTCATGCATAAGGTTAATGATGCCCATTCAGCAATCAGGCATTCACTGTGACTGTTTTTCTAAATTGTTGGAAGATTTCCATAGCTCCATTCGGGTATCTGTGACGGTTCTTTTCCCTAGGCCCTCTTTTTGGAAGGCTGATAATTGGAGATGAAGGCCCTTCTGCTGACCTGAGAAGATAGGACAGCTCTTTAACCCACACAGAAACTACACCCAGGGGTGACCCCATTTGAATTGTGCTGTTGATTTTCCCAACCACATTGTTTCACAGTCATTTAAAACAGGATTTTAATAATCATGAAAATATGAAAGAGAATATTAAAATACAAAAGTTTTCTTATTCATAGGCTAATACTTTGAATAACAAAGTGATTTATTTTCTGACACCTGAAGGTAACCTTGCAAACCCAAGCGAGTAATATTTTTCTTGCACCTATTGCCAATTGAAGAATAAGTTTTCCGTACTTTGAGCACAATACAGAATGCAGCTGCATCTCAAGTTGCAAAACAGAGCATTGATGAAGTAGATCAAAATCCTGCTATAGTACCACTGGGGAAGAATAGATGGTTCTTTGGATACAGTGATGAACAAACACCTACCCTAAACAAGCTCTAATGAGAGAAAGGCCAAAAAAAAAAAAAAAAAAAAAAAAAAAAAAAAAAAAGCCCTCCTAAAATTCAACATAGATGTTTTCCCAAAGTGTCATGGGAGCACAAAGGAGAAGCATCATACTCAGTAGATGTAACCGGCGTAAAAGACACTAGGAAATACTTCAAAGAGACAGTTACCCTAGAGTTGAGTCTTAAAGAATAAATGTTGCCTCGGCATTCAAGGAATATAATTAGTCAAAGGATTCTGGGTACATGGACTTGTAGAAAAAAAGAATTAGGATAAAATAAAAGTCATACAATAATCTGGGAATGGAATTCTTTGCAGGATCATTTGGCTTGGTTAAAAAGCAAATGTAGGGAACAAACAAAATGAGGCTGAAAAGGTGTGCAAGAAACAGCTCATGAAAGATCATTTTGACTGGCTAAAGAAAGACATTTCCTTGGCTCTTAACTTCTTCATGTGTTAGCATTATCTTTAACACATCATATTCAGCATTGTTAACCTCATAGTTACAAAATGGCTGGAAATAGAGCTGAAATCATCCTTTTCATCCCTCCAGTGGGAGAATAAGGGTCATATTCTCACAACCATCAAACAATAATGCTGAACCCACCTATTAGAATACCCTTGATGTGCTCTCTATAATCACGCACGCATGTTATGCTGGTTGACTTAGACAGATTTTATGTCCAATCCTGAACCAAGTTGGCTTAGAACAATCAGAACCTATCCCTGAAGCTGGGCCTAGGACCAGTCCTACATAATCTTACCTACATTTTATGACTGTTACAATATGAGAGTTTTGAGAAGGGGGGAAACAGGAAAATGATTGGTGAGTACGTGTCTTAGTCCATTTTCTGCTGCTATATTAGAAAACCACGTATAAAGAACAGAGGTTTATTTGGCACACAGTTTTGGAGACTGTGAAGTCCCAGAGCATAGTGCTACCACCCAGTGAGGGTCATCACATGGTGAAGGCAGAAGCAAGCAAGTAAACAGAGAGAGGCACCAGAGGCAGGATTTGTTGTGTAATAACCCACTCCCATGATGACTAACCCATTCTTGAGACATTGACATTAATCCATTCATGAGGTCTCCACCCTCATTGCCCAATCACCTCTTATTAGGCCCCACCTCCCAACAGTGCTACATTGGGAATTAAGTTTCAAACATAAGAACTTTCGGGGAATACATTCAAACCACCGTAGTAAGTAATAAGCAAAACTATCTCTACTGCTCTTCTGCAAATTCTCCTGCATTTTAAGGAAGCTTTATAATATTACTTGGAGAGGGAAGAGCAAAAGGCAGAAGTGATCCTATAAAAATAAATTCTCATTGTAGGAAAGCATTTTTGTTTCTTAAATAACATATAAAATCTTATATAATTTCCTGTGGATATATCCTGAAATCTCCTTTTAACTTCATCACGTAACTAGGTACATACAGGCAATTCTTAGGGATCTGCACCTAGTGGCTTTAATTATCTTTTCTCTGAGGAGAATCACTATTCTAGTAGGAGTCTAAGCTTCTATTGTTACTGCTTAAGCAATAATTTTTTATGTGTTAGATCTCAAATTTTAACAAATACCAACTTCCAACATCGTAATATAGCAACTTTATTTTAATTTCTTACCTAGCATTCTGCTTTCAATACATAACATTCTTCCAAGAAATTAAATAGTGGCCCTTTTGTCTGTTCTTCTTCTCTTGAAAAGATTTCACAAGAGTTCTGGTTTACTGGTAATTTCAAATACCTGTCACATGAAATAATTGCTTTCCATCACTATCATTTTTCCCAGACTATCAACAATCAAAAATCACTTACAGTTTGCCATAAGAATATCTCAGGACTTGATTTGTATCATTTTAATAGCCTTTTCCCAGGTATTTTCAAAAATTAAGGAGTCTGTTATACATATTTATCTATTTATATGAATAAATAAAGCCAAAAACTGTAAGAAGCAGTCATATGACACATAACAAATAAGATATCTGTATCTGTATTCAAAAATCTTCTTTAAGCAAGGGGACATAATAATGAATGCTGTTCTCACACTCTCCTGTATCTCCCATCTCTCAATGTCATGATGTAATAAGAAGTTACTGAACAATATTAAAGCCAGAAATCACCTGCTTCTGCCACTTGTATGATTTACATATTTTTTTAAAAGCTTGTATAATGATCAGTTCACTAGCACCTAAAATAGGTTGCTGCCGTTATATCTGAAAACAGAGATTTTTAAATTCTGTACCAAGAACAATCACAAAAAGAGACACAAAACTATGTTTTGGGTACTGGAAATTGTCTATATCTTGATAGGAATTTGTTATATATTGCTGTAGGCATCTGTCAAAACTCACTGAATTTCACACTTAAGATTTGTGTATTTCAGTGTACATTCATGGTACTGCAAAGGAAATATTTACATACACACACATATAAAATAATTTAAGAATACAATGTATTATCATTGTGCTGTGACAAGTAGATCCTTGTAAAGCAATCACTCCATTGGTCATCTGCCCAAGGACAATATGGCTGTGAAAGGATTAAGCTGTAATGCCTTTCTTCCATTGCTTTTCTAGGTATGTAAGTGATTTGATGTTATTATGCTCTCTGTTTTTATTTTCAGAGCCATACATTGAAAATACTTTTCCAGCTTTGTGTATGCCGTACATTAGATTCATTAGAATAACTTCCAATTAGAAAATATCAAGTAGTCCATCAGTGGTTACATTGCTTGGAAGGGACACGAGATATTATGCAAATATGGACCTATCTGATGACACATCCTTAGCTTCCCATGGGCAGCCTTTAACACTTGTCTATAAACAGTTATCAGTTGCAGAACTACAAGGGACATGCAAGACAAAAAGTCTAGGGAATATCACTTTATTTATCTATGATATATGTACTTTGCAATACCCAAATCGGTGTCTTTCAAAATACAGATTTCAATTTTTTATGTCATTGACTATATTTTATTTATTAGACAGTACAACATTAACTGTTTTCCAAAAACATCCTACCCTATTCTTATTTTAAAATGGGAATGAGAGTATGTTTTGCGAGGGGCAAAATAGAAACTAAATTTCAATAAGCTTCTTTCCTTTGCAACAATAATAATAATAAACATTTATTAGATGATGATAGGCCAAGCATTTTGCAAACTGCTTGATGTAATCCTTACAACTATGCTCTGAGGTAGTTATGCTTATAGCACTCATTTTTCCAAAGTAAAGAGAGGTGAAGTTACTTGCCTGTTAGTAATAGTTAATGAGTACTGGAGCCAATATTTGAAAGCTGGCAGGTCTGTCTGGCCTTATCACAATGATACGAGCCATATTCTCTCTTAATTAAACATGTATTGGTTCATTTATTAAGCATACACTTATTGAATGTCCACTGTACTCATCAATGGAGACTTAGAGTTCTTGACCTCAAGGAGTTACAAAAATAGTGGGTGTTACACTACTAGAAAATGTCGCTGCAGTTTGATAAGAACTATGCTATTTAAGCAAAAGGAAGAAACACTTGGCCAGGCGTGGTGGCTCACACCTATAATCCCAGCACTTTGGGAGGCTGAGGTGGACAGATCACGAGGTGAAGAGATCGAGACCATCTGGGCCAACATGGTGAAACCCTGTCTCTACTAAAAATACAAAAATTAGGTAGGTGTGGTGGCGTGTGCCTGTAGTCCCAGCTACTCAGGAGGCTGAGGCATGAGAATTGCTTGAACCCGGGAGGCGGAGGTTGCAGTGAGCCAAGATCATGCCACTGTACTCCAGCCTGGCAAAAGAGTGAGACTCTGTCTTAAAAAAAAAAAAAAAAAAAAAAAAAAAGGAAGAAACACTTAACCCAGACACAAATTGTGGTAGCTGTGTGGTAGCTGGCAGGGTGAACTGAAGAAGAGATAAGAGAGGCTAAAATGTACGAAGGTTCTGTGGAGAAAGCCCAGTTTTAGAGAATGAAAAGTTATCCAGCTGAGGAATAAAATTAAGGGTGTTCAAAGGTCAGGGCACAAAGTGAGCATTCAGGGAAATGGAAGTGTGAGTGGATTATAGACAGGAATGGCTGGAAAAGAAGGCTTATACTGGATTTGACTTTCAAAATAATTTGGATTTCATAACAAAGAGAATGAGAAGCCATTACAGAATTTGGGAGAGAAAAAATGATAAGCTTTGAATGTGAAAAAGATGATTGGCAGTAGTATGGAAAATGAATCAAATCACAGGGCTGTGAGAATCTAAAGCAAGAAGATGGTTAGAAACACAGACCAGAAATGATAAGCGCATGATGTGAGGCAGGCATAGGGCCATGGCCAGACTTCTACATTTTACTGAAAAGGAGATCCATGAAGAGAGAAAGGAACTTTGTAATTAAGGTATTGTCATACTGCATGTATCACATAATGTTCAAGAACATTCACCAAGGGCATGATGAGAAAAACTGGTTCTGGAAGATGGTTTCAAGTTACAAGGAAATCTAAAAGATACCAATAAATATTTTAATACACAAAAGTAAGATAAAGAATATGAGAAGTCTTAACATATTGGCATGTAAAATAAATGAACATTAATGTTAATGATCTTTCATGTTAAATTCTTATGTAATTATTTGTTTAATAAATGTAATGGTCCTATATAATATGTTTTTATGATATCACATGATTTTTAAACTAGAAATAATGTATATATGGTATTTATTCTCCAGAAACTTGCAAGGTTTCAGAGCAGATTCCCTGAAGCTACTGAACCTTGAATTTAGTATGTTCCCACATGGCTAAGAAGCATGAGGTCAAAATACTTTTTAGGTGGCAGATTTTTTTAGGAAAGAAATAAACTATTTTGTTTTCTTGACAACACTATTTGATGAATAGCTTTACCCTCCCCTAGATTCTGAGCTTGAGGAGTGTTTCTATTCCAACTTAAAAACAAAGCATCAAAAGTTGATGCTACCAATAGATTATTCATCTAATCTCTATTCTAATTTACCAAAAATAAATAGTAAATATATTTTTGCTTCACTACATACTAAATAGGGTGCCATCGAATTATACATCATTAAAAGTTTAAAAAGATCACATCTTCTGTCACCCCATTCCATCTCCGTAATTTCGTTAATTCTTTTTCTGTCCTTTCAAAAATAAATATAAAACAAACAAAACGGCTTAACATTCAGCATAAATCCTGTGTTTTCTGGAATGTGCTTAGTAGGAAAAAATGTATACTATCATACGTTTGTAATTGTGGGGAGAAAGAACCATAAAAGGTTACTTGTTTTCATATACCTTTTATTGGTTCACTTTGCTTTAAACCTTTCTTTGTTTTGCTCTACTATTTTTTCTTCCAGCTTCACTGATGTATAATTGGTAAGTAAAAAATGCACATATTCAAGGTGTATAATGTTATCATTTACTATACATATATTATTTAATGATTATGACAGTTTAATTAACACATCCATCATCACCTATGGTTACTATTAGCAGCTTTTAAGTGTCACCTTGTTATTTCTGTTCCTAATTCTTAAGCGTCCTTTTGGTGGAAACTCCTAGTGATAGGAGGAAGGAATAAAAGCATTTATATCCCTTTAGGTTCTGTGGCCTCTCTTTGCCTAAATAAGTATATCATTTTCTGAGTTAGTAATATGGTATCAGTTATATGTTTTGAAGCAATAATGCCATCCCCATCAAGCCACCAATGACTTTCTTCATAGAACTGGAAAAAACTATGGTAAAGTTCACATGGAACCAAAAAAGAGCCCGCATTGCCAAGACAATCCTAAGTCAAAAGAACAAAGCTGGAGGCATCATGCTACCTGACTTCAAACTATACTACAAGGCTACAGTAACCAAAACAGCATGGTACTGGTACCAAAACAGAGATATAGACCAATGGAACAGAACAGAGCCCTCAGAAATAATACCACACATCTACAACCATCTGATCTTTGACAAACCTGAGAGAAACAAGATATGGGGAAAGGATTCCCTATTTAATAAATGGTGCTGGGAAAACTGGTTAGCCATATATAGAAAACTGAAACTGGGTCCCTTCCTTACACCTTATACAAAAATTAATTCAAGATGGATTAAAGACTTAAATGTTAGACCTAAAACCATAAAAACCCTAGAAGAAAATCTAGGCAATACCATTCCAGGACATAGGCATGGGCAAGGACTTCATGTCTAAAACACCAAAACCAATGGCAACGAAAGCCAAAATTGACAAATGGGATCTAATTAAACTAAAGAGCTTCTGCACAGCAAAAGAAACTACCATCAGAGTGAACAGGCAATCTACAGAATGGGAGAAAATTTTTGCAATCTACTCATCTGACAAAGGGCTAATATCCAGAATCTACAAAGAACTCAAACAAATTTACAAGAAAAAAACAAACCACCCTATCAAAAAGTAGGCGAAAGATATGAACACACACTCCTCAAAAGAAGACATTCATACAGCCAACAGACACATGAAAAAATACTCATCATCAATGACCATCAAAGATATGCAAATCAAAACCACAATGAGATACCATCTCACACCATTTAGAATGGCGATCATTAAAAAGTCAGGAAACAACAGGTGCTGGAGAGGATGTGGAGAAGTAGAACACTTTTACACTATTGGTGGGAGTGTAAACTAGTTCAACCATTGTGGAAGACAGTGTGGCAATTCCTCAAGGATCTAGAACTAGAAATACCATTTGACCCAGCCATCCCATTACTGGGTATATACCCAAAGGATTATAAATAATGCTGCTATAAAGACACATGCACACGTATGTTTATTGTGACACTATTCACAATAGCAAAGACTTGGAACCAACCCAAATATCCATCAATGACAAAGTGGATTAAGAAAATGTGGCACATATACACCAGGGAATACTATGCAGCCATTAAAAAGGATGAGTTCATGTCCTTTGTAGGGACACGGATGAATCTGGAAACCATCATTCTCAGCAAACTACCATAAGGACAAAAAACCAAACACCGCATGTTCTCACTCATAGGTGGGAATTGAACAATGAGAACACTTGGACACAGGAAGGGGAATATCACACACTGGGGCCTGTCATAGGGTGGGAGTAGGGGGAGGGATAGCATTAGGAGATGTACCTAATGCAAATGACAAGTTAATGGGTGCAGCACACCAACATGGCACATGTATTCATATGTAACAAACCTGCACATTGTGCACATGTACCCTAGAGCTTAAAGTATAATAAAAAAAATCCAAAAAATCAAAAAAATGAAAGAAAGAAAACAGTATGACATTTTACGTAGTATTGTTGACATATATAATCTTCTGCTATCATTCACCTTTTTGCTATAAGATAGGTAGAGAAAGTCTAAAGGCACAGGTTGTGAGAGAAACTGGCTTCAAAAGACCTCATAGGGCACAGTACATTACCTTGTTTAATTACCCACATCTCAGAGTCAGTCTTTCACCTTTACAAACTTAGATTCTGGTTTCATCAGTACTCTTGGAGTGGACATCTCCCAGATTAGATCTAAAACGTATTCATTTATTGCATTTAGAAAAAAATCCAAACTCACAAATCTGCAAGGTTCTAGTCAGTCTGATCTTTCCCTAACTATTTGGCTTCATCTTATCATGGTGTCCTTTCAGTACTAAAATCATAGCCTGTTCTGACCATTTGGGTTTCTCTGCTTGAAAAACTGTTTTCCCCTCACTTGCTAAACAAAAGTTCCAAGCCTTTCGTGTCTAGCTCAAATGTCACCTCCTGACCACCCACACTAAACTGCTCCTTCCCTCTTCCACTAGTTCTCTGGGTCTTATCACTATGTTCATATCTTCCACTGTGTTTTTCCCAATGTGAGTGCATCTTGTCTGTCTCACTACTCTAGAATACAGGCTTTTTGAGGACAAGCAACCTGTCTGTCTGTTCTTTGATGTATGTATCCCCAGAGTACATAATAAAGCTAGCTCCAAAGGTGAGCACTTTATAAATATTTCATGTGAGAAAGAATTAACCCAGTTCACAAGATTTTGGTAAAACAGAAACTGTCAATTATTTATGAGAAAATTCATTCCCTTAATTTTCATAGATGGCATACTCTATACATTATCTGCCCGCAGGCAGAACTTCTTTAAAAGCCCAATGATAAAAAGGAAATTGTTTTTGAGCCGAGAATGAGAACAAAGGGCCTTAGATTGATATAAGAATTAATGGGAACAATTAGAATATACTGATACATTCAGAACCTAAAAGTCAAAGACTGATGGCTAAATACCTTCTCCAGAGGTAATGCTTGATTGCTCACTGACAATTTTCTATGATGTCCCTTCTTTCCTTGTTTGAATTACTGACCAACTGCCCTACAGCTTAGTACTTTCATGCCCTAAGTAAGTTAATACATTCAGTCAAGTTACTGAAATAGTCATTCTGGGTTAATTAGAATCATGCTTCCACCTTCCAGTGTGTGTATGTACCTGTGCCTGTGCAAGTACACACACTGGGTGATTGAAGCCGTGAACTAAAGTTTGACTATCAGGCTGGGTGAGGTGGCTCACACCTGTAATCCCAGCACTTTGAGAGGCCAAGGCAGGTGGATCACTTAAGGTCATCAGTTCAAGACCAGCCTGGCCGACATGGTGAAACCCCATCTCTTAAAAAAAAAAAAAAAATAGCCAGGCGTGGTGGTGGGTGCCTGTATAATAGCTGGGCATGGCGGTGGGGAGTGGCGGGAGGCTGAGGTGGGAGAATTGCTTGAACCTTGGAGGCAGAGGTTGCAGTGAGCCGAGATTATACTACTGTACTTCAGCCTGGGTGACATAGTAAGACTCCATCTCAAAAAAATCAAATAAAATACATAAAGTTTGACTATCAGAGTTTGATCTCCTCTCCAAGTTCTTGTGGAATGATTCAATTCAAGCTGCCAGGTACTAACAATATATAAATGTCTAAATTTATTCTTACATTGTACAATTCATTGTATTATCTAATTTTTTTTCTAAAAATCACATTAAGTTTGGCCATAGAGAAAAACTGGTTAATGAAGAGCATGTAATCATTGCATGCCTACATGGGTGTAGGAAAATACAGGCACACACTGATATACATACAGCAAAGGGAGAATAAAGAATGGTAATACAGAATTATGAGAATTGTTTTAAAAGTATATTTGAATTTTTACTAATGACTTTATTGTCTTATTTATAAAATCTTTGACTTACAAATTAAAGCTTAAGGATGAAGACCCTTAATGGAACCATCCATTAGAGGATGCTATCATATTCTGACAAAAGGAAAGCATGAAGAACTAAAATAATCTGAATCTCTAAGGCATTTAAAATATGCAGCAAAATAATTTTAGGTAAGATACATTTCACAAAAGAATGTTTGACTTATTAATACTTGGTACTTTCTGTGAATATACCATTGTCATCGGAAATAATATATACTATCATGAGTTTCAAAAATGTAACTATTTCACCTAAACTATGTGCTGAGATTTCATCAGAGATGGTATTAATGGTCAGGGTGGCAGGAACAAAACAAACCTGAATTCTTACAATTTGGAAGTGGTTTGTTTTGCTCACAGTACTATCCAGGTTTTACTACACTGTCTTCATTTTTTGTATTTGTATCAAGTTTTAATACTTTTCATCATAAAGAAAAATAAAGTTTCTGTGAGTTTCAGTCAAGAAAATAGTTCATTTTCCTCTCCTTTTATGAGACTCAGTGTGGTAGCTTACATAAGGCATTTTAGCTGAGCAAAGCAGCTCTAGTCGGCTCTTCTCCTCGAAGGGACTGGCACAGAATACAAGACAGGATTTTGGCGCCAAGCCCACAGCAGTCTATATTTTTACCACTAATCATATACATTACCCCTGTCTTGACACTGAAAACACACATTCAGTGCCAATCATCTATTTTCAGGGAAAAATGCATACACATCTTGGGATAATTTCCATTTACAACTGGCAACTCAATCCACTGAATCAAATTGTACTCGTTTTGATTCAAAGCCAAAGTGGTAATGCCTAAAATGTGAATTACAGGCACTGGGTTGAAACAATGAGATCACAATAAAGAAATGCAGGAGTTAATGAGAGTAAGAATTCTATACTTCAACACTATGTAAATCATAAAACAGTGTCAAAATGGAATAATCATACATGTCTTTCCTCCTTTTGCGGTGTTATAATATCCTCTCTTTCATGACATTAAGTTGGTGAGATATAACAATTGTTAGGAATCTGGACTGGTTCTCGCATTTAAAAAAAATACTGGTGTATGAAATCTGAAAAATCTAGGAGCTCTGATAAAAGCTTGACTGTAAAGTGAAAGGGAGAAGAAACATATTAGCTTAAAAAAGACTACAGGCTTTAATAATATTTATTTTGTTTGTAGATTTATCTTATAGAGATGGGGGAGATTAGAGAATTTATAAATGCATAAACTTTGAGGCAGAAGCCAGTAATGTGGAAGAGAATAGAAATAAAATAGAAGCAGTGATGGCTGGTAGAGGGAGACCCCAATGTTGAAAGAGATGGGAGGCAAATGTTCCTGAAAGCAGGTAAAGCCATTCGCTTCTACAGAAGAAAAGACACTTTTTCTAGGACTGGAGGGAAAGAGCTACAGGTGGATACAGATAAAATTTGAAAATACAGGAGTTCAAAGAGGAAGGAATCCAGCACTCCACTCTTATGCCTAAAGTAAATCACATGCTATCCATTCTAAACAGTATGTACTCACAATGCCTTTTATTTCTTCCCATTTCCTTTATAGATTACAGTTCTCTTTTCACTTACTCCTATCTCCTCAGACAGAAAGCAGAAGAAAAAAAAAAAAAGAGCTTTAGTGACCTCAGCCAAATAAATAGTTCCTTGGCCAGTCTGAAAACATGTAAGGATGTCCAGTTCAATGGAAAAGAAAGGTACACATTGTTGTCCTTAAAGAGAGCTTCAATTCTTGAGTATTCCTGGCAGGTCCATCATCTGAGCCCTCCAGCCTTACATAAACTTTATTGAGTCAGAGGGTATATAGAACTAAAGCTCCCAGTTCATAACCACTAACTACTCTGACAAACCAAGAATTTCCTAGTTCAAAACCTGGAGCATCACTCTAAACAGTTGTGTATGGCAAGATAAAATACATCACTAAGAAAGCTCTTTTCAAAGTATTTAAATATTAATCATGCCTCTGCCTTCAAAAGATTATGTTCTCCCTTTTTGGTCAATAATCACTCATCTGATCAACCAAAAGAATACATAAGCCAATACATTTCAAAATGTGTTTTCTGCTTAATAGAAGGTTAAATTTATTTATTTATTTATTTATTTATTTTATTTTATTTATTTTTGAGACAGAGTTTCGCTCTGTTGCACAGGCTGGAGTGAAGGGGCACAATGGTCCAGTCTCGGCTCACTGCAACCTCCGCCTCCCAGGTTCAAGCAATTCTCCTGCCTCAGCCTCCACAGTAGCTGGGGTTACAGGTGCCCGCCACCATGTCTGGCTATTCTTTGTATTTTTAGTAAAGACAAAGTTTCGCCGTGTTGGCCAAGCTGGTCTTGAAATCCTAACCTCAAGTGATCTGCCCACCCTGGCCTCCCAAAGTGCTGGGATTACAGGTGTGAGCCACCACACCTGGACAGAAAAATATAATTTCTTAAAAAATAAAGTCCAAAATCTGATTCATGAATAAACTATGAGATAGATAGACAGATGATAATAGACAGATGAGAGATAAATAGGCAGACAGATCTATAGGCAGGCCCTTTATGAATTGTCAACTTCTATCCAAGAAAGAACCATTATGTATGGTCTCAACCCAAATCGTTTAGCTTGTAATAGGGTTAAAATGTAAAATTTAGTTTTTAAATTTTATTTTAAATTATAAGTATTTTAGTGTCCTTCTGTATATATATATATACAACATTCATGTCACATTTGTTATTTGGAATACTAATGAGCAGTCTAAAGCTTTCATGTGAATCTCTCTGAAATATTTCTAAGGTAACACATTTGAGTTATTAAGACTATAAGCCTGAATTTGAATGTGATATTAACTATACACTACTTTCAGTCCTAAATACTATAGGGTGATAAAAGAAAGCAGAAAGACGTAATTATAACCATCCAGGAACACAAATATTGGAATGATAAAGTTTTGAAAAATTAGATTTGGCTTGGGTCACATGCTCACTCTCACATAGGTGGGGAGACAGGAACAGGGGTCCTTCACTGCATAAACTGCAGTGGTTAAGAGCTCAGACTAGTGCCCTATTGGTTAGGTTTGGTTTCACTACTGACTAACACTTATTAGTTATTTTATGACCTTGAGCAAGTTAATTAACCTCTCTCTTTTGTTTTTGAGGATTTTTGTCTCTAAAATTGATATAATTATAGTAGGTATGTTGTAGGGTTGATATAAGAATTATGTGAATTAATAACATTTAGGGCTGGACACGGTGGCTCACGGCTATAATCCCAACACTTTGGGAGGTCAAGGTGAGTGGACAACCTGAGGTCAGGAGTTCAAGACCAGCCTGGCCAACATGGTGAAACCCATCTCTACTAAAAACACAAAAATTAGCTTGGTGTGGTGGTGGGTGCCTGCAATCCCAGCTTCTGGAGAGGCTGAGGCAGGAGAATCGTTTGAACCCAGGAGGCAGAGGTTGCAGTGAGCCAAGATCACGCCATTGCACTCCAGCCTGGGTAACAAGAGTGAAACTCCATCTCAAATAAATAAATAAATAAATAAATAAATAAATAAATAAAACACTTAGAACCGTGCCTGGCACTTAGCAAGTGTCATGTATAGTCATGATCATCAACATAATTCTTGATAATCTCACCAGGATCACACGGAATACAAGTACTTTTTCCATAAAAAATTAGCTGGGCGTGGTGACGGGCGCCTGTAGTCCCAGGTACTCGGGAGGCTGAGGCAGGAGAATGGCGTGCACCCAGGAGGCGGAGCTTGCAGTGAGCTGAGATGGTGCCACTGCACTCCAGCCTGGGAGACAGAGAGAGACTCCATCTCAAAAATCAATCAATCAATCAATTAAAAAAAGAAAGAGAGATATGTTATCCTTTTACATATGTATAGCACCATGCTGAGAAAAGTGCTTTGGTCACTGGCTCCAGATAAATAGAGAAAACTTTAGCCTACAGTTGAAAAAGTAAACGTGAATGGTGTTATTTCTAGAGCATTGCCACCAAATGAAAAAAAATTCACTTTTGTATTTTTCCTTTTAAAAAAATACATGAGATTGACCCTGTCAGAACTCAGAAAATGATACCCCAAAGTATGATGCCTTGGCAAGCTGAGTATTTTGAACTAATGGAAATTGGGAAGGTCTCAGTACCATGTCTTTCTGACCTTCATCCGTCCTCCTGTCTCCTACTCATATATCTCTCATGAAACAAGCCATAAAAACCAAAACTCCTCTTCCCCAAGGCAGTTATTGAAACTAAATTTTTTCTCTCCCAAAGCAATCATGCAACATAGAAGAGTCACTCTCTCTCCTTCCTCCCTTCTCCCTTTGAACACCTTCATTGAAAAGGGGTCCTGCTCCACATCCAGGAGGAAGGAATGCTACACAAACAGGCCAAGAAGAATCTGAACAAACAGGCCTTGCTGGGTTCCCCCCTTGTCTCTCACCATTAGATCATGCCTTTTTGTCCAATCACATTTCTACACGGCTGTCCATTCTTCATTGAACCTAAGCATAAAAACAGACAAGTTTCCTGGGTCTTTGAGGCTTCATTTCTGAAGGCTCCTATGTCACATAAAACCTTTTTTTTTTTTTTTTTTTTTTTTTTTGAGACAGAGTCTGGCTCTGTGTCCCAGGCTGGATGGAGTACAGTGGTTCAATCTCAGCTTACTGCAACCTCTGCCTCCCAGGTTCAAGCAATTCTCCAGCCTCAGCCCCGCAAAGTATCTGGGATTACAGGTGTACACCACCATGCCTGGCTAATTTTTTGGCAATTTTACTAGAGATGGGGTTTCACCATATTGGCCCGGCTGGTCTCAAACTCCTGACCTCAAGTGATCTGCCTGCCTCAGTGTCCCAAAGAGCTGGGATTACAGGCATGAGCCAGCACACCCGGCTAAAACCTTTATTGAATAAATTTGTTATGCTTTTCTCTTATTAACCTGTCTTGTTATAGAAGTGCGGGCTCTCACCCTGGTGATGAGTGAGGAAAGATATCACACCCCTCTGCCCCTACAACCCTATCCACAGAACTAACTCTGAAATTATAAATGAATGACTTAAAAAATGAAATAGAAGTGATTATTCCAACAGACTGGTAACATATTCCACTTGGAGATAACTTAAAAGAGACAGTAAAATGAAATAAAAGGCATAGATATACCTTTGTTTTGTTTTGGTACCATCTGAACTATTATCCATCATTATCGGCCATTTTTCATGGTGAGGAAGAAAAAGGCAGCAAAAGCAAAGGTATGTTTGATTTTCCTCTAAATGATATGAATAAAATCTACATGGGTATGACAAACAAATTAGAGAGAAGATTACCCCAATCTCTGCAAAATGAAACATGCTACAATATGTTTTTTCCTCCAAGACTGAGATACGGCTATAAATAAACACATAATATGGGTTTTTTTCCTCTGAAAATTTGGAAAATATTCTAGTTTAACATGATTATGTAGGCTGTCACCGTTTTTAAAAATTGCATTAAGCCCATAAACTCATTCTAATTGGCAGATCTTTAAAAAAGATGTTTATGCTTACAGATCCTAATGCTTTTGAGAAAACAGACACCCATTTCCATTTCCTTTGCTTCTCAACACATCATGCCGGTGACAGATGTTTCTGAACTGTTTCAATGTCCCTGTCTAAATAGAAAATGCACACTTAATAATACCCATGTGTGTATATTTATATTTCTAGTCTTATCTTTATATATCTACAAAAGATTGTTCCCCTTGGTAATTACTGTCCTATTCAATATTAATGAATTATTGGCAGAAAGTCACTTTTTATGTATATATCTACACACAAAAGATCTGCTTTTGTACATTATGATGACTACAGATACTCATGTTTGCTTGTAAGTGTAAATGGTCACAATGTTTTATATATTTTTTCTTTTAAAAGCTTAAACTTCATATGCTTATTTTCAAGGCATATAATCAAGGTATCGTTTATTGTGAGAGAGTAAAAGAAATGCAGCTTAGTGTCAGCTCTGCTGTCTTTGACTAATCCGCTAGTCACCCACTTTAATAGCTCTTCATAAATAATTCAAATTTTAATTATGCTGCCAGCCTCTGACCTGAAGAGAAATGAAGAAAGAAAAGGAAAAGAATGGGCCAGGGAAAGCATATCAGTTGAATCAAATTGTGCCTCCAGTAAATGACTTTGTGTCTCACAGCTCCACTTTCCTACTCAAGATGCACCTGCTTCCTCATTTGTGATTTTTAAAAATAATATTAGTGTCATCTAGGATACACCATTGATGATTATTTATTTTCTATATATCTATCACATTTACAAATATACACTTATAGATGAAAATATATACCTAGATTACAATAGAGTCCCCTAACCAGATATCTCCCCATTGTTTCCCATTTCAGACTCTGTTCTGTCTCCTAAAACAGTCACTGGAGTTCATCATAATATCAGCCATGTTCGTATCACTGCAATGACACATCAGGTCTCTGTTATATTAAAAAAGAACACATAAGTCTTCGTCCAAACCCAGGTCTTATAAGTTATTGTTGGAGGAACTGCTGCCAAATGAATGGCTGGCTGAATAGATTTAGGAAAATCTAACTGCATCTGTCACACAGAAAGCTGGCCAAGGTAGATTTGACAGGCGATACATGGCTGAATGATCTCTTCCCACCTAAAAACATCTTTTAATTGCATCAGGTCTCTCAATCCACAGTTGAGCATCTGCTCATTAGAACCAAAGCAGTATTTTTCAAATTGAAATGCTGAATCTCACTGTATAATTTTCTTCTAAATATTACCTTACAATTTTCCTAAAGCAAGCAAACCCAGTCATATTTGATGTAAGATCTCTGGGGCCAAATCTAATCTATGTATATTAACAATTTTACCTTTCATTTTTTTTTTTTGGCGTCAGTATAATTTTTGTCCTATTTATTTAACAAAGAACACATTTGGATTTCATTCAAGAAATCCCCCTCACAGATATATATCCAGAAGTTGATTTAATATGCTCTGAGTTCCTTTTTATTGCTGAGTAACTACCTTTTACAGCAAGCCCTTGTGAAAGGTTTGGAAAATCTATTGGACTTTATACAAAAGTATTATTTAGCTGTCTCAAAGATGAATTTATCTTAAAATTACATCATTTTTCAACCACTTGCCATTATTTGCAGCCCATTTTCTGTTTGCTTATACCCTAAAATTTTGACTTTTCAATCATTTCCCTCTTTATTTTCCTTTCTCCTTATCCAGGATTTAATTTGGAGAACTGAGAGGCAATAAAGAATCTCTTAGAATCCATATTTTTGGTAACTTATTTTATTGGTCTAATCTCAATAAAGAACCTATATTTTTGGCAACTTATTGTTCCAACTCTGTCTATATGATGATAAAACGGTTAGATGGAAATACATTCTAGCTCATTAAACTGTCTATGTGATCTACAAGATGGCAAATTTATTTGTGTATGTGCATCTTTATAATGCACCATTGCTTATAAAATTATATCGAGACAGTCTTACAGGAGCCATTCAATTACCTTGAAAAAAGCCACAAAAACATTTTTATTCAATAAACCAATTTGGACGATGAAAGAGCAACTGTCTGGCTTTTAGATAATTAGGTACACCTTCTTTGTCTATATGAAACCTAGGTTTTGATTTAAGATTGACAAGTGCAGGGTGCTATTATCAGTGGACAGGCTACTCTGTAGCTCACTGCTATTCTGATATACTCGTGTTTCAAACAATTTAGATAAGAATAAGCTTCTCTAAGTACTCTTGAGTTAGTTTAAGTAGAAAATGTCATGAAAATGGTTGTAAGTTTACATGTAGATATATAACAGTGTAGAAATCAACTCATAAGAAGTATTTTATGAAACCCTAAATGCAGTAGGTCAGTGCTTCCCATCAGAAGTCTACTGGCAAGAAAGGTTTTCAAGTCTTTTTTTTTTTTTTTTTTTTTTTGAGATGGATTGTTGCTCTTGTCGCTCAGGCTGGAGAGCAATGGTGTGATCTCTGCTCACTGCAACTTTTGCCTCCCGGTTTCAAGCGATTATCCTGCCTCAGCCTCCCGAGTAGCCAGGATTATAGGCGCCTATCACCACACCCGACTAGTTTTTGTATTTTTAGTAGCGATGAGGTTTCACCATGTTGGCTGGGCCGGTCTTGAACTCCTGACCTCAGGTGATCCGCCCACCTCTGCCTCCCAAGGTGCTGGGATTACAGGGGTGAGTCACCGTGTCCAGCCTCAATTAATTCTTAACAAAAATGTGTTTGACCTTTTCCTATGCCCAGTTAAATTGTAAGTAGAACTATAGTATCTTAAAGAAGACTGAATCTAAAAAGTATTTGATTTGCTTGATATATCCATTTCAATCACAGGACAAACTACTTCTGAAAAATTTTTATCCATCAAAAAATCTTTTGGACTCTATGCAAAAGTCTCAAAGATGAATCTATCTTAAAATTATATCATTCTTCAAACACTTGCCTAGAAGTTTCCATGAATGTGTACAGAATATAGACTTCTTAAAACTTGCAGATCAATTTAGATTCAAATAGATTCAAGACAAATATCACAATCCTAAAATGACTCTTTATAAAAATAGCATTTATTTTTCAGTGAAAAACTATATTTGTGAAAAGGGCTATACTAATGTTTAGATTTAAAGGATAAGCACTTTTTATACGTGCACTTGTGTGAGTGTGCGTGTATAAAATCCCTTTACTTACACTTTGCCCATTTTTCTTCAGATTGCTAATCTTTTGCTTATTGATCTTTCTGATATAAATATAACCTTACAGTTCATAAGTGTCATGATTATTTATGCCTCAGAACCAAATGAAATGAAATTCAAATCAGGAAAACAGCTCAGAATAATTTGTTTGCTAACAATTCATCTGAAGACCTTCGATTGTAGTACCTAATTGTATAATATGGTATTACTGTATAGCATCATTCAGTGCTCATCTATTTCTCCCATCAGCCTGGAAGTTCTTTGACTCCAAGGGTTCTAAACAGAATCCTTCTTTTTAACTATCACCTCATACTTTTCCTCATTTACAACAGCAACCATGATTGTCTTCCTGAATTGAAGAAATGAAAGCTTTTGAAAGCCCTTAAACCTACAGACTCGGCCAGGTGCGGTGGCTCACGCCTGTAATCCCAGCACTTTGGGAGACCAAGGCAGGCAGATCACGAGGTCAGGAGATCGAGACCATCCTGGCTAACACGGTGAAACCCTGTCTCTACTAAAAATACAAAAAAAAATTAGCCAGGCGTGGTGGCGGGCACCTGTAGTCCCAGCTACTCGGGAGGCTAAGGCAGGAGAATGGTGTGAACCCAGAAGGCAGAGCTTGCAGTGAGCCGAGATCGTGCCACTGCACTCCAGCCTGGGTGACAGAGCGAGACTCTGTCTCAAAAACAAAACAAAACAAAAAACCTACAGACTCTACAAGCTGCCTATTTGGACAACAAAATAAATAAATAATTAACAGTTATTTTACTACTTTTGGTAAATTAAGTTACTTAAATATTTTACATAGGCAGAAGAAAAATCTGTTTGGCATAGCGTTTTGTTTTTATCCTTTTACACAAAAGCATTTGTGAAATAGAAGTGGAGTTTAGAAAAATTAAAATTGTTCAGATAACACAGTGCAATAATTGCATCAAAGTTAAAATGTGTCTTTTTTAAAGGAAATTCCACAGTAAATGTCTATGACAATGTTTCAATATTAAATACTCAGTAAACATTTAACTGAGCATAATATATCACAGGTATGATATTAACCTTTAAAGGTTATTTTAAGAAAATAAATAAAACAGCCAGCAAAGGTATTATGGAGACAGCCTGAAACATACTGTTTAATGTTTATTTAATTACAAAAATTTATTGGGGGCAACCAAGTCATCCACTCTCCCTCCAACTACACATAGTCCTTTTTTTTTCTTCTCTTCACTTCTTCTTATTCAACCAAAACCAGAAATATCCAAACAGAAGAGTTAATTATTGGGGATGTGTGGGCCATGGTTGGGAAAAATGTTGAGAAATTATTTGGGCTATGTGGAGCAAGCTGTCTTGCATGAAAAGCTATATTGTGCTCTAGAGAAAGTAGAAATGGAAAGAGAATTTGAGAGACACCTGAGACCAAAAAAATAAGACACAATTAAGAATGTTGAATAGAATACAATGACAAGAAGCCTTTCCAAGACAGTAAATCCAAAAAGGCTGCTAAATAGCATAAGATAGGAAAAAGATAAGGAAGCAAAGGGTGGCTGGGAAGCTTTAATCCAGAGCTCCCGATATACAAGAGAGGCTGGCAACAGGAAATTGAAAAGACAGTGGTTCTGGCCAGAGCAGGAGCAGATGATGAAATGGCATAGAAAAATTGACAGCAAGTGCAAACAGTTTTAAAAAGAAAGTTGACGCCCCTCTTGTATACTCTTTCTTGGTTACGCAAACCTGAAACCTAGACATCTTCTTTCCTATCAATGCTCACCTTCAGCGACGCAACAAGACCTACACATAGTCCCTCTTTCCTGTATCTCCCATCGCCTCTATTTGCAGAACTGTTTCCCTTTAAGCTATCTGCACCATCCTGAATTTCTGCAATAGTCTCCTTGGTAGCTTCCTGCATCTGATTTTGAACCCCTGTGACTCATACACGCCGTAGAACTGCCAATGTAAATTTACAAAAATACCAATCTTATTCTCCTTTTTTTTCATACATTTTACAGAAAAGCCATAGAATTCAAATCCAGGTGTGCCCACTCTTAAGTGTAAAGGACTCCAAGGGCAGATGCTATACAAGACCCTTCATTACTGACCTCTACCTACTTTTCCAGCCTCATGTCTCATCATTTTGTTCATGCTTCATAACTTTGCATTGTGTACTACCCGAAATTCTCTAGAATATTTTCTTTACCTAAGGAGTCAAAGAACTCATCTATATGCTTCCGTGGTACTTGTTCATCTAGAGGAATTACTTGTTTATTTGACAATTTTCCCCACTGGACTGTGAGGTCCTTAAGGCAGACACTGTCTTTCAACTCTATATCCTTTGTACCTAGCTTAATGTCCAGAACGTAAGAGGTACTTAGTAAATATTTTCTGAGCGAATGATTGAGGCATCAGCAACACCAGCAAGAAAGTGGCAGACAAGAATTAATCCCTTCATTTACATTCTCTCCTCTTCCAATGTCACAGAGATTTTTTCAAGCTCCAGTTCACTTTTGTTATTATTAAAGTGCCTCAGTAGATGAACAGTGTTATCAATAGTCACCACAAACTTTACTGACATATTCACAAAAAAACCATCTCTAAAATCACTCAAATGTTTTTCTGTGTTGTAATAGCAAGCACCATTGGAGGCTGAGGCATCTAGGATACAAAGAACAAACAAGAAAGACTCCAATGCCTTATTTTGTTATATAGTTCTGCATCATTGTTCTGCCCTTCTGGTTTCCATATCTTGAATTCCAGCTTTATAGGCCCATAACTTGGCTTTCTATCTAACTAAATTCTTTAGCTGTTATCTCCTCAGCTATTTCTGACATGCACTGTTAATGCTTTGTTTTTGGTTTTGCTTTTTTACTATTTATCCACACATCTTCATGATCTTGAGTCATTGGCTATTCCCCAAACCCAAAAGGTAGCTATTATTGTGACTTCTATTACTATAAATTAGTTTGGGCTAATTTACTTACTCCTTTACTTCATATATATTGAATCATATAACATGTAGTCTTCTCCATCTGGCCTCTTTGGCCCATCACTATAGTTGTGAGATATATAATTGTTGCTGTGTACAGCAGTATTTTGTTCTTTTTATTGCTGTGCAGTTTACTATGTATGTATATACCTCGGTTTATTTATCCAATCTTTCTTTAAAGGACATTTGTGTTGTTTCCAGTTAAGGACTATTGTGAATAAAAATGTGTATCTGATGGGAAACATGTACTCATTTCTGTTGGAAATACCCTAGGAATTGCTGGATTGTAGGGTAGATACTGCCAAAGAATTTTCCAAAATGGTTTTGGTGAAATGGATATCCACACATCTAATGTATTTAAGTTCCGGTTTCTCCATATACTAGCTACTCTCTTCTATCCACATTTTCAATCTTCTTTTTTAAGTTGTGAATTCTACACAGACTCTTTCAAAGTTGTCATTACTAAACTCCCACTAACCACTTCTTTGGGTTTCACTCGTTATTTAACTTATTTCATTATGGCCTTTGTCTAACTACTCTTAAGTCCCATTTCAAACTAACTGTATTTTCTCCATAATCATCTTTCTTGAACTGTATTCCTTATTTAACAACAAATTACTTCTTTATCCAAACTCCTTCCTGTGCTGCATCAGATGACAAATGAATGTCATAATTCCCATGAGACTCTGGCTCTATTTCATTCTTCCACTCTATAAATACAGTGTTTTAACCCCAGATTCAGGCCTCTGCTCTTGCTTTTTTCATGTCAACTATCACCTAAATGAAAGCACACATCCACTACCATCCTCTCTCTCAGAAGTGTCAATCTTCTAATTCCATTTGCTGTTCGACAGCTACAGCAATAGAGTCTACCATCACCTCAAATTCATCATTTAGAAAAGGAAAGTACCGCTTTCTCTAGAACCTAGATCCTCTCTAGTCCAAATACCATGATGCACACAGTCATTCGATCTGAAAACCTGAGTCATTCATTTTTATTATTTCTCCCCTACATGCAGTAAATGAATAAATTCTCGATTCTTTATCAAATTTTATCTCCATCATCTAAATATATATAGTTATTTCATTAAAATAGAAAGATTTTAATTATAATTTTATTCATTTTCTACCATCCACAAGTGAACCCATTATCACTGGTCAGATTTCACACATGCTTGCTAATTTCTAATTTATTGATTGTGATTCTCCAACTATCATCAAAACCACCACCATTAACAAAGCAATAACCATCATGCCATATTTTTGAGTATATATATTATCCCTTTTATGTATGACAAGTAGTACATTATTGTATTATTTCCATTTGGAAGTTTAGAATAAAATAAGCTTTAGATGCACAGTTATTAATTAGAGCCAAGGAGATAAACAGGCATCAAGAGTAAGGTAAATGGCTAGACCAGCAAAGCAGCTAATTACAATGGAAAACTCAAATCATCATTTTTTTCTTTCCTGAATCGATTTCAACTTTTTCAAAATAAATAATATTTATAATCATAGACAGTAGATGACGGATGAATGGCTAGACCAGGAAAGCAGCTAATTACAATGGAACACTCTAATAATCACTTTCTTCTTTTCTGAATCTATGTCAACTTTTTCAAAATAAAAAATATTTATAATCCTAGACAGTAGATAATGGACTAGCAATCCAAACAGTACTAAAATAAAGGAAAAATAAATTTACAGAAGTCAAAGCTCAATTAAGCTGAAACCCAAAATGATTAATTTATGAGAGAAAACTTCTGACAGATTTTTTTCTCTCAACATAATCTCTAAAAGACAGATATTCTATAAAACATAAATAGAATCTAAATTGTAGCATTACAGCTTTTAGAAAGGAAGAATTTTGACAGCAAGAGTATTGGGATAAATGACAAAAATGTAAAATAGCCCTTATTGAGGAATTTTTGTACTAAAGGTAGTCCAGTGGTGGCATCAGTCATCCAATAGTAATAATAGTTGTAGTAATGTGTTCAACACCCTCTAATATGCCAGTGAGAAGTTGGAAAAAATTACTGTCATGGCTTAAAAATATGTCTACAAATTTTTTGATACATCTTCCTTCAAGTGGTCGGCTGGATATAGCACCTCACTTCTCACAAATAGCATAAAGTAGAAAGGATAGCACCCAACGTAAGAGACTAGGTTGTAAAGGGTAATGTGAATCCCTCCTTGTGCTTTCTTGAATTGCTCACTGTTTGGGAAGTTAGCTACCATGGTCAGACCATGTGGAAAGAAGCCCAAGTGGCAAGGAACTGAAGTCTCCTGACAATAGCCATGTATACAAACCACCTTAAAAGTGGATCTTCTGAAAACAAAAGAATAAAGGTACTACCAAGAAAAAAAAAATCAGTGTAATATCCTAATACTTCTTTTGGTAAACTTATTTCTGAATGTTTCTGTTTGTTGCTATTATAAATAACATTGTTTTTCTTCATTTCAAAAAAAAAAATGTGCACAGTGAAAATTTAAAAAGTAGATTTTGCAGCACCAGGCAAGCCATCGGAGAAGCACCACCTAAGAAACCATGAGAAAGACTCACCCAGGTAAGCCATTCCTAATTTCCTGACCCACGGAAACTATGAGATGAGAAATGTTTGTTACTTTAAGCCACTTTGTTTTGAGGTAATCCATTGTATATAGCAATAAGGAAATGTAGCAATAAAGAACTAATACTACTATCTAATAAACAAGTTTGATATGTTCTAAATAAAATCACAAAATAAAGTTGAATAAAAAAAAATCTATCAACTTCATTGCCTAAAAAACTAATATCCAATGTTGAAGAGGAGATAGAAACACACTATCATAAACTCCTAAAAAATTCCAGATGAATAATCTGGCAAGCTCATAGTTTTCAAATAATAATAACACAGCTTTTGATATAGTTCAACTTTGAGAATTTATGCTAAGGAAATAAGAAATTTGTACATATATTTCTATATAAAAATGTTTACAGGATTGATATTTGTGGTATTAAAAACTGGAGTTCTTCTAAATTAGTCATAGGTACTGGCATATACATATGATGTTGCCATTATGATTCTATTTTATGTATTATTTATTATGTATTATGGTATATCTTATCTATAACATTTTCTATTTTATTATTATTTTTAGAAACAGGATCTCGCTATGTTGCCTGGGCTGTAGGTATTCACAGATGTGATCATAGCACGGCTGAGGCCTTGAATTCCTGGCCTCAAGTGATCCTCCTGCCTCAGCCTCCCGAGTAGCTTTGACCACAAGAGCGTACTACCATGCCTGTATTATTTTATTTCATTTTTATATTTGATGAAATAGGAAAAACATTCTGAATATATTAATTGCAAATGAAGGGTATAATTCCAATTTAATAAAAGTTGTGTGCGTATGCATGCATAAGTGTGCACATGTATTTGCACCTGCATACAGGTGCACATGAGTATAAAAGAAAAGAAAGAAGAATGAAAATAAAAGCTTCTTGATGTTGATAATATTTATACCTAGGTGTAGAATTAAGAATATCCTTTATTTTTCACTTTGTTCTTACTCATATTATCAGTTTCTTAACAATGAGAATGTAATTTTTCTACTGAAGAAATAATCCCAGTCATTATAACACATTGTGACTGCTCTTCTACAAGACCTATGTCATTTGACCCTCTGAATTCTCCTTATATACTCTTGCACTTGCTCATTAAGCTCCAACCACAGTGACCCTCCTGATCTTAGAACACAAACAGCTCCTTCTGTCATAGAGCCTATGCACTAACCCCTCCTTCTTCCTAGAATGGCATTTTCACATCTGCTCATGGCTCCTTTCACCACTGTATCTTCCTCTCCAGTAACTGATAGGATCTTTTGACCACCAAATTCAAAGCAGCCTGCCTTGGCAATACATTAAAAACTATGTTCCTCAGATTTCCAATCTTCACAGTACTTTTATACTATAAAAATCTATTATTTTCTTTATTGCATATTTACTTAACTTTGTAAACATAAAATTACCATCTGGAAACTTGCCTGTCTTGGTAACTACTGTATTCCTAGATCCTAGAAATAGCAAAAATTCATGAAATGTTTTCTTAATAAATGAATCCTAGAGTGAATACTTCATTTAAGTTGCTGACCATCACATATTTTTTACACTGTCTCCACTCTTGGGTTATAGACACTGCACACTCCAAGTTTTCTTCTTACATTTCTAATCAGTAATGTTTTCTCATTCACTGAGTCAATCACTGTTAGGTTATCCTTATTTAAGTGCAAAAAGGGGAAAGCAATGTGGGAAGCACCATATCTATATTGAACAATGTACAGGGGCTCATATGAATACAATACACTCCCACACTCAAAAGAATACTATATTACAAACTCTATGAGGGGAGGCAATTATTTTTTTGTTGGTTCTAGCTCCTAAATCAGTGTCTGACATACATTAAGCACCCAATAAATAAATACGTGTTCAATACAGGTATTTATGAATGAATGAATGAATGAATAATGGTCAATACATTTTGTTCCATGCATTCATAAAAATGACATAACTGAAAGGAATAAAATAAAACAAGCCAAATTTTATTATCTGCAAGGTCACACAGTATGACCTAAAGCATGCAGCAACAAAAGTATACTGAGTGAAAGTAATTTGCTCATGAACCAATCTCATATGCAAGCACTAAGTAAATCTGATATGAAATATATAGACTGCTGTACAATGCACAGCTTTTTCCATCAAGCAGCCAGCTATCTGGTGATGCCAATTAAATCACAGCATAAATTTATCACTTCAATTAAAGATCAAAATTTACTTAGAACCTACAGCAAGATCCTTGCCTCTGTCACGTAGTTCCCTAAAAAGAACTGGAAACAATACCACATTTGAACTGTTTTCCCAAGTATTCAGAATTTCAGTACCACTCCCCCTTTTATAACTCCTTTTTAAAATTCAGATCCATCTCAGAGCATGTGCCCAGCAGTGTTTGCCCATTATTTAACACTTTCTTTTTAACTTCTCTGATCTTCTTGAATAGATACCACAGCTGTTCACCCAAGGTGAATGTGAAACCCCCTATCAGATTGCTCTCTGATTCTATCAGTCCCAAAAGCAGATCTATCATTATCTCTGGAAGGGGTCTTTCTGCAGAGAGCCCAGAGTTTGTGTATGCTTTTAGTATACTCTCCAGCATGACAAACACCATCTATCTGGCTTTACACTGTCATTTCCACTGAAAACCTATAATTACTTTCCACAAGCAACACTTCATCCTGCCAAGCTGATTAAAAGCAATACGCGCAGGAAGGCAAAGAGTGGTAGTGCTCAGATATCAAAATGTTTATCTTATAAGCAACACTGCAATGGCATGCACACAGTAAGCACTAAATAATTGTTTTTAGATATTACATTTGCTCTTGGGCAGACAATATAGTTAATTATTTTCTCATGAAACATAATAGTCTCTTAAAGAGTGAGTAGGGCAGACCAACATGGACTTTTGAACTGCCGTTTATTTAAAATATTCTACCATAAAGGACATATCATTCCACGGTCTCCACTCTCACCATCTAATTTACATCTACACCAAATAAATAATTACTTAACTATTATCATGTCTTGACAAGCAAACCAATAGGCAGGTACTTTTCCTTTATCACATTCTTTAACTGAGTTGAGTCTACTTAATTTGGCTGATTAGAGCAATCAGGTTTCTGCAGAAGAGTGTTTGGAGATAGTATCAAGAAGTACTTAATTGCAGTTAGATAAATTTTATAGTGGACGTTTGTCATGGTTTTATTTATTTGTTGTTGTACGTTAAAATATCTTTCTATGTCTGGAGAATTTCCCAAGATATACACTATGTTGAATGTCAATGTTCACATCCAAGTAGAGAAATCAAAAAATTGTTTTCCCTGCCTCCTTTGCACCTGGGACTTGGCCAAACAGTTTCATTTAGCCAATCAGATATGGACCTGCCTTGGGTTTTTAATCCTGAACTAATGACCTAGAGAAGCAAGGATAGTGACAGAGCCACCCTGGCCATGGCAGCAACATCGGGGCAGCAATAGCCAGTTTGTTTTAGAGGCAGAAATAGTAGCTCCAGGTAGCAATGTAAACTATGATGTTTCTGTTCAGGGATGGTGGCAAGAGTGTCCTCCCCAGCCTGGCTCTTAATGTGATTTTAAGTTTAGTTCTTAGTTCTGTGAATTAGCCAATGTATTATTATTTCAATAAATATGTCTGCTGTTTAAGTCAGCTTGCCACTCTATTATTTGAAACCATAAACACTTACTGGGACAACTTTCTAGTAGTGGGTACTTTGATAGATACATTTACATACATCTCTCCCCCCCCCCCCCGCTTTTTTTTTTTTTTTTTTTTGAGACAGAGACTCATTCTGCCGCCAGGCTGGAGTACAGGTTGCTCACTGCAACCTTTGCCTCCTGGGTTCAAGCAATTCTCCTGCCTCACCCTCCCAAGTAGCTGGGACTACAGGCAAGCACCACCATGCCCAGCTAATTTTTGTACTTTTAGAAGAGACAGGGTTTCACCATATTGGCCAGAATGGCCTCAATCTCTTGACCTCATCATCTGCCCGCCTCGGCCTCCCAAAGTGCTGGGATTACAGGTGTGAGCCACCCTGCCTGGCCTCCATCTCTCCTTTTTTAACATCAGTTTATGTTTGACCATTTAGAGATCGTTCAACATGCTATCAGCTAAGACACAATGGTTCTGTTGGACAGACTTTTCACATTTATCTGTATAGTAGTAGTGTAAGTCTAACTCTGTATTTGAATATTTAACTGCATTTTGCTTTTTTTTTTCTCTTTTTGAGACAGAGTCTCGCTCTGTCACCCAGGCTGTAGTGCAGTGGCACAATCTCGGCTCATTGCAACCTCCGCCTCCCAAATTCAAGCAATTCTCCTGCCTCAGCCCCCGAGTAGCTGGGACTACAGGCACCTGCCACCATGCTCAGCTAACTTTTGTATTTTCAGTACAGACAGGGTTTTACCTTATTGGCTAGACTGGTCTCAAACTCCTGACCTTGTGATCTTCCCACCTCATCTTCCCAAAGTATTGGAATTACAGGTGTAAGCCACTGCACCCAGCCCCCTTTTTTATCTTATACAACAATGGTTATGGATTGGAAAAGCAAAATTGCTGGTACTTGGAAAAAAATCATAAATGTGATTGCCTTAGTAGAATTGATACAATGATAGAAATTTGACCTAAAACATCAGTCTATCTTCAACCTCAACTGGTTGTGTGAGGATATATACACACACACACACACAAAATACATATTTAATATTTTTATTTTTTACTTTTATTTTTATTTTTTTTGAGATGGAGTCTCACCCTGTTGCTCAGGCTGTAGTGCAGTGGTGCGATCTTGACTCGCAGCAACCTCCACCTCCCGGGTACAAGCAATTCTTCTGCCTTAGCCTCCCAAGTAGCTGGGACCACAGGCACGCACCACCACACTGAACTAATTTTTGTATTTTTAGTATAGACGGGATTTCACCATGTGGGCCAGGTTGGTCCTTGAATTCCTGACCTCAAGTGATCCACCCACCATGGCCTCCCAAAGTGCTAGGAGTACAGGTGTGAGTCACCACACCGGCCTATAACTGATTTTAAAAATTTTTAGCTGTCTCACAGCAAGGCTCCTCCCTCCTTTAACATGTATGTTAATCTTCATTTATTCAACTTTTGGTATGAATCACATACAAAAGTAGAAGATTGTCTGTATCTATCAACTTCTTAAGTTAATACAATTTATTATTTATTTGAAACATCACTCATTACCTAATATACTTATATCAACAAACAAAATTACACATCTTCCTGACCGGGGACAGTGGCTCATGCCTGTAATCCCAGCACTTTGGGAGGCCAAATCAGGCAGATCACTTGAGGTCAGGAGTTCGAGAACAGCCTGGCCAACATGGCAAAACCCCATAAGTAATAAAAATACAAAACTTAGCTGGATCTCAGCTACTCAGGAGGCTGAGGCAGGAGAATCGCTTGAATCCAGGAGGCAGAGGCTGCAATCAGCCGAGATCATGCCACTGCACTCCAGCCTGAGAGATAGAGTGAGACTCTGTCTCAAAAAAAAAAAAAAAAAAAAAAAAAAAATTACACATCTTCCTGACAAAAAGAAACTTAAGAAACTTCCAGTCTTCAGTGGATATGATAAGTTCCAAAAATAGTTACCAAGTTTGTGATAAAACTCATGAACCCTCTTCTTTTATTTCTTTGGAGTAAGAAATACAACAATTCAAACAGAAATTAACAATGACCTACAAGATTGTAATTGAATCCCCACATTTTTAGTTCTATTAGTTTTATTTGAATAGCGGATCCAAATTTTAAATTAAACCTTAATGGCATCAAAGCAGATGCAGAGGGGTAAGACTTAAAATGCAAGCATATGTAAGAGTCTACTCGACCAGCACAGACACTCCTGTCTAAATGTCAACAGAACACATGAGTTGGTTTTCAGTAGTTTCAAAGGCTTCTAGGAACCTAAGCAAAACCATGTGACTTGTCTTTCAGCCTATGGCTTCCTTAAAGCTTCCAACCTTCCCTCAGCCACCCATCCCAGCATTTCATCCAGGGACGCTATGCAGAAAAGTCAGTGCCAAGGTTTTCTCTTCCATGAAAATTTCACTGTATTTTGCAGGCCAACTACATGGTCAGTATTTGGAGAAAAAATAGAATTTTCTCGTTAAGGTAATTCCATTATGACTAATAGGTTCAGATGTGCAATAAACTGAAATGAATATGTTCTGGAGAAGTACGTGGATAGAGGGTTCTTTCTGCCCCTCCTCTATTTCAGGCTGCAATGCACCCATTACCATTAATAACTGGAATTTACTTATCTATCTATCTATCTATCTGAAGTTATTATAAGTGGTATAGCCCACTTCTGAAAAGTTGGCAATTCAAATTTTAGGGAAAGACATATTTTGCAAATTAAGAGGCCATCTATAGAATCTGATTGTCAACCAGTCTGTACTTGTTATAATCCAAAATGACTGGCTAATAATATTTTCTCTAGGGCGTTTCTTCATCATCGACCATTAATACTTCTAAATCTCAGTGACAAAGACCTCTTCCCCAAGTTTATATTCACCTCAATGCAGATAAATCTATATGGGACTAAAACTAAACAGATTCCTTAAATAATATCCAGTCTCCTCTTCTAACCTAACTTTTCGTAATTGCTCTCTCCTTAGACTGACAGGTTCCCATAACCTACTGCTCCTTTAATAGTTCCTTTTAAAAACTGATCTGTTGTTAAGATTTGAAAAAATTAGGTCTCCCTGAATAAAATCATAATAAGTATATATACTGCTTATTATTTGTACTCTGTAGCTTTAGAGTCATTTTTTAAAACTAAAATGTAATTAGATTGTGTCCTATGACAAGACTCAACTTGGTCCAGGTAATTTTCACATGATCTGGTCTCTCTGTTCACAGCTTAAGTGATCAAAAGTAATTGGATCTAAATATCTGTAACAATACAAAAATGATATAATTGCATGCTATTTTCTATGTTTCTCTTTTAAGTGACATGAAACAAACAAAACACTTTTTAAAAACCTGGTATTGCTTTATTTAAAGTAAATCTTGTGAATCAAAAAGAAGCAGCACTAAAAATATATTAATTTTTAACTGAACAATGTATTTTATTTGAATCATAAGTGAAAATACATGTTACTTGTATGATATTTTTGATTGTTAGTTTTGGCTAGTTTCCATTTCAAGACATTTAAAATGTAAAAATAGTATGTGTGCATGCTCATGTACATGTACATATATAATACATATATATTACAAATTACAATTTTCAGAATTCCAGGACAAAAGAGCTCAGAAGGACAGAACACGAGGCTCAAGTAATTAACAAAAGAGTTCTGTGGCATTTTTTGTTTATGCTAATATCTTCCCAAATGAAACTCTGATGTGTGCCATCTTAATATATCCTGAAGAGTACACAGGCCTGTCCTACTCCCAAGCTCTACAGTCCAGCTCTGAAAGAAGCTACGATCTTCACCAATACATGAAATTTACATTTTTTAAATTTAGAAACCAATTTAGGATCACAGGATTCTAGAATTATAGCGTTATAAGCTTTGTATGTAATCTCATCTACACCTTTTACATAGAAACCTTATTAATTATTTTAATTTTATTTTATTTTTAGAGATAGAGTTTTCTTTGTTGCCCAGGCTGGAATGCAGCGGTATGATCACAGCTCACTGTCGCCTTGAACTCTTGGGCTCCAGTGATCCTCCCACCTCAGCCTCCTGTGTAGCTGGGACTATAGGCACATGCACCAATGCCCGCCTGGAAATCATTTATTTGTCTGAAGTCAAACTGCAAGTAAATGAAGAGCCAAGACGCAAATTTAGGCTCATGATTTGGAATCCATTTTAGCGCATTTCCACAGCAGCAGGTATGTCATTTGGGTTTCCTTTAGCTGTAAGTAACTGAAAATCCAACTCAAATTGGTCTGATTATTAAGGAATTTACTAAACTGGAGAACAAGGAAGTTCAGATGTAAAGTGTGATTCAGTGTTAGTTGACTGACCACCTCCACATAAGCATCAACTAATCAAGTGCTCCATAATTTAAAGGCTCCTCTTGTTCTCAGGAGAGTCTGGTTTGGGGCCACTGGAAAAGAGATTTTTCTTCCTCATACCACTACTGAAGATACTTGAGCTTTGCACTGATAAGACTACCCTTGAACCAGTTTTTCTAGACAACAGAAGACCATGTGTTAATCAACTTAATCTTGGGTTTTACAAGAACCAGTCATTGTGTCAAGAGACAAAATCCCATGTCAGTAACTGGTCAGTGTCATCCAAACCAGATGGATGCTACACAAAGGAGAGGGGTGAACTCACTGTTCAAGAGAGAGCCATAGGAGTGTGCATGTAGTCCCAGCTACTCAGGAGGCTGAGCCAGGAAAATGGCGTGAACCCAGGAGGTGGAGCTTACAGTGAGCCGAGATTGTGCCACTGCACTCCAGCCTGGGCAACAGAGGGAGACTCCGTCTCAAAAAAACAAAAAATAAAAATAAATAAAAAAATAAAAAGAGACACAATGTCCAGTACACAAGACAATGTGGAGACATAACTTTTTCACCTAAATTCTTACCTACTAATTGCCATCCCTTAGAAAGTGAATATCCTCAATTATATGGAGTTTCATATAGATTAAAAAGCAACATTATACCAAAAAGTTTTCTGTCCTCTATAATATGGACTATTTATAAAATTCAGAGTTGTGCCTTGCCTTTCATTTTATCTGCACAAATATCTCTATTACAAAATAGTTCAAAACACTATAAGTATATAGTGGGATATAAAGATGCTATTTTTATAGATTTTATATCAATATGTTAATTATAAGTATGAATATAAATATCAAATGTACGTGTCATAAACTTTCATTTAATAGCTAAAATAATTTATAAATTTAAAATATTATGTTTATTTAAAACTCCCTGATTCCATTCTACAATTGGCAATTCCTTTATAAATGTAATGTCACACATCCTGCAATAACTTAGGATTTTTTTCATGATAGCAATTTCTAAAATCTTTCATAATATTGAAAATATCAAGAAAACAAAGCAAAAGGAAAAAAAAGAAAAAAAACTCCATGTGCCAAAGCTAAATCTAATCTGTTGACCATTGGTCAGACATGGTGGCTCACGCCTATAATCCCAGCATTTTGGGAGGCTGAGGTGGGTGGATCACTTGAGGTTAGGAGTTCAAGACCAGCCTGGTCAACATGGTGAAACCCCTTCTCTACTAAAAATACAAAAAGTTAGCTGGGTGTGGTGGCCCCCGCCTATAGTCCCAGCTACTTGGGAGGCTGAGGTAGGAGAGCCAGACTCTGTCTCCAAAATATAAAATAAAAATAAATCTAATCTGTTGTTGCAGTTATGTTCAGATCCAGAGTGATCTAGGGAAGTTGCGGAATATCTGAATTGAAAATACCCAGCATGCTCTCAACAAGTTCCAGGGAGAAAAATCTGTGTGAGGGTTAACGGATGCTTCCTGACCCACGGGTTGACCCTTGTGAGACAGGTAAGAGTTGTGGGCGGAAAGGTTAGCAGGATTCGTGAGAAAAACTCTTAGCAGAAGGAGGGCATGTCTGATTTCCCAGTATACTTAACCTAAGTAATTATCCTATTTTCTTATATTTATAACTAGTTCCTATACTGCCAACAAATAAAATAATGTTTTCATAATTCCATTTTATTAAACAAAGTGTTGTGTAAATAAAATTGTAAAATGGGGGGAAAATCACAGAAGGTTATCTATAAAAATATCCAAAACAATAAAACTGATTCCTAAGTAAGAAGATATACTTGAGGATATTTCTGATTTTTTTTTTTCCTTTAGTTCAAATTTATTTTATGTGTATGTGGCAGAGAGGGTGTGGGAAGGGGCATCTCAGGTACATCATGCACATTCCTACAATACATTACAAATTTAAACACTGCAATTTCCCCAATATAAGGATCAAATTAAATAAAACTGGTAATGCCATGGCAATGGTGACTATGCATTCAGAATTTTTCAGATATTTTTAACTTTATAAAAGAACCTTCATTTAAACAGCTGAATCAAGAGACAGATTTTGTTTCCCACACTCCTTACAATGTATTATAAGAAACCTGCTACTACAATTGTGTTTTGACCATATTAGACCTTCCCTGAAGAATACCAATCTAATTGTGGCTATTAAAAAAAAAATTGAAGTTAAAAAAAATTTCATTTCAGAAAATACTGTACCAATCTTTTCCATTCTGTGTTCCAGAATTCAACCTGATCTTTCTCAACTTATTGTTTTATGAGACATTTACAAAGCTTTCTTCCACAAAGTTTCCTTCTAACATTAGAAGAAGACAACTCAATGCTTACTATACGCAAGGCTGGGTAGGATGAATAATTAAAAGATAAGCCAGGAATGATCCAGCATCTAAATAGCTTATGATTTTATAGAACTTTAAAATTTACAAAAAGGGATAGATATTTATTCAAGTATTAAAATATACAATCAAATAGCACAAGTGTTGATAGAGTTCCTAACAAGCAATTTCATATGGAGATGAAAACATTAATGGAGACTTTTAAGCGAATGGTATCTGTGAATATGGAGAGCAAGCTTCTAAGGAATTAGGAGTAAAAATGATATGGTCTTGGAAGAAGACAGTAAGAGGAAGACTCTTATAAAACTTTATTAACAATCATCATAAATAATCTCTATTTTTTAAATAAAATAAGGTCACACATGGACTTTCAGACATTAAATTGCGCAGTAAGGGAAAAATAGCATTAATGCATGTAACTAGTAAAATAATGTAAAAGCTAATGAAACAGAACTGAACATCTAGAAACAAATTAGCAGATATATACCTTTTTAAATAAATGAGAACATGATTCTAGAATGATCACTTAACTATTTGTAAGGAAAAATAAAAAGATGCCCAGCTTGCAGTATGTAAGCCCATTCATATAGATTAAGAGGTTAAACATGAGGGGAAATAAATTAGAAAAATAATGAAAGGATAAACTAAAAGAAAAGGAAATAGTTCAAGTTACAGATGGTCTGTTTAAGCAAAACTTTGAAGATAGAAACTACAAAGAACTGGGTGTGGTGGCGTGCACCTGTAGTCCCAGACACTAGAGAGGCTGAGGCAGGAAGATCACTTGAGGCAGGAGTTACAGACTCTACTGTGCTATGATCGCCACTGTACTCCAGCCTGGGCAACATAAGAGCCCTCTCCCAGAAAAAAAAAGAAACAAAAAAACCTATAAAGAAAAAGATTGACAAATCTACACAAATTTAAAAATAAAAGACACAAGCAAACTGAAATAAATATTAGCATCACATATCTTGTATCTCCAAGGGCGAGATCATGCAGGCTAATGTAGAAACTTGGCTTCGAGGTTTAATTGATACATTAAAAAGTCACTGGAGTCTGCCCAGGTATTTGCCATTTTCCCTCTTGTTGTGAGGGTTAATACAGTTGTTTTAGTCCATTCAGGCTGCTGTAACAAAATTCCCTAGACTGAGTCATTTATAAACAAAGAAATTTATTTCTCAGTTCTGAAGGCTGGGAAGTTCAAGACCAAGGCACCAGTGCATTCAGCATCTGATGAGGGCTTTCTCTCTGCTTCAAAGATGGCGCCTAGTTGCTGAGTTCTCACATGGCAGGAGGAGGAGAAGAGCAAGGAGGGTAAACTTTCTCCTTCAAGCTCTTCTATATGGCGCTAATGGCATCCAGGAGAGCAGAGTCCTTATGATCTTATTACCTCCAGGAGGCCTCACCTCATAATACCATCACCTTGAGGGTTAAGTTCCAACATAGGAATTGTGGAGAAACATCAACATTCAGGCCATAGCAACAGTATATATGTGGCTTGGGTTGTCCTTGTAACATACATAAGACCCTGAGAGGTCCAACCCTTCAGAAGTTAACAAAACTCAAATTTTTTACACATCCACTATTCTTTTTAATAGCCCCAATAAACAGATTTTTAGCCACACAGCAGACTGCCTCCTTTGTGTATTCCTTAAAACTCCACCCACATCTACTAGCAATAGATCAAATAAGCTCTGGGCGATGAAAATCCCAAGGCCCTGCTGCCTTGCAGAGCTTGTTGATCCACAACCACCCCTCACCCAGTGCTGCTTAATGACTGCACATAGACATGTAAGCCTCCTCTCTGATTCCCCTCTTCCCTGGAGTTCCCCTTGCCCTCCTCCTCTTCTCAATGGTGGTCATGGCCATAAGCTTCTGGATGGCTTCATGCTGCAAGAGACTTCCTCGCTCTTGCATTCCTGTTCAAGTGCTGCCCAATAAAACCTGTTTTGTGGTAATGCCTCTCATGGTCATATCATTTTCCTCAATCAGGCCCCAAATCCTTTGAATCCCCTAAACACAGCCCAACCCCGTGCAATCCTGCAGTCCTAGCCAAGGTACCTTTCACAGACTGAAAAGTGTCACGATATGCAGTAGGTACTCTTGAAACAGTTATTCCCTTACTTACTTATAAAATGTAAGCAACTTTGAAATTCTTCAGCTCTTAAATGAAGTACATAACTGGTATTAAAAAAATTAAATGCTGGGCAGGGGGTGATAAGAAGGTGTCAGGGCAGTACTATCCGTGTATTATGGTAGCTTTGGGTTGCAGCACATTGGCTGCATCCACTATGATTAGTGGACCATATGTAACATTTTACAATTGAACCCTCGGAAGAGTAAACGTTGAGTAGCATATATGAACACGTGGGACAGGACTTTTCCTGGTAAACTGGAACATATGGTTATGCTAATTATTTTGACAATGACATATTTAAAAACTTGATACTGGAGGCCATGGGACCCTCTATGAAAAATACAGGTTATGAAGACTCTTTCCTACTTGGTGATGTCTTAGGTTAAAGTACTCAACACTGGCACAGATGATAAAATACAGTAGGGAGTATGCACATGAATGAATCATTCTATTTTTTGTAGATCAGTGATTAAAAAGCCACAGATGGATTCCAGTGAATTTTTCCTGAGGAACTGAAAGCATTTTCTTGGGTTATCCAATGGCAGTATTTGTTGTTTTCCTTTTCCCTTGTCTCTTCTTCCTCTCTGTCCCTGCTCTGCCATGCCCCCTTGTAATACACCACTGTTTGGTACTCTTTCTCCTTTTTTTCCTTCTCTTCCATATATACTTATTTAGCATTTGTGTGTCTGCCAGTAGCTTTTATAGATATTACTTGCTATCTAGGGGCTTTAATTACCTAGACAGCATCATAAAGTTGTTTTGGAAGAAAGGGTCCCAGGCAATTGAGAAACACCCCTTCTCTGGGAAGTCTCTGTTTTCCTGTCTTATCACTGGCCCTGTTTGTGCTGGTCCTCTGCTCTCTTATCCTCATACTCGCTGCTTTTCTTGCTGAAGAAGAAACAGATTTATAATCACTCACAGGAAACTTTGATTCTCACATATTTACTAAAACATACACACATCCCAAAACTACCTACTCAAAGAATTTTAAAACTCATTGAAATGGACACAGGATTTTATCCAGGCAAAAACAGATACACAAGTGTCTTATAGCTTTTTATAATCTAAGCAAAATACAAAGTTGTCCAATCTTTCCAAAGTGATTTTCTGAAGTAACTGTTTCTAGCTTTGTTCACTGTCCTAAGTTTCCCTACTTTCATATTCCGAGCCAGACACTGATTATTGATGTAGCAAAGCCTGGTGGGAGAAGGCAGATTAGATCATGTCTCAATACCTCATATGGTCTTAAAAAGCTTTAGTTTATTCTCACAAAAAAAAGAGAAAGAAAGCAAAAAGAAAAATGTTTTTTTTTAATCACCAATTGGTTTTCGCTTCTTTAGCAAAGTTACTTTGTCCCCATGCCTATTTAAGTGTGTGGGGATTTTTCCCCCCATTTACAAAGATGAAATAGACTCCATGAGGTGCTTGGAACACATTTAACTTATCTATAGGTTTCAAAAGCACAGCAGGTCCAGGGCATGAAAAACGCAGGCAGGTGCTCTTTGCATCCTGCACCATTTAACAAGCACACACAGATTAAAAGAGTAATTTCTTCTTTTCTTAATCATCAGCTGATCTAATTTATAGTTCATTTATTATTTATTATTACTGTCCTCATGTTCTTTTTAATCGTATATATCTCCAACCAAGGGTAATGACAATTAGAACCAATGTTTCTTTTTTTTTTTCTTTTTCTGTAGATTTCCAGAAAGTAACTTCAAGTCTACTTGCACAGTCCCCAACATACAAATCTATTAGCCTTCTTTTCTTTCTTTCTTTTTTTTTTTTTTTTGTGCACTAAAGTCCCTTGTTTATTTCCAAAAACAAATTTCTTACTAACTTAAATTATATTTACGCAGGCAGTTTTAGCAATAAGGTCACTGGTTTCGAGGATGGATGTTATCCTTGGCTGGGATGTTCTGAAGAAATAACCATATTGAATTCTATTATATCTCCTCCCACATGCACCCCAATGCACAGTTGTGTTTGTTTTCCATTTTCTTTCTCATACACAACATCTGTCCTATATGCTTCACTGCACTGTTTTTTAGTGAAGAAAATGCGGCTGAGAAAGGAAATGAATATCAAATTCAGACCTCCCAGGAGAGCTGACCTAAATTCTCAAATGATAGCATTATAATGCACTTTCTACTTTCAGATCCGGGATATCATAGTATGATTCCTTAATGATTTAAATGTCATGTATTTTGGCAAGCTCTCTCTGACAACCCTTTTAAAAATGATGCAGACAATTAAAATAATGAGAGAACAAACAATCAACCATCTAACAACAAACATAAAAGAATAAAGCTCTGAGAGTTACAAGGGCTAAGAATAGAGCTTGTTTATCTCCTTTTTTTTTTTTTTTTTTTTTTTTTTTTTTTGAGATGGAGTCTTGCTTTGTCACCCAGGCTGGAGTACAGTGGTGCGATCTCGGCTCACTGCAAGCTCCACCTCCCGGGTTCACGCCATTCTCCTGCCTCAGCCTCCCAAGTAGCTGGGACTACAGGCGCTCGTCACCACGCCCAGCTAATTTTTTGTATTTTTAGTAGAGACGGGGTTTCATCGTGTTAGCCAGGATGGTCTCGATCTCCTGACCTCATGATCCGCCTGCCTTAGCCTCCCAAAGTGCTGGGATTACAGGCGTGAGCCACCGCACCTGGCCATCTCCTTACTTTTAAGTTGGTGACAGATTTGCACACTGTTATGCTTATCTCAGCATTATATGTGGAGCAGAGCACTGGATATTGGATGCTATTTGGCTGTGGTATTAAATGTTATGAGTGCTTGAGGTATAATATTCACAACTTGTGTGTGTGTGTGTGTGTGTGTGTGTGTGTGTGTGTGTGTGTGTGTGTTTTTGAGATGGAGTCTGGCTCTCTCATCCAGGCTGGAGTACAGTGGTGCGATTTCGGCTCACTGCAACCTCCGCCTCCCGGGTTCATGCCATTCTCCTGCTTCAGCTTCCAGGGTAGCTGGGACTATAGGCGCCCGCCACCACGCCCGGCTAATTTTTTGTATTTTTAGTGGAGACGGGGTTTCACCGTGTTAGCCACGATGGTCTCGATCTTCTGACCTCATGATCCGCCCGCCTCGGCCTCCCAAAGTGCTGCAATTACAGGAGTGAGCCACCACTCCCAGCCCTAAGTTTTTTATACAAAGGTCTTCAAGTGCCATAGAGTAAACTTTCCTGCAATTCTCTTCTTAGCATACATTCCAGTATTAAAACTTGTTCTGTTATTCAATATTTCTTAAAAGATTATTATTTTTGACTCCCTTTTATCCTACTCTTGTCTTCTAAAAGTTATATTATGCATAATTTTAATAAAATTAAGGGAAGAGAAGATTGTTTGGGGCAGTTAAGGTAACTGAAGGGAATAGAGAAGGAGCACTCACATTAAAAGATAGATTCTTTTGCTTCTCTACACACACACACACATATATTTGAATGCTTAGCTTCTTTTAACAAAGAGTTATTGAATTGATATATTCTGTTGAGTCATCTAGGCAGACTAAAAATTATTCCTGCTATAATATTTGTATCTCACAAATGCATACTTGTCTCTTAAGACACTGGTTTAATATTCCACATCTGTAAGGAATCTGATGCTAATTGAGCAGGTTTTCTTCTAGTATTAATTTTAATTATTTAGAACAGCATGAAGTTCTTCGTAATTTCCCACCTGACAACTGGGACCCAAAAGAACAGCTGCCTATGGTTTTATGCTGCTATGAGCATGCTGGATATCAGAGTCAATAAGTTTAGGCATGAATTCTCTGTGTGTTCCATTGAGGTTGTGAAAATCAAGCCTTTTGGAGGAGTTCAGAGGAAACCTGCAACTGAGAATGATGTCCATACCACTGTGCAAAGTGTTATGACAGTCACAGATCTCAAAGGAGCTACAGGAAGCAAGGCTCCCTGCTGTAATGAACACAGCCCATAGTTAAATAATAAATCACAGTCATGTATCTAGTCTGCAACAGCCACTACCTATCAGAAAGTCACCATGACCACATAGTGCAAATATTTAGTTCCACACAGTTATATATCTCTATGGGATCCAAATAAAGTAGTTATCTATTGTCCTTTATAAAGCAGAAAATGAATGTTATTTATTTATGGTGAATTGAAAGTCAAAATATTATTTGAATTTATCAAATGCAAAAAAGTACAACAAAACCTAGTCATACACCTCCACATTTAAATATACCCCTCAGCATGACTTTAAGAATCAAGTGTCCAACATATACATAATTTAGTACAAACATCTTTTGACACCTAACATTTTTTTCTTTTGCAAAAGAACAAAAGGCTTCTTGTACAAACACACAGTATTGTATCTGCTCTCAGATATGCCAATTCACAATACAATGAACAAGATGAATTATTCATTTGAAAATTGCGATTGTTTGTGGACAGAACTTTGCAAAGGCCTAGAATAAAAAGGTAGGTAAAAATGGGACTCGAATTGAACACAGTAAAAAGGCGCTAACCATTCCAAATAATTTAACCAACTACATAATTAATTTCTAACTTCAAGGTATGATAAGGGTCTCTGATTAAAAAATTAAATACGACTCTCACTGACTTAAGGCATAGAGGGAAGAAATACCATTTAACCTAACAGAGCTCAAACACAGTTCATTTATCTTGAATCTCTATCAACAAATACTTGGCTCTGAAACCTTACCTATCTTTGAGAAAACTCTAATATTTACAGCCTTTTACAACTTGACTTAAAAGGGAGGAAGTTGTCTTTCTAATATTTATATCCCTAGTAGTTAGCAGAGTGCTTGGCGTATGTCAGTGATCAGTAAATATTGTTGAATGAATAACCTTATCAATGGCACCAGATATAGGGACATGACATACTGTCCCGAAGACAAGTATTTTCCATTGAAAAGACTGCCTCATCTTACCCTTAACTTTTTTGTTGCTGTTGTTCACTTAAAGTAGAACCTACATTACTGTTGTAATTTCTGAAGATCAAGTTGAAGGCACTTCAGAACAAATTAAAGCAGAGAGAGACTAGAAGTTGAAATATCATTTCAGAAGTTGTTGCTATTAGGTTGGTGCAAAAGTAATTGCAGTTTTTGCCATTACTTTTAATAGCAAAAACCACAGTTACTTTTGCACCAACCTAATATATTCCAGGTAAGATTTAATGAAGTTCTGAACTAAGCAAAAGGAAGACTAAAGGACAGAGGCAAGCATAGTACAGGAAAAATCAAAAGGATGCCTCAAATATTTTCATGCAGAGGTATAGAAGGAGGAGGGGCTAATTGTTGCTATTTTAATTTTAGGTTATGACAAAAATAGACAATTCAAGAAGGAAACAGGTACATCTTTCAGCAGTAATACACTAAGTTGAAATAAGCAGAAACCTACACAAGACGTAAGAGTTCAAGCTAAACTTTGAGGGTAACACATTGTTTTATATAAGAAAGCAATATAAAGGTAATACTTTCATTTCCAAATGCAAACAATAGTTTCATTTTATTTTTTATTAAATCATATTTTCCCCATATAAGTGTTCAATTTAAAAGTCAATGAGTACTACAAGTCGTATTAAAGAAAAAAAAAGGGGGGGGGGGGCATTTTTTTTTTTTTTTTTTGAGAAAGAGTTTCACTCTTGTTGCCCAGGCTGGGGTGCAATGGCACAATCTCAGATCACCACAACCTCTGCCTCCTAGGTTTAAGCAGCGATTCTCACGCCTCAGCCTCCCAAGCAGCTGGGATTACAGGCATCGCCACCACGTCTGGCTAATTTTGTATTTTTAGTAGAGATGGGATTTCTCCATGTTGGTCAGGCTGGTCTCAAACTCCTGACCTTAGGTGATCCACCCACCTTGGCCTCCCAAAGTGCTAGGATTACAGGCGTGAGCCACCGTGCCCAATGAAAGCATTATTTGTAAAAATCCTGCCACCTTTTCCACTCTTAATTCACTTCCATTGCCAATCATTTTCTACTTTCTTTTCTTTTTTTTCCTTCTTTTTTTCCTTTGAGACAGGGTCTGGCTCTGTTGCCCAGGATGGAGTACGGTGGGGCAATCACATTCCACTGCAGGCCTTAACAGATCCTCCCACCTCATCCCCCAAACCCCATCCCCTACTATCTGGGACTACAAGTGCAGGCCATGATATATATATATAATCATAATTATATATTATATATTTAATATATACATATACTATATACTATATGTAATATAGTATATAATTCCTTTATCTATAGTATATATAATATATAAATATATATCTATTTAGATATCTATCTCTATCTATTTAGATATCTATATCTCTACATCTACACTAGATACAGATATATAATACATATAAAAATATAATTATATATAAAATTTATATCTCTATATCTATCTATATCTGTGTGTGTGTATATACATATATATGTGTGTGTGTGTGTCAATTTTTTTTTTGTCTTTTTTTTGGAGAGATGTGGTCTCACTATGTTGCCCAGGCTGGTCTCAAATTCCTGGGCTCTGGTGATCCTTCCACCTCAACCTCCCAGAGTGCTGAGATTACAGGCATGAGCCACCGCACCCAGCCCAGAGTTAAATGTTTTCAGTCATGTTAGCTATTTTTGTTACATACTTCCATTTTTAAATATAACATGCAAAAACTGCTATACATTTTTAAAATTTAAATAATATCCACAAAATTGTGTTATCAAAATAATTATTTATTTTTCTTTTGTTACTTTCCCTTCCCCACTACACACAAACACATTCATACATACACCATACACACACACACACACACACACACACACACACACACACTTTTATCCCTCAGTTTTTCCAATTTAGCTAGTGGCAACTTTTAGGTAGTTCTATATTCAGTGCTGACATAATTATGATAATGAAAATATTACTCATAGCAAAGCAATGTAGTGTGCTGTGACATTTCCTTTATTTTACAACTTGTTGATTTCCCTGGAGTTATACATTCTTAGGTTCTCTAAAGGAAAACTCAGTCACTTCAACAGGATCAAATATATTCAGCAATCCATCTGCTTCATGTTTTCCTTGGAGACAAAAGTCCTGGATACCTCTATCACCCTGCACCTATTTGATGGGATTAAACTCTTTGCTTGCTGCTCTGCTGACATCCAGTAATTGCCTTGCTTCTTCGTTTCCAATTTCCTGTTTCTTTAAAACAATCCATGTATTCCTTTTATTGTTTGCTTCCTTGTTTTGTTGGAGTACTTCCTCCAGTAGCTTCCTGAGAAAAGGTGCATTGAGAGAACAATTTTTTGAGAATTTACGTGTTCTACCTTACACTTGATTGATAATTTCAATAGACAATTCTAGTTTGGAAATTGTCATTTCTCAGAATTTTTAAGGTATTTCACATTGTTTTTGGCTCCCAGTGTTATTAAAAAGTCTACTGCCTTTTTGACTATTATTCCAATGTACTGTCATTTATCTTTCTTTCTGGAGCTGTAATATAATTTCTGCAGTGTTCCCAAACCTCTTGTCAATGTCCTGTTCTTTATTTCACTTCCTATTTATGATGTCTTTCAATCTGGCTTCCAAGTCCATTACCTATGAGAAATTATACATGGGTATATATAATTTAAATAAACAAATTTTTATATGAATATATGAGTAAGCATTCTTACTATATACAAATATATGAGAATCACAATACATATCTACGCATATATGTATATGTGTGTGTGTATATATACACATACACACACACACAAATACACATTAAAAAAAATTTCTTCCCCTTGTTTTTTTCTTTTCGGAAACCTTATTTTATACTTCATAGACTGATCTCATTTCCAATGACTTTGTCTTCTATTTTGTATTTCTTTGCCCTTTTTTTCTAGGGGAGTCTCCTTAACTTTACCTTTCTTTTTTTTTTTTTTTTTTTTTTGAGACGGAGTCTAGCTCTGTCGCCCAGGCTGGAGTGCAGTGGCGCGATCTCGGCTCACTGCAAGCTCCGCCTCCCGGGTTCACGCCATTCTCCTGCCAGCCTCCCGATGACTTTGTCTACAGGCGCCCACAACCGCGCCCGGCTAATTTTTTGTATTTTTTAGAGCCCTGGGTTTCACCGTGGTCTCGATCTCCTGACCTTGTGATCCGCCCGCCTCGGCCTCCTGCTATTACAGGCGTGAGCCACCGCGCCCGGCCAACTTTACCTTTCTTCACTTCTACTTAATGTTTCGGTTATGAATTTTTATAAATTATCTCAATAGTCCTTTTATATAGCACTCTAATCTTGTTTTACACATGAAAGATCTCTTATCTAAGGATATTTAATATCATTTCTGAAGTTTTCCTCGGTTTCCTGCATTGTCTCAGTTGCCTCTGTTTTTTGCGTTTGTCTTTTTTTTTCTTTTTATCCTGTTTGTCATTTTTGACTTTGTCATTACGTTAAAAGCTTTCTTCAATTATACATAATCTTTGTTTATCCATATTTAAGAGTAAGACATAGAAAAGCTAGTTGAAAGCCCATTCTGCATGGGCAGGTTTGCTAACAGGTAGGCTTTACCATAGGGTGATCAGTTGGTGACCTGGCCATTTCGTTTGCAAATCCCAAAATGTCAGTCTCTGAAGATCTCCTCTCTTGGGCCAATAGCTCCAGAAATTAAGTTTACAAACTCCTTTCTAATTCTAGGATTCAAGAAGGGAAGAGCCTGGGTATCTCACAGCTCAAAGAAGAGGCTACATTTAATTCTAAAATAGTTTCCTGTTTTAGAATGATGCCTCATACACTTCTTACCTCCAGCTGTCTCTGAGTCCAGAGCTTCTTGGGTTCAACCCAGGGCTGAGTTCAGTATGGGAAGGATCTGGGAATATAATTTCTTTTCAACACTTTCAGCCAATCTTTACTTTTTCAGCTGTATTTTGCACCCAGCTTTTTACAGGCAGCTTGTGGCTCCCATTTCTAAAATCTTCCAAAGACATGAGGTACAAATGTGATTATTTCCCAATAGAATATGTATTTATTATATATTACCCCAATAGAGGCCCTTGGCTTTTTGCTCTTTCTACTCTTAGAAGATAATGATCACTCTTCCGGCTCTACAATTTTGTTAGCATTTCTTATCTGACACTATCTTCTCTTTTATCATCTTTATCCTCACAGATTTAAGTCTTTATTTTATTTCAGTGGGGGATTTGAAAGAAAATAAAGATAGATACGCTTGTTCAAGCCATCATGCTTAATCAAAACTCTAGTAAACTTAACTATTTTAACGTAACATAAATTGCATGAACTATATTTTAATATGGCTAAATATCTAGTCAAGATATTCTTATTTCTTACTACTAGAAAATACTTAAAATTGACAGTAAAAATAACTTGGTCTTTATTACATAAAATTCAGATATTTTTGGTTTGATGTAGAAGTCAGCTGTAACATAGAAGAAGGATGGAAATTTTAATTTGTTATTAGGCTACTTTATCACAGGTCTTCTCTTGAATATAGGAATTCAGTTATTCACACTTGCAATTTCCATATGGTGACATGACTCATCATTTATTTTTACTATAATTAAGTTTTCTGCTGCAACAGAAATATGACTTTTTGTACTCTGAGATGAGCTATTTTATTCTGGAGAGAAAAATAAATTTCACAATAAAAAGCAGGTTGACTAATGGTTAATGATAAGTCATGTCATTAAGTATCTCCTAATGTTAAAAATATGTCATGAGTCATGAAATCTAGTATGCATAAAACAATTACAGAGGAATCCCTGCAACAAAACAGATGATAAACCAGATTTAAAGCAGTTATATATCTGAAGCCTAACCATATAGAAGAGAATTTAAACCAACAGCCTATAAAGTAAGTATCAATCTTACCATTCTGAAACTTTGTTAAAGGAATTACAATAATAAATTTGAGTTAATTTTTTAATTTATATTTTTCTAGCTACATTTTATGTTGTTAAAATGTTTTACTTTTTTTTACATGATATATCCAATTTATAAACATCTCAATAACAAAAAAGAAAGTTAAATCAGTCTAAGACACATCAACTGCAGATAACTAATACCAGGCACAATTTGTCAACATTTTACTTGCTAACTTGAAAAGGAAAAAGACAAAAGACTTGCCATCTAATTATTAGTTGTGCAAAAATCTTTCAGAAAAGGAAGTGAAACTTGAGACATCATTTTTGGAGAGCACCTATATTTCCAATACTTCATTTTGCCCATTTCCTCAAATATTCCATAGAGGAAAAAGAACCTTAAATGTTAATGTAAAAGGTTCCTTGTTACAGTAAAATAACAAATACAAAAAGTCAAAAAGATTTGGGAAGATAATGATGAAAAGGTATAAAATTTCAGTTAGACAGAAGGAATAAGTTCAAGAGACACGAGGTGAGTATAAGTAATAACAATTTATTGTATACTTGAAAACGTCTAAGAAAGTAGGTTGTATTTTTTTTTTTTTTGAGACAGGGTCTCTGTTGCCCAGGCTGGAGTACAGTGGCACGATCACTGCTCACTGCAGCCTTGACCCCCCAGGCTCCAGCAACCCTCCTGCCTCAGCCTCCCCAGTAGCTGGGATTACAGCTGTATACCACTATACACTATATCTCGTTAATTTCTTTCTTCTTTCTTCTTTTTTTTTCTTTTTAGAGATGAGGTTTCACCATGTTGCCTGGGCTAGTCTAAAACTCCTGAACTCAAGCGATTCTCCTACCTCAGCCTCCCAAAGTGTTGAGGTTACAGGTATGAGCCACCACTCTCACCACAAACACATGTAAGTATATGAAGTAATACAAAACAGCTTAGTTTAGCCATTCTGCAATGTATGCACATTTCAAAACATCATGCACACCATAAATATACACATTTTTATTTGGCAACTTAAAAACCTAAGAAATAACATTATAAGTTGAAAAAAAACAAAAAGTAAAAAGAGTACCCAAGCCACCTATTCCCAAACATGTCCAGAAAAAAACAAACTATTTCTCAACTGCTCTGACTTAGACATTGTCCTTGGGGAGATAGTTTCAAATTTCAGCAGGACAGTTAGTTTAGTGATTTATAGCATATAAACATAAATGAGTCACTATTGTTATAACATGACCAGTTTGTGATAACATAAAGGAGAGAAGAGTAGGAAAAAAGTGTGAGGATACAGAGTTAACATGTAGATTCTGAAGTGGAAAAACTATTTCTGTAAGTGACCCCTTTAAAATAGGGTTAACATCTCAGAGCATTTCTGACATTTGAATCAGCTCAATATGTCAAGCTAAAATTTTGCAGCCTTGGGCACAATAGCGGTTACAAGTAAGTGAAGCTTTATGCTACCACAGTTAATTAGCAGAAAGACACCTAACTAGAAACCTCTTAGAATAGCAGGAAGGATTTTCGATAAATTTAGACCCAAGATGCTTAATTGCACATTTTAGTTTAACAAATTGTATGTCTTCTTTTAAAGCTATCTGTTAAACTCCTATTCACTTCAATGTGGACTGATTTAAAATGTAGCTATAGCATTCCCTGACCCCATGCCATCCCATAACAAAGTAGAGTTAATCATTCTCTCCTATGTATTACCACTGCATCTGAACATTCTTTATGATTTCATTTGTTATATAGTATTCTGATTAATTGTATATGCAGGTGAATATGAATTTTTGCCACTTCAACCTGTAGGAGCCTAGCAAATAGTTGGTATTCAATAAATAAGAATCTATGAGATTTAAAATTAAAAGGATTTATGCATGTAGTTGGTGACTGCCTATGTATCTGCAAAAATCATTTTAAATGTCAGAGTTTAGGATACTATTATTTCTCATTAGTAAAAACTTATATTGGTGAGGAGCAGTGGCTTATGCCTGTAATGCCAGCGTTATGGGAGGCGGAGGTGGAAAGATCGCTTGAGTCCAGGAGTTCGAGACCAGCCTGGGAAACACAATGAGGCTCTGTCTCTACTAAAACAAAAAAAAAATCAAAAATTATCCAGGTGTGGTGGCACGCTAATCAGGTCCCAGCTAATCAGGTGGCTGAGGCAGGAGAATTCCTTGAGCCCAAGAGGCTGAGTGCAGTGAGCAAGGTCGTGCCACTGCACTCCAGCCTGAGCAACAAAGAGAGACCCTGTCTCAGTAAATAAATAAATAAATAAATAGAAAAAAAACTCACATTAAAATGAATTACCCTATTCAATAGCATAACAACAATCTTGATCATTGATCTGCACCATAAATGTCTCCTGGCAGCTAATACTCAGATCCCACACCTGTTAATATTTCCTTTGGAGAGTGGGTGATGTTGAATGGCAAACTATCACTTGTTCTCAATTGGTAACTTCACATAATTAGAAGTGTGTTTCTTCTAATATTACCAATGCTGTTACACAATGAAAGAATGTAAACAGTTTGTAGACTAGCAGTCAACATTCCTTTTCAAAAAAATAATTTTGTAAAACAAGTCATTGTAATTATAGAATAAAAAGGGTTTCTATTAAAGAAATGAACAAACAAACAGAATTCTAGGATACAATGGCTACGTTTTTATTCCTGAGATCACCTTTAACCTTTTTAATGTAGTTGTAGTCTTTACCAGTATCTGTGCCTTATAACATTGGCCAGTTTATTCTATGTAGCACATCTTATTGGGAATGTATTATATTTCAGATGCTGGAGGCTGGTAATAAAGATTTTACTATAAAACAAAATGACTAATAAGTAATCTTAAAAATAAGTATGTATTCATCCACCTTCATAAACAAGAACCAACCATAATTTTCCTCAATCATTCTCTTGTAATATGGATATATCAGAAGCAGAATTTATTGCCAACGGGTGGTTTTAATTAGAATCAAGTAGGGTAAAATTGAAATTTTAGTAATTTTTTAAAAACCTGTCTTCATTAAATACACAAACAAAATTATTATGAAATACATCACTAACTAGAAAATGTTATTCAAAAACTCTTCAATACAAAAACATTTGCAGCTATTATAGAATTATACATACTAATTGGTAATTACTGAGTAATATTTAGTATGAATTTTTAAGGTGCTCCAGTAGCAAATAATGACTCTAAAAACTAGTACCATGTAAATGTTTTCCACCAATAGGGAATCCCAGGGCGATGCAGACATTCCCACCTACTACCCAGTTCTTTGATTTCCTAGTGTACTAATATATATATAAGAGGACTGGAACTGTAATTGCCACTAAAAGATAACATTACAGAGCAGCATTAAGAGGTCATCTGAGATTCCACTGTCTTCTTTCTTCTTCTATGCTTATATATTTCAGACACATAATCCAGGTTTTCCATTCTTTTCTATAATATTGTTAACATCTGAATGACAGTATTTACGCTCTTTACTTAAAATTGGCGACCAGAACTTATGAATAAGTTTCTTTACTTTAAATTTCATAATTTCATATTTATAGTTCAATCATACTATGAAATTTATTTTTAAAAAGAGTCCAAATGTCTTTTTTTCTTTTTTAAGAGACAAGGGTCTCACTATGTTGCCCATGCTGGAAAGCAGTGGCTTTGCACAGGCACACTTCAGCCTCTAACTCCTAGACTTGAGTGTTCTGAGTAGCTGGGACTACAGATGCATGCTACCACACCCGGCTCCAAATGTCTAATGAGGCAAGTTTATGTACATATAATTCCATTAATAAGTAAAAATAGGCCAGGCGCAGTGGCTCATGCCTGTAATCCCAGCACTGTGGGAGGCCGAGGTGGGCCGATCACCTGAGGTCAGCCTGGCCAACATGGCAAAACCCCGTCTCTACTAAAAGTACAAAAATTGGCCGGGCCTGGTGGCATGTGCCTGTAATCGCAGCTACTCAGGAGGCTGAGGCAGGAGAATACCCTGAACCTGGGAGGTGGAGGTTGCAGTGAGCCGAAATGGCGCCACTGCACCCAGCCTGGGTGAAAAGAGCAAGACTCTGTCTGAAAAAAAAAAAAAAGTAAAAATAATAGTAAATACTAAGTCATTTTTTACTCACCTGGTTAATTGGGAAAAAAAAAATTTCTCTACTTATCATACAAACATGTTGTTAACATTAAAGAGACACTATGTATACAATGAAAGATGATCATATAGCAAATTATTCTGTTAGGTTTTTTTGTTTGTTTTGGGGGGTTTTAGGGAGAAAGTAGGTCAAAGTGGAAACTTCTACTTTCTCATTATTGTTTTGGGTATTTTGCAATCAGCATTTTCTCAGAAAGAACAGTGAAGATAGTTTTACTTTAAAAGTTAGATGAGAATGACTGGGTGTGGTGGCTCATGCCTGTAATCCCAGCACTTTGGGAGGCTGGAGTGGGCAGATCACTCGAGGTCAGGAGTTTGAGACCAGCCTGGCTAACATGGTGAAACCCCATCTCTACTAAAAATAAAAAATTAGCCAGGCGAGTTGGTAGGTGACTGTAGTCCCAGCTACTGGGGAGGCTGAGGCACAAGAATCACTTGAACCCAGGAGGTGGAGGTTACAGTGAGCCGAGATCACGTCACTGCACTCCAGCCTGGGCAACAGAGCAAGACTCTATCTCAAAAAAAAAAAAAAAAAAGTCTAGATGAGAGTATGAATACATAATTTCCAAGTGTCTTCACTTCACTATCACATCTTTAAACTTCAGTTTTATTGTTATATGAATAGCAATCAGATAAACATAATTGATTTCTACAGCCCTAAATTAATAGGATTATAGAAAATCAGAAAATATTAGAGAGCTTAAAAAGGGAAAAAAAAACCCTACATTTTAATCATTAGCCAACTTATTCATTCAGTAAATATTTATAGAATACCAACTATATATTAGGAACTATGTTAGGCCCAACAAGTATAAAGATAAATATGAACTGAAATGGGCGCTTATGGATTTTACCAGTTAGGAGACAATGAAACAAACAAAAACTTGAATCATGACCAATCTGTGATCATTGCTCTGAAGATAATACAGGTCGGTGTCTCTCATTCAGAATAACAATAGGGGTGTGTGTCTGATTTAAACAACATCGTCAAGCAGGCTATTTTGATCTTCACACTGAGACCCAAGGTGAAGAAAGAAAAAGTAAACAAAGCACTGAGCTAGGGAATATTTTTTTTAAGTAAAGGGAACAGAACGTGCAAATATTCTTAGGCAGGAATAAAGATAAAGAAGGCCTCTGGACTGAAGCATTGTAAGGGGTCAAGAGGAATTAAATCAGAAAGGAAAGGACAAACCAGGTCATAGAAGGACTCACAGCCCTTAATAGGATTGCAGATATCCTTTTAAATGAATAATATTTTATATATAAAAGAATGAGAATTTGAAAAGCTCTTTCATCATGTAATATACAAACCATGTTGCCCACATAAAACAAAAGTAAAAGCCATGAGTAATTCATGTAAAACTAAAGGTTATCAGAATATATATGAAAAGCCTCAGTAATTTGCTATATTTGCTACTGTAAGTATGCAGGAAAGACCATTTTTTTCAAAGTAATTATTTCTAATTCATAAAGTTTAAACATGTCAACCATGTTTTCCAACTTAAGGACATAATTAAATGATAGTCAACCAAAGGAAGAAGGCTTCTTAAATTAGAATATTTAGAATAGTGAGGTTACAGCAATTCAGAATACAGAGAATTCAAATCTAATCCACAAATCTGTCTTCTATAATAATAAATACAATATAAAATAAAACTAAAACACTATAAATATAATAATCTAGACATAGTATATACTTTCTAAAATTAAAATACACATGAAACTAATGTAGTCTCAGTTTTCAAAACACAGTCTGAATACTTCAATATATTGAAAAACTAGGACCTGGATTGCTGGTGTTAGTGATTATAATGAAGCCGTTGATAACTTCCAAATTTAAATTTTACAAAGGAAGATTTGTTAGGTTGATAAATAACATCCAAATGTAAACATTGCAATTTAATTTACATATTACAGTTTCATTGAATTTGCATAAAAGTTGAGATGGTAAGAATGCGAATGACTAAAGAAAAGTTTGCTATCTTTTTTTGGAGTCGGGGGACAGGTGGGGGATGGAGTTTCGCTCTTGTTGCCCATGCTGGAGTGAAAAACCACGATCTTGGCTCACTGCAAACTCCGCCTCCCGGGTTCAAGCGATTCTCCTGCCTCAGCCTCCCAAGTAGTTGGGATTACAGGCATGTGCCACAACACTCGGCTAATTTTGTATTTTTAGTAGAGACAGGGTTTCTCCATGTTGGTCAGGCTAGTCTTGAACTCCAACCTCAGGTGATCTGCCCACCTCAGCCTCCCAAATTGCTGGGATTATAGGCATAAACTGCTGTGCCTGACCAGGTTTGCTACCTTAATAGAGCAAACCAATGTCTTAGGTGATAATTTTTCACTTAGAAATTTGCTGAATCAAAATATAAATATATATATAGTATAAAATGTACATGTTGTCCTAACCATACATAATGAAAAAAAGAGTTGTTAAGAGTAGATCGATAATGATCCTTTTTATTCCCACCAACATAGATGGTAGAAAATTTGATATCTAATTTTCAAATATTTCAAATATGAATTTTTTAAATAAATTTTCTTAAATAAATAAGGGATGTTTCCATTAAATTGTGTATTAATTTTGGTAAATAATACACACACACACACACACACACACATATATATTTTTTGAGACAGAGTCTCTCTCTGTAACATAGGCTGGAGTGCAGTGGTACAATTTTCCACTGACTGCAACCTCTGCCTCCTGGGTTCAAGCGATTCTCCTGCCTCAGCCTCCCGAGTAGCTGGAATTACAGGTGCCTGCCACCACACCTGGCTAATTTTTTGTATTTTTTAGTAGAGATGGGGTTTCACCATGTTGGCCAGGCTGGTCTCGAACTCCTGACCTCAGGTGGTCCACCCACCTCAGCCTCCCAAAGTGCTGGAATTATAGGCGTGAGCCACTGCCTGGCCTATGCTATTATATTTTATGGACAGAATGTATTTAAATTTCCTTTCCTAAATAATATTCCATGAACCTATCAACTCTATTGAAAAAACAAAATCTGCATATAACTGTACCCCTTATTAGAGGTTGAGATTTTGGGGGTTTTTTGGTGATTTTTCATATAAAGAATGTTTTATGTATCAATAAAATTTCCATTTATGTAGCTGACACATACATTTCAAAATGTTAACCCCTAATGTAGGTGGTAAAGTGTGAGAGAACGAGTACATCCAAACATTAGACTATACTTTAACAGCCCAATTTGAGTATGTGTAATAAAACGCCTTGAAATGCACAAACCTTCACCTCCACGATTTCTAATTTTTTTTTTTTTTCCCTTTTTTTGAGACAGAGTTTCGCTCTTGTTGCCCAGACTGGAGTGCAATGGCGCAATCTTGGTTCACTGCAACCTCCGCCTCCCGGGTTCAAGTGATTCTCCTGCCTCAGCCTCCCAGGTTGCTGGGAAACAGGCATGCACCACCACACGCAACTAATTTTGTATTTTTAGTAGAGACGGGGTTTCTCCATGTTGGTCAGGCTGGTCTCAAACTCCCGACCTCAGGTGATCCGTCCACCTCGGCTTCCCACAGTGCTGGGATTACAGGCATGAGCCACCACACCCAGCCCACACGATTTCTAATTCTTAAAATTTATTCAAGCAGTAATCCTGAATATCAGAAATGACTAGGTACAAGTCATGCATCCCAATAATAATTATATACAGACAAATATAAGCTAAATATAATTGTCTACTAAAGAGGAATAGTTAAGTAAATCCTAAAATGTCTAAAAGATAGTTTAGACAACCATTAAGAATCATGTCACAAAGGAAGAGTTAACATAGGAAGGAAGATGATACGTTGGAGAAATAATACAACATTTGGCCTTTTTCTCTTCTTTTTTTTTTTTTTTTTTTGAGACGGAGTCTTGCTCTGTTGCCCAGGCTGGAGTGCAGTGGTGCAGCTCGCTACAAGCTCCACCTCCTCAGTTCACACCACTCTCCCACCTCAGCCTCCTGAGTAGGCAGGACTACAGGCACTCGGCACCACACCCAGCTAATTTTATTTTATATTTTTTGTAGAAACAGGGTTTCACCATATTAGCCAGGATGGTCTCAATCTCCTGACCTTGTGATCCGCTTGCCTTGGCCTCCCAAAGTGCTGGGATTACAGGTGTGACCCACCGTGCCCAGCCAACATTTGGTCTTTTAAGACCAAAATAATTATTATCAAGATGACTATATTACTCAAAGCAATGTACAGATCCATTGCAATACCTATCAAAATTCCAATATTATTTTTCACAGAAATAGAAAAAAAAATTCTAAACTGTGTATGTAACTAAAAAAATCTCAAGTAGCCAAAGCAATCCTGAGCTAAAAGAACAAAGCTGGAGGCATCAGTACTTGACTTCAATATATATTACAAGGCAATAGTAACCAAAACAGTATGGCATTGGTATAAAAATAGACACATAGACCAGTGGAACAGAACAGAGAACTCAGGAATAAATCCACATATTTACAGCCAATTGATTTTTTACAAAAGTGCTAAGATGAAACTGGGCCACTATCTTTCACCGTATACAAAAATCAACTAAAGAGGGATTAAAGATGTAAATGTAAGACCTGAAACTAAAATTACTACAAGACAAGATAGGGTAGACACTTCATTGGTCTAGGCAAAAAATTTAAGGCTAAGACCTTAAAAACACAGGCAACAAAAACAAAATTAGACAAATGGGACCATATTAAACTGAAAAACTTCTGCACAGCAAAGAAAAAAAACAGAGTAAAAAGACAAACTATTGAAAGGGAGAAAATATTTGCAAACTATTCATCTGACAAGGGACTAATATCAAGGATATATAAGGAACTCAAACAACTCAACAGTTAAAAAATGGGCAGAGGACATAAACAGACATTTCTCAAAAAGAGACATACAAATGGCTAACAGGTATATAAAAAAATGTTCAACATAACTAATCATCAGGGAAATGCAAATCAAAACCACAATGAGTTATCATCTTATTCCAGTTAGAATGGCTATTAATAAAAGGACAAAATGTAATAGATGCTGGTGAGAACGTAGAGAAAAGAGAACTCTTACATACTTTTGGTAGTAATGTAAATTACTACAGCCACTACGGAAAACAGTATGGAGATTTCTTAAAAAACTAAAAATTTAACTACCATTCTATCCAATAATCCCACTAGTGGGCATTAATCCAAAGGAAAGAAAATCAGCATATTAAAGAGATAACTGCACTCCCAAGTTTATTGCAACACTACACCACAATGGCAAAGATACGTTATCAATCTAAGTGTCCATCAGTAGATGAATAGATAAGAAAATGTGGTAGCATATATACTCAATGAAATACTATTGGGCCACAAAAATAGAATGAAATTCTGTCATTAGCAGCAACATGAATGGAACTGGAGATCATTATGTTAAGTGAAATACGCCAGAAGCAGAAAGACAAATATCTCATGTTCTCAATCATATGTGGATGCTAAAAAGTTGTATTTCATGGAGGTAAAAAGTATAATGATAGATAACCAGAGGCTGGGAATATTTTAGGAAGGGGTATATAGAGAGGGGCATAAAGACAGGTTGGTTAATGGGCGCAAACACACAATGAAAGAGAAGTAATGAGTTCTAATGATTGATAACAGAGTAGGGTGACAATAGTTAACAACGATGTATTGTTTATCTCAAAATAGCTAGAACAGACGACTTGATCAGTTGCCAACACATAAAACTGGAAAATATCAAGGTGACAGACACCCTAAATACCCTGATTTGATCGTTACACATTCTATGCATGTAACAAAATATCACATGTACACCATAATGATGTACAGATACTATGTAATGATTCAAAAAAATTTAATGCTAATTTTTTAAAAAAGAATTGCTATTAGTCTCCAATGGTCCTAACTCTGTCACTAATTAATGTTGCAATCTTGGGTAATTTATTTATCTGAATTTCAGATAACTTCTCTCTAAAATGATAATTGTGAAGAATAACTTATGAAATTCATTTGAATTAAGACACTGTATTTTGTAAGAGTCTCACGCACACATGTACATGCATACAAAGTATTTTGGCATAACTATGATTTTTAAAGTAAATATTTATATAGAAATAATCAGATGATAATAAAGGGAACCAAAAACATTTCACTCCAAAATATACTTCTTTGACATATTTTGAGATGGCTATTTGGAGGGTCTACAGATTAACAAGAGTCCTGAAAGCTGTCTTTTGTCAAGGAGATTTGCATCTGTTGAAAACAATCTTATTAGTGAAATAAACAATCAAGATTTTTCTGGGGCCCTACACCTTACCTCCAGATCTAGGAAATAAACTCAACCACAGCCTACCATCCATTCTTTCTCAGAGCTGCTACCTATGAGATTTCATTTACATAACAAGACTACCTCTGCCCCAAGCCTTTCTTTCTCTCCTATAACCTGTCTTGCCATGCTCCAAGTCCCTGTAATTTTTATAACACAAGATGGTATAAAAACAACCACCATCTGGCCTATTCCTTGAGTTTTCATATGTTCTATGATGCTCATGCACATGTGTGCACAAATAATAAATCTATATGATTTTCTCCTATTAATTTGCCTTTCATCAGTTGATTTTCATCAAATCTATAGAGGGCAAAGGGAAGGTTTCCCTGCACTTTTGGCGCTATGAGCATCATAACCAAAAGCTCTTTTGAAGCCACAGGCGAGGGAACTCAGAATCTGTCAGGCTGGCAGAAGGGTAAAAATGTCTTGCTAGTCAGATTCCCAGGTGTCTATCTGTGGAATACAGTTGAGCAGATAGTGAAAGTCACTGTTTTTCCTTTTCCAAATTTAAGATTAATAAGAGAAAAGCATTTATACACAGTAGTCCTAGGTTCAGTGACTCTGGTAGATATTTTGGAATATTCATATTGTCTGATCCTTTTCCTCCCAGAAATAGTCATGTGTTTTCCTTTGTCTTTGTTTTTCTGTCTTGTCATAAAGTCCCTTTGGTCTTGTTTTATGTGTCTAAGAGCTTACCTTGTCATCAAATGGAATCACTATTTTTTGGTCTCAGCCATCCAGATGGCATGATTTTGGGGTCATGTCTGGTAGCCAGTGTGAAAGAGGTGAGAACTCTAAAACAAGTAAGATTTTAAGCAGCACACTCTTTGTTCTGAATTTGCCAACCTCTCAGGGGAATGTGTCTTAAGAAGAAGTTCCATCCCCTTAAGAAGAAGAAGGGGATTTTGCTGTCTCCAAGAAGAAGTTGTGTCTTAAGAAGAAGTTCCATCCCCTAAAGAAGAAGAAGGGATTTTGCTATCTCAAGAAGAAATTTTGTCTTAAGAAGTTCCATCCTCTAAAGAAGAAGAAGGGGATTTTGCTGTCTCAACTTTTGCTGCATGGTTAGATCTGGGAATGTCCAATTGCACATGGGCCTATCCATTGTCACAGATTAATGAGTTAGTGACTGGCAGCTTCCCACAAATTTCTGAGAGACTGGAGACATCGTATGTATAAATATCTGTGGCAAACAGAGACTTCTGCTATCCTAACCTATTTCTGGGAGTGAATTTTCTGGGGGATCATGGGGGCTGCATCTTCGGCGCACATTTTTAAAATGCCACTTATATCCATGGTATGCTAAACCTGGAAAGTTATCTCTGGGAATTTCCAAGTAAAAGGCTTATTAGCTTGAGTCATTAATAGAATAAATAAAATTGGCTATATTTAAAAGAAAACTTTTTAGTGTTTCTCTTCACCAGCTCTTACTGGTATCTATGAAAACAAACAAACAAACAAAAAATAGCCTTAAAACCTCTCTTGGCAAAAATAACAATCTGATTTAAAATAAAATTAAAATCCTTTGTGTGCTCAACAGCCTGCATTGGTTTCTCCACGGAATCTGCAAAAAAGCACTCCAGCCTGTGGCCTAGTGGCTAGGGTTCTATGATCCCACGATGCAGCCAAGGTTCGAATCTCATTAGAGACTCAGAGAGATGTGGATGTAAATTCCTTAACTTAGGAGAAAAAACAAACATTTATAAGAATTATATAATTCTTTTTTTAGGTGGCAGAATGGAGTCTTGCTCTATTGCCCAGGCTGGAGTGCAATGGCACAATCTCGCTCACTACAACCACTGCCTCCTGAGTTCAAGCAATTCTCCTGCCTCAGCCTACCAAGTAGTTGGGATTTATAGGCGTGTGCCACCACGGCTGGCTAATTTTTTTGTATTTTTAGTAGAGACAGAGTTTCACCATGTTGGCCAGGCTGGTCTTGAACTCCTGACCTCAAGTGATCCTCCCGCCTCAGCCTCCCAAAATGCTGGGATTACAGGAGTGAGCCACTGTGCCTGAGAAGAATTGTATAATTCTTATAAATAATTATATAATTTATACAATTATAATTCTTAAAATAATTATATAATTTATAAATTTATAATTCTCATAAAGAATTACATAAGAATTAGTTTGAATTTTTGTAACTTTTGACATTTTGGGGTACCCATTTGTTATAGATCATTTTCCCCTCTGTGGAGGGCTATTGCTCTCCTGTTCATATCTATGTCTTTTTCTTCTTCTAGCTGTCTTTGGGGGTGGCTCTGGATCTTGTTAGGACTACTTCTTTGCATCTCTTTTGAGATACCTCTTGCATCCTTGCTTAGTCATAGAAGACTTACTGGTTTTGATTCTGAGTCACTTGGTAGATACCTTCTGTTTAAATGCAAAGAGGGATAAAAAATATTCAAAAGCTGAAATACTGGCAATTTGTCCCAGCAAAAATCTGATGAGATTTGAAAAGATTTTGTAAGAGCCCTATGGTCATCAGCTTAACTAAAAGCTGACATTCAAACTATGTATTGTTTAAACTTCCCTGTTCTCTTTCAGATCCTGTTTCTCACACAGGAATCTTTTTCAGTGAACTGAAACGCCATCTTAATTGTATGTTCAGTCCCTCTGTTGACTTCCTTTCTTATTGGCAAGAGTTTTGCTTAAACAAAAAACTAAAACTTCATTGGCCTTTTCGGAAGCTTAAGATGTATCCACACTGGCTCCTCTTGGACTCAATGCTCCATTTGATTCTTGCCCTCCTTTTACCACTTTCAGTCTTCCACCCAGTTCCCTTTAATCATTGATTGTTCCCCCTTCAAACCCATATTTCTTTCATTTGGCCAATCAATGGATAAAAATGTACTGAAAGGAAACATGAGAGTTATGGTTGTCACATAAAGGGATCGAAAAGGGACTTCTAGGAACACTCATATGCCTTCAAAACACAGCCAAGGTACCACTGTCCCCTTTTTGGGTAACCTATCTTCCTCATAGAGCCCCAACAGTCATAAGTAGGTTCAGCCGTAATTCATTCATGGGCTCCACCCTGAAATCAATAATCTAGTTAATTTAAGAAACAGAAACTTAAAAAGCCACCTGTTCAACTAAATGGATCTTCCAAATACAACTTTTCAATATTTTGCTGCCCATTTTCAAACCTGCTGTAAAAAAAATTTACATCTGTAAGAAAACTCTCCATCTGTAAGGGAATCTTCCCTCTCTACACCAAAACCACTGGAAACCTATATAATGGGAAAGGTATTCCCTTAAAAGTTTCCATAACAAACTTTTGTTTAAGGTATTTTTCCTGGCTATTTGTCTTAAATGGGCCTTTACCTATGCCCTTCTTTGTCTTGGCAAATAACGATGTTTACATCTAAGTTCTCTGTCTTTGAGACAGAAATTTTCTATCTTAATTCACCTAGGGCCATCCCGTTAGAAGTGCAAGTTTAAAGTTGCCTAGCTAACAGTTGCATAGGGCAATGAAACAGGTGATCTCAAGATTGGTCTAAATGGGGTGGAGAAGGGCTATTTGAAAGTGGGCAAATGAGAATTTCAATGAAAGCTATAAGATTTGATTCTGTGTCTCTTTATGTTATATGTCTATATCTGTTGTGTATATGTGATACTTCTAAGTGAACCAACATAATCGTTGGTAAACAAAGCTAGTTTTAAAACTGTTGATAAAGGCCAGGCACAGTGGTTCATGCCTGTAATACCAGCACTTTGGGAGACCAAGGCAGGTGGATCACCTGAGGTCAGGAGTTCAAGATCAGCCTGATCAACATGACGAAACTCCGTTTTTACTAAAAATATAAAAATTAGCTGGGCATGGTGGTTGGTGCCTGTAATCCCAGCTACTCAGGAGGTTGAAGCAGGAGAATTGCTTGAATCTGGAAGGCAGGGGTTGCAGTGAGCCAAGATCACGCCATTGCACTCCAGGCTAGGTGACAAGAGTGAAACTACGTCTCAAAATAATAATAATGATAATAACAATAATAATAATTGATAAAATGGAAAGTCTTTAGAACTATACTAAATATAATTCAGACATTTTTGCCTGGGTCTACTGGTTAGATAGGTTTATACTGTCTGTGCTACAATTTTCAAGGTCATGAAACTGCTCCTTCTGTAATATTTTTTATGCTAGTCTAATCTGTCTGAAATCTAAAGCTGTAAATGCTGGCTGCTTGATTCTTCCAAATCCTTGTAAATATCTTTATGTGAACTTCTATCTTTGGTTTTGAGCCTCTGGACTCCGGAGTCTGGAGAGGTGGCCATAGTAAGACCTGGAAACGTGTGTGTCCATGGCACGTGGCCCACCAAGTGCCATGTTCACACTTCTGTCCTCTGTCCTGGGTTGTAAACCTGGCATATGGATCCAGGACCCAGACAGTCCCTGTTCTTCATACCTGTCCTGAATGCCATGTGAGTAACTCAGAACCCATGACAACTGGGGAAGACATTCGCAAGGGCACCTGTGTCATAGTTTCAAAATACTTTTCAGTAAAGTCTTTAAAAGTCTTGTTATGTGAAATTAAATAATAGTCATAAAAGTATCTGTATGTCTGTATCATTTCTAAGCTAAAAGTACTATAACATTAACTATTAAATATAACTCTAAATTTATATGCTTTAACATCTTATTTTTATATGGTATAGGAAAGCTAAATATATTTAGATCTGTTAATTAAAAACTAAGAAAACATATCTTTCTTACAAATTATGAAATGGTTTTCATCTACAAATACTGATATGAAACAGTTCAAAATTACTTCCTAGGTTTTCACTAGAAATTAAGGTAACTAACAGTTAATATTTAAATTAATATAATTAAATCTATTAAATAAATAATTCTATATGTAATGTGTACAAGAAACTAGCAGATACATTCTTCGGTAAGAAAAGTTACAAAAGGTATGATGATGTATGTGTATTTGTCGAGAAAATAATTTTGTCTAGTTTAGAGGTTATTTAAAGGTTGCTTCAAAATGAAGGGAAAAATGATGCAGATAAAACTAAATGGGCATAGAAAGTTGAGGGAAAAGGAGAATTTCAAATTTTGTAAGGTTGAATGGATAAAGTTAAATAAATTTATTCATATGGTTTTTAAATTGAGCCTTCATATCAAAAACACATACTAATGCAAAGCTATAATTTCTTTTTTTTCTTTTGAATACGATTTTCATATAGTAGTAATAAGAAACAGTAAAAGACTTTGGTTTACCTTTTAGGAAAACTTTTAAAAAGGGGGAAGGGAGAGAGAAACAGATTCTGTGTGACTCGTGATGTCTTTACTAGGTCTTTTAATACTTGGAAAGCTTGAGTCTCCTCTCTAACAAACAGTAAAGGGTTTTGCTTTTTGAAATCTTTTAATTATCACTTTGGCTAAATGAATGACTATTATTTCACAACGACCTGTGATCCTATTTTTGATAAAGTGTTTTAAACCTTTGACATGTTTAATAGGCTTCACAGAATCAAATTTTAAGTTGTAAATTAAGTGTTCTGACCACAAATTAGTTCTGGGGTGTTACAGAGGAACCCTAAAGCATCCAAAAGAGAGACAGTAAGGCTTATTTTATTTATTAAATTGTATAGACCACCTTGTCAAATAAGAAATGGTGTTTAATCTTGAGTTATATGTGTATAAATTAATATGTGTCCAACATTTGATGAGATTCCTAAATATCTGATGTGTCAAATTTCTGTATGCCACAGAAAATAACAAAACTCCTTGTTAGTTCCATCTTTAACCATGGTCATTTTAAATCTTGTTGTCATAATAAATTGATTATTCTGATGCTTTTTGTCCATAAAAGCTTTTTGCAAATCCTAAAATAGTATGTCTTCAAGGAGGTTCATGGAAAAGACTACAAGTATTCTTAAATACATGTTTCTGACAGCTTTTTAGATCATACAAATGCACTAGGTAAGAATTTCTGAAACTCTAATACAAAAAAAATAAAAAAATAAAACTAGACTCATAAAATTGCTAACCTAGTATCAAGCAGAACAAGAATTACATTTAGTTGAACTGATGGAGGACTAAACTAATTTTTTATCACTGTTTTTGACTGAAATATTGTTTATGCTGTTTACTTTTTACAGTTCTTTTCCAAAATCAAAAAAATATATATTTTTTCTTTCAAGTTACTCACAGTTTATAACAATTGGGTAGAATAAACTTTTATGAGCACAATTTAAACATTTACCTTTCTCTCTACTGCTCTCTCCAGAATTTGGAAGCTATTTGTGAGTATTCTTATTTTATAGCAATATAGTTATTTGTGTAAGTTGAATAACAATCTGTTTTGTTTTGTAACAATTGAAGACACTGGTTATTTTACGCAGGCTTTGACTAGAAAGACATATTTTAAAATGTGACCAGCCTGCTTTGAAGCACTGGGTTTGACCTTATAACACCAACAGACTTGGAAAAAGACTGGCCCAGCTACCTTGCCTACACAGTTCCCTTACAAAATTCCTGACCTTGTTGTGATAAGTAAATTATGTCACTTTCTGACAGGCCCCCAAGAACCTCAACATATTTTAGGGACCTTGAGAAGACAGCAATTTACTCAATTCAGACTGGTATTACAGACACAGTCTTTGGCTTGACTCTAAACCTCAAGAGATTTTAAAAAGTCTAACATGAAATTTCATATGAAAAAGTTACAGCAAAGTCAACTTATGGCCTATATGACTAATCACTACCCTTGTTGCACTTTACGCAAATAATCAGGCCAAAGTTAATAAGACTAAAACTTATTTTATAAATAAATTGGTCTTACTATAGTATGCCTGTTACTAGTTTCTAGCTCACTGAAGTTTATCTTGTTTGTTTTTCAGATTTTATTATTTCCTGCAATCTGGACTGAATCTTAAACTTTCAGTCTCCTTTAATAGCTGACTGTGATTCTCCAAACTACTGTTTCCAATTTTGCATCCACCATTCTGACTTAAAAATCACTAGAAATAAAAATTGTGCTTTTCTTAAAGTCCTGCAAACTGAAGCTGGACAATCTGTCACAAACGTTGGGAGAAACCACTGTAGCCACTTAATATATAAACAGTCTTCATGACTATTGAAGTAGACTCACAAAGTTCACTGAAACTTTTGTTGTTTTTGTTTTGGTTTGTTTTGTTTTGAGACACAGTCTTACTCTGTCACCCAGGCTGGAGTGTGCAGTGGCACGATTTCAGCTCACTGCAACCTCTGCCTCCCAGGTTCCAGCAATCCTCCTACCTCAGCCAACCGAGTAGCTAGGATTACAGGTGTGCACCACCATGCCCAGCTAATTTTTTTTGTATTATTTGTATTTTTTGTATTTTTAGTACAGATGGTGTTTCGCCATGTTGGCCAGCTGGTCTCGAACACCTGAACTCAAGTGATCCACGGGCTTCGGGCTCCCAAATTACTAGGATTACAGGCATGAGCCACTGAACCTGGCCTTGGAGGATACAAAATTAATGTGCAAAAATCACAAGCATTCTTATACACCAGTAACAGACAAACAGAGAGCCAAACCATGAGTTAACTTCCATTCAGAACTGCTTCAAAGAGAATAAAATACCTAGGAATCCAACTTACAAGGGATGTAAAGGACCTCTTCAAGGAGAACTACAAACCACTACTCGGTGAAATAAAAGAGGACACAAACAAATGGAAGAACGTACCATGCTCATGGATAGGAAGAATCAATATCACAAAAATGGCCATACTGCCCAAGGTAATTTATAGATTCAATGCCATCCCCATTAAGCTACCAAGGACTTTCTTCACAGAATTGGAAAAAACTGCTTTAAAGTTCATATGGAACGAAAAAAGAACCCACATTGCCAAGACAATCCTAAGTCAAAAGAAAAAAGCTGGAGGCACCACGCTACCTGACTTCAAACTATACTACAAGGCTACAGTAACCAAAACAGCATAGTACTGGTACCAAAACAGAGACATAGACCAATGTAACAGAATAGAGTCCTCAGAAATAATACCACACATCTACAGCCATCTGATCTTTGACAAACCTGAGAGAAACAAGAAATGGGGAAAAGATTCCCTATTTAATAAATGGTGCTGGGAAAATTGGCTAGCCATAAGTAGAAAGCTGAAACTGGATCCTTTCCTTACTCCTTATATGAAAATTAATTCAAGATGGATTAGAGACTTAAATGTTAGACCTAATACCATAAAAACCTTAGAAGAAAACCTAGGTAATACCATTCAGGACATAGGCATGGGCAAGGACTTCATGTCTAAAACACCAAAAGCAATGGCAACAAAAGCCAAAACGGACAAATGGGATCTAATTAAACTAAAGAGCTTCTGCACAGCCAAAGAAACTACCATCACAGTGAACAGGCAACCTACAGAATGGGAGAAAATTTTTGCAATCTACTCATCTGACAAAGGGCTAATATCCAGAACCTACAAAGAACTCAAACAAATTTACAAGAAAAAAACAAACCACCCCATCAAAAAGTGGGCAAGGGATATGAACAGACATTTCTCAAAAGAAGACATGCATACAGCCAACAGACACATGAAAAAATGCTCATCATCACTGGCCATCAGAGAAATGCAAATCAAAACCACAATGAGATACCATCTCACACCAGTTAGAATGGCAATGATTAAAAAGTCAGAAAACAACAGGTGCTGGAGAGGATGTAGAGAAATAGGAACACTTTTACACTGTTGGTGGGATTGTAAACTAGTTGAACCATTGTGGAAAACAGTATGGCGATTCCTTAAGGATCTAGAATTGGAAGTACCATACGACCCAGCCATCCCATTACTGGGTATATACCCAAAGGATTATACATCATGCTACTATAAAGACACATGCACACGTATGTTCATTGCAGCACTATTCACAATAGCAAAGACTTGGAATCAACCCAAATGTCCATCAGTGACAGACTGGATTAAGAAAATGTGGCACATATACACCATGGAATAGTATGCAGCCATAAAAAAGGATGAGTTTGTGTCCTTTGTAGGGACATGGATGCAGCTGGAAACCATCATTCTCAGCAAACTATCACAAGAACAGAAAACCAAACACCGCATGTTCTCACTCATAGGTGGGAACTGAACAATGAGATCACTTGGACTTGGGAAGGGGAACATCACACACCGGGGCCTATTATGGGGAGGGGGGAGAGGGGAGGGATTGCGTTGGCAGTTATACCTGATGTAAATGACGAGTTGATGGGTGCTGACGAGTTGATGGGTGCAGCACAGCAACATGGCACAAGTATACATATGTAACAAACCTGCACATTACGCACATGTACCCTAGAACTTAAAGTATAATAATAAAAAAAAATTTTTTAAATACTTTTTAAAGTTGGTTTTCTTAAATCAAGATCCAAAATAAATAAATAAATAAATAAAAGAAACTCTTGATTTGAAATACAATCCAAGACTGTGGATTCCCACTGTGTCCATTTAAACTGAAGATGCTTCAAATTCTAAAAAAACCTAATTTACAGATAAGTCCAGACATTAGCCTTTGTTTTTCCTGTTTCCACAGAAATGCCTGTTATTAACGATATATTTAAGTGCACCATATGTACAGTCCTGGTTTGAGAGTCCATCTGCAATGCAATGTCCGAGAATGAAGAATATCTTTAATTGAACTGACCTATCCTCAGGACTAACAGATTGATATCAAGAGAATATGAGCTAGGTGTTCCAATCTACCTATTTTTTCTTCTTCTTTGCCAATCTATCTCACAATCTCCAACCCAAATTTGCCCATAGCTAACAATCTTTGCATAATATGTGAAACTTTGTGAAGATAAAGTTTCAAATGGGAGACTAAAGGAAACCAAAAAGATTTCACCCTCAAATATATTTCTTTGACCTATTTGGAGATGGCTATTCAGAGGGCCTGCAGACAACAATAGCCCTAAAAAGCTGCCTTTTGCTAAGATTTGCATCAGTTGAGAAAAACCTATACTGGTGAAGTAAATAACCAGGCTTTCTCAGAGGCCCTACTTTTCAGCAGATCTCAGAAATTAAATCAACCACAAGGTATGCTATCCATTCTGTCTCAGAGATATTATCGGTGAAGTTTCATCTGCCTAACGAGACCACCTTTGTCCCATGCCTTCCATTCTCTCCTAGAACCAGTCTTGCCATGCTCCAAGCCCCTACTCCTTCTGTAACCTCAACATGGTATAAAAACATCACCCAACTGGCCCTTTGAGTTTTCATATTCTGTATGACTTCTCTGCACATGTGTGCATGTTAATAAAATGTGTGTGCCTTTTCTCCTTTCAATGTACCTTTTGTCGGTTAATTTTCAGCATACCTTCAGAGGGCAAAGTGGAAACTTTCCCTTGGTTCTTTCAATGTACACCAAAAATATAAATCATGTTTATTTATGGGTAATAGGATTTCAAGTAGTTCTAATTCTCATCTTTACTACATTGAACATGTATATTTTGTAATTTAAAAAATATTACTCCAAAATCAGTAATAAAAAACAAAATAATATTGCATATCATGTCAATGATTTAGATCAGTATTGTTTAATGCAAACTACTGTAGTATACATTCTTTTTGTAGATTTTTACATATATCCAGTGCTTCTGTGGGAGAACATATACCTTTCTAAAAGAATCACATGAATAAATAATGCTTAAATCATTTACTTTTTCAATCGCAATAATGTTTGGGTTTCTTTTATATCTGAATCTCAAAGGATCAAAGGTTGCTAGGGTAGACAGGTAAATACTTTGGTTTGCTTGTCTTAATTTTTTCTATATTTGCTATACTGGCCATCTTAGCTCAGTTGAAAATTGAAAGAAAAAATAAAGTTAGATTTGTCTTCATTAATTTTTTATAGACACTAAAAGAACTCTACTTGTGTTCACAATGCGGAAAGCATTTATTCTTCCAGTCAGCTGTATGTGTTGGTCATTAAGGAATGTGAGAGAGCCAGAGAATATTGTTTTCATTCAATTCTTCCAAACACCAGAATAATGAGACTTCTGGCAAAAACAGTATTCTTATTTGTTCCTATAGTAAGCACAGAAAACAAATGTGGTAAATATCAACAATATGTGGGAAGAATTGCAAGAAAGTATAACATTAGTGAGGTGTGCTAACTATTAGTAATCTTACAGCTGCTGAGAGAATTATTTCACTCAATCGTTTGCATGCCACCTTTTCTGTTTAAAAAATAATAAAATAAAATCTTATTTAATTTACATTGTTCATATTTGCAAAAAAAATATTTACCAATTTTAATTTGTGATTTTCAACAGCAGCCCTTCTCTCCGGACTAAAAAACGACCCCATCACTGTAGCAGCAGTTACAATGACATTTTAATATGATACACAAATGCCTGAGATAAACTTATCCATCATTATGCCAATGAAAATGTGATAAGTCAAAGCAGGTATGACTGCTGTTAACAGTGGCTTCAGCAACCTGTGTTTTACCACCCCATATCATATGATATCATATCATATTCCAATGTTAAAGAAACAGGAACAAATAACTTTGTCTCTCCTGCTTTAAATGTTAAGCATATTATCTTTTTTTTCTTCTCCTTCTTGTTTTTTTTTTTTTTTTTTTTTTTTTTTGAGACAGAGTCTCACTCTGTCGCCTAGCTACTCCGGAGACTGAGGCAGGAGAATTGCTTGAAACCTGGGAAGCAGAAGTTGCAGTGAGCTGAGATTGTGCCACTGCACTCCAGCCTGGGCAACAGAGTCTCAACAAAAACAAAAACAGGAAACAAGATGTCCTATCTCTTAAAGTTGTATCAATTGGATTGAGGAGGGCAAGAGAAGTAGGGAGAAAGGAGCATCAGTGTAGAGATAAAGTGCATCTTAATTTGCCAAATAGCTGGTACCATATTTAAATAGTAGGGTTATTGAAAGACTAAGGAAATAATAGAAACCATGATGAATTCAAAACACACAACTTTCAAATGATCATGTACAAAGATGGAAATAAATACAGTAAGAAAAAAAGCAACAGCAGCAATTTTGTTAAACAATAAAAAGTTGGAAGAAATAAAAACAAGTTTTTCAGTCATTAAAGTAAACATCAATGGATTGGATTTTCTCATTAAGATACAGAAATTACCATATTGCATCAAAAATTAAAAGCTATATATTGCTTGAAAGGAACACCACTAAAAGAAAGTTGCAAATGTTGCAAATAAAAAGAAAGGTATGCTGGGAAAAAAATCAGGTAAGATAACACTAAAAGACAAGGTGGTTTTTAAAAATTAACCTGCTACATGCAAATTAAAAATGTCATCCTCCACTGATAACATGAAGAAGGGGAAGAAATCAGAATTCTAGAAAAATAATAGATAAAACAAACATTGTATATCACCACACAACTAATTCTACACACAGTGTAAATCAACTAATGCCCACTAACAGTAGAATTAATCAAAATTTATCTCGATACTTTTTTCTTAAGAAGTTTCAGTTAATCACTGCTTACATTTTGTAAATACTGGGTCTGGGTAGAAATTAAAATTAAATCCTTAGATCAATGTCACCAGGTGGTATTTTTTTAAATTATTTGCTTTAAAGTATGGGAATTCTAGGTATAAAAAAATTCAACAAAAAACCCCTTGAAGATCAAAAATCTAATATATATTTTACTTGATAAATAAGTTTGCTTATGTTTTAAAACCTATAATTATACATTTTAAATACAATCACTAAGAATTCCTAAAAGACACAGATAATAAATAAGGTAGTTTTAATTATTTTATATAGTAACTACTTAAGAATTTAAAATAACTGTTTTAACAATATTCAACACTATTCTAACAACTGACAGGACAGAAGTGTTCCTAAAGTGTCTCACTGAATACCATTGCTTATTTGTACTCGGGTATATGTCGTTGATAACTCGATTATTTCCTTTCATTACTTATTGCCTTTATAAACATTAATAAAATTATTTCTTCTCTGACTGAAATTTAAAAAGAAAATCAAATATTTTTACCGTTGTCAGTTCTAACTCTAATTCTCCTTTCTCTCACTACTCCCAAATTCTCACAAAGAGAACAATCCGGACCCTTAAAATGAGACATGCTTATAAGATTTTTCCCTCTCTGATGAGAACCAAATATAATAGAATAATGTTCTATCTGAAAGAAAAGAAAACTAAAGCTATTGAATCAGTAGCTAACACATAAATCAAAATATCTGTGTGTTAGTCTGTTCTCACGCTGCTAATAAAGACTGGGTAACTTATAAAGAAAAGAGGTTTAATGGACTCACAGTTCCACCTCCACTGGGGATGCCTCACAATCATGGTAGAAGGCACAGGAGAAGCAAAGGCATGCATTACATGGTGGCAGGCAAGAGAGATTGTGCAGGAGAACTTCCATTTATAAAACCATCAGATCTTGTGAGACTTATTCACTACCATAAGAACAGTTTGGGGGAAACCGCCCCCATGATTCAATTATTTCCACCTGGCCCCACCTTTGACACATGGAGATTATAACAATTCAAGGTGAGATCTGGGCGGGGACACAGCTAAACCATATTAATCTGATTCAGTAATACACTCTTAACACTACAAAGTAAATCAGAAAAGGATGTACAAATGTCATCAAAGCCACATTAGGCAGACCTTGGTCTTTCACTGGTTAATGTTAGTTGAATATTACCCAATGAGTAAACATTAACTGTACCATACATGTGATTCTGCATGTACATAAGCTACCAAGAGTACCTAGAAGTCTTTTGGGGCTCACTGCTTCTTAAAATGCATATATTATTTTCTTTTTTTAAATGCTGTCACTAAATGGAGAAGTCGGAAATTACTACTGTCACACAAACACAACAAAAATGTACACTGCCAGCTTCCTCTGTAATGGATGCCTACTTATGTGGCAATTTAAAACACAGGCAGATCACAGGGATAATTCCCCTGTGTGTGTAGGCTGAGAGGAAAAGTATGGGCTGCCTTGACAGAGACTGCTTTTAAGTCTTTAAACTGTCCTCCTTCCAGTATTTATTCGGTATGCCTTCCATGCAGCTGAAAAACGTTGTTTCAAATCAGTGAGCACGTCTAAAATACTTAAGGAGGAGCAGCTGGGAATCTTTGTGGTAACTAAAACCTAGTAACTTTTCTCAGGGCAGGCATTAGGTGCCACTTGCTGCTTCTTAATATGCTGATTTAGCCTCCAACAGTGACAGGGCAATTGGTGTGAAATGTCAGCTAAGGACTGGAGACTACTATTTAGAAGAGAAATTTGATCATGGCAGCATAGCAACACCAAGTAGTCCTGATTTTCCTCGCCAGATGACTAGCAGACATTTGGCATCATTTAAATTAAAGAAAGGGCAATCCCCAAAAGATAGCTTCATTTGCAAAATTATAAAGCTCCAATAAACAGTTATTTGGGGGAAAAAGAATGACGGTGTATGTATTAAACATCTGTAAATTCAGTTAAGAATGAAAATACGAAGAGAGTTTTCCCAAGCTCTTTGTATTCTACTAGATCAACTCAGCTGACCTCCATGGTTTATTTTCCCTCTCATGTGATGCCTCTCCCCTTTCTCCTTTAATTGAGTAAGAGGTCTTGTCTTTTAACTATATATATATACCCTCCATTTCTCACTAGTTGTAATTAAAAGTTGGTTAATTAAGCATGTCTTATGCTTAGAACTTCAAATGATATACTTCACTTTTCAATGGCCTACAACCTATGCTTTAGGAGCTAACAAAAATCACTTCTTGAAATACCAACAGAGCAGCATAATTTTTTTGAAAGGTTGCTAGTCTCATTGCTAATTAAAAAAGTGAATGTCTGCATGGTATCTAAGCTCAAGTTCAGAAATAAAAACTATTCTAATTAATTTTGATCTTTATACAACCATATATGCCATAATATCTAGACAAGAATTTCCCCAAAACACTCCTAAAATATACTCACTTATGAGTATAAAAGCCCCAGCACAGTATGTGGCTTGTAGATACTCTAAAATTGTTGTTTTTCACATATATAAACCTAAGTAATTACAGTGAGATTAATAAAAACTCGTGGATGTTACAATCTCTGTCTCCATTACCAAATTCACCACACATTTTATGTAAATACTTAATGCAAGTAAGTTTAGAGAATAAAAAGGCTAGATCCCCTCTCCTTTGTTCTCTCCATGCCTTCTCTTTCTTCTCTTTCAATCCTTCTCTCCTTTTACATAAATTGTAACTTAATTAAAATAAGCTACCATTATTGCTTTTCTATACCACATCTGATGTAAAATAAAACACAGTAATACGTAATCTCATTGTGAAACAAAAATGCCAACCTAGAACTACAAGACCTCAGATAATATACTTAAAATTTTTTCATTCTATACTTCTCTGCCTTATCACATCATGTAATAATAATGAGAAGACGAGTAGGAAAAGCAATAGAAAGAGGAAAAGGAAGGGACAGAGGAAGAGAGAGAGGAAGAAGAGAAAGAGGGGAAGTCAGAGAAAAGAGAATTAAATGGAATAATCTGTGTAAAACACTAGGCAGAGTGCCTGACACACGGTAAGTGCAAGGCCGAGTGAGGAGATATGCTGCCAGGAAGCTTGGGAATTAAATGCATCCGGATACAAATACATGGGCAAAACATCTCTATAAAATTGAGACTATCAATACCAAGTACAGAAGTATGTTGTAAGGATTAAATGAGTAAATACAAAAGAGCCCTTAGTACAGTGTCTAGTATAAATCAGAAGCACACAATACATTGTTATTAAGACCTTCTATTTTAAGGTCTCATATAAGATATTTGATATTTTTAGAACATTTTAATATTTAAACTAAAAACATAATTACTCTCTACTGAGAAATTACAAGGATTAATTTCATTTCATGGATACAATTTTTGAATCAAAATATAGTTGTTAACAAAGACATCAAAAATTATACATTATATTCACCTGTTTTTATCTAAACTAAAAAATACCCATGTGAGAGGTAGAAGTTAATGTGTGCAGTCATTTAACGAAAATGAACATTTCTGCAAGAGCCAAACTTGTTACTATCAATGACAAGCAAAAATGGCTATCTGAAAATCCTAATTTTAAGGAAATGTTCTGAGCACATAAATATAACAATTGATAATTAATTTTTTTTGTTGTTGTTTAAGAGATCACATTAGGTTGTTTTGCTAGAAAAAAAATGGCACAGGCAGTAAGATATAGGGGAATAAATTATCTCTAAACCCTCTTGTAGAAAATGAGTCATTATTATTTATTATTAGACCTTTAAGTTGACGGACCTAGAATTTCTCAGAAAAGACAGTGTAAACAATCAAGGGTGACTGGTTCACAATAGACCAACATTTATAGGAGTAGCTGTAATTGGGGAGTAATGAGTCCTGAGACCAAATGAATAAATTAACCAGAGAAGGAGTAGACAGTCTTTTGTAACTAATGTCTCGGCTGTCAAGACACAACTTGGCTTTTGCTCTTAACTGGGCCTTGACAGTGTCCGCTGCCCTAGAATACAAGGACTGCCAACAGCAGGAGCACTCATCCACACTGCGGCCTGTTGGCATGCTGCCTGTGGCTGGATAATACATGCAAGATAGAGCATATGAGCTGGTATCGAGAATCAGTAACTGCAACTCTGAGGCTGCATTTTTTTTTTTTAATAAATCTGGAAGACAGATGTTTGCCCCAACCAGCCTGTTAATTCTGAACTGATTATGTTGCCAACAACAAAGGCACTAATCTGCAGAGAAAAGTATGAGTTTTAGACATTATTATAATAATTAAAAATATATCTATCATTTAAAATTAAGTCCTACTTACAGAACCGTACTTATTATACTGAGTCAAATGTAACTCAGTCACTGTTGCTTAAGTCTATTGGAAATTCTGTTATTTAAAAATAAACAAAAAAGAGAGAAGGAATTAATGGAAGAATTAAAGATTTCTATTTTGTTAAAAGAAAAACAAATAATAAATAATGCCCCATCCATGGTTTTGAGAGAGACAGGGTCTCACTTTGTCACCCAGGCTGGAGTGCTGTAGCACCATCATAGCTTACCACAGTCTTGAACTTCTGGGCTCAAGTGATCTTCCAGTCTTCGTCTCCTGAGTAGCTGAGACTATAGGCACATGCCACCACACTTGGCTAATTTTTTTTTTTTTTTTGAGACAGGGTCTTGCTATATTGCCCAGTCTGGTCTTAAATTCTTGGCCTCAAGCAATCCTCCTGCCTCAGCCTCCCAAAATGTTGAGATTACAGGAGTGAGCCACCACCTGACTCCCATATGCTGTTAGACACAACAATTTCACTTACATGACTTAAGTATAATAAAGCAATCAAAAGTTTTCTCGTATATGTGTAAAGATGTGCTATAAACAGTATTCATATCATCCATATAAAAAATAAACTATCAGAAGGAGACAGCTAAATAAATAATACATTCACAAAATGGAATACTATAAAATTAGTAAACAGATTTTATATAAGTTAATAGGCATTCACATAAAAATCTGAATGAAATACTGGTAAGTCACATACACACACACACACACACACACACACACACACACAATTATTCTAAAGGGTAGTCACCAAACTTTAAAAGGTAGTTTTTCTCTGGATAGTGAACACTTAAGAGAATTTTTCTTCTCACCTCATACATTTTTTAATTTGTTTAAATTATTTACAAAAATATATACTTGTATATTTACAAACATAAGATATATCAAAATCATCTAACACATTTAGTATAATCTAACATAGAGCCTACAGAAAATAAATCAGCTTTCACTGTAATGGATCATATGCAAATGAAAAAGTATGAATTTGTAGTTATACACTGCTTTATCATAGTGATCCCCTATAAAAGCACAACCTTCAACTCTGGCCTCAATGCTTTGAGAAAATTAGAGAATAAATATTCGATAATTTCCAGAACACAGTACAAATGAAAAAGGAATAAAAATTTGTCTACATAGGAATGTTAAAAAAATCAAGGCTTATTAAGTTACAGAGTTAAAAGCATATTGTTGAAAAGCACAGACGTAAGTCAGACATACCTGAGTATAAAACCTCCTCCACCTGACACTTGAGAGTGGGATGGGTGCTGGGTGTGGTGACTCATGCCTGTAATCCCAGCACTTCGGGAGGCCAAGGCAGGCAGATCAGTTGAGGTCAGGAGTTCAAGACCAGCCTGGCCAACATGGTGAAACCTCGTCTCTACTGAAAAATACAAAAATTAGCCTGGCGTGGTGGTGCACGCTTGTAACCCCAGCTACCTGGGAGGCTAAGCAGGGAAAATAGCTTGAATCTGGGAGGTGGAGGTTGCAGTGGGCCGAGATGGCACCATTTTACTCCAGCCTGGGCGACAGAGCAAGATTCTGTCTTGAAAAAGAATAAAATAATAAAATAAAATAAAATAGTCTTAACCCCCCCCCAAAAAAAAGTGAGATGGCTTTCACCTCAAAGTGTAACGGATTACAGACTGTAAGAAGACTGAAGAAGACTGTATCTTATCTTCAAACACAATAACATATCTTCCTCATAAGGTTATTCCGAAGATGAAATTTGATACTGTGTGTAAAGCACTTCCCACAATGTCTGGCAATAATGATGGCTCAGCAACTGAAAGCCATCATTACGTGCCAAGAACACTAAGCTGTGACGAACTGATGATAGCTCCTACCATCCCCAACACCCCCCATGCACATACATACAAAAATGAGATATTCTTCTAAAAAGAATGTCAATCAAAGTTTAGTGTACACAGGAGAGAGAAAAAAAAAAGCTTTAAATTACACAAGGACACAGAGGTTAGGAATCACTTCTTAAAAACCAAGCTAAGCAACAATAATGGGGTTTTACAATTGTGGAAGCTTAATCACTAAAAATATTTGAGAAAAGAACAGCCAACTCCCTCGCCTTGGTGGCTTAGACATTCAACTGTGCGAGATGAAAAGACCAAAAAACTGAAATTCCAAAATTCCATCAAGATGTAGGATTTGGGGCCAGGCATGGTGGCTCACGCCTATAAGTCCAGTACTTTGGCAGGCTGAGGAGGGAGTGGGAGGATCCCCTGAAGTCAAGAGTTTGAGACCAGCCTGGTCTCAAAAAAAAAAAAAAATTGTTTTTAATTAGCCAGACATGGTAGCATGTGTCTGTAGTCCTAGCTACTCGAGAGGCCAAGGCAGGAAGACTGCTTGAACCCAGAAGGTCAAGGTTGCAGTGAACTATAATAGCGCTGCTGCACTCCAGCCTAGGTAACAGAGTGAGACCCTGTCTCAAAAAAATAATAAAAATAAATTTTAAAAAGATTTATGATCCATGATACTTTAATTAAAGTAGCACAGCATTCCATCATTCTAATGGTAAATTGTGTCAGGAGATTTTTAAAAAATCGTAGAAAACTAATTTTGCAAATGTAGTTTTTGACTTTAGAAGCTTTAAACAATTATGGGCCAGGTGCAGTGGCTCACGCCTGTAATACCAGCACTTTGGGAGGCCAAGGCGGGTGGATCACAAGGTCAGGAGATCGAGACCACCCTGGCTAACACAGTGAAACCCTGTCTGCACTAAAAAAATACAGAAAAATTAGCCAGGCCTGGTGGCGGGCGCCTGTAGTCCCAGCTATGTAGGAGACTGAGGCAGGAGAATGGCGTGAACCCAGGAGGTGGAACTTGCAGTGACCGGAGATCACACCACTGCACTCCAGCCTAGGCGACAGAGCGAGACTCCATCTCAAAAAAAAAAAAAAAGAAGAAGAAGAAGAAGAAGAAGCTTTAAACAATTATGAAGAACAGATCCAAAGAACACCTGTGTATATATAAAAGCCAGAATGGGTTTGGGCATCTCACAATGGGCTTCTAACTTCATATTATTCAGTACAAGTTAGCAAGTGAATTTACAGAGGAAGATTTAGAGTTTATTTTATTCTGTGGGGAGATAATAAGGGGTTAACAAGGAAAAGGGAAAAGTAAACATCAACAGATTAAAAAATAAAGTTAACATTTAGGAATCAGACCACTTATAGTTCAACTCTATAAATGACTAAATGTTGTTTAATGTTAGCAAACATTACTTGATCAGATTGTCTTTGAATTTATGGGATACCATGAAGTGAAGTTCTCTTTAAAGATTCCACTATGTGAATCGAAGAGGTTGGCCTTGAATCAGCACCGTTTCTCTATATTTATTTTTACCCAAAACACTATTAACTAGCACATTCAGATCAGAGCATTTCTGTTGAGGCGAACTTGCTATTTTGTGGGGGAAAAAAAGAGGTGAAATGACATACAGATTTTTTTTTCTTTTTTTCTTTTTTTGCCTCACTTTGGGATTATCTTGCAACAATCATCAAGGATTTCATAGACTCTGAAGTCCCCAAGTAAAGTCTGACGACTATCATCATAGAAAGAACGCGGTACAAGCAGCTGAGAATCCCAAGTTCTGGTTCCAGCTCTACCACTAACGACCTATGTGCAGGACCAGCCAGCTTCAGTGGGTGTGAGACCTGTGCAGTCAGATGAGGCTGACTGACTTGGTGAGGACTCCACACTCAGAAGGACCCCATGTTTGGTTTCATTCTCTGATGCTGCCCTTTTGAAATGCTAATAATTTACTAAGAAGAGCCTCACATTTACATTTTGTACTAGGCTCTACAAATTGTGTAGTTTTTGCCTGAGCGAGTTTTGCAAGTCACTTGAGCTAATTCTCATTTTGCTCAAAGTAATCACAAACCCAACATTCCCTTTCCCCCATGCTGTATTACCAGAACATAAATTATACATTAGATACTGCTTTCTGATCCTAAAGCCAACTCTAAGAATCTCATTTCCAAGAGATTTCGTTTAGAAGACAGAGCCTATCACTGTTGCCCCAAACCTTTCCATGTCTGAACCTTCCATTAAATAATTAGGTGCCCTATACCATTAATTGTGCTTTCTATCTTAAAGGTATATTTGACTACTTCCTTTTTTTCAAAAGTGCCTTTGTTAAAATACCCATTTAGTGCTGACACTACTCCATGGAATGTGGGAGGAAAACGCATTCTCTAGCAATGACAGATTTACAACAGAAAGTGTGGTTGGCTGGGCGCAGTGGCTCACGCCTGTAATCCCAGCACTTTGGGAGGTTGAGATGGGTAGATTATATGAGGTCAGGAGTTTGAGAGCAGCCTGGCTAACATGGTGAAAACCCATCTCTACTAAAAATACAAAAGTTAGCTGGGTGTGGTGGTTGGTGCCTGTAATCCCAGCTACTCGGGAGGCTGAGGCAGGAGAATCCTTTGAACCTGGGAGGTGGAGGTCGCCATCATACTCCAGCCTGGGCGACAAGAGTAAAATTCCTTCAAAAGGAGAGAAAGAGAGAGAGAGCGAGTGAGAGAGAGAAAAGAAGTTGGAAGGAAGGAAGGAAGGAAGGAAGGAAGGAAGGAAGGAAGGAAGGAAGGAAGGAAGGAAGGAAGGAAGGAAGGAAGGAAGGAAGTTGTTTTAAAACACTTCACTGCTAATCTTTAGATAATACATTAATCAGAACAAAATGTTATAAAACTTAAAATGCTGAGTGTGGTAGAGAGTACCAGCACAGTTACAGGTAAATGGATCTGTCTCCTTGGTGTAATTGAAAAGGTCGTAAACACAGCACTTAGTGTTTCACCATCTCTTCTGTTTGGCCCCAAATTCCTACCATTATAATTACTTTAGACTTAAAAATCTATAAAGATGCCACTCCAGTGTGTAACTTTCCATTTACCACATTAACAAATGGTGTCAAGCAGGACAGGCATCTCCCACTTAAGCAGTAATCTGCTTCAGAAAAATCTGATGTTCTGAGTGCAAATTCTGATAGCCTATTATTTATTAAGTGAAAAAAATAGAGCATTTTTATATCAACCCAAACCCCTCACAACCAGCTTTCAACCACCTAAAGAAAACAGTAAAACAGACACTTGCCAAATGCCAAGGTGCGTGGACAAATGTTATAAACTATATATTAGGGTGTAAAGGGCTACAGGCATCATTTCCTCCTCACACAATGAACAGGATGTTAACACACAGTGTCTATAGGCCCTACTTGACCATTCACTGTTGGCAGAAAACATGCACATCTAACTGGGCACCTGGACTACATTTCAAGGCATCTCCACATGATTCTGATGTTCTACTATCTGTAACGTAAATCACATGTTATTTTGTTAAAGACATGAGACTGGAAGATGTCAATGTAAGTAGGTGCCTTATAAGCATCAGCAAAAAGCAAAACGAGAAACAAAAACGTCTTAGTGAGAGCTCAGTCTAGTCTGTGCAGATTGGATTTCAAAAATCAAGAGGCATTCCACTGGGCAATCATTCACTGGAAAGATATTCTGCAGGTTATGTCTGAATTTTATTCGGTAGCTAAACTAGCTAAACTGCACTCTAGGTAGGTGTTACAAGCTGTAGGGCAAGCAAAATAAATGACGTTGCTGACTTTAAAGCACTTAAATATAACGGTACTATGAGACCCCAGTAGAGCATTAATACGGCTTTCTTAGTTACAATAGCTCCACGTCAACTGGACAAGACTGCTTTGATTTAACTGGACAAATGACAGACAAATAAATTTTGGCTAAGATTATTGAGGTGCCATGGAGCTGAAAAACATGATGCAGCCACCTAAAAGTTAGATAACATAAACACAAGAATTCCAGCCCAAATCTCTCACTCTATGTAAGATGTGGTGAAGTCATTTAACCTTTCTTAGTTTCAGCTATGCACGGTAAAGATTAGGTAAGTTAATGTTGTAAGCTTTTAAACAAATAACAGGACACACAAGGGAACACCAAGTATTTTTGTAGATACAGCAGGTCTTCAAATAACGTTGTTTTGTTCGGTATCGTTTTGTTGTAACACTGATGAGAAAAAACGAAAACCAATTCCTGGCCAGAGCACTGTCTGTGTGGAGTCTGCATGTTCTCCCCATATCTGCACAGGTTTCCTCTGGGTACTCCAGCTTCCTCCAGCATCCCAAAGATATGTACATTAGGTAAACTGGCATGTCTCAATTGCCCCATGACAAGTAGCTATGGGTGTAGGAATGAGGGCACTTGGTGATGTGATGATGTCCTGTCCAGGGTAGGTTCCCATCTTGTACCCTGAGCTTCTGGGAGAGGTTCTGGCCACCCAACACTCTGAACTAGGATAATTACGTAAATAATTATCTTACTTGTTCATATTAATCTTTCTTAAATGTATGTATAGCTCACATTTATTTCAGTGTTTAATAACAGAAGTTTTTGGTGTTTATGAAAAGTTTAGTGATATTTTTGTGACCAGGAATATGCCATGGACACTTCACATTTGCTTATATCAGTCAGTGGGAAAATTGGGTTTGTTATATAGTATGTCATTTAAAGTCACAGTTTCCAAAAACCCATCAATGATGTTAAGTGAGAACTTATTGTATACACAACTGGGTTTGAATTCTTTGCTAGCTATGTAAGCTTGGGCAATGTATTCAACTTCTCCAGGCTTTCATTCTCCCATGTGTACAGTGAAAACAACTATATGTACTTCGCAGAACAGAAATAGTGTTAGAAATATATGGAAAGTGCCTAGCAAACTATCTGGACCATTGCAGACAGTCAATAAATGCTAATGATTAATTTGCCCCTTTTCTAGTAAAACTCCAAAAACTTTCACTCTTCTCCATCTAAGTAACCAGCTCATTCACTCATGCTTCTACATTCTTTTTACCCAAAACACTTAATTTCTTAAATTTCTGTCCTTTACCACAACTTCTTATTTCTCCACTGTTCCTTATAAATGTACACTTTATCCACATAAAAATGTCTACTCCCTTGAACTCTTATTTCTTGACCATTATCAGATCCTATCTAACATGGTTCCTGGTTTCAAATACTTCAACTACTGTTGACTATTCTCAAATATCCTTGATGTTTACAAAGTTTACTTTGCTAATCCTCAATCCTAGATGGATTCAACAGTCTTCTCATTCTATTAAGTTGGTGCAAAAGTAATTGCAGTTTTCTACTCTTCATATTATGCCAATCTGTGTTAGAGAAAGCTGATTTGATTATGAATATAACTGTTACATTGAAAGGTGGGGCTCCATATAAAAAATGCCCACAGAAAACAATGTTTCCTTTCCTCTCCTCTGCTTCTTTAAAATGATTTTTCTCTAGACCATCTTCCATAAAACTCATATTAAATCCTGAAAAAGTCTTGACATAGACATCAACTGGTGGGATATACATTGTAATTGAGAGTTCACCCAATTTTGTTCAGAGAAGCAATGGCCTAGCTAAAACTACATTTCTTATCCCCCTTGCAGCCAAAGGTTGCCCAGTGAGATAGACACAGAAGTAACAGAGTGGGATTTCTGGAAATCTCTTGAGTTACCTACCCATGTATATCTTATTACAGGAGGAAAAATAAATCCACACTCTGTTTAAATCATCTTTTGTTGGGTTGTCTATTAATCATACTTGAACACAACATTTGCCTTTCAGGTTCCCTAATTTTTCCATTCACCATTGTATATAAAAGTGTTATTGCTAAAAGTAGTCTCAGTTAATCAATTAAAATATTTAGTCTGGAATAAAAATCAAATATCTAAGCTTAATGTAAAATTCATTTAAAATCCCATTACTATGTTAGTACTGCTTCAGACCGAGAAACTTCAGATGGGGAATGTGGTAGATGGCTATGTCCACGCTCCAAGTTTTTCCTCCTGATTTCATCTTGACACTACTTAGCAGCTCAAGCACAGTGATTTCAGCAATGGCACTATGAGAAAGTTCACAATAGATGGCGTTTTCTTGACTATAATTATATGTTGTTACTCTCTGCAGCTGATGGATGTTCAACACTGACTTGTTTCTTTATTAAGATACTTTCCCAGTTGTTTGGAGGTACCCAGGACATTCAATTGCAACGTAATACTTCTGAGGGTCATTTAAACCCCAGCCCCTCAGCTCCCATTTGACAGTATATTTCTACCCTCTTTCTGCTAAACTAGTTTTGTTCCTGGCAGGAAGCCCTGTTGGGTCCTGTCCGAGACCAGCTCCATCTCACACTGCCTTGTTTTCTATGTAAGTTTATGGCCCTTGATACCGTGTCTCATTGCCCTGTCACCGGGTAAACATGTCGAGCCTCAGCACTTCCCTTTTAGCATCCACAGGCATGTATCAAATCCAAATAAATAAAAGTAATCTCAATTTTGCAAAACAATTAGTGGATTACCTAATCCCTTCACCACTCAGACTCAAAGGGAAATGTATTAGCTCTCTAAGTAATCTTCTCAAAGACATTTACACTACGATTACAGAGAAGGGTAAGCATACTTTTCTCCTTGGAGAAAGCAAATGGCACAACATTTTATACCTCTTTCAAAGGAATTTTTCTCCTGTTCTCTTTAACCTGGATAATTTATATCCTCCAGATAGATTCTGGATTAATGATCAAAATATGCACATCTACATAAACACAGAGTTTTCAGAAAGCTCTTTGAAATTCATATGTAGCTTGGAACCTCATTTTTAGAATATGAGGGTATTTTATATCTTCTGATTCTTCTCAGTGTTAGGAAGGCCCTAGATTTTATTCCTCAGTCATTTTACTTACCCATAATAGACTTCTTTCACCTTTTCTTACTTTGCTCTCCCAAATCTTCAACAAGTCCCCAAGACTCCCATAGCCCCTTCTATCTTTACATATAATATCCCCTTCTACTTGGCCAAGAGAAAAGTGGTCATCTATTGTGACTTTTAAATTTTCTCTACCTGCAAAACTGTCTTTATTTACATCTAATAATATTCCTTCTGTCCCAGTGAAAGGTTCCAAAATCTTTTCAAAGAAAATTGCATGACCTCGATCTCTCTCTGTCTGCTTTTTCTGGAATCATCCTTCAACATTCAGACTATATTTTTCTTATTTTCAAATTTCATAATTTCTGCTTTTCTAGCTATAAGCATGCTTATATGTCCTCCAGTGTCAAAAATAAACAAGAAAGAAAAACATGCTTTAGTAGTACTCCACATTTTCCTTCACTGTCCTACCAAACTTCATGAAAATCCAGACAAATTTCTTGCCAATGTTTCACTTTCCAATCACTCCTTAACACTACCATCTTTATTCTGTTCCAATGCATTCTATTGAATCTATTCTCACAAAAGTAAACCAATGACCCCTAATAGCCAAACACAATGAATTTTGTATTCTTCTTTGAGTCTCTAAAGAATTTCAGAATTCCTTCCTGGATCCTCTTTCTCACTTCTTTGGATCTAATTTTTCTTGAGTTTCTTTCCACATTTTTTAGTTAAAATTCCTAGAGATAAAGATCAGAAACCTGCATTTTTATAAAATGTTATTGGCACTGCTGACAAATAGAAATGATATAGAATGACTGGCCTAAGAGTTAAATAAAAATTAAAAAAAAAAAACTATTTGGTTAAATAACAATAATCTAGTACTTCCAGGAAAACAAAAACAAAACCTACTTTAAAAATCACTTGAGAACATTTGTCATGTTCCTCTTCTTGTTATCTAATCATAAGCTCAGTATCAAGGTTGAATTAAGAGTTGGAGTATATTACAGTATTTAAAGCTCCAAAATAGATTGGAGCAGCTTTAATTAAAGTTACCAGGACAACCAGAGGGAGACAGAATATGCCATAATTGGAAAGTGTCACCAGAAAAATTTGTTTATTGTAACCTTGATCCTATTTCCTTTGAGCAAAATGCCTAGAGACCTTCATTTACTGAGCAGATCCCCTTGGCTGGGCTGGTGGTGAACAATGAGACCACTGATTTCATTTACCTCCATCTCTCAGAAGGCCGCACTGGAGGTTGGATTGCTTTGTTGAAAAGCTTTCTCCTGTGAATTGTTCATTAACACTTGCAGATATTTCAGCCTAGTTCAAGCTGAAATGTATGTTCATAATAATGTTAAATGACTGTATCTTTTTTTGCTTCAAAACACTGTTTGATTTGAGATTGCTTAAGAATAATCCAATGATAATAGTCAGATAATCACTGCAGGGAGCCAGTTCCTGAGACACAGACATAGCAAATGTCAGAAAAACAAGTCATTTAGCAAACACATCTTGGAAATAAAAAATGGTTCAAATTATGAATGTGGGTTTAGAGGGGAAAAAAACTGGATTTTAGACAGAAGTCAAAGTTGAATTCTACCACCACCTCATGCTATCTACACAGTCTCGGATAAGAACATTGGTATTCTAACTTTCCTCATTTATAAAATAAGAATGCATAAATGTTTAATGTGTCGACTTCACAGAGTTTCTGTAAGGGCCTAATATATATGAGTCATCAGAATCATAACATGATTTTATATAGTAACAAGCCCCCCCTACCAAAAAAAAAAGCAAAATTGCTATCAAAGAGACAGCAACGAAAATGTTTTGATATCATTTTATCTTTCAGCTCTTTCTAAGGCTGGTAGATGCAGCTGATCAAAAGACAAAAGCACAAATGAGTGTAACGTAAAGTTGAAATAAGTAGTTTAGAGTCAAACATATAAACAAAAACAAGATAGCACATAAGGCAATAAGTTAAATTGACTTTTTAATCAAAAATATTATAAAAGATAGGATTAACAATTTAATCTTCAAATACATAAAATCCGTGTTCATGTATGCACAATAACAATTATTGCAGATACTAAAAAGCAATAATTTCACCCAAAAACCCTCCAGTTTTAATTTCCTTTTTTCAAAAACCTGAATTATCAAAGACTGTTAAGTAATTTCTTTAGAAGGCATATAAAAAAACAACCAGTTACATTTATTTTTCTCTCACAGTGTTTACATTTATATTTTCAGAGGTATCTTATGTTTATCAAAGAATAATAAAGGTTTTTAAATTTTTCAAACTCAAATTAAAATGAAAATTGTTTGAATACCATATATTCTCTTTCACTAAATCATTCTTTTGAAAATGGTTAATTGATACAGGATTCACTGAAAAATTAAAAGCCTTCCAGAATATTCCAACACCTAGATCATCCAATTATTCAGCATGGATGAATAGAAGTTTACAAAATACTGCTTAGCCATCATTTCTTCCTTGTTATGATTACACACTTCTTTAGGTCAAAGGATGTATTTGTGTAATAACTAGGAATGCAGATCTTGAAGTCAGACACACCTGAATTTGAATTTTACATTCAAATTCACATTCAAATTTCACATTCTTGCTGCTAAAAGTATAGTCTTCGTACCAGGAGCATAAGCATTACCTTATGCTTGGTGGCTTATTAGAAATGTACTGTCTCTGTCCAGATCTACTGAATAAAAATCTGCATTTTAACAAGAGCCATGGGTGATCTGCATGCATATTAAAGTTTGACAAGCACTGGCAAACATTACTTATTAGATATATTTCCTTGGGCAAGTTTCAGGAACTCTCAAAGTCCCAGTTTCTTCATTGAAAAATGAGACTAATACTGGTGTCTCTACCATAGCATTATTATGGGAAATAATTCGATGATGCTACTTAGTAACCACTCAATAAAGTCTAACTGGTATTAAATTTTATCATCTACCTTAGACTTGTATATTCATGATGTTTTCCACTATATTTACCTATAAAATTATATTAGTGTCCCACCCAGAAGAAATAAAGCTCCTTTAATCCAGATGTCTCCCTGAGTATAAGCCTACAACAAAAATACAAGCAAATTAACAATGCCATCTTGCATTCATTTACAATACAATGTAGCATATGTTTTTCTATTAGCCTCAAAATATTTCTCTTTGAAATCATGTTTTCTATTTTTGTAGAATCAAAGAAGTTAAGCAAAGAATTTAGTTTGAAAACAAACATGAATCTGTCTCCCTGAAATAAAATGGAACTATTCTACACTTAATTAGCCATTGTGTCTTCAGTATTCTGTCACCAGGTGCCTAAGATATTCTACTGATCCCTCACAAGACTCAAATAATGCACCAGGTGTCTTGAGCTTCCATTCCAAATGAGATATAAGAAAGTCTCCATAGGATTATACTTTAATCCAATTAAGGCAAGACATACACTATTTCATTCCACAACCTTTTTTAAGGGACTATGATGTCCAAATCACCTGCTTCCTACATCCAGAGGAAAAATGTAGATTGATAAAATCAATATAAATCTAATCATTTTCCACTGTCACCTGAATATTAATCACTTCAGTGGATAGCACCTTATTTTTATCAGATAAGTTTTTATTAAAAACATTTACATAAATAAATGCTTAAAAGTTGTATTCTCATCTCCAAAATTGAAGATAATAATGCTTTGAATTTTCCAGTAAAGAAAGTTTATCTTCCTATGGATTACTCAATTATTATTATTTTTATTTATTCATTTATTTATTTTTATTTTTTTGAGACAGAGTCTTGCTCTTTCGTGCAGTTTGGAGTGCAGTGGCATGGTCTCAGCTCACTGCAAACTCTGCCTCCTGAGTTTAAGCAATTTTCCCTGCCTCAGCCTCTGGAGTAGCTGGGATTACAGGCACCTGCCACCACACCCAGCTAATTTTTGTATTTTTAGTAGAGATGGGGTTTCACCATGTTGGCCAGGCTGATCTCGAACTCCTGACCTCAGGTGATCCTCCCAACTCGGCTTCCCAAAGTGCTGAGATTACTGGAGTAAGCCACTGCATCAGGCCTCAGTTATTATTTTTAATTAAATGTTTCAACTTCTAGCAACATGGCATAACAAAATTTCCAAGGAACATACCTGCTACACTACAACAATATCTTGGATACTTGAAGAAGCATAATATAAAGATTTAGAAGTATCTAAGAAAGCATAGAAAATTTATGAGGGTCAAGATATTTATAAAACATAGTAAACAAAAAAACTGAACTCTGAGTATTAAGTAAATAGGAAATTCAGAGTTGTATTGAGACAAATATCCATAAATATACTGAAATCTATACAATAAGAGGAACCAGGCTGGGCGCAGTAGCTCATGCCTGTAATCCCAGCTCTTTGAGAGGCCAAGGCAATAGGATCACTTGAGCCCAGGAGTTAAAGGCTTGCCTGGACAACATAGGGAGACCTCATCTCTACAAAAAATTTAAAAACTAGCCAGGTATGGTGGTACATGCCTGTAGTCCCAGCTGCTTGGAGGGCTGAGATGGGAAGGTTGCTTGAGCCCAGCAGGTTGAGGCTGCAGTGAGCAGTGATTGTACACTGCACTCCAGGCTAGGCAATGAAGTGAGACGCTGTCTCAAAAACAAACAAACAAAGAAAAAGAGGAGCTAAACTGAAGCTCCAGCATTATATCTAACAAAAGATGTATAAGAAGTTTATGAAAAAAAAATTGTTAAAGTTTATCAAATGGTGTAAAATACTGCTAAATGAGAGATACTATGTATAAATAGAAAGATAAAATATAATAAAAATATCAATTCTTCTCAATTTGATCTGAGTCAATATAATACAAATCAAAATCCCAGCAGACATGTTCCTGGATAATTATATGCTGAATCTAAAATTTAGATAAACAGTAAGAGTTTAAGAATACTCAAGATTATTCTGAAGAAGAATATAGTGAGGGACTTAGCCTATGTATTTAGTCTGTTCTCACACGGCTAATAAAGACATACCCCAGACTGGATAATTTATAAAGGAAAGAGGTGTAATTGACTCACAGTTCCACATGGCTGGTGATGCCTCACAATCATGGCGGAAGGCAAAGGAGGAGCAAAGTCACATTTTACATGGCAACAGGCAAGAGAACATGTGTAAGGGAATTCCCCTTTATAAAACCATCAGATCCTATGAGACTTACTATCATGGGAGCCACACGGGAAAGACCCACCCCCATGATTCAATTACCTCCCACCACATCCCTTCCACAACACGTAGGAATTATAGGAGCTACTATTCAAGATGAGATTTGGGTGGGGCACAGCCAAATCACATCAGCCTACTAGATATTGAGCTGGACAAGGGAAGGCAAACTATTTTATAAATGCCCTGGAAAAATTCCTTGGAAAAAATAATTTGAAATGCAGACTGAAATTATATACTCATATAACTTGCAAGTGGACTAAACACATAAATGCAAAAGACAAAGCTTAGAATCAGGTAAAATGAAATATATTAAATTATGTGTATAACCTCAGGGTAGGCAAGGATTTCTTAAAGAAAACACTCTACAATACTAATAATTAAAAGAAATGTTGACTTTGCAATAAAATTAAGAATTTATCTCATAAAAAATCACAATAAAGGCAATGGACAAGGCATACACTTGAAAAAGATGTTTGGGTCATATATAACTAAAATGAATTAGCATCAGGAATACATAACCTACAAATCAATATTTTAAATTACAAAAAAATTTCACTGAAGAGGAAACAATAAAGGCAAATGAATATACAGCAAAATGTCTCCTTCATTAGTGACAAGCAGAGGTACTATTTACACTCATTTGATTGCCTATAATTAAGAAGTGTAACACTTTCACATGTCGGCCAGCATATGTATCAATGCGGGCTGATATACAACTAGTGAAGATCTGAACTGATACAATTATTTTGGAAAACAATTGTCATATTTTATAAAGCTGACTCTGCGAATACACTACAATCTAGCAATTCTACTCTCCTGTATTGACCCTACAGATATTCTTGCACATAAGTACTATGAGACTTGTTCAAGAAAATTCAGCAGCACTATTCATAATAGCATTCATCTAGAATAATCCAAATAATTTACCTACAGAGACTAAATGAAGGAATTGAGATACATCCTCATAAAATAATATTTAACTGAAAGAATGAATTAAATCTAAGTGCAAACATACATATAAATCATACAAACATAATATTGATGGAGAAAACCAAGTAGCTGAAGACTACATACAGTGTGACATGAATTTGATAATGCTAAAAAGTAAGCAAACTAAAGAATAACTTGTTCAGCAAAGCATTTTTGTGGGGAAAAACTATTTTTAAAAAGAAAAAAATGGTAACTTGAATATCTAGCATTTTGGCCACCTCTAGCAGAGAGGAAGGGTGATGGAATAAGAGACTATACAACTAAAGAGGATGAAAATATTCTGGGTTTTATGTTGTGTAAACATGTTCAATTATTATTATCTATCATGATGTACATATGGATTTAAACATGTTCAATTATTATCTATCATGATGTACATATGGATTTAGACATGTTCAATTTATTATTATGTATCATGATGTACATATGGATACATATAATCAATTAAACATATATTATTAAAATATAATAGTAATATAAACTAAAATTAGAAATATTTAGGGTTTGCAATTAAACCATAATATCTCATCTTTTATGAACATATCAGATGAACACAGTTACTAAGAAGAAGAACGCATATCAAAGAAAACCCCTCAATAGGGCATGAAAATTAAATAATAGATAAGTAAGGAAAATAATAAAATTAGCAGATCCGATTTAAACTCACCACCAGGGCTTTAGATCTGTTGCTTAGAAGTTTCTCAATATCCCTGGCTGCAATTTCTACCAGCTGGCGTGCATTATTTGGTTCCACAGTATACAAATCTTGATATTTCTCATAAATCTATGTGAAAGAAAAAAAAAACAATAAGAACAATAGTTACTTATTTGGCTTACAAGTTCCCATTAGAATGTATTTAAAACTATAAACAACTGATTAGACACACCACCCTGTTCTTTCTTTATATTGATCGTTTTGGAGTTTGAGTGTGTCAGGAAAAAATATGTAAATATAAATTTGCTCTAAGACCACCAGCTTGCCAAAACAGAGGTTATGTTAACAGGTTGTAAAACGTCTTGTACCACAATGGTTTGTACATGCAATTTTGAAGCTTGATGCTGCACTGTCCAATCTCGAAACTGGGTATTATCTGTCATCAGCATCGTAAGAGAAAGGGTACCATCCTAGACAACAGAAGGCAAAGTGAGCATGGGAGGTCAAACCTGGAGGAGTGTGGAAAACAAAGGTAGGAGGAAGGGTTATGTGCTACAGAATGGAGAGAGAGAGAGAATACATATAAAGCCCCTGCCCATGTTCATCTAGATAACAAGAGGAGCTTTAGGGACAGTTCACAGATAGAGGAGATGAAGGTCATTAAGGTTTTGGTTAGAACTGTAATGGTGTATTTATTTGTTATTATCAAAGTAAATGCCGCTGTTAGTTTTTAATCACTGAATTAAAGCACACTGAAATTAAGCTAGGTGCCAAAAGAAAAATTTGACTACCTTTCTGGCTCACCTTAGTGTCTATGGAAGGATTTCCCCAGAGTGGCATAAGCTGCACCTGTCTTACACAGCCTGTACACTCTCAGCAGGAGAGGAAGAATTAAAGAAAGGGTGGTTGGAGGGGAAGCAGTCACAGTGTTTGTGGCTGGAGGGCTGAGATGAGAAGGAAATCCCTCATGCATCCAACAGATGGGGTGCACATGCATGACTAAACCATCTTTGAAAGCCAGGACCTGGCAGGTTTTTACTGTCTTATGAGAAGTGAATCCAGGCACATACAGGAACCAGTTCAACCCTGCTTTTTTCTGGCACAACTCCAACATTCTGCTTTACTACCAACAGGTTCTACAGTATGATCCCAGCTGCACACTGGTAACACTGGTGCATACTGGCTTCAGATGAACACAGATACATACTGACATTTATTGACTACAGAGCATATTAGTTTTACATGGACTTACAATTTTTTATTTGAAATTAAAATTTAATTGAAATTAAAATTAATATTTTGTAAAGATTTAAATCCATTTTTACTCCTAAAAGTGACTCACTCACACTATGAGGTTTTTCCATACTCATGTGAACTTTGAACTTGTAGGTTTTCACTCAAAGTACTCAAGGCACGTTAATTTAGTGACAAAATCTCCATATTTGGATTCATCCAGGAGTCCTGCATTTTACTAGATTGCTTATGCTTTCTGCTAAGGGGCAGATTATTGAACTCTGTTTTTTTTTTTTTTTTAAGACCCATGTCATCCATGAAAAACTTCATCCAATGCAAAGCTTTCTCTTTCATTTCAGACTAAGATAAGATTCAGGAATATTGATTAATTGATTTGGGGTACAAATAGATAAACTTCAACATCACTTTAATTGATCCAGGATACGTAGTTCTTTGCAGTAAAACCAATAGAGCTAATTGGTGTGAAATGTACTGTGCATTGTACCATTAATACCTTGTTCATTTCTCTATGCAGTCTAACCTCCTTCCTGTGGTATAGGGAATACAATACACTTCATAGGTGGAGATTAGTTCAGATGTGCAATCTATACTTCAAGTAATGTCATTTATTAAGTCTCTTCATACATGTGCCAGACATATTAATTGTTTGGTGCTTTAAGGAATAAATAGATTATAAGTACATGGAAACAATTTATTTCAAGTATGTATCTACTCAAATATATAAATTTATATCTATCAAATTTCCTTTTAGGATAATTTTTAACTACTTAACAAAAACAAGATCTAACTCACAAATAAATGTGAAAAAAATAAGTCAAGAAGCTTAAGTCTAGAACCCCCAGTGTAAATATCTGGATGTATTATTTTATATATAAAGCCACAACTGAAATGTTTTCTTTGGTAATAAAAATAAATTAAAATTATATCACTCTCCCCCAAAAAAACTAGCTCTTGCTTCTGGTTCCAAAGACTACAATCATCTTTGTTGTCATAAGAGCTATTGCAAAGCTCTCCTGATATATGTTTAGTAAATAATTTTCAGAATAGAAGGTTTCATATGGAGTTTTATGGTCATACAATATATTTTCATAATATGTGTATATTTCCAACTCTTTCCATCACTAAGACATATTTCTACAATATTTCATGTATTAATATTTCAAACACATCTTGAGGTATCTTTTCCTCTTCTTCAGCTTACTGTTTTGTAAATAATTATCTGCTTTGCCATTTTATCCAATTTCTTTCTTGAAGGAAAAATAGCACGGTGGAAATAATATGAGTTTTTGGCACCAGACAGAGTTACATTTCAATCATGTCAACTCTTCACATGCTGTGCAATACTGGCCTTCGTTTTTTCTCTACTAGAAAGAATGTAGCATATAGAGAGAGTTCAAAACAGGATGCTTTTCCTCCTGATACACTTGTATGCTTTAGCTTTCCTACAGTTCAAGTTCTCCTGCTGCCACCCTGACGTAAGTCTTAACAAAAAGAATATTTGTCACCTGTACATTCTTCCTTTCCTACAATCTTAACCAACTGGCTTTAATGTACTTCCGTTGTAACATTCAAAGACCAAGTTCTCTGTGATGACAACATAGATTATGGTTTGTGAGATAGGCAGAAAAACCATAATCTATGTTCTAAATATCTTTGTTATAATTAAAATAATATGTTAATTATGCTAATTAGCTATGTTAACATAATCTATGTTCTAAGTCACTTTGCTCTAATTAGGTCCACAGTTCCAAGATAATCATCACAATTATACATTTTAAAATAACTTCAAATGCAATATCTAAAAAATGATATTACTCAATGATATAATTGCTTAACAAAATTCCTAAAGAAACCTCTTGGAAATCATAATACAGATGCCCCAGAAATATTTACTCAAAACTAAATATGCTTCCAAGCTTTTAGATGACCTAAATTTTTAAAAAAAATTTTATTAAAAAAAAAGTTTTTTAGAGACAGGTCTCACTATATTGCCCAGGCTGGGGTGCAATGGCTATTCACAGTGGCAATCATCCTAGCCCTCCTGGCCTCAGGTGATCCTCCCATGTCAGCCTTCCGAGTAGTTGGAACTACAGGTGCATGCCACTGCACCCAGCTATATCATTATTAGCAATCAATTTAGGCAGCTACTCTATATCACTTTTAGGTGTTTCACATACATTATATTATTTATTCACTTTAAGAAATCTATAATATACATTTAATTAACCATTGTATTAGTGAGAACAATGGGATTCAGGCTGTAGAATACCTGGAGGGAGTCTGAATCGCACTTCATCATAAAAGAGCAAACCAATGCCCAGAGCAGCCGAAGGTGAATGGTAAAATGTGGCATGTTTAGGCAAAGTGAATCTGCAATGCCACTCTATGCCCTGAATCTTGCTTGGCTTCAGCAGGATGTGGACATTTAAGAAAGCCCTTTGAAATGAGCAAGAAAGGAACAAGGGTCAGTATGTCTGCTAGGAGATAGGCTCTGCACACAATCAAATAAATTCTAATGCAGAAGCTGAGAGATGGAAAGTGGGAAGCAGATGCCCAGCTGAAGGATAATGGTAAAGAATCACCTAGAGCTGAGGGGCCCTAAGCAGGTTGAGAAGATTGGCCAAGTTCTAAGTAGCAGTCAAGTTCACTATCTATATCAAGAGAACAAAAGCAAGCAAATACACCAGATATCTTGTCACGTAAGTTTCTCCCTACACCCAGGCACTGAGAAACAAAAGTAAAGAAGATTAGAGAAATATCAAAAAAGAGATAGAACTTACTAAATCCTTAGTGGACCACAAAAGGTTGTTTTGATCTGAAAGAGGCTAACATTCAAGTGATTAAATTAATTTTTCCCACTCCTAGGGAAGACAATGGCAGCTCATAAGCAAGTTAAGTTCCCTAAAGGGAAACAGTCAAATTTCTGCATATTAAATCTTAGATATGTAAATTTTGACAACCCCATCTCCCAATACTTGCATGTGTACTTTCGTTCCATGGAAATTGGCTTGGACAAGCAATCAAGATTCCTGTCATATCCACAGACATCTTTCTGAGGGATGCTTTCCCTTTGACAGTCCCTGATGAAATAGGAGCTCCCTTACATATGGCTAGAAATATTCTAATGTATGGCCTTGTCCTTGACTTCTAACCAATTATATCAGGACTTTTATCAGACTTGCAAGCCGTTAACTTCTGAGTCAATGGCATGTAAAGAGCCAGATACAAAAGACCTGTATAAATAAACACACTGAGCCAATCAGATGCTCTCACCACAGGATGACAGTTGGATGAAATAGCATGGATCAAATGTTTAGTAGAAGTGGAACTGAAAAGACTAGTGGGAGGAAAACAGTATTCAGATCTACTGAGCAATAGAAGTGGTGGTTATGACAGACAGAAGAATAGCTTCCCAAACATCCATATCCTAATCCCCAGAACCTGTTAATATGTTGTTACATAGCAAAAGGGAATTAAGTTTGCAGATGGAATTAAATTTACTAATCAGCTGGTCTTAAAAGAAGATTACCCTAGATAGTCAAGAGTTAGCCAGTGGAATCACAAAGGTCCTTAAAAATGGAAGAGGAAGATGTGACTAAGGAAGAGTAAACCAGAGAAATGGCAGCATGAGAAGAAATCAGGCCAACACAGCTGGCTTTGAAGACCAAGGGAAGGAGAAATGAGCCACAGAAAGGACTTCTCATCTCCAGAATTGTAAGAAAATGAATCTGCATTGTGTTAAACCAGTAAGTTTTTAGTCATCTGTCACCATAGCAATAGAAGACTAACATAATGTGTTGCGGGAAGTCAGGGACCCCGAATGGAGGGACCGGCTGAAGTCACAGCAGAAGAACATAAATTGTAAAGATTTCAAGGACATTTATCAGTTCCCCAAATTAATACTTTTATAATTTCTTATGCCTGTCTTTACTGCAATCTCTGAACATAAATTATGAAGATTTCATGGACACTTATCACTTCCCCAATCAATACCCTTGTGATTTCCTATGCCTGTCTTTACTTTACTCTCTTAATCCCATCATCTTCATAAGCCGAGGAGGATGTATGTTGCCTCAGGACCCTGTGATGACTGCGTTAACTGCACAAATTGTTTGCAGAGCATGTGTGTTTGAACAATATGAAACCTGGGCACTTTGAAAAAAGAACAGGATAACAGCAATGTTCAGGCAACAAGGGAGATGACAGTTTGGATTCTGACTGCTAGTGAGCCAGACAGAACAGAGCCATATTTCTCTTCTTTCAAAGGCAAATAGGAGAAATATCGCTGAATTCTTTTTCTCAGCAAGGAACATCTCTGAGAAAGAGAATGCGCCCTGAGGGTAGGCCTATAAATGGCCCCTTGGGGGCAGCTGTCTTTTACAGTCAAAGCCTAAGCCCCAGTCTCCCGTAGCGCTCCCAGGCTTATTAGGATGAGGAAATTCCCACCTAATACATTTTGGTCAGACAGGTTGTCTGCTCTCAAACCCCGTCTCCTGATAAGATGTTATCAATGACAATGCATGCCCGAAACTTCATTAGCAACTTTCATTTCACCCCATCCTGTGGTCCTGTGATCTTGCCCTGCCTCCACTTGCTTTGTGATATTTTATTACCTTGAGAAGTATGTGATCTCTGTGACCCACACCCTATTCATACACTCCCTCCCCTTTTGAAAATTGTTAATAAAAACTTGCTGGTTTTACGGTTCGGGGAGCATCACGGAACCTGCCGACGTGTGATGTCTCCCCTGGACACCCGGCTTTAAAATTTCTCTCTTTTGTACTCTTTCTCTTTATTTCTCAAACCAGCCAAGATGCTTAGGGAAATAGAAAAGAACCCACGTTAACTATCAGGGGCGGGTTCTCTCGATAATAATGAGTTAGCTGTGAAGAGTTCCCAGCAGAGTCAACAATGATAGCTTCTGAGCCTGCCTTGCCTCTGAACTGCCCTTCCTTGGAACAAACTATTTTCTAAATAACTTGAGTTCTTGCTGAAAGCCAGGTTCCTCCTGAGTTTGCTTAAATTAGCTAGTTTTTTTTTTTTTTTTTTTTAAATAGGATCTCACTATGTTATCCAGGCTGTTCTTGAACTCTTGGGCTCAAGCAATCCTCCTTTCTCAGCCTCCCAAAGCGCTGGAATTACAGGCTTGAGCCACAGCACCCTGCCTATTATTTTTTAAATGGGTAGGTCAACAATATACTTCCTGAGTGATTCACTGTTCCTAATAATGAAAAATTCTAACAGAACTGCATGTCTGAAGTTGTGATTAACAGTATTTATTATTAGTTTGCATTTTCATTTCATTTATCATTAGATTCTGATGAATATGAAAGATGAGCTCCATTGTAAGCAACATACAATTTCCATTAGGCATCAGGATATAATGAAATTAGTTCAAGTATACCCATTGTTACCTTCACAATTGTGTGAGGTTCTAAGAAGAAAGATGACAGAAAAGCTAAAAATATCAAAATGAACAAACATTGTATAAAACTGTACACAAACTGGATAAATAAATATCATCCTACCTCAAAATAATGAGAATTGGGATTAAAAGAAAGTGTTACATTATATTTCCCACCATCATTCTAATTCCACTATCTATTGGATAACAGGAGTAAATTCAATATCTTCAATACTAATGAAGGCAAGAAAAGTGATTCATTGTCACCTCTGCTGCTTCAGATACCCACAAAATCAATTTCACTTAATTTTAGTTGAATTTTGCAACGTGGGATGGTTTGTCTGTGGGTTATACTTTTTTTTTTTTCCTTTATTAAGTATTCCTTGGGCTTTTGAACTACTTGTTCCTTAGCAACTAAGAATGTCTTCTCTTTAAAGGGTGTATTAACACAAAAGAATGATATAATGTACTTTCTTGATCACTTTCAAGGATCAAAGTTCCCTTAACTAAACAAATACTAATGCAATATTTTTATATATCATAAGTATCTTTTTTCTTTATTTATCATAAGTCTCCTCATCATCTAAGCTGGTCATCACATAGAAATGTTGAGAAATGTGAAGATTCCTTCATCTAAGGTAAAGAGTAACTAGTGACTGGAGATCTGAATTGATGTTAGAATATACTTTTAACGACAACAAAGACAATACCAACAAAACCTCCTTTTCTCCTATGAAAATTAGCTGAGTTTTAACAAAATGAATTTTGTCATAAAAATTATGTAATCATTTCTAATTAGTCTCTGATATCTTCAACCTCTTCCTTCCCTTTGATTAAAATAATAAATGATGTCATCTCCTAAATAAAAGTCAGGCTTTTAAAATGTCTTACTCTTTAGCATATTGTCAATTGTGTTTAGGGCTGCTGTGTAAATAACTAATGCAAATAACAACTGCTAAAATATATTAATTCATCTTAGTGTGTGTGCATTTATGAAACTATAGGTAATCATTTTACAAGATGCATGATATTGTATTAATGTCATTTTTAAAAATCACATTTGATTCCCTGCATCTTCACTCTAAGCAAATTATGGCCTTTTTTTCTTTTCCCTATAACCTAGCTTTTTGAATTGGGACACTACCTTTGAAATTTTTTATGACTTGATATTTCTATTGTGCTACTTTTAAGCACATGTGAACATCAAACATATATAATTTATATAACCATCATATTTATTGTGTATTTTCTATTCCCCTTCACCAGAAGGTAAATTTCAGGAAGACAAAGATTTTTGTCTGTTTTGTTCACTGGTGCATAACCAGTGCATAGCACAGTGCCTGGCACGATCACTAATGAGTGCATGAATTAGTGAATGGATACTGATTCTGTATCAGGCTTTGCTGGGAATGTAACTTCCCTGTATTTTTATAATTTATAAAACAACTTCTTCCCTGTATTTAAAAATCAACATTTATTTTAAGCCTAAAAAAATGACCAAGCTACTACGCAGTTACATAATAGACTACAAATACAACACTGATACAATAATTAAATTCCAACAATAGAATAAATACACAAAATAAGGTAGTGATCAGTGTGAGGAAGAATATGAGTGTTCCAATGAAGTGACATAGAAATGTATGCTGTCAGAATTCCCAGAAATTAAGATCACATAGGCTGCAACAGTCACATAAATGAAACTATAGCCATGTTTTGGAGGAAAAGTGATTCAGTAAGGGATGAAAGAGATCAGAATGTGTGTAATACAAGGAGTTATGGGAAAATAGAGTGAAAGGCAAATTGAGACATAATTATGAGGGATGATAAAAGGATATTGGTTTATATCTTATTCTCTAGTCTACCCAACCTATTTTAGACTAGTAAACCACCAAGCTCAGAACTTCTAGTGGCTATCACAGCAATCAGTGCACAGGAAGAATCTGAATTATAAATTTGTTCACTATAAACACAATCCGAATATATATATATACACACACACATGCAATTATATACATACCACATACATATACGCACACATATAAATACATCATTTGCTCATATCCTCAAATTTATAGTGCATACTTTTCCAATGATAACTGTATCAAACTAGCATTCTAATACCCAACTCACGAGTCTCCCTAGCCACTCTATTCTTTCTATTTGCTGTGATACAGCTTCTTAGCTAGGACTATAACATTTCAAATGGAGCATCATCTTTAGAAGGATATTTAGGAAGAACGAAGTCACAATTGGTGAGCGTTCTCCAGCACACACTGCTACTTGCCCTAGCTCCTATTAACAAGAACATGATGGTGACATTTCCAAGCAATATATTAAAGATGGAAGAAAGAAAAGAACAAGTGACAATTGCAAACAGGCCACTTAATTTTCTCCATATTATACATAGGAATGGGTGATTATATTTAACCAGAAATGCAGCTTGTCCCTTGAACAGAAAAACTAAACTATAACAAAGATGAAAGAATCTTTCAGTTTTTAGGATAAAGGTGTTTGGTACAAAAAGTAAATTTTAAGTTCATGTTTAAGAATACCTAGATTCAAAACAAGGAAAATATTAACATACATAAATAACAGAAACTCTCTACCTGTTTTGTTGTTGTTATTTCTTAATTCCAGAGGTAATTAATTAACCTAGCCTCTCTTTTTCCATATCTGAAGCTATATATAAATTGTAATTTGAGTATATACTTTGCCAGAAAATTCATATGCAATTAAAAGTGAAAAAGATCATACTAAATTCATTAAAACTAAATTTAAAAATAATTAACCATAGGCTGAGTGAGCTGCCTGTTTAATGTCTCTAACCCCAAACGACCTAAATTCATTTCACTGCCAGTAAAACAATTTTTCAAAGCAGTCCGGTTTTAATTTGCCCATAACTGTCATACCTTATTAACAAATGGCTTTTCTAAAGCAAAACTGATACCTACCAATGCTGATATACAATTTTACAAATTTATATTCATTTAAAGAATTTCATACACTCAGATTCTTCAGTTCTTCTTGAGCAGTTTTTCAACCTTAGTACAATTGACATTTTACAGATAATTATCTGTTGTGAAGGGATGTCTCATGCATTGTAGGATGTTTAAAAGCCTCATTGGCCTTTTTACCAAGACTATGCAAGTAGCAACCACCCCATGCCCCCAGTTATGATAATCACAAGTATTTCCATACCATCCCATGCCCTGAGTTATGATAATGACAATATTTCCAAAGATTGCCAAATATATGCCAAGGCACAAAACAGCCCCTGGCTGAGAACCACTGCACTAAATATATATTTAGAGAAATAATAAATAATAACATATCCCTCAAATAGTAGCATAACTTCAGAATGTTAATTAATGGCTGGATGAGAATGGTAAGGTTAAAAAAAAACGTTTTAATATCTTTGAGAAAATATTGAAAGTCACCCTAAAATTAGAAATCCCCTGAGTTTATTCTTTGTCTTTGAAAATTAATGTAATTAACCACTGTTCAAACAAAAATAGCTCTTACTTAAAAATCTCCAGTGCAGCAGGGAGGCGGGGGCAGGATGATGGTGAAAGGAATCCATACTCTCTGCACTCTTTGTAGTGCTATATTCTGCAGTCAAAATAGATTTCTTTCTACTTATGACAAAAAGAGCAAATTCAGAGTGTAAGATAATTTTAAATTGCCTACATCATTATGGTGCTGATTTAGTTATAGCACTTAATTGTTGAGGGAAGTAAGACAACTCTGAATAAAAGCAAAACATATGGAATTAATAATAAATAGTATATATTTGTTTATTGAAAGTGAGAAAGCACATAACTTATTTAAAATTTTATATTGCCTTTTACCCTCAAAACAATTGGGTAAAGGGAATTCTAATATCTGATATTCTAATACAGCTTTTTTCAGCACTCCCGGACTTGAAGATTTCCAATCCTCCTTGTTGCCTGCACATCTTGCTGATTCCCTAGTCAGGATCACCAATGATTAATTGTGTTCTGTTTTTGAGTATCTCCCTTTGTAAATATATTAAACTCTCTGCCACCTAGAAAAAGAATATTCTATTTACAGGAGATGACATGACCACAATGTCAAAGAATAAGCATTAGTTTGAATTACTAATGAAAAGAAATTATTCACTCAGAATGCTTATGTAAATACTATCTTAATTGAGAGTGCTGAATGCTCAATATTTATACACATTTCATATTTACATCTTTGAGTAGCATATTGAAATGTAAAGGTATTGGTTTTGAAATTTTCACTTAATAAATCATTAACAATGAATCAAAAGCCAGGAAGTTCTATGGCAATGCCACTGCAGAATAAGCCTACCTTCAAAATTAAGCTTCCAGGAAAAATTTAATCAACACATTATTCTAAATATATTTGCAGATGCTATCCTAAAATTTGAGAAAGTCAGACAGTTTACCTTTAAGAAGAAAGCTTCATAACAACAATGTCACATGCACCATTTAAAATGGCAATGGTAAACATTTCATTAACTTTAAAACACTGTTCTCAGGAATATTAAGACTATTTAATTTTTTAAAAGGTTATATATTCATAAATATGTGATGATCAGCCTTGCCATTTGTCAGTGCAGTAGCTAATGGAGTATGTGTGTGTGTGTGTTTAGAAATAATAAAATATATTTCAAAATATTCTATAATCCAGACTATTAAAAATACACATATATTTTTCTAAATTTGGGGATTGTTCTCCTATTTTTCTGTCTATAATATTTTAAATGTGTAAATACAGCTTCTATCTCTGTTAATATAGCTTTAATACATTTTTATATATTCAGATAATAATACATACAAGTGAAGACTGCTCTTGTCCTCCACTATTGGTTCTGTCCCCTTCCATTGTGACAGAATTTTAGTGGGGCACATGGCTGCTCAGAAAAAGCCTCCACTTCTTTGACACATTTTGAGTTAGATGTGACTAAATTCTAACCACTGGAATGTGAGCAAAACGTCTTACTCTTAAATGACTGGATATCTTCTCTCCAAATCTCTTTCCCTTTACAGGACAACTGGGAAATAAAAAGCAACTGGAAGAATAATTTTGTATCCAGGCATGGAAGCCACACGCTAAGGATGGCAGAGTCACCCTGCCAGCCCTCGACAGCTTACCTCTCAACTGCTATGTGACAGTAAAATACATGTTTAGCCTGTATGTTTGTCATACTGGTCTAGCCTGTACCCCAACTCATACAACGCCACCAAGTAATATGACAAATGAATGACATTTGTTGAGCTCTCATTATATGTCAATAAATAATTTATATGGATTGTATCATTAATCCCAAAAACTCCATGAGATTAAATATGTTGGCCAGATCCTAAAGCTGGCAATTGGCAGAACCAAGGTAAAATAGCCTTAGGGATTTTTCAGAGGGATATGCTATAATACTCCATTTGAAATATTAAGTGTTTTCTTCAGTTAGAAGACCATGAAGAAAAAAAATCAGTGAAAATTTACTTTCTGTATCATTCTTAGCAATTATCTCAATGGATATACAAACAAACCATTTCTGTGGTATCAACAGAAATGGGAGGTTTTAAATTATGAATGTATATTATATGTTAAAATTTCCTTCCACTCTTTTCTTTTTGGAAAAAAAAATCAAATGGAAACATCATGAGTAGGTAATTGTTGCTGGCGGAGCTTTGGTTTCTTATAATTTATATCTTTTATAAAAAGAGCATTAGCATAATCAGATATACTGACCTTGTTTACGTAGGGAATCTGCTTATTTTTTCAAGGTACAAATAAGGACAAAAAATGCTATTAACATATGTTCTAAAGCATACAAGAAGGTGTTTCAAATTTCAGAGTTGCATCCTATTTAATAGTTGTGTAACCTAAAACAAAATTTTAACCTTCTCTCAATTATTTTACCCACCCTGTGGATAAGCATATACAACTGATGGACATATGTATTCTCCAAATGGTTCAGTAATGGAATAATCTAATAAAAGACATCTTAAAAGTCTAATGCATCACGGACAATAGTCCTAAGCAACCCTATTCACTCGTGATCTTTAACAGAAGACAGGCAGGTAACCTGGGAAAAATCTCACATTTGTAAAGTTGAAGCACTGAATGTATTCAATAATATTAGCAACTTTCTGTGGGCTACTATTTTAGGATACAATAAAGCAATTTTCACAAAATTGCAAAACTATATTACTATTTTATTTTTGAGACAGGGTCTCACTCTGAAGCCCAGGCTGGAATGCAGTGGCACAATCACAAAAAATATATTACTTTAGCCATGGTACCTGTGTTGGTTCTTGGCCTTCATGTAAAAAGCTAATTGTACCCTGTGAAGTCAGTAAAAAATGAACGTAATTTGTAATTTGAAGAACCTTCATTTCTACAATATTAAATTTCAACCTGGAGCCCTGCTAAACTCCTGTGTTTATTCAACTTCTGGCCCTCACCATGTATCCAACACCCCCAATCTCAGCTCATAGTTCACTCTAAACTCTGACATTCTTCCTCAAAAGGAATGAGGCAATATGGAATCATTTGTCTGTGTAAGATGATACTCTTTGTGTGCCCTAGTACTTAAATTCTTTTTCCAATAATGAATTCTGCTCTAACACTCTTCCCACCACCCCAGTTATCTAACATATTATTCATTAATTTGGAATTTTTCTGTCACCGTAAAGAGGTATGTATCCCATAAACAGAAAACTAGAGAGATTTTCTTTCATCTTTTCCATTCTATTTTGTTATGTTAATTCAGACAGAGTCATTGATTCATTCATCAATAGCTATACTCTTCTTAGTAATCTATTCTTCATAAAGCATAAAAGAAACCAGTTAGACTTCTTTTTGGTTAATGAGTCATTGCAAAAAAGCAGATTCAGAAAGAAAAGTTTCACATATTAACACCAAAAGGAACAATGAGGCCAGCCAAGCAAGTTGTTTTTTGAGGCTGGGGAAGCACTCACAGAGTAAGGGAGATGCTCCCAAGAGCAGCTTATTTTTAATCTCCACCTGTTGATAAAAACAGTCATGTAATTTCTCACCAGAACCTGTAATTTCTTTTTTTTTTTCTTATTATGATTAAATAAAATATTTGCTCTCAATCTAAATAATGTCCAAATGAAAATTAACAAAGAAGATTGGGTGGTGCTTCCAAATAAACTCCATGACTTTCGCAGAGGCTCACTTACTACCTACACACTTTCATATTCTAATTTAGTTTCCCACAGTGAATCACTACAGATCCCAAGCATCGGCACACAATAACTTTCAAGTTTCTTTGCTCCATCAGTAATTGAGATTTGTTTTTATCAACAGAGTGTCAGTTCTCTGAGGAGAGGAATACTGTTTCTTTATTTATCTTTGGCAGCCCGCACAGTGTCTGGGACATATTACCTGCTCAACATAATACACTGACTAGAATTAAATCTGATCATTGTTATTCGCAGGGAACACCTTTCATTTCCAAACATATTCCCCTTATCTCACAGACACTTAGGTTTGTTCAACACACTCTATAGTTGTTTTATAAAGAGATTCTGGTATAATTTTTTGAAGTATATATGTATATGGTTTCCTTAAGAATTTCTATTAATACATGAAGTAACCACACATTCCATTTTCTCATACATACTTGCATGATAAATAGTCATATATTATACATCAAGCTGCTTTTATACCACTTTATCTCATTGACTCATCACATTTTTGGAAAATAAAAGGCCTCATTTCATCACTAACAATACAAGATGAGAATACTTTCAAATGTATTATTTACATTGAAATGAAAGTAGTGAGGCCCTTAAAAAGTGACATTTAATTTTTAATAAATCTTACAGAACCTATACATGTAAATGCTCTTACCCATGGAAAATAATCTAGTTAAGATGCCATACAAATATTTATATATTGCTGTCACTCAAACATCGTTTTAGAGTGACTTTCATAGCCAATTCATAAGTCACAAGAAAAATCATCTTTTATAGAGTCTCCTTATCTTGCACCAAAACCGTTATTACTGATCTCAATGACTAACTCTAATCTCTAGACATGCCTGTAAACACTTTTCAAATAATTTTTACCCTCAAAGAATAAAGATGTGTTTTCACTGAGGATATTCAAAAGAATCCATCACAGGAGTTCAAGTCACCACTGTATGAGGGATTATTAAATATATTCTGAAGAATGGAAACATTATAATAGTAAGTACATGACTTCCCTACTTAAATTTATGGAGAGTATACATGACACGCAGACTTATTTAAGTGAGACCTACGTATCAACTGCAAAGTGTGCTGAGAAAGTTTCCTTAGTTTTTAAGGATGGCATTTCTTGTTCACAGTAACTAGCAGTACCAAAGGTGTCTCTCAGAATTTCACCACCAGACCCACATGAGAAATCACATCCCATTTGTAATATAGAGATATAGTTTCCTAGAAGATAGAACTGCATTTGAATTAATGAAAAGATTAAGAAATCTCTTTGGTGGATTTTACTCACATCAACAAGCTGATTGACTCCACTTGCTGTTTTTGCCAGTGTGACAAGGTCTTCTTGCATCTTATCCACCCATGATTTGATACTGCAGAAATCAGAAAAGATTATATTCTATCAGATCTCTGGCAAATAAAAGTCACACGCTGATATTTTATATCCATGCTACAGATAATTCATTAAAATGCCCTTAAATTATTCTCCCTCCTAGCACCAACTATGTCCACCCTTCCACTCCAGCTTTAAATTGCAAAAGCACTGAATCTTTAGTGTGCAGGCTTTCAGGATGCTGAAATGCCTCCAAATCAAAAGAGAAAAATGACATTGATGTCTTGTCCAATGAGAGTAAACAATTTGCTTATTTTGTATTAAAATTCCATTAAATAGCTATTAAACATTCTAAACTACAAACTTTATCTTTTAGCTTCCAAGTCTTCTGAATATAATAGTAAGATTATACTAAATGCAGACCATTTGTAAAATGCAAGAAAAATTCCACCAGCCAGGTAGAACATTCAACAATTTGATGCATTCCCTTCTAGTCTTTTAAAATTCCTTCACGTAGTTGAAAGCATGTTATATAAAATTCATGTATCTTTTAGCTTTATATCATACAATATGTACTTTCCCATGGCATTACAAACATTTTGTAAACATTTTATTTTTAATGGCCACTTAATATTCCATTATCTCTATATTCCATAATATATTTGACCATCCTCCTTTTTAAAGGGAAATTTAAGAAATCATCAGCTTTTAACCACTACATACTACACTACCACAAATATCTTAGAGCATGAAGCTTAAGAATATTTTACTTCCAGTCTGGGCATTGTGGCTCACGCCTGTAATCCTAGCATTTTGGGAGGCTGAGGCAGGTGGATCACGAGGTCAGGAGATCGAGACCATCCTGGCTAACACGGTGAAACCTTGTCTCTACTAAAAATACAAAAAATTAGACAGGCGTGGTGGCCGGCGCCTGTAGTCCCAACTACTCGGGAGGCTGAGGCAGGAGAATGGCATGAACTCCGGAGGTGGAGCTTGCAGTGAGCCCAGATCACGCCACTGCTCTCCAGCCTGGGCAACAGAGCGAGACCCGTCTCAAAAAAAAAAAAAAAAAAAAAAAAAGAATATTTCCTTAGCGAGGCTCTTAGATTTGGAATTACTAGATCCAATTAGATTTGGAATTACTGGATCCAAGTAATTACTGGAATTACTAGATCCAAATTTTAAAGCAGTAGTTTTGATCATTACAATTATGATTGAAGGATTTAAGTTCAAATCTTTTTCAGGTATACAATGTACATCTTAGATGACCATTATGCAATGACATCTTAAAATATGAGCTATGGATGTCAGGATATTTTAGAAGACCCTAAATCCATGTTCTATATCACTTTTTCCTGGTATTAGAGATATTACCAAATAGAACCACAAAATCTTCCCTATTCATATTAAAATCACTTAATTTGTATTCCTCCATATATTTCACTTATTCTTCCTCAGGTTGTAGACCTAAAGTGTGTATTCCTTTTTGCCAAGGCAAGTATAAAGAAACATTAGTAAGCTAGTAAGAATGTTAGATGATTTATATTTGAATTTGAACTTTTCTCTACATATCTATGTATAATTTCAGTCATGGAGATGTAACTGTGTATGTCTTCTCTTCCTTAGGGAAGAAATCCAGTAGTATAAATATAATTTTTTAAATATAAATATAAGTAGTGTAAATATATTTTTTCAGATAAATTTAAATATAACAAAATAAATATGGAATAAAAGTATGACGTAGAAAAGAGATTTAAATGACATGGAAGAGAGCATTTCAAGAATGATGAGCAGAGAAGAGGAAGAAAAAAATGGAAAGTCAGTTATAGAAAAGGATGAAATGCCTTAGAGGAAAACACAGAGGCTTCACTGACATATGAAACAAACTAGTTACTAAATGAAATACATTAAAACTAGGAATACTTTAGCACATATGAAAATAAGGAAGAATACTTATTAAATCACACTGTATGAACAGGATAGAAAAAGGTAAATGAATATCAAGAAACAAAAAACAAAAGAGAGTAAGGATAAAATAGAGAAAAATTGTTAGAATAATATTTTAACTAGTGCTACTTATTCGCTGGTGCCTATATTTGAAAAATATTTTAAGTAAATACTCTTAGTAAATACAGCTGTGTCCCATTTTTATATTAAATACAAAAAATTACAGTAGGATACAGGTAGGAGCAAAAACCATTGATACAATAATTTCCTAATTTAGATGAGACTATCTCATTTATCTAAGCAGGTGCTGAACAAGTACTAGAACCTAGAGAAAATGAGTCATCTCTTCTCAAATATAATTTGCAACACTGACAAATAGTAAGACAAGTTATACATCCCTTTAGCTCGAAACTGAGAGGCAAAGAATATATATGTAAGGAAGTGAATGTAACTCATCCCTGAATTCTGATTTATACTAAACTGATGCAAAATATGCATTCTAACTTGTCACAAGTGCACTGTCACTACCAATGTTCATTGAGGTGAACCTGCTTTGGCTGAAAAGCAATTCAGAACCCATCCAGTCTTCCCTACCCCACTGACAAGCTGTTAGGAACATTTTATAGGAGCAAGGATTATTTTTTATAAATATGAGGTGTTAACCTGGTTTTCTGAAATGCTTAGGCACTCAGGCTTTCAACCTGGAATTAAAAGGTTATAAAAAATAGAAAATAAGGAAAGGCCCCATTAATCATGAAAGTAAAAAATTACTCAAGTGAAAACACTCATATGAGCAAAAAATTTTTATCAGTCTTTCTCTTTCTTGGTAAATTGTCACGCACAAATATGTAATCACTAAGCACTATTTTATTAAATTTATACAGAAGACACTATAAAATTTGGGGGAAATTACAGAGGATACAGCTTTTTCATGTAATAAGCAACTAACATAGCACTCCACTAGGAAGAATTCATTGTTGTTCTTTGTCAATCCATTCAACAAGTACTAGTAACTGCTGGAAAAGATACTAAAAGATGGAGATGCAGGCTGCATTTAAAACTGGGTCTGGGAGGGAGAGAGAAAACAACAAGAAGAACATGGTAGGAAATGTTTGAGGAAGCACAAGAGAGTCAATGCTTAGTAAGTAGTGGTATGAGGAGGTTGATAGAAGAGGCTTTCTGGAGTAGTAGCTACTTGAAGTCATATTTGAAAGACAAGTGGAACTTGTCAAAATTGAGCAGAGTGGGAAGTAACAACGAAGGCGGAGAGAATGTAAAACATGACATGTTCAGTAACTTCAAGAGATTCAAATGATTGAGTCCAAGCTTGGTTCAGCAAAAGGTATGGAATGAGGGCAGGAGAGATAGGGAAGAGTGATGGGTCAGGCCAAGGGTCTTAAATACGATTCTGAAACATTTAGATTATATTCTCAAAATAATGGAGAGATACTAGAAAATGAGAAGTCAGAGAGTAAAAAGATCACGTAAATGTATATAAACATGATTAAATTATTTCCCTGACACTGAGTGGATGGTAGTTTACAGGGAGAACAGAAATCACAAACAGAAAGTCTAGTTAAGAGGTAAGAAATGAGATGGACTCAGACTAATTTAGTGGTGGTGGAAGGGATAAAGGAAAAAGAAGGGGAGGCCAAGTAGAAGCAACTAACGCAACTGAAATTCTGAAGGATGGACAATAAGACTTCATGCACTGTTGGGTATAGAAAGTGAATGACAGGAAGAAAGTGGGATGATTCAGGGAGTTTCTCAGGTAGAGGATGATGGGAAATTGTGGCATAGAAAGTAAGTATAGGAGAAATAACAGTTTAAAGGGACATTGACAGGTTCATTTTTATTGGTTCAATTAGAGGTGTTTTGGGGAGACTCAAGTATAAACATACACTAGGCAATTGAATGGCATGGGTTTAGAGCTCTTGAAAGAGAAATCTCCATAGAAATTAAGATCAATGTATAACTCCCGAAGTAGAGTGAAGAGCGAAAGGAAGGAAATAAACAGTAGTTACAAATCTGGAAAGGTACATTTAAAAAACAAACAGAGGAACCTGAGTAGTATAGAAAAAGGAATCCAAGAACAATGGTATCGCAAGAGCCAAAGCAGAGAGAAGTTTCCAAACAGAAGAAAGAAGTATACAGTCATCAAATAAGGTGAAAAATTTATCCCACCTTATCTTTGAGGAGAATGAAACATGGAGAATGAGGAATCAGTGTTCTTTTTGGTTTTTAATAGAATAGAAGTGAGCCTATTTCTATGCAAAAAGAGAAAGGCAAGTAGAGAAGGAAATATCAAAGATTCAGGAGAGAACATGTAATTTATTGACAATGATGGGGTACAGGAAATGCCACCCCCAAACAGGGCACCTTGGTGTTTAAGAAAACAGCAAAAGCAAGGAGGTCTTTCTGACCTTCTCCCACGAGGCAGACAATAAAGCCTAGGAAGGTCACTGTCTGACCTCCCTCCCTTCTCCCCTGAAGACTCTCATGTGGCGAGTGTCCTGCCCTATACCCAAAGGGAAGGAACATCACACAGAGACTCCAAGAAGTACTGAATAAACAAGTCTTGCTAAGTTTCCCTAGTTTATTAGTAGATCATACCCTTTCATCTTCTAATCATACTTCTGCAGTACTGTCCATAAAAACATACAGTTTTCCATAGGTTTTGGGGTCATTTTCTGAAGGTTCCTGTGTCACATAAAACTTAATTCATATGCTTTTCTCTTGCTATTTGTCTTTTATGTTATAGGAGATCTCAGCTGTGAATCTTGCAATAGGTAAGAAATCTTTTCTCCCCTACAACTGTCCTTTAAAAGGTTCCAGATATTTTTTCTAGTTTCCAACGTGAGAATGTGGAAGTGAGGGATGAATTAAGAAATAAGTAGAACCAAAGAGAAATCTAATCCATGGGTAGAAGACAGGATACTTCTTCTCTGGAAAATGGAAAGAGAATGTAGATTTGGGGTAAATTGAAATAACTGGAATAACGAGAAAAGTTGAGATAGTTTTACCTACTGCTCTTTATTTTCTTTGTAATGAAAGAGGACCAGTCATCTGTTAAGGGACAAGAAGTAGGTATTAAGGTAGATAGTTGAAAAGAAAAATTGGAGGCTTAAAAAGAATAGCTGGAGAGTATTTAAGGACTTGGCATTATACTGGAGGTCATCAGTTTCCACTGGTATTAATCAGTATGGCTGTGTGAAATTCTTACTAGTATAGTCTGAGGAGAGCAAGTTCGGGGGAAAAAGGCATTCAGATGAATGTGGGGCAGATACCAGCAGGTGAGAAAGAAAGACAAGGAAAGGCAGTTGACGGTCCTGACAATTTCAAGATCTCCACACATTCTAAATTAACAAGGACTACTAAAATATTCACTAAAATGTTTTTAATATTTGCATAAACAACGCTTATCTCCTTAACCCTTTTTCTATGCAACCAAGAATTTTATCATAATACTTATAAGAAACTGTGAAAATACCAAATTACCAGATTTCAAATTTTTATTTTTTGCATTTTTTGCGTGATAACTTATGAATATACTGCAGAGACTAAATGAGGAGGGCTGAGTATACACACCACACTTTAAATCACCTGACACAAGCATTTTTAAAAGAACAAAATCCTAAAATTATTGTGAAATCAAATTGCTCTAAGAAAGTTTAATAGTTTGAAAATCTTTCTCTTAGATAAAAATATATGCAATCTTTGGCTAGCTCAAGAAAGTGCATGGCAACTCATGTATATCTGGTTGTACAGGTATAATAGACCTTGACTAATAGGTACATTGTTTCCATGAGAAAATACATGGAATTTTTCCAAATATGCAATGGCAAGAACACACTTAACACTGCTTGTTAGAAATGTATATTCCCTGGCTTCAAGTCTCCAATAGTAACAGAGTTTTCAGTGTTATAAAGGCAGGACTTGAACATGATAGCTAGTCAGAAGAGTAAGAACAATGGATGGTACTTGTGAAAGAAAACAAGGAGAAGCTACAGAGTTTCCCTATGCAGTCAAGGTACATTTGCAACAGAACTATTTCTTATCCTTTTCCTACCCAATGTTCACCACTGCTCCACTGCCCTCTTGAAACCCATGTTCCTATGGCTCCTATGACCCTATTCCCTGGTCTCGCCTTTTATATTATTATCATCTGACTCCTTTACATTTTCCCAAAGCCAAATTGGTCATTTCTCAGCATCTGTCTTTGATTTTATGTGCCATTCTGCTTCCTTACTTCTCTTTATTTCTACTTCTTCAAAATCTCCATATATAATATCTAAATCTGAGCTCCAGTTCTACCTTAACTACCATTTGATCATTTCATCTAGATGTCCCACCATTCCTTTCAAATATGTACAATATTGAACTCAATAGCTTTCCTCCCCATACTATAAACCCTCTATGTCCCTTCTCCTTGTTGGAAAATCATCTCCCCAGTCATCAGACTCCATACCATCAATTTCTTCATCTTATCCCTCCTCCAGTCCTTTGTTTAATAATAGTATCTCAGCATTTTTCCAACACAGAGCTAATAGCTAAATGCCTTGAGACCTTATTTTATACTATCTCTATGCTAAAGTGTTTAATATGCATTCTCTCATTTAGTCATCATAAAAATTATTCATCTTTCACTGATGAGAAAAATTAAGAGATGAAGAAAATTTAGAAAAGATAAGCTACACAGCCTGCTAGCTTTTTATTTTCAAAGACCTTTTAATCCAACCAACCTCACACATTTCCATGCATGCTGACTGTCCTTTTCCATATTCTGCCTTTGCTCTTTATATAACCTCTACCTGGAATGAATCTCCCACTTACGTCGTGAATGGATAAATCACACTAATATTCCAATATCACCTTTCACAAATTCCCAAATTAAAATATTCTTGTCTCTCCACGCAACTTCAAAAGTCCTTTAATTGTGCTGTGCACTTATTTCCTTATACTTTCATAATTAGATGAATATACATTTATTCTCATTTATCAATGCATTTCCAAAGTTTTTATGAAAGTGCTTTGAATATAGTAGACACATAAGTATTTATTGAATAGAAAAGTAAATTGAAATGAAATGCAATTGCACTACCATTTTTTTAAATAGGTATCTTTATTTAACGCCTTAATGCATATCTTCTCTCCATAATCCACATCAGAAGAAAAATGAACTGCTGGACCGATGCATCTGTAAACAGCATCCACTTTTAAATAAGTAGCAGATTATCAAAATGTAGACTTAATACTCTAAAGAAATTATTAAATCTCTAGAGTGTATGCCTTAAAATTCCAAATATTTTGTGTGTATTAATTGTCATAGAAAAAAAAGTCTTATAATCCTTCTCTGTCCCTACAATAACTCATTACAGAGTTGACTAGCAGTACAAGGTTTCCAAATGTTAGGTGTTCACAAATTCAATAAAATTTGAAGCAGCCACCAAAATATCTCTTAAAATTGACGCAAATCTTTTACTGAATAATTGAAAAAATCTTTTATATCCTCTACTTCACTTTATTGTACAGAAACAGCCCAAATTCTAAAAGCAAACATACAAAATATGCAGATTTTCATTAAGTTTGAGATTAAAAACTTGCCATTCAATTAATATTGTTCCTTTTGAGGTGGATTTGTCTGTAATGTGGCTTTCAAAAGAGTAGTGCAGTGCATTCAGAAAACTCTTTAGTTTCAAAATGAAAAAAATACGGTAATCCATTTCATTTTGTGTGCATGTGCAAAACAACAAATTCAGAAAAACACAAATTACACTTTGTGTAATCTACTGTAAAAGTATAACAGTTGAGTATAAAGTGTCAAGTCTGCATAGTTATCTATTTAATTGTTTTAAATCCTAAGCTAAAGACAGAATTTGCCTGGTTGGAGCAATGCAGCCAGAATGATAGCTAAGAATTGTTATAATAGGCCCTATCCAAGATTAACTGTCTTTCCTTCCTATATTTGATGTGCCTAAGTCCTCTGGAAAAAAAAGAATAATGTGTGTAAACCTACTCCTATTTGTAAGGAGAGAATATCGAAACAGACCTTTTTTTCATGCACTTCCCAATTTATTCCACTAGCAATTATCACAGAGACAAAGAGGGAATGGGAACTATACCATAGAGAAAATGGAAAGGAAGAGGGCTTGTTACAGTAAGGGATTTATAGGAGGGGTAGTGGGAAAGTGAGATGTCTGTACCACTTGGAGCCTTATCCTAAGGCAATTCTCTGCTTTTTGCCACTATTTTTAAGAAATCGTTTATTTTTAACCTAAGCAAATAAGAGACATAGTTATGCCCTGTGGAGCTGGGAAAAAATTTAAATATCAAAAGATCTAACAAACTGGCCACTTCAGTTGTGTGGATGCATAAATAGCTTATCATAAATCTGAAGTAATAAGATCATATATTTCAAAAGTCTAGTGTTCCACTTGCTATAAATACTCTACCAATGCCAAACTGTTCCTATTTTTGTTATATAATAAACCACCCACAGTGTTCCTGTAGTTGGGTAAAAATAACATAAGTAAGCCAAAGATTTAGATAACCTAGACATGAAATTTTGCTAAATATGCATTTCTTATAACATGGATAAGTGTACAATTAATTTTTTGGGGGGTATAAAGGGAGTGCTTATTATCTACATTAAATCATAGGATTGTTTGTGAGATGGGTGTTATGCCAGGAATGTTAGTTAGTTCCTGAAATTATTCTCAATTTAAACCATTTTCAATAACACTGCTGCTCTGTTTTTAGAAAGCTGTTTCAACTTGTGAAATGCTTTAGTATTCCATTTTTGACTAGAGTAATCCTGTAAGAAATGCAGAAAAGGATGTGCTCATGCTAATCAGTGGAAAGGTAAAGTATTTGAGAGTAGGAGAAAAGACTATCACTAAACTCTGATTCCTAAGCTGTTCATGTTTCTCTGCCTTCATTTTCTGATTGTTTTTTTCCTGCTCGTGTGTGTGTGCGCGCATGTGTCATGTGTAGTTAATCCACATTACAAATTTCATACTCATAGCTCTCAAAGGCCCTGAGATCTACTGTTGTTCATAAGGTCTTCTTTTCACGAGATCTAAATTTATTTTCATGAGATCTTCTTTTCCACTATCTTGGATTGATTTTTGTTTTATCCAAGTATTTTTTTTCATCTTTTCTTTATTTTCTTCCTCAGCTGCAGCGATTTGCTTCCAGCTTCCAAGACAACAAATAAAAATTATACTTTGGGGTTGATAGTAACGTAGTTCCATGGGTTAGCTGGGGGGAGGGTTCTCATATATGAGATTTGTTCCCTGAAGCCTTGAGGGCTTTGTTTTTTATCCTTCCACATCACAATTAGTTGCAACCTCTAGCATAGTCCCGGGTAGCCTGATGCCAGCTGAGGTGTCCCACATGGCCACACAATCTGCTGCTGGTGTTTCTATGAACCAAATGAGCTAAAATTCTAATTGCTCATTACAAAATCTCCATTCATTTTATTGAAGATTTTTCCCTTTATTGTTTATCTGTGATTTTTCTCAGCCATTGAAAATTGTTCACAAAATTTACTTTAGCCTATTTCAAGCATGTATTTAATTATTATTTAATTACCATGACATTACTTAATGTCATGGTAAAAATTTCCTTATTTTCTTTACTTCTAGGAATTTTTAGCTGAGTATTCATAATATTTCCAATACTATAAAAACCTCAAATGCTTATTACGTTTGGATTCTAACCTAAATGGCGAATCCACTTCCCCATATAGGTAAGTATCTCCAGTCCAGCCTGTTGAATGGTTTTACAAATATGTCAGTTTTGTCATGCTCTTTAAATATGTTTTCTACTAAACTGAAATCACCTCTCTAATCATCTTCAGCTCCCAAAAATCACCCAAGTCTGGGCTTCAGGTTCCTCCTTTGGCCAATTCAAGTCCTCAAACTCTCATATTTGTTTCTTTTCTCTAAGTATCTAAAATATGTACAGCCCGTCCTACAAAATGTTACACATCTAGACATACTGTTTTATATTAGCGTTATTTCTCCAACAATATTTAATTTCCTTGAATGGATGGGCCATAGCTTATCGTGTTCTGAGACTATCTAGCACAGTTCTGAGCACACAGAGGTACTTAAGAAACAACAGGTAATATCTATTGAGCACCTATATGTCAGCAACTGTTCTAAACATGTTATGTGAACATACTCTTTAATTCTCACAAAAATCTATTGAGGTAGATACTGTTATTAGTCCTACTTTACAGATGAGGAAACTGAGGCATAGAGAGGTTAAGTTACTTACCAAAGGACACAAAATTAGTAAGTGGCAGAGCAGTTTGCCCTGAGAAGTCAATAACGCATAATTCCATTAATAAATGCTAACTGATGCCATGGTCTGATTCATGGTTTGGTTTTCATTGTTAAACCACCAGATAGTAGCCCTCAACTCTCCTCTCATCAGAACTTGGAGACACCTCCTGTTTTCTAGTTTACAGACTGTCATAGCCCTAGGTTCAAAGTCTGTTTCATTGATAGAAAGAGAGAAAATAACATTTGCAGAAGTCTTTCTTTACATGGCAAGAAAAAAGGCTGTTATAGTTAGAAAATAAAGATTTAAAAACAAGAATATCTAAGTATGTTTTTCCTTAAGACATCTCAGTGGAAATACGTACATATTAATAATTATTCCTTCAATGCTATAATTTTTCCTCACCTTAAATTTTTAAGTTTTCATCAGTATTTTCAAATTAAACAAGCACCATTTACTTTGCTTACAACCAGAAGTTGTACTACTTTCATTAACATAACATGACATCCTCAGTGTTATGCATTAGGTCCACAGCAATTGATTCTGATATTATTTATAACATGCACACAAGACTTCACATACAGTAGCAGGTTAGGTGTAGAGGCAGCCGTGATATGTTTATAAACATAAAATATTCTAAAAGCAACATTAAGTCCTTCAATATGCATAGAAAATATGACTATGTCAGCTGGCCTTCCTTGTTTTTATGATGTAGGTTCAGATATACAAACAAATATATGAATATAAAACCAGGACCCAAATTGACTCATGTGGCACTTCTTTTAAATATAGCCTATAGTGTAATCTGCTGACAGCTGTTCTAAGACAGAGCTTATTTAACAATCAAAAAGCTGTCAATGCAAATATATTAACTTGCAAATTAGAAAGACAATAACTCTCTGAAAACCATCAGAAGGAATATTGCCAGGTTATTCCATCTTCAACATTTTTTTTAACATTAAGTAAACGATTCTAGAGAAACAGAAATGAAGCCTTTGAATATGAGATGGTAAACATCTTTCTAGCTCAGAAAATATATTGCAACTTTAATTGCTTTCAACCTTTTTGTCCTCACAGAACATGGTTCTCTCTGACCCTCTTTGCCTGAGCAGCATATACACTGCCCTTATGTTCCCCTCTGCTGGCCTGAGCACAGTGAACATTCTAAACAGAAGATTGTTTCTTAGATAGGAATTAGAGACAGCTCCCTTTCCTAACCTGCTCAATCTAAATGAAAAACAGTTTTGTTTTTCCCCATTAATGCAGTAAAAATAACTATGAGAATTGTGTTTAAAAATAATGTTTATCAAATGGCAAAAAAGTTATAATTTTTAGCACTATCCAATAACCCCTTTCAAAAACTGTGAACCATTAGTGCAAAGTTTATGTAAATGTCCAAGTAATACAGAAAAACAAATCATTTTTAATTTCTTGGTCATGCTTTCAACTATTTTTCAATTTGAATTGTTCAGTGTTTCAAATTATGTAACATTTGCTAATGTTTAAAAAACAATATTATATAATTATGATCTTTTATGTATTATATGTTGAAAAGCCGGTCAAAATCTAGGCAATTAAATTTTTTTAAATATTAAAATATTAGGGAGAAAAAGCACTTTGTATAACTAAATCCAATAGAAGCTTGCATATACTCTCAGTAAATTAAAAACACGCTTTAAGACATGATTAATGTATGTACAGTTATTGGAGAAGGTTTTTTAAACATTATTTTTCTATTTAAATATTTAATATCATATAATTTGTTAATACTAACAAAAGAAAAAAAACACAGTGTTAGCTCTATTTTCTCTTATGGGGAAGCAAATGTCAAGATGGTTACTGGAATTTAAATTATTAACACAAAATGTGAAATAAACACTTTAAAACACAATAGTTGATCTCATAAAATGCCTCATTTGTGTTAATGTTTATATCTTTCATATTTCAAATAATTATTCTGTAATTAGAAGCAAAGACTTGAAAACTGAATCATATTCAATCATCTTAGATACAGGTGGGAGGCATTTAACAAGCCCCGGTGAAAAGAGAATGGTATTTCAGCTTGAGGTCCCTGCTGTAGATGGCACGCCCATGTAACTCATCATCTTTATGAAATATGAAAGAATCATGAAGCAGCCAGTAACATGAATTAAACATCAACATTCCAAATGAATTGTTGCAGTCTCCTAATTCTTTTTTCATTATTAGTCATTCTGTCACTGTTCCTAGTGCTCCATTTAGAGCACATCCCAATGTGGATTTCAAGAAGCAGTTTTAAAATGGACCACCCTGTATTGTAACGTTAAAGTCTAAAGATTTCTGAGGCTAGATCTGTGAATCATATGTGACTCAGCAGCCTCCCACAGGCCTGAAAACCCTTATATTCTCTCTCAAAATGTTCCTTCTGTAGAAGAGAGGCTGAATGGACTCCTTTATCACTATTCAGGAAATACAAAAGGACTTGAGCACATGCAATCCATTAGAATTCACACTACCTGTTTTAGGTCACCTGCAGTAACAGAGGAAAAAAGGCCCTTCAGTGCATCTCCTGCTGTCTGCAGAACTGTCTTTTCAACTACCCTACATGTATTTTCCCAAAGCTCTGGTTTATCCTCTCATGTCTCTTGATCATATCAGGGAAATACTGACCTCATAGGCATTTATATCACCTTTGGACATCTTGTAAGTGAACCTTGAACTAAGATTATTTCTCTAGTTAATGCAAGTAATAAATATTTTCAAATACTTCTAGAAACTGCAGAAGAAAACATCATGGCCTTCTAGTCCAGTTCTTAATAAATGGAAGCCTCCTTTATACATTACACATGAAAAATTATCATGGTAATTCTCCCAAATACTTCCTGAAATGGGCATTCATTACCCTACTGAAAACCTTTCTATTTAGGTGCAAAACTGTCAGAAAGTTCCGCTAGGTGCAAAATAAATGATGGTATAATTGTCTTATGAATTGGCAGGCAATCCCCTAAAATAAGACCTACTCTTTACATATACTTCTACATTGCTTAATTTTTCAATGATTATTATCACTTTGAAATGTGTAAGTTACAAAAATTTCAGAAAAGAAATTAAGTGTCCTCAGGCATCCGATTTCTAACGCCTACCAAAAGAACACATAAAATAGTCATTTTTATAATGTATGCAGCTGACTTAGTTATATGTGGTCATCTGACTACCATAGTTTTATTTGTTTGTCTTTTTTTTTTTTTTTTTTTTGAGATGGAGTCTCACTCTGTCGCCCAGGCTGGAGCGCAGTGGTGCCATCTCAGCTCACTGCAAGCTCCGCCTCCTGGCTTCACGCCATTCACCTGCCTCCACCTCCCAAGTAGCTGGGACTACAGGCACCCGCCACCACATGCGGCTAATTTTTTTGTGTTTTTTAGTAGAGAGGGGGCTTCTCCATGTTAGCCAAGATGGTCTCGATCTCCTGACCTCATGATCCACCCACCTCCACCTCCCAAAATGCTGGGATTACAGGCGTGAGCAACCACGCCCGGCCTGTTTGTCTTCATCCTTAGATTTAATCAGAATGAAAGGAATGAACAAAAGTACATGTGTATAAAGGGCAAGGTGAGACTTTTTATCTTGATCCTATTAAAAGAAAAGCAAATCAGCAATTAAGGGCAAAATAAGTAGTAATGATTAATAAACATCTTACCTAAGTTTTGGATAAATACTTTGTGACCAGGTGGTGGTCAGGCAGCCCTAGACATACTAAGTTCTTGGACCTAGGCTTGGAGTTTATGGATGGACTGCGTCTGATTATCCAACCAGGTTCTTCAGACTATAGATCTAAGGAGGATCAATAGCCAGCGTCTAAGGACAAAGCTGAAGCCAAGAACCAAACAAGCAACCCAAAGGAATAATGATTCAAAAAGGCTGGGCAAAGACAGGGCTCGGGGGCTCACGCCTGTAATCCCAGCACTTTGGGAGGCCGAAGTGGACAAATTGCTTGAGGTCAGGAGTTCAAGATCAGCCTAGCCAACATGGCAAAACCCTCTCTACGAAGAAAAAAAAAAAAAAAAAGAATAGCTGGGCATGGTAGCTCATACCAGCTACTCAGGAGGCTGAGATACAAGAATCGCTTGAACCCAGGAGACAGAGGCTGCAGTGAGCAGAGATCACGTCATTGCACTCCAGCCTGGGTGACATAGACCTGTGTCAAAAAAAAAAAAAAAAAAAAAAAAAAGAGTTTGGCAGAAAGATTGCAGGGCTCTGGCTAGGGGACTGCAACTGGAGACAAGAACATAGCAAATGTCAAAGATAGAGCAAATCAATTCAGAACTGTGGATCTAGCTCAAGAAGTTCACAATATGATTAAGGACCTACATATAGAGTCTTGCATTGTTGTCCACCTGTGGATATAAAGGTAAAAGCCCTGACTGGTTAAGAGAAATGGTCAAAAAGTTTTGTTTAAAGACCTCCACTCTGTATATAGTTTCTTGCTCTGGGATACCAAACTGCACCATGCTAAATGCCACTAAAATGAGAAATTAATTTTGTTTTTCTTATTTCTGTAATAAAACTGCTATCTAAAAAGTGCATAATATACTTCTTTTATGGTAATGCCAGGGCTTAAATTAGAATCTTATTCTTGACCCTCCCAATCAGATTCTTCCTGCTAGATTTTTCAAAAAGCACATGGAAATCACCTTGGATAAATTCAAGCATAGTGTATATACTGTCCATCTAAAGAAAACATCTTTGTCAGGATTGTGGGAAAAGGTTTCTAATTGCCATCCAAGCTGGTCTTGTTCCCTATGTTCAGTTTTCTGATGGGACAGAAGGGAAAGTTTATGGAATGAATGGATGAATGGGCAGACAATAGGATTAATGCAAGAGACTCTGTTGTGTTCATCACAATGTCTTTCCTCTTCAGTAGATACGTTCAGGGAGGGCATAAAGCTAGTAAACCCAGGGGAAATAACACATTCCTGATTGACCAATTCTCTCTCAATTTATAACACAGCCACCTGGCACTAGATAAGAATAAAACAGGGAAAATAAAACAAGGAATTGAAAGAGATCCAGAGAACCCAAAGGAAAATAGATTGAGAGAAGGAATAAGGGACAAGGACATCTGGAAGTTGGGAGAAGCGGGGAAGACAGTAGAAAAAGGACACTAGAAAGGAATGCACATTTTAGAAAAAGAATGTGGGGTTTCCCTTAAAAAATGAAAATTTACTTTTGCACATTAAAAACAATTGGCCTTCCACCAAAAACTGTAAACAATGCACTATCTAATGCACTACTGTTCAAATATTCATTGCAACTTTTGAGGTATACAATTTTCAGTCCTCTAGACTAAAATGACCTAACCTTTAACACATATATGATGAAACATATGATTACTGTGGTTTATTTTGCATGGAAGTGTAAAGACAATTCTCTTATAAGACTATTTTTATTCAGAAGAAAGTATTTTTGTTTACATTCAATTTATTCTCAGGAAAGTAATGTTCATTGATTTTCATTGCTCAAGAATACATCCTTTCAGTCTGAGTAAGGGATTCAAATAACATTGATTTTTGTGGTGTAGACCAATGACAGATCAATGAATGAATGATGTTTGTTTATAGCAGTCATTGGGTTAGCTATATACAGAGAAATGAAGTTCATAACTGTGCATCTCTACATTTTTAGCTATGCTTTTATTTGAGTCTTTCTATGAAAGACACAATATTGTTTCATTTTTTTAAATACTGAAGAGCTAGCTATATGTACTTCTAAACATTAGGTAGTCATCTTTCGCATTTTCTGAAGTGTTATAGGTGGCTAACTGGAGAGGTTTGAAGACAGCCTGAGTTTATATTGTACAATTTGCATGACCCTCCTAGTTATTTTCTCCTGAACACAGTTAGATGACAGACAAGAATATTGGGTACTCAAGCTACTACTGGGATGAGGTCTTCATTGTTCTCTATCATTCTGACAGGGGGCCTCTTTACTCCCTACACTCTTAGCCAGTGAATGGGGAAACGTTAGCACTGAGAGCCTCAAAAGGGAAAAGGAACCAAATGGCAAATAATACCAAAGCCAACTCTCCTCCTAGAACACTCGTTGCTACAACACAGACATATAGGACCATATACTCACTTTCACATTGGGGAACAGAAAGAAATTTTGATCTTGAACTTGTGTTGTCTGTAGTATTTGACACCGTCATTGAAAAGCAGTTCCTTTTATTCTAATATAATGTCAACTTTTGTTGTAGATTTGCGGGGTATATATGCAGGTTTGTTATATGGGTATACTGTGTAATGCTGAAGTCTAGGGTACAAATGATCCCATCACCCAGGTAGTGAACATAATACCCAATAGGTTGTTTTTCAGTCCTTGACCCCCTCTCTCTATCCCAAGTCTAGTAATCTCTTTGTTTATTATTTCAATCTTTATAACCATGTGCACCCAATGTTCAGCTCCCACTTATATCAATGAGAGCATGTGGTATTTGGACTCCTGTTCCTGCATTAATTCTCTTAGGATAATGGCCTCCAGTTGCATCCATGTTGCTGCAAAAGACAATACGTCATTCTTTTATATGACTGTGAAGTATTTCATGGCAGGTGCGTACCACATTTCTCTATCTAATCCACTGTTGATGGGCACCTAGGTTGATTCCATGTCTTTGCTATTGGGAATAGCACCACAATCACTTCAATGAACATGAGTGTATTTGTCTCTTTGGCAGAATGATTTATTTTCCTTTGGGTATATATCCAGTAATGGGATAGATGGGTTGAATGGTAGTTCTGTTTTAAGTTCTTTGAGAAATCTCCAAACTGCTAATTATCATTCTTCAATGGTAATTAGGGAACTAATTACCATTCCCACCAATAATGTATAAGTGGCCCCTTTTCTCCACAGCCCTGCCAGCATCTACTGATTTTGAACTTTTAATTTTTTTTTTTTTTTTTTGACGGGGCCTTGCTGTGTCACCCAGGCTGGAGTGCAGTGGCATGAAAAGGGCTCACTGCAGCCTCTACCTTCTAGGCTCAAGCAATTCTCCTGCCTCAGCCTCCCAAGTAGCTGGGACTACAGATAAGCACCACAATGCCAGGGTATTTGTTTTTTAATTTTTTATAGTGACAGGGCCTCACCATGTTGCCCAGACTGGTCTCAAACTCCTGGGCTCAAGCAATCTTTCCACCTCAGCCTCCCAAAGTGGTAGAATTACAGGCATGAGCCACCATGCCTGGTTGATTTTTGACTTTAAATATCCATTGTGACTGCTGTGAGATGGTATCTCACTGTGGTTTTGATTTGCATTTCTCTGATGATTAGTGATGTGGAGCATTTTTTGGTATGCTCGGTGGCTAGAAAACCTGTTCCTAATAGTGTCCACTGTTTTCTCTCCCTACCATGCTTTCTCTCTATGCCTTTGTATTTTTTCTCATTCCTTTAAGCACCAGGTCAAATGTCACCACCTCACAGACGCATTCCTGACCATACTACATAAACGCATCACTTTTCCCTGCCTTCTGTCCTTCACATCAGGTTCTCATTGTTTCTTCAGACACTCACAACCATGCAATTATTATATTTGTCTGTTTACTTGTTTTCAGCCTCTTTCCTCCAGAATGTAAACAGCTCAAAAGGAAGTGTTTTTCACCTGAAGTCAAAAGCACTTATCTTTGCACTGAGATAAAATGGTTGCCCAGATAAGTATTAATTAAATAAAAAAATGAATGACTCTTTGAGGGAAGCAAGGAGAGTAGTCAAACTGGTATTAGCAAGGTGTGATAAACAAGGTTTCTATTGAAAAAGCATAGACTTTTTAATCCAATAATTTCTCTTTTTTCGTAACTACCAGAATGGAGAGGATACGGGTAAAAATAATCTTAGCTGACACAGAGACCATAAAGTTTCTTTTAAAGTCGCATGCAAAAAAAAATTTCTATTTGAAATATCTGAATTTTTATACAAAATGTCCACAAAACTTTCATATGGAGAAAAAAAAAAAAAGATCACTGTTTCCTTATAAAATTTCAAAATTCAGGGAGGGTGAAGCCATCGCATTAGCAACCTCAGTGTAATCGAGAGTAATGATTTCTGGGCTCTGTCCCCCGACACTAGCTTTGATCCAGCAACATACTTAAAAGAGGCACTGCCACCACTGCCAGTTTGCTCAGCTACCTACATCTTCAACTGCCAGCATCTACTTTGGTTGTGGGAATGCTCCTTGTCGCAAGCAGAAACTTCAACCCGAAGGACTGTAGAAGTATCTCCCTATGAAATTCAAGTATTGGCAGACTAGAATAAATGTTTAGATTCTTCAGAGAAAAGCAGCCAAACAAATTGTGTGGAAATATACGGAAGTTACTATTTAACATTATACGGCTTTGCCAATTGCTAAAATTACTTTTAAAAGCTCATTAAGTTCTGTGAAGCAGGAAAGTAATGACACCATAGCTGATCTCTCATTCAAAGTCACAAGCAGATTCCTAAATGGAAAGGAAAATAGAGTATCTGCATTTTTAGACTTTAAACAAATCCATGTACTGTTTTATTTTACTTTAAATTTTGAGACTATTAATTCCAAGAAATGTATTATTTCATATATTTTATGTTTTAATCTAACCTCAATTTCCAGAGTTGCTAAGAGACTAAAATTCTATTATTGAACAAAAAAAAGTAAATTAAAATAAATAAAGCCATAAGGACTTGTTATTTGTAATATCTCCAGCCTATCAGTTTCCTCCTTTTTCAGAAATTTCCAGATACGTCACAGTCATAGTAATTTATATTTCAACTATTCCATAAGGAGCCTCCATAAACTAATCTTCCTATACTTCCAATCTTTTCTTCTATCAATATTTTTTGTTTTGCTGTACATAGCAATGACTCTTGTATAATTCTCATTCCAGAATAAGCTAAGTTCATCTTAGATCATTCTGTGTAAAATGAAGAAGTTTGAAATATTTTGAGTAGGGAATGTTACTAATCACATACTTTCCATTTTCCCAATTTACAGACACTTCACTTTCTATTTTTTTCTGCGGGGAATGTCACCTTCTTTGAAATCTCCTTTCTAGAAAATTTCCAATCATCTTTTAAGGTTAAATTTAATAGTTTATTCTCTGTAAATCCCTTTAGGATGGATTTACATACAATTATCAAAATTTACATACAATTATCACAAAGAGTTTCGTATTTCATAGTAATTATTTATTTGTCAAATTCTCCATTAAACTTTAAGCTTCATGCAGACAGTGAGAGTGACTAATGCTTAATACCTAGTAGGAATTCGTTAAATGTTTAATGAATTAATGTTAATTCTATTACATGAATAACTGTCTTTGTCACCCCTTTCTCCTTTCATTTTACACTGCCACTGCTTTTAGGGACTTTTTCATCTAGTATATGGACTACTGCATTTTCCGGCTAACTGGTCAATCTGACTCTGGCTTCCTTTGCCTCCAGTGCTTTAACAGCTCTTTTTTCAGAGTAAATATTAATGGATGATAGTTTGTAGTAGCACCAACATTACCTTTCTGAATGTAAAATTAATGTGTATATTCATTACATCACAAGAAATAGTAAAAAGTTATTCCACTACTAAAACAGGCCAAGAAAAAAGACAGAATATAAGCTGATTTCACCTATGACCATAAGCAAAATCCTATATAAAATACTGATAAGTCAAATCAGACAGACATTTTCAAAAATAGTATATCACGACCAAGGAATAGTTGTTTTAGGAAGATATAGATATTTCACCTTAGAATAGCCCAGTTCCTCCATAAATTAAGTGCGAACATCAACAATTTAAATAACCTCTCTGAGTCTACTTCTTTATCTAGGTTTGAGAAACTGAAATCAATTAAGACAAAAAGAAAACCATTCAGAGCAATGCCTGGAACATACTAAATAAACAACTATGATTAATATTATATTATTTTCAGCTTGTAATGTAATCCAGTAAATTAACAGATGATGGCAAAAATGGCCTAATCATTTCAATGAATGTCCCCCAAAATGTTTTTATTAATATTCCATTTTTATTCTTGCTAAAAAATTAGGGTGTTAGAAAGAGAAAGTTCTTTAACTTACACATTATCTACCATATAGAATGTGTGAAAAAAATATTTAATGTTAAAAATCTTTAAAATATTCCACTTAAAGACAAAAGGAAGAGTGTTCACTCTCATTAGTCCAATAACGCTGTTATAGAACTCATAGTTAATGTACTAGGACAAGAAAAGAAATACAAGGGATAAGCTTCGGGAAAGAAAAGAACAAAAACTTTTATTATGTAGCATATGACTGTCTACATAACAATCTAAGAGAATAAACTGATGAATTACTAAATTAACTCACACTTAAGTATGAAATTTTGGAAAATCAATATGAGAACTGTCAACAAATAAGTGGAGCAGTATACAGAGAACTAGAAATTATCAGGATAAAAAGGATTAAAATTGGTGATAAAAAACTCCGCCTCACTAATAACCAATTAAACAATTAAAATACACCAAAATATTTTATTACAAATCAGATAAACAATAATTTTAGAATATTGACAACACTGGGAGAGATGGATGGATGGATGGATGGATGGATGGATGGATGGATAGATAGAAATAGAGACATACAGATATAGATACAGAAATAGATATAAGTAAATACAGATACTCTTTGAAAGCAAATCGGGAAATATTGTTCAAATATTTTCAAAGTGAAAAATACCTATTCTCTATTCATGTCTAGGTTTCTATCACAAGGAAATGCTCTGAAAAATACATAAAGTAATATGTATAAGGATGTTCACTGAAACATTATTAGTAATAAAAAATAAATGTAAGAAATCCAAATATTACCAACTAAGGGAACTCCTTAAACAGTCTAAGGTACATCAATTCCATGAAATATGCAGTAGTTAAAATATTGAATTAAAAATAAAGGATTTAAAAATAATGAAAAGATCTCAAGAACTTTAGTGAAAAAGCAAGTCATAATAGAGTTATCCAAATGCATATGTAAAAAATAAATATTTGATTCTATATGCATTCACACAAGGAGCACCGTACGCAGTGAACACTACTGAAAAGACACATCTGAACTGTTAATAATAAAATGGGTAGTGAAAGTGGGGGATGGGTTATAAGGGGTGTCCTCTCTAGTTTATTTTGTATGTAACTTATTAGCTGCTTGCATCTTTTGCAAAATAATGCATAGTAATATAATGAAAATACAAATTGTAAAGGGTAATTCACACCTCATCACAGAAAGAAAGGGTGCACTAATTAACATGATTTGGAGTATTTCTCATTTAGTAAGGGTATAGCAAAGTGATGGGTAAAGTTCTTGTGCTCTGGGCTAGACTTGGGTTTTAATTCCGGTGTGGCTGTTTCTGAAATGATGTGAGACAGTTACATCATCATTTGAAAAATTAGGCTAGTAATGGCACATAACTCACAAGGTTTTTTTGTAAGAATTAAAAAAGATCTTATATAGAAAATGTTTAAAGCAATGTATGGTACATAATAAATATTTACTAAGTTTCTGTTGCACTACAAAGTCTAAAATGCTAAGAATTTAAGCTTAAGGCTGACAAATAAAAGTATTGCTAATCTACAGCCTTAATTCTTTTTTCTTTCTTCTTCTTCTCTTTTTTTTTTTTTTTTTTTTTTTTTTTTTTTTTTTTTGAGACAGAGTTTTGCTCTTGTTGCCCAGGCTGAAGTGCAATGGCAAGATCTCGGCACACTGCAACCTCTGCCTCCTGGGCTCAATCAATTCTCCTGCTTTAGCCTCCTGAGTAGCTGGGACTTCAAGTGCACACCACCACCCCCAGCTATTTTTTGTCTTTTTAGTAGAGATGGAGTTTCACCATGTTGACGAGGCTGGTCTCGAACTCCTGACCTCAGGTGATCTGCCTGCAAAGTGCTGGGATTACAGGCATGAGCCACCGTGCCTAGCCAGTCTTAATTCTTTTAAGAACCAATAATTATTTACATTAGAATAGCTGTGCTCTCAATATTAAACTCTACTGAGAAAAATCACTTATTCTAGATGAGATTTTATAAAAACTTTTCATTTTAATGAAATTCTATGAAATGTTTAACGTGCAATTTCTTTAAAAGACTATAGGCCTGGTATGCTGTACAACTGTTTGTCATTTTCATGCTTTTAATTCCCTTCTGTATTTTTTCTATATTTAATAAACATTCTATTATTAGAAAAAGAAAATGAAATTAACTAAACTTCAATTTCATATATTGAACAAATTAATATGATTTGAAGCTTAAAAACTGTAGATTATTGGATTTGGATATTATCTTTGATATGTACTTTTGTATAACACAAAAAGCATGCTCAACTACATGCTTAATTAACTTACATATAAATTTTGTTCCAAGGCAATATCCCCAAAATTAAAAATATAGTAAACAAAAATATTAGCTCAAAAATAAGCTATAAACTTTAAAATATTGTGCAGCTTTATTGTAGCATTTCCAAAATCACCAGGTAATAAATATTCCTCCAAAAATCTGTTCAGTCCTCTGGATATTAGTATGAGATTCTTCACTGCATTTAAGATATGAATGAATTAGTTCTCTAATAAGTAACTTACAAAATTGATTCATATAAAGAAAGCAGAAATAAATTCAATGAGGCAAAATCTAATATTGTATAAAATTTTGTAATATATTGTTATGAAGCAGGTATTTATTTTCTAATCTCACCTAAGACATAAAAAAGAATTTTATTCAAATTTAGAATATGGTTTGCAGAGAAAAATCATAATTGCTTATAAAATCTTTAGTTTTCAAAACATGATATCATCCTGTTTTTTGAAGGACTTGCAAAGGATCTACAACAATGGATGCTGAAGTATTACTATGTGTACAATCAAGAGAATGGCTTACAGTTTCCTGTAAATATTCTTATATTTTACTATCTTAAAGTTAAAATGATTAATAATATGAATAAAAACAGTATCAGGCCAGGTGTGGTGGCTCATGCCTGTAATCCCAGCACTTTGGAAAGCCAATGTGGGTGGATCACCTGAGGTCAGGAGTTCAAGACTAGCCTGGCCAACGTGGTGAAACCCCATCTCTAACGAAAATACAAAATTAGCTTGGCATGGTGGCACATGCCTGTAGTCCCAGCTACTTGGGAGGCTGAGGTACGAGAATCGCTTGAACCCAGGAGGCAGAGGATGCAGTGAACCAAGATCATGCCACTGCACTCTAGCCAGGGTGACAAAGTGAGGCCCCGTCTCAAAAAAAAAAAAAAAAAAAAAAAAAATTGAGTATGGAACACATTTTAGAACAATCAGGTTCTAACTAGACTGCCTTTATCCATGTAACTCATTTAGTGTTGGAAAGAGGCTTCTAATTGAGGTTAGTAAAATCAACAATTCTTTATTCTTTTTTTAATAACATAGTAATACGCTTCTCAACCTTTAAGAAAAACCACACGGTCCACAAAAACACTCCACACACTTATAGACCAGTTGATTAAACTAGATCCCGTCTGTTCCTCAAGCAAGCCTCAACCTTTATAATTCATTTTTAAGAACTTAATTTTCTGTGCTGTCAATTCCCCCTTTTTAATTGTTACAGGATCTCATACATAATGCATAATTGTATTAAAACACATCGTACTGCCTTGTGACATAGCATAAGTTGTCAAGTAAAATGTAATAATCTTTGACCTCCACCCACCCATTGACTTCAATAAAAAATAAAAATTATGCCTACAATCTGGCTAAAAGGGCTTTTAGACTGTGGCACTAGCAACTCCCTAGCTAATGTGCAGAACACTGAGCTCCTTAGACACTCTCCATTCTGTTACAAATATTTTCCTATTGTGTTTTCAAGGGTTGAATTTATAAATAGTTATTCACCGAACAAATCTATGCATTAGTGTATCTCCAAATAAGTTCAGTGTGATCATACATTTTAAAACAAAAATATGCAATTGGTGTTTCATTTGCTTCTATCTAGACACATGTATTCAAACAGTAAATTATAGTTTCGAACAATATAATCGGGGCAGTATTTTCTAAAGAAAACCATTCTGAGAATGGAAGGCTATTTAACAAAAGTTGTATCACCCATGGGAAGGCTTCCTTCTGTTGCCAGCTAAAGGTTGACAAGGGTCAGTCTGCACGAAACCAGACATGAGCGACATTCAAGGCAAACCAGTTCCAATACAGCTTACTTGCCAGGGAACATTACACTTCCTCTCCAAGACAGTGTAAATGTTTTAAGGTCAGAAGAACACAATGCCTGTCAAAGTGTTTCATGTATGTTAAAAAGACAGGTAATTTAGGAAGAGTCTCTGACATTTAAAAGGGAATCATGCTTTCACCATCTCCCCCTCCTCCAACTTGACATCTAATTAAGCATCAATACAAAACAATATAATTGAACAGATGTACTAGTCATTAACAGGAATCACCCATTCTCCTATCAAATCAGAGTGTACAGACAGGGCTCTATTTGTAATAGGTTGACTTAATTGCCTGAGAATTCCCCAGAGAAATGTACAAATGGATCAAGACATCTCACACATACACACGTACACACCCCACAGACAAACACATGCACTCCTCCTAAGCTTTGATCCATGCTTTTGTCACTGTTACACTCATCTTTGCAAATGAGAATTTATGGTGGCTACAATCAGTACTAGAAGATCAATTAAATAAATGGAAAAATAAATAAAGCTGAATGAAAGGTACCAGCATTCAGATTTAGCAACACCTTAATAATAAAAGCTTTTTTATATAGCAGTGCTTTGCACAATGTAGTTGCTTAAATTTTATTAATAAAAACAAAACACATACCCTGATATGAAAATTTTTAAAAAGAGCACACTAAACAAAAATGCCAAAAAAAAAAAAAAGACTATACAAAAGAATTATTTCCCCTGGCACCTCTCTTGGATGTGTAGATTGTATCTGCTGACTATGTGGCTCAGTTTTCCCTTATTAAAACCTACCTCAATAAAATCATTTGGAAAGTAGAAAATAAGGGACCTCGCTAAAGGATTAAGTAAGTAGCTGGATTTAGAATTCGGAAAACAGATTCCAGTTTTCTAATCCCCAACAAGCTAAGGGCACTAATGTGAAGGAATATAAGAGATTTACTCCCAAAAATATCATATTGGATCTGAATTTCAAATGAAAAATTGGCATTCCCTCCTGGAGTCAGAGAGATGGAAGAAAAAATAATGAGCAGAAAAGACACAGAAATACAACTTTCAAACGAAATGTCCCACCTTCACATCCCCCACCAACATACATGCCCATGCACACACATTTAAACATTGAGGTCTATCACTTTTCTATCTGTCTTACCCCATCACCCTCAGGCCAGTGGAGAATGCAGTCATCACATCCCTCCTGTTGGAACTGCAGGTGCCAAGATCAAATTTCCAGCCACCCTGATCACAAGGGTATGGGGGTGTAGAAATGGGGAGTGTGGTCCAGTTCTAACCTCTTCTCATACAAAATGTTCCCAGTTGGTTGTCCCAGCTCCATGGCACCTCTTCCCTCCTCTTTTCTTGGAGCACGTATTATCTATACCACTCATTGGGCCATTTAATCAGGCACTGCTGTCAACACTTCTTACAATTCTGTATTTTTTTAATTATAAAGTTAACAAGCTTTCTGTGTGTATTTTCTCCTCCATAAAGAAGTAGATTTTTGAGGGCAAGGCATGACCTGTATTTCTTTGTATTTAGCACAGTGCTTAGTAAATATACTCAACGCCCCCCAAATATTATTGATTTCATTGTAGACTGTCTTAATTGCCGACAGCCCCAAACAGCATGTCTTTGAGGTCTCTGGGGTGAAAATCAGTTACTGGTGATTGCCTCGGGCTCTCCTGACTCCAGGAGGAAGCTTAATGACGGAAAACACATTGGCTGTCCATCAGCAAAACAAGACCACGTGTCACTGTGTTTCTGTGTCAGCTAAAGCTGGTGGATAGAAAATAGGTGTTACAAAGGACATCTTCAGGGCCTTAAGTCCCCTACCTCTTGTGAAATATGATAAATCTGTGCTTCTTTTCTCAAAAATACACACAAAAAATCTGCCTGGTTTTGTCCAATTCATCAGCCTGGGAGACGGGTAAGAAAGGTAGTTAGATCCCAAACATGGCTAAATCCTTTAAAAACAAATTTTTAAATTACTAGGAGCTTTTAATGGATATTTATCCATGACTAAGCAGCTCAACAAATACCTGTCACTCACACACTAGAAATGAAACAAGCTTTAATGCACACAGCACCAATCATACATTTCACTCTATTGTTATCAAAAATACAAAACAGCTGGGAACCTGACAACGACAACCTAACACTCATGATTTTAGATGCTGTCCTTGCTTTACTTCCCAAATAGGAGATTAATGTTTTCTTTAAAGGGAAACAACCAACAGATAAAATACAACCTTTGAATACGAACTGTGTATTTTTCTCACAGTAAGTAAACAATAGATATTCCAAAACAGCAGGCATCTTATTAATTCAGTAGGGTCAGCAATGGTTAAACTCTTCTCATCTAAAAAGAACAGTTTCACACTTCTTTTCTGAATACACATCTCTGTATATAACTTATAAAAATTCATGTGGGTTAGAAGACTGGATCTGTGTATGTATAGAATTTCCATACAGTACCAAGCTTGATTAAATTTTCCCTTGCTACTAGCCTTCTCAGAGACTAACAAGTAAAATATTCGGCTGTGAACAGCATTTCATTTCACTGTTGATGAAAGTGAGCTGAACTGAGCAATGTCGGCTTTATACCTTTAAGAAAATCTTTTAGGCGATGGAGGAAAAGAGAAACAAAACCAACACTACTTTAGAATAAAATGCTGAACAATGAAATGAAGGGTTATTAATTCTCCACCACTTGAAGATTGTTTTCCACCCTTCAGCATGCTGAGATAATTATATACACATGACATTGTATTATACATGCTGTTTGCCTACTTCAAAACTGTTCTCTAATGCAAGGATTATTGATGGAAGCTTCTTGTGCATCACGTTAAAGGTACAAAAAATTACCTAATTTCCACTACAGCTAATCCATTACTCAAATTTTGTCAAGAAAATTCTGGATGAATGGTGTAAAACTGCCAGGTTCCATTCCTAATAAAAATTGATTTGTTTTTATTGGGGTCATACAGCCAGCTTTTAAAATCTAACATCTCTTCTTTTGCCAAAAACCTAACATTCCAGTTATTGATTAAAGCTTCAGAGTTGCTTTGGAAGGTTATTAGATTTTCTTTTCTATTTAGATCAGAATTGTTATACTGGATCAATGCAATTGTAACCATCTGTAGGATTCAGCTTTCCATGCTGGCATGTCTTGTCCCCTATTTTATTTTCAGAGATAGTATAGCCACTGTAACTCTTAGTATTTCCATCAAGAATGCAGGCAGAAAAATCCAATAAAAATTATGAGAGGAATTATTTTGGCTTTTTCTCCCTAAATTGAAATATTTGCCTCCTTCTTTCTGGGTCATGGTATACTCCCTCACCTTCCCCTGCATAATGGAAGGATTTGATCATCTTACTGGTTCACACTTGAAATACTGATTGGCCCATGAATACTAATAATCAAGAGTCACTATGATTAAAGGTTAGGAACCCTTTAAAAGAGAGATCTTTTCTCTTGCACTTTCTGCCCCTTGCCACATGATCATAAGGCCTCAGACTGAAACGTTCCCAATCTCTTTTTCTTCCTGGTCCAAAGAACTTGCATGGAGAGGAAAGTCCAAGTTCCCTTGTGAACCTAGCTTTTTCTTTCTGTGGTTGATGTTAAAAACAAAACAAATTCCTAAAGGTCATCTAACTCAAACCTTCATCCAAAGGATGTAGTCTAAATATATTAAATTTTGGTTTTATCTTCTTACTTGGGAGTTCAGGTCTTCAGAGTCAGAATTGGGATTCCTATCATGTATGACCTGTATGATCCTGGGCAGGACGCTTTGTCTCCTTAAATTTGTATTTTCTTTCCTGTAAAATATAGCTACTTAGCATTCATTACCTTTCTCTTAGGGATGCTGTGAGAAGTACATAAAATAATGGATTAAATGGGTTCAAGAATGTTAAGGCTGGTTGTGGTGGCTCATGCTTGTAATCCCAGCACTTTGGGAGGACAAGGCAGGAGTATTGCTTGAGCCCAGGAGTTTGAGACCATCCTGGGCAACATTGTCTGTATTTAAAAAAATTTAAATTAGCTGGGCGTGGCGGCACATGCCTGTAATCCCAGCTACCAAGAAGGCCGAGACAGGATGATCACTGGAGCCCAAGAAGTCCAGATTGCAGTGAACCATGTTAGTGCCACTGCACTCCAGCCTGGGCAACAGAGCAAGACTGCATCTCTGAAATAAATAAATAAATAAATAAATAAATAAATATTTAAAATATTTACTATAGAAGTGCTCAATAGTAGTTGTTATAACTATATTAAACATTATGAGTGATTATGAGCTCAGTTTCTTAAAAATTATATTTTGTTAATGTTTTTTAATGATAGAATTACTGTTGAACCATACCGTTTCCCTATAATTTTTGTGCATTACAACTCTCTCTAAATTTCTGATGCTTTCATTACATGCCTAAATTTGTCACGAATTCTCCATACTTGTTAAAGTACAAAATTATTAGTTACTCTTACTAGACTATGATTTCTTAATACATTAGCATCCTAGCTATCTCCTTAAAAATACCTAATTTGCTAACAAACTTGTTAAATATAATTTGACTCTGAGACTTGAAGCCACCATTGAAGATGTCCTCTGGCCAGAATGAAGTTCTGTATTTGTCAGGATGGCAAGCTTTGTTCATATTCAATTTCACTTCCTAGGTTTTAAGTTATATTGCTCTCGCTGCTGCTGCTGTTGCTAATGTATATGTGCAGGGGTTGACTCTGTGTGTGTGTGTGTGTGTGTGTGTGTGTGTGTTACATTCGGGAGCTGCATCTAAGCTAGTTCTCCTCAACTCTGTATCATAGATTTTAAATTTAATCTAAAATTATATCTGTCTCTGTTAAATTGCATTTTTTAAACAAGGTTAGGCAAGGAGACTGGGAGAAGAAGTGGTGACTTTTTGTGTGTGTGGCCTGTAGTAGTTTTTTAATTCAGTTTCTCAAATGTTTCCCCAACCATTAGCATTATAGTTCATTTGTAAGCTTAAAAAAAATTGCAGATTGTCTGATGCAACCCTATGTCTACTGACTGACGAATTTCAAAGCATAGGTCACAAGAATCCATGAAAACATGATTCATAAGAGTTTTTTTTTTTTTCACATAAAGTTTTTAAACACTTCTCCATAGAAAAATGTTTCAAAGACAATCTTGATAAACCATAGAAGCATCTATTTTGTACCATTTAAAATTTGAGAAGTACTTTAACAAATACAAACATATTTCTTCATTATCACTTGTAATAATGTATGCACTATTTTTTTTAGAAAAAAATGATTATGTTTATCTAACTTACACTTATCTGAACTTCTCTGAAGAGGACATTTAGGAAAACGTGGTCTGTCAACCTGGGATGCATTCAAAGATTATTGACTACTCAGACAATTGTCTAAAATTTCAAAATTAATATATATCTTGAACCATACATTAACTTTTTTGAAACACAAAGTTCTGTTGATATTTTTTGTTTTGACTATGGTAAGAACTGGAAATAATTTGTTTTTACCTCTGTTTCTTGACTCTTTCACTGTAAAGAGTGCCAACTCACTCCTTCTATGAAATCTACAGAAATTATATCATGTGTACTACTGTCCTCTCTTCCTACATATATCCATCCTTCTTTCTCTTACCCTTCCTCCAATCTTTGTTATAATTTATTTTTAATTTTTAAACTATTTTCCATTAAAAATAAGTAACATCTTAAGAATCTACTGGACTATCCATATGCTTTAGGCAATATTTTTTACTCCCTAAGTACGAAAAGTAAAATAAATTAGTGCCTTGCCACATCCCTTCATCATCCCATAACCCAGCTTCTCTCCACTATAGCATTATTTTTAAATTGTCGAGTTTATTACATTTACATTCTATTCTCTAACCATAATTGTCTCCCATCACAGTATCCATGAAGCAGAAAGTTTTGGCATTAAAGCATGGTTCATTTCAAATCTCAAATTTTCTCACCTCCAAAGAAGATGATAAAATTAAAGTAGGAAAATTCATTTTGTGACTGATTGGAAAGGTAGAAAACATCCAATACATGTACAACAACTCAAGCCCGTGCTTTCATGTAATTCATAATATCAATTTTATGTCAATACTCCCTTTATACCACAGTCTAGACATAGAGAAAAAAAATCCTATGACAGATAGGTAAAAATATCCTATGATTATGTGTTATATATTTGGAGAATTGATCATTCAATTTTTCATGTGAGTGATTCCAAACTATTATATAATAAAAAGTCTGCTGTAACTCTAGACACTCTGCTAGAACATATTTTTATAGAGACAGGTGGCAAGTGAGAGGGAAGGACATCCATTCAATAAGCATTTTGATCAAGTAATTCAGTTTTCACAAACTACTCATTTATGGTGTATGTGTGTGTGTGTGTGTTTTTATAGAGACAGAGTCTTGCTCTGTCGCCCACCATGGTATGCAGTGGCATGATCTCGGCTCACTGCAACCTCCACCTGCCAGGTCCAAGCGATTTTCATGCCTCAGCCTACCGAGTAGCTGGGACCACAGGTGCATGCCACCACACCCGGCTAATTTTTGTATTTTTAGTCGAGACAAGGTTACACCTTGTTGGCCAGGCTGGTCTTGAACTTTTGGTCTCAAGCAATCTGCCTGCCTTGGCCTCCCAAAGTGCTGGGCATGAGCCACTGCGCCCGGCCACATTTATTATCAATGTGTATAAATATGTCCTTGACAGGAACAAAACTATCTAGATTCCATGGTCCTATATAGAATATAGTCTCAAATTATTTGTGACTATCTTTATCATTAGCTTGGTGAAGAGAAACGATATTTATGAAAGACAGTTTAAAAGACATTCCTCTGTTGTCTATATATTATATACAGATCAAAGCCATGTTCTTGGACCACAATGTCTCAAAACCCTGCAAAATTACTTTTACTAAGTTTGGCTTTATTATTGTACCCTTAGCTTTTATGGGAAGAAGTTTACAAAATTCGATCCTGCAGTTATTAATCTTCAACAACTCATGTATTGAAAATTTATGGCAAGGCTTCCTTTCTCATCTTAAGCACCAGGAAAAACACCTGAGCTCCCTTATGCAATTAGAACACTGTTTCCATATATAAATTGTACATCAGATTTGTTCCGTTCTCACTTTGGTTGGTAGGAAACTCAAGAATAAAATTCGAAGGTCAATTTTTAATAGCTGTGTAACATCCATGGTCTACATATCTGCATTCAACCAACTCTGGCCTCTTATTTGTATTTACCTTTTTCCAGTCTTTACTTTTGTATAAATTTTATTTTCTATAGTTTTATATTCATAAAGTGTATAAATAAATACAAAAATATTTATAGATACTCCCTATTTCCTAATAGACCGATTTTACCCACTCACATATGAGACTTTTAAGAAAAAACACATCAGGGAGGACATGAATCTTCATGACTTGAAGGAAGCATCCTCAACAAAGATATTGTAAATCCCAAAGATAAATAAAGTTCAAATTGAAGTGGGGTTATAGATTGTACAGAGTTCCAGTGAGAAAGCATTATGATAAATAACTGCATATAGAAATTCTTTTCAATTGAAGGAAATTTCTTGATTTTCTGATGGCCAGAGTTTTGTCCTTTACCTCTAAAATTTACTAGAACTAAAATGAAAGTGAGACAGAAGTAACTAGTCCTTCCCAAGGCTTCTCATCCTGGAGTTCTCTGTCAAGTGGGTGATTTTGACTGTAAAGCATTCTTTTGTTTTCTTTGTCTGAAGTCATTCCCAGATTAGTTTGTGACTTGCTTGAGCATGTTTCCCAGCAGTGATCTTGGGCTGTCCCATTCACTTCTGACCTGCACCTGCTCTTTTCAAGTATTGCACCAAGAGTAGCTGAGGCCTAAACAGAGGCCTGCTGGCCCATTCACAGAGACTATTCAGAGAGCTGCTAGGGGAGGGGCAGTGGGCGGGATGGCAGCCCTCCAGAGAAAAAAGGAAAGTGACCCCTTAAATCAGAGAATGACCTTTTTATTTGTTATTAGTTGTCTAAGTAAGTGTAAGGGGACCACCTCCTCCATAATGCGCTTTGTGATACGGTAAATGTTACATGGTCTAAAATGGTGCTTCTGAAAAGATTAGATGAATTATTGGTATTTAAAACTAATTAAGTGACATGTTTAGATATCTAGACAGGGCATAAAATCTATTATATAACTGGTGTTCAAAAACATTTACGGTTTGTTCCAAAAACAAGAACGTAAATGTATTTGGAGACATTTCTGCATGAAATATATCATGGTAACAAGGGATTTACAGAACACTTAATAAGTTTCTCACTAAGGTTTGAGATTCAGCCATTCAGTACTTCTGTTGAAATGGTATTGTGATTTCTTCTAAACCTTCAGCTCCACAGTTGTAAAAGAAGGACTCACACTTATATTTTATCTAGTAACCTAAAAGTCAGCAGAAATTTTAAAATAAACCCACTAGGCATATTTACACATTTGCCATTTAGAACACAGCCTTGAACAAGAAAAACAGATCATAATTCATGTTGGGCATTTGTCTCCAGTGGACAAGTTTACAGAAATTGTTCCTCAGTTTCTTTTGAGATTTTTGGGCCACTAATCTGTTCCAAAAGAGAAAAAGCTACCCCTGAGGCTCAACTTTTCCATCCCAAGGATGCTTGTAGGCAAGACTGCCAGCAGTACCACTGCCACTCTGAACTAAAAACTATTTGCCATTCAATTATTCATATTCAGCCCTTCTAGGGAAGAGAAAGCACTAAAGAGAAATAGAGCAGCAAATATGTAGACATAGAAAGTAGGAAGAAGATTTGTAATAGTTACATGGGAAAAGGGAATCACAGAAGAATGATGTTATTTAAAATAGGTGACAGACTCAGGAGTTCCAGTAAAAATGAACAGTATCCTTGGTCTTCATACATACAAAATGAATTAGCAGCAAATATGCTCAAAAAGGTACACAGTTCAGTGAAATGCTGAATTACCTGATGCTCTCAGAGTAGGAACAAGCACAGTATTTTTGATGCTTTTGGTTTGTCACCTGAGCTCTGCCAGGCACCCACCTCCACAAGAACTTTTATCACTTTGCCTACATTCTCCTATTATGAATTAAGTATATTTGATACCAATGCTTATTTACTAATATACACATGCTAGGTGACTATTTTGGTCAAAGTTCTTTCCATATAAATTAAGATTTCCAATATTGACAATAGCAAGTATTTATAAAGTACCTCTTCACACTAACACATGTAGATTATCAAAATTTTACATATTTGAAAAAATGAAATAATTATTTAAAATAAACAAGCCAAAGCGGCTGCTGCAAAAATATCCAAGTCTATATGAGGTACATTTCCACCATGTATAGTCAAGAGGCTGTTGAAAATAAGAAATTGTGAGAGATACAGAAAAACTACCTCCTTTTCACTTACAGTATATATTATACTTAAACCTCTCATTTATCACATTTCATTTGACTAAAACAATTGAAGAGGTCACAAGGGATATTTTGGTTTTGGTTTGAATGCTGTAGACGGAATTGTGTCCCCAAAAAAATGTGTATGTTGAAGCCCTGAACTCCAGTGTGTCCGTGTTTGGAGAAGGGGCCTTTGCAAGGCAATTAGGGTTAGAAGAGGTCATGAGTATGAGGCCCTCATAATGCATTTAGCAGCTTTATAAGAAAAGGGAAAGACTGTTCCTTCTCCAGCATGTGAGGACACAGCATGGAAGTAGTTATTTGCAAGCCAGAGAGAGAGCTCTCACCAAAACCTGAATGAGTTGGCACCTTAATCTTGGACTTCCGACCTCCAGAACTGTGAAAAATAAATGTCTTTCACTTAAGCCACCCAGTCTATGGTTTTTGTTATAGCAGCCTGAGCAGAGTTGTAAAATATTCTGAAATGAAAAAAAAAAAAATCACTGGTGAAGAAGAAGAGGCAGGAAAATTGAAGAGAAGAAGAGGGAGGAAAAAAAGAAAAAAAACTTCTGTCTGGAAAGAATTTGTTTTATAATGTGAAATAAACATTTTATTAAATGCTAAGGATAAAAGAAATGTAAAGTTTGCTTGTCTTGTACATAAATGACAAAAATGGCACTTTTCATATAATTTGAGATCAGCAGACGTTAGGACAGAAATTAAGCAAAAATATATCTCACTGCCAAAAGCAGCAGAGATGCAGTTCTTTTTTACTGACTGTTGATGCAAGACACAAGGGAAAACTTTGGGGCATGATGTAAGAATCAATTAATGCACATAAATGGAGCATAAATCACATTAATGTATTGCAATGCTCTTGCACACTTTAGCCCCTACTGAAACACGGGCCCAATATAAATGCTTTCTCTTCTGTAGGCATTAATGGCTCCCTCCCCTTCCTTGTTCCAACATCTTGTATGAAACTTCACCATTGCACAAGACAATGAATCTAAACTCCAGCCTTCCCACTGGATTGCAGGCTCCTGGAGGAGCAGGATTGTATGTTGCTAGGCTTATGCTTTGCTCATCCACCCCTTTCTGTCCCTGCTACTGGCCATCCAAAGAGGCCGGAGGAGTCTTCACTCCCACTGCTGGAATAAGAAACTTCAGAATCTCAAATTGAAATGGATCATAACTTACTACAGAAGGAATTATTAGCTATTTAGAGAAAAAGACTTTCTCATACATACCTTTCCCCCCTCATCTCCACCTCTATCCTCTTTCCCTGACGCTTACAAATGTCTTCCACTGATGCTCATGACGATAAATGAACACAAAATTCTGGTGATAAAATATAGTTGAAATAGTCCATTATAACCCTATGTGGTACAATATGGGTTAAATGAGCTCTACAAACTGGTGTGGGAACCTGTTGCTTTAATGCTAAATATCTTGTCTTTTCCAAAACATTTTGGCAAATATATTTTTGGAACACTACGGCCAGATACCACTTACACTGGTACACTTTCAGACACTATATTTAAGGGTTTTGTTGTTGTTGTTGGTTGTTTTGTTTTGTTGTTTTTGGTTTTTCTGCTTGTTTGTTTTTTGAGACAGAGTCTCTCTGTCGCCCAGGCTGGAGTGCAGTGGTGCAATCTCCGTTCACTGCGACATTCGTCTCCCAGGTTCAAACAATTCTCCTGCCTCAGCCTCCCGAATAACTGTGATTACAGACACCTGCCACCATGACCAACTGATTTTTGTATTTTTAGTAGAGACGGGGTTTCACCACGTTGACCACGCTGGTCTCCAACTCCTGACCTCAAGTGATCCACCCGCCTCGGTCTACCAAATTGATAGGATTACAGGCGTAAGCCACCGTGCCCAGCCTATTTTTATTATATAATATGAGCTACATTCTAGCATTAATATTTAGGTTTAGAGTTGTAAACACATTAGAAATGACTGAACTAGAATATTTTTTCAGGTAATTTCAAAATATTTTTGGTTCTTGGAATAACTGCATTCTGGGAATCTGCAAAGTGCCCTGGAGACCTCCAGCTACCATTAAGTAAGCAGCAATTTTGCCTGTTGAAATGACAATAGCCACTTCAATAAGTGCATTCAGCAAGGGGAAAAAATACTATAGTACTGCATACTCTTCCCTTTTAATTAGCCAGATTCTCAATTCTTACTTTGAGCTGCATTCTCCTATTGACACTTTTACATCAAATACAACCAAACATCATTACAAAGGTCAAAATATACTTTGGAATATATTTGCACATGAGATTGAGGAGACAAATTAGTTTCTGTCTCAAAATTACATTTTAACATACTTATCATAGCCTTCTAGAGCCAAAGAAGTGCCTATTAAGAACTAACACTGGGCTGGGCGCGGTGGCTCAAGCCTGTAATTCCAGCACTTTGGGAGGCCGAGACGGACGGATCAAGACGTCAGGAGATCGACACCATCCTGGCTAATACGGTGAAACCTCGTCTCTACCAAAAAATACAAAAACCTAGCCCGGCGAGGTGACGAGAGCCTGTAGTCCCAGCTACTCGGGAGGCTGAGGCAGGAGAACGGCGTAAACCCGGGAGGCGGAGCTTGCAGTGAGCTGAGATCTGGCCACTGCACTCCAGCCTGGGAAATAGAGTGAGACTCCGTCTCAAAAAAAAAGGAACACTGGCCGGGTGCATGGCATGAGCCATGCTGTAATCCCAGCACTTTGGGAAATCACCAGAGGTCGGGAATTCAAGACCAGCCTGACCAACATGGAGAAACCCCGTCTCTACTAAAAATACAAAAATTAGCCAGGCGCGGTGGCGCATGCCTGTAGTTCAGCTACTCGCGAGGCTGAGGCAGAAGAATCACTTGAACCCGGGAGGCGGAGGTTGTGGTGAGCCGAGATTGCACCATTGCACTCCAGCCTGGGCAATAAGAGCGAAACTCCGTCTCAAAAATAAAGAAATAAATAAACAATAAAAGAACTAACCCTTAGCAAAAATACACAATGCAAATATAAATAGTGAAATAAAATACAGCCCCACATCCATTTAAAGACTCTATATGCAAAAGTATCAAAGTCCTTGTTTTATTGTAAAAATATACTATAATTTAGCTTTTAATAATCAAGTAAAAATACTTACATCTAAGCAATAAGATTAGCACCCTCTACACATATTCTTAATGTATATAGTATAAAGTGGTGGCAAATCAAATATATTATCTAAAACATGGTTAAAGATTTGTTGACTGTTTAATTATTAATTATTATACTTAAGATAGTTCTTTGAAAAAAAATTAGGTCGTTTCAAATGGTCATGTCTTTTATAAATCATTAAATGCCCTCACTGTGATGGCTGGTAAATTAATACATATTGCTAGCCCTTTCCCAGGCATTTAAAAAAAATAAATAACCATAGAAAATAGTAGAAGGTAGAAATATATTGTGATGTATCTCTTGGAAATAAGTACTCTCTTACTCTTCAAAATTTAAAGCATTCTTAGTTGTTATTCCAATTCCTCCCCCTTTAAAAAAAGAAAGGCATTTTCTTGAATATTGTTCTTTATGTGAAAGTTAAGATCAATGCTGGATCAGAGAAGATCACATATGAGTCAAAAAAAACATACATGTTTAGCAATATTGTTAGCTGCTTTTGCACTGCCAAATTTAGTGTTTCTTTAAATTCACAAATGTTTAATCATGCTGAGAAGTGCCAAGGGTGATAAATTTTATTTATGAAGTTATAATATATTGATATGATGTTCTAACAATGAACAGTACCATGAAAATACCCAATTTTATGATTCATTTAGAATCGTAATTCTGAGACACTCAAAATGACCAAGAGCACAATAGTAATAGTTGCTTATTTTCTTAGCTAAATGCAAGTAAAAGTAGCAAAGGAAATCAAAGTACATTAGAAAAGCATAAGTGTTCAGGTTCATAGTGAAGTTGTGCCGGTTCAAATGTAAATCTGAAGGCCGGGTGCAGTGGCTCATGCCTGTAATCCCAGCACTTTGCGAGGCAGAGGCAGGAGGATTGCTTGAGCTTAGGAGTTCAAGACCAACCTAGGCAAACATGGTGAAACCCCATCTCTAAAAAAATTTTAAAATTAGGTGGTCATGGTGGCATGGACCTGTGGTCCCAGCTACTTGGGGGAGCTGAGAAGGGAAGACCACTTAAGCCCATGAGGTTCGAGCTATTACACTCCAGCCTGGGTGACAAAGTCTCCAAAAAAACACAAAAAAACAAAAAACAAATTACATCTGACCTAATCTCTTCATCTCCAGATCTTCCTACTGGCAGAGTTGGCTTCTTCTTATATAAAAACAGGAAAGAAGTACTGACTTTATATTTACAAATGCACTTGAATGCTACAAATTAGTAAATATTCTAGAAATTTTATTATATTTCACAATCAAAGGAGGTCATGGTTTATTTTTGTTTGATTTGGTTATTTTACTAGCAGCTAAATGGACGTGTGACAAACTACAGAACAGACGGATAAGAAAATAAAATCCAGATGTTTTGACCACCAGTGCTCTCTTCTGAGAAAAAAACTCACAACATTTTGAAAATAAATTCAGGTTGATTTTTCATTTTTCATATTATGTTCCATTTCAGATAAGATCCAGGAAGGTCACAGTATCTCTGCTGTTAGCAGCTTTAGGGCACATGAGAGTGGCAGTAGAATATAATCAAAGGGCAAGGGCCAACCCGGGTGCAACAAGGAGCACCAAACTCGCAGTTCCACTTGCTTCCACAGAGTGGGATTTTTATTTCATGTGAGGGGAAAAAGAATGTGCTTAAAGTTAGTATGAGGTCTTGTACAGTGTGCACCTTCTGTAGACAAGAAGAGAATGCTTAAGTTTACTGTGACAGCAGTATGTTTAGGATCTCTCCTTAAGATTTGATCCTCTAAACTTTTATTTCCAGAACAAAATGAAAAGAAACTCTGAAATTAAAACATATCTATTAAGGTAAGCCGGGCACGGTGGCTCACGCCTGTAATCCCAGCACTTTGGGAGGCCGAGACTGGTGGACCACTGGAGGCGAGGAGTTTGGGACCAGCTTAGCCAACATGGCAAAACCCTGTCTCTACCAAAAATACAAAATTAGCTGGGCATGTTGGCACACACCTGTAATCCCAGCTACTCAGGAGGCTGAGGCAGGAGAATCACTTTAACCTGGGAGGTGGAGATTGCAGTGAGCCAAGATCCTGCCACTGCACTTCAGCCCGGGCAACAGAGCGAGACTCCGTCTCAAAATAATAATAATAATTATATATCTATATACACACACACACACACACAAGTATATATGCAAAGGTATATGTATGTATGTAAAGATAAACAATAAAACAAGGATGGGAGTTAATTCTGCTTCCTTTTGTTTCTTAGAAGTTTCTTAATAGACAATTTTCTTTTCTAGAAAGTTATTATTTTGACTGTCATCTCTACCACCCTGGAAACATTTTAATGCATGCTCAAGATGAACAAACTTTGAATGCTCATGTTGGTAGTATTTAACAAACACTTTGATCCCAATATTCATTTATATATTATGCATGCTCTGATCTTCATAAAGATGTCCTGAGTTCCTCACCTCCATTCTTAAATAGGTATTCTGTTAATAACACAGCATTTAGAAGTACAGAATGCTAAATAGTATGAGGTGTTATCTCTACTGAACTGATCTCCTAGTCTCCCTGCCCCCTGAGCTTTCTAATCAGGAAGCTGGCCCACTTAGCTGATATACAGATTCGATGTCTCATTCTTATTTGATATATGACCATAGAAATTCCCAGTCTCTATTAGAAATCTCCAGTCTCTGTTTCCCTATCTTTAAAACACAGTAAACTGTATTTAATTTCCTGGGTTGTGGGGAGAATAATATGAACTCAGGTATCTATCCTTAATAAACTTAAAGTAACTGAGCAGAGTTCCTTATACACAATAAACATTCACATAAATAGATGTAATTGTTTTGAAGTTAAAATTCTGATGTGTTTGTTTAAAGTCTCCATGTGTCATAATTTATTGGTAAGTTAAATACATCTCATGTGTTCTCTGTGTTGTTACTTAAGTTTTTAAAGTTGTATATGCAACAGGAGCTCACGGGAGAAGACACTTCGAGTCTGTGGAACTTTCTCTGAGATCTTCAGGGAATAGGACAGAAGAAGCAAAATAAAGATGAGCTCATATTCCAGAAGTCTGCAAAGGTTTACAGAAAGGGCAATGTAGGTGTGGCTGATTTGAATGACAATCAGTAGAACACTCTACTTAAAGTCAGTGAATCTAGCTGTAGGAATAAGATTGGAGACAGCAATTCCTTTCTAAGGTCTTAACCTTCCTCTAGCAGAAAGTGGAGTCAATAACATGTATCTGTGTTCAAACCTTTGTATTTCTTTGGAGTAAAAAGAGAAACCTCTGACATGATCATTATACACTATGTACATGTATCAAAATCTCCTATGTACCCAACCAATACGTATAATTATTATATGTCTATTTAAAAATTTTTTAAAAGAGAAAAGTCTCTTGGGAAAGTTGGTATTCTCCCTGCTCTCAGGTAATTGAGTAAACCTGGAGGTGAAATAGGGTTGAAGCTTGAGAAACTCTTTAGGGATTCCTTAAAGCAGCTCTTGTAGCTATCAACAAGAAAAGTCAGTTATCAAAGAAGCTAATGCAAAATGAGTAGCAAGAATGCAAAATGCTACTTCTAGAAAAGTGGTTCATGGAGCCATTACTGTGGATGTGTATCGTTCCAGAGATCCTAGGAAGCCCAGCCCCCTTACCACCTATTCAAACAACTCATGTGATGTATTTTTTTCCTTGAGGTGTTTACCATTTGTTATGGAACAGCATCACCCTCACACACATAAAAATGTGCAAAGCTGTGTATCCAATACTGAAAACATTAATTACTAAAGAGACTAACGGGGTCATAAAAAGGAAAAAAAATGGTTTTTAAATATTTTCAAAGAAATTATAATATTTTTAAAGATTTTTTTTTTCATGATATAGTAGCTCCAAGTAGCTCCATTTACTAAGGGTAGTTTTATTTAAGGCTCATGCTATCTTGACATTCACCTCCTTTTTTCCCCATGAAAAACATAAAAGAGGCTTGGGTTTTTTCCTCCTCCTAAGGTAGACAGTGTGGAAAGGCAGAAAAAAAGGCCAAAACTCTGCCAAAAAGCTGTACATCTAAGCAAGACAACTGGCCCATTAACAAATGTCTCCATCAATATCTTACCATCTGCTGTTTGCACTGTACTTGTCAATATTGAGCATCACTCACAGTTCATGTGACCATATAAAATCTCAGAAAGCACAGAGTACCAAGGTGGGAAAAAAAAGCAAATTCAAAGATGGTTTTAGAATCTGACAACACATTCACCACACAAGGATATAATTAGATGGAAACAAGTTATGTACTTTGCATGCTTTATGTGTCAAAGGAAATTCCTTATAATTTCTAACAGTAGATTGATTATGACTGGCAAACCACGCAGTGCAGTCTCCACTTCTCCCTCTGATTCACCTGACTTTTTGCCCACTCATCTAATTCAGAAGCTCAGATTATCAGATTAAGCTGCTTAAATTCAAATCAGTGAATTTTAATTATTCATGTTATTAAAGGATACTGATGTTGTGGCACACTTAGGTAGGATATAGCCCAAAAATGCTACCCTGGTTTTATTAAGAAATACCTTAAATGTTTTCCCAACAATACACTTTTTTTTTGGCTTTTATGTTTTGTTTCTTTGCACAGATTCAAAGGAAGCAGAAAGTAGGAGTTGTTTGCAGAGGTATAATTGATAGTCCCATGTGATGGAATTTAAAGGGGACTGGAAAGGGGATTCCTTAAGGGAGATCTTAAGAACTAAAACATCAACAAGAAAAGTGAATTACCAAGGAAGTTAATGCAAAATTAGTAGCAATAACGCAAAATGCTTCTTCTAGAAAAGTGGTTTATTGAACCATTACTGTGGACATGTACGGTTCCAGAGATTCTTCCCAACTTTCACTAGTCTTTCTGAGTTTGACATAAATGTTCCTATTTCATTAAATATTCCTTCATTTGAAAATACTCCTGTGAAGAGTGACATTGATAGTGGCAGGAAGCAGACGAATCCCTAGGCAGAGAGGGGCAGGTCCCTGGTGAAACCAGACCTTCAAGCCAAAAACACTTTAAAGTCTAAAAGCCAAGCTACAAGTTAAATCCATGGACTGGATTGAGACCCTCTCTTCCCATGTGGCACACTTTCCTCTGATTGGTCCTCACCCTTCACCTATTTTACATAAACCTACCCTTCCCTAATTGGTTTTTCATGCTGCCCTTCCAACCTTTGAATGATATCTTTGTTTTAGTTTCTTGCATACTCACAAACCAACCAGCACATGCTGCCCCATTCTAAGCTCATAAAAGGCCCAGACCCAGCCACACTGAGAAAGACCACCCAACTTCAGGTCGGGGGGGCCACCCTCACGTCCCCTTCTGTGGATAGCTGTTCAGTTGCTCAGTAAAATTCTTCTCCGCCATGCTCAGCCTTCAGTTGTCAGAGTAACCTCATTTTTCTCAGACACAGGACAAGAACTCGAGAACCATCCAACACGGGTACAAGCTGTAATGCAGGGAGGTGGGGACACACTCAGCCCTGCCGTGGGTTGAGCTGGTATGCAAGCCAGGCATGGCCCAGTGGGCCAAATGAGTGTAACACCTCCTGCGGCAGGCCTGGGGCCAAGCAAGGCCTAGGCGGGGTCATTGCCAGCCACAGAAGTCCCCGACTGGCAAAGTGGCCATGAAAAATCCTGCATCAATATGTTCAATCATTAACAGTTTAGAATGAATCAATTTATTAACATGATTGGAGAACAGATAGTATATGAACTCTAGGTACCTTCGGGAAAAGAAAATCCTTGGGTCTTTTCCCATATCAATACAACAATTCCAATTAGAAATGTGTTGCTTTGGATTTAAATGTTTGAGTGCCTCTATAAGGCAGTGGGAAACAACAGAGAAAATAAATAAATTTATTAGCCCTAACCTTAAAAGATAAAGTTATCCCTTTCCTACCTAATATTCTAAATTTAATTTTGCACACAGATTCTAGGTGATCGGTCTTCTAACTCAGTCCTAAAAAATTCAAATACAATAATAAAGAGACAGAGAGGGAGGAAGGAAGGAAGGAAGGAAGGAAGGAAGGAAGGAAGGAAGGAAGGAAGGAAGGAAGGAAGGAAGGAAGGAAGGAAGGAAGGAAGGAAGGAAGGAAGGAAGGCAGGCAGGCAGGAAGGCAGGCAGGCAGGCAGGCAGGCAGGCAAGGCAAGGCAAGAACACTTTAATTGCCTTGAAACAGCACTTGCATATAAAAATTGTAGCTATATACAAACATATAGGAGTTTAATGAAGTAACAGAAATGAACTTCCTCTTGCAGTAGGGAAACGGTGACCTCTTACACAAAGAACAACAGTAAGCATGCTCTTGAATGTAATGAGTACATGATCCATGCTGGAGGCTACAGAGGTCTATGCAAGTTATGCAACAGCTCAAATACTACTACTGTATCCATGTTAACAAAAATATAAACAAAAATAAGAGCCAATAAGATACATATTGAAATTAGAAAATGGGATTAAAAATAAAATTTAAGCCCTTGGCTGTTTTATTTCAATGTAATAGCAGATATAAAAGATGCAGTTTCTCTACATTCTTATAAATATTTTAGTATAACAAACACTGAGAATTGAAAATATGCTTCCAACAATTAAAATCCACCTATACAAATATCTGTACCTACCAGTGATTGAGCTCTCAGGTGTGGCTACTAAATGCTGCACTGTATTTATACTAAAGCTTTCATTTGCATATTTATGATATAAAGAAGACAGGATAAAACTTTTTTAAAATTGTAAAAAAAAAATCTTAATATTCTAAAATGTAAAATCAAATAAACGTGTAAAAAATAACATTTGAGTTACTGATATACATAATTTGCAAACATTGTTTTATTTACAAATAAATAGACACTTCATAGACTTCTACTGTAGCATCAGTGAGAAACTAGCAGCAACAACCCTTTGTTGAAATGAGAATTAGGGAGCAACGGAAAGGTGAAGTGAGAAGAGGCAAAAAAAGTTTGCCAAAGGTCAAGTTGATAAATAAACAAAGCTTTATTGAGACTGTGCTGAGAAGTATGTGATGCAAATAAATAAAGCATATTAAGTTCACCAATAGAGGCAAGTAAAAGGTAGCATCAGACTCAAAGGAGGGTTTTATTAAAACTAGGTTGAAAATGGAGGGAGAGGACCCCAAAAGACATATTTCTGGATATGTCTACCTGCATTTTAAATCACAATGCAGTGATTTTTATCTTATTCCTCATTCTTCTTTATAAATCTTACAGAGCTTAGAAGAAAAATGACAAAAAGAAAAAAGAAAAAGGGAGAGATCCAGACGGAGGGAGAGAAGAAGGGAAAGTGGGAGAAAGAAAAAAGGAAACAAAGGAAAAAATAGGAAGAAAAGAAACAAGGGAGAAAGGAAGGAAAAATGAAACCACATTTTCTCTGTATTAAATGAAATCTATCATTATAGATGATAGCTAGCTAGACAGACAGACAGATGGAGATGGATAGATACAGCCAGGTTATCAACAGCCAAGATCATTACCAGTTTGCTTCAAAGACATTTTTTGAGAGTTGTACCTTGGATTTGAGACACAGAAAAATGAATCATTCCTGAAGCAGCAATAAGCAAGTGGTTTATTTTGAATGAGTTTTTAGGGGCTTTTTTGGTTTTGTTTGTTTGCTTGTGTGTTTTCCCAGAATCTTGTTTCATAAAGATTTCTCAAATTCAGGATGAGCTCAACCATTAGAAGTAAAAGAATCAACTGATTTTCTGTGAGACAAAGAGAAGTGAAGTAGAACAGAGTAAGAAACAGAGGTTCAAGGTAACTTCAAACTTTTATTAGCGAGAATGTACATAAAGCCATAGCTCTCCCCTCTGGGTTTAACTAAAATGAACCAACTCTTAGATACAAATGTGCTGCCCCAGGTGGAGGGCCTTTCTCTAAAACAGCAGCTTCATTTTTTATATATATATATACTTATTTCACCTTCAACCATAATAATAAAACCTAATGACAATTTCAATAGTAAAAGTTAGCATTTCCCATATTTGCTAGTTGCTACTATCTCCTATATTTGCTAAGAATTCTGGTAAGCGTTATACTTTTGAAGCATCCTATGGGTAGATAATACAGTCATTCCACTTTGCAGATCTGTTCACAAAAATGTATCGAATGCCTGTTATATGTAGAGTACTATTGTAGACACTAAAAACACAACATCAAATAAAAAAACACAAAAAACTGGACACTTACACTCTTCCAAGACTAAACCAGGAAGAAGTTGAATCCCTGAATAGACCAATAGCAGGCTCTGAAATTGAGGCAACAATTAATAGCCTACCAACCAAAAAAAGTCCAGGACCAGATGGATTCACAGCTGAATTCTACCAGAGGTACAAGGAGGAGTTGGTACCATTCCTTCTGAAACTATTCCAATCAATAGAAAAAGAGGGAATCCTCCCTAACTCATTTTATGAGGCCAATATCATCCTGATACCAAAGCCTGGCAAGGACACAACAAAAAAAGAGAATTTTAGACCAATATCCCTGATGAACATCGATGCAAAAATCCTCAATAAAATACTGGCAAACCGGATTCAGCAACACATCAAAAAGCTTATCCACCATGATCAAGTGGGCTTCATCCCTGGGATGCAAGGCTGGTTCAACATTCGCAAATCAATAAACATAATCCAGCATATAAACAGAACCAAAGACAGGAACCACATGATTATCTCAATTGATGCAGAAAAGGCTTTTGACAAAATTCAACAGCCCTTCATGCTAAAAACGCTCAATAAATTTGGAATTGATGGAACGTACCTCAAAATAATAAGAGCTATTTATGACAAACCCACAGCCAATATCATACTGAATGGGCAAAAACTGGAAAAATTCCCTTTGAAAACTGGCACAAGACAGGGATGCCCTCTCTCACCACTCCTATTCAACATAGTGTTGGAAGTTCTGGCTAGGGCAATTAGGCAAGAGAAAGAAATCAAGGGTATTCAGTTAGGAAAAGAAGAAGTCAAATTGTCCCTGTTTGCAGATGACATGATTGTATATTTAGAAAACCCCATTGTCTCAGCCCAAAATCTCCTTAAGCTGATAAGCAACTTCAGCAAAGTCTCAGGATACAAAATTAATGTGCAAAAATCACAAGCATTCTTATACACCAGTAACAGACAAACAGAGAGCCAAATCAGGAATGAACTTCCATTCACAATTGCTTCAAAGAGAATAAAATACCTAGGAATCCAACTTACAAGGGATGTAAAGGACCTCTTCAAGGAGAACTACAAACCACTGCTCAGTGAAATCAAAGAGGACACAAACAAATGGAAGAACATACCATGCTCATGGATAGGAAGAATCAATATCGTGAAAATGGCCATACTGCCCAAGGTAATTTATAGATTCAATGCCATCCCCATCAAGCTACCAATGAGTTTCTTCACAGAATTGGAAAAAACTGCTTTAAAGTTCATATGGAACCAAAAAAGAGCCCGCATCTCCAAGACAATCCTAAGTCAAAAGAACAAAGCTGGAGGCATCACGCTACCTGACTTCAAACTATACTACAAGGCTACAGTAACCAAAACAGCATGGTACTGGTACCGAAACAGAGATATAGACCAATGGAACAGAACAGAGTCCTCAGAAATAATACCACACATCTACAGCCATCTGATCTTTGACAAACCTGAGAGAAACAAGAAATGGGGAAAGGATTCCCTATTTAATAAATGGTGCTGGGAAAATTGGCTAGCCAGAAGTAGAAAGCTGAAACTGGATCCTTTCCTTACTCCTTATACGAAAATTAATTCAAGATGGATTAGAGACTTAAATGTTAGACCTAATACCATAAAAATCCTAGAGGAAAACCTAGGTAGTACCATTCAGGACATAGGCATGGGCAAAGATTTCATGTCTAAAACACCAAAAGCAACGGCAGCAAAAGCCAAAATTGACAAATGGGATCTCATTAAACTAAAGAGCTTCTGCACAGCAAAAGACACTACCATCAGAGTGAACAGGCAACCTACAGAATGGGAGAAAATTTTTGCAATCTACTCATCTGACAAAGGGCTAATATCCAGAACCTACAAAGAACTCAAACAAATTTACAAGAAAAAAACAAACAACCCCATCAAAAAGTGGGCAAGGGATATGAACAGACATTTCTCAAAAGAAGACATTCATACAGCCAACAGACACATGAAAAAATGCTCATCATCACTGGCCATCAGAGAAATGCAAATCAAAACCACAATGAGATACCATCTCACACCAGTTAGAATGGCAATCATTAAAAAGTCAGGAAACAACAGGTGCTGGAGAGGATGTGGAGAAATAGGAACACTTTTACACTGTTGGTGGGATTGTAAACTAGTTCAACCATTATGGAAAACAGTATGGCGATTCCTCAAGGATCTAGAACTAGATGTACCATATGACCCAGCCATCCCATTACTGGGTATATACCCAAAGGATTATAAATTATGCTGCTATAAAGACACATGCACACGTATGTTTATTGCAGCACTATTCACAATAGCAAAGACTTGGAATCAACCCAAATGTCCATCAGTGACAGATTGGATTAAGAAAATGTGGCACATATACACCATGGAATACTATGCAGCCATAAAAAAGGATGAGTTTGAGTCCTTTGTAGGGACTTGGATGCAGCTGGAATCCATCATTCTTAGCAAACTATCACAAGAACAGAAAACCAAACACCGCATGTTCTCACTCATAGGTGGGAACTGAACAATGAGATCACTCGGACTCAGGAAGGGGAACATCACACACTGGGGCTTATTATGGGGAGAGGGGAGGGGGGAAGGGATTGCATTGGGAGTTATACCTGATGTAAATGACGAGTTGATGGGTGCAGCACAGCAACATGGCACAAGTATACATATGTAACAAACCTGCACGTTATGCACATGTACCCTACAACTTAAAGTATAATAAAAATAAATAAATTAAAAAAAAAAAAAAAAAAAAAACAAAAAAACCAACTCTGATGGAATGCATGATACGATGGAGTAAACTGAGCGACAGAGAAGTAAAAGATATTTTCCTGGTATTGCACACCAAGTAAGTGACAAGGTCAGTGTCAAGCAGTCTGATTCCAGGACGGGTTCCCTTACACCATGTGCTTTGCTGTTATGGAAGCTAATGCATACTTGCCAGGGGTTATCCATGGCATTCTGCTTTTCAGATTTTAATTTTAACATTTTGTATTATATCAGTAGTAATTCAATGTAATGTAGTTACATATTTAAAAGCCCTCTAAGCGCATGTCTCATATAAGCAAGTAAGGCACTTCAATTACTACAATTATTTCATTTAAATTCATTGATAAAATGTGTATTCTAAAAGTGACTGAGGAACTGAATTGAGTATTATGCTGTTCATGGATATGAACAATAGCTGAGTACAATTAATAGTCTATTTGGGTACAATTAATAGTCTGAAGGAAGCTGAACTAACAGGCATGCCTATCTGCATTTATAATACAACACATCAGATCATGGTCAATGTTTAGTATTATAGTAAGTACGTATTTTCTCAGCCTATAGAAATATTCTCTAGCATAAAGAACACAATAATCGGAATCAAGCAGACAGCTCATTTTACTATTTTGAGACCCAATCATTGGTATAAAAATATAAAATGGGCATAAGACACATTCCCAACATTTGTTTGATAGGCTTAAGGGAGACGATATATGTGACAATCCTATGCAGACTACAGAATGCAGCGTCCTTTGATTTTCTCTTTTCAGGATTACAGAATTGTTTGGACTTTCTAATATATTTTATTAGTTTTAGTAATTAGCAGTTAAAATGTTCCTATGTATAAGTCAAGATAAAAATAATTTGCCCTTAACTCCTTAAACCAACCTCAAGGTTTAGTAGCCACTTTTTCTGAGTTGAAATTACCTTTTCAACTTTCATAGAGGTCCTTTATTCTCTAAGTTTTCTCTTTCCAGGCTGGGTGCGGTGGTTCACACCTGTAATTCCAGTACTTTGGGAGGCTGAGGCAGGAGGATCACCTGAGCCCAGGATTTTGAGACTAGCCTGGGCAACATGGTGAAAACCCATCTCTATAAGAAATAAAAAATTAAAAAATACATAAATAAGATTTCTCTTTCCAAATCCAGGTTTTGTGTAATTTCAAGCAATGTGGAATTCCAGGTATAATCATATAGTTCCATAATCTGGCTCTTTAAAAATGAAGGGGACTATCTGGATAGTCTTAAATCACCTAAGGTTTCTTAATACTAGCATTTCTCAAGGTTGATTCACCACTCTGTGGCTACACAATATATGTCTGCCCTGGGGACTCCTTGTACTAGCTACTTCTTTACATCCAAATAGCTATTGCTCAATTTGTAAATACTGCCCCTCACTTCTATTCACTGTCTGTACCCTTTTACATGAAGCTCATTTTTATCTTGAAGCTTGGCTTTCCTGGCAGTAGTCCTGCTACTTCCTATATCCAAATAATGAAGGAAATCTAACTATAATGAAACCAAGGCCTAAATTACTACTCAAAATATTGAAGTGTCTGGACCCAGATTGGCAACATAATAGGCATGGAAGAAATCAAGTATCTGTAGACAACAAAAGTTTGCTACCTCCTCACTGATGTTAGAAACTAAGGTTCTTTTCCATTCATATTCCTTAACTGAAAACAAAAGTCTAACAGAACTCCAAACTAGAGATTAAAGTCCAGTCACATCTTTCCAACCAATTTCTGACACTGTGAATTGAAATACATTTCTTTTTGAACTCATGCATTGATTTCTTCACGTCTTTCACCTATTTCTAGGTTTTTCATAAAAGTTGCATGGTCCTCTCCACCCCACCTCCATTACACACTGAGTACCAATCAAAATCATTTGGTCTTGGAATCAACATCCAGATAGAGGAGGCTTTAATCAATAACTCACTTTCCCGAAAAGGATTTTGGCTTTTGTTTATCATCAGCATTTGGTCTCTCTCCAACTAACAAGCCCTCACATGTATAACCTGTATCATTGTATTTGTAATTAACAAAAAATTGAATCTTCTTATATGAATCTAAAAATATATTTTTATTTTAATATACCTATACTTGGTATATTTCAGTCTTCTCTTAGCTCTTTATTCTTTTGACATTCTTTTGGTCCTACGTTTTCTTTCTTTGAATATACTTATCTAACTTATATATTTGTGTTTATGAAAGTATTTTTAGATTGCAAGTGATTATTCTTAACAATATTCATTTTGCCTAGAATTGAGTATTTTAAAATGCAGAAGTCTATGCTCACAGAGCACACAAAAGAGTGAAGAAATATAAAGACAAATCAGTGATTACAATATAAGGCAATAATGACTCTCATGAGGTATCTGCACAAGGAGCAATATTTGTATAGAAAGTAGCATCTGATTCCTTCTGACAGCCAAACGTATTGAGCATATATTGCTATTAAAGAATGTACTAAGCACATATGACCTCATTTAATCATCATTACCAGGCTCTGTGATAGGCACTGTTACAATGATGAGACCCAGAGAGGCTAAAAACAACAGAGCTAACACCGTAGCAGAGTCAACATTCACACTGCTTATTAGACAAGACTTATTAGATGAAACTCTGAAAGACTAAATGGCTTTTATTAGACGATAAAAGGGGAAAAGGGCAAACCAGGTGGTGGAACAGAATGACCAACAGCCAATAGTCATGAGTATATTACAAACCTGGTGAGAGATACCAGTAGGATAGGATTAGACAGATGAAGAGAGTGGCTAAGAATGAGGCTTCATAGGCAGGCTGTGTCCAACTACTCTTTCACCTGAATATCTAAAGATGAAGTCATTCCTTAAAGATTTAGACTGTATGATGCTAAGATTAAACTACAACTATTAAAGAAGGAAGGGCTCAATAGCCTTAGAGCCCCAGTCCTAACATTTAGGGGAGAGATTAAAAAAGTAAGGAAGAAAGAACACAGCTGGAAGAGAAAGAGCTCTATTTCTTCATGATTTTTATTGCAGCAAATCAACAAATTTACTACTCCCCATAATTTAACAGTCTTTGCCACAGTGAAGACAAACATCATTCCATTAAGGAATGTGTAGCAACAGAATTCTCAAGTCAGAAAAAAGAATGAGTTTTATCTTTGAAATTCTTAATTATGTGGTGAGTAAATATATATGTGTGTACATGTGTGTATGTGTATACTCATACTAACATATCCACAGAATTGAAATGCTGTTGTTAGACACAACTAAAAGTAAGTATCACTTTACAGATGCTTGGTTCATTTCTGAGTGAGGTCTCACTACACTAACACTTCAGTTTCTTTCTTTCTCCTTCTTGTTTTTTTTTTTTTTTTTTTTTCCAGATAAGGTCTTGCTCAGTTGTCCAGGCTGAAGTGCAATGGCATGATTATAGCTCACTGCAGCCTCAAACCCCTTCGCTCAAGGGGTTCTCCCACCTCAGCCTTCTGAGTAGCTGGGACTACAGGTGTGCACCACCATGCTGGCTAATTTTTTTTAATTTTTTGTAGAGATGGGGGTCTCAACATGTTGCCTAGGCTGGTCTCAGACTCCTGACCTCAAGAGTTTCTCCTTCCTCACCCTTCTAAAGTGCTAGGATTACAGGCGTGAGCCACCACACCCAACCCCATTCTCCCTTTTTTTTTTCCTTCCTTCCACCCTTCTTTCCTTCCTTCCATCCTTCCTTCTTTTGACATTGCTTTTACTTTTTCATTCTTCCTTTTAATTATAAGCTGAGGTTATTTTTATAATGGAACAGAGAACCTTCTACATTTGAATCACCAATTCAAAGTAGATCAACACACTCGTCAATATCTGACTGGTTTGTGATTAGTATTAAATGAAGTTTAAAGTCTCATAAAAATCAGAATCAGCACTAAAAGGAACTCTGTTTCCACTCAGTTCTATTTCTGTATTGTAACTTAACAAAAACTGTTTTATTGGGAGGCCGAGGTGGGCACATCACCTGAGGTCAAGAGTTCAAGACCAGCCTGGCCCACATTGCGAAACCCTGTCTCTACCAAAAATACAAAAATTAGCTGGGTGTGGTGGTGGGCACCCATAATCCCAGCTACTCCGAGAGGCTCAGACAGAAGAATCCCTTGAACTCAGGAGGCAGAGGTTGCAGTGAGCCGAGATCACTCCACTGCACTCCAGCCTGGGAACAGAGCAAGACTCCATCTCAAAAAAAAAAAAACCTCTGCTTTAAATAGCTATGTAGAAATTCAACTATTTTCACGAGATAGGAAAATAATTTAGAAAAAAAAAGTTCTTAACAATGATAAAACATCTGTGGGTTTACATTTCCCATTTATAAACAAGCAGACAGGAAGACTGGTGAATATTTTATTTACAGTTTAAATCACTTCCTATTTGTAAACAGATAAAAACTAATTAGCAGATTCCATCTCCCTCCACCCCGGGCCCCCCTCCCCCCACCACACACACAGACCTTCATTCTTTCAATTCCATCCCAGAAAAGAAACTAAACAGTTCAAAATGGGGAACCTGGGAGATATCGCTGCAATTGACCCCTACCTTCACTAAAGTTTACTGTAATAGAAAATCTTCTACATTTAAGTCGCTAATTTAAATTCTTACAGATTTCCAGGTGTGTAGCATCACTCATTCATTTATTCAGCCAAATTTGTTTAGCACCTACCATAGGCAAGCTACTCCATTAGGCATTAGAAATAAAAAGATAAATAAGACATTCATTTATTCCCTCAAAATGCTGACTTCTAGAGACTGGAACTACATTAGTGAATAAAAAGGCAAAAGTTTCCATCCTAGTAAAACACATTTTAATGGGGAAGCTAGAAAATGTGACAAATAGGTAAACCATATAGTGTTAAATATTTACAGGCATAAGAGAAGAATAAAATTGGGAAATGGGATAGAAAGTGCGAGAGCAGAGTTGTAATTTTAGAGAGGTAAACAGGGTTTAGTTCCTTTTTTCACAGAACTCAGTAGAGAAAGGCAATCTTTTCTTAAAAACTATGGCAATACAATGTGATAAATGCTACTAACCAAGTGATTGACAAAATGCGAAGATTACATAACAGAAAGAGCTACTGATTGTTGGAGAAATCACAGAGGGAAGAAACCATCTGAATTCTGAAAGAGAAGATGACATTCCCAAAGGGGCTGGTAGAGAACAGGCAAAGGAACAGCATATGCAAAGTCAGAGAGGCAGCATTTGGCGAGTAATTGCTATTTATCAGCAGACAGCAGCAATTACCATTGAATTCAGAACGTACCATGTTCCAGATACTTTCACACATCATCTTTATTAACCCTCACAATAAATCTATGCGCTTATTAATAGTATTCCTTTTTTAAAATAAGGGCAAGGCCAGAATGAAGATAGAAGGAGAAACTTAAAAAATAGGTTGAGATGGGCCGGGGGTGGTGGCTCACGTCTGTACTCCCAGCACTTTGGGAGACCGAGGCTGATGGATCATGAGCAGGAGATCGAGACCATCCTGGCCAACATGGTGAAACTCCATCTCTACTAAAAATACAAAAATTAGCCAGACATGATGGCGGGCGCCTGTAGTCCCAGCTACTCGGGAGGCTGAGGCAGGAGAATCGCTTGAACCCAGGAGGCAGAGGTTGCAGTGAGCCCAGATCACTGTACTTCAGCCTGGGCAACAGAGTGAGATTCTGTCTCAGAAAAAAAAAAAAAAAGAAAGAAAGAAAAAAGAAAAAAAAATAGGTTGAGGTTAAAGAGTTTGAATATTATCCTTTAAACGAGTCAACCGAATGTTTTAAAATAAAGAAGGGACATGATCAAAAGTTACAGTTTGTTTAAAATTGTAGACTGCAGTGTGGAGAACAGATCATTGGGGTTGGGAGGCAGAATGATAATAGATTATTATTTATAATAACAAAAGGCTATAATTTAGTTAAAATGTGGCAAAAACTTGATCTTAGCCAATAACCGTGGAAAAATTAAAAGTAGGATAAGAAAAACCTGGTAGCCAACTAAATGTGGGTGGAAGAGGAATGGAAGAGCATAAAAAGGGGAGGTATTCAGCCAATTCTAAATGTTCTAACTTAGAACATTTAGAGGGTGACACTATTAGCAAAGAAAAAAAGGTAAGGGGAGAAGATTGGGAGAAAAGAGGATGGAGATAAAAAAGAGGTCTAAGTTTTAACTTCTTCAATATATCTTGGTGATACTGAAGTCAAGATACCCAGTAGACCTGAAATGATGACCAGACTGATGAGAGAAAGATTTTGGAGTTAATACAGTTCAGAATTGTTAGCAAGTATATCTTTGTATTAGTTAGAATTTTTTTGGTAGCAAAAGACAAAACACTCAAATTGCTTGTAGAAGTAATACAAACTCTTTTTGGCCAGTTGTAAGTCTCTAAAAGTAAGGTGGATTTTCAAGTGTAGTTTAGTTAGGACTCCAGTTCTGTTTCTCTCCAATTATTTTCAACTTGTCTTCTTCCTTCTATCATGTCATCCTGGTTTCACTTAGGGTAGCAAAATCATGTATCAATCCCCAATTTTATATCTGCATCCCACAAAATCCAGAAGAGAAATATTCTCTTTTGCTACTTACTGAACAATAGTGCTAGGCATCTTTCTAGAAGAACTTGGGTGTCACACCCACCACTGTCAAGGTTGAAGAGATTTCACTGATTAACATGGAATCAGCACCCCTACCCCAAACTATATGGATACTACATCATGGGGGAAGACCGGGATTAATGCTGGGGAAGCAATCCCAGTGTCCTCCTCAGTTTCCTTCCAAGGCTGACAGTGGCTCATTGTTCCATTACCTAGCAGCAGGAAGTTTTTATGAAGTCACATCTGAAAGAAAAAAGTATTATTCTAAGACGGACCAACTTTTTAGGATTGAGCTTCCAGTATCATCCAAATCCAACTACGCTTCCTTACTAGAGGTAATGACAAAGTAAATATTCAGGCTATAGGAGAAACTATATTTAAAATGTAAGTACTGACTAGTTTTCATAAATGTGAACGATGAAAATCTAGTGGTGTTAACTAAGAATTCACTTTCCTCTTCCTCTATCTGCCTCTCACTCCAATCCCTACAGCAACTCAGTAGCCAAAGGACGACACCAGGGAACACAGATTAAAGAGTCGAATTCTTGGATGGGAGCTCTAAATAAGTTCTGGAAACTCTGGCCAAAAGAGGGATATGGAAAGAGCCGATAAAGGCCTGTCACCTGAAGGAAACTCGTGGTTGCAATGAGGACACAGAGTGACATGTGTATCCAAGAGGGCACAGCAGGAACATGGAGAGCAAAGGATCTGTAGTTGGGACAAAGGTCAGAACAGATTAGCTTCATTTCAAAGGATGCTAGATGAACTCTTCCCTTGTAAAGCCTAGAACTGCTTAGGCCTTCCCCAGATCTTAATTGACACCCCTGGTTCAAATGAGTTAGGGAAGAATCCTTAAATGAGTTTAGGTTAATTGTTAACTAGCTTAAGTTTTCTTCTAAGATAGTTAAGAAGGAGTCAAGGTTGAAATGAAGCTCAATTGTGGAGCAATAAATTTAGTTATATTTCTTGCACACTTGCTTCTGTAATGCATTACAGAATTTTGTTTAAAGCAAAACTCTAATTCCACACTTGGCATCATTTGGTAACTTTTTAAAACTAACTCATTATTTCAGACCCCAGTCAATACTACTAATTTTACAACTGCAGAAAAGAAAATCATAAAACTGCACTCTGTGTCTCATGCAGTGTCACTCTGTAGTCAACAAAAAAGATATTTGCTGGATCAGTGAGTCCAGAGGGAGAAGTGATTTGCCAAATATGGCCCATTAGAGTACTAAGAATTTAGGGTTAGGTTTCAGCATTTGTTGCTGTCATTCAAGTACTAAATTTATATTTACTTGGGGCAGTGTGTACAGTTTGAATAGAAGAATCTAAAGCATGTAAGACACTTTCCTGATTCAGTTGATTTTAAGAGTTATTCTCATTGAGCTAGAATGTTTCAAAAATGGTAAAATACAACTTTTTTTGGTACTATGATAAGTTTTGTTGAGGTAAAATGAGTTAGCAGATAATACTGATATTTTCTTTATCATTTTTTAAATTATCTAATTAGTCGTTTAGAAGTCACTGTTCTTGGGATTTCTGGACATAAAACATGGTCAGTGGTGGAAGACAATAAATGCTCTCAATTTACAAGTGAAGATGTATGCCTAATTAGACAACAGTAGTAACATAAAAATAACAGACGATTAACATACTTTCTTTTTAAATGTACGTATCAAATCTATTAATAGCCTTAGGATGGTCTTTTATTAATAAAAGGACATAAAATTAAGGTTTTAAAATTTAGATATCTAACTAAATTAAGGCATTCAAATGAGCTAAATTTATACAAATGGGATCACATTTACAAATCTGGGAGAAATTACTTTACTTCTAAGTAAAGACATTGCAACATCCCTGGGAAAAATTAACATTGATCTTATAGGAGGCTACTGAATAGGAAAATGAATGACAAAGTCTAGGAAATCATACTGTGGCTGAATGATTAACAGAAATGCATCTGTGAAAGTTAGAAGGAGCTTCCAAGGAATGACATAGTATGTACTTATGTATTACAAAATGCAAATTATCATGACTGTACAACTGGAACTAGTTTTCAAGTGTGGGGATTATAGTTTGAGTGGTGTCTGGTGGAATACATTCTCCAACCCATCATCAAAGTGTGTCACATCCTCACTCTTTCCACATTTGGGTTTATAGTTTAGATGCCTGTGCTATATATAAAAAGAAAAGAATGTATTTTTGAGAAGCCCAGGCTCAGAAATCATAGCTTTGGTGTTCATTATACTGCTTTTAGGGGGGCAAGTCTTTATCTGTTTCAATCTTAGAAGTTTTTTTGTCTCATTCATTTGTTAATTTTAGGCTTTCCACTTTCTTTTCAACTTTATCCAGATAATTCCTTCCCCCAAAAATTCAGTAACTATAATGAATCAATGTATGTTTTAGTAATTTCAAATGATAGGTCCACATATATAAACACTATCAAAAAAATTAATTACCCTATTTACTACCCCTCTACAAATATGATAAAGAGGGCTTACTGGCAGATCTGTTAATGATAGAAGCTTTCTGTCCCACCAAAGAATGTGATTGATATAGACAAAGAGTTCCAGCACAGCTGAAATTAACAAATGCCTGACAGGTGTCTTCAACTCTGCTCCAGTGAATTCTGTGACATCTGCTTACCAGAGAGCACACGTATAAGGTATGTGAACTCACTTTGCTAGACTATGAAAATGCATTTGAAATCCAAAGAGGAAATAGAAAATGAATTTGACAACCGTATCTGAGTACCTTTCCTTGGGCTAGAGCTTCTCATATCACTAAATAAGTAAAGTAAGATATGAGTACACCAAATGACTCATAATATTTCTTCACTTCTATAAAATGGAATCCTCTATCTCTCAAACATTTAAAGATTACTGCTGCTTATTTATTAATTGATTTTTTCTTCATGGTCTGCACATTCATCACAAAAATGTCTAGTAAGAGCAATGCTTGCTAAAATTTTTAAATGAATATTCCTTTTAACAATGATACTGATTTATGATCTTTAAAAAATGATACTGTTCCTTGAAAACACGTATTTGATCTTTAAAAAGAATTTGAAGGAAAAAGTTTGTATCAACAAAAATGCTATTATAAATTCATGAAGATTTCCAAATATAATTTATTAGTAACAACAGCATTGACGTACAGTTGGAAAACTGCGAAAATTATTATGAGTAAGACAATTTAGTTGGGAAAAAAATAAATAAGACATAGCATCTGCACTTTACATACTACAGTGTATTTAAATAAAAGAGTTCTGTAGATAAATGTTAATTAATGCAACTCTATTCCTGGGGACTAGACACTGTAGAACATAGTATTTGTTCAATAAATCATTTTTGAATGAATAATCATTTCTATTGATCTGACATAGCCCATCTATGCCTGATAGATTAGCCTTCTAAAATATCTAGAAGATATTCCTCCTTCAATAATCTTCAATGGCTCCCCATTTCCATCAGAATAAAACATATCCCTTGCATTAAAAGGACTCCACAACCCAGCTTGTACTTTCTTTCTTTTTTTTTTTTTTTTTTTTTTTTTTGAGACTGAGTCTCACTTTGTCACCCAGACTGGAGTGCAGTGAACGATCTCAGCTCACTGCAACCTCCACCTCCCAGGTTCAAGCGATTCTTGAGCCTCAGCCTTCTGAGTAGCTGGGATTACAGGCGCCTGCCACCATGAGTGGCTAACTTTTTTATTTTTAGTAGAGGCGGGGTTTCACCATGTTGGCCAGACTGGTCTCGAACTCCTGACCTCAAGTGGTCTGCCACCTCAGCCTCCCAAAATGCTGGAATTACAGGCGTGAGCCTCAGCACCTGGCCTTTCCTTTTACTTTCTTTTTGTCTCTTCTCATATTCCTTTATACAAGGCAGCACAACAGAGTGAAAAGAACAATGCTTTTGAGATCAGAATGGCTGCTGGGACAGTATAGCAAACTTGACTTACTAATGTATGATACTTTGTATGACATTGGAATATATGCAACTCTTTGAACCTCTCCTTTTACTAAATAAAGGTAATTAATACCTGAGGGAAGTTGTAAACATAAGAATAATAAAGACGCACTTAGCACATATGGCACAGAACAGATGCAGGGCATGTACTCTGATACTGTTGAGATAACTTTCTCTCTTTTTTCAATCAAGTTGTATACATTCTACTTTTGTTTATAGTGTTTTCTTCCTTCTAACCTCGGACTGGAAAATCCACCCTATTATACTTGGACCTAAATCCTATTCCATTCTGTAAGTCAAATCGAAAGCTACCATTTTAGATAAGCACCATATCCAAGTACCAGGCAGTTGTGAACACAGCGTAGTCAACTAATTACAGATGATCCCAAGAAGTTTTATGTGCACAGAGAAGACCATATAAGGCACTTTTAAGCTGCCAACCAAGCTTCAAAGATACTAAAGCTTTAAGAGAAAAGACTTGATGCGGAGGACGGCAAACAGACAACATGGTTAACTTCATAAATGTCATAGCTTCTGTGAAGGCTCTGTGACCTCATGAGCCCAGAGTTGTTACTTTTTTTTGCATTCATTATTGAACTACTGTACATAGCTGTGAGGCACACACAGCTTTGAAATATTAATGATTTCTTTGGCTATATCTATGAGTTCCCCCGCTTGTAATTACTTGAGAACAAATAAAAGGCCAAAATCCGTAGTCTCTCCATCAGTGCCTTCTACATAGTAGGTATTCAACAAACATTTGAGTGACTATTACTTGTTGATTATCAGATAATGAAAGTCTTATGACTTTTTTTTCAATTAATGTTAGTACATTTTAAAATGTTGTTTTCTGCAAGTCATGCAAGCCAAATATAAGTGGATGTAAATAATTCTGAATGCACCTTACAGAGTTCCCCAGTTTTTTAAAGGTCTGTTTATTCTGGTAGCCTCTTAATTCAGGAAACTGAAATATGAAGAAGTAAAGTGTGGTACCCAAGATGATGCAAGCACTGGCAAAAGCAGAAACTAGCTACTGTTAGGTTCTCCTATTCAGTGGTTCTCAACCTTGGCTACATATTAAAATCATCTAGGTAGATTCTTAAAAATACCAATGTCAGGCCAATTATCCGAATCTCTAGGGTAGGGCCGAGGCACTCATAACTTTTTTAAATTCTCCAGGAGATTCAAATATGTATCTGTTGTATAAAGCCATTGCACCTCTCGTAATTCCAATGAACAATGTGATTGCTAAGAGTTCCTGAGAAAATCATTGCCTAAGGTCTCTTCTGCACACTGTTGTTTTCTGGGTTTTAAATACAGTCATGCAACACGTAATAATAGGGATACATTCTGAGATATGCATTGCTAGGCGATTTTGTCATTGTGCAAACATCATAGAGTGTGCTTATACAAACCTAGATAGTATAGCCTACTACACATCTAAGTTGTATGGTATAGCCTATTGCTCCTAGGCTGCAAACAACATGCTACCCTACTGAATACTGTAGGTAACTGTAATACAATGATAAGTGTCTGTATATGTAAACATACATCAACACAGAAAGCTACAGAAAAACAGAGTATCATAATCTCATGGGACCACTGCCATATACGTGGCCCATCATTGAACAAAATGTCATTATTTGGTGCATGTATTTGAAACTGTGACTCTTTACCTCTTAAACTATTACACTTACTTTTCCCCTGAGTAGCATGCTTTAGATAAATCTCTAAATAATAGTTCCTCTGATTTCTTCAGAAACATAAACACACATGCACAATTTTAGTAGGAAAAAAGTGCTCTGCTTTATTACAAGAAAAGGTATGTTTGTGTGATTTGAGACTTTTATGATATCTGCTTAGGTTGTGTAAGGGAGGCCCTAAAATATACCTTTTCATCCTTTCCTTATGAATCAATCCATCATAGCAGTTTATCTAATCCATTTTGTTATTACATATTGTTTATCACTTTTGTACTGCTATCTATCCAACATCTTTCATTCTGATTGGCTTAGCCTTAAGAAAAAACTAACGCATGTTAACAGGCAGTAGAAAAATTACCTCTTTCATGAGCTCAGTGGTCTGAAGGTGCACGCTACATCAGGGTGGCTGATGCCAGGTGTCTGGCTTGCGACACTTAGGAAGTCCCTCACACCTGTCAAGGGAGGCAGACTGCAAGAGAGAAGGCGAGTCTGACTGAGCAGGCGCATAAGGGCAAACCCTGCTCCCAACTGCTGCTAGCAGAGCTCTAAAAATAAAGCGACAAAAGCACAGGGAAGGCAGAATGAATTCTTAACACTTGTACTCTTCTATTTCTGTCTGTTACGAAGCAGGTGATCTCAGTACCAAGCGATGAGTCTTTTAACTTTCTATATACCTCACTTTCAGAAATGATCCTCATGACTGCATTCATTCCAGCTGTTTCAAATTCATAATCATAAAAAGAATCTTTTTTAATCTTTCAAGACTGCCCTCTCTCTCATAGGATTACATTCTAAAATAAGCTTCTTTGATATTCATTTGCCTATTTTACTTTGAAGATTTTTTTCACATGTATTACTCTGGAAAACAAAATGTTTATTCCATTAATACTTTACATATTCTTTGAGAGAAGCAAGAGTTTTAAAAGCTATTCCTTTATCTAGAGAGATGGCAGTCTAAACGTCTTCCAGGTAACAATCACTAGTCTAGAGAAAGTGAAACTATGAACTTGTTAACAACATCTTTTAATGGCCCTCCAAGTAAGTCCATATTTATTATAAATGTTATTTTAAATACTCTGGTGCCTGAGCAGCTCTGCATGAGAGGGAAATGCAATGTAGTGGTTGAGAGAAAGTTTGAAATCAGATAGACCTGAGTTACAGCCCTGCCCACTATTACTGTCTATATAGCCAGAACAGGTGATTTAACTGCTCAATACTTCAGTGTCTTCATTTATAAAAAAGAGAAAATAATGTCTTTCCCTGTTTTATAGAATTGAGATCAGAATTAAATAATATAAGCAAAATACTATCATACTGCTTGGTATCTAGCACTCAATAGATGCCACCAATTATTATTATTGCTAACAACAATCTTTAGCCAAATAAACAGCTGATGGTTCAAAAGATAAAGAAGTAATATTATTTGAAATATGTTGCTGACATTTTAAAATAAGCACCTACATGTACATCCAAGAATCCAAACCCTCAAAGTCTTTTCTCCATAATGGTATGTGGACATCTTGCCTCTTCCCATTCTTTCTGGCATATGGAGCAGAAGAGCTAGAAGTAGAAAATATCTTGGGGAATTTTTCCTGAGTAGTAGTCTTCACTGCAGACACTTCTGCATTTTAATGCATTTCTCACAACAGGTATGCACAGGACATGTCTACATTTGCTGAGAAGTAAAAAAAAAAAAAAAAAAAAAAAAAAAAAAAAAAAAAAAAAAAAAAAATTCACAGCAATTGAGAGTACCTCAAGATGCTAAACTCCTTACCTCAAGCCAAACGAAAACTAATCTCTCTCTCTCTCTCTCTCTCTCTCTCTCTCTCTCACACACACACACACACACACACACACACACACACACACTCCCCATTATCTGGATTTGCAAATCCTCCAAAAATCCTCTTTCATAATTCATCATTACCACTTCACCTAAATCTCAAATGGTGCTACTGCGCTGCCATCCACGTAGGTGTCACCAAATACATGACAAGTCATTTTTAAATATAAACTTTGATCAAGACACCAGTGAAGTACTTCAAAACATCATGTATACAATAAATATATACAATGTTATCTGTGCATTAAAAACACAAACACAAAACAGGCCACATCTCACAGGTACTTGTATCTAGACACTTGATCAGTCTTCCAGAAACTGTTCAGGGCTTCACTTACACATCTGTAACTCTGTTCAAAGCTATCAGTGCTTTTGTTGTTGCTGTTTGTTTGTTTGTTTTGAGACAGAGCCTTGCTCTGTCACCCAGGCTGGAGTGCGAAGACACAACCTCAGCTTACTGCAACCTTCACCTCCAGGTGAATCTTTTTATGATTATGAATTTCAAGCGATTCTCCTGCCTCAGCCTCCCAAGTAGCTGAGATTACAGGCAGGCGCCACTAGTCCAGCTAATTTTTTGTATCTTTAGTAGAAATGGGGTTTCACCATGTTGATCAGGCTGGTCTCAAACTCCTGACCTCAAGTAATCTGCCCACCTCAGCCTCCCAAAGTGCTGGGATTATAGGCGTGAGCCACTGTGCCCAGCCTAGTGCTTGTAACTATTTAAACCATTTTCTCTGATTTGGTTCTCAAAGAACATGGAAATCATTTCTTAGTCTCTTGGTAACTACTCAGTTTATTTCTGAAAAATATACCAAGAATTGATGATTTTCTAATCAGAAAACATCATGATCTGATCAGAAAATCATCAATTATTGGTATAAATGGGGAAAATTATGCCGAAATCTATGTTAAAAAGTACTTGATATTCAAAAAGTCTATTTAGAGTGAACATTATACATCTCCCTTGAGATTATCAAAACATTGTGTTAAATTCAGAATTCATTCAGAATTAACAACAGAAACATTTCCTGTTATTTCTGTCAAATGACAAAAGGAGAAAGCTCTAAAGTGTTTATAAGCCATTCAAGTAAGCATTAACAGTTGTTAAAAGTGAAGTATTTAGTTTGCTAAATTCTCTTAACTGTAGTAATTTAATCTTAAAAATTAGAGAAGTATTATTTGAATGAGTCCTACATCTACATATTATTTGTTTTCATGTCAAACAGATTTTGATAGACTACCTCAGTATTTCTCACATAACATTTCCAAGTAGTTCTTAGTTGAACATTTCTTAGTCAATCACTTTTAATCTTTTATATTTTGTCTGAGGAACAATTTTTATATATCTGTGCAAAAGAAACTTTGTATTAATTTATTAATTTTTCATCTCTAATATTTAACATTTACTCAAGGAAAATGGGTCATCAGCAAGTTTATTTCTACTCATGCCCTGGTTTCTCTGCCAAAGAACTGTTGTGTCTGCATTTTCAGGCCAGGGCTGTGAAGTGCCTCTTCAGAGTCTTCCCACCTCTGCCTGGCTACAGAGCTTCACCCTCATGACCCACATCTCCCTAGGGAGCCCCAGGACAATGGCTGACATTGAGTTTGGCTCTCAAGCCCTACCATTCCTTATGAAAATAAATGGACTTGTTCTATTATTCATACTTGGCAGAAAAACATTTGTTGAGATATTACCATTCTTTCCCAAATGGCACCATTATAAACAGTAAGTCTTAATTGCAGTCAAATCTTTTGTAAAGACAAAGTAATTTAGGAAAATATAAAGCTTTTAAGGTGGTAGATATAAATACTTAATGTGTTAATTATTGTTAAAATGAGCCTATAAATGATCTGAGAAACGACCTTGTTCTACTGGCTTTGTTTCTTCAGAGACTAATACACTGCTTGAACTATGATAGGAAATGCTTATTATTTGATTAATATATATACACACACACACATATATAAACTCAATACAGAATATAATATATATAAAATGAAAATATACCTTGAATTATTTCATTAATGATATACAATCCTGAAAAACATTTACAAATTACTTTATATCTGTCAAAAGTTTAACTAATGAAGTACTAGAATAATAATCTGAGATGTAATAATAATACAGTCAAAATTTTATTTGGTTGGTCAACAAATAAACCTGGAGGCTATTTATGGAGCAAAATCAGAGCATGCAATTACTGGTATCTGCACTTCATCACTTCTAATGATGTCCAAACTTCATTTCAAATACAAGATGAGCTCAGAAAAAGCAGTCCTCAAGCAGCCCATTCGCCAACCTAAAGGCAAGATTAATGCTATAAAAATCCAACATGATGGCTTAGTGAAGAAGATGAATAGCCTGATATCACATGTAAATACTGTGCTCTACAGTCTTCAAAGTATTCACATATACATTGCCTCATTTGAAAGTCACAACGACACATGGTACTAGAGAAGAGAGTGAATTTGAATGCATTTTACTGATGAGGAATGGAGACTCAGAGACGTTTATTGCTGTACCCAAGGACCCCTGGCTAGTATGAAATGCCATAATCACATCTGACCCCACACACATATTACAGAACTGGTTAAGGAAACATGAAACAAACATGGCAAAAGAAATAAATAGTGGGAAGACCTACTAAACATAGCTATGGACAATAATCTATTACATACTAATTTGTGGGAAGCAAGAGTAGCAATGAATATTAAAAGCATGTATAAAAGCATTCCATCCAGGGAGGCCAGGGTGAACATAGTATCAAGTCCGGAAAGAGAAGACACACTATACTGATTCAGCCTACAAGTAATTCTGATCCATTCTGAGGAGGTGTATGTGTTCAGAATGTTTATTGTAAAAATGTCTTCTTCAAGAAGTTGAACTTAACACTCAACAGCCAGCACTAACAGCACAAAGTGAGCCTGGCCTTTAATTCTACATGTCCACACACCCTAGAAGTGTACACCTCTGTAAAAACAGTCTTAGTGAACTGGTTATAGGTATTCATTCATATTTATAATCACATCATTATCATTCTAACAATGCACATATTAACAAATTCATATTATCTTAACTTAAAATGTACCAAAATAGAAGGTACTATTCTCACAATACCTTATTTAGAGGAAGAAGAAAAAACAGCTTTCTAAATTAGCTCCCTTTTTCATTAAACAAATCTTTAAAAATCTAAAGTTTCCCTTTATTTCTTGGGAAATCTGTCTGGCAAGAATCATCCTATTCACCCATCACATTTTCCAAACCTGGAGCAGATCCCCTGTCGTTGCACCACAGAAGAGTACAGGAAGACACATCAGATACAAATCTCTTTGTCCAAGAATGCAAGAAAAATTCCCTAGGCATGAAGTCTTCAAGTTGCATAAAATTACCTGAAATTGGCCCGGCGCGGTGGCTCACACCTGTAATCCCAGCACTTTCGGAGGCCAAGACGGGCAGATCGCCTGAGGTCAGGAGTTTGCGACCAGCCTGGCCAACATGATTAAACTCCATCTCTAATAAAAATACAAAAATTAGCTGGGCGTGGTGGTGGGAGCCTGTAGTCCCAGCTATTCAAGAGGCTGGGGCAGGAAAATAGCTTGAACCCAGGAGGCGTTGCAGTGAGCTGAGATCACGCCATTGCACTCTAGCCTGGGTGACAAGAGCCAAATCACCTCAAAAAAAAAGAAAAAAAAGAAAAAAATACCTGAAATTTTGATCTGGTAGGACTTAATAAATGGGCAACATTGCATATACTCTCACTCTGGTCGGGTAGGTTATGTATGGCTCTTACCCACTCATAGTCTGTGTGCCACATAAGACTTTGAATTTTGTCTTTAGGTTAATGCACTACATTTTTTTTAAAATCAGGCTTATTTGCTTTAGATTTAGATTAATCTTAATTTATTAATGTATATTTTCTTATAAGAGAAAAAATGCCCAGAAGAAAAGCAAGATGGATGAATCAGTGTGTATAGATCATTATGTGTACACACAGCCAGTAAAAAATCGTATCTGGGAATCCAAATACAGGAAAGATTCAATACTAAATACTCTAAAGGAATTATTTTTTAATAATATCTCACTTAGGCCAGGCGAGGTGGCTTACACCTGTAATCCCAGCTCTTTGGGAGGCCGAGGCGGATGGTTTGCTTGAGGTCAGGAATTCAAGACCAGTCTGACCAACATGGTGAAACCCCGTCTCTACTAAAAATACAAAAATTAGCTGGGCATGATAGCGGGCACCTGTAATCCCAGCTACTCAGGAGGGTGAGGTAGGAGAATCACTTCAACCTGGGAGGTGGAGGTTGCAGTTAGCTAAGATTGCACCACTGCACTCCAACCTGGGTAAAAGAGCGAGACTCCATCTCGAAAAATAAAATAAATAAAAAATACATAAATAAATAATTTAAAAATCTCATTTAAAATGTAATCACTGTAATAATTGTGGTATATGACAGCATGATCCACCAGTCCTTAAATGACTGAATAGTGATGTCGTGACCATCCCAACAGAGCAGCAAAAAGAAGGTAATGGTGTCTGGATTAGTTTGCTCAGGCTACCATAACAAACTATTGTCAACTGGGTGGCTTAAAACAACATAAATGTATTGTCTCAGGGTTCAGGACACTAGAAGTCTGAAATCAAGGCGTCAGCAGGGTCATGCTCCCTCTGAGAGCTCTCAGGAAAGATCTGTTCAAGTTCTCTCCCCTTGCTACTAGTAGTTCTTTGGTGTGTGGCAGCATAACTCCAATATTCACATGCACTCTCCATTTATAGCACTGATCCTGTGTATATGTCTGTGTCCAAATTCTTCCTTTTTATAAGAACATGTATCATATTGGATTAAGCGCCCACCCTACTCTAATATGATCTGATCCTAACTAGTTACATCTGCAAAGACCCAATTTCAAAATAAGGTCACATTCTGAAGTATTGGGGGTTAGAAATTCAACACAGTAATTTTGGGGGAGCACAAGTCAATTCATGAGACTCGACAGCAGTCTCATATGTAATGCCTAAATTAGGATTGTTCTTGATATTAATGGTTTGCATAACTTGGCTACTCACAGCTGTTTAAAGCTCTTAAACTGCTATTGTGGAATGCAATACGTAGTAATTATCCCATTTCTTAATGCATGTAAAGGAAAGAATGATCCAGCACATGAGGAGTCAAGAAGTGTTTCTCAGTCATTGTGGTTTATTCAAGTTAATATATCTACAATCTACATATATGTATAGAAGTTGATAAATACATAGTTTTACTACGTGTTACATATACACATTAGTAATACATAATCCAAATTTCCTAAAGATCACACCATATGGCAGACATATTAGTGAGATAGCCTCAGCATAGGGCCACCATAAAATCTGTTGTCTGACCTGAACGCTTTTGAGAGTGAAAGGGCACTATTAACAATTAGGCTAAACTATGGGCAAAAACCAGAGGGTCCTAGTCACATCCAACATGACTGTAAACAAAGGGAAGAGCCGAATTCAAATAAAATGATAGTAGGTATAGAATAGACATTTACCAAATTTGTCTGTAGTAGGAAAGGGAAAGGCAGTGATCCTTCTGATCATTTATAAATATTGAATACCTTAAAAAAGGGGGAGATCAATGTGTGAAAAATGCATTAGGTTTTACATATAGTGAGAATGTAACATATTTATGTTTTGTAAATAAAATGGCATACAAAAAAAGTATTATGGAGAGGACAATATTAAAAGGAGACACTAACCACATCAACATGGGTCTTTCTAGTCTTTCCGAAGACAATGTATGTCTGTTCTCACGCCGCTATAAAGAACTGCCCAGGACTGGGTAATTTATAAAGGAAAGAGGTTTAATTAATTCACAGTTCCACAAGGCTGGGAAGCCTCAGAAAACTTACAATCATGGTGGAAATGGAATCAAACACATCCATCTTCACATGGCAGCAGGAGAGAGAAATGAGTGCCGAGCAAAGGAGGAAGTCCCTTATAAAACCATCAAATCTTGTGAGAACGAACTCAGTATCATGAGAATAGGATGGGAGAAACCAGCCCCCTGATTCAATTATCTCCACTTGGTCTCCACCTGGTCCCCACCCGCTCCCCCAACGACACATGGGGATTATGGGAACTACAATTCAAGATGAGATTTGGGTGGGGACACAGCCAAACCATATGAGACAATAAGAGGAGAATGCATCTGAAATATTTAAGACCCCCATTAATGCCAATCAACTAAAGAAGTGAAATAATGTATTATTTCTTGTCTGTAGAAAGAAGAAAAAGAAGCAAAGATACTACTTTTTGATAGAATAAAGCAAAAGATTATTCTGTAACAGAGATTCTGTGCTTCCCTCACGTAATTCTGATTTTCCCTCATGCAATAGCATTCCCTCCTATCCAATGTAGACAGTGATTACTGGGATTTCTCTGTTTCTATAATACACCACTTTGTGGTGTCATTTTTGTAAGTGCACTGTCCTATAAGACAACAAGCATTCTCCATTTACAGAAAAAGTAGATGAGCAGAAACACATGGTATTCTTTTCATACTCACCAAGCTATTTTTGGTGTATCAGAGTTCAGGCCAGCCCTATAAAACTTCAGAGCCACATATAAGATTGAACATTATATGCCTACAATTAAAGCGTCATAGCGTCATAAGCCTGTCCCCAAAGTGCTTTTATTGTTTTGGGGTCTCTGTAATTGTACCTCTCTGAAAAAAAGCCAAGTACTTTCAGCCAAGAAAAAAAAATCTTCATTAGTTTACTATGCAGCTTTCCCAGGTGAAACAAACACCCTCAGCAAGAGTGTGTGTCCATGTTAATTACAGCTTGCCCACAGGCCACCCTGGCAACTGTCCAGCCTTCCTGATGTCTACAAAGCATTTTATGCAGTATGCACTTGGGCAGGATAGATTGCCTAATTTCCGCTCCAGACCCAGCAGGAAAGAACAGACACTAGTACCTTTCTGCTAAAGACATGTTTCACTGCAAAATTTTCCTTCAGGAAATTCACAGATCTCCAGGAACAAGGGAAATTTACCCCTGGACATTTGACTGTACATTACATAATTACACTTCCTGCTTCACCAAGCACTAAATTTAACAGCTTAATTTAGAAAATAATTTGAACTATCCAATTTACCTGTTTTAATAGCATACTCGTTATCGGGAATTAATGAATAAAACTCACTGATGTGACAAAACTTTAGCAAAATGCAAACACCACATCAGGATTATGAGAGTCAGACAGAATTGGACACCACTGGCCACAGAAACATGTATCATGGGTCAATTTACTATGCAGATTCAACTAAATATCTGCATTAAAGTAAAATCTTAGATCAGTGGTTTTCAACCCAGGGTGGTTTTGCCCCTCAGGGGACATCTGATGATATCTGGAGACATTTTTTATTGTCATGACTTGAGGAGGGATTACTTACTGGCATTTACTATGTAGAGGCCAACGATGCCACTAAAATCCTACAACGCACAGGACAGCGCCCCCCCGCCCTCTCACTTCAAAGAACTGTCTGATCCAAACTGTCAATAGTCCTGAGGTTGAGAAATTCTGCCTTAGGTTATGTGAGAAAAATTAGTGATTTTGCATAAATTCTGTGTGTTAATACTATGTCCCATAGATGCATTTTAATAGACATTAAAAGTTATTTTCAGTCGTTTCTCTGATACGATTCTCCTACCTTGCCAAATTATGAATTGTCGCCAAATACTACACAATGAAGTACAAACAAGTTCTATAAGATTAAAATAAAATAGTCTAACATTCATCACGCTGTGTCTGAATTTAGGAGAGATGAAAGACTGGTGAGAAATATAAATGACCAGCATTCCTGGTATTTTCCTGGTATCTACAAAATTCAAAACTAAATTACATGTAATGTTAATTGAGCATTCCAAAAATCTCTTAATTTCCAGTTTTCATCCATTACCAACTCATGATTTTTTTTTTCCCTTAAACATAAAACTTGCACTGCTTTTAACCTACCACATTACCAAGGTCAGAAACAGAACCACTCTCACTGTCAGATAAAAGCACGAGAAAAATATTCACAAATGTACTTAACTAGACATAAGGTGGAAATCCAGTTCTGTCTCTTAAAAACTGCTAGAAATCTTCTCTGTGATATAATTTAAAAGGAATAATTGCTTTACATGTTTTGAAGTCCTTGCCTCATTATTTATAAACAACAACTTTGCAGAGTACTTGCCCGTGATAAATTTGTATTATGTTTTATGTGGAGCAAATTTTTGACCTTCAATTCAGAATGACAAAAAATAGAAGAATCATAGCGAGCATGAAAAAAAATATAAGGCCACACTTTTCTCTAATGTTGGTTGTTATCATTTAGTCCTTTATGGATAACACTCAACTATCTTTTACACTTCTTCAAGTCCATATCCTTCAAAACATCTTTATTCTTCTTATCCTAATGTTCTGTCCCTCAATCTACCATATGGGTATTCGGGTATCTTATTAATTTTATTTAAAAGTCCTTGTGCTTTATTATTACAAAATACAACATACAGAGCAGTTTTTTTCCTGGCCATGCTCAGCTTATCAGAACTACTTTATTATGCACCACTGATATCTATTTAAAATGATGACTTTGTTTTAGGACAGAATCTAATGTTCTAAGGAGACGGTATCTGATGTTAGAAAGGGGAAAACCCCAGGAAGCATTCTTTCAAAACCTGCTCCATGACTTTATGCCAAGACATTGGCAAGCAAAGTTTCAGAAGCAGATACCCCAGAAGCTCCTCTTCTGAAACAGTGTTTGGCAGTAACAATCACAAGTCAGAAGAGAACGATGAAATAATTACCTCTTAAAAAATATGGTCCGCATTTAAATGGTTTACACAGCAGAGATTTATCTGTGCTATTAAACTCTCTTTAAAATGACATCACTAGGAAGATTCTGCTTATCCAATGGTTTGAGACAGAAGGCTTCCTTTGAATTTTAGAGGGGAGAGGGCTCAAATCATGGGTGAGACATAAAAACAAGAATTTGAATTTGATCAATCAAGGAAGAGCGTTTGGGCACTGATACTCCAAAAAAGAATAAATATCATGGTAGAAGAGCAGGGAAAGAGACACAGACAAACACAAAGCCAAATTTCATCACAGTTGATGATTGCCTCCTGCACTACTAAGAATGTTTATATTTCTTTCAAGGTGCTTACCTACATATAGGACTGGCTCAGAACTCATCAGACCACAGATGCATATATGTGCCTTAATTCACCATCTCATTGCAAATGAGGATGGTCAGGGAAGATAAAGAAAAACACAAAAAATCTTATTTCAGAACTATCTTAAGTCTACAGAATGATCTTACAGATAATTTGGAATACACAATCCTGGTCTCCAAAAATTTCCCATGGTGGTTTCATCCATTTACGTTCCTTAAACATACTTTTTCTTTTTATTCCATGGACCCTTGAAAAAAGGCCTAACCATCCCCTAACTGAAGCTGTTCACAAAGAAGAGAATACTTAACTTTTAGACGTGAGGTTTATGAGGCAACATCTGGCTTTAAATGTCCATCCCATATTTTTGGCTAAATTGCAAATAAATTAAAATATTCATGTTTAAGAGTCATCTTGCCAAGATACTTTAAATGATGTGCACATAAAATGTAATAATAATTAATATTTTACTGCAATAATTAACTATAGTAGTCACCAAGGTGTTGGACAATTTCTATTGGTAAGATTTCAGCAGCTATCTCTTAGAATCATGGCCTCTGCATTCTCTTTCTTGAAGACTTTCATCCTTGATGAATAACCTCCATGATGTTTCATATAAGGAAATGTATCAATAACGTTATTTGTTGTGAGCTTTATCCTGAAAATCACTTAAAAGGGAAAAGCTACTCTAGGAAGTTTAGCGAGAGTATGTCTAGCACTGTTTATACTGGTATTCTTCTTGACCTGACATTGTAAACATTATCTGGGAGATGCAGCATCTTTGCAAAAATATCTAGTTTTATTCAATTCATTTTAAGTGACCTACTGGAAAGCAGAATAAGGAACCCTCAAGAGAGTCTTAAAACACATAACTCTGATTTCCTAGGAAACTAGTTTATCTCAACAGTCTGGAAAAACTCCATAAAAGTTCTTGAGAGAACTGTTCAGGAAGAAGCATATAGTGACAGATATAATGTAGTAAGGACTGCATGGAAAGGCATTTAAAACAAAACAGATAACCTTGTACTAGTCTTTTGATATAATTCATGCCTTGGTTTCATTAGGTAAAATCCTACATGCAACATAAGAACATCGTTGGCAACAGGCTGTCAGAAAAATATCCAGTAGAACAGAAAATAAGCAAAAGATGCTTTGTCAAAAAAACAAAACACACACACACACACACACACACACACACATTTTTTCCATGCATTTTAATTCCAATGTGCACAGATGCTTGGAAAGAAACTGAGGTCCACAAAATGAAAAAGCTCTGCAATTCTCACTATTTGCTAACTGAACATCTGAAAAAAACTTAAAAGGCATTCCATTCCTTGAAAACTTTTAATTGCCTTTTGCAAGAATATATTGTTTAATTCTGGATGTGTTTCAATACAGGGACAATTATTTATACTTTTACACTTTTGCAGACACTCTGAGATCTGAGTTATCAATGGAGACTTTTATATAGCCTCGGCCCCATAGGCCAAATATATTTTAAACAGATATATACATACACACACACATATATATACACTTTTTTTAATGTAGAGAGAACTCAACCTGCCCCAGGCATGCATTAATGTTTTTATCTTCATTCTTGGACATAAAATCTTTGTGGATTAACAATTTTGTACACATCTGCTTTTTGACTATATGCAAATAATCTCAGAAGCCATCAAAAGGGAATAGCTACCTTCAGATTAGCTGATTTACTGAAACTATGAACGAAGAGCATGCAGTCCTCCTCTTCATTGCAGTATCAAAATAGTTGGTTTGCTGACAGCAAGTGTTTGAATTCATGGCAAATAGTAAATGTTCTAAAGAGAACACATTAAAAGCCAAATTTGCTTATGAAAAACAAAATTCTGGCAAGGAGGTACAGCTTGTAGTTCCTTGTCAAATAGCAGGCTTCCTTCAAACCAAAGCATTACGATTACTTTGAGGAAAAGGCCATTGCTATCCATAGCTAAAATAGAAAGTAAGTGTTGAAGTAGAGCATATCACTTTCATGTAAAATCATTTAATGTGAAAATCTTCTATTGTAGTTTTTGTAATGTCATTTTGAAACTGAAAACAGTAGTTTAGTTATGTCTTAAATACTCAAATAAAGTAAACTAGAGCTATTCAGATTATGCTACTCAGAGGCTACTAATCTGGGAACTGTGTCTACCAGTCCACAAGAAAAGTGCACAAATTGGGAGTGTTTACACACTTTTAAAACTGTTTAGAAACAGTAATTCTTTGGCTGTGGAATTTAATTAAGTAAAAGAAGGTTTATAATTTGCATATCTTTTTAAATTTCATTTTTCTATTAATTGGTTTTCATTCCATTTCACAGAAATATACCTTTGCAATGGATATGAAATTTACAAAATAAATAAATCAACCCTACCCCTTTAGCACAGTTAGTGTGAAAAGCACTGAATTAGACAATTACTCTGACCAGCGTTCCCTGGTGCTAGCAAATTAATCATTGCTAGAGTTATAACAAGAAAAATCCTGAACAAATCAGACAACCAGCAGCACTAAAATAACATAGGATATGCACAGGCTGAGCAGGGAAGCACCTGTATGGAGTATATGAAGGACCCACTTTTTAAAGGAAATTTACTGAGCACCCAGTACATAAGCAGTATTAAAAAGCATGTCATCATTATTTTTTTCTTTGAAAAACAGAAGTCATAGCTATTCACCTAAATCTACTCAATGAAGTGAAGAAATCATTAATACTTTATAACTGGGGCGTTAGTTAGAGGACATTACCATTACATAGTGATACAAATGAAAAATCAGATGCTGTTTAGGATTGTAGAGTATTGGCTAGTTTATGCAGGCAAATAAATGCATATTTTTCAGGAGATACCCAAGTATAAACCTTAATTTGGAAAGATCATAATCCTTTACCTTTCAAAAGAATTGTTTTATAATTTTTCTACACATTTATTGACAATAATGGTATAAATTGGCTTAAACCATAGCAAAGAGAAATCTTCTTTGCAGAAAGTGAAAAGTTCAGCTAACTAATGATGACAGCACCCTTAATGACTAGCTAATGAGCTACTGGAGTTTACTTTCCTTACAGGATGGATCAGAACTAATGTCACCCAACACAGTCTGCCTGAAGGCAAGAGAGTGATAGGTCATCTGATGCTTCCCAGCATTTCCCGAATCTGTGAACACATAAAGTAGGAAAGAAATGAGCATTCACATCTTTTAGTTTTTGGTGTATTTACGATGGCTGTCTAATCTAACACCTGTGGTAGGAAGGATTCTGAGATGATTCTCATAATTCCCACTCCTGCAGAGCCCATTCTCCTTGAGTGTGAGTGGGGCCCGTGCTACAAAGGGATGTCACTCCCTTAATTATGTGATGTTATGTGGTAAAGGTGACACAATTCTGCAGATGGAATTTAGATCTCACATCCCTTGATTTTGAATGAATCAAAAAAGGGAGTATAATGGATGGTCTAACTTAATCAACTGAAAACCCTCAAAGACGGATTGAGCCCCCTTTCTGAATGCAGAGAGTTTCCCTCCAGTCTAGAAGAAATAAACTGCCATGTTGTGAGAGGACCTTTAATAGGGCCTCCATAACCACACGATTTTGAAAGAGGAGCAGGAAGTAGCCCCATACAGGAATGCAGGCCAGGCAAGTCCTTACTGCAGCCTTGTGAGACTGAACAGAGGGCTGCCACGACTCCTCAGCACTGAAACTGTTAGATAATAAATGTATATTGTTTTCAACCATTCAGTTTGTGGTAGTATGCTACACAGAATAGAAATTACCAAACCAAAATAAAGAAATAAATACATTTACATTACCAAATTTTAAACATGATATTCAATTTTTTTTTTCTTTTTTAAGAGACAGAGTCTTGCTCTCTTGCCCAGGCTGGAGTGCGGCTGCTGGATCATAGCTCACTGCAGCCCTGACTTTCAGGCTCAACTGATCCTCTCACCTCAGTCTCCCACATAGCTGGGACTAATAGGTGCATGCCACCACACCCACACAATTATTTAATTTTTAGTAAAGATGAGGTCTCGTTGCATTGCTCAGGCTGGTCTCAAACTCCTGGGCTCGACGGAGTTATTACAGGAGTGAGCCCACCTCAGCCTCCCAAATTGCTGGGATTACAAGTGTGAGCCACCATGCCCAGCCCAGGATTCATTTTATCTCTGCATAAAATGCCTTTATGAAGATTCTACTTGGGGCTGGGCGCGGTGGCTCACTCCTGTAATTCTGCAATTTGGAAGGCCGAGGCAAGTGGATCACCTGAGGTCGGGAGTTCAAAACCAGCCTGGCCAACATGACGAAATCCCGTCTCTTACTAAAAATACAAAAATTAGCTGGGCATGGTGGCACATGCCTGTTATCCCAGCTAGTAGGGAGGCTGAGGCACGAGAATCTGTTGAACCTGGGAGGCGAAGGTTGAAATAAGCCAAGATTGCACCACTGCACTGCAGCCTGGGTGACAGTGAGACTCTGCCTCAAAATAAATAAATAAATAAATTCTATTTGGTTTGTTTAGATTCACTGAACCTTAAATTAGTCATCAGTCTTTGATTTCCTCTGTATAATCTGATTCACATCTTTTTTGCACACATGTTGAGGATCTAACATGTGTTTCTAACCCTTCTCATTTATTCATGCCTCTACACTAGGAGGAAAACTCATCAACTGGCACAATAAAGGGCCGCACATAAAAGACTGCACACATCCCTCTTCTATACTTTAAAATGCCCTATGAGCTCGGATATAAATTCTTGAAAAATTAGAATTGATACTATAAACAGCATAATATAATTGATTTTTACTCTTTTCTGAAAATATTTCATAATATACATTTATTACTCAAGGTAAACCATGATGATATGTTTGCTGTTCATCTTAGAGGAAAAAAGCCCCATTCTATGTTACAGATAGCATGGTAATTATTGCTTATGTAGCTTTAAAGTTACCATTTTCCACTTGCAAAGATTCCTAGAACTATATTGTCAAGGGAGAACATCTAGGGCCTCTTTCACAGAACTAAAATCATCAGGGACAATGGGCCACTAAAATTATTTTTCTGCACACGAGGTCAATTTTTCTGCAAGGTCAATGACTTCATTATATACTACAATATACTCCCCCACCCTTATTAGAGGTTTTGCCCTCTCTTTCTGGGGTTTCAGTTACACACAGTCAACCAAAGTCCAAAAGTGTTACAGAATTAGAGAGAGAGAGAGAGACAGACCACCTCCACACAACTTTTATTACAGCGTATTGTTATAACTGTTCTATTTTATTAGTTGTTTTAATCTCCTTTCTGTTCCTAACTTATAAACTTTATCATAGGTATGTATACATAGGCAAAAACATAGTATATATTTTTAATCAGTAATATATGCAGTTTCAGGCATCCACTGGGGGTTTTGAAATGTGTCCCCAGCATGTAAGGGGGAACTTATCTGTACTGGATATGCCCTTCAATCAGATACAAAAAGAAGCTTGGTACCGTATTGTGCTTTAGCACAATTTGGTGGTAGCAAAATGTTTAAAAGAGAGGAAAACATCAAACTTCATCATTTTTGCTTTCAGAAAGAAGAAACTTAAAACAGTGGGAAAATAAACTTTTCAGGAGCATAACTACAGGTAGGGGAGTGCTCAAGTACCAAGAAAGATCTAATTTATGGTCAATAGATACATGAATGGCAATTATGTAACAATTAAAACCAAGTTTTTAAGAAATAGGAGGTGAACAATTAAATGTTGGATAGTGCTAAAGCCAGAAATTCTTCCTTACAAGATGTTACCAAGTAGGTCTTACATCTAGTTAATGGTGGAAGCAAACAGGAACCCACGTCACCTGATTAGACTGTTATCCTGTTTCTAATCAGAGTATATTTTTTCAGTGCTTTCTACATGCAGTGTTTTACATGAATATTTTTAATCCTTACAAGAACCCTATGAAGTTTTATGAATGGGAAGGTTGACTTGTTCAAGTTACCCAGCTAATTGTAGAGCTGAGATTTGAATCTACACTTTTAATCAACCATGCAAGTTCCATGAAATAATTAAACCCTAATGTTTAAAAGCATCAATTTTTTAATGCAATGACTCTTCTTCTATGCCATTAATATGGTACTAGTTACAAATCATTTTGAGGAGAACTAAAAAGTCACTCAGATGAATATCTGTCCTCTGGTTTAGATGAGGAAACCTAATTAGAAAGGCAGCAATCCAAGGACAGATGCAATGGCTCACACCTGTAATCCCAGTGCTTTGGGAGGCTGAAGCAGGAGGATCACCTGAGGTCAGGAGTTTGAGATGAGCCTGGGCAACATAGTGAAATAGCAAGACTGCGTCTCTCCAAAATATTTAAAAAACAAACAAACAAACAAACAAAAAAACAGAAAGGCAGCAACCACATCACATATGATCACTTTTTAGAATACAAGAATGAAGTTTTAATGATACTCAGCATAGATCCAACATCTAAATCCATTTAAATTATAGGAGACCTGTGTAACTTGACAGGAATCTGTACTGATTTAGTAAACAGAAAGGATATGGAGCAAACTGCCATCTTCAGCTTCAGACAAAAGTCATGACACATAGCATAAAAAATCTTAAACATAACCTCAGGATGACAAGCAAGGAACAATCTGGTGCAATTTATTTATTTATTTTTTGACTTGGTCCTCCCTTTCCTACTCCCATTCCAGAGATTTTCCCCTAGTGCTCTAATGAGATAAATATGAAAAGCATAAGAGAAAATAGTAATCTTTACTAATCTCCATAGATTATTCCAGGAGTAGATTAGAAAATCAAGAAAAAATGTCTAGTTCTAATGGCTCCACATTAGAATAAGAAAAGATGAAGGAACTAACACTTTTTACTCTTTGCTCAATAAATTCAGTGGAATATACATAGATGGCCTATCATTTAAGCCTTACAATTTCCCCTAAAAGGTATGGTGTGTGACACTCTTTTACAGAATATGAAATGAAATTGAAAGAAAATTAACTTTCCAAGATCACACAGGCTATATGAGAAGCAAGGTTCAACCTTGGGATTCTCTGACTCAAAATCCTGAACATTCCCACCATACCAGACTGCCCACCTTGAGTCCTCTGAACTACCATAGCATAGACTCATAAGGTTCTGGCTTTACTTAAGTATCTATCAACTTAGCAACTTTTGGGAGTTAGTAGAGTAATACACAACCACTGTGTGTTTGAAGATGTGAAAAAGTAGATCACAGGCTTCAGATAGGACAAAAAATTAAAACAATAATCAGCAGTTATATATCACATCCATTTTGATGTTTCAGTTACTCCTAATAAATTTACAATCTTCCCATGGATGATGGCATTTCTGGATACTACAAAGCATTTTCAGGTTTTATAATGTTTTCTAAATATATATATTCTACATACATGTAGCACATCTGAATCTGCATATATATTTTCTTCATATCTTATAACTTTCACTTGATATAAATCATTATAATATATATTTGATGTTCATATATTGTGTAATGTTTATTATATGTACACACATATAAATATGTATATATCGGTGTACGTGACTGATGTATGCGTTTCTCTGCAATTAGGGTAGATATACAGAGGCAACAGAAGGAAGAAGGAAAATAAAAACCGATTCTGAGTAGCCTGCTGACCCCAGGTTTTGGTTCCCTGTGCATATTACAAGAATAGAATCCAGGAGCCAATTCACTTCACATGTGGAAAAACCCAAAAGGGGTAGGACCAAATCCAAGACTTGCAACCTTCAAATGGCTCCTCTGTCACAATCATGTACAACCGGGACTCAGCTGGCCTTCAGATGCCACACAGGTTGAGTCGCATCTGATAATTTAAGGAGATGAATGACCTCATATAATTATCACGCATGGTTTGGTTTGTAATGAGTTACCATTCCCCTATGTTTATTTATTACTATCGAGGAAAAATATAAATTTTAAACAATTACTCACCAGTAGACCTTGAAACCCATGTGTCAATCCTCTGGGAATTAAGCTATCCATGCACAATAAAATTTCACCTCATAAAAATTAATGCCAATTTCTACACTTACATCGACAGGAAAATCAGGTGTTTGGACAGACAGCCAAGCAGCTAATATGTTTAATTTAGAGCAATCTGCACAGCCTCCATTGTGCCCATCTTCCTCAGGCTTCATATGGCCCATTTGTTCAAGTCCCCCAACATTTTTGCAGATGTAAATTTAAGTCAATTCTAATAAAATGTCATGACAAAGACAGGGTGGTATTTTTAAAGTGGCAAACATCATAAAAATTTTACACATTCTTTTCTGTGGCAAATGTCAAAATGACTGCTATAAAAAGGCCATGTTGGCCAGGCACGGTGGCTCACGCCTGTAATCCTAACACTTGGGAAGCCGAGGTGGGCAGATCACCTGAGGTCAGGAGTCTGAGACCAGCCTGGCCAATACGGTGAACCCCATCTCTACTCAGAATACAAAAAAAAATTAGCCAGGTATGGTGGTAGGTACCTGTAATCCCAGCTACTTGGGAGGCTGAGGCAGAATTGCTTGAACCCAGGAGGCGGAGGTTGCAGTGAGCCGAGATCAGGTCATTGCACTCCAACCTGGGTGATAGAGAGAGACTCCATCTCAAAAAAACAAAAACAAAACAAAACAAAAGCCAGGTTGCTGGCATCGAAAACTTCCTGCTTCAATGGTTATCATCAAGTTGTAATCAATAGTCATAGTATTAATGTATTGGTTAATCTAAAACATCTCTTTTATCCATAAATCAATTCCAAATTTGCACCAGAAATTTTATTTCAGTGCTTGATTTCTGCCAAAAAAAAAAAAAACAGCATTTATGAGAGGCTTAACTCCATTTATATTGCAAAGTGAAGGGCTAGAGTTAAATGAGTGTAACTAACCATCAGTTGGATGAGTCAAGTAAAAGCTGGCCTTTTTCCGTACGCTTTTGGCAGATTTTTGCCAACTTCTGTATTGGTTGCGAAAAATGCAACTGGTCTTGATTTTACTATCCTGCACTCACTCAATTTGTAGGGTAGTCCAGAATCATTTCTATAAACATCCCGGATAGATTGCATTATTAACTTTCAGATATTCTGTTTTGAGGCTAAAAACTCACATCTTTGACAATGAGAGGATATTGGTGGTAAAGCTATGACTTTTAAAAATAGATTCACACTCTGTGGCACAGTTCTCCTACAACAGGTGCTGGCTGAATTGTCACAACAAAGCACATCAAATGCTTTGTGGTTCTGCTTTCTTCATGGTCTCTTTTAGGACACTGGTTTTGTCCTTAACCTAGGGATGGAACAGTTCACCCACCCTATTTCACTTACACTCCACTGCATCTCTTTCCCTTTCCCTTTTATAATGAAAGGCTACACAGGTTTTAGGAAGAGACGTTTTTAAGACCTGCTAAGCATCCCTTTTTCCATTCATTTTAAGTTTTTCTCAAGGCCCAAATGGTTATATATTAGCACAATAATCTAGCTCACTAATCCATAGTCATCAATTCATGATCTCTTAAAGACAGAAAAACCACACAAGGCACACATAATGAAGCCTGGCTATTAAACAATCCTTTAAAGTTCCCCACGCATTCTTTTATTTAATCATCACGGTAACATTGGATGCAGGAAGAAAAAATACTATCCTTGTTCTACAGACAGAGAAATCAAGGCTGAGAGTTAGTTCTGCCCTACTTTACATGACTCCTCTCCCTCAATCTTATTGCTGGAATATACAGTCAGGCGAGATCATATATAAGACCTCAAAGCTCCTGCAAAGGGCAGCAACGTTCAGCAGGTTAAGTGTAGGAATCTAGAATTGAGCTGCTTGAGATCAAATTTGAACTCCTAAGGAAATTCAGAAAAGTTCTTCATACCCTAAACTTGTTCCCGCATTTACAAAACAGAGATAATAATACTACTTATCTCAGAGGATTGGCTTGAAGGCTAGATGGATTAAAAAACATGAGGCCAGGCACAGTGGTTCGCGCCTGTAATCCCAGCACTTTGTGAGGCTGAGGTGGTTGGATTACTGAGGTCAGGCGTTTGAGACCAGCCTGGCCAACATGGTGAAACCCTATCTCTACTAAAAATACAAAAATTAGCCAGGCGTGGTGGTGCACACCTGTAATCCCGGCTACTAGGAAGGCTGAGGCAGGAGAATCACTTGAACCCGGGAGGCAGAGGTTGCAGTGAGCCAAGATCACGCCACTCTACTCTTGGAGTGAATAAAGAAATAACTTGTTCATTATTAATTATGAATTTATGATTCATTATTTATTTTTTCTTAACTTTTATTTTTAAATTCAGCGGTACAAGTGGAGGTAGGTAACATAGGTAAACTTGTGTCGTATGGGTTTGTTATACACATTATTTCATCAGCCAGGCATTAAGCCAGTACTCATTAATTATTTTTTCCTGATCCTCTCCCTCCTCCCACCCTCCACCCTCTGAAATTTCCCAGTGTTGATCCCCTCTATGTGTCTATGGGTGACAGAGCAAGACTCTGTCTCAAAAAAAAAAAAAAAAAAAAAAAAAAAGGAGAGTACTAATTAATAGTGCCTGGCATACAGAAGGAAAAATGTCAGAAAACAATATTATTGTAACTGAAGGATGATTGGTAGTCATTATTACTGTTCAGACACTGCAGGTAGAGACAGCAAAATTACTTCAAACTGTGAATATCTATGGGAGAGAAAAAAGAGCAAAGTCACAAAAGGGAAATAAATAGCCCACCCTAACTCTTCTCATGTCTTGCCACAAACCACAAGAGTGGTTTTTCCACACTGCAACGGTACCAATGAGAGGAAGATTGATTCTCAGATCCGCTGGCATTTGCAGTCCTAACCATTCATTCATTCATCCTGGAAACTCAGGGAACTGCCGTGATGGCAACTGCCAGTAATTTCCAGACCTTCGGGAGACCTGAGATGCCTCAGTGAGGGTTAACCAGGGATACACTTTGCGGGGATATTCTGTCAGTTTTTTGTTTATTTGTTTGGAGACAAGCCTCCCTATGTTGCCCAGGCAAGATTTGAACTCCTGGGCTCAAGCGATCTTCCTTCCTCAGCCTCCCTAACAGCTGAGCCTACAAGCGAGCCCTCGCCCAACTTCCAGTGGTTTTTTATCTTCTAGAGTTTATTATTTTGTTTTCTTGACAAGGATCTGTTTCAACCAAAACTTTTCCCCTCTACTGAGGGCAGGAAGCACCAATAGAGTTGGGCAGTAAAGCACTACTATCTGCTGAAAATCTATGAATAAGTAATGCTAAATTGTCAAAGCAAATAACGATCTGCTCTTTTATCTGTTTTTCAATGATATTACTGGAAGATCTTTCTACCACAAGCACTACACACTTTTAAAATCTAATGACATTGGCCAGGCGTGGTGGTTCACATCTGTAATCCCAGCAATTTGGGAGGCCAAGGCGGGTGGATCACCTGAAGTCAGGAGTTTGAGACCAGCCTGACCAATATGGTGAAACCCCATCTCTACTAAAAATACAAAACCTAGCCGGGTGTGGTGGTGTGCGCCTGTAGTCCCAGTTACTCAGGAGGCTGAGACAGGAGAATCGCTTGAACCCAGGAGGCAGAGATTGCAGTGAGTTGAGATCACACCACTGCACTCCAGCCTGGGTGACACAGTGAGATGTCATCTCAAAAAAAAAAAAAAAATCTAATAACATGTTATAAAACTACATGGATCTTTAAGATGATAATCTCTCCTAGGAAAGAAGTGAACGAAAAATAAAGACAAGTGAGAACCAAATGTTGCTGTGTCCAAAGGTAATATAGTGGCAAACTGGAGTCTTGTTACTACCACTGGAAGAAAAACTCTAGTCCATGCCTCTCAAAATTTGAATATCACTAATGTGTATGTATTACATTTCTGAATTATGTCATTCCTTCTCGAGAATGGAGTACGTAATTTAAATCATTCCTGTAAAAACATCTCCGGTAAATTAAAATTATATCTATCCTGTATTCCAACCATCTGCTTTACTTCTCAAGGCTGTTTCATATTTCAAAACTCACTTTGTAAGACACTGTGTTTAGTCTTGATCCCTTCCTCACCTGCCTCTATCAGAACTTTCATCCATCAATCATGGCATCTCATTGCTTTCATCTCTCTGACATTTGGTCTTCTCCCTCTGAGATATGGGAATCTCCCTTCTGGTAACACTTATTTAGTTGTCTGTACAGCCTTCCCCACCTTCCCCACCCTTCCCACCAGAGTCTTTTTCTGAGAATCACCTCTTCCCCTATCCACAGTAATAGCAACTGGCCTCTTACAATGTAATACCTCCTAATAAGATTGGACCAGATATGGTGAAGTAACCCAAGCTCAGGCAACCAGAGTCTCTTTTCCAAATCCCATCTCCTGGTCACAATTAAATGGGCTGTAAGTGGCCATCTGGCCCATATTCAGACGATCAACACATCTTCTTTGGGAGGTTATCTTTAGGACTAGGATTCTACACTCAAGTTGGTTCAAAGCTTCAAAGGAGAAAACATAATCCCTCACAACCATTCAATATCACGAGCACTGGAGGCAGATAATGCCAACTTATAGAGAAAGAGAAGAAACAAGTGACACAAAGAGAAGCAGAAAATGACTTGAGAGATTATCGTGACAGCAGTCTCACCTTTGTCTGCAGTTGTTGGAACATCCTTAACCTGAACTCCCATGACGGATCATCCAGCTCCACTATCATTTAAAAATATTTCTTTTTGGTTTACGAAAGTTCTATGGTTTTGTACAATTTACAATCCCAAATGGCCTAACATTAACTTCTTCATTATTTATTATTTTTTCTTAACTTTTATTTTTAAGTTCAGGGGTACAAGTGGAGGTCTGTTACATAGGTAAACTTGTATCATAGGGGTTTGTTGTACAGATGATTTCATCAGCCAGGCATTAAGCCTAGTACTCATTAGTTATTTTTTCCTGATCCTCTCCCTCCTCCCACCCCCTACCCTCTGAAAGGTCCCAGTGTGTGTTGATCCCCTCTAAGTGTCCATGTGTTCTCATCATGTTGCTCCCCTTTATAAGTGAGAACATGCGGTATTTGGTTTTCTGTTCCTGTGTTAGTTTGCTAAGGATAATGTCTTCCTCTGAATTTACTATCCCTCACTTTCCTCATGTCACCAAATTCCTGGAAGGAACAAACTGCACTTGTCTCCATATTCTCAACTTGACCAACTCCTCCAGCCACTGAAACCATGCTTCTGTCCCTGACATGATGAGACTTCTCTCTTTCATCAGTGGCCTTGATGCCTTCCTTAAAGGGGTCATCTGGTTTGACTGTCCACAAAATGAAACTGTAAATCAAGGCCCTTCTTTTGAAATTCAGTGGCTATCTTAGATTACAGATAAATATGAGTTAAATAAATGGAAAAAAAATCCTCCTTCTGCCTTCAAAGATATTGCTCTCTGAATTTGCCTCCAAACTCTCTTTAGATACATTTTTTTTTTTAACACAGAGTCTCACTCTGTCACCCAGGCATGCAGTGACGCAATCTTGGCTCACTGCAACATCTGCCTCCCAGGTTCAAGCGATTCTCCTGCCTCAGCCTCCTCAATGGCTGGGACTACAGGAGCATGCCATCACACCCGGCTAATTTTTTTTTGTATTTTTAGTAGAGATGGGGTTTCACCATGTTAGCCAGGATTGTCTCGATCTCCTGACCTCATGATCTACCCACCTTGGCCTCCCAAAGTGCTGGGATTACAGGTGTGAGCCATCGCACCCGGCCCAGATACATATTTCTAAGGGCCTAACAGACATCTACAAGATGGACTGCAAACTGCAAATGTCCAACAGTCAAGCTGCTCCCACCCTCACAACATCAACCTGCATTCCTCCTTGTTCTCTAGCCTACAAAATTAAGAGATCTAAACGACATCTCCAATTCTTCTTCCCTTCCCGATTCCTCAAATCTCACAACCACCAAGTCCTGAAATTATACTTCTACTTTAAACCTGCTTCACCTTCTCACTGACACTAATCTTTTTGAAACCTCGGGCATCATCTCTAGTTCAGTGAATGCTGCAATGGTATACTAACTAATCTCATAGCTTCTGCCTCATATACTGGCCCTCCTTAATCCATTTTCTACATATTATGATTCAAACCTATTACTTTTTATTTTTTTAATTTAAAAATCTCAACAGCAACACAGGATGAAGACCAAATTTGTGTTGGTACACAGAACAGGGCTATTGCTAATGTCGATGTAATATGAGCACTGCCCATCTCCTCCTTGGGTCAGGGGGCAAGAAATTTATCACCAGACTTAAGCCAACGGCTACCAACATCATTTCCCATCGACAAGTCCAATGCCTAACAAAGAACATACCATGTTTCTTTAGACCATGCCCCTTCAGTGTGCAATGTACTTTTTCCTTAGTCATGCTCTGATGTATCCCAGTGTTTCATAGTCAGCTTGGAGTTGCTAATGTCTTCCTTAGGAACTCTCTCCCTCAGTTTGTATTCTCAATAGGTAGCTCAGTGCAGTACGTAATTTGCACTCAATAATAATAATTGCATTAATTGTTGAATTAAATTATATTTGGTATTAAAAATATTTGAAACAAGAAATATTAAAAGAGGCAACATAAATGAAAACTGCTTCAAAAATAAAATATACTATTTATTTAGAAGGCTAGTTTTAAGTATACTACCTAGAAGGCTGCTTACCTGTAAGTTATTTCTTTCTCGTAATCTAATGGAAAAAAATTTACTAATGGAATTTCTTTCTTGTTGATTAGCACTTAAGCTCTTAATTAAAGATTATACTAGTGTTTCTTATCCAATAAACCATTTCCCAGAATTTCATAAAAACTAAAAATTTTTAAGTACTTATGTTTTGAGATCTAGATAATTTTATTGTCTTGGTCTCTAAGGTGAATTTCCAAATGTGAATATTTAAGTCTCTAAAAATGATTATTAAGTTTAGGAAGCAGCATTTCCAATATAACCAAGCTCACATGGGAAATGAAGAAAACAGAAGAAATTAAGAAAAATAACCAACTGCTACCTTTAGTATCTTTAATATAATGTTGCACCTCATAAATCTGAGGGCTCTTCTCTCTGCCCCACTTACACATCCATCATTCCTCAAAGTATTTTCACCACAATGCCTGTTGATCACGTTTTAAAAACAAGAGATTTTTGTAGTCTGCCTGAGCCCATTTATTTTATTGTACCATTCCTCTTGTAACTCTCAAAATATGGCATTATTAATATTTAACCATCCCTTCACATCGTTTGACAGTATGCACCTTAGAAAAATTTTATTAGCTCTTTCCCCTCTTTTCCCTAATTATCCCTAAGGTATTGAGCAAATATCAAAAGAAACAATTCTCTAGACTTGTTTGACAATTTTGTTATGTGTTGATTACATATTACAGGTTTATCTGTATACCAAAATCCCTCAATAATTTCTCTTACAGAGAAATGTCTGATAACAGGAAATCTCCTGAAACAGTGAGTGCAGATTTAAGTGAAAAGGACCTGAAACTGAGGTCTGATCACAGGTAACTTAAGAAAAACAAATTTTTAAATTTTTCATTTGATTTGATGTTATATGTAAATAATAATGTTATGGTTAATAGTAATTGTACGCATGTATGTGTATTAAAGAGCGAGAAAACAGAATTTATTATTTGAATAAAATAACACTGGAATTACTTTTCATCATTTGCCAAGAAACCACCATAGTGCATTTTTAATTACTCAGAAAAAAATGAGCTTCAAATAGACAGTAAGATTATCCCCAAATCCGAAACATTTAAAATGGCCAACACCATTATTTTCTACTGCCACCAGTTCTAGTTTAAGTTGTTCTTCCATTTATGATATAGAATTTCAAATGTATCCTAATTTTTTAAATCCACAGAGCATATGGTTAAAAAAATCAGCAGAAGCAAATGTTAAAATAACATTTAGCCAGAAATATCCCACATTCATATTCAAAGAGAACTTCAAATATTGCTTTATATATAACAGCCTAATTCTGAATTATTGAAATTAACTATAAAAAGTGTGCCGGTTTATTGAGGCCACAAAGTCAATCTTTTCCTTGTTCATAACCTGTACAAAACAGTGGCAAAATACAAAGGAGCAATGACTGCTTTCTTTACTCAATTTTAAAAACTGCTAAGAGTAGCTGACTCTATGTACTGAATTACTACAAAAGATGTAAATCCTACAAGGAAGGAATATTTAAGAGCTTATATTTTTACAAATAAAAATTTTAAACCTGTGCACATTTGCCTTCATTCCTAAAATATCACACTACCAAATATGTTTAATTCTTACAAATTCAAAGCATATCTTATCTAAATGAAAAAAATAAAACTGCTTAGTATGTAAAGAACTTTTAATAGGTGCCAACATTTCAAATGTAGTTTCTTTCTCATACTTGTTTTGTTTAAAAGATGGCAAAACTGTCTTTAGAGTCACTTTTTAAATTACTTGTCAACTATGTTAGTAACCCATCTCTAAAGGACTTGAGCATTTTCCGGCTGCTTGTGTATGCAATATCTCATTTAATTGTCTTGGCAAATTATTCTTAAATGCTGGTGTTATTAAGTTAGATGTAATCCCTGAAAACAGCTGTGAACTGACAGAAGACCTAAGGTATGCACACTTGTGAATAAACTTACCTTACTGAGGTTTTTCTACTATATCAATTCACTTAAAGTTTTAAAAATATGTGTGGACATACACATACAATATTATCTCTTAATAGAATACTATATAGTGACACAAACTAGGAAAGTTATCTATGCGATGTTAATATTTTGAACTCTCAAGGAAAAGCATTATAGTATTTTTTCACAAAGTGCTGCCACTTTTACTTAATTGACATTGAGGTCAATCGCCTTTTTCTCTCATCTCTGTAAACAATATGATGCAATCGTTTACATGTTTCAGTGCACACACATAAAAAAATGAACCATGTGTAAGCTACATGGTTGGCCATCACAGCCCATTCCCAGTTTACTGGAAAGCAACTGTATGAAAGCCTTGGGAACAGTCGTGGTACTGCTCACAGATAGTTCATGAAAAGAAAGACTGGTTGACACACTTAGTGACACAGTGCTTGATGCACACTGTAAGCCTTAAGTAAATGTGGAGGTGATATAATAGAACAAAGTTTGTTCCCCATGGAAAGCAGCTGACCTGCTTTTTGAAACACTACCACAGACAGCTCTTTTAATAGAAATAATGGAACATTGTCATTTTAATAACAATAAAATGTTACTTTTTTGAAATACTGAAATTCTGATTTTTTTCCCAAATGCTATGTATACCTATGTTAGAAATGTTTATATCCATACCTGTAAGACACTAAATGAGATAAACAAATAGCATGATTTGCCTAAGATATGTTTTATTTTACCCATTTAAATCTCCAATTTAAAGTTATAAATAGCTTGAAGACATGTGCTAGGAAATTCTTGGAAACTTGCATCTACATAGAGGAATAGGGAAATCAAGAAAAACCTCGAGAGGTGCTTTATATAATGATACTCCAGAGAATATGTAAATTAAATAATAGTTTGTTATGCGCACTATTGTAAAAATTATTTGTAAAATTTCTAAATGCATTATTGTTTACGAATATATACTACTAAATATATATACTAAATTTTAACACAATAATTTCCATATGTTATGTTTTTGTAAAAATTTACTATGTGTAAACCCTAGAGAGGAGAGTATTTTATTGTTAGTTTTATCAGTGTTGGAGACATAACAGAAAGATGTCTACACAGTCAGGTTGCTGTGAAGAAAAAAACTGTAAAGCTCTTATCTATTGTCAAAATGAACCACCTACTTTATATTCAAATTTTATGTATATTTATTAAATTATATTAATGAAAGCCATGGGGGGGAAAGATAATAAAGGTACATTTTATTTCCCTTTAATAAACCATAATATGCTTAGATTCTTGTATTTTCTGACATTTTTTCAAAAATTATATCCATTTCAGTCTGTTTAATTTTCATTCAAATGCCAATCCAAATTGCTACACATATAGTGATGTGTAACATTAATAAATTTAACATAATATTACACTTACATGGAATATCTATTGTTGCATATTTTAAAACATACATCTGTGGAATAATAAATGTTATATGGTTAAGACAATGAAAACAAAATTAAAGACCTGAGAAAAGTTTATTAATGTTCACTGTTTCAGGTTTTATTCTACATTTAATATTTTATCTCATAATTGATCATATGGCACATTTCCTTGTGTATATAAAATGTAAACAGAAACTGCTGACCTCAAGTGAGAATAATTATGTCACTTCTAATGCATGGAATAGATATCCATTACAATATCTTGACATACAAAATTTCTCCTTTATAGCCTTAAATACAAATTTCTCTAATAACAGAAAAAAATTTATATCCTAAGTAATTAAACCCAAAAGTACTATTCGTTTATGAGATTTTATGTTTATTTCCTGTGGAGATCCATAATCCTTAGTTTTATGTTTATACCATTATACACTTTATATTAAAATCCCCGTATACCAATGGGCTCTCGGCCAATTATTGAAGACTGGCATTTTGATGTGACTAAGATAAAAGTTTAATATGAATAGTTATAACTATATAATTTTTTAATTGCATTTGTAAATAGATTCTAAAATTAAGGACAAATTTAAATTAACATTATAATACTGGCTATCACACATGTAATTCTAAATTTTAAAATAGAAGTCTTTCAACATGTGCCAAGAAATTATTTCTAGAAAAAAGGACAACTACCCTTTTTGAAAGCTACGTTTTAAAAATACCAGTACATGTGCATACTATAGCATAAAAATGATATATTTTCCATTTATATATCAACCAATACACATTATGTGGCTGCTACCATATCATGTATTTATGTTTCACACTGTAGGGAGACAAACATTTCCAAAAGAAACACCTAACCCAGAGAAATAATTGTATCAAAATTTCCTTGCCTGAAAAACATCTATTTTAGTGTTAACTCTTAGAACAGGTTAACTACTACTTTAATCTAAAAAAAATTTATATTAGAATGTATGTTAAACCAGACAGCAAAAATTGAAAGAAGATACTTAGACTGACACATTATTTGTTTTACCATAATAGAATTTAAGCCCTTCGTACAGATGTAAATACTCTACATTAAAAAAAAAACTTTGAATTACTAATTCTAATTGAAATCCAACTCCAATTAGTGCATAATTAATTTTATAGTGTGTGATGGCATGCTCTTCCTCTTCAGATGATAAAAACTTCTTATACTTTTTCTCTGAAAAATAAAATTGGCAAAAAAAAAACCCAAAAATATTTATTAATGATTCCCAGAGAAATTTATATACAGAAGCATAATGATTTGCCTTTAGTGACACTACAATCTTAGTACTCACTTTTTATAAATTTGAAGTTTCCCCAAAGATTTGAGATTTGTCCTGATTACACAGTGCATATGAATTCTTTTCTCTAAAGAAAAGCAAATGGCACCACATCTTCATGCAAAAAAATTGCATTTTTTTGTTTCATAAAGTTTATTCAGAAATCTAACATGAAGTACAAATGTCAACCATCAGTTCTTTCCTCAGAAGACAGTGTTACTAACTTTTCAAATGAAAAACTGAAGATGCCGAAGGCTTCCAAAAATATTGCTAAGATTACCTACAGGAGATTGACTTCGCTCCACAAAACCTTTCATTAAGTATTTCATTCATGAAATAATCAATGTCCTATATAATCTGAAAATATCTTGAATTTTCATTGTTAAGAAAATTTCAGATCCTTTCAAAGAAAAGAAATTGTGGTGTCCTACTTCCCATTTTAGCCCACTATTTATGCTCTTTCCTGTCTAGTAAATTTCTGATCATGAAAATTGATTTACTTATAATTTTAGGAAAGCATTATTGCAGATGTTCTTCTTACAATAAGGATTTTTACATTAATATTTTACCATAGTATGTTGAGGAATAAAAGGTTGTATTTTGTTGCAGCTTTCTCCAATGGTATGATGATGTATCCCCTCCCATGACAAAAATATTGATAGATTGTCAGTTAAAAACAACAGTGTAAAAATGAGTAATAGGAACACATTTAGAAAGTGACTGTTTTTTAAAGAGCCACTTCTTTATTTGACACAGAATGCAAGCGACTCACTGGAGTTCTCACTTTACAGGCCAAGCAACAAAAAGGCTTAAAAAATTAAATGGAAGTGTGATGCCTTAACAAGAGTAAATAATTCTGAAGCACCCTTTAGGGTGATTCTTATTCTTTTTATGTTCAAAATATCCGACTGGAACATCCTGCCAATTAAACGAAGATCTCCAGATGGCATTTACCCTTCTGCTTCATAACAAAAAGGATCTGCAATCAGTTTTATGAAAGATTACCTAAAGAGGAACATTACTGTAAATCAATGACAACAAAAATTAGACACTCCCCTTCTAAGGGATAGAATGTGCATCCTCCAGATTCTTGCACTGACACCTAACGTAATAAATACTTAAAACTGAATCTTAAATAATAGCCGCAGGGTTTCAACCGGTAAAGATTCACTGTTACTTTCCACCAAAAACTGTATTCAGCACTCAGCCAACAAAGGACAGCAAATAATTCCCAGCAGCATAAATACCGGGAAAGCTACCTTGGGCTTTGTTTTTGTTATGTAAAATGCATTAAAGTGACTCATGCACTTAAGATTACCTACCCTTAGAAGCTTTAAAGAAGCTTCAAGAACCAAAATAAATGCTTTCCCAGAAAGCCGGGAAGGCTATTCGGTGCATTAAGAAATATGTATATATTTATATGTGCCACTGAGTTTGATTCTATTTTGCTGCCTAAGAGAGGAGAGAATTATTATTTTTCATTCCCTTCCTGTCGTGTGACTATAGCTACCTATAAGCCCTCTATTTCCAGAACAGCAGCGAGGTTTTTAAAAGTTATTTTAGAAATGTTAAAAATAAAAGAAAATTGCAGGAGACTGGAAACAGTCCCTCCTTCAAAGAACAGGCTCTATTCATTTGAAGAAGAGGGACCGCGTGTCTGCCGACACTTAGATGTTTCAAATAATGGGGTTGGGGAGGTTGGATCGCTCGGTCCCAGTACCTGCGAGCCCCCTGCGTGGACAGCACGCTCGGCCGCGGGGAGCCAGCACGCGTCTAACTGGAAGGCTGTCAAGTGCTTCCAGTAATGTGGGATAAAACGAGTTTGGGCACTACAGCAATTAAAGAGCATCTAGGAGGCCAAGTGCGGGAGAAGTCCACGCTACCTCCGCAAGCCTGAAATTACCTATTTGTAAATTACCCAACCAAAACATAACTTTTTATTGAACTGGGTTGAATGAGAACGGGTGAGCTGGCTGGAAACTTTTTTCCCCAGTACAGCTGAACTCTGAAGTCTAGAGAATCCCGTTAGAGACTGGCTGAGACGCCGCAAGTCGTCGGCGGGCGCTTCCCGGGACAGCCGGCCCCCGTGCCCGGCCCCGCGGAGGCGCCCGAGACGCCGGTTCGGGGCGCATTCCAGCGGCGAGCGGCGCGCACCGCCCGCCCGGCCTCTCCGCATCCGAGCCCGGCTCCCCGGCCGCTCGCTCCCCACCCCCACGGGCGGAAAAGCCCCGCGACTCGGGAACCGACCCCCACCCCAGACTCCCGCGGCGCCCCTCGGCCGGCGCTCCCTGCCCGGCCCGCCGACTTACGTGACGGCCGAAGGGAACGGCTCCTCCGACGAGGGGCCGATGAGCAAAGATTGGAAAAGTGTCAGAGTCAAGGCCAGCAGGCAGCCAGCAGCCATCTTCGCGATCGAAGATCAATGCCCCCTCCCTGCCCAAGCGGGGGAAGGAGCGGCGCTGGAAACCGCGGGCGGAGGAAGAGCAGCACACGCCGCCGGGACCGCGGGCGTCTGGAGGGCCGGCTGCGCCCGGGGCCCGAGGCGCGGAGCCGCGCGGAGGACGGCGAGGGCGGGAGCGGGCGACCGAGAAGGGGCGGTGGCGGGCGGACCCACTAGCGCGCGTCGGTTGCTCCGCGCCGCGGCCGCCTTGCCTCCGCCGCCATCAAGGGCGACTTTGGAAACAGACCTCGGCGAGCCCGCAGGCGCTCGCGCGCTCTCGCTCTCCCTCTCGGTTTCCTCCCTGATTTATTCCCCCGATTGCCGAGGCGAAGGCGGAGGCGGGGGCGGGGGCGGAGGAGGGGTGACGGCGCTGGAGGGTGGGGGTGGCTGCAGGAATGGGGGAATGGCAGGCAGAGAGACTTGTGGAAGCGAGAGGCTCCGTCTGGCTTCTCAGGCAAGTCAGAGGGAGGCGGCTGGGGGTGGGCAGCGGGAGGGCTGGGCGTCAGAGCAGTCGGGCGGAGACGGGCCGGGAGCAGCCCTCCATACAAGGCAGCCAGGAACTCCCAAAGTCGGCGCCGGCTCTCTCCCGCCGCCCGGCGTGCGCAGGGGGAGCGGAGCAGCCCCGCGGGGCTCCCGGGGGACGGTCAGCCGCCCAGCGGGCATCCACAGGCTGCAGAGGCTCCAACCCAGGACTTGGCTCGCGTCTTCGGGAGTTATTTTTGCACATGCAGGCAGCGTTCCCCCCAGCCCTACTCCCAGGCGCAGAATCCACTGCCTGCCTAGGAATCGTGAAGTGATTTGACAACAAATGTAGGAGGGGTTTGTATTGCATTTTAAAGCACCACTGTTGACTCTACCAGGTGGCAATATATGCCCGCGTGTGCCATAGGTTATAGCCTCTGGCGGGGCCGGGTGTCCTTTGTGCCAGCGGCCCCACGCCCAGGTACTGCTCGGCTCACCTGGCCAGGACAGAGCCTCGGGCACCGGGCTGTGGACTGACAGAGAAGTACTGACGCTGTAAAATCTTCCAGTCCTGTGGTTCCACTGGACAGAGGGGCGGAGGGACGAATTCTGCATCTAGGGAGGACAGTAGTAAAAGAAGGGCTTTGCAGCATCTCAGTTGGGACTGCCTCCAAAAGGGTCCTAATGCCCTGCTCTGGCCACTGGTCTGCCCGGCCTGACAAAGGTTACCGAAGGGTGAGCTCACTCTTGTCAATGCGAAGGCATGAAAAGGGTAAGCAGCAGGAACAGGTGGCACTCTGTGAAATGCGCCTGAAATGTAGAGGAGGAATTAAGGGAGGGGGAGAGAGCTAGGGAGTAGCAATGTCGGACTGGTTTTACCTCCAGACTCAGGAGAAGCAGTGGCGGGCTTTCTCCTTGAAAAAACAAGGTCTGCGAATAGGCCTTTCCTGTCCAGCACAAGACTCCTATCCAAAGGGCCCCTGGTGGGCCAAAGGTGGAAATATATCCTTGCACACCTTAAATTCTTAAGCTCCCTCTAGTAGTGTATGAGAATACTTTTGACATGACGTGCAGAGAATACAATTTGTGATGACTATCCTGCATATGCAAAAATTCTGTTAAGTATCGGAGTGACTGCCAGATTTTTAATTAGCCCGTTCTTATTTCTAGGAGAAGCTTCTGAAAGAAAGAGACCCTTATTAATCGGAAATGGATTTTCCAGCTCTCTGAAGGCAATCTCCCAAAACAAAGACTGATAATACTAGTACTACTATTAACTACTGACCAGATTTTAAAAGCGTGTGTGATTTTATGATGCTTAGCATCATGAATTGTTTTTCCTTCCTACTTATCTCTCCTTTTTTAATGCTTTATTTGTTTTCTTTATGTTCTCTGCATCTCTGTCTGGCTCTTTGTTTCTTTCTTTCTACTCTGAGTGGCCTCACAAAAGGCACCCCACCGTGACTTAACTTAGTTTGTTTTATGCTAGGCATGGAGACTGTGGCAGCAGGAGCTGCGCAAATGAGGGATGAAGTGGGATGTAATGGGACTGAGAACTACAGCTCAGAAGGGATATTTTATATAACTGAAGATAGCATTCCACTCCAAAATTAGATAAGCAAATAGTCAAATTCATCATTTCTTCCATTTTTAATAATTCAAAAGCAGACATTCTTCCCCAGCATGAGGATGAAGAAGAGCAGAATTAGATGCCCATTATTGTCTATGTGATATGTTGGTATCATAATACGCTCACTACCTAAAAATATCATTATTATATATTCTGTCAATTATTTCAACATCAACTCCAGACTTCCCACTATGGTACACTGTTTCCAATTTTATATCTTTAGGTTATAAAATGGTTAAGAATGGTTAAGAGAGTGTGCAGTGATTTTTTAAGTCAAGAGTTTATATTTGGCATTTTTAAAGTAAAGTGGCACATTGAAGCCTTCATAAAAAATAAAAAATAAGAAAAGCTTAGAAAAGAAACTATCCTAAACTAAGAAACAAGGTCAAATATTTTCTATGAACAAGACAACTATTTAGAAAAAAATTTCCTTGACCCAAGTAATACAGCTATTGAGTGATAGGGCATTGAATTTCTGATGAAAGAAATACCTTTTCTAACGAGGCGCAAAGTAACATTAAACAAGTATTTATTGGAGGTTTATTATTTGTTTATTAGGAGAAAGGGCTTAAAGAATAAAAGAATGTAATAAGCTTGTAGAGAAGGTAAGTCAGCTTTTATTATTAACTTTGTTGGCCTTTGAGCCAAATCTCAATTTCTTTGGATCACTCTGATGAAGCACTGTGTTCTCCAATATGTGAAGCTGTTGAGGAAAGATATTGCTTCTACAATTCTTACTGAAAGGGTTGATTATCAACTGTGAGCCTACACCATTGTTTAAAACTCTGTTGTGAGGTTTGCTATTAATTGCTTTTTACCAATCTAAACCTTTTTATTGAGGATATTCAAAATGTGTGGGTTTTTTTAATGTATGACAGCTAAAAGAAGACCATTTCCATAACATAGCATTATGTTTCTGTTGGATTAACTATACCCATAACAGTGCATTTTTTCAGCTCAGTTCTGTTATTTCGGAAAATCCCCTTAAAATCAGATTTTATCCCATTAATCTTAATAAAATGTTGCTTAATCACGATAAATTTGCTATTCAACATAAAATGTTGACAGATCATAAGGATTGATGTTAAGCTGTTATAGTAAATGATGTAAATGTGCAGTAAATACAGTAAATATATTAGAGGTTATAAATGCGCAAGAAGTCACAAATCAATATCTACTATTCATTTAAAAAGAAATATTTTAATTAGAAAGTAAGTTAGTAAAGTATTGCAGGAGATTTTTGCATTTAATCATTTCTAGAACAAAGTTTAAAGAGATTTAATTCATGCAAATCACTGACCTTTACCTACCACAAACTTGAGATTAGCACCTTTTGGCTCAATCTCAATTGTTAATTCATATGTTTAATTTGTTCATATGCATTTCATTTTTTAGTAACTAAGAGTAAATAAAAAACAATAAAAACCTGATTGCCATGAAATGTTTATTCTTCCTTATTTTAGGTGATACTATGATTATTGGCAGCATAAAATTATGTTTTTATTGTAGTTTTGTATGAGTGTATGTACAAACATATTTTTCTGTGATTTTATTCAGTAAATCAAATCTAATTTCTTCAACATTTTGCCTGAGAAATTGAGACAAAGTAACCTAATTGAAGTTATTTTATCTTTCTCTCTCTTTTTTGTGCTCATGTACAAACAGACAAACCCAAACACTGAAAAGGAAAATAATTATCCATAGCCAAAAAAAAAAAAAAAAAATTAAAGGAAATAATTTTCATATTTTTTCCACATCTTAAGAAAACTAAGGTGAAAACCTTGACAAAGGGCCTTATTTCTTTGTATGCATATAGGTGTATATGACTCATCTCTGAGACAGACATACTGTTAAGAGTCATAATCAAGAAATCTTGTGATTTGAGATGGTACTATGCTTCCATGCACACAAAGATGTGTGCCAGAAAAAGCGAAAATTAAAGACAAATGGACATAAAGCGTCAACAATCTTACCTCTTTGGGGAATACTTTCAAGAGACAGGAATAAGAAAGAAAGCAATTCAGAAGTATCAATGCCCAGGAGAATGGTTAAGAGAGTGTGCAGTGATTTTTTAAGTCAAGAGTTTATATTTGGCATTTTTAAAGTAAAGTGGCACATTGAAGCCTTCATAAAAAATAAAAAATAAGAAAAGCTTAGAAAAGAAACTACCCTAAACTAAGAAACAAGGTCAAATATTTTCTATGAACAAGACAACTATTTAGAAAAAAATTTCCTTGACCCAAGTAATACAGCTATTGAGTGATAGGGCATTGAATTTCTGATGAAAGAAATACCTTTTCTAACGAGGCGCAAAGTAACATTAAACAAGTATTTATTGGAGGTTTATTATTTGTCCATCAGAATCCCCATATTGGCAAACTTATGCTAGTTTAAGTATTTAGAAAACAGTAGCTGTTATATTTTAAAATACCATCATGTCTTCAAGCAATAACTTCAATGTTATTTTATTTTGAATCTCTGCTAATCATAGAATTTTTCATTCGGTTTCTTTTTTATTTTACTCTTCCTCTCCTTTTTCCTCCATTAAACAAACACATTCAGAAAAAATCAGGACCTACAACATGACTTCCTATTTAAACAAAACAAAACAAAACTGTATTCATCTCTAAAATCTGAATTTCATAGCAAGATCTTTCTTCACTCCAGAGAGTTGCAGTTGTGGTTTTTTTGTTTTGTGACTGTGACAGCACAAAAGTATATGGAATCCATTTATGTAGGCCTACATAGACTAAGGGCAGTAGATAATTTGGTTATTTATCCAAATATTCACTAACAATGAAAATGCAATGGGAAGTAATTAATAAGCAGTAGATGGTAAAACCTGAAATAGGAACAACTAATAACTCCAGTTTTTTTAATTTTATGGATGCAGCCTGCCATGAGAGGGGAAGAGAAAGGTCATCTATTTATATTACTCTTCTGATACTAGGGTTTCTGTTTTTTTAGACAGGGTCTCACTCTTTCACCCAGGCTGGAGTGCAAATGGCGTGATCTCGGCTCACTGCAACCTTTGCCTTCCGGGTTCAAGTGATTATCATACCTCAGCCTCCCAAGTAGCTGGAATTACAGGTGCCTGCCACAATACCTGGCTGATTTTTTTTTTTTTTTTTTGTATTTCTAGTAAAGATGGGGTTTCACCATGTTGATCAGGCTGGTCTCAAACTCCTGACGTCAAGTGATCCGCCCACCTCAGCCTCCCAAAGTGCTGGAATTACAGGCATGAGCCACTGCACCCAGCCAATACTAGGTTTTTTATATTCTTTAAACACAGTGAAACACCTTTGTAACCTAGCATTTTTCTATAAAATTTAGATATGTTTTGGATCAAATTGACTTCCTGAATAACATAACTCATTATAGTAGGCTACAGATAACATAGTCTATTAGATGGGTGTCCATAGAAGCACCATAATATGATGTTGCTAGGGGTTTCTTCCTCTGAAGTAATGAAAATGGGAGAGAAAATAAGACAGCAGTCATTTTATTTTTGTAGCCACATGTTTTAGATTGATATTTAAATGCCTACCATTATCACAAAGAATACGTGACTATCTGGACATACTAGTGAACTTACAATTAAAATACTATATTCTTTTGATACATGAATAAAATAGAGATCCTGTTGTTATCTATCACACCTGGGAGATACAAACTTTTATTAAAGTTTTGCATTTGGGAATATTTGACAATCCACATAGAGCAAATGCTATCCAGTAATAGTATTTTCTTCAACATGTGCAAGGTAGAGGAGTATAATTCCTAAAGATTACTGGTAATTTAGGGGAAAAAAATACTGTGATATCTAATCAGCTGAAGAATATTGTTGTTATCTGTCTAATGCTTTTACCACGTTTTTATAATCAAATTAATAGTATTTCAACATTTCATGCCTTTAAAATTAAGGACAGGGATTTTAAACCATTTTGTTCTAAAGACAGCTTGTGTTGTATAGAGTTGGAATTCATATATATTGATTTTTTCTTATCCACAATTCTTGAAATTTTACTCTAGGGTGACCCATTCTTTAATAATATGGTTCTCTCAGAATGTCCATAGCTATCTAGAAAAAAAGAATTGATTTAATAAATTTGCCAACCTGGGTAAAGATGGTCCAAACAAAAGTAGTAAACTGGGTCTTGAGTTTCAAGTGGAGTGTTTTTATTACCTGGGTGTTGCTACAAGCCTTTCTGTTACACAGAGATCAATCTTATCTTTTGCCAAGATGTTCATTTTTGTGGATATATTTTATACTCTCAAGATACTGGCAGATTACCATTCAGTTAGTTTAAAGCAGACAGTCAATTGTATAACTTTAAAATATCACATAACTCCAAAGAGAGGATATTTGTTTATTATATTGAATAACATTTAATCATTTAGCTCTCATTAATAATGATCTTAACTTTAATTTTATCATTTCACATATGATTAGCAGTCATTATTTGTAACAAGGGCAAGCATGTTTTGGTTGGGAAGACTGTATATTCAGTCACCTTTGTGTTTTTCTCTGTTAGTATCAGAAAATTCATCATATTCAAGACCTAATGCTTTCCAAATGATTTATTACAGTACATTCAGATTTCCTATGTTTTGGATTAAATATACATTTCTTTTAAACTTCATTTGTTTCTTAAAATATATAAAACTTTCCCCTTTCAGCAACAACAATACTTATCAACGATGAGCTGTCACAGTAAACCTAGTTACAACACCATGTCCACACCTCAATTCAAGCCTTAACATCAATGTTCAGGAACAGAACCTAGTTCTGCTGTTTCTCCTTTTCTTCCCAAAGTTAATCAGCCAACTCACTCGCCCCTTCTCCACCCCTTCTTTTGATCTTTTTCTTCTTCAACAGGCAATAGTTGATTGTCTTTATTGTCTTTAACATATTACCATAGGAGAGACTTTTTTTTTTTTTTTAGTAGTAGTAGTAGTGATAAAGAGAAAAGGAAGTAGAAAAGTAGGGAAAGCAAAGAGAAATTATCTAGAGGAGAGAACAACGGAAACATGAAGGAGGGAACAATATGAAACAAGGATGACTTTGTTCATATAACGCAGACAAACACAATGCAAAGAAGAAAGAAACCAGAGATGGAAATGTCAAGGCCAAAATTGCTTGAAAGAAACTGGGAGCATAAATGAGACCAAAGAGTAGGGCAACTCAATTTACTTCAATATTCAATCAACTGAAATTTGTATTGCTAAACAAATATATCATCTTCAAATCTCATGATTTTACAAGAAATATAAATAATCATTCAAGGTTTTTGTTCTAATTTAAAAGTAAAACAGGTTACGTGATGTTAAGATTTAACACCCCCCGCCTTGTGTGTGTGTGTGTGTGTGTGTGTGTGTGTGTGTGTGTGTGACAGGTTCTCACTCTGTCGCCCCTGTCTGGAGTGCAGTGGCTTGATCTAGGCTCACTGCAGCCTTGACCTCCTGTGCTCAAGTCATCCGCCCACCTCGACCTCTCGAGTAGCTGAGACTACAGGCACACACCACTACACCCGGCTAATTTTTGGTTTGTTTTGTAGAGACTGGGTTTTGCCATGTTGGCCAGACTGGTCTCAAACTCCTGGCTTCAAGTGATCCACCTGCCTTGGTCTCCCAAAGTGCTAGGATTACAGACGTGAGCCACCGTGCCTGGCCTTTAAGTAAAAAAGTAAATGATATTTGAAGCATTACATTAGATCCAACTACTGTAACATAAGTTTGCAAATTCCCTATGCGTTCAATGTTAGTTGCAAATCCAGTCACTTGACATGTAGAATATTTATATGAACTAGGAAAAACTATATTACATATCAAGTGCTGATTTGTATATAACAAATTTTTTTAGTAAATTACTCATGAACTTTAACCTACATTTTTAACATTTTCAACTTTCAGAATCCCGTTTTTCTCACTATACCTTTTTCAGAAAAATTCACAAACAATAGTAAAGTGTAAATGGGATTACAGGAAAGGGCAACAGTGACTTAGCTGCTTCAATGATTTTCTTCTCACCTGAAAAACTGTTCACATTTAAAAAATGTTCAGGATCCCCAGACTGTGTCGTCTGTCTTGGGCTCCTCCCCATGTTTTACATCAGTTTGTTCTTAATAAGAAAACTTGAACTTATTCATATATTAGGCTTGTGTCAAATACTCAAATTACTGATCTCAGATTTTCTATTGGCTCTTAAAATTAATCATTACACAAACTCCTCCGTAACTAAGGATAACCATGTTAACATACAGAGGTGTGTTAGACATAGGCATATCTCTTAGCTATGGTATTTATCAAAGAGCAGAGCTACGATTTGAGCCCAGGCACACTTCCATAGGTACTCTGACTGTCAACCTCTGTGCCATATGGTCTTTCTGCTCTGAATATTTAGTAGTTCAGATATTTAGGCAGAGTTACTCAGCCTTCCTGAGCCTCAGTTTTTAATTTTCTTAAAATTAGAATAAAGCTGTGGTATAGTTTTTTTTTAATTTGTTCTTTTTAACAGCTTTATTGTTTTTATACATAATATATACCAATTCACGCATTTAAAGTGTACATTCTAATGCCTTTTAGTATTATAGAAAGATTTTCACTCCTATTTAAAAAGATCAACCATTAATATTTGAACTGGGATTGGGTTTGATGAGACCTACATGTATTGGCTATGTAGACATGTGCCAAATAGAAATTCAATTTAACATTAACATTAGGCAAACTTTAATGACTTTGACCCTTAAGTCCTACTAATTCCTAATGACAGGGTTTTTCCATATATAAAACCTTAGTCTCTCTTCTACACATTGTCTATCTTGAGCACGTAATCACTATTAAAAACTTGTATTTAAACTTACATGAAAAAATATTAATCATTAGCTCTCACATGATAGATTCATATAAACATAAAATTATAATTTAGATTGGCACACATACCTATGTTTTTATTTGTGCCATTTGTATCATTTATGTATATATATGGAGTTTATTTTATGTTGTCTTTTTACTTGTACAATGAAAATAGTATTTATGACATTGAAGTATGTGAAGCTGTAAATGGCATTTGCATTCATAAGATACATTGACTGTGCTTCTACATTTAATCACTGGCTAGAGCTATTTATTGCTTCGTGTACTTTGCTTCCATAAACAGCAGTACCTTAGTAGGACACCTTCATCTACTGACTCTTTTTCCCTTTCAATGCAGATCAGAAAAACAGAAACATTTTATAGAAATAAAACATTGTCACCTCGATCAAGTAAATAAGCTTTAAAAATCTAAAAAAGGAAATACCAGGAAAATCAAATCAATAAAATCTATAAATACATTTCATTGTGGCATTTTCTATTAAATCCTCACATGTACAGATATGTGAAGAATATGTCATTTTATTTCTCAATGATATATTAAAACAACTACCTGATTTTTGTGCTTTCTCTTAAGAGAATTCTTTAAAATTTAAGTAAAATAAGTTTTAAAAACTACAATAGTAACAGTAATCCACAGGCAATCAACAACTTATCTGTTTCAAATGACTATTTTTATATCTGTATTTTGAAACATAGGATGTATTTTCTCATGTAGATTTTAATTAGGAACGTGAGCATGCATTTAAATTTCTACGTAGTTTCAGTCACTGGTTCTAGAATCACCACTGTAGTCATGGTGTCTAGTGGACTTCAAATAATATGTAAATTAATAACCTTGGAAATATCACTTGATTGATGTGGGCTAATGGTCATTTATTTTCATTAATAGCATAAGGGTGATTTACTGTATTTCATTAAGAAAAAAAGCCAAATTCTCTGTTTCACACATGTAGCACATTTGTAAATGTATAGAAACCTAAAGAATTCATGATATTTCCTGATGCAAACTAGAAATTTAGTTGTGTATCTTCTTTTTCTTTTTTTTTTTTTTTTTTTTTTTTTTTTGAAACAGAATATTGCTCTGTTGCCCAGCTTGGAGTGCCGTGGCATAATCTTGACTCACTGCAACCTCCGCCTCCCACGGGTTCAAGCGATTCTCCCACCTCAGCCTCCCAAGTAGCTGATTTTACAGGTGTGTGCCACCACACTCAGCTAATTTTTGTATTTTTAGTAGAAACAGGGTTCTGCCATGTTGGCCAGACTGGTCTTGAACTCCTGGCCTCAAGTGATCCACCCATCTTGGTCTCCCAAAGTGCTGGGATTATAGGTGTGAGCCACCATGCCTGGCCTTCCTTGTATATCTTTATTCATTCATTTATACATTTATTCTCTCGGTCAACCACCTATTCACTTTGGATTAATTATATAGTCATTTGTTGCTAACTTACTAAGAGCCAAAGATTATGATAGAAATCATGTGCTTCATAAAGTTATATATATATATTTCTACTTACTACCCACAAATTGGGTTACATATGTGTGTTTGTATGTTATATATAAATGTTTATATGAGACAACTTATTTTCCAGTCTTAGGATGTGATGCCCTTTGTTATTTAAAAAAATGTTTTAAACTTGAAACTTATGTCCAGAATTCCAAGTCAAGAACCCTTGTAAATTACATTGCTTGGGAGAATGTAAAATGGCATAGCTGCTTTGGAATAGCTTAAATGTAGAGTTACCATGTGACTCAGCAACTCAACTCCTAGATATTTACCAAAGAGAGAGAAAAACATGGGTTTACACAAAAACATGTACATGAAATGTTAATAGTGGCAATATTCATCATAGTAGAAACAGGTCAAATGTTCATCAATTGATGAGCGGATAAATAAAATTGGTGTATTCATTCAATGGAATATTATTTGTCAATAAAAATGAATGAGTTACTGATACATGCTACAACATGAATAAACCTTCAAAACATGTCCAGTGAAAGGAGCCACTGATGAAAGATCACATACTGTATAATTCTATTTATATGAAATACCCAAATCAGGCAAATCCATAGAGAAGAAAGTCAATGAGTGTTTGCCTAGGACAGGAGTAGGGTGTTAGGGGAAATGGAGAGTAACTGCTAATAGGTATGGGGTTTCTTTTGGGAGTAATAATATGTTCTAGGATTGATAGTGGAGATGGTTGCATAACTTTGTAAATATACTAAAAGCCATTTAATCATACACTTTAAATGCATAGTGCAATGACTAGACTGCAAATCTAGACAATGTTGCCTTTATTCAAGTACCTGGGCCATAGTAGTCACACAATAAATATATAATGAAAGAAAAAAGGTAAGTAAACAAGCCAGAAGCATTACACGCAAGAAAGATTAACCAAAATTTGGTATTGGATCTGTTTAAAGTAAGCTCAATGTAACTGAAATGAATTCTAATTATTCTCCTAAGAGCCAAGATTGATTCCTGGGAGGGGTAGATTCATAGAGATGGGGGCTTATCTTCTTCTACGCAGTTTCAGAGGGCATATTCAGCACCAGGAAAGTGAGACAGAGGCTGGACCGAGTGCTACTGGTAGAAGATGACAGGAAAAGGTTTTAGTTGTAACTTTGAAGCTACACTCCCACTCATACATATTAGTGGTTCTCCAGCTTGAACATATACCATAAACACCTAGAAGACCTGTGAAAACACAGATGACTAGTGCCCAAGCCCTGAATCCCTGATTCAGTAGGTCTAGGTGGGGCCCAAGAATTTACAAGTCTGATATATTTGAAAGTGATACTAATTCTGCTGGTAAAGGGACTATACTTTAAGAACCACTTGCATTTATGTATGTTATTAATAACATAAATGTTTATGAATGGGATATGATGGGAGGTGGGCTAGAAAAAAGGAGAAAAATATACAAAAGGAAATCATACACTGAAAACAAATTTGTAATTCAATAAACTCAGAGCAAAGCTTCTAACACTGCAGATCATCTTGGCACATGGTGAGAATGGGGATTCAGTGAAGTGAGCGTTAGCATCAGGTGTTACTCTTAACACCACTTTCTGAGTTAAATCCCCTGTCAGGTCTGCTGCTCACTTTCATGTATAAAGGCCACCGATACTGACATATGCCAAAAAGAGCTCCAGCAACATGGGAAGCCAAGTTGGAAGTCTACTCTTCAGTGTTAGAATCAGGGTGTGTCAAAGTCCACATTCTTCCCAAAACATGAACCCATCAAGACCATCTTCTTACCTATTTGGTTTAAAACTCTATTATCAATGTTATGTTGGGTTAGTAATCTTATTATGTTGAATATTATGTTACCCTATTATCACATTATTTTATTGGGTGCATTCAAATGCACCATTATCAAATATCAGTTTATCACCTGGGGAGGAGATTTCCAGGCTCTGTTAAGCCAAAAGTTATTTTGGTTCGGGTAAGAAAATCAGTATAGATTTGATTTAATATAAATATTTCACTCTAAAATGGAATGATTAAGATATTTTATTTAACTTACCAGGCAAATATTTTTCTGATTACCAAGAAAAATAATCAGCAAGAAAATATTGAGTACTTTAAAAACAGTCTTAGATGTTTCCAAGTCTACTTTATGTGACGTTAAAAGACAATTTCATGCATTTTGATGATTTCCAGTAAGACTGAGCTTCATATGGGTTGCAGAATCCTTTCAGGGAACAAAAGGAAAAAAATAAGCAAAACTACTTTAGTTAAAAATAGGAAATGGTCTTAGGGCTTTGGACAGAAAAGTAATCTGGGTACTCCAAAGAAAATGTGGTATGGAAAGAAAAATAATTCAATAGAGAAAGTGCAGAATTGTAATTCAGTCTTCCTCTTTTTATTTTTTTATTTTATTTTTTTGCCATAGGATCTCCCTGTGTTGCTCAGATTGGAGTGCAGTGTCACGAACACAGTTCATTGCAGCCTCAACCTCCTGGGCTCAAAGGATCCTCCGGCCTCAGCCCCTCAAGTAGCTGGGACTACAAGTGTGCAGCACCATGCCTGGCTAATTTTGGGGTATTTTTTTTTTTTTTGGTAGAGACAGCATTTCGCCATTTTGTTCAGGCTGGTCTCAAACTCCTGAGCTCAAGAGATCCACCAGCCTCAGCCTCCCAGAGTGCTGGGATTACAGGCATGAGCCACTGTGCTTAGCCCTTCTTCTTTTAACTCTCTAAATTTCCCAAGGAAATCTGTATCATCTGGAGACAGATGCTTTAATTCTTTATTTCTGTTATGTCAACTAATATGCATAAACAGATAGGAGCACTAGTGCAAAGACTGCCACTGGTAAATACATGGATTGGGTTACTGTGACATTTGTGATTTCCCATTAGAATTTTGTAAATGTAATGACTTTTGAAAACCATTTCCAAAGCCACATATATATGCAATATTTTACTTTACAAGAAACATTGCATCGTGACTGTAAATATTAGATAATTCTCTATTACTTTCAGAAACAGATTATGTGAACTGGCAAGCCAATTATTGGGTTTAGATTAAAATACAATCAACATTATTAAACTACCTTGATAAGGTTAAGAAAATCAAGCCTCTGAAATGACATACCTACTTTAGTAATAATTTATAAAATTAAATGGGTTAATTCTTGTCATCATATGCTCAATATTTTCAAGTGTTATCACCCATAGAATTTGGTTCTAATTATACCACTCTTATATAAAACAGTTGCAGTCATATGTTTTTACATTTTTTTCTCATTAATACAAAAATAGTTCCATTCTTGGAGGTAATTTGACAAGATTAAATCCACACATGCCTTAATGTAACCAAGACCCTTAAAAATAAAAATTGATAGAGGATCATGCTAAATTATATCTAACAATGTATTTTACCTAGTACTTACCTTTAAAGGAATATTTAACAAACTGCTGAACAAAATAGGCAAATAATGTTTCTGTACCTAAATAACTACAAATTTTAGCACTGATTAATATAGTCTCAGAATGAATTATATTCATCATGCTATGGTTTTTATAAGTTTTGGTATCTTAATAGGGGAAAAATTAACACATTCTAAAGGATTAAATTTTTTTTTAAGATTGAGATTTTTTCTGATTATGTAAGTAATTCTTTATTAGGTTAGCATTGATTTATTTGACAAATAAACCCTTAAACATGAATGGTTTACCACAGGAAAAAAATAGGTTTTGCTTACTATAATATAGTCCAATGCAGGCTTGCTTGACGACAGGCAGATTTCTCCTAGTGGTATTTCAAGGACCCAGGCTCTTTCCTTCTTCTGGCTCCTTCTCTCTAGGGCTTTAGTGTTCTTTGCATCCAGATAAAAGGAGAATGGGGAACCGGACAAGGAATATCCACTTCTTACTGGCTTGAAATATATCACTTCTACTCTCATTCTCTAGAGGTAAACTGCTCAGTCATATAGCCTCACCTAGATGCAAATAGAGGTTGACAAATGAAGTTCCTGCCTGGGCAGTAACTTCCCATAAATTTGATGGCAAGTTAGTTGTCTCTGCCATAGACTATCCTCTGACAACCAAATGTCGGTGCTTCTTTCTTTCCACACATAGAACATTCTTCTTCCTTCTAAGCGAAGTGCCTATCGCATCTATATTATGTTAGTCCATTTTCACGTTGCTATAAAGAACTACCTGAGACAGGGTAATTTATAAAGAAAAAAGATTTAATTGACTCGCAGTTCCACAGGGTATACAGGAAGCATGGCTGAGAAGGCTCGTGAAACTTATAATCATGGTGGAAAGTGAAGGGGAAGCAAGCACATCTTACCAAAGTGCTATACAATCCCAGCACTTTGGGAGACCGAGGCAGGAGGATTGCCTGAGCTCAGGAGTTCGAGACCAGCCTGGGCAACACGGTGAAACCCTGTCTCCACTAAAATACAAAAAATTAGCCGGGCATGGTGTTGTGCGCCTGTAGTCCCAGCTACTTGGGAGACTGAGGCAAAAGAATTGCTTGAACCCGGGAGGTGGGGGTTGCAACGAGCCGAGATCATGCCACTGCACTCCAGCCTGGGTGACAGAGCAAGACTCTGTCTCAAAAAAACAACAAAAAAAAAAACAAAACAAAACAGATCTTGTGAGAACTCATTCACTATCACAAGAACAGCAAGGGGGAAATCTACCCCCATGATCCCATCACCTCCCACCAAGCCCCTCCCCCAACAATGGTAATTATAATTCAACATGATTTATAATTTGATTTGAGTGCAGACATGGAGCCAAACCATATCACCATCACTTTATCCAGCTCCATGTCCAGGATCTCTACGCAATGCACAGCTCTCTCTACTTCATCAAAGTAGGGCCCCACATGATCCTGTGATATCTAAAGAACAAGTTTCCTACCCATCCCCTTACTACACACCTGCAGTATAAAATTTGGACAGTGAAAGGATTGCTGCCACAGTTCTCATTTGCAAAAGAACCAATGGTATATAAATACAAAATTTACTGTTTCTCAGCAATGACAAAATTTTGCTGTTCAGATGTGATGAGGAAAACTTAACTTTGAAGAAGTTCTACAAAATCTTGACTTATCTCTCTGAGATTAACTTTCTTATCTATTACTTTTCATGGCCTCTGGTTCCAATTTATGGGAGGTTTGTCTTTGTCTATTATCCTCCGTGACTGCTTCTAAAGTGGACAGTGAAAAATATTCCCACTCTCGTGGGCAGAACAGTAGTCCCCTCACAAAAGTTTACATCCGAATCCTTAGTATCGGTGAATGTGCCATATTATATAGCAAGGGAAAATTAGGATTGTAGATGGAATTAAGGTGGCTACCTGACCTTGAGATGGGAATATTATTCTGGATTATCTAGGCGGGGTAGGGGGCTGGTATAATCAGAAGGTGGAAAAGAGAGGCCGGAAAGTCAGTGCAGAATGATGCAGCTTGAAAAAGACCAGACCGGCCGGGCGCGGTGGCTCAAGCCTGTAATCCCAGCACTTTGGGAGGCCGAGACGGGCGGATCACAAGGTCAGGAGATCGAGACCAGCCTGGCTAATACGGTGAAACCCCCGTCTCTACTAAAAAAATACAAAAAAACTAGCCGGGTGAGGTGGCGGGCGCCTGTAGTCCCAGCTACTCGGGAGGCTGAGGCAGGAGAATGGCGTAGACCCGGGAGGCGGAGCTTGCAGTGAGCTGAGATGCGGCCACTGCACTCCAGCCTGGGCGACGGAGCGAGACTCTGTCTCAAAAAAAAAAAAAAAAAAAAGAAAAAAAGAAAAAGACCAGACCTCCATCTCTAGCTTCTAAGATGAAAAGGTCACAAGCTAAGAAATGCAATGTTGTCTAGATGCTGTGAAGAGCAAGGAAAACAGATTCTCTCCTAGAGCCTCCAGAAGGTATGCAGCCCTGCTGACATTTTGGTTTTAGCTCAGTGAGACCTATTTTGGATTTCTGACCTCTGGAACTAAAAGATAATGCATTTGAGTTGTTTAAAACCACTATATTTTCAGTGATTTATAATAGCAGCAGCAATAGGAAACTAATGCAACCTCCTTGGGAGCTACAGAGATTTTTGGATTATAATCCCTATTATTGCAAATTTGTGGGGATAGAGAAAAAAAAATACATATATATATAGTTGTAGCCTTTTTTTAAGGCCAGGCTCATGTTGTGTTTAGTTCTCAAAGATAGGATTGTTTTAAAATTTAAAGCAGGGATGTCCAATCTTTTGGCTTCCCTGGGCCACATTGGAAGAAGAATTGTCTTCTTGGGCCACAGATAAAATACACTAACACTAACAATAGCTGATGAGCTAAAATAAAAAATCGCAACAAAACTCATTATGTTTTTAAAAACTTTATTCATTTGTGTTAGGCTGCTTTCAAAGCCATCCTGAGCCACGTGCAGCCCACGGGCCATAGGTTGAACAAGCTTGATTTAGAGGCTTCTAATTACTTTTCTCAGTACCAAGTTACAATAACCATACTCAAAAGCTATGTCCTAGACATCATACTCAACTTGGCTTCAGGAATCTTTTCTTACTATCCTCTCTCTCTCTCTTTAATATTAGCTGCCTTAGAGCCATCTGAAAATATAAGCTTATTTGGGAATGAAACACTCTTAAACTAATGTTTATCATAGGGCTGAACTTTTCATCCCATTCTTACATGAACCCTTCTCTTTAACACTTCATTAAGTCAGACAAGAATGAAGCAACTCACAGTATCTTCATTATAGATTTTTTTAAAATATCTCTTTCTTTAGACAGAGTGATAGGTTTGGTAGTGATATAGTTGGCTTATTAAGTTCTGCTGGTGACAATTTGACCAAATGTTTTGACACTCCATAACATGTGTCTCCAACTTTCTAGTCTGATACATCAATTTATTTGCAGACTGTCTCCTAACCATTGAACCAGTACCACATACTTTAGGTTTTTGTTCTGGTAGCACTCAGTTCAAAGAATTAATTTCTGTATTAGTTTGAGAATGTTAACTGTTGTTACAGATAAACCAACGTGTTTTAATGGCTCAACAAAATGGGCATTTACTTCTCACTCTATTAATCATATGATGTGGAGATTCATCCAGATGTTTGTTATGCTAAAAGCATAGCAAAGTTTTCAAGAGTTTCTCTGTGCTGCGGGACAAGGATTAGAGTTCTGGACCTTTCATAGAAAGAGCTAAGACATACATTTAAGACCTTAGAGTGGCCGAGTATAGTGGCTCCCATCTGTAATCCCAGCAACTTGAGAGGCTGAGGTGGGTGGATCATTTGAGACCAGGAGTTCAAGACCAGTTTGGCCAACATGGCAGAACACTGTTTCTAAAAATACAAAGATTAGCCAGGCTTGGTGGCATGCGCCTGTAGTCCCAGCTACTTGAGAGACTGAGGCACGAGAATCACATAAACCCAGAGATTGGGTTTTTGCGGAGATTGCAGTGAGCCAAGATCACACCACTGCACTCAAACATGGACAATATAATGAGACTGTCTCAAAAAATAAAAGCCCTGTAGTGTATGCCCTCAGCAAAGGGGAAATCCAGAAATAGACAAAATATTATCAAAACCTTAACCCAGAAGTCACTGTTTGTGGAAAAAAGAGTCCATCAATCCTGTGGCTCTAAGCTCCCTGAATCTCAGAGTGATCTGCAGAAGAGGGCAGAGAAGAAAAGAAATGCCTTCTTTGTAAGTGACTTTGTATAAAAGCAACTCACAGAATTTTTGCTCACATTTCAATGGAGGAACTAATCACATGGTGCTGTCTCTTTGCATGGATTTGCCAGTCAATTCTATACTGTGGGAAGAGAGCTACACTTCTGTTGTTCAACAGTTAGCTGTCTTTGCTGCTAATACATACTTATCATATATGGGACAGAGTGTTTTTTAATTTTTCTTACTTATGAAGGATTTGCTCACTAGGACTATATCCTCAACCAAGATAGAAAACCAGTGCTTTTGAGGTGTGATGCTACATCCTGGCAAGTGGAATATCAAGCACAAAATATTGATTAGTTAGAGAACTGCGTGCTTGAATGCGAGACCAAGATAAAGGTCAGGATCACAAACCTACCATTTACCAAGATCTGCAACAGACCCTAGGAAATAGCACACACACACAAGCGCACACACACACACACGTACACCTAGTACAATGGTTCCTATCTTCGAGGACCTTAAAATTTGGTTGAGGAAAAGGGTTGAGGAAATAACCCAATTAAGTACAGAAATTGAGAAGTGTTATAGATGACAAGTATAAGGTACTAGGAAACAGTTCAATAGCAAACTTAGTATTGATTGAAGAATTAGTAAATAGTTTCTTGAATGAAGATATCCAGAAGAGGACTAACAGCGAGGTGAAGAGTGGGGTAAAAAACATTCCAGTAAAAGAAAAATCGGCCAGGCACTGTGGCTCACGCCTATAATCCCAGCACTTTGGGAAGCCGAGGCGGGTGGGTCACGAGGTCAGGAGATCGAGACCATCCTGGCTAACATGGTGAAACCCCGTCTCCACTAAAAATACAAAAAAAAATTAGGCAGGTGTAGTGGCGGGCGACTGCAGTCCCAGCTACTCGGGAGGCTGAGGCAGGAAAATGGAGTGAACCCGGGAGGCGGAGCTTGCAGTGAGCTGAGATCGCGCCACTGCACTCCAGCCTGGGCGACAGTGTGAGACACTGTCTTTATAAAAAAAAAAAAAAAAAAAAAGAAAGAAAGAAAAATCATGTGAAACTGAAGCAGATTCTTTATTATGATCGAACGAATTAGCTTACAGCAGACCAAAGTTTATTTTGAGAACAACTAGAAAAGTCACATAAAATATTTAAAGGCATCAAAGTTCTGTTAAATCAATCAGGGTAAAGGGTCTAGAGATTTGGAGAAATGACTATAAAGAAATGCACTAATATTCCTAAGCAAAGGTCTGAGAATACGGCTTTGCCTGGGCAAAAAGATCACTGCTGGAGGAAAGAGGTATCTGGAGAGATTTCAGTGATCTTGCAAGGCTGAAGTTAAAAAAAGCAAAAGAAAGAAACTGCGGGACAAAGATCCTGAGAGAAGAGAGGCTTGGAGAATTGTACCGGACACAGGGGCAGTTTAACAGGTTATGAAGAAAGTTTCCGAAAAGCAAAGTTTTCAATAGTTTCACCATGCTGTGGGGACAAGGATTAAGGTTCTAGACCTTTCATGAAAAGGGCTAAGACATACTTTTAAAAGCCCTAGTGTTGGCCAGGCGCCGTGGCTCACACCTGTAATCCCAGCACTTTGGGAGGCCACGGTGGGCGGATCACGAGGTTGGCAAATCCAGACCATTCTGGCTAACACAGTGAAACCCCGTCTCGACTAAAAACACAAAAAAATTATCTGGGCATGGTGGCGGGCGCCTGCAGTCCCAGCTACTCTGGAGGCTGAGGCAGGAGAATGGCGTGAACTCGGGAGGCCGAGCTTGCAGCGAGCCAAGATTGCACCACTGCACTCCAGCCTGGGCGACAGAGTGAGACTCCACCAAAACAAACAAACAAACAAACAAACAAAAAGGCCTAGTGTTACCAATGGGGACGGGGTGGGGGTCTTGACTAGGAGTTGTCCAGGTTCTTGGCGTTTTGAACAAAGAACTGGACAAAATGCACAAAGCAATGACAGAATGAAGCAATAAAAGCACAGATTTATTTAAACAAAAGTACACTCCACACAGAGACAGTGGTCTTCAGCAAGAGGCTCAAGAGCACTGGCTACAGAATTTTCCAGGGCGTAAATACACTCTAGAGGTTTCCCATTGGTCACTTGGTTTACACCTTATGTAAATGAAGGAGTGGCCCACAACCAGTCTGATTGGTTGTGGAAGGCAACCAATCAGAGGCTGAATGAAGTTACAAAGTTATAACCTATGCAAACATCTGACTGCTTGTGGGAGGGGCCCAATTAGAGGCTAAAGTGAAGTTACAAAGTTACACCCCTATGCAAATAAACACTAGGCCCTGGCCAAACTGATTGGTTGTAGGAGGGGACCAGTGAGAGGTGCTTTCCATTTTTCATCTGCCATGCAGAAAGGAGAGGGCTTCAAAGGGTGTAGCCTCTGTTTTTTTGTTCCTCGGGTGTGAAAAGTTGGGGTCTTTCTTTTGATTTAGTTCTAGGAAGTCAAAATGAATCGGCCTTAGGTTCCCTGCCTCCAGATTTCATTCTTCTGTATGCCCTCAGCAAAAAAGAAATCCAGAAGTAGACTAAATATTATCAAAACCTTAACCCAGAAGTCACTGATCATATTAAGGACATCAGCTTCAGTATATCTTCCTTGAGAAAGAAAGGGGAGGATAATATAATTTGAAACCTCTATTGATTTTTATGCCCAATGTCTAACAGTTAGTCACATATTCTAAACATGCCAAAAAAAAAAAAAAAAAAAAAAAAAAAAAACAGAATTATATGATCAAACATTTAGAAAATATAAGAAAACAAAAATGGACTTATAGGAATCCAATTAGTGGAAATAGCAGACAAGAACATCAAAATAATTATAATTAAGATGTTCAAGAAAAGAGATAAAAATATGGACAAAAAAATTAAAAAAGTAGAAAATTTAGCCAGAGAGTTGAAAAGTATTTTAAAAAATCTAATAGAACTTTTAGGGCTAAAGAAATGGGTATATTTAACAGCCGATTGTCCTTGTGAAACAGTAGGGAATTTGAATATAGGTCTATGGAAAACATACTATACTATACTAAAGAGAGAAAAAAAGAAAATTACAGAAAAGTATGTGATAAACCTGTTGGAAAGAATGAAAAGCTCTAACAAACATGTAATTGGTGTCTTGAAAGGGGATGAAAGAGAATGGCGCAGCAGTGGAGAGAATGGTTGAGAATTTCTAAAACTGATGAGAGGCCATGTCAGAAATTTGGGAAGTACTGTAAATTTCAGTATAAATAAAAAGTAAACCATAATGACATGATCAAATTAAGCCCATTATAGTTAACTGCTAAATGCCAGAGACAATGAGACAATTTTGAAAATAGTCCCGCAAAAAAAAAAGAGCCAGACAAGTAAGAATTTGTCAAATTCCAGAAAAACATATTTAAAAATCAGTGTTCTTAGACTTTAGTTTATAATAAAATAATGATAATTATTATAATAGTAAGAGGAATGATTCAAAACAAAGCTGCAAAAGGAAGAAATAGGCAAAGTTTATTCAGAATCTTGGAGACCATATTTAGGATTTTAGATTTTATCTTCAGGTAATGAAAACCTTTGGAAGACTTAACAGGGGAATGACATGATCAAATATGCATAATTAAAACCTTACCTCTGCAGTTCTGAGGAGAATGGATCAGGATGGGGGAAGAAAAAGAGTGGGAGACCAGGAATCTGGTCACCATAACGAGGAGTAAAAGGTATTAAAACAAAACAGAAGAACACTTGGCATAACTATGACTCAAGTTTAGGGAACAACCACAAGCAAGGTTGATTTGATCCTTGGTCTCTATGTGTTGAGTGAGACCTTGTAAAAATATAAAACTTCCAACCAATGATTGTTGCAATATAGACAAGACTGAAATTACTAGACAGGGTCCGGTGATTGATGGTCTAATCTAGAGTCTCCACTCTACTGCCCAGGCTGGAATGCAGTGGCACAATTATAGCTCAGTGCAGCCTTGAACTCCTGGGCTCAAGTGATCCTTCTGCCACAGCCTCCCGAATAGCTGGGACTATAGGCATGCGCCACCACACCCAGCTAATTTTTTGATTGTAGAGATCTTGCTATATTGCCTAGGTTGGTCTGGAACTCATAGGCTCAAGTGATTCTCCTACCTTGACCTTCCAAAGTGCTGGGATTACAGGTATGAACCACCACACCCAGCCCTCAGTGATCAAATCTGTGGATACTTAACATTTGCCCAGGTGAGGACCTGGGAATTTGATACTGCTCGTATACACTGAAACGATATTTTGTCCTTTGTTGTGTTTTTAGCCAAATAATTTTAGAGATGTTGATGCTGCATATAGTCATAAGAGGGATAAAACTTCTAACTGTGGTCATGAAAGAGAAGGAAACTAATAATTGTCAAGCACTTACTTGTGTCAGGCACTGTATTTTATGTTTTATATATTTCATCTCATTCAATTGTCACAATGACCTTGTAAAGCGGTCTTATTCCCTTTATACAAGTGAGAAAATTGAAGCTAAATTTAAGTAATTTGATGAGAGTGAAAGAGTAGTTAAGAAACTTGTTTAGGAAAGCACAGCTACCAAATGGCAGCTGGAAATAAACTGAGTTCACTGACTTTGAAGTCTGTGATGCTTCCACTATAACATTGCTCTGCAAAACCCTTTAGATCTTTTTACATCATCACTCACACTTTTAGGTAAGGATTTTGGTTCTACAAAAAGTTGAGCAGGGAAGGAAGTAACCAGTACTGTCCCAAGAAGTGGGATCAAGGGGCAGAGTAATAAAAGGGAGGTGACTCAGTTTCAATGATTATTCTGATCTTTTTTTCCCAACTTGGTGAGTCATATATAACTTTGTTTTATGATGACTTCTATTAACTAGAACAATAAAATATTAATAAGCATATACAATTCCATAGAATAAGATCATCACAATGATATGAGAAAAAAGAGATAGTTACAATATATAATGACATTTTGGAGAAATGTACAGTTTCTTAAAATTTCTCTTTGTAAGTATGTAATTGTCTCTGTGTGCAAATATCTAAACTTGGCACTGCCCCCCATCAGTTTTCAATTAAGACTGAGCTGAAAAATATGGAACATGGTATTACTTTATTTTATTCTTTAATGAAATATTACATGATGCATGGAAAATCCTGTGCATCACATAAGACTGTTTCTTTGGAAAGAATATGAGGGAACTGAAGAAGAGTAATGCATGAAAACACATTTAATAAAAGTGACCCAATACCTCTGCTACAGGTTCCAAGCTCAGTATCTCATAAAGGATGACTATTCTTGAGAAGAAGCAGAAAACTGCAGAATTTCTTAAAAAGTAAAAGTAGAGAATCAGATAGACTTTTAATTATACAGCTCCTGAAACAACAGCAAAATCCCCATAAACAATGTAGTTGTACTCTAGGAAGGACTGAGGGTGGTTTACGGAGGCTTTGAGAGATAGGGTCAGAAAAATCAACCACTCATTGTCTGGGGACCATGATTCTTGGACACTTTAGATAGCATGGTGTTAAGCAATCAGCCTGTCTGGAATGGAATTAGTATTTCTGCTCTGCTATGCACCAAAAGTGTAACATTTTCAAGTTTTTTTGAATTTTATATGCTTCAGTTTAGTAATGTAAAAAATAAGAATAGTAGTGAAACCTATCCCATGAAATTATTGTAATGTTTAAATGAGTTAATAGATGCAAACTAAAAATATTATCTGGGGCCGGGCGCGGTGGCTCAAGCCTTTAATCCCAGCACTTTGGGAGGCCGAGACGGGCGGATCACTAGGTCAGGAGATCAAGACCATCCTGGCTAACACCGTGAAACCCCATCTCTACAAAAAAATACAAAAAACTAACCGGGTGAGGTGGCGGGCGCCTGCAGTCCCAGCTACTCGGGAGGCTGAGGCAGGAGAATGGCGTAAACCTGGGAGGCGGAGCTTGCAGTGAGCTGAGATCTCGCCACTGCACTCCAGCCTGGGCTACAGAACGAGACTCCGTCTCAAAAAAAAAAAAAAAAAAATTATCTGGAAAATAACAACCACTCCGTAATTGTTAGATACCGTGACATCACCACCACCACCACCACCACCACCATCATCATAATTTTAATGTTATGGTTAATGTATGTATCATCATGATCAACATTTTTCTGTTTTCTACAACTTTGCCTTTCGGATGTCCATTTTGCTCAGACTCCTTAACGATTTCATATTGTCTTTCTTAGTTATTATTTCCCTTTTTATTTTTCCATGTTTTTCCTTTCTTTCTCCCTCCCTTCCTTCCTTTCTCTTCTTTAGAACTGTTTTTAATTATTTTCAGTGTAATATTTGATGCATATAAAATAATACTGATTATAAGGTTTAATACAGATTATAAGGTTTAATAAATAGTCATAAATCAACCACTCCCATATCTACCACAATGATTAGGAAATAAAGCATCACCGGCACACCTTGGAAGCCCCTGCTTGCCTTGTCCTGGTTCCATCATCTCTCTTCATTTCCCATAAATTCACTAATATCTTGAACTTTCTCATTATCACTATTTTAAGAATATATAACTATTTTATCTCCTATGTGTGTATTCTTAATCAATGGATTGTTCAATGTTGCATGTCTTAAAACTTTATGTACGTAAAATTTTTCTTGTTTATAGTCTTCCACGTTGCATTTTCACCTCTATCTTGTGATTCCAAGGTAGATCCATGCCAATTTTAGCTGTAGATAATTCATTTTTATTGCTTACTAGGATTCCAACATATAAATTCACCACAATTCTTTTGATCAGTTTTATTGCTAATAGGTCTTTGTGTAGTCCCTAATTCTGTGCTGTCATCAACAGTATTTCTGTGAACATTCTTATACCTATTTTTTGGTTTGCATGTTTCAGATTTTCCTTAGGATACAATCCAACGAATGAATTGTTGGATAGTTGAGCATTCTCAACTTTACTAAATATTAATAATATTAGACTATTTTCTATGGTAACTATCATGTTCTACATCCCAACTAGCAATATATAAGAATTTGGTTACTCCAGAGATTCATTTGCACTAAATAGTATCTCTCTTTTTTCTGCCTAGCAAAAACTTAAAATGAAATCTACTTGGAATTCAGGACATGAGGGTCTATAACATTTTGCTGGTCCTGAAAACTTTGTTGTTGTTGTTGTTGTTTATCATAGTTAACACTTTCTTCTTTAAAGCTTCCAATCTTATTACAACTTTAATAGATGAGAATATTGAAGGTAATAATTTCTCAAAAGTTCCAGCAACATAATTGGCCCTTACATGCTGAAGCACCTTAAAAAAAAAAAAGCTATAACACAGTAGGCTGTTATAGCTAGATAACTGAAAACTTATCATCTCTGTTGACCTGATTGCTCTGTGAAGATGTTGACAAGCTGAAAGAGATTCTCTTCGGGAAGGTTAGAGACCAAGGATACAGAGATTAAATTCCTCCACCTTGATATCTTGGGAATGGTATTGAGTCATGCTGGCAGAATTTGGTGTGGAGGCTGACTTGTTTCAGGCAGTTCGTGTTCTATGGCTGTGCAACTCCAATGGCAAGAGCTAAAAAAATCAGATTAAATAATTTACACTTTCTTTTTTTAAAAACTATATGTACATACTTATATGTTTCTAATAATTAAATGCACAATGAAAAATAAATATATTTCACTATATTTAAGATCACTTTTGACAGAAATTTCATTAGTTTTCTATGTTAGAATTATAGTTTGATTCCATAAGCAAAATTTTGAGAGAGACTCTTTTGGTCTTTCATAATGCAATACACAAAATTCCCAATGGAGAGGGTTAAAGTCTTTCTCTCTCTCTTTTCTCTCTTTCTATATATACATATTATATATATATTATATATATTTATATATGTACACACAAGTGTATATATACACACATGCATATATATACACACACACATATAAATAAATATATATATAAAAATGTGGGGGGTGGATAGATGTAAATTGCTTGGGAAGCAAGAAGTCTTGCAAAAATTGTCAGGCCCACAGAAATTCCATTTGGGCTGCCAAATTTGCATTAGTCCCGCCCACAGTTTGAAATGTCACCCCACCCTCTCTTTGCCATCTGCACCACCACCTACTGAATCCTATGTCTCTAGTCTTAGAGAACAGAAGCATCTGCCTGTGACAGGCACATTCAGAATTGCCCCCAAACAGATTCAAATGAAAATCCAAAAGATTTATTAAAGCAAAGTTACAATATATATATGTGTGTGTGTGTGTGTGTATATATATGTTTTTAGAGTGAAAGCTTTACGATTATAAGGTTTTCAGTCTGGTTTCTTTTTTCCTGATTTCTTCTATGTTATAAGCATACACAAAGAGGATATTTTTATGATAGATCTAAAATCACTTTGATAAATTAGTAACATACAACCTCTGCAAATGTTTTCACTTGTTGCTAATTAAATGATGCAGCTATTTTTCTACTGATTACTAGCCATTTATTAATTTATTCATCTAGTACACATTTTTGAGGCCATAAAGTATTACAGAATCAATACAATATGTTTGCACTACTCTTGAAGACCATGACCTAGTGCAGCGCTGTCTAATAAAAATATGATGTGTAGCACATATAAAACATGTAATTTTCTGATGTCAGTTAAAAAGAGTAAACAGAAAGAAGTAAAATTAATTTTACTAATATACAGTTAGTTGTCCTTCAGCATCCATGGGAGTTTAGTTCCAGGACTTTCCGCAGGCACCAAAATCCACAGATGCCCAACTCTCAAAGTATTTGCATATAACTTAGGCATATCCTCGTACATATTTTTATTTATTTGTTTTTTGTTTTGTTTTTGTTTTTTACAGAGTCTTGCTCTGTCACCTAGGCTGGAGTGCAGTGGTGTAATTTCGGCTCTTTGCTACCTCCACCACCTGGGCTCAAGTGATTGTGCTGCCTCAGCCACCCAAGTAGCTGGGATTATAGGCATGTACCACCACACCTGGCTAATTTTTGTATTTTTAATAGAGACAGAATTTTGTCATGTTCGTCAGACTGGTCTTGAACTGTTGGCCTCAAGTGATCCGCCTGCCTTCACCTCTCAAAGTGCTAAGATTACAGGCCTGAGCCATTATGCCCAACCTCCTCCTATACACTTTAAATTATTTCTAGTTACTTATAATACCTAACACAATGTAAATGCTATGTAAATAGTTGCTATACTGTGTTGTTTAAATAATAATGTTAAGGACAAAAGGTCTGGATGTGTTCAGTACAGATATTCTAGATCCACAGTTCATTAAATCCATGGATGTAGAACCCATGAATATCGAAGACTGACTGTACTTTATTTATCTCAATATATCCAAGATTCTATCATTTCAACATGGAACCAATATAAAAATTATTATTGTGATGTTTTATATTCTTTCTTTCTCGCACTTTTTGGAAATCCTGTTCATACTTTACAGTTATAGGACATCTCAGTTTGGATGTGCTCCTTGCAAGTGCTCCTTACCCACATGTGGTTAGTGACTGCTACATTGGACAGCACAGGTCTAGCAGATAGATGATATTCATTCACTCTTTCAGAGTGAGGCAAATGGCATGCAAATAAGTACTCAATCAAAGTGTGATGAGTGTGATGAGGGGGTGTTTATAGGGACACTTGTTAATCTTACGAGACTAGAAAAGTTTCCCAGAAGAATTTTAGGCCAAGGATTAATTGAAAAATAGGAGTTATACTTGCACAATAGAGAAGCACCAGAGAGAAATAGACAGTTTTCTAGACCAAGCAAACAATATGTGCCACTTTAAGGTGCTGAAATAAGTCCAATATAAGAAGACATATGCAATAGAAATAGCAACTAATTATATATAATGGACTGACGTTCAAGATGCAATGGAAATATGGAGAATCAAGGATCGTGGGGTTAGGAAAAAAGGTAAAAAGTTTAACCAGGAGTTGAAGAATGAATGGGAGTTTGTGAAAAGGACTAATAGGATTGGGAAGGAGAGAGGATTTCCCAGGTAAAGCTTAAAGTTATAAATGAGCAAGGCAACATGGAAAATTTGAGATCGCTCCTTTAGGATGAAGATGAGAATATTTGTGGTAGTAGTAGGAAATGAAACAAAAGAGCAACACTGGGGCCAAATCACGAAGGGTCTTCTTTGCCAGGATCATATAAACTTTATGTCACAGATGACAAGCTCATATTGAAGAGTAAAGCCATGCTGTGATCAGGCTGGTACCGCAGAGCCTTCTTTCTGCATTGGAGAGTCATTATCATATTCTTGCCGTGGTACCCTGCTACTTCTAGGACTGTCATCTTGCTTCTACTCGCTATCTGCTTGCTTTTTCTCACTGTCACCTTGCGTTTTAAAATTCCTAAGGAAATCTGCCTTTTGACAATAGAATCCAGTACCCTGGGATCTGGACACCTATGATAGCATCTCATCATGTTTGCAATACATTGCTTAGATCTGATCAGTTTTCAAGTTCTCCTGTTAAAGGTAAACCCTTTCTTTACCTTGCTGCAGATCTGAGCACTCCAGGTGGGAAGGATGGGATCTTAGCATGCTAATGACAGTTTAAAGAATTTAGAAAATCCTTTTCTTTTTCAAAATTACCCGGAGTTTAGACAATTGTCTCGCAAGACACTAAAAAATATCCTGCTTTTGTTCTGTAGGACACTTCTGAGCAGGTACTTCTTTCTCTTTCTTTAACAACCCTAAGCCCCTACAAAGAAAATAGTTGATGGGGAGAATTACACGGCATAGAAAGATGAAAGATAAAAGTATATTAACATAGTTTAAAGGATTATTATACCTATTGCATGTGCAAGGATGTGTGAAAAAATTAAATTCTTTTAAATATACCAAAGGCTTTTTTGGACATTGATTTTTGCCTCATTTATTCATTGACTTAAAAATATCTACAGGCCAGGTGCGGTGGCTCATGCATGTGATCCCAGCACTTTCGGAGGCCGAGGCAGGCGGATCGCCCGAGGTCAGGAGTTCAAGACCGTCTCTACTAAAAATACACACACACACACACACACACACACACACACAAAATTAGCTGGGCATGGTCACGGGCGCCTATAATACCAGCTAGTTAGGAGGCTGAGGCAGGGGAATTGCTTGAACCCAGGAGGCGGAGGTTTCAGTGAACTGAGATCATGCCACTGTACTCCAGTCTGGGTGACAAGAGTGAAACTCCATCTCAAAGAAAAATAAATAAATAAATAAATAAATAAATAAAAATATCTACTGAGTGCCCACTAAGCCCAAGTGCTATATTCTGAGTGCTGTATATACAGTGATAGACAAGACAGATAAGGTCCCTGGCCTCAGTGAGAAAAATGCTAAGAAGAAAAAATAAGACAATAGGATATTGAATACAGCAGTAAGGATGCTTCTTTTCTCAAGTTACAGAAATAAAAAAATAACAAAAATTTTAGTCAATAAGGATATTGATTATCTCACATAACATAAAGTTAGTGGTTAGAAGAGTTCCAGGATAAGTAATTCAAGAACTCATTTACTTCATCATTTACAGAAGTTATTTCCACTTTGCCATTTCCAACATGTTGGCCAGTCCTTTTTGCCTGGATATCCTGAGGACTCCAAAATAGCAGAGTCTCAGTGGTCATTTTCAGACAATGATATCCTGGGGATAGGAAAGGCCGCATTCTTTTTAAGCAGTGAGATACATTTTTCTAGAAGTACAATGCCCTGGCCCCTACTCAAAACATCCTCTGTATTATATAACATGTTTATTCCTAGACCAATCAATTGTTAATAGTCTGAAACAATGATGAATGCCTTAAAATAATTAAGTATGTTGGCCAGGCGTGGGTGGCTCATGCCTGTAGTTCCAGCATTTTGGGTGGCTGAGGCAGGCAAGTCACTTGAGGTTGGGAGTTGGAGACCAGCCTGGCCAACATGATGAAACCCCATCTCTACTAAAAATAGGAAAATTAGCCGGTCATGGTGGTACTTGTTTGTAGTCCCAGCTACTCAGGAGGCAGAAGCAGGAGAATAGCTTGAACCCGGGGAGCGGGGAATTGCAGTGAGCTGAAATCACGCCACTGTACTCCAACTTGGTGACAGAGCAAGACTCAGTCTAAAACAACAACAATAAAAACGAAAACAAACAAAAATTATCAAGCGTCTTGCTTTGCGGTTAGAAAGGGTCCAGTCTCCATTGAAGATCTTGTTCTTCTAGGGGACGTGAATAATACCAAGGTCCTATCATCAAACAGTGACTGTAGAATAAGCAATGAAAAGCGTCTGCTACAGTGAGTGGCTGAATTGGAAGGAGTGGGAGATCTGAGAAATCTCTCTGAGATAAAATTGAACCAAGATCTAACTGATGAGAAAGACACAGCCATACAGCAATCTGGGGGAAGAATATTCCAGGCAAAGTGAAGAGCAAATGAAATGGATCCAAGATGGGGAAAAGTTTGATGTGCTTGAGGAAATAAAAAAGACAGTGTGGATGAAGTTCAGAGAATATTTGGGAAAATGGAATTTAAAAGGACCCAGAAGCAAGTATTAGCTCAATCTACATAGTCTTGTGAGCCACTGTAGGAAGCTGAGTTTTATTCTGTTGAAACTTAGATGTCATTGGAAAATTTTGAAGCTGGAGTTTTGTTTTTTTTTTAAACAGAATCTCACTCTGTTACCTAGACTGAAGTGCAATAATGAAATCATAGCTCACTGCAGCCTTGAACTCCTGGGCTCAAGCAATCCACCTGTTTCAGCCTCTCAAATGGCTGGCATTACAGGCATGAGCCACCGTGCCCATCCAAGCCTGAAAAAATGTTAAGCCATTTAAAAACAGTTACTTTGGTTGCCATGTAGGAATGAGTCACAGTGAGGCAAGAGTAAAAACATTTAAGAAACAAATGTAGTAGAACAGGCAAAAAATCATTATAGTTAGTACAAAAACATTATATTAAAGATGGCAAGGAGATGCCAGTTATATGTTGGGGTATTGCTGACATGATCTATCAATGGATTGTTTGTCAAGGATATGAAACAAGACAGAAATAAAACATAACTTTTGGGTTTAGGGCCTGAACGATTGAGTAGATATTTGTATCATTAACTGAAATGGAAAGTTATTGAGGAGAAACTGATTTTGTTGGGCTGAAGAAAATCAAGAATTCTGTTTTGGACATGTTGAGTTTGACATTCCGATTACATCCAAGGAGAAATATGAATACAGAATTGGCCAGTGATCTGGACAGGGTTTTCAGCTGGAGACAATTTAGGTAATTATAATATGGATTAGATTTTAATTTGTGGGACTAGATGAGATCATCTAGAAAAAAGGAGATGGAGAAAAATTTCATCTAAGGACACATTAAAATTTACAGTTTTGTCCTATGAATCAAGATTAGCAAAGTATCCTAAAGAGGAACTACCAATAAGGTAAGAGAAAAGCCAGGATACTGGAGCATCTTGGAAATCAAGAGAAGGAAGTGTTACAAGATTGAGAGGTAGTCAACTGATCAGTGCTGCTGAGTGATGAAGTGAGAGAAAGACATAGGATTGACCACTGGCTTTGGAAAATGGAAGTTGTTGAAGACTTAGATAATAGCCTTTACTTAGTAAAGTCTGTATAAATAGTTGTTGAGTTAAAATGCTATTCTGGTCTGTCTTATTTTTTTTATCTCACCACTGTCCCAAATTCCAATTATGATAAATATCTAAAATATAAACATTTTTAGTACAGCATAATACATATTTTGCTTTAACGTGGCCTTGATGATTAGCCATTCTTAAAAAGACTTGATTTAACATATTGTTGGGGATACTTCTCCAAAGGTCTCTTAAATTTCTGTACATCTTGCTAGTGGAGGAACTTAGCCTTTGTTCTGAACTCTTCCTAAAAATGTTTTATGGGGAACAACCTTGAAAGATGAAGATGGTGTCTTCTTCTGGAGCAAAAACATGTTTGTTTATTGTTGTGTATAAATACGTATGATGTATTCTATGTATGGGAGAAGAGCCATTCATGCTTATTGTCCATTAGAAAGGATCTGTTTCCTAAGCTCAGAATGCCTCTCCAATAATGTAACGCACTACATGTGTGGATAGCATCTGTCTCTTTTCTAATCTGCCTGTGGGAATTGGAGTATAGGCCTAAATGATAATACTCTGGTATCAGTTAATACAATGAGTAATAAAGTTTTTTTTCTTTGACCTAGGAGCTTCATGTCTTCTGTTGGCAACCAAAAATTGTGGCAGGCCAACCTGATAGCTTACAAGTATAATAAAATTTCCCATCCTTGGCAGTACTTGACACACAAATATATCTCAGTGATCTAAGCTAATGAAAACAGTTATTTATTTTCAGTTTATAATGTTTAGTCTCCATAATTATTCCATTACATAGTTTTTTTTGTTGTTGTTCTATGACAACTTAAAACATTGTATACTTTCAAGCCTTGCCTATATGACTTTGGCTGCTATTTCCACTAGGAAACAAAGAACAAGCTGTTCCTTGTGGACATTTGGTATAATGTTCAAGAGGTATCTTGAACAGACATAGAGTGAATATTATAATAATATATCGAAAGATCTCCACAGTTTCTATCAAACTTTACAGCTCATATTCTACTTTTTTGTAACTACAAATGGAAATAGAATTATGATGTTTTTTGGGAGGCCGAGACGGGCGGATCACGAGGTCAGGAGATCGAGACCATCCTGGCTAACACAATGAAACCCCGTCTCTACTAAAAATACAAAAAAATTAGCCAGGCGAGGTGGCGGGCGCCTGTAGTCCCAGCTACTCGGGAGGCTGAGGCAGGAGAATGGCGTAAACCCGGGAGGCGGAGCTTGCAGTGAGCCGAGATAGCGCCACTGCACTCCAGCCTGGGCGACAGAGCAAGACTCCGTCTCAAAAAAAAAAAAAAAAAAAAAAAAAGAATTATGATGTTTTGAAACTGATACACTAGTTTCTGTGAAAAAGAAAAAATAAGTACTGCCATTGTGTTGTAATGAATATTGCTTCAGTAATACATGATAGTTTATTTTCTCCTTCTTCACACACTCAGAATAATAAATTACAGAGCGAGAAGAATCTCAGAGAGCACGATTTCTGAGGCCTCCTTTTACATATGAAGAAATGGAAACTGAAGTATGTTGCTTAGTTAGTTATATTACCAGGATTGAATTTACACTTCTGATTGTCAGCTAATTTTCCCTGTCATGGTGTTTTATATACTTATTCCCTCTGACCTCTGTCCTCTGTTAATCCCTTAGTGCCAAGAAGGAGGAATGTTCTGAAAAACAATGTATAGTGTCAAGAGAAATCATGTGGCAGATAAATGAGACAAAAAGGATCAGGTTTATAGCTGAGGCTCCTCAGTCACCAATGGCCAGCTATTGCCAGCAAATTCTACTAAAGACAAATGAACAACCCAAACTGGAATTTCGAAATCTGCTCACTTAAAAAAAATCCCATTGACTAGAAATTCGGAGAAATTGTTATGAGCAAGTCATCAACAAATTAGCAATGCCAGACACAATTGCAACATCCATTTGTTCCTTTAATTAATTTCCCGGGCAGGTCAACTGAAAGAATAAATCACATGAGTCATTTGTCATTAAGTAGGACAAAAGCTCAGGAGTTTGATTTTATATATATATATATAGTTTTTCCTTTGCAACATATTTTAGGCATTACATAAACATAGGATAAGAATCCTTCTGCAACTAGACATACAGCAATACTTTTTAACAGATTATAAATCAATTTTAGACTTCATCCAGTTTGTCTATGTTTAATTTTCCCTGCAGAGAAGGTACAAATTTAAAATTTATATCTTATACAGAGTAACAATCTTATTTGTTTACTTAATGGTCTAAGATTGATTATATTTCTTCTTTTGAACCTATTAAAAAGTGAACAAACTTCCATTTCATTTTTTCCTTTTATGTGTAATCTTGTTTACAACTCTAGGTTTGTTGACACCACTTGATTTTAAGAATGATTGATTCCTATCTCCAACCAACCTTAAGAATTTTGTTTAAATCAACTCCAATGAGCTTCTGATTCTCGTCTTACTTAAGGGCTATAAAGCTGCACTGTCTAATCAGCAACAGGATTTATATCTAACAAGTTCTTGATATTTAGCTGGTAACTGGGAAGTTTATTCACTGCCATCTAAGTGATGAGAATTATTTTTACCTACATCAATCATTTCTATGGTTAAATGAGAAGCAACAGCGTGGCGAGTCTGAGCACAGCAGTTAACAGCTGTTAAGACAGAGACATTCTTTTTTTCCTTTAAATTTGCCTCAGTATTATGTCCTAGTGCTGGTTAAGCCACTTCTGATGTTCTGGAGGGTTATAAGACTTTTACATGGACTTAAATTTGTATAGTTAAGAAATCATTGGCAAACAAAAAAAAGTTTTTTATTGAAACCAACGTATACTTAAACTCATCCTCATTTGTATAAACAGCTTATCTTTTAAAAATATGCAGAAAAAACTGCCACGTTGCATGTAACTGAAATTGACTATATTAACATGCTTTTTCCTAAATATGCCAATAGATGCCAGTGATTATTTAATACACGGGATTCAGTTTCATGGCACAACTATATCTAAATTTAGCTGTGCCATGAAACTGAATCCCACATGTTTATGAAGAGACAAACATGCCAAAATGGACTTCTTATGAAGAGGTAGTCCATTAAAATGAATCTCCGTAAGGTTACTATACGTTATCTTTATGTTTTAAAAGCTGTAACAGAAAGTACAGTGTTCTGTTTTGTGACCACTGTGAGCTTAATTCAAAGGCTTGTTCATTCTATTACTGGTCTTGTAACGTCTCCTGCTTTTATGATTGTATTTTGTTGCCTCTCTCCAATGTAGTCTTGCCTGTTTGTCATTTCTTTGTTACTAAATATAAGTGAAAATGCCATGATATTGTTCATCTGATTTTCTTTAGGGAAATTTTGACTCATTGCTTCAGTTTTGATATCCTTCCTCCCCTCTCAGCTACTGTGGTTCACTCATGTTCGCTTTATGCCATTATAATACCAATAAAATATGTTGTGACAGCATTATCACTAAGTGACGTTGTGTATCTGTATTTATATTTTTATATTTCTTGATATTACTTGCTGTTGTTATATTGAAGTCAAGAAGGGTATTGGATTGTTAAATTATGGCTAATCATATTACTAAAATGTTAATAAATAAATATATAGCATTTAATCAAAACATCATTATTCACTTATGGAAATATACGTTAAGTACTTTTTCAAAATTAAATGAGCAAAGGAATTCACTAAAGTGGGGGTTACGAAGCTATCTTAGTTAACCTGTTTATAATTTAGCAGGACCTTTTGATAGAGGAGCTGTCCTCAACAACTTGCTTTATAAACGTAGCTTAAATTATTTGCGATAAACTAAAATATAGACCAAAATCACATTTACCTATTTTATTTGAATTTACTCACCAATATGAATTTCTTTTCAAATGTAAAGCAAATTACCATTACAATCTATAATTTGCATGCAGACATTCTATTTCTGTTACCTATCCTGTTATAAATGGCCTTCTTCTCTTCAATTCTCACTTACTAGTCTCTCCTCAACAGAGCTGTAAAAATAATTTGCTTAAATTGCAGGTCTTATATCATTATTCTATTGCAAAACATTCAGTGGGCCCCAATTTTCCTTTAGACCAAGGAAAAACAGGTATTCAGAACACTTCACATTCTGGATACAACCTTCTTTGCAAAACTTATCCCTCTCTATATGCGTTCATGGATTGTAACACACTTGGCAGAATTAAATTGTATGATGTTTATTTGTTTTTTTAGACAAAAATACTTTTAACTATTTTAATTATAATTCATCTTATTTACTAGTAACGTTTAAAGTTTTTGACAATGTTATGGACTTATAAGTTGTCACACAGTCCTTTTTAATTTGATACATACTTTTTGATTTCTGACTGAGAAATTTTGATTTCTGAGCTCAGAAAGTTGTCACTTACTTGATATGACAGAGGTGGCAAAGTCAGAAATAGAATCTCCATCTTCTGATGTTTAGTCCAGTGGGTCTGGTTTCCAGTGGGTTAGGTTTTTTTCATATTAGCAAGCTGCTTCAATATCATGTTATCATTCAGCAACATCAATATTATTACATAAAAAGAAAAGAAAAGCAAATAAAACTATAATGCTAGTTATTACATACATATTAAATATTATTAAATCATTAAATATAATTATACGATAGCTATATTAATATAACTTTTACAAAGTAGAAAAAGCAAATATGAAAACTGAGATAAAATATATGATTCAATTCTTTTTGTACCTGGGACAATATTATATATACCATTTAGACATGATAAAACATTGAAAATATTGTGATATGTTATAATAGTTTACAAAAAGGAATATTCATACATGTCATATCATTAGGGAATTTTAAGATTGTATGAATCTAATACAGCATCTAGAATGAATAATAGCAACCAAAAATGGGTATAAATTGCAAGATTGCATTTTTTTTTTTTTTTTTGAGACAGGGTCTCGCTTTGTCACCCAATCTGGAGCATAATGGAATAATCATAGTTCACTGCAGCCTCTACCTCCTGGGCTCAAACAATCCTCCCACCTCGGCCTCTCAAGAAGCTACAGGCACATGCTACCACACTCCACTAATTTTTATATATATGTATTTTTTATAGAGATGGAGTCTCACTATGTCGCCCAGGCTGGTCTCCAACTCCACAGCACTAGGAATACAGGCTTGAGCAACTGTGCCCGGCCCCAAGATTGCATCTAAGTAGATGAGAACTTGATAAACTATCTGTTGTTTTCAGGTAGCAGAATTAAACTACTTCTAAATAATTGAAGTAAAAAGTCTTCCAGTATAGCAGACCCTCTGTAGCGGGAGTTTTCATATCCGTGGATATGGAGGGCTGAGTCTACTGGGCAATTTTATATGAGAAATTGGAGCATCTGTGGATTTTGAACTCTGTGGGGAGGTCCTGGAACTAATCCACTGCAGATACCAAGGGATAATTGTGTCTATGCTGCAATACTTGAAATCCTGGCTACACCACTTATTGGCATGAGATCTTGAGCAAGTTACTAAACCTTTCTGTTTCTCAGTTTCCTTATCTATAGAATTAAGATAATAATAGCACTTACCTCATAGATTTGTTTTGAGGATTGGATGATTTTATTCATGTTATACATTCAAAACAGTTCTGGACACATTTAAGGAGTTCATTTATGTTATGTACTCTGAAGAGTACCTGGTTCAGTAATGTTAGCCATCACCATTATCATCATCAGTACATTCATCATCAAAACCAATAATAAAAAACCTGTGAAGTAAATACTTGTAAAATTTGGAAAGGAAGCATATTCATGGAATAGTATACATTTCCGACAGCAGTTTCAGGTTAAAAGTAAAAGAACCAAGGGATATCTAGCTGCATCCGTTTAATTAAGTCAGTTTAAATAAATCTGACATAAATTAGTCATAAGGCTAAAATGGAGACACCAAAGAAGTGAACGAGCATTTGTGTCACTTAAAACAGTGAACTTGGGATTTATTATGAATAAACATTCTTCATAAGTGAATTGCCAGAAAATTTCTATTCTGTCACCAAGTGTGTCATTATGCTTAAAATATTTTTTGAGATGGAGTCTTGCTCTGTTACCCAGGATGAGTGCAGTAGTGCAATCTTGGCTCACAGCAATCTCCGCCTCCCGAGTTCAAGCAATTCTCCCTGCCTCAGCCTCTCAAGTAGCTGGGATTACAGGTGGATGCCACCACGTCTGGCTAATTTTTGTATTTTTAGTAGAGACGGGGTTTCACCATGTTGGCCAAACTGTTCTTGAACTCCTGACCTAAGGTGATCCACCCTCCATGGCCTCCCAAAGTGCTGGGATTACAGGCATGAGCTACTGCACCTGGTCCTGGTTATGCTTAAATTAATAGACATCATACATTTAAAACAAGTATTTTTAAAAAATTAAATCTATTAGATTTATCTAAGTAATAATAAATAATCACATTAACTGAAACACAATATAGTCTTAGCTTTTGGGTTATTTTCAAATAACTTGCTTTAAAAGTAGGTAGCAAAATGGTTGCCACACTGAAGATGTAGAAGAGTTATGATTTCTGGTTAGTTGGCTGAAATCAAATCATCAACTCATCTGTTTATAAATTGTCTCAAGTATAAGTATGGATATTTTTCTTATAGTAAAATTCTGTGAAGGTCAATAATGGTTTTAAATGTAATAAATTGTCATATATTGATTAAATGAAGTATTTTGCAGAAATATTTTCACATGAAATTGTGGCTATGTTTCTCATTTCACCCTCTAGTGGTCTTATGACAATACTGCATTTACCCTTTTTAGTCATTTCATAGTTGGTTCTTTCTTTGATTAACACTTGTTTTACAGCTCAATGCTAAATGACTTAATCACATCTGTATATTAATGCATTGCTGTTGTTGGGTCTGTGCTAAAATACTGCTCTTAAAACGATAGAGAATAATGGGTTTATTTCATTGTTTTCGTGATGTTGATAGACTCAAGTCACACGTCCTGTCATCTACTTACTCTTTTCTATTAAGGTACTTTGGTTAAATGTTCCATATCTCCAAAATATGCTCTAAAAATCCTCATGGAGGGAAATGGTAATTGACAGTCTTCAGAATTTCATTGATTTACACTCTTCCCTCATCTGCAAACGAATTTAAAAATCATAATAAAGTGGTAAAAGTTTATGGATCTGACAAAAGAAGGATAAACGTACACATTTTACTAATCCTGGAAGCTTGAAATATATATCAGATTTCTACAAGATGGTGAAAGAAGAAAAACATGCTATTTTTTAAAAATCTTGTTCTAAAGCTCAATCATATGTGTTAATATGATACTGCATATTTTTCACCAAAATCTGAGGTAAGCAAACAATAAATAGTCTTACCTGAATTATACAGATCCCTGACAATACCAATGAATACTTGTAAAGGTTTGCAGACAACTACACAAGTAACTTTTCACTAAGACCCTTTAAGAGAATATCAGTGCATAAAACATTTTTTTATTTTGCAAGTAACACTTTTTTCCCCAATAATATTTTAGGAAGTCTGAATTTAAGCATTTACGATTTGTTATTTATTTATTTTAGAGGCAGGGTCTTGCTCTGTCACCCAGGTTGGAATGCAGTGGCACTATCCTAGCTCACTGTAGCATTGAACACCTGGGCTTAAGTGACTCCTCTGCCTCAGCCTCCCAAAGTGCTGGGATTTACAGGCATGAGCCACTGCACCTGGCCACATTTACTATTTGGTAGCATCATTGATAACTACATTTTTAGGTCACTTTATCGTCTATCATGCATATACATATTTGTTATTTTCCCAGTAATACTCAAGTTTTCCCTGTCTTCAGTTATTGGATGATAAGTGATAGGTTTGAGGTTTTCTTGTTTTTTTCATGATGTGTTTGCTGTTCTGACTGAAGGAAAATTAAATATTGCCTACAGATTGTACCATTACTGTGCAGTGATAATACTTGGAAACTACACGTATTTTTGAAGCAAATTTAATCACATAGAAGACTATATGTATTATTCCATGTTTGTTTATATGCCACAGAATTAACATATGGCCAAGAAAAAAAATATACAATTTTTGAAATCAGCTGGATTTTTCATTCATTTGGATGTATATTTACAGATAAGACCTTAGTCCCCAGGAATCTTCTTTCTAGTCTTCTAGAAAGATACAAAATAAATAATAATACACATAAATATATGACTACAAATATCTTCAGTGAAAAAAATAAGAATATAATAAAGATCAGGAGAGTTAGCCATGTGGAAAGTTGGGAACAAGCTTCCCAGGCAACAGAACCGTAAGCTTAAAAATTCGGAGGTAGAAAACAGCTAAAAAGTGAGCTACCGAGTAGCATTTACTGTAATTCTGTATACTACAAAACTGTGCTTATATTCTGGTTATTTTCCTTTGGGCATTTTTTGGTCAATGGAAAAACTTGTATTATCAAATAATTTATTCATAATAAATACCTGTGTTAATTGGGTATCTCAGTAAACGAAAATTAAGATCTGCACACATCTATGTATATATACATATATATGGAATAGGCATGGCTAAGTACTCTAAGAATGACTTCAACAATTTTTTTATTCCTTAGAAAAAGAATGAGTGATATTGACCTATTTTGCATATAATAACATTCAAAAGGATCTCAGCAGTAGGCTTCTCTCTCTTTCTCTCTCCTTTCTTTTCTTTCTGTTTTTAAGACAGGGTTTTGCTCTGTTGTCCAGGCTGAAGTGCAGTAGCCCAAACATGGCTTACCGCCACCTTGAACTCCTGGGCTCAACCTATCCTCCCACCTCAGCCTCTTAGTGGCTGGGACTATAGGTGTGTGACACCATGCCTGGCTAATTTCTGTAATTTTTGTAGAGACAGGGTTTCACCATGTTGCCCAGGCTGGTCTCCAACTTCTGGGCTCAAGGGATCTGCCAGCCTCGGCTTCTTAAAGTGCTGAGATTACAGGTGTGAACCACCACACTGGCCAAGGCAACATCTTATAGATAGTACTTTTTTTTTTGACAGGGTCTCGCTCTATCACCCAGGGTCAAATGCAATGGCACAATCATAGTTCACTGTAACCTTGAACTCCTGGGCTCAAGCAATACTCCCACCTCAGGCTTCCCAATAGCTAGGACTCTGGGCATGTTCCACTAGTCCCAGGTAAATTTTAAATTCTTCGTAGAGATGGGAGCCTCATTACATTGTTCAGGCTGATCTCAAACTCTTTGTTTTGAGTGATGTTCCTGCCTCAGCCTCCAAAGGACGGGGATTACAGGGATGAGTTGCCCTCCCAGCCTAGATCGTGCTCTAGATTGTCCAGAGCATTAATCTGGAATTTTTCTTTTTGTTGGGTTTTCGTGTTTATTTTTTTCTCCTCTGTTCACTATTAAAGTATAGGACATTAATGATTCAGTAAAAATGTAAAGAAATGCCTATATCTTTATTACCTGGTGTGACGGTTAATATTGAGTGTCAATTTGATGGGATTGAAGGATGCAAAGTATTGTTCCTGTGTGTGTTTGTGAGGGTGTTGCCAAAGGAGATTAACATTTGAGTCAGTGGGCTGGGAAAGGCAGACCCACCCTTAATCTGGGTGGGCACCATCTAATCAGCTGCAGGTGCAAGCAGAATAAAAGGAGGCAGAAAAATGTGAAAAGACCAGACTGGCTTAGCCTCCCAGTCTACATCTTTCTCCCATGCTGGATGCTTCCTGCCCTGGAACACTGGACTCCAAGTTCTTCAGCTTTGGGTCTTGGACTGGCTTCCTTGCTCCTCGGCTTGCAGACAGTCTATTGTGGGACCTTGTGATTGTGTGAGATAGTACTCTTTAATAAACTCCCCTTTATATATACATCTATCCTATTAGTTCTGTCCCTCTAGAGAACCCTGAGTAATACACCTAGCTAAAGTATCAACCTCAGCTATTATTTTTTAACACTTCCCTGTAAGACTTGAACTATAAGGCCAGGTAAATTCCCAAGATGGCAAACCACCATCCTGGAATCTTAGGAGTGGCATCCTCAAAATTTTTTAGAAGCAGATGATTGCTCAGTGACCAGCCCATTCCTTCTCACCTCTTCAAAATAAAGGGATCAAAACATAAACAAGAGTTTGTTTATCTGTTCCTTTATACAAGATACACTATGAGTAAGGGTAAACCTATGTCCTGGTCATGTTTTATACCTGTTGTCATAGCTTAATTTTTAATGATATTCCACTTTGACTTTCAAAAGTGTTCCAGTTTAAGACAATATATTATACTGTCATTTTGCCTATTAGATCCTCAGTATAATCCATTAACAATAGCATGTCATACTGAAACCACCTAACCACTATTAGAAGTTGCCCAATACCAGACAGTCTTCTTAGTTGCAAGACTTGGAAACTCTTTGTGGGAAACATAAGCGAAAAATGAATGTCTTGGAGGCATATGGGACAACTCAATGTATGAAGAGAAAACTGAAGAACTAGTGTCCCTGTGCACCAAAACTAGAACAGCTCCCGGAGACGAGTTAAGAGAAACTGTTGAACAGCCTATTTAAGGTGCCACGAATTGAGATATTTTGCCTCAGAGATTCATTGTTTGTGACATTCTGCTAAAGTATCAAATTTAAAGACAGGGTATCTGATTGGTCTTGGGTCAAGTGTTCCTTTTTTTAATTTATTTATTTTATTATACTTTAAGTTCTGGGGTACATATGCAGAACGTGCAGTTTTGTTACATAGTTATACATGTGCCAAGGTGGTTCGCTGCACCCATCAAACCATCACCCGTATTAGGTATTTCTCCTAATGCTATCCCTCCCCTAGCCCCTGACTCCAACGGGCCCTAGTGTGTGCTGTTCCAGTCCCTGTGTCCATGTGTTCTCATTGTTCAACTTCCACTTATGAGTGAGAACATGCAGTGTTTGGTTTTCTGCTCTTGTGTTAGTTGGCTGAGAATGATGGTTTCCAGCATCATCCCTGTCCCTGCAAAGGACATGAAATCATCCTTTATTATGGCTGCATAGTATTCCATGGTGTATATGTGCCACATTTTCTTAATCCAGTCTATTATTGAGGGACATTTGGGTTGGTTCCAAGTCTTTGCTATGTGAATAGTGCCACAATAAACACACATGTGCATGCGTCTTTATAGCAGCATGATTTATAATCCTTTGGGTATATGCACAGTAATGGAATTGCTGAGTCAAATGGTATTTCTAGCTCTAGATCCTTGAGGAATTGCCACACTATCTTCCTCAATGGTTGAACTAATTTGCACTCCCACCAACAGTGTAAAAGTGTTCCTATTTCTCCACATCCTCTCCAGCAGCTGTTGTTTCCTGACTTTTGAATGGTTGCCATTCTAACTGGTGTGAGATGGTATCTCATTGTGGTTTTGATTTGTATTTCTCTAATGATCAGTGGTGATGAGCTTTTTTTCATATGTCTGTTGGCTGCATAAATGTCTTCTTTTGAGAAGTGTCTGCTCATATACTTTGCCCACTTTTTGATTTTTTTTTTCTTGTAAATTTGTTCAACTTCCTTGTAGATTCTGGATATTAGCTCTTTGTCTGATGAGTAGATTGAAAAAATTTTCTCCCATTCTGTAGGTTGCCTGTTCACTCTGATGATAGTTTCTTTTGCTGTGCAGGAGCTCTTTAGTGTAATTAGATCCCATTTGTCAATTTTGGCTTTTGTTGCCATTGCTTTTGGTGTTTTTAGATATGAAGTCTTTGCCCATGTCTATGTCCTGAATGGTATTGCCTAGGATTTTTTATAGTTTTAGGTCTTATGCTTAAGTCTTTAATCCATCTTGAGTTAATTTTTGTATAAGGCGTAAGGAAGGGGCCCAGTTTCAGTTTTCTGCATATGGCTAGCCAGTTTTCCCAACACCATTTATTAAATAGGGTGTCCCTTGTCCATTGCTTGTTTTTGTCACATTTGTTAAAGATCACATGGTCGTAGATGTGTGGTTTTATTTCTGAAGCCTCTGTTCTCTTCCATTGATCTATATATCTGTTTTGGTATCAGTACCATGTTGTTTTGGTTACTGTAGCCTTGTAGTATAGATTGAAGTCAGATAGCATGATGCCTAGAGCTTTGTTCTTTTGGCTTAGGATTGTCTTAGCTAAGGGGGCTCTTTTCTGGTTCCACGTGAAGTTTAAAGTAGTTTTCTTTCCCCAATTCTGTGAAGAAAGTCAATGGTAGCTTGATAGGAATAGCATTGAAACTATAAATTACTTTGGGCAGTATGGCCATTTTCATGATATTGATTCTTCCTATCCATGAGCATGGAATGTTTTTCCATTTGTTTGTCCTCTCTTATTTCCTTGAGCAGTGGTTTGTAGTCCTCTTTGAAGAGGTGCTTCACATCCCTTGTAAATTGTATTCCTAGGTATTTTATTCTCTTTGTAGCAATTGTGAATGGGAGTTCATTCATGATTTGTTATTGGTGTATAGAAATGCTTGTGATTTTGCACATTGATTTTGTATCCTGAGACTGCTGAAGTTGCTTATCAGCTTAAGGAGATTTTGGGCTGAGATGATGGGGTTTTCTAAATATACAACCAGCAATCATGTCATCTGCAAACAGAGACAATCTGACATCCTCTTTTCCTATTTGAATACACTTTCTTTCTTTCTCTTGCCTGATTGCCCTGGTCAGAACTTCCAATACCATGTTGAATAGGAGTGGTGAGAGAGGGCATCCTTGTCTTGTGCTGGTTTTCAAAGGGAATGCTTCCAGTTTTTGCCTATTCAGTATGATATTGGCTATGGGTTTGTCATAAATAGCTCTTATGATTTTGAGATATGTTCCATCAATACCTAGTTTATTGAGAGTTTTTAGCATGAAGTGCTGTTGAATTTTGTCGAAGGGCTTTCCTGCATGTATTGAGATAATCATGTGGTTTTTGTCATTGGTTCTATTTATGTGATGGATTATGTTTATTTATTTGCATATGTCAAACCAGCCTTGCATCCCAGGGATGACACTGAGTTGATCATGTGGATAAGCTTTTTGATGTGCTGCTGGATTCGGTTTGCCAGTATTTTATTGATGATTTTCACATCGATGTTCATCAGAGATATCAGTCTAAAAATTTGTTGTTGTTGTTGTTGTTGTGTCTCTGCCAGGTTTTGGTATCAGGATGGTGCTGGCCTCACTAAGTGAGTTAAGAGGATTCACTCCTTTTCTATTGTTTGGAATCGTTTCAGAAGGAATGGGACCAGTTCCTCTTTGTACCTCTGGTAGAATTTGGTTGTGAATCCATCTGGTTCTGGACTTTTTCTGATTGGTAGGCTATTAATTACTGCCTCAATTTCAGAACTTGTTATTGGTCTTTTCAGGGATTTGACCTCTTCATGCTTTAGACTTAGGAGGGTGTATGTGTGCAGGAATTTATCCATTTCTTCTAGATTTTCTAGTTTATTTTCTTAGAGGTGTTTATAGTATTCTCTGATGGTAGTTTGTATTTCTGTGAGATCAGTGGTGATATCCTCTATATCACTTTTTTATTGTGTCTATTTGATTCTTCTCTTTTTTTTTCTTTTTTATTCTGGCTAACAGTCTACCTATTTTGTTGATCTTTTCAAAAAACGCAGCTCCTGGATTCATTGATTTTTTAAAAGGATTTTTCGTGTCTCTATCTCCTTCAGTTCTGCTCTGATCTTAGTTATTTCTTGCCTTCTGCTAGCTTTTGAATTTGTTTGCTCTTGCTTCTCTAGTTCTTTTCCTTTTGATGTTAGGGTGTCGATTTTAGATCTTTCCTACTTTGTCTTGTGGGTATTTAATGCCATAAATTTCCCTCTACACAGAGCTTTAAATGTGCCCCAGAGATTCTGGTACATTGTGTCTTTGTTCTCATTGGTTTCAAAGAACATCTTTATTTCTGCCTTCATTTCATTATTTACCCAGTAGTCACTCAGGAGCAGGTTGTTCTGTTTCTATGTAGTTGTGCGGTTTTGAGTGAGTTTCTTAATCTTGAGTTCTAATTTGATTGCACTGTAGTCTGAGAGAATGTTATTATTTCTGTTCTTTTGCATTTGCTGAGGAGTATTTTACTTCCAATTATGTGGTCAATTTTAGAATAAGTGCAATGAGGTTCTTCGAAGAACAGTATATTCTGCTGATTTAGGGTGAAGAGTTCTGTAGATGTCTTTTAGGTCCACTTGGTCCAGAGCTGCGTTCAAGTCCTGAATACCCTTGTTAATTTTTTTGTCTTGTTGATCTGTCTAATATTGACAGTGGGGTGTTAAAGTCTTCACTATTATTGTATGGGAGTCTAAGTCTCTTTGCAATTCTCTAAGAACTTGCTTTCTGAATCTGGGTGCTTCTGTATTGGGTCCATATATATTTAGGATAGTTAGCTCTTCTTGATGCGTATATCCCTTTACCATTATGTAATGCCATTCTTTGTCTCTTTTGATCTTTATTGGTTTAAAGTCTGTTTTTTCAGATATTAGGATTGCAACTCCTGCTCTTTTTTTTTGCTTTCCATTTGCTTAGTAAATCTTCCTCCATCCCTTTATTTTGAGCCTGTGTGTGTCTTTGCACGTGAGATGGGTCTCCTGAATACAGCACACTGATGGGTCTTGACTCTTTATCCAATTTGCCAGTCTGTGTCTTTTAATTGGGGCATTTAACCCATTTACATTTAAGGTTAATATTGTTATGTGTGAATTTGATCCTGTCATTATGATGCTAGCTGGTTATTGTGCCCATTAGTTGATGCAGTTTACTCACAGTGTCGATGGTGTTTACAATTTGGTATGTTTTTGCAATGGCTGGTACCAGTTGCTCCTTTCCATGTTTAGTACTTCCTTCAGGAGGTCTTGTAAGGCAGGCCTGGTGGTGACAAATCTCTCAGCATTTGCTTGTCTGTTTACTTCTCTGTCACTTATGAAGCTTAATTTTGCTGGATATGAAATTCTGGGTTAAAGATTCTTTTCTTTAAGAATGTTGAATATTGGCCCCCACTCTCTTCTGGTTTGTAGGGTTTCTGCCAAGAGATCTACTGTTAATTGGATGGGCTTTCCTTTGTGGGTAACCTGACCTTTCTCTCTGGATGCCTTTAACATTTTCTCCTTCATTTCAACCTTGGTGAATCTGACGATTATGTGTCTTGGGGTTGCTCTTCTCGAGGAGTATGTGGTGTTCTCTGTATTTCCTGGATTTGAATGTTGGCCTATCTTGCTAGGTTGGGGACGTTTTCCTGGATAATATCCTTAAGAGTGTTTTTCAACTTGGTTCCATTCTCCCCATCACTTTCAGGTACACCAATCAAAAGTAGATTTGGTCTTTTCACAAAGTTCCATGTTTCTTGGCTTTTTTTCATTCCTTTTTATTCTTTTTTCCTAATCTTGTCTTCACACTTTATTTTATTAAGTTGATCTTCAATCTCTGATATCCTTTCTTCCACTTGATCGATTTGGCTATGATACTTGTGTATGCTTCATGAAGTTCTCGTGCTGTGTTTTTCAGCTCCATAAGGTCATTTATGTTCTTCTCGAAACTGGTTATTCTAATTAGGAATTTGTCTGACCTCTTTTCAAGGTTCTTAGCTTCCTTGCATTGGGTTTGAACATGCTCCTTTAGCTCAGAGGGGTTTGTTATTACCCACCTTCTGAAGCCTACTTCGGTCAATTTGTCAAACTCATTCTCCATCCAGTTGTGTTCTCTTGCTAACAAGGAGTTATGATCCTTTGGAGGAGAAGAGGCATTCTGGTTTTTCTAATTTTCAGCTGTTTTGCGATGGTTTCTCCCCATCTTCATGGATTTATCTACCTTTGATCTTTGATGTTGGTGACCTTCGGATGGGGTCTCTGAGTGGGCATGCTAATCCTTGCTGTTTGTTAGTTTTCCTTCTAACAGTCAGGTCCCTCTGCTGCAGGTCTGCTGGAGTTTGCTGGAAGTCCATTCTAGACCCTGTTTGCCTTGGCATCACCAGCAGAGGCTGCAGAACAGCAAAGATTGCTGCCTGTTCCTTCCTTTGGAAGTTTTGTCCCAGAGGGGCACCTGCCAGATGCCAACCAGAGCTCTCCTGTATGAGGTGTCTGTCAGCCCTTATGGGGAGGTGCCTCCCAGTTAGGATACACAGGAGTCAGGGACCCACTTGAGGAGCCAGTCTGACCCTTAGCAGAGATTGAATGCTGAGCTGGGAGGTCTGCTGCACTTTTAAGGGCCATCAGATAGGGACATTTAATTCTGCTGAAGCTGCGCCCACAGCTGCCCCTTCCCCTAAGTGCTCAGTCCCAGGGAGGTGGGTGTTTTGTTTATAAGTCCCTTACTGGGACTGCTGCCTGTTTTTCAGAGATGCCTTGCCCAGAGCAGAGAAGTCTGGCAGTCTGGCCACAGTGGCCTTGCTGAGCTGCTGTGGGCTCCCCCAAATTAGAAATTCCTGGTGGCTTTGTTTACACTGAGAAGATAAAACCGCCTACTCAAACCTCAGCAATGGTGGATGCCCCTCCCCCAACCAAACTCGAGCCTCCCAGGTGGATCTCAGACTGCTGCTGTGCCGGCAGCAAGAATTTCAACCCAGTGGATCTTAGCTTGCTGGGCTCTGTGGGGGTGGGACCCATCAAGCCAGACCACTTAGCTCCCTGGCTTCAGCCTGCTTTCCAGGGGAGTGAGCAGTTCTGTTTCACTGGCGTTCCAGGTGCCGCTGGAGTATGGAAAAACAGCCCAAAGGGCCAACAGTTTTGTACTTGAAACCCATGGCTCTGGTGGCATAGGCACTGAAGGGAATCTCCTGGTCTATCGGTTGCAAAGACTGTGGGAAAAGCACAGCATCTGGGCCAGAGTTCACCCTTTCTCCTGGTACAGTTTCTCAGGACTTCCCTTGGCTAGGGGAATGAAATCCAAGACCACTTGCGCTTCCCGGGTAAGGCGACACCCCACCCTGCTTCAGCTTGTCCACCGTGGGCTGCACCCACTGTCCAACCAGTCCCTATGAGATGAACCAAGTACCTCAGCTGGAAATGCAGAAATCACCCATCTTTTGCATCAATCTTGCTGGGAGCTGCAGACTGGAGCTGTTCCTATCCAGCCATCTTGCCAGCGTTCTTTTATTATTCTTTTTCTTTTAGATGGAGTCTTGCCCTGTTGCCCATGCTGGAGTGCAGTGGCGTGTGATCTTGGCTCACTGCAAACTCTGCCTTCTGGGTTCAGATGATCCTCCTGCCTCAGCCTCCCAAGTAGCTGGGATTACAGGCGCCCGCCACCACGCCCAGCTAATTTTTGTATTTTTAGTAGAGACGGGGTTTCACCATGTTGGCCAGGCTGGTCTAGAACTCCTGACTTTGTGATCTGCCCACCTCGGCGTCCTAAAGTGCTGGGATTACAGGCATGAGCCACCGCACCTGACCAAGTGTTCCTCTTAATGATAGGGAAGGTCAAGCACTTTAATTAGCAATTCTTCCAAATGATATACAATGGGAAAAGTGAAACAGGATTGAGGTAGAAGGAAAGGTTGCTGGTCAGAAAACCACAAAGGTTCACCACCTACTGTCAGGTAGTAATGAGGACTCATCTCAGAGGAGGTTTCAACTGACATGCATGATGCAGTACAGTTGAGAAATCCCCTTTTAAAGACTTGAGTTCATTCTTAAGACATAGGAAGACTTTTATATTATCATTTTAACCAATTGTTTAAAATTTCTACTCAACTTACTTTCACAAAATCCTTAGGTAAAAGTAAACAGGCATATAATGAACAACTGCTCTTTTCAGGTAAGCAAGTTCATCCACTTTTAACTCCTCCACATCTTGTTTCTGTTTGGATTTGCAGATGTAGTAACTGAGGAAACACATGAAAATATTAAAACAATGGTTGAGATCCATACTTCTCAATCTGGCATTTAATATTCTCCACAACTAAACCCAATCCTATTTTTCCAGCTCTATCATACCTATTCAGATATCCTGGGAAATATATCTACTCATCAATTCCAAACATGCACAATGTTTTCGTGATCCTTCTGCCTCAGCCTCCCAAAGTGCTGGCATTACAAGCGTGAGCCACCGCACCTGGCCCCACAGTGATTTTTTGATCCTTTGCCTTTGTCAAAACCACTTTCTCCTTATCATATTCAATTGTGACATATCCTTCAAGGGCCAGCTCATCTCATACTTACAGTGAACAAATTTATCTTGCTTTCATAGGTCAGAAATATCTATCTTATGTTGTAACTCTTCCTGGCAATTTCACTGTTTTGCATAAATCGTATTTCATGTGAATATGTATTATACTTCTGACAATATCATACATTTCTTAAGAAGCAGAAATTATTTATCATAATTTTTTATATCCATAGCAGTGTGCCTTGAGATTTGTTAATTGACTATGAGTCTAAGTTTTTTTTTATTTTTTGAGACGGAGTCTCGCTCTGTCGCCCAGGCTGGAGTGCAGTGGTGCTATCTCGGCTCACTGCAAGCTCCACTTCTCGAGTTCACGCCATTCTCTTGCCTCAGCCTCCTGAATAGCTGGGACTACAGGCGCCCGCCACCGCGCCCGGCTTATTTTTTGTATTTTTAGTAGAGACAGGGTTTTACCGTGGTCTCGATCTCCTGACCTTGTGATCCACCTGCCTCGGCCTCCCAAAGTGCTGGGATTACAGGTGTGAGCCACCATGCCCAGCGAGTCTAAGTTTTAAGTAACAATGACCAACATCTACAGATAAACCCAAATTGCTATGCCCTCTGCTTTAAAAAAATGTTTAAAATAACTCTCTTACTATCTTTAATATGTTTATTGAAGAAAGTTTCCACCTTTAAATAGCATTGGGATCTTAGCCAGTTAGACCAATTAGCTCATATCCATTTATAGATTCAAAATGAGTGCACTCTTCTTGCATGACTCTACTTGATGTAATTAAATGTCCTTTTATGACATGAAAACCAGAGTGATGGTACTTTAAACAATTACAAATCTTGAAAATTCATACATTGGAATCATTCAATTAATTTTAGCGTTTAAACATAATACAAAATAACACATTCCTTTAGTTCCTTTATATTAAACTCTCTATACTGGTCCTGATTTTCATACAATATAGACTTGCTGACAAATTGTCAAGCTTTTGGCTGGTTTTAATCTTTGAAAGAACTTGAAAAAAATTCAGCAGCAACACACAATTCCTTTACTAAAAACATCTATTGCTCTCCCAAATTTACTCATATAATTACCGCCATGTTAGCCTCATGTTCTATGATTTTTGCTAAAAGATGGTATTACAGTTTTATAATTACTGATTTCTTTCTGTCACCTGTAATGGAGTTGTTTTGTGCCAGAAAAACTATTAAACACACACTGTTAAAGGATTTAACCATGTTGGCTTTAAAAATATATATAGGTTACCATTTGTCTTTTGCTCTTAATTGGTAAGTCCAAACCTTTACAGTAGTAACTTTAAAATGACATTAAAAATTCTTTTAAGTTTTTATCACTAGTGGCTAGTGTTTGTTTATACATGCCATTCCCATCCCTTCAAGAATTTTTCGGTTGAAGTTTATAATTTTTCTGTCTAAATTAAGATCTATAGATTTTTTGAAGCTGTATGCACTTATTTGAACATCTAGTCTAACCAGTCACTTCACATAAATGTAGCTCTTTGTGAGTTGACATATACACATGAAATTGTTCCAAGTTGTGGCATTGTCAGGTCAGGAACGCACCCAATTCTCTGGATTTAAGTGACAATGTCATTGTTGAAAGCATAGTGTTCATTTAGTCTTCTATAAAAGCAAACAAATATGCTTTAAAAGTCCAAGGTATCATAATGCCCAGAAATGTGGCACTGTAACTACCCCAGTATTTATCAAGTGTAAATATTAATATATTTAATATATTGTAGAAAGTTTCTATATCCACAAACATGTTAAGAAACATCTGTGTGCTTTTTTTTTTCGTGGTCAACAACCTCTCAAATATGTCTTGCTTTGAGGGGAAAAAAGCATTATAATATCAAAAATAAATATGACTCTCTGTCTTGGTTCATTTTGTGTTGCTATAATACCACAGACTAGATAATTTACAAAGCAAATACATTTACTTCTCTTAGTTCTAAAGGCTGAGAAGTCCACTATCAAAGTGCTAGCATCTGGTGAGGGCCTTCTTGTTGTATCATCCTATGGTGGAGGGAGAGAGGGTGAGAGAGCACAAGAGAGATCAAGAGGCCTTAGAACTCATTTTTATCAGGGACCCACTCCTGGTATAACAAAATTGATCTATTCATGAGGCTAATTACCTCTGAATGATCCCACTTCTTAATATTGTCACAGTGGGAACTACATTTCAACATGAGTTTTGGAGGAGACATTTAAACCATAGCACTCTCTAAACATGACAGTATCCTTGCTAAGTCACCCAAAGTTTGTCCAAGTGGTGTTTGCTCTCCTTTCATGATACTTTTCTGCACACATCTCTGTGATAGTGTAATTGGTTATAGCATTACAGTAATAACAGTAAATCTTGGATTTTATAAGTATGTACCAGACAGTTTTGTTCAGTTCCAAACCAACAAACACGCTTCTAAATGGATTTGATCTTTACATGTGGTATTAGTTGGTAGGGCTGCAACAACAAAATGCCACAGACTGGGTGGCTTAAACCAAAGAAATTTACTTTCTCACAGTTCTGGAAGCTGGAAGTTCAAGATCAAGGTGTTGGCAGGTTTGGATTTACCTGAGGCCCCAGTGATGTTAGATTAGGACTCACCTCAATGAACTCACTTAATATTTACCTTTTTAAAGGGATTATTTCCAAACCTAGTCATATTTTGAAGTACTGGGAATAAGGGCTTCAACATATAAAAATTTGGGGGCGTGGGGGTGGGAGGGGAACAATTCAGTCCACAATACACTGTGTCACTAAGCAAGAACAGTGGGCAAGAAAGCAAAGGCAAGTCATTTTGAAATCATCACACCCATGTGTGAAAATTTCCACTACACCATGGCTGAAGATGATGAAAAGTTTATGGCATGTAAAAGAAAGTAAGTTTTCCCATATAGTTGGAATTTATCACCCATCCACACTTGCTTCATCAACTTTTTACCAGTAGATCCCTTTTACTCTTTAGCATAGGTGTGCTCCCGGAGAGGCATCACCTAGCACAGGGGTTTCCAAACTGTTTTGTGGAATGCTCTATGATTCACAAATTCTTGATGTATATTTCACTTTGAATATATTTAAACTTGCACACAAATGCATTACATTTATAAAATAAAACTAAAAACAGGTTCAATTGGAACATTGAAAGCCAATCATGTATATAATGGATGCTGCTGGGCTCAAGTGATTCTCCTGCCTCAGCCTCCCAAGCAGTTAGGATTACAGGCAGGTGCCATCACATGTGGCTATTTTTTTGTTTGTTTGTTTGTTTTTAAGAGACAGGGTCCTGGTATGTTGCCCGGGGCTGGTCTTGATCTCCTGCACTCAAGCAACCCTTTTGCCTCAGCCTCCTAGAGTTGCTGGGATTACAGGTATGAGTGACCATGCCCACCTCTTTTGAAGGCTTTTTAAAAATAGTTCAGATACTGTGCACTTTTACTCATGTAAAATCACATAAGGAGGCATCATCCATGCCAGGCAAGTTGTGGGTACATTTGCCCAAGGCTTATTCTCATGACAGTACTAGAGACAATTTTGACTGCATTTAATAAGTGAATATCTTCATGATTTGATCCTTTGATTATTTCCAGTGCTGTCATTTGGAGGGAATCTCATATGACATGTATACTCATATTTTCTTCTGATTGAACAAATCCCAAATCCTTCAGCTTTCTGGGATCAACATTAATTTTAATACTTATACAATAGCAGAATGGGTCCCATCTCTCATATTATGACGAGCATCCCAGTATTTCAGGGGAGAGTGGGTAGGAATTAAGTTCCTTTTATTTTATACCTTAACTTTGGGCTTCACTTCACCTGCTCCACCATCTTTTGGGTCTCTTATTTCGCTCTACCCACTTTGCCCCAAGCTGAATATTACTTCAGTTCTTTATTTTTCCAAAGCACTGCTTAAAAATTTTTCTTGTAAATAATTTTACTAAAGTCTTGCTGATATAGATTGGCAATCAGAAGCCTGGTTGGAACATGAATACAAAAAAGCAAAAACTTCAAATGCAATGCTAGATTCATTATTTTTGGATACCTAATCAGTTCTTTCTCACTATGTAATTCCTTATTGGTCTTGGGCCTCTGTGTACCCACAGCCTCTGCTGTGTGCCTGGGGCTCGTTTTTGTTTCTTTTCTCCTTATAGCTGTACTCCCCTGACTCCATTTCAAATATCCTCAGCTGGACACTTTCAGTCCCTTGAGTTATAATTAAACAATTTCTCTTCAATTTCTCTTACTTTCTTGGCAGAGGAGTAGTTTCCTCTTTACTTTGTTCATTCCTTCCCAAACATACTCTTGGTGGATCTTAGCTTTAATGTCCAAAGGGGTTCTTTACCTCATATAGGAAATAGAAATCGTCCCAATTTAAACTATGCCATATTTTTTATAAATTGGAAAGAACTTGTGTATTGCTTCCTATAGAGTTCTTTTTCTTCTTTCTATTCATGCTTTTTGGTGATGTTGAAAAAATTACCTATGAAAACACATTATAAAGAACAGAAAAATGCAGGCTGGGCGCTGTGGCTCACGCCTGTAATCCCAGCACTTCAGGAAGCCAAGACGGGTGTATCACCTGAGGCCAGGAGTTCGAGACCAGTCTGGCCAACGTGGCAAGACCCCATCTCTACTAAAAATACAAAAATTAGCCAGGAGGGGTGACACGCTCCTATAGTACCAGCTACTCAGGAGGCTGAGGCAGAAGAATTGCTTGAACCCTGGAGGTGGAGGTTGCAGTAAGCTGAGATGGCACTACTGCACTGCAGCCTGGGAGACAGAATGAGAGTCCATCTCAAAAAAAAAAAAAAAAAATGCGGAAAATATAACAATGTGTATAGTTACATATTGATTAACCTCAAGATAAGTCATATTATACTATGTTATCTCCAACCTTCAAGTGGTTATTGAAGATATTGAAAGCAATATATGAAATTTATGATTTGTGATAAACAGAAAGAAAAGCATTTACACAAGGTAATTCAAAAACGAAGAAATCAAAATGGTTATAATTTGGTATGGACATTTTCCTGTTATATTAGAAAAATGTATATATACTTATATACATAAATATATACAAGTTATAAACATATTTTAGTATATATGTTATATAAATTTATATTTATGTTAATTATATTGATGTTATACAAATTTATATTTATATTAATTATGTTTATATTATACAAATTATATAGTAAATTATATAATTATTATAATTATATATGTATATACATATAAAATATATAGAGCCAGAAATCCATATAAGTATAGAAATAGTTTTTATATTTGTTGTAAAAAATATGAATAAAATCTTTGTATGTTTTATTGAGCAAAATTAAGTAGTTTAAAAATGTTGGCATTATTCTTCATGTCTCTATTTATTTCACATTCCTCAGCCTACTCCTCAGTAAATTATTCATCTCTACCTAAAAAATATTCTGGAATCTGCTCCTTAACATGATCTTTGCTGCTACCACCTGCAGTGACTCCTGACACTACCTGCAGTTCGGCCAAACTTTACAGGCTCAGGGCCGAGTTCTCCACAAGATTTTTGTTATTTCAGACACCAGCCACACGCTCAGAGGTTCCTAGGTTCACCCTCACTTCTGACCAATTAGCAACACATTAGAGGGTTCCTACACTACCTTTTCAGGCTTCATAATTTATTGGAACATATTCAGGAAAGGACTATACTTCCAATTACAGCGTTATGATGGCAAAAATAATATAAACTGGACCAGCCAAAAGAAAAGACAGATAGGGTGAGATCTGGGAGGATCCCAGATTAAAACTTCCTATGTCTTCCCCCTGTCAATACATGTCACCTTCCTAGCACATCAATGGGTAAAAATATGTATAGAATATTGTCAACCAAGGAAACTCACCTGAGTTTTGGTGTCCAGAGTTTTTACTGGGGTTTCACAATAGACATGGATAATTGAACTGTTGACCAGATGATTGAATTCAACCTTCAGCCTTCCCTTCCTCTGAAAGTTTAATGGTAGTTAATGGTAGGTCTCTAGATAGTTTAAATCAGTGAGAATGAGTCATCCCTGAAATTGGAGTTAGACATCTATTATTTTCCTTAATTGACAGCATTAAATGTGTCAGATTAAGAAGAAACAGTCTGAAATCTTTTTTCACCAATTAGTGAACAAATAAATGGCAGTGGACCCAATTATTGGCTAAAATAACACATTATTAAGACAGTAATTTATCTTTGAGATAAAATATTTCTTATTTCAACTGCTGGATTGAATTATCACAATAGTGTCATGAGATGATAAGATGAAATATTTAAAACATTTTTTTTTTTGTAAAAGAGTAGACAGTAAATACTTTCAGCTTTGTGAGCCACAAATTCTCTGTCACAACTATTCAACTATGTAATTGCATTGTAAAAGTAGCCATAAGCAACATGTAAATAAACAGGTGTGATTATAATTCAATACAACTTTGTTTACCAAAATAAGCAGCAGGTAGGATCTGGCTTATGGGTGATAGGCCAATAAAAAAGGATATGGTGGTAACTTATTTATCAAGCAGAATTTTCCCAATGCAATGCTGTAAAAACTACTAAAACAAATTGGATGCTAAAGGTTATATTGTTACCAAAACATCAGGGGTTCGACCCAGGTCCTGCTGCTCACTGAACAGAAAGCCAATAACTAACACAACAAGTATTGTCAGGGAAAAAAGCTTTAATGAGATCACCTCAAATCCGCCTCCCTGACCAACTAAAATTGGGAGTTTCTAGAAAAGAGAAAAATATATAATTATGTGTGGGAAAACCGGAGCTAGGAAGGGGTAAGGAAGAGGAGTTGGTTAACAAAAAGCAGGTGGTCAGTTAGGCAAGCAGGAATTAGGGAAGGGTAAGAAAGCAATCGCGACTAATTAGGAGTCTGGCATCTCATTGTCTAGATGTAGCAATCTGGTGCCTTGCAGTTCTTTGATACATTTTGAGAGCCCAGAAGGTCATTTCTTCAGGAAGAAACTCAGATAACACAAACTTAGCTTCAAGCTTTAAAACCAGAAAGGTCAATTTCTATGTTTCTCAAAGAAAAAAAAAAAAAACTGTCTATGGGATTATTGAGTTGGTTTCAATATGAGACTTCCATCTTCTTATAAAAGAGTCTCACTGTCCTCATGGATACAATTTATGGTAAATACAAGTTACACATTTGAACACAGAAAATAAATTTGTTTTTGGACTTCTGCTTCTAGCAAAATGGAGAAGATTTTTTAAATATATTTCTTCCACTAATTACAGCTAAAAGTTCTAGACATTATATGTAAAATGAACATAATAAGACTCTGAAAAGTAGAGAAAAGAAGGCAGACCATTTAGAGGTGCTGAAACCAGAGAAAAAACATGATAGTAAATTCCCTGAGTTTTCTTTTGGCCTCATGTATCCCAGACAGAATGCTGGAAAATTGACAAACTGGAAATATAAATAGGGGCAGACAAAAATAAACCCAATGAAAGCCTGTCCTCTGTAGTCAATTGATCAGGAAATGGGAGGATTAGCAAGACGGAAACATTTTACACAATAAATAACTGCTCTACTCTGGCTAAACACCAGAGAAATAACTGTGGCCCCAATCCTGCCCTCCATGACAGCAAAGGCTAAGTGGGAAGCCTAGAATTACACCATTCCTAACCCACCTTCCTGGACAGTGTGAGAGAAGGCCAAGGTAGGGAGCTGGGATGTTCTTCCCCACTGGGCAATAAGGAGTGTCCATTCCAACAGTGTCAGTGGAAACCAAGTGGGGAGCATGGTCTTCCACCCCATGCAGTGACTAGGTGGCCTTTCCCCTCTTCACCAGGGTGGGGTCAGAGGAGGACTAATGAAGAATCAAGACATTCCCTAACACCCAGAGATGAGGCCACTCCTGCCCTGCTGTCAGTGCTGGGCAGAACTCCTACCCTGATCAGCAGTAAGAAAGCACTCCTGCTCCTCCTAGTCATTGTGGTATCAGCAGAGGGATCATGCATCATGGTATCAGCAGAGGGATCATGCATCATGGTATCAGCAGAGGGATCATGCATCGTGGTATCAGCAGAAGGGAGCCAGAATTCCACCCATACCCAGCAGAGCAAAAAGAATGTGTCTTATTTAATCTCAATGAAGGCTGAGAGAGAACTTGACCTTCCACCCCTACCTGGAAGTAACAAGGTGGCACCCCTCTCTTCCTCTGCTGCAGCAGTGTCAGAGAAAGCCAGCTATGAAAGATTTACATAAAATCCAGAGTCTCATAATGTGACCCACAAAATATCCAGGACTTAATTAAAAATACTATGCTATTCCAAGAAAAAGGAAAACCACAATTTGAATAAAAAGGGAAAAACAATACATACAAACATCGAGATGACAAACATGTTAGGACTATCTGACCAAGATTTTAAAGCAGAAACTTAAAACATGTTTTAACAAGCATTACAAATATGCTTGAACCAAATGAAAATAGAAAGTCTCTGAAAGGAAACAGAATATGATGGCAACAAAATAGAAGAAGAAAAAAAAGAACCAAAGGGAAATTCCAGAACTCAAGCATGCAATAACTGCAATAAAAACTCAGTGAGTAGATTCAACGGCAGAATGGAAACAACAGGGAGAAAATAGATTTTTAAAAAATTGACAAGACTGCAGGGACCTATGGGGCAATAATAAAAGAGCTAACATTCCTATCATCACTCTCTGGGAAGGAGTGTACAAAGAGGGCAGGACTGTGAAAGTACCCAACAATATGATGACTGAAACCAGTATAGGTACCTAGAATAATATGAAACTCTGAAGATTCAACAGTATAAACAAAACAAAACAATTTGAAAATACACAAAAGGCATGAAGGTTAAATTAAGGTGAACTTCAGGAAGTTTAATGCTCTGACTATTGGAAACAGAATGACCATAAACCAGAAAGAACTCTTAACTTATTAAGGGTTACTTGGAATTTTTTGAGCTTATAGAAAATTTACTCAGTAACTGTACCTCCATGAAGCAACTAATAATGAGAATGTGCTTGTGATGCAAATGGCTATTTTTCTGCATAACAATTACTTCTGTTAACAATACATTTAAATGGTGTGCTTTCCCTGGGAATGATTTCCTTTCAGAGGAGGATCGTATTTATTGAATATAAAAGGCTGATGACAATAGCAAAAAGAACAGTGGTTCCAACCATCACATCTTGATATGACTTAATGGGGAAAAATTTACCAAGACATATTTATTTGATACATGAATTTCCAAGATTGCATGGCACAATTCTGGTTTTATACCATCCATCCATCAGTGTAAATGCACACCATAGCTAACGCCTACATGGCTGGGTAATACTTATGGGGAACAGCTATTAGTAATGTTTTATTTATCCCTGACTTCTTCCGTTAGATTCAGCTATATATTTATTTCTACTGGCAACTCTGTATAGCAGCCTTAATAAGAGTCTATGGGAAATAAGTATTTGAATTTCACAATATGTATACATGAAGCTAAAAATTTCCTCAAAGCTTCGCTGACAATGTTCTCAAGGTTAGGTTTCTACATGCAGTTATTTACAATTCGGTATTTTTTTATTTTGACAGGGTCTCACTCTGTTGCCCAGGTTGGAGTACAGAGGTGGGCTCACAGCTCACTAGAGTCTCGACCTCCTGGGCGTAGGTGATCCTCCCATCTCAGCCTCCTGGATAGCTGGAACGACAGGCGCACACCACCATACCTAGCTAAATTTTTGTAGAGATGGTGCTTCACCGTGTTGCCCAGGCTGGTCTTGAACTCCTGGACTCAAGTGATCTGCCTGCCTCAGCCTCCCAAAGTGCGGAGATTAGGCATGGGCCACTGTGCTCAGCCCTAGAATTCAACTTTAAACAAAGAATTAGTTAATAAACATGCTGATAGTCATTCTTTATTTATAATAAATGGTGGAAGTTGGAAATATCTATCATATGTATGACCAAAGTGTATGCTTTTCAAAGACAATCACTATCCTTTACTCATCTCTATATTTCCCTCAGGGCTACTTATAGAACTCTATATCTACTAGACATTCAATGTATTTGTCAAATGAATGCATGAGTGTGAATGATGTTTATTTTCCTTAAAATATTTGTCCCAGACTCAGCTACCATTTTTCAGGACTATATTCTGCTTTAACATTTACTATTGAATTTAAAAATAACTCACTGATTACTATATTTTGAGTTTTGCTTTAAAACACACACACACACACACACACACACACACAAAATTGGAAAAGCAAAAAGCAACCCTTGATGTCCTAAAACCAGTGTGCCAGTCACAACAAGGACTCTTGTCAGAAGCTGACCTGGTGCTCACAGCTAGGCTGTGCTGCTATTCTGTTGAATGTAAACATCCTCAGATTATCAACATCAGACAAGTTTACTCTGAGACCAAGATAAAGTGTGGCAACACAAGGCCTCTTCACAATTTTATCTAAACAGACAAAAAGAAGGCCACTGTGTCACCACAAACTACCAAATGCCTCCATTTCCCAGTAAATGTAAGCAAATATAAATGACTACTTTAAAAAATCAATTACAGCTTTGTTCTCATTCTAGTTGCTTTCTCTATTTCTCTAAAATTTATTGAGATACTCTTATGGGGATCTTTGGGGTGTCACTTTTCTGGCTGGAAACCTGTGGCCGGTGGCGCCTTTGCCCGAGTTTTGCTCGGGCCAGCTGGGCTCGTTCCACCCACTCAGCCTGGCAGGCTGCATAGCTCATGGTACTGGCCTGGATCCCACGCCTGGGCGAGGCAGGCGTGGAGCAGTGAGAAGGTGTGTGAGTGAGTGTGAGGTCCGGGCATTGCACAGTCAGACACGCTAGGGCTGCTGCCATGGGGTGGGCAGCTCCAGGTGCCGGCACGGGTGCCCGCTCACTGCGAGGCTGTGACTGAACCAGGTGCAGTGCAAGCAGCTTCCCTGGCTGGCACCAGGGAATGCGGTGGCGCCTGTAAACATGGAGAGGCCAGGAACTGCAGGGTCCCAAAACGAGTCACAGCTCTGTCTCGGGGAGCTCCCAGGTCTGGGTTCGCCGAAAGTCCACAGCTCTTCTTTCCTTCTCTTCATCCACAACGTGGTGAGCAAGCGACATGTTTCAGCCCTGTTTGTGTTACAGCAGCTCTTTTAGCCTCACCATTCAATGGGTCCTGAGTTCTTGTCTCACGACCAGGAAGAAAGAAGTAGAGGGTGAGCAAGACAAACAGGAGATTTATTGAGCAATAGAACAGCTCAGAGAAGACCCGCTGGGGGCAGCTCCTCTTTGTAGCCTGGGTGTCCCAACCAGTATTCAGCTCGTGCCAGAAAGGGTAGCTCCTCTCTGTAGGCAGGTCGTTCCAACAAGTGTTCAGCTATCAGCAGAGAGGGCAGCTCCTCTCTGTTGCTGGTCATCTTGTTGTCTGCAGCTATCAGCAGAGAGGAGGCACTGGAGTGGGTGGCTCCTCTCTGCAGGCATGTCGTCTGCAGCTCTCAGTAGACAGGGTAGCTCCTGTCTGCAGCGGGTCATTCCAGCATCTCTGCGTCCTCTGCTCTGCTCTGGCTGAGACTGGAACTTTTATGGGCCTCAGAGGGGAGGAAGTGCGTGCTGCTTGGCTCATGGGGTGCCGTGGGTGGGCCTGGAAACGGCACCACAAGCTCCCACTCCTGTCTGCAGGACTGGCAGCATGGCCCCCAGCCTCAAGCCCTCCCTGGCCTGAAGGTAGGGCCTCACCAGGGACCCGCCCTCTTCCACCGAGGAGACTGCCTCCTGCAGCAATTCTTGATACCCAGGCTGCTGGCACCAAGGGGCACCTGCAAGCCAGCTCTAGAACTACCCTCAGCTTCCTCTAGGCTTCCCCTTTCATGCCTGCAAGTGCCCAACGTCTGGAGGGGGCCAAAGTGACAGGGGGCTAGGGTGTCAGCATTTCCCTAAGTGTGGGCACACCTGGCCGGGCTGTGACAGTGTCCACGCTTCGCCCCACTCTGAGACGGGAGCAGGTGCCCTAAGCAGGAAGAGGCATGGCAGCGAGAACGGATACCCCCGAGCCTGCGGGGACAGGGGTCCTTCCTGGGCCCCCAGAGGTGCAGACTACAGAGGTGCTCGAGTCCTGTGCCTAAGAGGGCAGCTGGGAAGCTCCTGTCCTGCCAGCTCAGAAGGGGCGGGGCTTCCTGCTTGTCCCCTGCTCCGGGTGGCTCCGTGGAGTGTGCAGTCTCGGCCTCACCCCTGAGATTGGAGTGGGCACCAACAGCGAGAAGAAGCTAGGTAGCGGGAGCAGGGACTTCTGAGACTACAGGAGGCAGGGGGGCCTTCCTGGGCCCCCAAGAGCACAGAGACGCAGGGGACCAAAGCCGTGGCAGAGCGGCTCCAGGGCACCCAGGGAGGGAGGGGCTCCTGCCTGCTCCATGGAGTTGGGGGTGGGTGGCGGGACTTCTGCTGGCTCCAAGGAGTGTTATAGCCCTGGCCGCGCCTCCCCGTTGCAGGTTGCAGCCGGTGTCTTGGTAGTGGCCGCTCTAGATGGGCCACTGCTGCCATCAATACACACTTGAAAGCCCATGTTTCCTGTATTGTCTGGGAACTAAAGAAGTTAAACAACATGCCTCCTTTCCTCTTTAGAAAAATTTTAAACCCACAGAAAATTTGAAAGAACAGAACTAACACAACCATAAAACCTCTTTCTAGATTCAACTATTGTTAGGATTTTGCTACAGTTGGTTATCTGTATGTGTATATGTGTGTGCTTAATACATATAACACACATACATGCACACACACATACATATTTAAGTTGCAGATTTACTCCTAAATCATTAAACATGCATGTCCTATGAATAAAAACAATTTTCTAAATAACCACAATACCTTTGTGGTTTGTCTTCTTCCTCAAAGATTTTACAATCTAATACCCAGAACCTCTGAATAGTTACCCTATATGGTAAAAGGAACTTTGCAGATGTAACTAAATTAAGGACCGTGAGATGGGGCAAAAAAAAGTGGTTGGGCAAGAAAAAAGTAACCCTTGACAACCTGAAACCAGGTGGGCCCAATCTAATTACATGGTTCCTTTAAAGTAGAAGACCTCTCCTTGATGTGGTCAGAGGGAGATGTGACTATGGAAGAATGATTAGAGAGACGCGACATTGCTAACTAAGAAGATGGATAAAGAGAGCCCCAAAGCCATAATGTTGGTGGCATTTTAAAGCTCAAAGAGGCAAGGAGATGAATTCTTCCTGTGAGCCCTTAGAAAGTAAGGCAGCCTGTCAATACTTTGATTTTAGCTCAGTGTGACCCATGTGAAATTTCCAACGTACAGAACTATAAAACAAATTTGTGTTGTTTTAAACCAAGTTTGGGGAGATCTGTAATAGCATTAATAGAAAACAAATACAACTATTTTTATCTGTAAGAAAATTAACAGTTAATTCTATATAATCAATATATAGTCCATATAAAATCTCTTCTTTTAAACCAAGTTTGGGGAGATCTGTAATAGCATCAATAGAAAACAAATACAACTATTTTTATTTGTAAGAAAATTAACAGTTAATTCTATATATTCAATATATAGTCCATATAAAATCTCTTCTAATTATCTCTAGAAAAGTCTTTTATAAATTTTTCCCCAAAATCTAGGATCCAGTGAAGTTTACACGTTACATTTGGTTTTTTGTCTCTTTGGTCTCTTTTAATCTAGAACAGTAGCTTTGCCTTTGTTTGTCCTGACATTGACTGTTCTATTTAAGAGTCCAGGCTGGCTGTCTTATAGAATGTCCCTTATTCGGGATTTGTCTGAGTGCTTTTCACATGATTAGATTCAACTTAGATAATTTCTTGGCAAGGATATACGTCATAGGCAATGATGTGCACTTTTTATTGCTTCAAAGCTTGAGGCTCTTATCAGGTTGTCCAACTTTTGGTGAGTCTAAATTTGATCACTTGTTTTAGAAGATGACTGTGATTCTTTTATTGTAAAAGCTATGGCTTTGTAATTGATGTCATCTGTAGGCTAATATTTTGAGAGTTTCAAATATGTTGTTCTCCAAAAACTTTTCACCTAATGACTTTACCATTGATTGATGATTCTTGCCTGCATTAGTTATTACATTGGAATTGAAAGATGCATTAATTTTCTCATTCTGTGATTTCTTCTATATTTATGAAGCAGTATATTTTGTAAACACAGTCATCCCCATGGTATACATGGGGGATTTGTTCTAGGAACCAATCAGAGGATGCTCAAGTCCCTTATGTAAAATGACATCGTATTTGCATATAACCTATGCACATCATCCCATACACTTTAAATTATTGCTAGATTACTTAGAATTCCTAATACATCACATCACTTTATTTGTGAATTTACTTCATAGTAAAATCAAGTTTTGCCTTTTGGAACTTTGGGAAACTTTTTTGATCTGTAGTTGGTTGAATCTACACATGTGAAACCCACAGATATGGAGGGCCAACTGTATAAGCTTTTCTATTTCCCTGTTATTGCTTCTCTCTCTCTCTCTCTCTCTGTCACTCTCTCAATCAGATGACTTAGGACATTTTTATGACTGTTTATAACCCATAAACCTCTTCAAGAACAACACTGCTCTTTTGAATCCCACTCATTTTAGAGAATTTCTGTGCTTTCAGACACAACAGAATATCCCAGATTGACCTTGTCCTGTCCCAAACCGGCAATCAAGCACTTTTGTAAGGAGAGGGATCTCTGGTTCCTTTTAATGAGGAATGGAATTTAGAAACCAAGATCTGGGTGCTATTTTCACTCATTGTTCTTGAGATGCAATGAGTTATTGATGCAATTAGCTTATTGATTTTTCAGTCTTTTTTCTTCTCTATCAATTTTCTTGTAAGTGTGGGGTCGGCTATATCCCCAAAGTTTTGAAATAAAGCATTTCATTACACTCACTTTAAAATATTTTCTAAATTGCTACTGCGATTTCTTCTTTGAGACACAAGTATTTAAAGAAGATTATTACTTAATTTCCAAATCTATGAGGATTTTCTGGTTTTCTTTCTGCTGTTGTATTATTTTAGTACTTTGTTTTCTTTTTTGGATTTACTTCACCTTTATTATGAACAAACACAATCTCAGATTAGTACAATTAGCTTCAGAGTTGATATTAATATAAATTATTCCAAAATTATTCCTGTCACAAGTAACTACTATCCTACATAAAAAGGGAAAAATCCCACCCAATCAAAAGTATCCTCTGTATGTTTCCATGGCAATGTGTTGTTTATGCATTCTCAATTTTTTTCTGGCTAGTTATCCACCACTTCTCCAATGGATTCATTCCATCTCTTGGAGAACCATATAGACTAATGACAGCATCTGGGACACATGGACATATCAAGATCATGGTGGACATTGTTATTATAAAAACTACCCAGGTCTTGAGAATTCCTGTGCTGAAGGATCCCAAAATGCTTTATAAACAGTATTAGTCACGCCTCAAAACTGCCCTTTGAGGTAGGTCAGTATTATTATCCCCATTTAACAGAAGGAAAACTGAGGCACATTATAGTTAAGTGACTTGCCCAGGGTCACATAGCAAGTCAGTGGCACAGTGGTAGGAGAGGCCCTGGCCTTAACCACCAGCATAACATGGCCACCTCCCTTTTTTAACCTTTCATGATGACCTATTTGAGCTATACTTACAGAGAATACACTCAAGATACTAGCAAACCAAGGAGAAAATTTTCCATTTTAAATGCTACAACCATCTTTTAACCTAAAACAAAAATTATAAATCAAATACATTCAAATTACTTCCACCCTCCATCAAATGTGGGCACTTAAGAAAAGCAGCCCTAACAAAAGTTTCCAGAATGAATCCCAGAAGGGAATTCTGCAAATCACGATACTGTTAATCCGCCACTCAGGTCCCTTTTTCTACAAGCCACTTCAGTAGGCTCTCAGGTGCAAAGGGATTCCACAGAGGGAGTGAGGGCAGGCTCATATGAAACACTGTGATTAGAAAAGATGTAAGGCACCCGGGTTAAGTTGTCAGCACACCACCAAAGCAAGGACTGTTAGAAATCCAGACTCTTGATCAGATCTGAGTTTATCATTAATGTGTCACTTGAATTGAGCTTTAGAATCTTGAAAATAGTGTTCCTTACTCAGCAGACACACCCCCACCCCTATCCCCACCCACACCCACACAAACACTGGGGCCCTCAGCCTGAGGTGCCATCCAGCCTGATGTAGGGTCATGGTACAGATCAGATCAATGGCACATGATTACAATAGGAAGAAGTGAAACTTGTTTTTTATTATTCATATATTATCAAGCAGGCCTCTGATGACCTGTGGAATTACAAATACCAGCAGACATTTCCAAGGGGTAGGCACACAGGTCAACAGAACTAAACTACAGTGATCTTCCCTTAGATTCTTTTCTACTGAGGTGAATAGCTCAAAAGACAAAGATGCCTTTAGTTCAGGCTAACCCCTGTAGCCTCTCTGCAATTAACACAGGAAGAAAGGCCCTCCTCCCTGCCAGCACTGGCGCTCAACAGTGGACTGAGTGTTTGGTAGCGTACATTTCCAATCTTAATAGAGCAAAGCCAGGCTTCTGCTTTGATGACTGAGCTACAGGGACAGGAGTGGTCCAAGGTTCTCAAAACACTGATGTTCTGTTTTTGTTTTGTTTTTTTCCCCAGACTTCTATACTATTGTCTGCCCTAGGCTGTAGGGAATACAGGTTAGTTTGCTGAACAGACACTCTGTTCAGCAGGGTTTGTGGTATCTCAAATCCCAGGTCTCAGCCAAAGCTTTGCAGTTCACCCTGACTCCAGGGAAGAGGGCCTCTTTTCAGGGTGAGGCACTTGGGTTCTTGCCCTTGCTTCTTCCCAGTGAGAACTGTTTCCTCCTACTTCTACAAGCACTGTACTGCCAGCTGAGAGCACTGACTCAGGCGGGTCACCCTTACCGAGCAAGCAGGGGGCATTCAGCATGCTCTCTGGTTCTGACCCTGACAGAGGGGACTGAAAATAAACCCTCTTTTGCTCTGTGGCTGACCCACCGGCTCAAAGTGAGCACTTGGATTGGCTGTGCCTCATGAGAGAAGGAGAGAGAGAGAGAGGCTCTCTGGGCCAGAAATGTTTCTGGGAGGGTTTGCCAGCCTTGTCTTGAGCCATCAGTGTGGCAGGGGAGCACAGGGGTGTAAGTGGAGACACTCTGGAGGCCACATGAAAGTGGCAGCTAGCTGTACTTTCGAAAGAGAAGCAATGGTTCAGTGACCCTGAGCATTCTGTCTGCAGGAGGGAGCTGCCTGGACAGCAAGTCATCACTGCCTCTGAATACACGCAAAGGAAGCTGCCTGTCCAGGCAAAGAAAAAAACGTTTAGGGGAGAGAAAGATCTGGTAAAAGAAAAGGGACAGACAGGGTAGAGCCAGGAATCAAGAATCAGGGTAGTGAAGAGATTCCTAACCCTGCCCTCCAGGCAGTTCTATACTTTAGGCTAGATGTTAACAGAGCCAAAAAAAAAAAAAAAAAAAAAAAAAAAAAGAGAGAGAGAGAGAGAGAAGGGCACAACACTGTGGGGAGAAGCCTTCTAGTTTTTACTCATTTCGAGGAGAAACTAGAACTAATTAATGAATGGACCTAATATCTAGCTTACTTCATTAAGACTCCCAATAGCTCAGTAACATTCTCAAGCCCCTGGCAACATGTGTTCAGATCCCTTCCAATGTGAAGTTCGCTGTTAGAAGCTGCCTATAGATCCTGTCCCTCAACCTCTCCATCTCATGTCCAACAGTGGACAGGAAATTGGCGACCCAACGAATTCCTCCTCTTCTTCAGAGATTTTTCAAACATCCCTCTTTGGGAGGGAAATACTCTAATAGTGTAACGTTCTAAGCAATGTATATATGTATATATATTTTATGTTTGACCTGACTCCACCTCCTAAAATCCTTCCCTTTTTTTGGATGTTTGGAAATGCTACAGCCATCTTATTACTATGAGGGGAGCAACCAATATCCTGAAGATGGCAGAGCAGAAAGAGGAAAGAATTGTGATGAGCAGCTCATGGAATCCTCAAAATTCTATGAGCTACTGTTTTTACCAATTCTGGAAACACCCAACTTCAAGACTTCTTGATACATGAACTAAGAAATCTCCTTGTTATTAAAGAAAAAAAGAAAGAAAAGAAAACCCTTCCGCAGCAGAGACCATTTTTACTACAAACTCAAAAAAACGTCTCTTCTTTATCCTCAGCCTAAACTATATGTTGTGACATTGAATTAGCATTGCCAAACACCACAGCCACTTCTTCCCCCGAGCCAGGAGAGAATGCAAGCATGCTGTGTGGTGGAGTTTGAAGTCCTCACTAGGTAGGCAGCTGCACGTCTGATCATGGCAAGAGGTTCCTCTTGCTTCACTTCCCTCGTCCTTACATTCATACATGCTAAATCTCTCCTCTGACAGTTTACCTGCTTTAGAAGCTTTGTGTCAAATGAAGTTGCTTTTCCATTCCATCTGGCAAAAGCCTGGGCTGAAGATAATTAACAGGGGACTGCCCAGAAGATTCTGTTTTATCTCTAGCTCAAGCCACCTACTTCAAAGCTCACAACAGCTCAAGGAAAGTCAGCTATCTGGAGCAAAGACCATTCGTTTAAGGTTACAGAAATGTTGTCTAGGCTTTGGAAGCTGGACACTGAACAAAGACTGACGAGCTGCTTGCCTGGGAGGCAATAAGAGAAAGAAGGGCGATAGCAACAAAGTGAAAAGGAGGACAATGGGCCTAGAAGAGAGAGAGGATAAGAGAAGAAATAACATCAGCTTAACGTCATAAAGGCAGAGTTGTTGGCTTTCAATACTTTTGTATTTTAAAAGAATACTGTACTGGAATGGGTTGACATAGTCATCTTTAGCATCCTGGTAGCATTATTCAGTAGTTAATAAACAGACATTAAAACCTCTGCCTGGCTGGCTTTTGTAAAAGGAACCTGAGGGACCCCAAACTCAGCCACTCTTGTAGCTTCAGTCTCCGCTTCTTTTAATGCTGGCCAAGGTGGAGGCCTTGGAGACTTTCTTCCGGTCATAGGCCAGACCCAGGGAGGCCATGCAATCAATGAAGAATGTGGTGAAGCTGATGTGCCAGCAGTACTCACTGGCAGAGTAGTCATAGGGAAAGGAGTGGTGGTACTCGTGGAAGCCCTCACCAACAGCTCCAGGTGAAACCAGGACATTCTCCCGGGGACTAATGTTCTTGTCATAAGGACGATATCCGAAGAGGTGAGCAGCACTGTTCACCAGCCAGGTGGCATGAAGCACTACAGCATACCGCAAGAAGGTGGCAATGAACCAGCTGTGTTGAAAAGTTTCACCCCAGAAACACCAGGGCACAAGCGTGGGCAGGGTGAAGCACATATCAGCAGCAAACCGGGGTTTGTAGTACCCCCTCTGGAACATCACCAGTTTCAGACAAGTCTAGCGTACCACCCTTCTCTTTGACAGCTGAGTGTTTGCACAGCCAACCCACGTGAGAGAAGACAAAGCCATGTCTGGAATTACGAGGATCAGCATGTGTTTCTGAAAACTTGTGATGGGCATGGTGGTCGTGAGCCCATTCATAGATACCATTCTGGAATGCCATTGTGTTGGCAATGATCAGAAAGAGCCGCAGGGGCAGCCGAGCTCTGTAAGAGGGGTGGCTCCACAGGGGATGAGCTCCTGCTGTTATGTCCAGGGCCCTGACAAAATAGTAGAATAACCCCCAAAGCCAGGAGGTAGGTAGGAATCAAAGTGATCCCAAACAGGGCACCCAAGTGTAGCAGAGACATAAGGATGATGTTTCTCCAGACATAATTAACCTTGGGGCTTGGGCCTTCCTTATCATTATAGGTGGGGTCATATATATCATCTTTTATACCAGGGCGAATGTCTTCTTCCAAGTAGAGGGGCATCGTCTCCAACTTATCTCCCCCATTCTGCAGGACCCTGGAGGGAGGCGCTGTGATGGTGGTGGTGGTGGTACAGGAGCTAGAGATAACTCCGTCCTGTGTTCCCGCCCCCCAGGCGTGTCGCAGGGGGACGTGGCCGCCTCCCCAGAATCGGGAGCTCTGGGGACGCGGGCAGCCTCGCCTCCCTCCTGGGCGAACGCCGGGTGCTGGGTACCTATGTTAGTACTTTGAAGAATATGAAGACTTGCCTGGCTCAGCATATGATCAGTTGTGTTATACATTCTATGTGAACTTGTAAAGAATGTGAATTCTATAACTTAGATGTAAGTTTATTAATACAGATCAACTTTGTTAGTAATGTTCAAGTCTACATCTTGATTGATTTTTAACCTGTTTTATTATTTGCAAAGAGAGATGTGTTAAAATCTCCAATTATGGCTGTGAATTTGTTTTTTATGTATTTGTTTTACCTAGAGAAAGACAATGTTAGTAGGTACATAAAAGTCTAGAATTGCCATATCATTCTAGTGACTCAAAGTTTAATTAGGAAATATTCCTCTTTATTGGTAGTAGTGCTTCTTGCCACTGTTAGTATGAGCTTTCTTTTAGTTAGTTTTTGAACACTATTTTTTTTTCATCCTTTTACTTTTGGTCTTTTATTTCAACTTAAGAAATGTCTTTTGTAAGCAACATAGGTTTTTAAATTTTTGTTTTAAATCCAGTCTGAAAATCTTTGTTAGTGTTTTCAGTCTATTTACATTTACTGTAAGTACCATTATATTTGAGTTCAAATCTGCCACGCTACTCTCTGCATTCTATTTATCCACCTTTGCTGTGCTCCTTTTCTCTTGCCTTCTCTCAGATTAAGTATTTTCTTATTATTTATATTTTCTGCCTTGTTAGACTGATAATTATATATTATTCTTTTAGTGGTTACTCTAATGGTTACATTGCTGACTCATTAAAGTCTAATAGAAACTAATACTCAGCATTTCTTAGATAATGCAAACACATTGGAATATATTAACTTGATGTATACCATTCCTGCTTTTTGTGTTATTAAAAAGTATTTTAACTCCTTAAAACATTGTTTATATTGTTTTATAAAGTCAATATTTATGCAGATTTATGTTTATTATGTAGTCTTACCATTGTTTTTCACTTATGATATATCTCTGTGCTGCCTTGTTGGATCATTTTTCTATGAGCAGATCCTTATAGCATATCTGAAATATTTACTGACACAATTACTGACATAAGAGTACATGTTAAGAAATGAATATGGGCTGGGCACGGTGGCTCACACCTGTAATCCCAGCACTTTGGGAGGCCAAGGTAAGCAGATTACCTGAGGTCAGGAGCTTGAGACCAGCCTGGGCAACATGGTGAAATCTCATCTCTGCTAAAAGTACAAAAATTAGCTGGGCATGGTGGCACACATCTGTAATCCCAGCTACTCGGGAGGCTGAAGCAGGAGAATTGCTCGAGTCCGGGAGAAGGAGGTTGCAGTGAACCGAAATCATGCCACTGCACTCCAGCATGGCCGACAAAGCAAGGTCTGTCTCAAAAAAATATATATATAAAAGAGAGAAATGAATATGAAATATAGCAGGGATACAGAAGACAAGTAAGTTGGGAAGTGTTAAATTTGAAGAATTGGAAGGAAGGTCAAACAGGAGCTTATTTATAAGAGAGCTTCTTATTTCTTCAGACTGACAACTGGCTTACAGGTTTAAGACTCCTAACCCATCCAGTAATAAGAGTCAACGTTAAAACTTTTAGGTGAAGCTTAAAATTGGTAAGACGTTGACTTTGAACCATGAATGGAGTTGGTCCAATGACAGTCTTTTAGATGGGATGCTGTGTTTAGAGTACAATTATTCCATTCAGATTGCTCTCTTCCCTCTACAATTTATGCATAAGCACAGAGGAGGAAAAGCCTGTAATGAAAAAAAAAAAAAAAAAAAAAAAAAAAAAGAAAGAAAAAGAAAAAAAAGAAAAACAAAGAGGCAGTGTATATTTTTTAGATTCTTTTAAGGTATGGATTCTGAGACAGACAATCCTAAAGTTTGAATCTCAGCTTTTATACTTCCAAGCTATTTTGCCTTAATTAATTATCTCTGCCTCTTTCTCTCTATGATCTTTTCATTTCCTCAGCTAGACAATGAATATAATGAGAGTGCTTATCTTGTTGGGTTCTTGTGAGAAATAAATGAGATTATCTTTAAAAGTGGTAAGTCCATGCGTTGCACTTAGTAAGAGCTCAATAAATATTAGCTGCCCACACTCATACAGTCTTTCAGGGAGACTGATGACACAGGGCAGCATTTCATCATGACAATTATATGAATACAATGTTTTATAGAATGTATGTGCAGAAGGAGACATTTCCACCCAGTTTGGCATAATGTCTGTTAAGAGAAACAGGTAAGTATAGTAACAGCCACACTAAGATCAGAAAGAAGTGGTAGAAATGACCTGAGTAATGGCTGCCAATAGGAAAACAGAAATAGTATAGGAAGAAATGTTGGGCACATCAAGGTAGAAGAAGAAAAGGGAAAGGTTATGCTTCCTCAGCATGAGGTACCCTAAACCCAGAAAGGAGGGGTTGGGAATAAGTTTTATAGACACTCTGCTGGTGGAGTTGAGCAAGGGTGTATTTTTTTGTTGTCAATGCCATTGTTTCCTTTTTGTATCCTTCAGATTAGTGGAACCAGAGAGAACATCAGATTACATAGTATTATGTATAAGTATGACCTTAATACATAGCAGAAGAAGCCTAGTATAGCAGCAGAAGGCTTTTTCTTCTTTGGGTTCATGTGTACAGTCTAGAGAGAAAGAGGGCAATCTGAAGAAGAAGACCTTAATACACAGAGAAGAACTCAAATACATACGGTGGATGGTACTGGTGTCCTTCTCAGATCCCTTTAACTGCCTAGTGCACCCATGTACCAGTCGCTATGTGCATCAGCTGTTATCAACTCACAACCACCCCCTTCTCCCAAGACTTGCAAAACGGAAGCTGTCTCACCTAGAAGGCTATTTCTCACCCAGACTTGTGCTGACTGGCTGGGTCCTTTCCCCAACATGGAACTAACTTATTTGTCTAATTTTCACTCAGAGTACCCCACTGTGGTCTCAGGATGAAACTAGCTTCTGAAAGCACCTCTCTGACCTGTTCTGTTCCTACCGCTTCCCTTTCTGTAAGACATCACTTGAACAAGAATCCTAATCTCAGGATCAATTTCGAGGAAGCCCAACCTATGACAAAAAGAAATACAAAAATTAATCCTAGTAGCTTTGAAGACAAATAAACATCATCAGAGAAGTTTATTTTTACAGGCTCCGGACCAAATGCTCTGTATCATTCACCACATAGAAACATTCTAAAAACATATTTTACGGATATTATTTCTAATCTTTTTTTGCAAGGTATTAAAAATGTCTTTTGCTTTTTCTTATTAATAGCAATCTCTCATCCATATTCTGCTCTGCACTTCAATTCACCACAGTCATGCTGCCCACTTTCTGACTGATAGTGATAGCATAGGTATCTCCACAGTTTTGTCTAGTAATGATAATAATAACAGTAAGTGCTGACATTTCTTGAACACTTGTACATCCCAATAGCCTTTGGAAGTACTTACATAGATTAACTCATTTAATCCTCAAAGTGGTCCCATGAGATAGGGATCATTATTGTCCTTGTTTTGAAGAAGAGGAAATTAAAGCACAAAGTTTTTTGTTTTTGTTTTTGTTTTTGTTTTTTTTGAGACGGAGTCTCGCTCTGTCGCCCAGGCTGGAGTGCAGTGGCCGGATCTCAGCTCACTGCAAGCTCCGCCTCCCGGGTTCACGCCATTCTCCTGCCTCAGCCTCCCAAGTAGCTGGGACTACAGGCGCCCGCCACCTCGCCCGGCTAGTTTTTTGTATTTTTAGTAGAGACGGGGTTTCACCATGTTAGCCAGGATGGTCTCGATCTCCTGACCTTGTAAAGCACAAAGTTTTTAAAGGCAACTTCTCAAGGTCACATAATGCGAATAGAGGTGTTAGGTTAGTCCAGTCCAGACTTTCTGAATACAGAGATCATGTTTTTAATCACTAGTTTCCTATATCCACCCACTCCCACCGACTCTACAACATCTGAGGTGATATAATGGCTCCACACTCTCTCAGTTCTCTGTTACTTCCCATGGAGGAAAATACATTAGTTGCCCATATGATATACAGTCCTCATCTCACCCAGAAAGATTTTCTTGTGAAAAAAATAAGAGCTTATTATGGGAGATAATATGTATGTTATCTTACAACATAAAGTTGCCTTTAAAAGAGAATTTGCAGATGTGATTAAGTTAAAGACCTTGAGATTAAGTGATTATTCTGAATTATCTGGGTGGTCCACTGTAATCACAAGGATCCTTAAAAAAGGAAATGGGGAGCCAGATTCGGAATTTATTAGACTTTTAACCTTCAGAACCAATTTGTGTTTTAAGCCAGTAAATTTGTATTAATTTATTACAACAGCAATAGAAAATTAATGCAGAGACTGAGATAATGCATGTAAGATGATTACCATGCTACATAACTGGAACATAGACCTAGTATCCAACTATTAGATATTATTATTATTGCTGTTTTTATTTATTATTAATGATATCATTTTGAATGTCTGAGAAGTCTTCAAAGAGCAGTTGTAGCCTAACTTGGTCATTAAATACTGATGAACTAAAAACAATGGGAAGTGCCTGGTAAAAGGAACAATGTTGGCAAAAATATGGTAATGGAATAACACAAGGTTTGCTGAGAAGCATGTTTTGGAGATCCTTCAATGACAAACTTTATGCAGTTGGAAGCCTTTAGAGTTAGTGATATGTTGGAAGCTTTGTTTTCAAGAATTTAATCTGATGGGTAATTGACACTGGGCAAAGTTCAAGAAAAAGACACTGACTCCAGTACTGAGATAAGAGCAAGAATTACAGAAATATAGTGGAAGAAGAAATAATGGGATAGCTAGAGTATGAACTTCCTGAGGGCTGGGCCTCTGTATCACACATTTTTTGGGAACACCTAAGAGTGTGACAGTATTGATTGTGAAATATATACTAGTTTAACAAGGAAAGAAACCATTTAGAGAAAGGCTAAATAAGATGTGACTTATGTCTCCAAGTTCTGGGATAATATCTAGTATCTTTCTTTTAGCCTCAGTGTCTAGGAGAGTGTTTCCACTAATGCTCAAAAAAAGATTTATTTTGGATGGGTTTTAGGCTTTTATTTCAACTCCGTAATGAACTAAAGCTCTGTAGAGAGGCAAGAATGGGAGATACTTGAATTGTCAGTAAAGAGATAATTGAATTAGTAAATGTGAGTAAACAAAAACTTAAAATATAGTCCATATGGGAAAAACTCTGGATGATCCAGCAATTGCTATAATTGCCCAGAGTCTGAATCTCAAACTTCTTACTCCTTGACCAGTGTGTGCATGTTATACCACAGTTGTCTAAATGACTAATAATTATTAATAATATTTATCTTTTAAGCTGCAAGCCAGAAAATATATCTACCTTCAACCTTGTTGTGATTGTTAGTTAGAAAATGTTTCTAATTAATGTAAATCTTAAGGAGGCAGATACTGAAGAAGTGAAAGTACTTGGGATAATAATGTAGAAAAAATTAAGATACTGTTGTTGTATTAGCAAGGATTTATATGCTTTTATTTGTTCCCAGCAAAAGAATCATTATCTCCCCCCACTCATTAAATCATTTGATTGCACACTTGGTATTTTAAGAGTTCCCAAATGTCATGCAGTTTTAACATGATATTTGTTTGTGTGTGTGTATTTTGGGAAAGGTGCGCTTGCTAATAAATTTAAGACAGCATGGCTGCATTTCATATGGCACCTAACCTCAGTCCTGTGAAATATTGTCATGGTTACCTGCAAAGCAGCAGAATGTATGTGGGTGAAAGATGAGGTTCAAACAGTATAAGAATAGGCTCTTTAACAGAAACCAGATTATGGACAAAGAGAGGAAGGTGGAGGAAGGTGGAGGAAGGTAGGAGGAACTGTGAGCAGACCAATGATCAGCTGTTTTTGTACTAATGCATTGACTAAATAATTTCTTTTCCGTAGTCATGACCTAATAATTATTAGTTTCAAATGGTTGCATCTCAGAGACTGTGTCCTTTATGGAAGTTGCTCCACAACAAATTGGAAGAAAGTGGGAGTGAAATTATAAATTATCAAAGTAAGGGAATTATTTAAGGAAAGGATGAGTGTGTTCATTAGGACACAGGGTGGTCCCCGTACTTCAGGCATTTGGAGATTATAGAAACACTGAATAATCCAGCTTGTAAGCTTTAGTACATTTACCTAGACTCTTTAGCCACTTTTGTGTTTTTAAACTGCTTTGCAATGATAATTTGTTGTTCATAAGCCTTCTCCTAAAAAAACCAAAATTTCTTTCTATGGTTATTAAAAGTCTTCATTATTGCCTAGATTTGTGAAAATCTAGGTTGATTTCACTTATTTGTAAAAAGTTACTCATTATTTCATTCTGTTTCCTACTTTTCAGCAGCTTGGTTAAAGTGTAATATTCTCTTATTATTTTTACACTTCTCTATGAATTTAGAGGAGAGAGAAAATGGCTAAAAAGAGACGGCATTTTTAAAAGCATAGATAGTTCAGTAATAAACTTAACAACACTCTGTGTAGCTCTTAGCAAATACCAACCTAGGCTGTGGAGCAACCACAACAAAAAAAAACGTCACATGCACAAAACAGAAAAAAAGACAAAGTGATGAGCCCCATGTGAAGCGGAGGAGCAAAGGGATTTGGGACTACAGAAGACTGAGCAATTAAAAAGAGACTAAGTTATAAACAAAGATTATTCAAACCAAACTCCGACACAAGCTTGTTTACTATTCACATAATGAATATGAGAATTGATACTTAAAACAAGTTTCTGAACATTCCCATTAGGGATAACATAAAACTAAGGACATCCTGTCACCCAAAAAAAGCAACAAATTCTTTTTGAAAGATATAGACTCCTTGAATCTGGTGATTCCATCTTAATTTACCTACTCTTGTAAATAATCTCGGATGAATATTTTATAATCGTGAATGACTCGATAAAATGAAAACAAGTTTGCCAAAAAATATACAACTTCAGGAAATAGAATCTGATTTGTGAAGATACTCTTTCCATGAAGTTTAACTTTTTTTCGAGTATATATTTTAGTACTATTATTTCTGCAGTTTAAATTGATGCTAAAGGTGTATAGAAATGAAACTGGTAAGAAGAAAGCGACTTTTTTGTTTTTGTTTTTGTTTTTGTTCTTCATTCCCAGAAGAAAAGCCTCAAGCTGCAACAGGGCAGTTTTTCTCCAGGGTCCAATGATAACAGAGCCAATTATGTTGTGTGATGCATTCACCACCCTTGCAATTCTCCTACATGCATACATAAAACTCTGCACATGTATGTGTCAGAATTTACTAATATGTATTCCAAATATTTCTTCATCCATCAACAGAACTGTACACTCAAAAGGAAGTAGAAACTAAAATATGCTTCATTAGCTTTTCAAATAATGTTAAATTTACAGACATGTTAAAGAGCAGGCTGCTGTCTCAGATTAAGCCAGACTCTTCAAGGTAAGAACCAATAAAGGTAAATATTTTCAGTTGATGATACAATTTTATTCTTTAAAAAAAAACTAGTCCGGGCGCGGTGGCTCCCACCTGTAATCCCAGCACTTTGGGAGGCCGAGGCAGGCAGATCACGAGGTCAGGAGATCGAGACTATCCTGGCTAACACAGTGAAACCCCGTCTCTACTAAACATACAAAAAAATTAGCTGGGCATGGTGGCGGGCGCCTGTAGTCCCAGCTACTCGGGAGGCTGAGGCAGGAGAATGGCGTGAACCCGGGAGGCGGAGCTTGCAGTGAGCTAGATCATACCACTGCACTTCAGCCTGGGTGACAGAGCAAGACTCCATCTCAAAATAAATAAATAAATAAAATAAAATAAAAAATTACAACTGCCTTTTTGTGTCCCTGTATCTCACCAGCACAAACAAACAAACAAACCCACTAACTTTTACAAGTCAAAATCTAAGATCTCATTTGCAGCCCGTTGACCCAAAATCCATAGCATTGTCATGAACATGCTGTGAACAAAAGCCAATACATACATCACTGTATACTACATGCTCTCTGGTTCTCATAATGGGAAAAAGATTCAGGAAGCAATACAAACATTTGCAAAGGAAAGAATCCTTATGATATTTTGGTGTGACTTGTCTTTAAAGTGAATTGAGCTGTCATTCTTTTATTTTTTTTCCTATAAATAAAACATTACTGTTTTAATGCCAGCTGGGTTTTCCTCCTCAGAATATAACTTATAATGGAAAAATAATTCTTTTTTTTTGGAGAATAATTATTTTCTTGTTCAATAACTCTAAGCCTTCTAATTCTTGCTTTGTCGTTCTAGAACATACATCGGTAAGCATTCTATGATAACCAGAAGAATATTTGTAAACATAGTAATAAATGTTTTGCCATAGATTTAGAGCTATAATTTTAGGGTGAAAACCATTTAGAAATCTCTCAATTTTACTGATATATAGTTTGAGGTCCACAAATATTCAGTGGCCAAGATCTCCTGTGAGGGTCAGAAAAGACAGTAAGACAGATCTTATGAAGGACTTTTGTTTCTTATTAGAGGGGGGAAAACACTTGAATCAAATATTTGGTTACATGTTTTTTTTTTTTTTTTAAGGCAGCAATAGTCCTTAATGGTTCTGAGTCTGTAGGGTAGACTGGAAACTTAATCTTCTCTCTCTCCCCAGTGATGTTGATAGAATTTTTTAAAACTAGTATATGCACAAAGAGAACAAAAAGGTGTGGTATCATCAGGCAAGAGGTTTTATCAAATGTCTGGAAGACAGAAAGTGGATTGAAGAATGCCAACAAATACAGCAGGCTGTGGGAATCCATTGTACAATTACCACAGAGGAAATGAAGAGGAGGGAGTCCAGGTTTGAACATGGAAATGTCATATATTACTGAGCACCAGGCACTTTACACCCCCTCCTCAAACCTCCACATGCAGAACAACCTGCTGCCGGCATGTACCCAGTGAAACCTCCAACAGAGTACAGTTCTCTAAATGATTCAAAAGAGCCCTCTGGTAAGAAATAAAGAACGAATTTAATTGTTGGCACCCTCGTTTAAATCTCCTTTAATTCTAGAATGTAAGGCATATCTGAAATAAAAGCCAGGTATCTGACTCATTACCCTTAAGAATCAGCCAACATACTCTGTTAATGTACAAAGAGAGCACTTTTTTCCTATTATTTATGAACCAATAACCCAAGATATTACTCATATTATCATTATGGATTGATAATTAAAATGTTTGAGGCTGGGCGCGGTGGCTCATGCCTGTAATCCCAGCACTTTGGAGGCCGAGACGGGCAGATCACGAGGTCAGGAGATTGAGACCATCCTGGCTAACACGGTGAAACCCCGTCTCTACTAAAAAAGACAAGGCGAGGTGGCGGGCGCCTGTAGTCCCAGCTACTCGGGAGGCTGAGGCAGGAGAATGGCCTAAACCCGGGAGGCGGAGCTTGCAGTGAGCTGAGATCCAGTCACTGCACTCCAGCCTGGGTGACAGAGCGAGACTCTGTCTCAAAAAAAAAAAAAAAAAAAAAAAAGAAAAAAATGAAAGTAGAAGATAAATATAAAAAATAAAAAGACAGTACCAAGAGGAAATCAAGGCAATTTCCAGAAGAAAGATAACATTCCAGAAATTGTTTACTGTCTTTATAGACATTCACTAAGATATTGCATCTATGAAAAATAATTACATGCTATATAAAAGTATCAATAAAAAATAAAAGCTACTGAAAATGAAAATGTATAATTAAAAAACAGAAGTTGCCTATGAACTTTGGAAGATAAGAGTAAATAAAATCTCCTGGAATATAGAACAAAATAATAGAGAGTAAAAAATATAAAGGAAAAATCTTACATATAAATGATTAATCTAAGGGTCCTAATATGACTCAGTGGAGTTCAAATAGAGACTAAATTGGAGAAAATGGAAGGGGTGAATATAGGAGGTATTATCAATGAAAAAATAGGCCAGGCGCAGTGGCTCACGCCTGTAATCCCAGAACTTTGGGAGACCGAGGCGGGTGGATCACCCGAGGTCAGGAGACCAGCCTAGCCAACATGGCAAAACCCTGTCTCTACTAAAATTACAAAAATTAGCCAGGCATGGTGGCACACGCCAATAGTCCCAGCTACTAGGGAGGCTGAGGCAGGACAATCGCTTGAACCTGGGAGGTGGAGGTTGCAGTGAGCTGAGAGTAGCCCACTGTCCTCCAGCCTGGGTGACAAAGCAAGATTCTGTCTCAAAAAAAAAAAAAAAAAAAAAAAAAATAGAAGAGGGACAAACAAGTGTTCAGATTGAGAACTCCCATGGAGGGCTGATGCAGATGAATTTAAAAAGATCTAAGGATAAAGGGAAGATTTTAGAAATTGAGAGTAGTATACACATACGTGAGAGCATGTCAATGAGAGAGATTGATTTGAGGATATACTTTGGCAAAATGATGGATTAACTAAGCATGATTAAGACATTGGATCCAGTAAAAGGCGAATTTAAACCAAAATAGAAATAAAGAGAAGTCCCAACATGACAGTTCTAAAGCAGGCCTGGAGAGCAATCTGTCCAAATCAGAGCAGAAGGATGGAAGGCTCCTGGAAGGTATTTCTAGGGGGAAATAAAGTTTAAAACAAAGACAGTGTGGTTGCTAAGTTGGGATCATGGCAGTGATCCAGCTGAGAAATAAGCATGGTAGTGGAGGACTTGAGAAAATATTGGATTTGGATTAGATTTTGAAGTTAAAACTGATCAGATTTGCTAGAAGATTGGATGGTCGATGTGAACAAAAGAGCAAGGTCAAGTATAAATCCAAGATTTTCATTTTAACCACCCAAGGGTATAAGAAAGGCCCTTAGAAATGTAAGGGTTAATGAAATATCTGTGCAAGAATGCGTGTTTATACAGACGTAAGTTCAAATTAGAGCCAAAAGTCTGTGGGGTTCAAGAAGAATAAAATTAAGGAATGAAACTAAGATTAAAATTCAGGACTAAATGGCATGATTCATATTAAAGATACTGAAGATAATGTGAGGTAAACAAACACAGCTTTTACACAAAATGAGAGAAAAAAAGGGATGTCATAAACTTCAGGAAAAAACAAACTACCAAACTGTATAAAATATGCATGATCTAACAAAGTAAATAGTTTTAGTTGGATAAAACTAACCAATGCCTGGCATTAGTTTGAGTCATTCATTCATGTAACCATTCTTAATTCATCCATTTATGTAACAATGAACTGCTATTATGTATCAGACACTATTAGATATGTGGAAGAAATAATAGTAAACAAAATAGATAAGTCTTTTATAAGCCTTCATTACATGAAGAAAGTGGATAAACGAATAAGAGATACAAATGTAGTGTAGGTAAAAGTACACTGCAGTAAAAAAAAAGTACAGTCAGAAAATAGAGAGTAGTGAAGAATACTTTTAAAGATGATGCTTGAGGCCATGTGTGGTGGTCCATGCCTATAATCCCAGCACTTTGGGAGGTAGAGGTGGGGGGATCACTTGAGGTCAGGAGTTCGAGACTAGCCTGGCCAACATGGCGAAACCCCATCTCTACTAAAAATACAAAACTTAGCCAATCATGGTGGCACATTCCTATAATCCCAGCTATTCAGTAGGCTGAGGCAGGAGAATCTCTTGAATCCAGGAAGCAAAGGGTGCAGTTAGCTGAGATCATGCCACTGTACTCCAGCCTGGGTGACAGAGCGAGACTCTGTCTCAAAAATTTAAAAAAAAAAAAATTATATTAAAAAAATAAAATAAAATGAAAAGACAAAAATCAGCCAGGAATGGTGGCACAGTTCTGTAGTCTGAGCTACTTGGGAGGTTGAGGAGGGAGAGCCACCTAAGCCCGGTAGGGTAAGGCATCTGTGAGCTGTGATTGCACCACTGCACTCCAGCGCTCCAGCATGGGTGAGAGAGCAAGACCTTGTCTCAAAAAAAAAAAAAAAAAAAAAAAAAAGAGAGAGAGAGAAAGAGAAAGAATTGAGAGATTGAGAAAGTGTTCCTTGAGGAAATGACCTTTAAGCAGAGATCTGAATTAAGTAGGGAGAGAGTCACTGAGATATGAGATACATATTTAAAAAATTGTTCTAGAAAGTGTAAATTTTCTTGAAGCAGGACTGTGCATTAGTATGAAGGAAGCAAGAGCAAATGAGAGGCAGTGTGAAAAGAGAAGTTGGAAGAAGAGTTGGATCCAGATTACGCAGATTTTGTACTTTATTCTAAGTGGGATGGGAGGTTCATAGAGAGTTCTGGAGAGGAATGAGGGGATTGATTTACATTTTAAAAGGTTTGGCCTGTTTGTTGTAGGAAGAAGATTGTGAGGGTGGATTCAAGAGGGGAAATGAGATAAATTAGGAGTTAATGGTAGTCATCCAGGTGAGAATAGATATAGTATGATGTAATTATTACATATTGCATGCCTCTATCAAAATATCTCATGCACTCCATAAATGTATACACCTACTATGTACCCATGAAAATTAAAAACAAAAAATGTTTAATATAGCAAACCTCCAGGCATCAAGCACAGCATCTTGTGATTGTTTTTTATAGTCTTGTGTGGTTTGAAAAAAAAAAAGAAAGAGAGAGAGAGAGACAGAATAGATATAGTAGTGGAAGTGTTGAGAAAATATTTGATTTGGGTTATATTTTGAATGTAGAGCCAATAGAATTTGCTAGAGAACCAGATGTTCAATGTGAAAGAAAGAGCAAGATCGATCAAGTATAGCTTCGAGATTTTCATTTCAACAATTGGGTAAATGGTGCTGGCATTTATTGAGATGAGGAAAAAAATAGGGTGGTTCTTAGCAGCGAACACCTTTGCTATCAAGATTATTTCCTCTGCTATGAGTTTCAGGAGTTCATTTGGAAAAGCACAACCATAACTTGACTCCTAATTCTAAGCTGTATTAGTCTTTTCCCTGTAACAGAGAATATAGAAAGCTATTGTTTCTGTCTGAACTGAGGTAAGAAATGAAAACAAGCATATACTGGGGAAAGGGAACATCCATTACTATTTCAAAATAAGATCAATGTGATATGTGTGCATAAATACATAGGCACATATGTACAAATTATATATATATAATTTGTATGTGTATATATATATATATTCTTGTTAAAGCACCCATGAAGCATGTATAAACTGATTATAAAATGTTATCTTAGTTTGGGATCTCTAGAAGCAGAGCATGAGACAGAAATTTGGATGCCTGTCATTTATTGAGGGAGTGCTTTTCAGAAGGAAGAAACCTAAGGAAGGTAAGGGAGTGAGGGCATTGGAATAGGAATGAGGAAGGGGCTGGGCCAGATCCACATAGCATGATGGGGAAGGAGATGCTAAGAACATAACTGCACCTGTAGTTTCTTTTACCATGAGATGAGGGGGTTGGACTTTCATATTCTCTATCAGTTAGTCATTGAGTGATTATGGGCCTCCCTAGATGGCTGCCTTCACCAATTTCTTTTTTTTTTTTTTTTAGACAGAGACTCACTCACTGTCACCGAGGCTGAAGTGCAGTGGCATGATCTCAGCTTACTGCAACGTCTACCTCCTGGGTTGAAGCAATTCTCCTACCACAGCCATTGTGAGGAATCAGATCCAAGAAGGAAGAGGAATGCATCTACCTGAAAAGGAAAATGCATCTATAGAGAAAACTGGAGATTGGTAACATAAAGGAGATTGCTCAAAGAAGTAAATATGTTAATCATCATGACAGCCAGATTCCTCGATATCATAGAAGGGAGACAAATATGAAAGGCAGGAAACTAAACTGAACGCTGTGGCGTTGAGTGGGAGCTGGATGGGTAAGTGTGAACTAAAGGTTTCCAACAGCCCAACACATAAGGCAGTAAATACAGATGTATATTGTGTTATGTTGCATGTGTACACTCACACGTTCCCTAGGTCTGTTCACTTATCTGGGATCGAATCAGTAACATCCCAATAACACGAGCAAACTTAGAGTTCAAAACTTGGCTTCTCAAAACCATTTCCACTAAAGGTAATCAGGGCTCCTGGTAGAAATGATAATATCATGTCTGGAGCAAGAAAATTATGAGATGAACCTAGAATATCTTATGCCAGAAACAAAGAAATGCTCAAAGAATGAAGGGGATATATCAAAAGAACATAAAAGCCAGCTTAAAATGGGTCCCATTGGTCAACTAAGAAACAACATGAACAAGCCAATAATGATAGTAATGGATTACAGCTTACTGAATCAAGTGGGAACCGTGAATCTATACCAAAATAAATCAATTAATAAACTGAAAATGTAATAAGGAATAGGATATTTACATGACTTTGAAGTCTCTTTACACAAAATATATTTACTATATTTCAAAAAAAAAAAAAAAGAGTAACTTTACAGTAGGCAATCCGAGTAGACATCATCTTAGTCAAGTGGTCAAAGTGAATCATCATCAATGATGGAAAAAGCTGAAATCATGTGTCACCTGAAAGGCAAAGAGGAGGATACAGCCACTGCTGTCATATTCCTACCAAAGATACATAATCTGAATCTAATCATGAGGAGAGATCAGATATGACCAAACTAAGAGGCATTCTATAAAATTATTACCAACTACAGCAATGCAAAGCTCATGAAAATCAAGGGAAGACTAAGGAACTCTTCAATATTAAAGGAGAATAAACATATATGAAAGTTTCTCTTTTCCTTTTTTTTTTTTTTTTTTTTGATACAGAGTCTCACTCTGTCACTCAGGCTGGAGTGCAGTGGCACCATCACAGCTCACTGTATCCTGGACCCCCCTGGACTCAGGTGATTTTCCCACCTTAGCCTTTCGAGGATCTGGGACTACATATGTGTGCCACCACACCCAGCTAATTTTTGTAGTTTTTTAGAGACGTGTTTTCACCATGTTGCCCAGGTGATCTCGAATAACTGGGCTCAAGCGATCCGTCCACCTCAGCCTCCAAAAGTGCTGAGATTACAGGCATGAGTCACCTCATCCAGTCCTTTTTTCTTTAACAATATAGAAAATATAAATCTGTATGAGCCACATACTGCTATATAAATTGTATTTTAGTTATGATGTTGCTTGATGTAATTATAAATTGATGTTGGTTAATATGATTATAAATGAAATCATTTTGCAGAAAAGACATTTTTTTGTTGTTGTTGAGATGGAGTCTTGCTGTTTCACCCAGGCTGGACTGCAGTGGCGATCTTGGCTCATTGCAAGCTCCGCCTCCTGGGTTCTCGCCATTTTCCTGCCTCAGCCTCCCGAGTAGCTGGGACTACAGGCGCCCACCACCACACCCGGCTAATTGTTTGTATTTTTAGTAGAGACAGGGTTCACCGTGTTAGCCAGGATGGTCTCGATCTCCTGACCTTGTGATCCACCCGCTTTGGCCTCCCAAAGTACTGGGATTACAGGCATGAGCTACCGAGCCCGGTCCAGAAAAGACATTTTTAAAACGAGTAGCAAAAAAATGAGTGGATTCTGAGAATAAGATGGAAAAATGTATCAATGTTACTTTTCTAATTTTGATGGTTGTATTGTGGCTACATAGAAGGAAAGTCCTTGTTTATAGGAACTACACAGTAAATTTCAGTATTTGAAAGGCATGGGATATCCATTTGGCAAATTAGTTTTCAAATAATTCATTTAAAAGATCTTTGTTTTCTGTAAATTTTTGGTTATTTCAAGATCAAAAATAAAAGTCCCCAAAATTTATGTTGACAAAAAATCTGAAAATAATTCTGAAACCAGGTAGTTTTATTTTACATTTTTGAAATAAATTATGTCATATTTTACAGAAAAATATTATCTTTATAAACTGGCTTAGAATCTCGACAAAGAGGAATACCATTTCAATGTGGTATATGAAGTTATCGTCATTCTGACACCCAAATGCCAAAATATAGTATATATTATATAGAAAGCAATCATTTCTGTGTCTATAATATATCCTAAATAAAATACCACCATTCTTAATTCTCTAGTAAATCATGAGCAATTAGGGTCAAGACCAGAGATAAATCTATTTAAAATGTAATAATTAAAAGCATGGGATCTGAGGTAAAATACATGTGATCTTGAATCCCTGAGCTGTCACTAGCTGGATGAACTTAGATAAGCTCTCTGATCTCATTAAGCTTCAGTTTCTTTCTTACTAACCAAGTAGAAGATTCATCAGTAATTATCTATTTACCTAATCAGAAAAATTAGAGTAGCCTCCTTTGATTCTAGAAGAGAACGTCATAAATTATAATACCTAATCCAGAACAGAATTGTTATAGGACCAATAGGTTTATATGCCTGCTATGCAGTAACAGATCAATACATTGAGACAGCAAGGATGCAGCAGAGAAAGCATTTAATGGTCAAAGGATGCTGAGCAAGGAAATGGAAGGACACCCTCAAATTCATCTCCTCTAAGAGTTCTGGGCTGGAGTTTTTTAAAGGGGATTATAGAGAGTGAGGGGCTGGAAAATTGGAGTTGTTAATTGGTTGGGGTAAGGGGAATGAAATCCTTGGGACATGGAAACTGAATTCTCTGGTGAGTCAGCTTCTTGTGGGGTCCTTCAGACCAGCTGATGTTTGTAGTTTCACTGGTATGCAGGATCTGAGGGAATATCTCAAAGGGAAAACCTAATGTTTTATGTTCAAGTCATTATCTATAGAGCAGTTAAGGGGAACTATAATCTTGCAACAGGGTCTACATGATTCCAGGGCAGTAGGCGCCAAACTATGAGGAAGCAGGTCAGAGAGCAAGCTGACCTAATGATTAATGCTGAATGTATTGCAAGCTTGGCTTATTTTCATTTCTCCCTCCCTGCCCTGCTTCTTCCCTGATTAATTTTATAAAGTTTACAGGGATGGTTTCAGAATTCATGCACAGGCACATACACACATAACTAGCACTAAAGTGATTTAATCTTTAACAAATTAGAGAATATCAATCTGTATAAGTTATACATTGCTACATGACAAATTATGTGTTGGTTGAGGTTGTAGTCATCTGAAGGCTAAACTGGGGCTCAAGGTTCTAATTCCAATGTTGCTAAACCTCATGACTAGTAAGATGAAACTAGCTGTTGTGAGGAAGTCCTCAGTTTTCCCTCCATGTGAGCTTGTTAAGGGCTGTTTGATGTCATGGTACCTGGCTTCCTATAAAATGAGCAATCCAAGAGAGCAAGACAGAGGCTACAATGCCTTTTGTTATACTAGCCTAGGATGTCATTCCATCACTTCCACAGTACTCACCTAGATCAGACCTGTTTCATTGTGCAAGGGTATTATGCAAGGGGGTGAATAACAGGAATTATGGCTCACTGGGGGTCATGTTGGAGCCTGGCTATCACACTATCTTAAACTGATAGCCACTGCCTCATCTATGCTGAAACTTGGAATGACAGCTATTGGTTCACTACATTACTATCCCCACAAAACACCCTTTTTCAGTGACATCCACTCACCACAAACGAAATGGGTGCAGCAGATACCTGCTGCTTATAGAAACTGACTCAAGGCCATGACCACATTTTTTGGTCACATGACTCAGACTAGGCCAAGCAGTCTCTCTTTTCTATAAATTTGCCTTGGGACAAGGAGTTTCCCATATAAGTCTTGCTATTTTCTTGAAAGAAAGTGTTTTAAACTCAGAATTGACTAGTAGTCATTTTGCAGCTTAAGAGAAAAAAGAAGCAATGTACAAAAAGAAATAGATGAGAACTGGAGGGAGTATGCACACAGAAGTGGTTTTTGCTTGGTTGCCCATGCAGTATCTGTTTTATTTTTCAAAATTCCCAGCATATCTATATTTCCTTTTGGTGATATCAGAGATGCTGATATCACTCCTGACTTGTGGAGGAAACCACATAACCAAAGCACAGTTGATGATCACATTCCATCTTCAGGACATAGCTATGGCCTGGGGCCTTGCAAGCATAGTTTGGTCTCAGAAAATCTCAGGTTTTTTGAAGACATTTGCTCTTCCCTGAAAGAATGAGAATGCGAGGTAGACTTGGGGTCCATTTGCTGCCGTACTGGGATTAGGCTTAGGATAAATCTGGCATTGAGAAAGGCAGTGAAAAAAAAAAAGAAGAAAATTGGTCCTTGTTGATATACTGAAAAACTATGGTTGGCTTTATATGAAGCCTCACCTGTCTCTGGACTTCTCCGTTACATGAGCCAATAAAGAGCCTTTATTTTTCTGAAAGCTAGAGGAATTTTTATTTTGCAAATATAAAAATGTAAGAATACTTTTTATTTTTTTCAAAATTTTGCTGGGAGAAAATAACAATAATTCCAAGATCTCCGGAAGGAGTCTAATGTGGGAATATTTTTAGTCTTGGCGATATTTTCACAATTTTTTTTTTTAATTTTCTCCCTTCTTATAGTTTAGAGGAGAAGGCCTCTAATTATCCAGGCTTTACCCACAATGGGAATAGTTTTCTCCCCATATAATCATCAACCAAACAAAAAGGCTTAGCTGTGTCTTCTGGCTTACAGAATACAGCTTGAATTCATGTCCATTTTACACATAAGATTGTATTTCTGTATTTTTTCTGTATTTCTGTGTTTTTTTCCCTCCTCAAACTTCTAATTAAAAATTCAAATATACAGAATGTTGAAAGAATATTGCAAAGAACACCCATAAATACTTTCCCTAGATTGATCCTATTGTTAATAATATTTTGCCACATTTGCTCTATCTCTCTTCTTACTCTCCTCTGTGTGGATACATACACAAACATAGACATAAGTTTTGTTTTAGTTATCTACTGCTGGAATTTGTACACCCTCACACCTAGTGGCTTAAAATGCAATTTATTGTTGCCTTTCGTGCTTTTCTGGGCTGATTGGGATTAGCTAGGTGGTTTTTGCTTGGAGTCTCTCATGTGATATATATTAAGTAGTGGCTGTCGCTAAGGTCGGCTATTTGTTTCAGTTAACTGAACACCTAACATGGTCCACTCACACCGCTATCATCCGTTGACCAGAGTGGCCTCCTATATTAACTGTATTTTCTTGTTTTCTTTATTTTTGATGCTCTGGAATCTGGTGCTTTGCTCCTTGGGGAGATAATGCCCCTCTTAGGCTAGCCAATTCTTAGAGATAGCAAACAACTTGGCCAGCAGGGTGCCTTAATATGCAAATTAAGCAATTCAGAGCCCGTACTCTGAACTGCTTCCTCTATCTGGCTCTTACATCCCAGTAGACAATATTCCTATTCCCTAATCATCTTAAAGCCAGTTACCAGGCAAGCAGGGATAACCCCTAGACCACAGAGCCTGCTGAAATTATTCAAACTAGTCAATCCTCAGCCTACTCATCCTGCCTTGCCTTTCTCGTGAAAACCACAAGAAAGTCTCCTGTCCATGTTTCCCCCTCCCTACTTGTCTCTCCTGACTGACCTTGGTGATTGCCTGTGTGGTAGTGCATGCCTCTCCTCTTGGGATCTGTGAGTGACAGAGTACTTTGAATGGTAGTCATCTCTTGATCTGTCAGCTTCACTATACCTAAATAATAATAAAACCCACATTTAAAATAACTTTCTATGTGGCTTAGCCTTCTTACAGTATGGTGAATGTCTATAGGATGTAGAAGCTTCCAATCTCTTAATGCTTTGGCCCAGAAACTGGCACAGCACACTTCTACCACATTCTATTGGTCAGAGCAGTCACAGAGCCTGTGCCATTAAAGGGTGGACCCCACCTTTTATTGGAATAAATATCAAAGAATTTGTGGCCATCCTTAGTCTGCCATAGTCTATCTTAAGTCCACAAATTATTTATATGGCTCCTATATGTGAAATTTATTCAACCTCTTCTCATTTCTAAGATCCCAATATCTCATAACTTCTAAAGCATCAGTCTAGGAGTTTGTCACTGAATTCAGGTCCAGATGCAGATGAAGTTACTTGAACATGATTCCTTGGGTCTAAGTGTCATGAACATCCTTGGATGTTGCTTGCTGAGTATAACTGCTTTCCATCTGAAGACCTAGCCACTAAAGAGAGAAGTTATCTGCTGTTCACAGACCCAACATACAATAGTGAAGTGGAGATTGAATAATCAACATTGATATTCCCTTGGAAGGGGAGGAGAGAATGGGAAATGGAGTCATATAATAGTCACTGGTTTATAGCAATTCTGAAATCCAGCTGAGAGCCTGTCCCTGTTGATTAGGGCCTATTCCTATTCACTGGGATAATTCTTCGAGGTTCCTGAATCTATCATCCAGACTCTTGATTCCACTGGCTGAGTCATCCTCCCTTTTGGGTAAGAAATTTCCTATATGTGCAACTGAATAGATTTCTCAGCTTTCTCCCTGCCCTTAGAAGGTTGGGGGAACCATAGGACTACTTTTATGTTGTGCTGCCTCTGCCCCATAGTTTTCTATCAATCATATTGGGGTTCTCTCCATTATCTAAACACCAGATCCAGAGATCTCTTTAGATAGACTGTCCTCTAACTTGAGCTCAGTGTGAAGCTTCTGTGGGCCCAAAGGATTCCTCAAAGCCTGCTGTTTAATACAGAAGGACTACAAAGAACATGCTTCAGTTCCTTAGAAAGTTTTTTGTTTAACTGAAATAGTCAATTAGATCTTTCTCTCTTATAGAAACAAAGGGTTCTACAGAAGTACCCAGGATTGATCTCTGCCCGAAATTCATGTTTTGTATTGTGTGTGTGTGTGTTTGTTTCTGGGAAAGGCTGGAAATAGTTTTTTTCTTCATGGTATTTTATCATAGAGAGTGTATTAGTTTTCAAGTGCTGCCATAACAAGCTGCCACAAACCGATTGGTTTAAAACAACAGAAATTTGTTCTCTCACAGTTCTGGAGGCTGGAAGTCCAAAATCAAGTGTTGGTAGGGCCATCCGCTCTCTGGAGATTCCAGGGTAGAACCTCTTCTATTCTCTTAGCTTCTGCTATTGCCAAAAATCCCTGGTGTGTTCCTTGGTTATTAGACACATCTCTGCAATCTTTGCCTGTATTGTAACCTGGCATTCTTCCTCTGTCTTTCTGTGTATTGATGTCTTTTCTCTTCCTTATAAGTAAACAAATCATATAGGATTATGGCTCACCTTCATGATCTCGTCTTAATTTGATTACATTTGGACAGATACTTTTTTTCTTTTCTTTTTTGTTTTTGTTTTTGTTTTTCAAATAAGGTTAAATTTACAGGTACCTGAGGGCTAAGACTTCAACATTATTTTCTTAGGGGACACAATTCAACCTAAAACAGGCAAACTAGAAGAAGCCAATTTCCGCTTTTAAAATTCCTCCTGGAAATCTTCCCAGCTAGATTGGCAAGCTTACTAGGTACCCTTTCTATTTTCTTGTTATTGCAGGTACCAGTACTGCCAAACTTTCCTTAGTCTACCACAAGAATCCCCTTCTCTCCATCTTATACTAACATTTTCAAACCTTTACCAACTGTCTTCTCAAGGTTCTTCCAACTTCTGCCTACCACTCAGTTTCAAAGTCAATGCCACGTTTGGTGTTTTGATACAACAGTCTCTCTCTCTCTCTCTGTCTCTCTCTCTCTCTCTCTCTCTCCCTCCCTCCCTCTCCACACACATACATGCCCAATTGTATATATATATTTACACACACACAAATATACATATGCAGACATATATATATTTTATATATATATATGTATGTATGTATGGTAAGAGTTATTTTTGAACATCAAGATACTACATGATACTACATAAAAAAATGATCCTTCAGTACTTCGGCAAATGTGATCTAAGAATTCGGTTGTTTTCTTTCATTATCACAGTACAATTACTTGATTCAAAAATTTTAACTTGATACATCTTCAAATTTCCCATTTCCCATTTAGAGTTTTTAAAAATCTGGAACCCAATTAAGAGTTTCACATTTCAAAGATTTATGTCACTTTAGTCTATTTTAATTAACAATAATTTCTCACCTTTATTTTTTGTCTTTCATAATATCATTTTGAGTCCACGCCAGTTGTTTTTCGGAATGTCACCTTCCTCTCCGAATTTCCTCAGATTATATAAATTACTGATATTTGTCACTTTTGACCTACAAAAACAAATTCTTATGATTCAACATAATAAATAGGTGATACAGCCTATCTATACCAGCAAGGTATAGAGCCATATAACAGCACTTTCATTATTAGTGGTTTTATTAAATTCAGTAATTGGTTAATGTTAATATCTACTAGAGTTTTCCATTGAAGATTTGTTATCTTACTTTGTAATTAATAATCTCTGAAGTTGGCTGGGCATGGTGGCTCACGCCTGTAATCCCAGTACTTTGGGAGGCCGAAGTGGGTGGATCACTTGAGGTCAGGAGTTCGAGACCACCCTGGCCAACATGGTGAAACCCTGTCTCTACTAAAAATGCTAAAAAAAAATCAGCCAGGCATGGTGTCACATGCCTGTAGTTCCAGCTACTCAGGAGGCTGAGGCACGAGAATTTCTTGAACCCTGGAGGTGGAGGTCGTAGTGAGTCAAGATCACACCACTGCACTCCAGCCTGGGTGACAGAGCAAGACTCTCTCTCAAAACAAACAAACAAAGAATCTCAGAATCTCTGAAGTCACACTTTGAAATGTTCTAAATAATGTATTTTCCGAAACCTTTTGCTCAATGGTTTAATAATTCATTGAGAATTCTTTTTGTATCAATTATTGTAATCCAGTTGGAAAACAGTGGTTTTTTTAGCTCTATCATTCCTTCAATGTATAGTTGCTGGTTTTCTTTTCTTCCTCCACAAACCTATTTGTTCATGTTATAAACTAATCTGATAATAGTTTCTTGACATGGCAACTAAAAGCATGCAAAATTGTACAAATACTTGCCTTGAGAATTACATTTTTTAAGAAATTAAATGATTTGGCATAGGCTGAATGGACCTTAATGTGGCCCCATGATTCTTGTAGCTTGTGCTTCACCCTATATAATCCCCTCCCCTTGAGTGTGGGTGGGACCTTTAACTTGCTACTAACCAATAGAATGTGGCAAACATGAAGACATTTTGTAGATGTAGCTAAGGTCCTAAATCACTTGTTTTCAGTTAATCAAAAAGAAGATCATTTGAGTGGGCCTGACTTAATTAGGTGAAGACTTTTAAAAGAAGGACAAGGCCTGGCTGCTGCAGTGGCTCACGCCTGTAATCCCAGCACTTTGGGAGGCCAAGGTGGGCAGATCACCTGAGGTCAGGAGTTCAAGACCAGCCTGGCCAACATGGTGAAACCCTTTTCTATTAAAAACACAAAAATTAGCTGGGCAGGGTGGCGGGCACCTGTAATCCCAGCTACTTGGGAGGCTGAGACAGGTGAATCGCTTGAACCCAGGAAGCAGAGGTTGCAGTGAGCTGAGGTTACGCCATTGTACTCCAGCCTGGGCAAGAGCAAAACTCTGTCTCAAACAAAAAAAAAGGACAAGGCCCTCCCTGGGGTGACATGATGAAGTAAGTGACCATGCTGGAGAAGATCACATGGTAGGGAACTGCAGGGCAGCTTCTAGGAACTATAAGTAACTTCTAGGAAATGCACGTGGCCAATAGCACTTAAGGGCATCCGCCGCAGACAGACAGCTGGCGAAAAAGCTGTGGCCTTCAGTCTTACAGCCATGAGAAAATGAATTCTGCCAAAAGCCTGAATAAGCTGGCAAACATATTTTTTCCATGTCAAGCCTCCAGATGAAAATGTAGCCTGGCTGACTCATTGCAACCTTATGAGACTGAGCAGAGGATCCAGTTTTGTCATGCCTTGTCTCTTGATCCGTGGAATCAATGAAATGTATGGTGTTTTAAGTTGCTAATTTTGTGTTAACTTATTAAATAACAACAGAGAACATACTTAGTAGAATACAAACAGTAAGTAAATGAAACTGGTTATGCAACTTTTTATCTAGTATAATCTCATTGAATACAAATATATGTGTGTGTGTATATATATATATATATATATTTATTTATTTATATGGTAAAAAGATTGGAAGAAAATATAACAAACCATTAAGTATTTATCGAAGGAGGCTGGGATTGCAGGTGATTTTCATAGTGTTATTAATATTTTTGTGAATGTCACACATTTTGTATAATAAAAATATACAGCTAGGCACGGTGGCTCACGCCTGTATTCCCAGCACTTTGGGAGGCCGAGGCGGGAGAATCACGAGGTCAGGAGATAAAGACTATCCTGGCTAACACGGTGAAACCCCGACTCTACTAAAAATACAAAAAATTAGCCAGGCGTGGTGGTGGGCACCTGTAGTTCCAGCTACTTGGGAGGCTGATACAGGAGAATGGCGTGAACTCAGGAGGCAGAGCTTGCAGTTAGCCGAGATAGCGCTACCATACTCCAGGCTGGGCAACAGAGCGAGACTCCATCTGAAAAAACATATATATGTATATATACTTACCTAGAAATTATTTTTAATAAAAATTGTAGATAATTTGTAAAAAGAAAAAATAAATTTCACTGAGAGAGTCACATGGTTAGCATCTTAGACCTGACACTATCTCTAAATGGTTAAATCTACATTATTAACTCATCTCTGATGAAGAGGGGAAAATAGTTAATTCATAATCTCCTTTAAATGTCTAATATCTGGTAGTTCTATCGCTAATTTACCAGGCCAAAAGATTTATTTACCATATTAACTAGAACTTAATAAACATTCCATAAAATCTGTATGTTTTTGATCCTTTTGACTTAAGAGTAGAATTACATGGAAGATCAGTAGGATTATCAATCTGCTTCTAATAATGTATAACATGAATGCATTACATTACCACTATTACAACTACTAGAATAAAATTTCCTCCTATCTTTAAAAAACTTTAGTAAACACAAAAGTCTTACTTTAATACTATTCTGATTTTGAGCATATCATATAAAAATTATATATTTAGACTTTTAATTGTTTCAGAAACTAAAATCTTCAGAATAGTATTCAGGAAAGTACTCCAAATTCTAACTATAAAGCTAGAATGCATTTCAAGTTGATTTGAAAAATGGTTTCATCATATATAGAAATAAGAATAAGAATTTCTAATGTCTTTACTCAGAAAAATGCCCTATTTTTATTTTCCTTGAAATATACCTAGAGTAATTAAGCTAACACTAAATATATATGGCAGTCAATATGGTTTGGCTCTGAGTCCCCATCCAAATCTCATCTTGAATTGTAATCTCCACATGTAGAGGGAGAGATCTGGTGGGAGGTGATTGGATCATAGGGTTGATTTCCCCCATGCTGTGCTCATAACAGTGAGTTCTCACAAGATCTGATGGTTTTACAAGGGCCTCTTCCCTCTCCTCGTTTGCTCTCTCTCACCTGCCACCGTGTAATACATGCCTCTTTCCCTTCTGCCATGATTGTAAGTTTCATGAGGTCTCCCCAGCCTTGTGGAACTGTGAGTCAATTAAACCTCTTTTCTTTATAAATTCCCCAGTCTTAGGTGAGTGAGTTCTCATGAGATCTGGTTGTTTGATAAGTGTCTGGCACTTTCCCTGCATGTGCACTCTTTCCTGCTGCCATGGGAAACATGCTTTGCTTCCCCTTTGCCTTCAGCCATGATTATAAGTTTTCTGAGGCCTCCCCAGCCATGCAGAACTGTGAGTCAATTACATTTTTTTCTTTATAAATTACCCAGTCTCAAGTTTTTGCTTTTGTTTTGTTTGTTTGTTTGTTTGTTTTAGACAGAGTATTGCTCTGTTGCCAGGACGGAGTGCAGTGGCACAATCTCAGCTCACTGCAACTTCCACCTCCTGGGTTCAAGTGATTCTCCTGCCTCAGCCTCCCAAGTAGCTGGGACTACAGACATGAGCCACCACACCCAGCTAATTTTTGTATTTTTAGTAGAGATGGGAATTCACCATGTTGGCTAGGATGGTCTCAATCTCTTGATTTCCTGATCTGCCCACCTCAGCCTCCCAAAGTGCTGGCACTACAGGTGTGAGCCACCACACTCAGCCTCAGGTATTCTTTATAGCAGTGTGAAAAGGTCTAATATAGCAGCCAAAAGAGACTAGAAATAAACATGCATTTGTTTTTTCTGAATTTTTGCTCAATACTAATCAATACTACTTAATTAAATATATAGATTTTTGTTAATTGTTAAAAGGACTAAATTACCGAACTGAATGGATTGCTTCTATGAGTCTGTCCCACATTCACCACATTGTTATTCACTTGTCTTTTGTATGTCTTTTGTTTGTTTGTTTTTGCTATGGCTGTGATAACAGCCATCGTCTTCTAAAATGCCATTATATAATCAAATCATAGGGAAGAAAACCTAAAATTAAAAAATATGAAGAAATTAAGTAGTTAACTTGTTGATATGCAAATTTTGGTAAATTACAAAATTTGTCCCTGTAGATTATGTGTTTTCACAGGAACAGAGTTCTAAATTGATTGCTCTTATTGACAGATCCAGCTTATAGGAGAATTTCTAAATAAAAAGAATGTGCCATAGGAAATCTTGAAATGTTTGGATTTTTATGCATACCTGTTTGGTGTATAGTATTAAGATTTTGTAATTTAAAATTATGAAAGGAAGAAGGGTACAAGCTGAGTATCCCAAATCTGAAAATCTGAAATCCAAAATGTACCAAAATATGAAACTTTTTGAGCACTGATATGATGCTCAAAGGAAATTTGCATTTTGAATTTGGGATTTTCAGATTGAGGGTGTTCATCTGGGAAATACAATGCAAATAATCCAAAATCTGAAAATAATGTGAAACCTGAAACACTTCTAGTCCCCAGAATTTTGGATGAGGGATTCTCAATTTTGGATGAGGGATATCTTATGTCAGTATACAATTGAGAGTATTCCTATCTTGCAATGTTCTGAGTGAACTTGTCTTGGCTTCAGGGACTTTACAATTCTAGTAACTACAATGTCTAGTTCATTATGTCATTTTGTTAAAAATGCTAAATAAAGTGCCATTTATTATCTTCAGTTTGCATAATATTTATTTGTCATTTAAAAACTCTAGTTTTACATAATAATTTGAAAATGAGACTATTAATCCACATGCTGGTTCACTGCAGATTGCCCACCTACAGGAGTGTCATAGTCTGTTTGGTGCTGCTATAATAGAATATGTGAGACTGGTTGATTTATAATTAATATAAATTTATTGGCTCATTATTTTGGAGGCTGAGAAGTCCATGATCAAGTCACCGGCATCTGGCAAGGGCCTTTTTGTTGGGTCATTCCATGGCAGAAGACAGAGTGGAAGGAGAGATGGGGGAGGGGAGAGAGAGAGAGGAAAAAAAGAAAGCAGAGGGTGGCAAACTTGTCCTTTTATAAAGAACTTATTCTTATGGCCAGTTGTGGTGGCTCACACCTGTAATCCCAGCACTTTGGGCGGCTGAGGAGGGTGGATCTCCAGAGGTCAGGAGTTGGAGACCAGCCTGACCAACATGGAGAAACCCCATCTCTACTAAAAATACAAAATTAGTCGGGCATGTTGGTGCATGCCTGTAATCCCAGCTACTTGGGAGGCTAAGGTAAGAGAATCACTTGAACCCAGGAGGTAGAGGTTGCAGTGAGCTGAGATTGCGCCATAGCACTCCAGCCTGGGCAACAAAAGTGAAACTCTGTCTCAACAGAAAAGAAAAGAAAAGAAAAGAAAAGAAAAGAAAAGAAAAGAAAAAAAAAAAAAAGAAAAGAAAAGAAAAAAAAACCCCACTCTTGAGATAACAATTCTTTCTCAAGATAATGACATTGATCAATTCATGAGGGTGGAGCCCTCATGACCTAATCACCACCTCTTATTAGGCGCCACCCCCTGGCAGTGTTGCACTGAAGATTGTTTCTATTACATGCTCTTGGGGGAACACATTCAAACCATAGCAGGGATATTAGCAAAGACGACTGTCTAGCTTTGTTTGTAGTCTTATTTCACATTATTTTCTTGTAATGAATAGATGATAAAAATAACACTGAATTATGCACAATACTCAATTCAAAAGATATAAGATAGAACACCTTATAAAACTTTAGTCACAATTTAAAAAAATCAACTTATATTTCATATTGAGAAAACCTGCTCAACGAAAATTAATGTGTCTAGGTGAGGCAGATAATTGGTGAGGTAACTGAAGAGGTAATATTTATTTTTCCTTTCCTTCATAATTTCATTGAACCCTCAAAGAAAAAAAAGTTAATATGTTAATGAACTCACTGCAAAAAATTTCAGCATATTTCTCTATATAATCACTAAAAAATTGACAGGAATCACTATAATCACTATAAAATTAATAGAAAAATCCAAGCAACAATTCCTTTATTATTTTTTTACAGCGAGTTCAAACCGTAAATAGCCATGATAAAACACTATCCTTTTTGACATGAATACAGTATTTTTCATTCTTTTTTTCTTCTTAGAATTACTTTTATTTTAGAGTCGTTGTGGAGCAAGCACTACAAGTCCAAACAAAGAAACGTAAGATTCTACATTATTTTGGTCCAAACTTTCACACGCATTTCAGGAATGCTGAATTTATTAGTAACCATTTCCACACAGGAAAGATACGTTAAGTTATAACTTTAAAGCTTACCTTCTTTCAAATTTAAAGCCTAAGGTTTGATGTGAAATTGCAGAATGAACAAAAGCATAATCTGGGGGTATATATGACACAAAAGAAAGCAGGTAATTAAAACGGAATTTGTAACATCCATACAGAAATATATTGTTGTGGATATTTAATCATTAGTCTACTGTGTTTTAAACTAAGCAGAAGCAATACTGAAGAGTATTAACCATTCAATTTGCACAGCAGTACGTCTGCATGAATTTATTTAGCAAAGCCACTTTCATTATTTTGACACATTAAAAAAAAAAGGTTCTGTCTAATTGGCCTTCAAACTCCCACTTCCACCAGGATGGTATGTTAATCTATTATTATTTCACATGATATGTGCTATGTGGCACTCAGCGAACACAGCCTAGTTTCAGATCTGCTAACGAAGTTCATTGTGCCATCCATGTATTCCTTTTAATCGCATTCCTCTCCTTCTTTGGCAGTGATTATAAAAGCATACATCTTCAAAGGAAGTAAAGAAAGACATTAAATCTAAAGTAGTGTTCTCTATATAAACCCAGGTGGAATTGCACTGTTTGAACAGCTGATGCAGTTTTGAAGACTGAATTGAGAGGCAAAAGCACACCATGTCTTCATTTCATTACCTGCAAGTAGTTTTGTTAGAGTCTATTACCGAGAATTGTCCAATACTCATTTTCTATTAAAAGTTAGAATAAAGTAAAATGATTTCATAGGAAACATAATCTAAGAAACATGTACTCATTGTCCTATGGCCACATGACAGCTTCACTTGTATGTCAACAGATGCTTTAATTGCGCCTGTTAGAAGATTCCACTGTAAAGCATTTTCTGCATTCCAAGGACTATTTCATAGTTCTCTTTTCTTTTCAAACTTCTTTCAGGCCCTCACTATTTCCTTAATCTTATTATCTTTCATCATATTTGATTTTTCCAATGGGAAACAGTCATTTAGGATCTCTGAATTCCTCCCTTCCTAAGTAATAACATATCTACATCTGTACACAAGCACCCTGCCTTCTCCAATACTGTGGATTAAGTCTCCCTGCTTTTATCAAAGGCTGACTTTAACTGCCCTGCTTTAGTTCTGGAACCCATCCCCTCTTACCACCTCAGCAACTTTGTTTCTATAATTACTCTCTTCCTGCCATCATCAGTTTCTTCCTATCCACTGTGCTATTTCTCTCAGCATACAAACACGTTTTAGTATCACCTAAAACAAGTAAACCCCTCTGACACTCATCCTCTCCAGCTGCCTCACCTTTACTCCTCTTCATAACAGAACATCTTCCTATGGTTACTGTCTCCACATAATTTTTAAAAAATTATTAAATTTAATTAATTAATTAATTAATTTTGAGACAGGGTCTCACTCCATCACCCAGGCTGGAGTGCAGCGGCATCATCACAGCTCACTGCAACCTCCTCCTCCAGGGCTCACATGATGGCCTCCTGAGTAGTTGGAACTACAGGTGGACACATCAGCATGCCCAGCTAATTTTTGTATTTTTTGTAGAGACGGGGTTTTGCCATGTTGCCCAGGCTGGTCTCCAACTCCTGGGCTCAAGTTATCTGTCCGTCTAGGTCTTTCAAAGTGCAAGAATTACAGGCACGAGCCACTGTGCCTAGCTCCACATCATTTATCAACATTTATTGTTTGCATTTTGCTGTTTTTGCTTCTCTTAATTCTGACTCACTTTTTCTTCACAGATGTTTCAAAACATGTCAGACATCATATCTGTTTGTTCATAAATACTTCATATGTATCCCCCTAGTAAAGCCATTTAAAAATAACTACAATATTATTACCACACCAAAATAACAGTAGTTCTGAATGAGCTAATATACAATTAATTCAATATTTCTTAACTGTCTTAAAAATACAGTGTTCTGATGTACATTATTTGGGTGATGGAGACCCTAAGAGACTTGTCTTTACCACTACACAATCTATGCATGTAAAAAATTACACTTGGGTGGACGTGGTGGCTCACGCCTGTTATCCCAGCAGTTTGGGAGGCCAAGGTGGGCAGATCATGAGGTCAGGAGTTCGAGACCAGCCTGACCAACATGGTGAAACCCTGTCTCTACTAAAAAAACAAAAATTAGCTGGGCGTGGTGGCGTGTGCCTGTAATCCCAGCTACTCAGGAGGCTGGGGCAGAAGAATCGCTTGAACTCAGGAGGCGGAGGTTGCAGTCAGCCGAGATTGTGCCACTGCACTCCAGTCTGGGTGACATAGCAAGATGTTGTCTCAAAAAAAAAAAAAAAAAATTACACTCATACCCCTTACATTTATATAAACAAGAAAAGTATACAGTTCCATTACCCTTTTAAAATGCCACTTATTTGTTGAAGCAACTGAATCACGTCTCCCACGGAATTTGGCTGATTGTTGCATCTTCTTGGTGTCATTTAACATGTCTTTCTATCCCCCATATCTCCTGAGAGCTGACAGTTAGATCTAGGGACTTAATTAGATTAATATTTGACTTTCTTTTGGGCTGAAATGCCAATATTGGCTTGTCAGTAATATTGCCCAAAAGCTCTATTAAAAAGTCTTCAGTTTATCCCAGCTTTCCACTTTTAAAATTTATTTTTTGAGGCTCTAACAGTAACACTCTACCTCGTTTATTTTTTCACGTTCAACAGATAACTTCTGTGCTGCTTCAAAATGAAAACTGATTGACAAAAATTCCTCAACATCCTACCAATGAGTTAATAAATCTGCCCCCATAAACACCTGTGGTTTTGTTAAAATTGTAAGTAGAATAGTTTTTTTCCTATATAAGACTCATCTCGCTGGGTGCGGTGGCTCACGCCTGTAATCCCAGCACTTTGGGAGGCTGAGGCAGGCAGATCACGAGGTCAGGAGAATGAGACCATCCTGGATAACACGGTGAAACTCCGTCTCTACTAAAAAATACAAAAAATTAGCCGGGCATGGTGGCGGACGCATGTAGTCCCAGCTACTCAGGAGGCTGAGGCAGGAGAATGGCGTGAATCCGGGAGGCGGAGCTTGCAGTGAGCCGAGATTGCACCACTGCGTTCCAGCCTGGGTGACAGAGCGAGACTCTGTCTCAATCAAAAAAAAAAAAAGGGACTCATCTCTCCCTTCTCAGGGGAATTATTTCATTGATTTCTCTCTTCTAGATCAACCTATTTTTTTTTCTGCTTGTACCTCATTAGGATTTTAACATGCTCTCATTTAAAAAATGATCAAAGAACTCCCTTTTAGTCCCTCAACCTTCTCCAGCTATCTCTTTCATTCTGATCCATAGCAAAACACTTTGAAGAAGTTTTCCACACTCTTCATGAATTCTTTCTTACCTCCCACTCGCTTCTCAACCCATTGCAATCTGGCTTCTTCCCACCAACAATTCCATTGAAATTACAGTTGCCAAGGAAATCAGCAATTTCCACATCAGTAAATCAAATGAGCACTTTTCAGTTCTTATCTCAGTTTATCAGCTGGAAATATTTAACAGACTTATGATTCTTCTTGTAAAGTTTCTCTGTTTTGTTAGAAGATAAGATAATCTTGGCATACCCCAAAACAATAAAACAAACAAAACCCAGCACTCTCAGCTATATAGGAGCTAACCCAAAATGAATGATTTTACCATTTGCCACTTCTGTTGGAGTGCCATAATTACCATATGAGGATCTCTAAATGGATACTTTTCAATGTAGTATTGTCATAGATCCAAGACTTGTTCTGCCTCTATCTTTTATAATTTCAACTTTCGCTATAAATACTCAGACTAATTCCTAATGTCCACTGTCTTCATACAGACAGTTTTAATCAGATAGCTAACTGCTTAGGAGGAGATTCACTGTAGTTAAAAGAACTATATTCTTTCATTTTACTCTGGGCAGACAAGATATTAGATTTTCTGTCGTTAAAAGCCAGTTAATTAAGACAGTGAATAGAATACGGAAACAGAATTTTTGACCACCATATCTAAGAAATGTTTATGCAGTTGATAAGGCAATAGTTTTTTTTCTAAATACTTGAGCAGCATGGAATGAATTAAAAGTGAATTAGAAAAATGAATAACAGGGCTCGATAACTCCTGTTGGACAAGCCATTTTTATATTAAAATAATTAGCTTCATTCTCATATTTCAATTACATACATTAGAGCAGCCTGATTCTTATTGCCCATCTGTAAGTAAAATATTTTGTAGCCAAAGAAAGTCATTAGTTAAAAATTCATATTGAGTAAAACTTTTCAATAAAAATACTTTGTGATTTCTCTGAGGCTGAGGCAGGAGGATCACTTGAGTCCAGGCATTCGAGGCTGTACTGCACGATGATCATGCCTGTGAACGGCCAGTGCTTTCCAGCCTGGACAACACAATGGGAACTTGTCTCTGAAAGAAAAAGAAAAAAGCATGATAAAATGTAAGCCCCAGATTGGAAGGAAATATTTATAGTATACGTATCTGGTGAAAGATTGGTAATTAGAAGATATAGACAAAGAACTCTTACAGTTCATTATTAAGAAGGCAAACAATCAAAAAATCATTAGACAAAAGATATAAAGATATTTCAAAAGAGAAGACCCAAAAATCGCTAAATAGGCACATGAAAAGATATTTAATATTAATAATCATAGAAAACAAATTAAAACTATGAAGGCATGCCAGTACACACCCACAAAAACAGCTAAAGTTAAAATGACTGAAAATACTAAGAGATGGCAAGAATATATAGAGACTGGAAATCTCATACATTGTTGGTTGGAATGCATCTTTCAAACACTGTTGCTGGGAATGCAAAATGGTGACCAATTTGAAAAACAATTTAGGAGTTTTTTATACATGAAGCATAAATTTAACATACAATCCAGCAATTACACTAGTATATATTTATTCAACAGAAACAAAAATATATGTTCACACAAATACTTTTACAGAACTATTCATATCACCTTATTCATAAAAGCCCAAAACTGAAAAGAATGCAAACTCCCTCAGTACGTGAATGGATAAACTGTGGAACATCCAAGCAATAAAATACTACTTGGTGATAATAAGACATAAACTACTGTTGCACACAACAACATAAATGCATCTGAATATGATAATTGAAAAAATGTCAGACACAGAAGATTATATACCATATGATTCCATTATATGAAATTCTGGAAAAGACAAAACCAACCTATAGAACAGAAAACATCACATTCGTTAGTTGGGGCCAGGTGTAAAGGATTGACTTCAAAACTGCGCAAGGAAAATTTTGGGGGTGATGTAATATCCCATATCTTGATTGTGATACTGACAACAGGAGTGTGTAGAGAATCAAAAACACTAAAAAAGGGATGCCAGTTATTGTATGCAAACTATGCAATAAAGTTGACATATAGTATATAACAATGTAAAAAGAATGAAATTATAAGCCAAAATATAGAATACATTTTCTATGCACAAACTGATAAAAAATATTCAGAATGAATAAAATGCCTACAAATCTATAAAGAAAAATATAGCCCAATAGAAAATGGGCAAAAGAAGTGGACAGGCATTTTCTAGAAGAGAAAACAAGAACTACCAAAAACAGGTTAATTAATGGACAACCTCAGTAATTAGATAATGATGTATTATTGATACCACCCTCGACTGGCAAAAATTCGAAACAACAGTACATCTCATATACTGCTGATGGAAGAGTAAACTGGTGAAACAACTTTGCAAAATAATTTGGTATTATCTTATAAATTGAACATGTTTATAGCCTATGAACTTCACTCCTAAGTATGCACCATAGAGGAACTCAGGCACAGGTATAAAAATGTTCACAGAAGCATTGTTTGTGACAACAAAAACCTGAAAAGAATACAAACGTTTACTGAAAAAAAAAATAGAGTAATAAAATTGGGTATTTTTATACTGGGAGTCCAAAACAGTGGCAATGAACAAACTGTAACTATATATCTCAATATAAATGAATTGTAGAACATTTTGAATACAAAATCACAGAAGATAAACTATAAATTAAAAAATTTTTAAAGAAATACATTCTTAGGAAATCTATAATGCGAAACGAATCTTAAAAAATTTTAAAGAATGGTATCTTTTGTGGGAAAGCTGGAGCTTGAAATTTGGTTATTCTTGATAATATTCAAGTTATATCTTGTCTGTGTTTTTATATATGAGAGTTTTATTTTCTTCTTGTATTTTATGTTGTCCATTTGTCACATTTATCTTTCAAATATTCTATTACAAAAATTTAAAAAAGGGAAAAGCAATCAACCCATACATTTTTATTGATATTTTTTCCTCTCCATTTTACTCTCGACTTCCTTAAAATATAATAATACATTTAACACATTAAAATGGATAGTCCTTTTGTATCTTTCAACTTGGATACCATACCATTTTCTTAGGAAAGCCATTTTTGACAATTCAGATTATGTTCTCACGCTGTCTACTTGCTATAATTTTCTTTATCATCCTCTATTATAATTGCAAGTCCATTTGTGAATAGCCTGCTCCATATACCTTTCTTGTGAAAAAAGAATAATTTTGTCCAGCTTTTCATTGAACTCTGTTGTTTAGGCTAGTGGCACACAATGAACATTTCTTTGCTATGTACTGTCCATATGGTAAATCCTAGCCATATGTGGCCATTGAGCCTTTGAAATGTGACTAGTGAGACTGAAGAAGTAAATTTTTAATTTTTTTTAAATTTCCATCAATTTAAATATCAATAGCCATATGTGCTACTGTACTGGACAGTGCTGGTGTAAATAATGGCATCTTGTATTGAATTAACTGCAACATAAAACTCTGTATATATTTAAAAATGTAAAATGCATAAAATGTATAAATAAGAAAATAAATAAATTACATTTATCATGCATTTGTTTTTCAATTTTCTTATAGAATTGAGAAATTTTTTGACAGATCAATTAGTGATTCTGGACTCTTTTATTACATACTCACTTTGTAAACAGGTAAAATAAATTCCTAAGTTATTTCCTTTGATGGTACTTTATTCTCTCAGAATATGTAAGAAAGCTTATTAAACTGCTCATCTGAATGAATGCAAGTATCAGTAGTATACTCTTAGCAAACCTTATATTGGCCGAAGTTACCCAGTGTACCATAATGGTAGCTCTTCCACCTAAAACTGTGAACACTAAGTAGTTGACATATGTTCTGAGTTTGTAATAATTACATATTTTTTTGCTTGAAAGTGACAGAAGCCCCAGTTCAAACTGACTTATGGAAAAAAGAAAAATTGGCTTACATGACTGAAATGTTCATACGTAAAGCTTCATGTGAGGTTGAAGAGCTCACATTTGCGATCTGTCTTGTGTTCTGTTTCCAGAGTGAGCGCCGTTCTCAGACACAGGGTGGGAGTCTTTGGCAGCTTCTGCTCCTTGTTATTCAATGCCCCTGTCCTATGGACAAGAGGTGGTATTTTTTCCCCATTGTTTCAATAAAAGTCCTGAATTTACTCTGATTTGATTGTATAGGTCGGATACCAACCTGAATTAATCCCAAGGACCAGTGAAATATGATGGTATTTGGACAGATTACAGTTTACTCCTTTGAGAAACAGCTGGACTGAGTGTAGAGAACAGGGTGTTTCCCAGAGAAAAATTAGGATATGGTTACTAAAGATGGGAAACTTACAATCAGAGGCTGAAAAATGTTCATTCCAGAGTTGTTCTGAATCATTCAACCTCTTCACTTGTCTTGAAACATTAGGATTTATAAACCTCTGGTTAGCAAGAGCTTGTTGTGCCTTTTAGTGTCATTCAGAGTAACCAAAATGAGAATATCATGATGCATTCCTCAAAGAAGTTTCTGTACAATTTTTTGTGTATTCTATTAGTTCTAAAATTACTTAGGAATTGTACAGAAATTCTAAGGTTACTTACTTAGAATTAATGAAATAATTCTGATATAGAAGAGATGTAACTGATATCTCTTTCAAAGAATATTGATACTTCTGTTGGTTTTGAAATGGTGTTAAGTTACACCCCGTGCTTCACCAGAACATATTTGCCTCCTTATGAATAAAATCATGACATGCAAAAACCCTTAGTTCTGGGATGGATTATTTAACTGATCTATTTTCTTGAACTGGAAACTGAAACCAATATAGCCTAAATGGTTGCTTAATGTCATTTAATGGCCAAACTGGAAATAAAAATCATTCATTTCCTATAGTAGTACACTTCAAGCATCTCCGAACAAGTGGCAATTCTCATACATAGTTCTGAAGAAAAAGATGTAACCTGCTAAACTTAAGTTTGTTAATAATATTCATGCATCTTGAGGTGGGGGCCGGGGGAATAGATTAAATATTAATAAAAGCAACAGGAAGTGAAAGGACAGAAAAATCCTCACATAAATGTAACCAAAGGTCCAATGTTTGAAATTTGGAAGTGAACTGTATGTCACATGAAATAAAGGGTCACATATTCAAATGACAGAGACTAGTGTACTTCCTGTCCTGATGGATAGTAGTAATGGCATGTAAGTGAGTGACACTCTCTGTTCGTGTGTTGCTCTGAATTTTAAAATCAACATCAATAGCATATCATGTGAAGCCTATAAAGTTGCATGTGTTCCTTTCTTACTGATTTTTATGTTAGGCACAGAATAACACATGGTGAAAGGGGAATTGTTATATTATCATTTTATTGTTTACTTACCCTAAGGTCTCTTTATAGTACAGACTTTCCTTACGAATACATTTCTCTGAGTCATTTGTATAAATATACTTTACTACATTGTAAAAAGATGACTTTTTTCAGGTTTTTCTTTAAGGATTATTTTCTTTGAGGTATTTGTTTCTTTTAGATATCAGGGGAAATTCTCAAAATCAATGATATTCCATTGTAAGACAAAAGTACAAAAATATTTTAGTATGATTTGAGAACTCAGTGGTTACTTTTAGGCACAACATAGGGCCACTTTTGATCTAGCTATGTATAAATTCAGACATATTCCATCACTTATTTCTATATTTCCTATCATTCAATCATGCTGAAATACTATTATTATTTAGTAAATGGTACTTTGATAAACACTGCTAGGTTCTGTGCTAAGTATTTTACACACATAATAAGAAAACTCACACAACTCCATGAAAGATATATTATTTAGTTTTCATGTTACTGCAGATAAAACAGAAGCTGAGAAAGAAAAAGCAAAGTTTTCAGAGTCACCATAGGTAGCAGAAGCAAGGAGTGTAATCTCCACATGATCCCAAGCCTATATTCTCACACTCAGTGTTATAGATAATGCCTCCTACTTGCATCTCTTAAACCACCACATTATTTAACACCTCCCTGTCTTTTTGAACTCAACTTCCATTGGTAGAAACGGCCTTAACATTTGTGTCCCTCAGAAAAACTCCTGTACATCCTTTCACTGAAGTCTCAGATCAAACATCAGCCTTTTGTGTCCCTCCAGTCTCCACCATAACAATTAGCATAGGGCATTTTAATTGTTTGTTTTCTAAAATAATCTCTCTCAGACTGTGAATTCCTTGAGAGTGGCAATCAGGTGTTATAAATCTTTGACCCTGCAGTCTATCACAGAGCTTAGCTGTAGAAAAGAGATTACGATATATACTTACAAGCACACTCCATCATTATATCTCTCTCTGACACTACAACCCTACTGTGTAAGACACAGCTGGCACGCTTTATAAGGAAAACATCTTATTGTTAACTCAATAAGCACATAATAAAAATACTAAAGAATGCAAAAATCAGGGGTTTTAAAAACATTATTTTCCTTTTTAACTTTAGGTGCAAAAAATGTAATTCAAATCTTATTGAATCCAAAATGTGGGAGATTTGAGAGCATCTTTCACTATGATATCAAACTGATCCCTGCTGGAAAGAGGGCTTGCAAAAGGCAGAGAGTTCCATGCTCCAACTGCTTTTTCTCTTGCCTCCTTTCAAATTCCTCACCCTATAAATCTAATACTCTGCCTTCAGCCTGGGTTGGCAATAAATCACTACTTGATTCAGTTCCCTGGAAAGAATGACAAGGGAGTGATGCCCATGGGGTTTTGGTTCCTCAGGATGAGGTCTGAAGGAACAGAAACCCCTATGGTTGTTAAGGCTCTAGATGACATATAAAAAAATAAAATAATAATATTCACACTGGGAAGATTAATCTCCTGTTAATATATGTTTTGTAAATTATGTGAAAAGGGTGCCCATAGCTAGCCAAGGTCTTACACAAGACTGCCTTTTATATTAGTGTTTGTGTATGTCAGGCTCCAGAATTTGGGAGGTGGAAGTAGGAGATAAGAAAGTAAATTTCCACATTCTTATAAAATATTAATCCTTTACATGATAAGCCCTTTCCACTTCACATGTAGGGAATAAGAAGCCATTGGAAGGCAGGGTGCGGTGGCTCGTGCCTGTAATCCCAGCACTTTGGGAGGCCGAGGTAAGCAGATCGCCTGAGGTTGGGAATTCGAGACCAGCCACTAGCTGGGCATGGTGGTGCATGTCTGTAATCCCAGCTACTCAGGAGGCTGAGGCAGGAGAATCGCTTCAACCCGAAGGTGGAGGTTGCAATGAGCTGAGATCCTGCCATTGCACTCCAGCCTGGGCAACAAGAGTGAAACTCTGTCTAAAAAAAATAAAAAAAGAAGCCATTGGAAGTGCAGGCAGGCAAGTAACTTGACCACATGTGTGTTTTAGAGACATCTGTCTAGCAACGGTACAGTCAGTGGAGATGGTCAAGACTGTAAACAGGAAGACTGCAAGGAGGCAATTATAATTATTTGATAATAAAGATGGACAGCAGGTGTTAATGAGGGGCAGTAACTTTGTCTTTATATATAAATACAATCTGTAGGATAAAATAAAAGTGATAAAAATAATTTCCAGATATTCTGGAACAAGTATCTAGTTGTAGGGTGCTAAACTTGAGGCTGACCATAGAGGAGCAGGTTTGGAGACAGATTTCACATTCAGGTTTGTTATTTTAAGTTTGAAGGACTTCTAAATCACCCAGGATAATTTGTCCAGAAGACACACAGATTTTAGAAATATAGTTAGTAGCACCGTAATACTTCCAGACACAAAATGTAACCTCCTTATTTTTTGTAATTTCTACTATTAATAATTTTTCTCTCCCTATTCCAAATTAACAAATAATCCCTGTTATAGTTTTAAAATCTTTGATGTTAAAAGAAATCTACCATCTTATTTTCAACACAATCCTGGTTTATAGTTATCCTGGTTGAATGCATGACTCTGTAGTATAATTTTTAATCAAGAATTGATCAATACTTTCAACGAATCAAGACATACGAATATAAATGTTAAATACTAGATGGAGAGGGACAATCAAAACATACAAGAGAAGTTATGATGTGACAAATGAGATAATGTTTAGTTGGGCTTTGAACAATAAGTTGGTTCTGAAATGGGCATACTGAAGCAGAAAAAAATATTACAGCTTGGAAACTTGACATGAGAACAAAAATTTTACACGAATGTTAACAGTTGTATCACTGGTCTGTTCATATTAAAAAGGAAAAAAATCTGATCAAATATTTCTTCGTACTATTAAGAATCACCAATCTGGATTAAAAGAAAATGTAACTGCTATAGATTTAAAATTACGTTTGGGCCCCAAATTACATTCAATAGAAGATTCATAGTATGTGTGTGTTTGTTTTTAAATAATTGCAACTTGTATTTTAGATTCAGGGGTACATGTGCCAGTTTGTTATATGGGTATACAGTATGCTACTGAGGTTTGTGGAACAACTGATCCTGTCACCTAGATACTGAGCATAGTACCCAATAGGTAGTTTTTCAACCCTTGGCCTCCTCCCTTCTTCCTCCTTCTAGTAGTCCCCAGTGTCTACTGTTGCCACCTTTATGTCCATGTGTACTCAATATTGAGCTCCCACTTATAAGTGAGAACATATAGTATTTGGCTTTCTGTTCCTGCAGTAATTCGCTTAGGATAATGGCCTCCAGCTGCATCCATGTTGCTGCAAAAGACGTGATTTTATTTTCTTACGACTGCATAGTATTCCATGGTGTATATGTACCTCATTTTCTTTGTCCAATCACAGTTGCTGCATACCTAAGTTGATTCCATGTCTTTATTATTGTGAATAGTGCTACAATGAACATATGAGTCCATGTGTCTTTTTGGTAGAACAATTTATTTTCCTTTGGGTATATCACCAGTAAGGGATTGCTGGGTTGAATGTTAGTTATGATGTAAGCTCTTCAAGAATCTCCAAACTTCTTTCACAGAGGCTTCACCCATTTACATTCCTATCAACAGAGTATAAGCATTCACTTTTCTCTGCAGCCTCACCAGCATCTGTTGTTTTTTGACTTTTTAATAATAGTCAGTCTGACTGATGTGAGATGGTATGTCGTTGTAGCTTTGATTTTTCATTTCTCTGATAATTAGTGATGTCGAGTATTTTTTCACATGTTTGTTGGCTGCTTGTATGTCTTCTTTAGAGAAGTATCTGTTCATGTCTTTTGCCCATTTTTAAATGGGGTTATTTGGTTTTTGCTTGTTGAGTTGCTTAAAGTCTTTGTAGATTCTGTATATTAAACCTTTGTCAGATGCATAGTTTGCAAATACTTTCTTCCATTCTGTAGTTTGTCTGTTTATTCTGTTAGTTTCTTTTGCTTTGCAGAAGCTCTTTAGTTTAATTGGGCCTCACTTGTCCATTTCTAGTCAAAAATTCTTTGCCAAAGCTGACGACCAGAATGTTGTTTCCTAGATGTTCTAGGATTCTCACACTTTGAGGTCTTACATTTAAATCTTTAATTCCTCTTGAGTCAATTTTTGCATATGGTGAAAGGTAGAAGTCCAGTTTCATTCTCTCTTATATGGCTAGCCAGCTATCCCATTTATTGAATAGGGAGTCCTTTCTCCATTGATTTTTTTTGTTCACTTTGTCAAAGATCAAATAACTATAGGTGTGTGGCTTTACTTCCGAGTTCTCTATTCTGTTTTATTGGTCTATGTGTCTGTTTTTCTGCCTGTACCGTGCTGTTTTGGTTACCATAGCCTTATAGTATAATTTGAAGTCAAGCAAGGTGATGCCTCCAGTGTTGTTCTTTTTTATTAGGATTGCTTTGACTATTTAGGCTCTTATTTGGTTCCATAGGAACTAGAGAATAGTCTCTTTCTAATTCTGTGAGAAATGACATTGATAGTTTGATAGGAATAGTGCTGAATCTGTAGATTCCTTTGGGCACTATGGCCATTTTAACAATATTGATTCTTCCAGTCCATTGCATGGGATGTTTTTCCATTTTTTTGTGTGTCATCTATGACTTCTTTCAGTAATGTTTTATAGTTCTTGTAGAGATCTTTCACCTCCTTAGTTAGATGTCTTCCTAGGTATATTATGTTATTGTATTATTTTATTGTGGCTATTGTAAATGAGATTGTGTTCTTGATGTGGCTCTCATCTTGAACATTATTCGTATATAGAAATGCTACTGAGTTTTGTACATTGATTTTGTATCCTGAAACTTTACTGAAGTTGTTTATCAGTTCTAAAAGCCTTTTGGTGGCATCTTTAGGGTTTTCTAGGGATAGAATCATATGGTTCATGAACAGAGATTTGACTTCTTCTTTTCCTATTTGGATGCCTTTTATTTCTAGTGCCTAATTTCTCTGGCTAAGACTTTTAGTACAATGTTGAATAGGATTGGTGAGAATGGGAATTCTTGTCTTGTTCCTATTCTTAAATGGAATATTTTCGGCTTTTGTCTGTTCAGTATAATGTTGGCTGTGGGCTTTTCACAGATAGCTCTTATTTTGTTGAGGTATGTTCCTTTGATGCCTAGTTTCTTCAGGGTTTCTATCATGAAAGGGTTTCTATCATGAATTTTTTTCAAAAACTTTTCCATTTCTGTTGAGAAGATCATATAGTTTTTGTTTTTAACTCTGTTTTTGTGGTGAATCACATTTAATGATTTGCATATGTTGAAGCAACCTTATATCCAAAAAATAAAGCTTATTTGTTCATGATGAATCAACTTTTGATGTGCTGCTGAATTTGGTTTGCTAGTATTTTGTTGGGGATTTTTGTGTTTATGTTAATCAGGGACATTGGCATGTAGTTTTCTTTTTCCCTTGTGTCATTACCAGGCTTTGGTATCAGGGTGATGCTGGATTCATAGGATGAATTAGGGAGAAGTCCTTCTTCCTAGAATTTTTGGAATAGTTTCATTATAATTGGTACTACCTCTTCTTTGTATGCCTGGTAGAATTTGGCTGGGAATCCATTTGGCCCAGGGCCTTTTTTTGGTTGGTTGTTTTTTCTGATTCAAGTTTGGAACTTGATATTGGTCTCTTTTGGGTTTCAATTTCTCCCTGTTTTACTCTTTGTAGGTCGTGTGTTTCCAGGAGTTTTCCATTTCCTTTAGATTTTCTAGTTTTTGTGCAGAGAAGTAAACAACCTGGAAAACATGTTTGAGAGAATCATTCAAGAAAATTTCCCTAATTTTGCTACAGGAGTGGACATCCAGATACGAGAAATCAGAGAACACCTGCAAGATACTTTACAAAATGCATATCACCATGACATATAGTCACCAGACTGTCCAAGGTCAATGATAACAAAATCTTAAAGGCAGCTACAGGAAAAAGGTTAGATCATGTGCAAAGAGAACTCTAACAGGGTAACAATGAATTTCTCAGTAGAAACCTTACAAGGCAGGAGAGATTGGACCTGTTTTCAGCATTATTAAAGAAAGGAAAGTCCAACCACAAATTTTACATTCTTCCAATTTAAGCTTCGTGAGTGAAGGAGAAATACAAACTTTTCCAGACAAGCAAGTGCTAAGGGAATTTGTTACCACTTGACCAGCCTTATAAGAGATCCTTAAGGGAGTTCTAAACATGGAAATAACAGAATGATACCTGCTATCACAAAAACACATAAGTACATATCCCACAGATTCCATAAAGCAACCCCACAATAGGAACTGTAAAGCAACCCTCTAGTAACTTGACAATAGGATCAGAATCTCACATACCAATATTCATCTTGAGCATAAATGGTATAAATGTCCCCGCCACAATCCCTCTCCAAAAGACACAGAGGCCAGCTGTGGTGGCTCATATCTGCAAACCCAACACTTTGGGAGGCCAAGATGGGAGGATCATTTGAGCTCAGGAGTTCAAGACCAGCCTGAGCAAAATAATGAATCCTCATCATCTCTACCAAAAGTTTGAAAAATGGCCAGACATGGTGGCACATTTCTGTTATCATAGCGACTTGGAAGACTGAGGCAGGAGGATTGGTTTTGTCCATGAGACTGAGACTACAGTGAGCTATGATTGTACCACTGCACTTTAGCCTGGATGACAGTGACACTCTGTTTCAAAAAAACAAAAAAGAAAACAAAAAACAAAAGACACAGAGTAGCAAGTTGGATAAAACAACAAGACCCATCCTTCTGCTGTCTCCAAGAGACCCATTTCACAAGTAACAACATCCATAGACTCAAAGTAAAGGATTGGAAAAAGATGTGTCACACAAATGGAAATAAAAAATGAATAGGGGTCACTATTCTTAAATCAGATAAAATAGACTTTAAACCAGCAACAGTGAAAAAGGCCAAAGAAGGATATTATACAATAATAAATGATTCAATTCAACATGAAGACTTAACTATCATAAATAAGTATGCATGCAACATTAGAGCACCCAGATTCATAAAACAAGTTCTTCTAGACCTATAAAAAGACTCAGACAGCCACACAATAACAGGGGGAGAGTTCAACACCCCACTGATAGTGTTAGACAGATCATCTAGGCAGCAAACTAACAAAAATTCTGGACTTAAATTTGACACTTGACCAATTGGACCTAGTAGACATGTACATAATATTCCACCTGTCAACCACAGAGTGTAATTTCTTCTCATCTGCACATTGAACATACTTTGAGATCAACTAAGGCTTGGCCTATAAAGCAAGTCTAAATAAACTAAAAAAAATTTGAAATCTTACCAACCATAGTCTCAGACCACAGTGGAAAAAAAGTAGAAATTAATACCAAAAGATCTCTCAAAATTCACAATTACATGGAAATTAAACAATTCGCTCCTGAATGACTTTTGGGTAAACAAGGAAATAAAAACAGGAATAAAAAAGTTTTTAAAAATAAATTAAAACAGAAACAACAACAACAACAAAAAACAGGTGTTGCAGAGAAAACGGAATGCTTTTACACTGTTGGAGTGTAAATTAGCTCAATTACTGTGGAAAACAGTATGGAGATTCCCCAAAAATCTAAAAACAGAACTACCATTCAACCCAGCAATCCCAAAGGAATATACCTTTGCTCTATATGCTCAAAGGAATATACATTGTTCTATCATAAAGACATGTGCACATGTAAGTTCATTGCAGCATTATTTACAATAGGAAAGACATGGAATAAACTTAAATGCCCATCAATGGTAGACTGGATAAAGAAAATGTAGCACACAGACACTATGGAATACTATGCAGCCATAAAAAGAACAATTTCATGTCCTTTTCAGAAACATGGATGGAGCTGGAGACCATTATTCTTCCATACTAACACAGGAACAGAAAACAAAATATTGCATGTTCTTACTTATAAGTGAGAGCTAAATGATGAGAACACATGGCCACATAAAGGGGAACAACAGACACTGAGGACTACTGGAAGGTGAGAGAAGGGAGAGGATTAGGAAAAATAACTAATGGGTATTAGGCTTAATACTTAGGTGATGGAATCATCTGTACAACAAAACTCCATGACACAAGTTTACCTATATAACAAACCTGCACATGTACCCTGGAACCTAAAATAAATGTTAAAAAAAAGAGAGAGAGAGAGAAAAGAAAACAGAGACACAACATACCAAAATCTCTGGGAGACAACAAAAGTACTGTTAAGAGGAAATTTTATAGCACTAAACACTTAGCTCAAAAAGTTAGAAAGTTCTCAAATTAACAATCTATTATAACACCTAGAGGAACTAGAAAAACAAGAACAAACTAACTCCAACATTTGCAATAGAAAAGACATAAACAAAATCTGAGCACAAGTGAATGAAATTGAGAACCCAAAATCCATACAAAGAATCATCAAACCAAAAGTTGGTGTTTTGAAAGGATGAAAAAGATGGATTAAAAAAAAATGGAAAGAAAGAAAAATAAAAAGAGAGAAGATCCAAATAAGCACAATCAGAAATGACAAAGGTGACATTACAATGATCCCACAGAAATACAAAAGATCTTCAGAGACCCGTATGTGTTGTTTCATTATAAGGAAAAGGAATGCAGAGAAAAAAGCAAGAAATACTGTAATTAGACATAATATAGAGGACTGTCTATAACTGGTTGATGTTAGCATGAACAAAAATAGATCATTGACTACTACAACAATTTGTAGAAATAAATGAAGATTAAACCATGTAGGTTTGCAGCAAATCTTCCTTTGAAATTTGCATTTGAAGTAGATACTGTGAAATTTCAATGCCTTATGGTGCTACCTTTTAAGACTAAGCATTGTCTATAATCAATATATATAATATTTATCTCAATAATAAAAATATTAATATAATATGGAATGGGCAAGCAGCATGGTTTCTTTCTGAAAACAGAAACCTGTGAGTTGTGTAAGTGAGTGAAATAAAAAATGCATTAAAGCAGGAAGAAAACTGATATTCTGGCAGAATTTTTTAAACCCAATTTTAACTTTAAAACATTCTCAGTTTAAAATCATACACACAGACATGCATACATAATGTTAAAAAACATTTTATTATATTTTTAAAATGTGAGCTCCCCTTAGTATCATGTTTGTATTTTATTTAGTACCATTTCTGCAAACAAGATTCTTTTGTATGGGTAATTTGATACATCATGCAAACAAAATTAATTCTAGGATTTTAAATAATAATTTATGCTGTTCTTGGTGATATAACAAACCTTTATTGAATCTAATAGTTTTCATAAAAAATAGAAATACTTCTGTTATTGGAGTCCCACTTTAAAGTCTTTACCTCAAGACATTAAAAATAAAACTGTCATGTAATCACAACTGAGAATGTTTAGTTTTTTCCTTGAAATTCTTATTAGATCTGGTTGTTTCTAAGAGGGAAAAGAAACTGAAATGAGCTTCAAAGGACAGAGCACTGTTGACATGTATATAAGCATTGTTAAGTCTTCCCCTGGCTTTTAAAAGAAATTTCAATGACTGGTATTAATTCTTGACAGTTTTATTTCTAATATCATCTGGTTGACATAAAAGAGCCTCTGTCAATGTTTAAAATGGGCAGAACAGAATGGGAATAGAAAACCAGTGTAATATTATGAGTGAATTCTAATGCACCCAAAGTGGTAATCTGTTTTTCTTAATTAAAAGAAGGAAAAGAAAGCAACTTATACTACAAAACACTGATGTTTCAAATTCCCAATTAATAGTAAATACATATTTTAAACTCTTTTTTCTGTTGTACATAAAAAATGCAGTGTCCTCTTGTTAGCTTTTTTGTTGCTGAAACATTTTTTTTTTTGGCACATTTTATTACATGCAACAATGCTCCTGACAGATTGCTTTCAGTTTCTGTGACATGCAAATAGAATCCATGTATACTTTGCTCTTACACACTTTTTGCAGAGTCATTAAGAATAAGTCAGGGTGGTCAAAGACACCTTTGGTTTGCAATGAATAGTCAATGAAACAATATGGGTAGGTCATTTAATATAGTTGTAATCGATTGCTGCTGTTGCCTTTCCGGCCAAGCTGTTGTGCAGGAACAGATTTTTAATTAAATAAATAGCTGGGTCGGCAGGCAGGTGCGCCTGGGCAAGCAACCTGCCCCGGGATTTGGTTTGCAGCAGTTGCTTGGCAACACAACACAGACGGTCTCTGAACAACAGCTGCACCCTCTGTTAGCAGCTAGCAGATGCTCACACCTCAGAGAATGGTGTCAGAAATAATGATTTGTGAATAATAGTTTGTAGAGCTCTCTAATAAACAGAAATAAAATAGCCTGAATGATAAAGGTCAAAGACATTCCAGACTGTTATAATGAATATGAATTTGGATCCAGTGAAATTATCAGAAAAAGACAATGAAGATAAAATATTACTGATACATTGTAACTACAAAAAGAAAAAAGCAAAGAAACTTCTATTACATATGACACAAAGTGAGAGGTGCTTTTACATACACTATTTCGTTTAATTTTTCAAATAAACTTCTAAGTATTTCTATGTCTACTTTAGAAGATGAGACACTGAGTTTCAGAGAATTTAAATCATTTACAATTATAAATATAGTTCCACTATTAATTTAGTATGCAAATTTAGGTAGAAATCAAAGATGGAATATTTAACATATTACAAGAAAGAATATGTGTAATGTAATAACTGTTACTACTAGCAACTGGTAGCCTTGTCAGTATAAAACCATGTTCCTTATGCTGTTTCTATAGGATCATGCTTGAATTTAATATAACCAAAAGTTTGAGTAATTTGGTCTGTTGTTGTTAATTTTAAAATATCAAAAAAAGCAGGACTGGAAATTCTGAATCTCTGTAGTCATAAGAACATATAATTAAGTTGTGACAAATCAGAACCTCCTACTACTTTATTCTTAACTGATTATCCCATGCCATGAACATATGGCCCCAATTTTAATGTTTCTTTTGATACAAATTAAGTTGAATAAAGTCATTAGAATTATCTACTTGTGCTTTGGTAAAATAAAAATTGCTTTAATGTTTATTTCAAAATTTATAATATTTGTATTTTACAAGACGCTTTAAGAGTTTTTTTTTAAGGCAGTGTGTATACAAATTTTTTTTTCTCCAGTTCATCATCCTATGCACACATGGGGTATGAGAACCGAAGTACAAAGGGAGAATATATAATCACACAGATTAATCCATCTCCTCTCTCACAACTGCACATATGTCCATGCTTTGCTGACTATGTGCCCAGCTTTTCCCTTAATTTACAATAAATGGAAACTCATTAATAATAAAGCAGCTTTGCTATAAAAATACATGAAGTAGAGTTTTATAATTTTGATTATTTTTAGTAAAAAGGTGTATTTTCTTTTAAAACCATGTTTAAATAAAATCTCCACAAATATTATTCAGTAGTCATAATATTTTCTATGAATCTTTAGATGAAAAATATTTATTCATTTTCCCTTTAAAGCCTTAAAAACTTGTTACCTAAATAACATAAGTTATCACATTTTTTGAATGAAGTGTTACAGGTCTTTGAGAAGATAAAAATACTTCCATTCCCAACAACTGAGTATAGAACTTATTCGTGATAGAGCATTGAGTTAATTTAATGTTGAGTACTATATTAAATTATTCTTATTGAGTCAACAAATAAAGAGTTGCAGATATTCTAGAGCGTGTTTATTTCATAATTTTTAAACGATGTAAACGAGTCTAATAATGAGTTATTTATACACACGAATAATTGAATATTCCAAAAAGCTGACTTCCAAGAGTAAATCCCTAAGGAAAGAAAAAAACTTGTTTTTTTTTTTTTGAAGAGGGCAATGTTTATCGATTAGGCATATTATTGGATTCTAGGATAAAAGCCTCCACTTTTACTTATCCTTAACATAGATTTAAATGCTAAATTTTTGACTGATACTCCAAAACTGCTTTACTTCATTAACTCATCAGTGTCATGTATATATTGAGAGCAAGTGTAGGAAGTATTCTCTGGATATTTGTTCAGGCAAATTTTTAGATAAAGCAGTCCTTGCAAAGAGATTTCTAACATCAGAACTCACCTTTGTAGTTTATGTAGGTATATTTAATTTGTAAGTGGATTAACTGTCCTCAAAGTCAACTCCTACTGGAAGGAGAATATGAATCTTTGATTTATAAAACTAACAAAAATAAGAGCAGTGTCATAGTTTTATTATACAAATTTTAAAAAATATGTGTACATATATCACTAGAAAATAGAAAAGTAAAAATTTGCCTTAGTAGTATAATTTAAGGAGTTCTATTAACATACCCTGATACGATGCAGGAGCATACTATATCTCTTTTATGATATTATTGCTAAAAATACATAGTCCAATGAAATCATTTTTAAAAATCAGACAATCTGAAGTTGAGAGATATTCTACAAAATAACATGTCAGTACTCTTCAAATGTGTCAATATCTTGAAAGAAAAGAAAGCTCGAGGAGCTTTTCTGGACTAACTGAGACTAAAGAATTTATAAGTAAACATACCGCAATCCTTTTTGGATCCTCGACCAGGAAAAGTGTATCAGTGAAACAGTTGACAAAATTTAAATATAATCTACAGATTCGAAATTATTGTATTAATATAAACCTTCTGGTTTCTATTTTACTGTGGTTATATAAAGTGTTAACATTTGGGGAGTGTGGTTGCAGGTGGAAATAGGATTTTTTGGAACTATTTTTGTAATTTTTTTGTATATTTCAAAATAAAAAAATTAAATTAAAAAATTAAAATTTATTTCTCAGCATCAAGCCATTGTTGAGTGTAAGTCCATACCTACTAAGAGCCAGGTGCACTGACTCACACCTGTAATCCCAGCCCTTTGGGAGGCTAAGGCAGGAGGATTGCTTGAGGCCAGAAGTTCGAGACCAGCCCGGGCAACATATTGAGACATTGTCTCTACAAAAAATAAAAGCAAAGTTAGCTGGACATGGTGGCTTATGCCTGTAGTCCCAGCTACTTGGGAGGCTTAAGCAGAAAGATTGCTTTAGCTCAGCAGTTCAAGGCCAGTGAGCTATCATCATGCTTCTGCACTCCAGCTTGAGCGACAGAGTGATACCTTGTCTCTTAAAACAACGACAAACAACTACCAAGAGCCACATTTTAAGCTCTTATTAATATCAACTTCATTTTCTTTGTGATGGTGCCTGATGTCACTAAGTACAAAAGGCAAAAGGAAAATATAGACATATAGATCAAATCAGATGCTTTGAGAGTAAAAGGTAGACTTATAAATATTGGTACAACACAAATAAATGGGAACTGTAAACTAGAGAATGTAGTCACTGAATTTAGAGACCCTATTTAGGGAAGAACTATCTCAGCTTACAAAAGAACAGACTCTGTAATAACAGTGACTCATCCATCTTTGAGCTTTAACCACTTAGCACAGTGCCTTGCATACAGTAAAAAGTCAATACATGTTTATTGAACTACATAGGAGTCTGGTGAAGAGGTCATCTTCACATGGGGACAAATGGCCTATTTCATCAGTTCAATGTGGGACTAACCAGTCCACTCAGTAGATAGAGTTTGGGCAGATTTCCCACCTTATTGTTGTCTTTTCAAAACGATTAACATCCTTGGTATTTATAATCACATATATGATACAAATCCAAGAGCCAGAAGAGATTGTCAACTCAGGAAAAAAGGTCTCAGAAAGAAATGAATGGACTGCTGAGATGTTCGATAGCAATGTTAGGAATTTCTGTGGTTGAAAAAAGAAAAGAAAATGGAATATCTTTACTTGTTTAGAGAAAGCATAAACAATGAGTCATTATTGAATTGAGAACTACTTTGTAGAGGGCAATCTAATTGTTGACTATGCCCCTGGAGGTGTAAATCAGAAAATCATTGGATACCACTAGTTCACAAATTCTCTTTCATCACACGCAAACAACAAATGCCTCAACAATCAATCAAGCAGTTCATTCAGAATCTGGTGCTGTGTCAAAAAGATTGCTAAATGCTATTGTTACATTGCATTATCTTTCAGTAAGTAAGAATATAGTTTTTCTAAGTTTTTCTCTCAATCAAAACCATGTATTGATACATACTTGCTGTCTTTCACAAGTCAAAAATACCAACAAAGCTTTGGATTGCTTTCAACTATGTGGAGACAACTCGGTTCATTCCCCTTGACAGGTTATAAACTTTAAACATTAATTCTATATTTACATATTGCTGATTTAAAGGAGTGAATGTTGCTTTACCTTTACTGATTATCAAATCAGTGACAATTTCTCAAATTAGGGTATAATAAAACAAGTATTCTTGAGAACTTTAAACAATGAGAATGTGGAAATATTTTATTTTCTATGTCTTCCATTTTAATTAATAAATCAATGTTCTGCTAAGGATTGCAATGTATTTGTGTAAAAGACAAAATAATTTTTGGAGGGCCTGAGGAAGGAGTAGTGATGGCAAGGTGTCATTAGGCTGACGTGAGCTTAGCGAAACTTTCATAAGTATTTGCTGATTTTATTTAGGAAAAAGCTCTTATTTAAAAACACTCAATGAAAAAAAAAACACTAACAAAACCACAGTAAAAAAAACACCACATAATAAATGGAAACATTTAGGCATTAGGATTATATTTATCAAAAATATGAATATAGTTACTGATCACAGATTAGTTCTCATTTTTTAACAAAACTTAAACTTTGATGTTTCAGGAAAATGGCTTTTTATTTCCCTTAAGAAAAGAGAAATTAGAAATCAAGCAGGCTTAAGTATTTATTCTCTCAACCTTGAGCTGCAAATCTCTGAATTTATACTTAACTGGAAGAGTAACATTTAAAGACATTCTGGAAGTGGGAATGGGAGGAGGACTAGAGGTACTAATTATGCTACACAAGCCGTCCAAAATATAAAGGAGATTTAATTCATCAGAAGCAATACAACTGGAGATTTTTTAAAAACAAAATATTTTCTTTATAATGTTTAAGATGTCTTTACAACCTGACTCCTACATTTGACCCATATATTTCTCTAAAAGCATAACAGATCTAGGTCCCCCAAGAACTGGACAAAAGTTCAGGGATTAGATGTGAGAATATGAGAGCAGGAGGTAGAATGAAAAGTGAGACATAATTTCTTTCTTCATTTTGGAGTCTAGACACAAAGGAGAGAACCAATCTTGAAACAGTTTATATTCCTTAGAGATGAACAATATGTAAATGAATAGCATTCTACTGCTATTAAGTTTATCTGTGCCAGGTACAAGTTATATATGGAAAAAGATCCAATTTTACTCTTAGTTTAACAAGAATAAGAAGCTAAAATGCGGTCATTTTTAGTTATTTAAATTTAAATAACTTTGCTAATGCTGCCCTCCATTTCTCACATTACGAATATTCACAGTTTTGTGTGCCATAGTGTCAACTCTAGTTTCGGCAAGTATCATTTATAACTTACATAGATATATAGAAATGGATTGTCTTAATAAATCTTTTATAAGTATTAATTGGTTTCTAGTGAACATTATATAGAAATCAATGAGGCTTTTGGAGTGAGTTGCTCCAGGGATGCCCACACCTAGGAGAAGATAATTGTTGACCTTTCACATAAACAGATATTTTCTTCAGTATGAATTACATACTGGCATCACCTATAAAACTTTTGAAGAATACTGATGTACAGACTCCAATCCAGATCAATTAAATATCTCCTGTAGGACTGGGACCCCAGATACACTAATTTTCAACTCCTTAGATGCTTATTTCAAGCTAGGGTTGAGAAACGTTGATATAAATGTTTTAATAAGAATTAAACCTCTCAGTGGTGGAAACACAGCTTCCCCCTTCCTTTCTCTCTCTCCCTCATACTAGCTGTGTGATTTGGCCAACTTTCCTCCTGTATAAAATGAGGATGAAACTAGTAACTGTCTCAGGGGATTGCTAAATTAATAACATGAGTTAATATTTGTAGAATAATTCAAACAATAGTAATAACTGTGTAAATGTCTGTTAAATAAATGTACAAAACAAATCAGGCCTTGGAGTAAAGGGAAAACCATTTTAGGATGGTAAGGGAGTAGGTTTAGTAGTCTGAAATCCTGAGAGCTCTCATAATAGTCAGAACATTATTAATGGTTTAGCTTGGGCTTGATGAAAAAGTCCAATCAAATAGAAATTGTTGCAATATTTGATGATTTATTTAGTTGTGAGTGACCGAAACAAAACTGACTAAAAATTGTTGATGCACATAACTGAAAAGACCAGTGGCTCAAACGAGGCCTCATGGTTTAACGACACTTTCTCCTCTTTTTTTTTATTTTGAGAGTTTCACTCTGTCGCCCAGGCCAGAGTGCAGTGGCAGGATCTCAGCTCACTGCAACCTCTGCCTCCTGGGTTTAAGCAATTCTTGTGCCTCAGCCTCCCAAGTAGCTGGAATTACAGGTGCGTACCACCACACTTGGCTAGATTTTGTATTTTTAGTAGAGACAGAGTTTTGCCACATTGCCCAGGCTGCTCTTGAACTGCTGATCTCAAGTGATCCACCTACCTTGGCCTCTCAAAATGCTGGGATTACAGGCATGAGCCACTGTGCCCGCCACTTTCTCCTGTTTTTTAACTCTGCTTTTCTTTCTAGGCTTCAACCTCAGATATACTCTTCCTTTTCACAGCAAGTAGTTCCATCTTATGTGCATTCTGTTTGGTAATTCAAGGAAAGAGAGGCCATTCTTCCCTCTGTAGATCCATGCAGAGTCCCAAGATTGAGTTTCCTTGTCTCTGGCTTGCCCTGTCCAGAACGGTGTTAATTGCCCTTGCTGCCCTGATATCACAGTCTTCTGGTTTGCTTACCAAAGAAGTCATTACTGAGTGCAGGGAAATTTGACACTCAAATTAATTAGACCTAATTCATATGCTCATTTTGAGAAGCTGGAGTTAACCTTGCACAAACCACGCAGATAGAGTGGGGGATTAGTAACCCCTGAAAGAAAAAGCAGGGTGCTTGTTATCAGGAGAGGGAAAACGGATGTGGAGCAGGTTAACAGCAACAGATATCACCATGGTTAAAGGATAATCATTCTATACCTCTTTGAGACTCCTTTAGTGGGTGCCTATGTTCAGCTAGATTTGAAATCTGTGAGGTAGCGTATTCAGAGGCCCTGGAAGAATCTTCTCTCATTGCACAAACCTGCCTGCCTGTTATTTCTGAAATTCTTTTAAGAGTGGACACAACATTTATGTTAAGACTTAAAATGCAAATTACTCTGGACAAGAGAAGATACTCTCTAGACTCAAATTAAGATATAATTGGTTGACATGAGATCCTCTCTGGGTGAAAAAAAAAAGTTTTGATGGGACGAGAGGAAAAAGAAGCCAAGGAACAAGTTAATGGGCACAGAGAGGTGAAGCACTGGGCACACAGCCCACTGATCACAGCTGCCAAGGTTGGGCCCTTGTCAGAGCTCTAAAACACTGACTTCTCAGGAAGTCACATCCTGGCATCTTAGAGTGCTCAATGTAACTCCCAATTTCATAATCTGCCTAAAGTACTTTGATTCAAAATCAATTCTTTGGGTGGTTATAGATGGGATGGATTGCGGGTGCCAAAACAGTCCTTCAATTCAGTGAAAGACTTGATTGTTTGACATTATAGGGATTAAATATTGTGGTTATTGGCTAATTTCTTTCACATTTAAAGATGTTGCTGAGACATGATGCAGACAAGTCAGTTTTAGCTCTAGCAACTGCCAGAAATGGCACTGTGACCTTAAGACTTAGACACTTTTATCTTGGAAACTGGACCACTAGAAGACTCTGAAAGATTTCACTTCCTTTTCCAGACAGGCTGTTTTAGGGTGCTGTGTGTGCTTCTGTTTTTATTTGCTTGCCCCCTTTCAATTTCATTTACTCCTATTTAACAAATGTGTACTGAACAACTACTATATATCAGTGCTCTATGCAGAGTTAATAGCGTTGTTTTTTTTGTTTCGTTTTGTTTTTTGTTTTTTTTTGTTTTTTTTTTTTTTTTTTTTTTTGAGACAGAGTTTTTCTCTGTTGCCCAGGCTGGAGTGCAGTGGCGCTATCTCAGCTCACTGCAAGCTCCGCCTCCCAGGTTCACGCCATTCTCCTGCCTCAGCCTCCCCAGTAACTGGGACTACAAGCGCCCGCCACCACACCCAACTAATTTTTTTGTATTTTTAGTAGAGACGGGGTTTCACCGTGTTAGCCAGGATGGTCTTGATTTCCTGACCTCGTGATCTGCCTGCCTCAGCTTCCCAAAGTGCTGGGATTACAGGCGTGAGCCACTGCGCCTGGCCAATAACGTGGTTTTTAAAAATTAGCTTTTCTGTGACCTCTGTGGTGAATTTGTCAAATTTCTGTTGTGAAATTTGGTTTATGTTTTTTCTATAAATTTGACCTGTTGATGTAATCCTCCTATTTCTAACTTCTGCTTCTGTTTCTTCACTCTGCTGCCCTGAATTACATTAATGTGCCTTTGTTTCCATGACCTCAGAATCCTCTGGTTTTCCCCCAAGTCCTTTCTGCTGTCTCTTTCTACGTCTTCCTCACTCCTCCATGTAAGTGCTCTTTAGACCAAATTTCCTTATTCTTCTAGGTGGGCTACATGTCCCTTCTACATGTCCCCATAATACCTTGCTTAAAAAAAAAAAAATCCTGCACTGTAATGAGTTGTTTACATGTTGGTATTTTCACAAGAATTTAAATTCTTGGGGAAAGAAACTGGATACTATTCACTGTTTTAACTACTATGCAGCCCAATGCCTAGAACTGAAAATAAACTCTTTACTCCTAATAGAACATATCCAAGATATTTTTCCTGAAGGAGACACATAACAGAGAGCATCAGGGCCATTCCAGGCCCATGTGATCATGGAATTAGATCTAACGCTATAAAGCAGCTCTTCCCCAAAAAAGAAAACCATGGCACTCCCAGTCCAGGAATATGGAATCAGAATCTTTGTTAATGACCAGATAGTGTTGAAGACTCAGAAACCAAGGCCCTATACTTACACTTGGGTGTAAACTTTTACTTAACTCATATTTAAGTTAAGACAATACCTTTTTGCCACATTTAAAAGAAAGTTAAATCTCAACACAGGTGGACTCTGATACTGACTAAAAGAATAATTGGGGACCAGAGATTTTTATGAAATAAATGAAGAGCAATAATGGTTATTGAATAACTCAGGTAAAAAATGATTCTGTCAAACTTCTTAAGAAGTGCATGCTCATTTGTCCAATACATTATCTTCTAGAAATGTGTATGCTGATGAGAATACTAAAATATGGAGAAAACAGTTACAATGGAAGGGGGTACTGCTGAAGTGATGTTCATGAGTAGTCAAGAGGAACCAGGATCTCACACAGATGGATGGAATTGCCTTGGTTAAGAGTACAGTTTCTCCTTGTAGGAAAGAGGCTACACTAAGGGCAGAGACACAGGTGGGATCATGTAATTCCTCCTTTGATTGTTTCCGTTTTCACATTGAAATAAGTAGCAGGTCATTACTGAGAATAAGGAGGTTCTTGAAATTTAAAATATGAAAGTATGAAATATGAAAGTAAAGAAAGAAATATAAAGTAAGAAATATGAAAGTATGAAAAAGAAGTTTCTAATACAAGTGGGAAAGCAGCAAATGAATTCCACATTGCTAAATCCACTGGCCATTTCTCTGGAAATTCGAATGATAGACATAGCATTTGACATAGTTCTTTACGCTCTCCTTTTTAGAATACTTTCTTCACTTACTTACCCCGCCCTCACCAATTTTTGACATTCTCAGCCTCTTTTGCTGGTTTTGTAGCATCTACCCAAACTCCGTAAGTTGCAGTGCCCCCGAGCTGGAAATCTGAAACTCTTTCAACCTACACTCCCTAGGTGATCCTACCAATTTTTATGACTTTAAAAATCATGTATGTGCGGCCAGGTGCGGTGGCTCACACCTGTAATCCCAGCACTTTAGGAGGCCGAGGTGGGTGGATCACGAGGTCAGATCGAGACCATCCTCACTCAGATGGTGAAACCCCGTCTCTACTAAAAATACAAAAAATTAGCTGGGCGTGGTGGCAGGCACCTGTACTCCCAGCTACTCGGGAGGCTGAGGCAAGACAATGGCGTGAACCCGGGAGGCAGAGCTTGCAGTGAGCCGAGATTGCACCACTGCACTCCAGCCTGGGCGACAGAGTGAGACTCCCTCTCAACAAAAAACAAACAACAACAACAACAACAAAAATTATGTACGTGCTGATGGCTCTCGAATTTATACCTCCAGCTTAGATTTCTCTACGAATTCCAGATTAATATATACAACTGCCCACTTCATGTCTCCACTTGGAATTATACCATACATCTCAAACTTAATATGTACAAAATAGAACCCCTGATACTCCCCACTCCCTACAAATCTGACCCTCCTTTGTTCTTTCCAAATTTAGTACATGAGAACTCCAATCTTCTGATTATCCATACACAGAACTTGGAGTCACCCTTGATGACTCCCTTTCAGCAAACCGCATTTCCAGTTCACCAATGCATCTTTTTGGCTACAATTTAAAAATATATCCAGATCAAATCACAGTCCCTCAGTTCCACTGCAGCTACCACTCTGAACTAAGCTACCTTCACCTTTAGACTTCTAACTAGTTACCCTTTTTTAGTCTACTCTTTCTTTTCCTCCATCTACTTCAGCTACAGCCCCACCTCAATGTTCCTAGAATACACTAGGCATGTTCCCAATTTAGGACTTTTGTACTTACTATTTTCTCTGCCTTGAACACTATTCCCTGTGTTAGCCATATGGTCTATTCCCTTGTTCTCTTCAAGTCTTTATAGATGTATAGAAAAGAGTATGAAAGATTATATACCAACATCTTATCATTACGGTTTATAGAATACACACACATACACACTTAATTTGGCTCTCTTCAGAGAGTGGAATTTAAGGTGATTTTTTAAAGTTTCTATTTTAATACCTAAATAGTTTCTTAGTTTCTCTAATGAATGTAACAATAATAAAGTTCTACCTCACTTCAAAAAATGCTTTCTTCAAATGGAGTTAAATAATTCCATGATTTATAAACTTGCTGTTCATTCTTCCTCACTGATATGATTAGTCTATAGTAAATGTTATATGTGATATCTTCATCACACTCATCTTTTCTTCTCCATTAGCTAGTTTCGTTTAGTATACTTTAGTGAGGGTTTAGAAACATAATACTTGAGATCTTAAATTGCATTTGAAGATTTTGTATTCACCTTCTACTGATATAATAAATGATTATAAGTGCATTTAGAATTACTTACACTAGAATGAACATCACAGGGATGATTGGTATAGCAATGATGATGGTCACAGTTAACAAACACTATTGTAGATTTCCTATGCATCAGACTCTACCATAAACACAATACTCAGACTAGTCTCATGAAAGAGATACTATTGCTTCACCCTTTTAAAGATAAAGAAACCGAGAAACAGATAAGAGATTAAATAATTTGTCTAAGATTACACAAGTAAATCAGAGAGTTTGAATTCAAAGTGAGATTTGTCTGATTTCAGTGGCTTTGATATTGGCCACTTTACTTTTCTACCAACAAAACTGTCATCTCTCTGATAATAACCTCCACAAGATGGGAATCAGATTAATCTAAATCCAGATTCAGGCAATGATGAAACTTATCAGAGGGATTTTTTCCACCTGGAAACTCCTGAGTCTTCCTAAGGTCTCCTGTTAAAATAAGCTGTTAAATTGTTGGCATAAGACACAGGCATAAGGAGACAAGAACAAATATTAACTTCTAATTCTTCCTCTTTCACTAACTGGGTATAATTTTCAACAACTTCTTTCTGTATCACAGATTACTCAGTTTTAAAATGGATGTTTCTGGCTGGGTGCTGCGGCTCACGCCTATAATCCCAGTACTTTGGAAGGCCGACGCAGGCAGATCACTTCTGGTCAGGAGTTCCAGACTAGCCTGGTCAATGTGATGAAACCCCGTCTCCACTAAAAATACAAAGATTAGCCAGATGGGGTGGCAGGCACCTGCTACTCAGGAGGCTGGGGCAAGAGAATCGCTTAGACCCAGGAGATGGAGGTTGCAGTGAACTGAGATCATACCACCGCACTCCAGTCTGGGCAACAGAGCAAAACTCTGTCTCAAGAAAAATTAAAAAATAAAAAAAATTTGAAAAAATAGTGGTTTTGATTTATTTTTTCTAAGAACACTTCCAGCGCAGCATTTAAAAAATATTTTATAAATGTTTGCTCCAAATGTATAAATATACAGCAGTAACATTTTATTCCAGTTGGAGTCTCAGGAATCAATTTTACGATAAAATATTAAAAATATAAAGAGGTTTTACAAATACATTTTGGATTTCTATTATGTTAGTAGGGCGGTAGTGAAGACCATCACAGAGGTATTTAAGTTCTAAGGTAAGATCTTCCATTAGTTTCAACAGATATTGCTTAAACAAGAGCAGGCCACTAGGACTCACATGGCCCCTGCTTTTTCTGTTGAATTGAGGCTAGAAGAGTACAGTGATCTGCTTTTGGGAATGTTTGCCTTATGTAGACAAAGCCCCAAGAAGTAGATTCCTAATAGCTGTAGAGGGAAGGTTGAACGTTCAGAGCTTCTTGCAATGTTAATTAAAGTCTATCATTCTTTGGAGAACTTCGAACATAATGAACACTGGGAACATGGGTACTGCTTGGCTAATCAACATTAAGTTAGATGTAGATAGTGATTAGCACTGTTAATACACTCTGAGTTGACACACGTTCAATTCTGGGAATAAATACAAAATTTCTCTAATTTTTTTAAAATTTTAAAATTGGAAAAACGAATAGAATGAGAAATAAACTTTATACAGTCTCATGGTCAATTATAGTGTTTGAATCGTGCGAGTTGAAAAGGGTATTTGGAAGCCTTAGCGGAAAAGTCAGGAAACTTCAACCGATCTTTAAATTTCACAGGTGCCTATTTTCTAACAAGAAAATATCTGTATAGAAGCAGTGAGGAAGAACCATTCATTCAAACTATAGAAAAACCTTGCCATAACCCGAGAAGTGCGCCCTAAAAATACAATCGCCTAAAATAAGGGGTTTCTTTCATTCAGATTTATGTGTCCTGCTGCAGCAGGACCCGTTTCCGGCGGTTTCACTGCAGCGTCTAACCTCATTCCTTTGAGTCCCTGCTGTGGTTTGGCGCCATCTGGTGGAAGTTAGGCTCTGGTTTAAAAAGCAAGCAGTTGATTCTGGTTCCTGTGTCTGGGTGCCAAGGACTTCCAGGATAGCGTTAGAGATTTTGAAACTTCCTAGTTAGTTTACAATTGTTTCATCTCCCCAGACTCTCCACCAGGAGTCTGACCCAGGAGAATATTGCAGATGAAGGGATCCACTATTTCTCCCACTTTTTCAGATGGAGGATGGGAGGAGTACAACAGCCAATTCTCATTCACATTATATCCAAATTGGTGTTATCACAGCATTTTACTGAATGTATACCCATCCATAAAGTATTGGTTGACTCTTAACCTGAATTAAGGCTGGAGACCAATGCTGGAGTTATGTACTCTTGCAGAAGCAGATAGATTTTTTCTTCCTTTGATTAATTTCCTAGCTGACCAGCCTTCCAGTTTCCATTGTCTCTGTCTGGGGGTTTATTTAAGGTTCTACTGGGTACCCAGACACTTTTTCTGATTCATTCTTTTTTGTCTGTAATGGCTGCAAGTTTCTCAGCTTAGTATTGCTTTATTATACACAGCAGTGTTTGCTTCAGAACTTCCAGAATCTTTTCACAGCTTTTGGCTGCTGGTGGAGCGGTGGTTTGGATTTTGTTTTATTATTTATATAGTTTGTATATTTTATTGGTTTCTACCCATAAATTGAATTTAGTTTTATTTGTACATTTCTGTGATCTTTCCAAAGAGATTTGGAGAAGGAAGAGAGGAAAATATATTTGCTTAGCTAGTCACCTTGTTAGGGCATTTGTTCCCTCATTTTTATTTTTATGTATTTATTTATTTTGAGATGGAGTCCCTGTCACCCAGGCTGGAGTGCAGTGGCACGATCTCAGCTTGCTGCAACCTCCGACTCCTGGGTTTAAGTGATTCTCCTGCCTCAGCCTCCTGAGTAGCTGGGATTACAGGTGCACGCCACCACGCCAGGCTAATTTTTGTATTTTTAGTAGAGACGGGGTTTCACCATGTTGGTCAGGCTGGTCTCAAACTCCTGACCTCAAACGATCCACCTGCCTTGGCCTTTCAAAGTGCTGGGATTACAGGTGTGATCCATGGCCCCCAGCCATTTTTTCCCTCTTTAATAGGTGAATGTATGCAACTCCTTCTGTTTAAACAACAATAACGGCATTTCTCAGTTATGGACCGAATGTGAGGACACTGTGAGAAGGCAGCCATCTACCAGGCCAGAAGAGGGCCCTCACCAGCACCTGAGCATGCTTTGAAGCCAGGTGGATGCTGGCATCCTGCTCTTGGGCTTCCTACCTATATTAGTCCTTTCTCACACTGCTGTGAAGAACTGCCCGAGTCTGGGTAATTTATAAAGATAAGAGGTTTAATTGACTCACAGTTCTCATGGCTTGGAAGGCCTCAGGAAACTTACAATCATGGCAAAAGTCAAAGGAGAAACAGGCAACTTCTTCACAAGATGGTAGGAGAGAGAATACGTGCAAGCAGGGGAAATGCCAGATGCTTATAAAACCATCAGATCTCATGAGACTCACTCATTATCGTGAGAACAGCATGGGGGAAACTGCCCCCATCATCCAGTTATGTCCACCTAGTCCTGCCCTTGACACATGGGGACTTTAATTCAAGATGAGATTTTGGGTGGGGACACAGCCAAACCATATCATCCCACCCCGACCCCTCCCAAATCTCATGTCCTCACATTTCAAAACACAATAATGCCTTTCCAATGTCCCTCGAAAGTCTTAGCTCATTCTAGCACTAACCCAAAAGTCCAAGTCCAAAGTCTCATCTGAGGCAAGACAAGTCCCTTCTGAAGCCTATGAGCCTGTAAAATCAAAAGCAAGTTGGTTACTTCCTAGTCACAATGCGGGTACAGGCATTGGGTAAATGCACCCTTTGCAAATGGGAGAAATTAGCCAAAACAAAAGGGCTACAGGTCCCATGGAAGTCTAAATTCAAAATGGATTTTGCAAATTTTCCAAACTTTTATGTTCTGCTTCCCTGTTAAATATAAGTTTCAATTCCATGTTTTATCTTTGTGAACACATAAAACTGAATGCTTTTAGTAGCACCCAGGTCACATCTTGAATGCTTTGCTGCTTAGAAATTTCTTCCACTAGATACCCTAAATCATCTCTGGAGTTCAAAGTTCCACAGATCTCTAGGGCAGGGGCAAAATGCTGCCAGTCTCTTTGCTAAAACAGCAAGGGTCACCTTTATTCCAGTTCCCCACAAGTTCCTCATCTCCAACTGAGACCACCTCAGCCTGGACTCATTGTTGATATCACTATCAGCATTTTGGTCAAAGCCATTCAACAAGTCTCTAGGAAGTTTCAAACTTTCCACATCTTCCTGTCTTTTTTGAGCCCTCCAAACTGTTCCAACCTCTGCCTGTTACCCAATTCCAAAGTCGTTCCCACATTTTCAGGTATCTTTACAGCAGCATGCCACTACCTGGTGTTAATTTACTGTATTAGTCCATTCTTATGTTGTTATAAAGAACTGCCTGAGACTGGGTAATTTATAAAGAAAAGAGGTTTAATTGACTAACAGTTTCCCATGGCTGGGGAGGCCTCAGGAAACTTACAATCATGGTGGTAGGCATCCTTCACAGGGTATTGGGAGAGAGAATAAGAGAAACCAGGAGATATGCCAGATGCTTATAAAACCATCAGATCTCGTGAGACTCACTCATTATCACGAGAGCAGCATGGGGGAAACTGCTCCTATGATCCAGTTACCTCCACCTGGTCCCACCCTTGACAGGTGGAGATTACAATTCAAGATGAGATTTTGGGTGGGGACACAGACAAACCATATCACTAGCCTTCAGAACTGTGAGAAACAAATATTTTCTGTTCAAGCCACCCAGTCTATGGCATTGGTGTAACTCACTAATATCCACTCTACACTTTCTCAGATTTCTAAAGTGTTGGCCTACATCATGTGTTCTTCATGCCTCCAAGTCTTTTTATTTCTTCTTCAAGTAATTCCTGTTTTCAGTATTTGGAAAAGCTCTTCTTACCTCCACCATTCCTTTAGTGAAAATGATGGTTGTAATCATCATCTGTTGACCCCACTCTATAGAAACACGACAAACTCTTCTGCAAATACTTATTATCTTACAAATTGGACTTACCTTTCTAGTCAGAACAACAGCACTTGCAGTCATTATTTTTTTCAGTGTTTAAGAAAACTTTAGATTTATTGTGAATATAGAAAGCAAGGACTGACATTTCTGTACAGCATGCAGTATAGTCAGATTTAATATACTGAAATATACTGAGCCTAAGTGACACTGGTTTTTGTCTATTTTCAAATTTCTTTTTATTTCACCTTTATTGGGAATCTTTATTTCACCTCACTTTTCTATACTCCAGTTTTCTCATTTGTAGAATTGGAATGTTCGATTAAATTATGTTCTGTCCTAGAATTAACACAATAATAGCAATAACATTATCACCAACAGCTTATATTTGTGTAGCACTTTACTATTTACAAATGACTTCTGTATGTTAGCAATTCAACTCAATATCCTTGAAAGCCAAATATTGTAATTAACCATTTTAGAAATAAGAGAAATAAGCTTTAATTTGTACAAGGGAGAAAAATTGGTATGTGGTGGAGCTAAGATCAAAAGTTAAGATCTCTGATTCCAAATTTCATGTTCTTTCTACCATGCCACAGTCTTTTCTTATTTGGGAGATCAGGGATATATCTATTTTTTCCCTATTAGTCTATCATTTGACTTTTTAAATGCCAGACTTTTCTCTTTATAAAATGATGCAAAATGTATTGTACATGTGGTTTGTCTTTATTGTTACTGTTGTTTTTTAGAGACAGGGTCTCCCTCTGTCATTCAGGCTGGAGTGCAGGGGTGCAATCACAGCTTACTGCAGCCTCCAATCTCCTGGGCTTAACTGATCCTCCTGCCTCAGCCTCCTTCTTGAGTAGCTGGGACTCCAGGCTTGCGCCACCATGGCCAGCTAATTTATTTTTATTTTCAGTAGACATGGGGTCTCACTATGTTGCCCAGACTGGCTGGTCTCTAACTCCTGACCTCAAGTAATCCTCCTGCTTCAGCTTCCCAAAGTGCTGGGATTACAGAAGTGAGCCTCCATGCCCAGTCTACACATATTTTTTACCTTAAGCCATTTCAAAAAAACAAGTCAGTTCTACTTTCAAAAAGAGACTTCCAATAAACATGTGGGAAATTGCTACTGCTATACTTAACACAGTTCTTCTCCATCGAAAGAGAGGAGTTTCCAAATTAGGGAAAAGGTGCCAAGATCACCACCATGAAGTGGGGATGGCAGGGATTCGAAGGAAGTGAGACTGGGTTGGCACTGTGGTATGACTTCCAGATTAGCTTTCTAACTCCAGAAAAGCCCAAAGAGTTCTAGAGATTGAAGAGAGACACCAAAAGAGGCAGTTTTGTGACCAGAATGGGCACTGGCTTTGAAGACAGATGAACCTGGGTTCACACCCTGCTCCCTCTCTTCTGACAAGCTGAGTAAACATGTTCAACTTTGCTGACCTCTTAGAGTCTAGGTTTTCTGATTTGCAAAATGTCTACCACATGTGGCAAGGGGGAGGTTAAAATGCCATAAATGCATAAAAAGCACCAAATTCAATGTCAAGAGTGTTGATCATATCTAATAACGTCTGGTGTGATACTGTGATATAAGAAATATATATTTGGTATCTGCCCCCTGGTTCCTTGCACAAAACTCTCATAGATAGGGGCTCTAGAAGAATCTTTTGTTCTGATATTTGGCTTTTGACCCCAGTTCCTGACAGAGTTCCTAAGACCTTTATAATTTCTTTAATGATAGGAAGAACTGACACAGTTCCTAAATCCCCTGGAATTTTTGAGTGAGAGTAGCATCTTTTTTTAATAATGAAGTGACTCTCAGTGGGCTCCTGGATGGCCTTGGCTGCCACGGGAACCAACCATGTGATTAGAGGGTTGGAACTTTAGGTTCCATCCGCTGGCCTCCGAGGTAGGGAGAAGGACTGAAGATTAAGTTGGTCACCAATGGCCAGTGATTTAATCAATCATGCCTACATAATGAGGCCTCCATAAAACCTCTAAATGACTGCGTATGGGGAGCTTCAAGATAGCTGAACGTGTGGAGGTTCCTGAGGATGGCACACCCAGAGAGGGCCTGGAAACTGCATCTCTTCTGTCATGCCTCACCCCATGTATCTCTTCCAAATGTCCATCTGTATCCTTTGTAATATCCTCCATGATAAATGGGTAGATGTTAGTAAAGTGTTTCCCTGAGTTGTATGAGCCACTTGAGCAAACTAATTGAAACCAAGGAGGGGATCATGGGAACCCCAAATTATAGCCAGTCAGAAGTACAGGTCACAATCTGAGACCTGCAATTTGCATCTGAAGTGGGCACAGTGTTGTGAGATTGAGCCCTTAACCTGTGAAATCTGATGCTATCTCCAGGTAGATAATGTCAGAATTGACTTAGAGGACACTCAGCTGGTGTCTGTTGGAAAATTGCTTGGTGTGGTGGGAGAAACCCACATCTGTTGTTAGGCGTGTTGTATTGAGTGACTGTGTCAGAGTTAAGGGAAAATAAAAACAGTTGTTTTTTTCTTCTTACATCTGGTTATACACACAATCTGGTAGGTATACCAGATAGTTCAACTGAAACTAGATTATGTAATCTCTGCCCCCATTAACAATTCTACCATTTATAAATTATTCTGGACTATGATTTAAAAAAATATTTTAGTGCTACCAATGTGCTGATATAAACAATGTCAAACTTAATGCTTTAACTTGAGAAACCCATACTTGCATTGAACAAATTCACCCATTTAGTAAATATTTACTGAGCATCTACTGGAGCTTAGTGCTGAGGAATAAGACAAGTATTTTCTCAGCCCTCATGGAGTTTATATTTTATTTACACTTCCACTTAATTGTCTAAATAAATAAAGCATGAATGCAATTTTTAGAAAATCTTGCCATTGATAAGTCAAAATTTACTTTTAACTTTGGTATAAACTTCCCTTGACAACACTAACTCCCACAAGAATAACAAGGCAATAGATATGTTTGGCAGAGCAACTATTTATGTCCTGTCTTCTGTGTTGCCAGGGTGATGGTAGCAATATTGAAAACATTGGAGGTGGTTGTTATTGGCAAGGATCCCGACTTTCATTTCCAAATGGAAGGACTGTAAAAAGCAAAATGTAGGCTGGGATGTGGGCAGTAGACTGGCTATGGCTATACATAAACTGGATGAATGGATTATTGATGATTAACCAAATGTGTATGCTATTCTTGTTAATGTAATACTCACAGGTAATATTTCCTTAATGATATTCAAAAATTTATGAAATTTTAGTGGTTACATCAAATATTTTGTCTTTCTTTGAAAAGCTAGGCCCTATCATTGTATGCTTTCAAAAATTGTGATTTTTGTGGCTTTTTTTTTTTTTTACCCATTTTCTCTTCCTCTCCTTTCGATGGAAAATAATTCAAAGGCATACTGAGCTTTTGGTCTCTCCACTAAAGAAGAACTGAAATGTTGCCATAGTATAAGTTTGGCTGCTAAAGAATTTTTTTAAACATTGAAATATATATTATAAAGGAAATAAATGATTACATACTAACCCTGAAAAGAAAAAGTCATTTGTTAGGACTGCTAAATTGGAATGCACCAGATGCATTCAGACATGTGAGCCAGAGGGAATTGGTGGTGATTTTTCTCCCTTGCCAACTTTATTCAGTGAATCTCTAACTCCAAGCCAACTAGCACATTGTTACCGAATTAATTAAAACAACAACAACAATAAACTCCTTGTGAAGAATGCTAGGAATTGAGCCTATCAAACTCCATGTCCTCCTCCCTATAGTGTGGTGTATTTATGTGCTACAGAGTCGAGAGAGAGACAGAGAGAGAGAGAGAGAGAAACATTTCTTAGATTTCTTTGCTGAATTTCTTGATACAAATTAGGTTTTTCCAATGATATGCAATGCTGTGATATTTGAAAGGCACAAATAATATGGAGACATTTTGTATGTTTGATATAAATTTGTTGTTTGTGATAAAGTTTATTGATGAGAGGTTTTTCTGCAGCAGAGTTTTAGTGTCTGCTTTCTAGCTTCTTCAGTTTTGAGGAGCATTTTGTAGCTACCACTCAGGCCCAGCCTGGATCTCATTTCTCCAACTATCGCAACTATTTACTTATTTATTTATTTAAAGTTCTGGGATACAGGTGTAGAACATGCTGGTTTGTTACAGAGGTATACATGTGCCATGGTGGTTTGCTGCACCCATCAACCTGTCAGCTACATTAGGTATTTCTCCTAATGCCATCCCTCCCCTTGTCCCCTACCCACCAACAGGCCCTGGTGTGTGATGTTCCCCTCCATGTGTCCATGAGTTCTCATTGATCAACTCCCACTTATGAGTGAGAACATGCGGTGTTTGGTTTTCTGTTCCTGTGTTAGTTTGCTGAGAATGATGGTTTCCAGCTTCATCCATGTTCCTGCAAAGGATATGAGCTCATTCTTTTTTATAGCTGCATAGTATTCCATGGTGTATATGTGCCACATTTTCTTTATCCAGCCTATCATTGGTGGACATTTGGTTTGGTTCCAAGTCTTTGCTATTGTGAATAGTGCTGCAATAAACATACGTGTGCATGTGTCTTTATAGAATGATATATAATAGTTTGGGTAGATACCCAGTAATGGGATTGCTGGGTCAAACGGTATTTCTGGTTCTAGATCATTGAGGAATCGCCACACTATTGCCACACTGTCTTCCACGATGGTTGAACTAATTTACACTCCCACCAACAGTGTGAAAGCATTCCTATTTCCCCACATCCTCTCCAGGATCTGTTGTTTCCATACTTTTTTTTTTTTTTTTTTTTTGAGATGGAGTCTGGCTCTGTCTCGCAGGCAGGAGTGCAGTGGTGCAATCTTGGCTCACTACAATCTCCATCCCCCGGGTTCACGCCATTCTCCTGCCTCAGCCTCTTGAGTAGCTGGAACTACAGGTGCCCGCCACTGCGCCCAGCTAATTTTTTGTATTTTTAGTAGAGACAGGGTTTCACCGTGTTAGCCAGGATGGTCTCCATCTCCTGACCTCATGATCTGCCCGCCTCAGCCTCCCAAAGTGCTGGGATTACAGGCGTGAGCCACCACGCCTGGCCCTGACTTTTTTTTTTTTTTTTTTTTTTTTTTTTTTTTTTTTTGTTGAGACAGAGTCTCGCTTTGTCGCCCAGACTGGAGTGCAGTGGCCAGATCTCAGCTCACTGCAAGCTCCGCCTCCCGGGTTCACGCCATTCTCCTGCCTCAGCCTCCCGAGTAGCTGGGACTACAGACGCCCGCCACCTCGCCGGGCTAGGTTTTTGTAGTTTTTAGTAGAGACGGGGTTTCACCGTGTTAGCCAGGATGGTCTCGATCTCCTGACCTTGTGATCCGCCCGTCTCGGCCTCCCAAAGTGCTGGGATTACAGGCTTGAGCCACCGCGCCCGGCCTCGGCCCTGTCTTTTTAATGATCTCCATTGTAAATGGCGTGAGATGGTATCTTATTGTGGTTTTGATTTGCATTTCTCTAATGACCAATGATGATGAGCTTTTTTTCATATGTTTGTTGGCTGCATAAATATCTTCTTTTGAGAAGTGTCTGTTCATATACTTTGCCCACTTTTTATGTTTTATTTTTCTTGTAAATTTGTTTAAGTTCTTTATAGATTCTGGATATTAGCCCTTTGTCAGATGGATAGATTGCAAAAATTTTCTTCCATTCTGTAGGTTGCCTATTCACTCTGATAGTTTCTTTTGCTGTGCAGAAGCTCTTTAATTTAATCAGATCCCGTTTGTCAATTTTAGCTTCTGTTACCATTGCTTTTTGTGTTTTAGTCATGAAGCTTTTGCTCATGTCTATATCCAGAATGGTATTTCCTAGGATTTCTTCTAGAATTTTTATGCTTTTAGGTCTTACACTTAAGTCTTTAATCCATCTTGAGTTAATTTTTGTATAAGGTGTAAAGAAGGGGTCCAGTTTCAGTTTTCTGCATATGCTAGCCAGTTTTCCCAACACCATTAAATAGGGCATCCTTTCCCCACTGCTTTTTTCAGGTTTGTCAAAGACCAGATGGTTGTAGATGTCTGGTGTTATTCCTGAGGCCTCTGTTCTGTTCCATTGGTCTATTATATATCTGTTTTGGTACCAGTAGCATGCTGTTTTGGTTAGTGTAGCCTTGTAGTATAGTTTGGAGTCAGGTAGCGTGATGCCTCCAGCTTTGTTTTTTGGCTTAGGATTGTCTTGGCAATGTGGTCTCCTTTTTGGTTCCATATGAAATTTAAAGTCATCTTTTCCAATTCTGTGAAGAAAGTCAATGGTAGCTTGCTGGGAATAGCATTAAATCTATATATTACTCTGGGCAGTATGGCCATTTTCACGATAATAATTCTTCCTATCCATGAGCATGGAATGTTTTTCCATTTGTTTGTGTCCTCTCTTATTTCTTTGAGCACTGATTTATAGTTCTCTTTGAAGAAGTCCTTCACATCCTTTGTAAGTTGTATTCCTAGGTATTTTATTCTCTTTGTAGCAATTGTGAATGGGAGTTCACTCGTGATTTGGATTTCTATTATTGGTGTATAGTAGTGCTTGTGATTTTTGCACATTGATTTTGTATCCTGAGACTTTGCTGAAGTTGCTTATTAGCTTAAGGAGATTTTGGATTGAGAAAATGGGGTTTTCTAAATATACAATCATATCATCTGCAAACAGAGACAATTTGACTTCCTGTCATTGTATTTGAATACCTTTTATTTCTTTCTCTTGCCTGATTGCCCTGGCCAGAACTTCCAACACTACATCGAACAGGAGTAATGAGAGAGGGCATCCCTGTCTTGCGCCAGTTTTCAAAGGGAATGCTTCCAGCTTTTGCCCATTCAGTATGATACTGGCTGTGGGTTTGTCATAAATAGCTCTTATTGAGATATATTCCATCAATGCCTAGTTTACTGAGAGTTTTTAGCATGAAGGGCTGTTGAATTTTATTGAAGGCCTTTTCTGTACCTATCATGTGGTTTTTGTCACTGGTTCTGTTTATGTGATGGATTATGTTTATTGATTTGCATATGTTGAGCCAGCTTTGCATCCCTGGGATGAAGCCAATTTGATCTTGGAGGATACGCTTTTTAATGCGCTGCTTGGTTTGATTTACCAGTATTTTATGGAGGATTTTTGCATCAATGTTCATCGGGGATATTGGCCTGAAATTTTTGTTTGTGTATGTATGTGTGTCTGCCAGGTTTTGGTATCAGGATGATGCTGTCTTCATAAAATGAGTTAGGGAGGAGTCTCTCTTTTTCTATTGTTTGCAATAGTTTCAGAAGGAATGGTACCAGCTCCTCTTTTTACCTGTGGTAGAATTAGGATGATAGACTGCCTGGACCTGGGCTTTTTTTGGTTGGTAGGCTACTAATTACTGCTTCAATTTTAGAACTTGCTATTGGTCTATTCAGGGATTTGACTTCTTCCTGGTATAGTCTTGGGAGGGTGTATGTGTCCAGGAATTTATCCATTTCTTCTAGATTTTCTAGTTTGTTTGCATAGAGGTGTTTGTAGTGTTCTCTGATGGTAGTTTATATTTCTGTGGGATCAGTGGTGATATCTCCTTTATCATTTTTTATTGTGTCTATTTGATTCTTCTCTTTTTTCTTCTTTTTCTGGTTAGCAATCTATTTTGTTAATCTTTTCAAAAAACCAGCTCCTGGATTCAATGATTTTTTTTTGGAGGGTTTTCCATGACCCTGTCTCCTTCAGTTCTGCTCTTATTTATTTTCTGCTAGCTTTTGAATTTATTTTCTCTTGCTTCTCTAGTTCTTTTGTGATGTTAGGAAGTCAATTTTAGATCTTTCCTGCTTTCTCCTGTGGGCATTTAGCGCTATAAATTTCCCTCTACACATTGCTTTAAATGTGTCCCAGAGATTCTGGTATGTTCTGTCTTTTTTCTCATTAGTTTTGAAGAAATTATTTATGCCCTAATTTTGTTATTTACCCAGTAGTCATTCAGGAGCAGGTTGTTCAATTTCCATGTAGTTGTGTGGTTTTGAGTGAGTTTCTTAATCCTGAGTTCTAATTTGATTGCACTGTAGTCTGAGACTGTTAGGAGTTCTGTTCTTTTACATTTGCTGAGGAATGTTTTACTTCGAATTATGTGGTCAATTTTAGAGTAAGTGCTATGCGGTACTGAGCAGAATGTATATTCTGTTGATCTGGAGTGGAGAGTTCTATAGATGTCTATTAGGTATGCTTCGTTCAGAGCTAAGTTCAAGTCCTGAATATCCTTGTTAATTTTCTGTCTCTTTGATCTAATATTGACCATGGGGTGCTGAAGTCTCCCACTATTATTGTGTGGGAGTCTCTTTGTAGGTCTCTAAAACTTGCTTTATGAATCTGCATGCTCTTGTATTGAGTGCATATATATTTAGGATAGTTAGCTCTTCTTGTTGCATTGATCCCTTTACCATTACGTAATGCCCTTCTTTGTCTTTTTTGATATTTGTTGGTTTAAAGTCTGTTTTATCAGAGACTAGGATTGCAATCCCTGCTTTTTTTTTTTTCTTTCCATTTGCTTGGTGAATATCCCTCCATTCCTTTATTTTGAGCCTATGTGCATCTTTGCACATGAGATGGGTCTCCTGTATACAGCACACTGATGGGTCTTGACTCTTCATCCAATTTGACAGTCTGTGTCATTTAATTGGGGCATTTAGCCCATTTACATTTAAGGTTAATATTGTTATGTGTGAATTTGATCCTGTCATATGATGCTAGCTGGTTATTTTACACATTAGTTGATATAGTTTCTTCATAGTGTCATTGGTCCTTATATTTTGGCATGTTTTTGCAGTGACTGGTACCAGTTTTTCCTTTCCATATTTAGTGTTTCCTTCAGGAGCTCTTGTAAGGCAGGCCTGGTGGTGACAAAAATCCCTCAGCATTTGCTTGTGTGTAAAGGATTTTATTTCTCCTTCACTTATAAAGCATAGTTTGGCTGCACATGAAATTCTGGGTTGAAAATTATCAAGAATATTGAATGTTGGCCCCCACTCTTCTGGAATGTAGGGTTTCTGCTGAGAGATCCATTGTTAGTCTGATGGGCTTCCCTTTGTGGGTAACCTGACCTTTCTCTCTGGCTGCCCTTAATATTTTTTCCTTTGTTTCAACCTTGGTGAATCTGATGATTATGAGTCTTGGGGTTGCTCTTCTTGAGGAATATCTTAGTGGTGTTCTCTGTATTTCCTAAATCTGAATGTTGGCCTGTCTTGCTAGGTTGGGTAAGGTCTCCTAGATAATATCCTGAAGTGTGTTTTTCAATTTGGTTCCATTCTCCCTGTCACTTTCAGGTACACCAATCACTCATAGTTTTGGTGTTTTCACATAGTCCTTGTGTTCTTCTCTAAGCTGGTTATTCTAGCTAGCAGTTCCTGTAAACTTTTTTCAAGGTTCTTAGCTTCCTTGTTGCAACCATTTTTTAAATTACCCAATTTTGTAAATCACTTTCTGGCCAAAATACCTAAAGTAGTTTTAGTTTTCTGCACTAAACCTTGTCTGATATGTATCTCATTGTCCTTCTCTACTTAAAAAGTTCAGTCCTTATCCACTCTTTGTGGAAAGTATCCAGATAATCAGCATGATATTAATGGATCTATATAACGATAAATACCTTACAATTATAGAAGCATCATTTATATTTCTATAAATTCATTCAGCTTTCCTCAAATTCATTTACTCTTAATCCAGTATATTTAGCAACACACGTAAGTTTTCTTACATTTCTCTCCTCACTAACTTGTTTATTAAAATTTATCTTCCTTCAACTCTTATTCTTATTCTCCTCTAATATGATAAACCTCCTATGATTATCCAACAAGAATTGATCTCTTTCTCACTTAAACTAATCTAGCATTTCTGTTTCTTTAGTATCATGTGAATCTCTTCAACACTATTCAATTTCAACTGAACATTGATGACTCTCTCCCCCAATTTGCATCACTGAATACGGAACCCAATGATATGTCATGTCAGTACTCAGAATATATATTGAGTACTGAACCATGGGACAATCATTGTGCTAGGCACTGGAGTGAGGTATAAAAACACAATCTTTGTCTTAATGAACCTATATCCTAGTAGGATTTAAGTAATCGTTAAACAAATCAACCCTAAATAACTATAAAAATCTCAACTGATCAGTTTAATAAAGAGAAGCATGTGTTATGCTATTACAGGAGAATTTATCTGATTTGAGGGTTAAGGAAAGCTAGCTATAGAAGTGACACTTGAGGCAATATCTAAAGGATGAACTGACATTAAATGTGATGGGGAGGAATACTGGTGACATGGTGTGTCAGTATGTCTGTTGCTAAACTGGCAACTAGTAAGGGAGTGGAGTCCCTGCTCCTTCTTACAGAGAGCATTAGCAGCTGACAGATTCTAATGGAGTTTCCCCCTCACTTTACTTAGGAGATGGAGGAAGCACCTTGGGAATAGGGAATTACCCTCATCAAAGAACACACTTTCCTTTCCATTGGGGCTCACCACACCCATCCCTTTGAGTGTGTCTCTTCTAGTCCCCAGTTTTCTACACACACACATGCACATACACAGATTTGAGAGGATGATTGGACTAACTATGAGCAAAATAACAATGAAATATAGTAAATTTATTAAATACATACCAGGGCCCAGGCATATTTCTATTTATTTACATCTATGTTGGCATTTAATCTGCATAATCACCCTATGGAGTGTATTTAAAAAAAAAAAAAAAAGCACAGAAAATACCAAGACTTACAAAATGCCGATACAAGCACCATTGAACATTTGCCATGAATTAAATACAACTGTTATAAACACTATTTTTATAGTTATTATTCTCATTTTACTGAGGGACAGGGAGATGAAGTTATGTGTTCATGGTTACATAGCTAATGTGACCAGAACAGCATTTGAACCAGGCTGATTCAATAGCAGAGTACTTGTGCTGTTAACCACTCTGTTGCTTTCTAGGACTGATTATGACCCTGTTTAATAAATCCTGCAAGGAGGCTTCTGACCTCCATTTTTGCAGTATCTCTTTAGAAAGTGGGTGCTTAGAAGCTCTTTGTTCACAGCTTTGAGTTCTAATCACTAATTCTGGGAAACAAAAAATTTCCATTCATCATCCTATTATGTATGAGAATTTTTTTCCATCATTTAACACATTTCTGGGTTTTTGTGTATTTTAGGGTAGTAGATGCTGATAAATGCACGTTATGGAATATTAAAAATAATTAAAATATGATTAGGAATATGTGCTTTGTGAATAATGTATTATTTTGGATAATTACCGAATTACTAACTTCCATTAATTTGGAATGGTAAGAATGAACTGAACTATAGTAAAAAGATTAGTTATAGGTAAATATATATATTCATCAAGAATGAATGAGTAAATCTCACCAACATCATTTTGCTGGCAAGAACATCAGCATAATGGATAACATTTCTGTTATAGATGTGCCTTGTAGAAAAATAATCTTGCCACACTCTTACAGATTCCTTTGTCATTATGCGAAAAATGTAGAAGCAGCATGGTTTTAAACAGGTCCTGTACTGAATTCTAAGAAAGGATTTCCCTAAAGGAGCATAAGATGTCAGTAACACCTCAAAACCCTGTGCAAAATTTATGTTAATTTGGTACATGTGTTTTACTGGGAGAAGGAGTTCATTGCTTTAACTAAGTTTCTGGAATGGTTCCCCCAAACGGTTAAGAAATGCTGATGCAACATAGCAACATGCTTATCAACACTAAACAAATCTAAGACAATATATTCATTTATAACTATAAGAAAAGCACTAATCATTCTCTATTAAATAAAACATAATGTATAAAGACCGACTAACAAAGCATTGAAATAAGCATTTATTTACACACCTTTGTTATGAATGAAGTCAAGATGGGCCTCAGGCAGATTGATCCCGTGGAACTGATTTTCCTGGCAGCAAAATTTTCCCTGTATCAGCAGCTCATTTTTGCTTTTCCCTTTATTCTTGTATCTTTTTATTTGAGGTGATTTCAAGTGAGATAAAGTTCTGAAATCTATTTTTTCTTAAGGTTAAATGTTCAGTTTAAGGTTAAATGTTAAATAAAAATCCTGAAACCTGTTACATTCCCCTGCAAATTTAATTTTCAGAAGGTACAATTATTGAATTCTAACTCATAGCAGAGATACATACAATAATCTGATGGAAAGTCATCGTCATAGCACAAAATTGGTACTTATTCTTAGGGAAAGTTAAAAGGTTCATTTATAATAATATTGTCAGTTTTTGAGATTATTTTGTCTTCTACTAATTTGTATGATTGAGGAAAAATAAATTTGTCTTAGAATCAAAAGCAAAAAAGTAAAATATATACACATACACGAGATAAGGAATACATTTTAAAATAATTTTAATACATGATATGTTAATGTCACACTTCACAAATGACACTCATTAATGAAATTTCAGAAAAATAGACCAACCTAGACAATACCCCAGAGATAATATATTTGCCTTATTTCTATTTCTGAATAATCTGAATAATATAATACTGAAAATGTCTTTTTTTCCCCCAAAGTTTAGGATTGCTTTTCTGTGAAGAATGTCATTGGGATTTTGATAGGGATTATATTTTATCTGCAGATTGCTTGGGTAGTGTAGACATTTTAACAATATTAATTCTTCTAATCCATGAGCACAGGATATCTTTCCATTTATTAACACTTTCTTCAATTTCCCTTATCAATTATTTATAGTTTTCATTGTAGAGATACTTCATTTCTTTGGTTAAATTTATTCCTGGGTATTTTATTTTGTTGTAGCTATTGTAAATGGGATTTCTTTTTCATATATTTTACTGTTGCATATAGAAATACTACTGATTTTTGTATGTTGATTTTATATTCTGCAACTGTACTGAATTTGTTCATTAGTTCTAACAGTCTCTTGGTGGAGTCTGTAGGGTTTTCTATATATAAGATCATGTCATCTGCAAACTGGAACACTTTTACTTGCTCCTTTTCAATTTGGATGCTATTTCCTTCTCTTGCCTAACTGCTCTATCTACGAGTTCCAGTACTATATTAAAAACAAGTGGTAAAAGTAGGCAACCTTGCCTTCTTCCCAATTTTAGAGAAAAAACTTTTAACTTTTCCCTGTTCAGTATTATGTTAACTGTGGGTTTGTCATATATGGCCTTTATTATGTTGAGATATGTTCCTTCTACATATACTTTGTTAAGAATTTTTACCATGAAGTCATGTTGAATTTTATCGAATGGTTTTCCTGTGTCTATGGAGATGATCATATAATTTTTGTACTTCATTCTATTAATGTAATGTAATGTAATGCAAATCAATGTTTATTGATTTGTGTATGTTGAGCCATCTTTGCATCCCTAGGATACATTCCTCTTTAACCTAATGAATGGTCTTTTTGATGTGCTGTTGAATTTACTTTGCTAGTATTTTGTTGACGTTCATCATGGATATTGTCTTATAGCTTGCTATTTTTGTTATGTGCTTGTCTGGTTTTGATTTCAGGGGAATTTAATTTTTACATTGACAGATAAAATTATATATATTTATCATATACAACATGATGTTTTGAAGTATATATACATTGTGGAATTACTACATTTGGCTAACTAACATGCATTACCTCACAGTTATCAATATACATATTTCAAAATAAACAAAATCTAAGATGTGTTTTTTAGCAAAACTTATTTCTGCCAAAAGGATTTCAGTTAGTATCATTTAAACATTTTGCTGAGGAAAAAAAATGTTTCAGACTTAAATGCTTAAAGCAATGAAACTATTTTATTTTGTAATTTTCTTTTTTTTAAACCACACAGGACAGATGTGTTTTATTAAAAAAGAAAAAAATAATAACTTTAATCAGAAAGTCTGATTAAATTCAATATTAACACAAACTCTTAAACATTTTCTGGAAAAGTCAAAAGGGTGCATCACAGAAAAGCAGGCAGCTGCTGACAATTATTTGGTGGAAAATTAAGTCGCATACTTACCCAAGTTGCCCAAATTATTAACAAGCCAAGTTTGTTTTTCAAAAATAGGTTTTAAGATATATCAAAGAAACTACACAATGCAAAAATTTAACAATATGATAAGACACATAAATACTGTTTAAAATAAGCCTTTAAATGCTAGAAAACTAAAATGGGAAGAACTTACTGAAGGGTAACATACATAAAATAAGGCCTAATAGCAATGAACAACTCTAAACATTTTCCCAATGACTGACAAAGTTTCAAAAGACAGCTTAGGAAAATGATTAACATGTAGTTTTTCTTTTTTCCTAGCCAATTCAGTTCTACTTAGATAAATCTGGTTACCAATCAATACATACATAAATTAATTTTTTTCTACTCAATTACTACCATTTTTTTCTTCTTCACCTTTTCCCTAATTTTATCTAGCAATACTTTTCCTTTGATCAGTTGAACTCAAAGGTTTAGTACCTAAAATGAGTATCAACTCTTATTGGAATAGCACTTGGGAAATGCAATTCTAGAAAAGGCAAATGTTTAACTGAGGTGCTTGACAAAGTTAAGCATCCATTCTCAACATGACAATGTCTCCCATGTTAATCACTAGATTAATGGCTGCTCTTGGCTAGATCACATGACCCTGCATGATACTGTAATGTTCCCTGGTGAGGTACTGCAGAGCTGTGTGCACAAACACCTACTCATTTAAGCTTTCAATAAATACAAAGCATCATTTTAAACAATTGCAGTAGAATAAATTAAAAATAATGCATTTCTATTGGCCTGCTTTGCTTCTTGAGCTGGCTTGGAATGCTGATTGTGACATAGAAGACACAATAGTTAATTAGTGGTAATTCCAAGCTCTTTAGGCTTCAACACTTCTCGTTCTTCACGCCTCAGCACTTTTTTTTTGCAGTAATAGTGGTGTTCTTCAATAGCATCGCCACTGTTACGGGGCCAATACCTCCAGGAACTGGAGTGATATAACCAGCTTTTTGTCTGACTCCTTCAAAATCCACATTCCTACTAACTTGGGTTTGCAGTTACGGGATCATGAACTCTATTCCCACATTAATGACGGCTGCTCCTTCCTGGATCATATCTGCTGTGGTGAGATTTGGAATGCCTGTAGCAGTTATCACAATATCTGCAAGAATTGTATGTTTCTTTGGCTGCTCTTTGGGAATATATTGATGAGATATTGTAACAGTGGCATCACCTCCAGGACCTTCATGTGCCCCATCTGTGTGCAGTAACATTGCAATGGGCATTTCAACATTTTTTGACCTTCTGACCACAACCACATTCTTCCCTAGGGTGGCAATGCCAGTTTACTTAATTATTTCCCACACACACCATAAGGTAGCCGCTAATGTGGAATACTGGGCAAACACATTCGCCCTATGTTAATTACATGAAAGTCGTCAACATCCTTGTCTGGAGAAAAGCGTTACAGATTTTTCTCTGATCAATATGCTCTGGAAAAGGCAGCTGAAAAAGGAGGCCATCTACATTATTATTCAGTTTATTGATTAAATTAAACAATTCTTCCTCTGCAATTGAAGCTGGTTTCATAATCGTCTCACCGTTGATTCCCACCTCTGCAGCTGCCCTGGTTTTGTTGAGGACATAGGAGTGACTTGCAGGATTCTCGCTGACCAGGATCATGCTCAGGTGTGGCCGTTTGTTACCTTAGGCCACCCACTCTTCCACCTCCTGCTGCACTTCCTGCTTGATCTGCTGGGCCAGTTTCCTTCCAGAAATGACAACAGCTTCATTTTGAACTGCTGAGACATGGAAGGAGTGAGGGCGGAGGGAGCAGCACTGACATGAGGAAGTGGCAGCCATAGCCCACACCAGTGACATTGCCAGGAGGGCTATTCTGTAATTTTCTATCAGACCTTCCAAGTATTTTTATTCTCTTTCTTGCATTTTAGTAGTTACAAATATTTTCTTGATCATTACTGATTTTTATTTCCTATGTCGTGGTGGAAATTTTTATTTTTATTTTTATATATGGATTTTTGCATTTTCAGGTTAAAATCTTACTTGGTGAAATCTCACATTTTTCTTCCAGAGTTAAGCACAAAAGGGGAAAGATCAGTTTATAATAGAATGATGTAGTGAAACCTTAGCAGAAAAATATCTGGCAGTAGAAACAGAGGTGCCTCTCTGAGAGCTAAAGGTTATGTCTTCTCTCCAAGCTATCTATTCTCCATCACTAATGAAGTTGAAAAAGAACTTTTAAAAAGTGCTTGCTATGTTTTTCAAATCAAAGTATGTATATCTACATTAGTAAACATAGGCACATATAATATACAGATAAGGTATTTTATTTAATAATTCCTTGCTATTGGAATATTGATTCAATGCATAATTTAAGTGTGTAATAAGATCTTAAATAGTTTTGTCTCCTTTTTCCCAGATCCATTCTCTTATAGTGAAACTAGAAAAACAGGACTTTCAGAACTTTCCCATCTCCATTCATCCATCCACTTAAAATTTTTATTTTAATATTTTTAGTATTATTTATTCATGAATTCATTTATTTAAGAAATATTTATTATTTTCTCCTGCCTGACACTATGCTTATTTCTGGGGATACAATAAGGAGAAACAGAGAATCCCTGTCTTCATGGAACTTAGGATCTATATAGGGAGACAGATGTTGTGATTATCACCTAACAATCACAACCCGTGTTATATTGTGATTAATGGTACAAACAGAGGCGTTCGGTGGTTTGCTTGAGGAATCTGAGGTAGAACTGAGATGAATGGAGGTTAGTAAGGGAAAGAGAAAAGAAAAGCATGTAAAAAGCTGTATGGTGGAAAGGTTGGAGGTATGAGAACAGCAAGGCTGAAACAGTGCAAGATGTGTGGCAGACAATGAGGATAAAAATGTTGGGACAAACATTTTCAAACCAGACAGGGCCTTACTAGCTACGTTGTTTTGCAAGATTTTTGTCCAACTGTTTTCCTCTTGATCCCATATAATAATGGAAAAACACTGAAGCAGTAGGCAATATAGAAACATTGCTTGACTTGTATTTTGAGGAGATCACTTAGCTGCACTTTCGGGAATATTGGAGAGACACTGAAGAGTTTATGGGAGAAGTAGTTCATGGGAGAGATGATGGTATTATTGACCAGAGTTGTCATGGTGGAGAAACAAAGAAATGACTGAAATTAAGAGGTTAGTATTATTAGGGAAAAATTGACTTTGTTGGTGAATTGGAAAGGGTGGGGAGGGAAAAAAAATGGTCAAAAATAACTGCTACTTAGATGGACGGTTATGCATGTTAAAATATATTACACTAAAAAGGGGAGATACAATTGTCCTAAGTTTAGTTTTGAATATATAAATGTATGGAAGTGTTATCAGAAATCCAAGAGGAGATGGCAAGTAGGCAGTTAGATGTTTGGGTCTTGAATTAGAAATATAAATTTCTGAAGATGGCCAAATAGGAACAGCTCCAGCTTCCAGCTTCCAGCATAAGCGACACAGAAGATGGGTGATTTCTGCATTTTCAACTGAGGTACCGGGTTCAACTCACTGGGGCATGTCAGACAGTTGGTGCTAGTCCACAGGTGCAGCCCGACCAGCAAGAGCTGAAGCAGGGCAAGGCATTGCCTCACCTGGGAAGCACAAAGGGGAAGGGAATTCCTTTTACTAGCCAAAGAAAATTGGGACACACAACACCTGGAAAATCGAGTAACTCCCACCCTAATACTGCACTTTACCAAGGGTCTTAGCAAACGGCACACCTGGAGATTATATGCCACACCTGGCCTGGAGGGTCCCATGCCCATGGAGCCTCCCTCATTGCTAGCACAGCAGTCTGAGATCTAACTGCAAGACCCCAGCAAGGCTGGGGGAGGGGTCCCCGCCATTGCTGAGGCTGAAGTAGGTAAACAAAGCCTCCTGGAAGCTCAAATTGGGTGGAGCCCACCACAGCTCAAGGAGGCCTGTCTGCCTCTGTAGATTCCTCCTCTGGGGACAGGGCACAGCTAAACAAAAAGCAGCAGAAACCTCGGCAGAGGTAAATGTCCCTGTCTGACAGCTTTGAAGAGAGCAGTGGTTCTCCCAGCACGGAGGTTGAGATCTGAGAATGGACAGACTGCCTGCTCAAGTGGGTCCCTGATCCCTGAGTAGGGGATATCCCCCACTAGGTGCAGACTGACACCTCACACCTCACACGGCTAGACACACCCCTGAGACGAAGCTTCCAGGGCAAGCATCAGACAGCAATACTCTCTATTCAGCAATATTCTACCTTCTGCAGCCTCCGCTGCTGATACCCAGGCAAACAGGGTCTGGAGTGGACCTCAAGCAAACTCCAACAGACCTGCAGCTGAGGGTCCTGACTGTTAGAAGGAAAACTAACAAACAGAAAGGACACCCACACCAAAACCCCATCAGTACGTCACCATCATCAAAGACCAGAGGCAGATAAAACCACAAGGATGGGGAAAAAGCAAGACAGAAAAGCTGGAAATTCAAAAAATCAGAGCGCATCTCCCCCTCCAAAGGAATGCAGCTCATCGCCAGCAATGGAACAAAGCTGGACGGAGAATGACTTTGACAAGTTGAAAGAAGGCTTCAGTCGATCAAACTTCTCAGAGCTAAAGGAGGAACTGCGTAACCAGTGCAAAGAAACTAAAAACCTTGAAAAAAGAATGGATGAATGGATAACTAGAATCATCAATGCAGAGAAGACCTTAAAAGAACTGATAGAGATGAAAACCATTACACGAGAATGACGTGACAAATGCACAAGCTTCAGTAACCAACTCTATCAACTGGAAGAAAGAGTATCAGCGATTGAAGAACAAATGAATGAAATGAAGTGAGAAGAGAAGTGTAGAGAAAAAAGAGTAAAAAGAAATGAACAAAGCCTCCAAGAAATACGGGATTATGTGAAAAGACCAAATCTACGTCTGATTGGGGTGCCTGAAAGTGATGGGGAAAATGGAACCAAGTTGGAAAACACTCTGCAGGATATCATCCAGGAGAACTTCCCCAACCTAGTAAGGCAGGCTAACATTCAAATTCAGGAAATACAAAGAACGCCACAAAGATACTCCACGAGAAGAGCAACTCCAAGACACATAATTGTCAGATTCACCAAAGTTGAAATGAAGGTAAAAATGTTAAGCACAGCCAGAGAGAAAGGTAGGGTTACCCACAAAGGGAAGCCCATCAGACTAAGAGCAGATCTCTCGGCAGAAACTCTACAAGCCAGAAGAGAGTGGGGGGCCAATATTAAACATTCTTAAGGAAAAGAATTTTCAACCCAGAATTTCATATCCAGCCACATTAAGTTTCATAAGTGAAAGAGAAATAAAATCCTTTACAGACAAGCAAATGCTTAGAGATTATGTCACCACCAGGCCTGCCCTACGAGAGATCCTGAAGGAAGCACTAAACTTGGAAACGAACAACCAGTACCAGTCATTGCAAAAACACACCAAAATGTAAAATCCATTGATGCTATGAAGAAACTGCATCAACTAACGAACAAAATAACCAGCTAATATCATAACGACAGGATCAAGTTCACACATAACAATATTAACCTTAAATGTAAATGGACTAAATGGTCCAATTAAAAGACACAGACTGGCAAATTGGATAAAGAGTCAAGACCCATCAGTTTGCTGTATTTAGGAGACCCATCTCACATGCAGAGACACATAGGCTCAAAATAAAGGGATGAAGGAAGATCTACCAGGGAAATGGAAAACAAAAAAAAGCAGGGGTTGCAATCCTAGTCTCTGATAAACCAGACTTTAAACCATCAAAGATCAAAAGAGACAAAGAAGGCCATTACATAATGGTAAAGGGATCAATTCATAAGGAAGAGCTAACTATCCTAAATATGTATGTACACAATACAGGAGCACCCAGATTCATAAAGCAAGTCCTTAGAGTCTTACAAAGAGACTTAGACTCCCATACAATAATAATGGGAGACTTTAACACCCCACTGTCAACATTAGACAGATCAACGAGACAGAAACTTAATAAGGATATCCAAGAATTGAACTCAACTCTGCACCAAGCGGACCTAATTGACATCTACAGAACTCTCCACCCCAAATCAACAGAATATATATTCTTCTCAGCATCACATCGCACTTATTCCAAAATTGACCACATAGTTGGAAGTGAAGCACTCCTCAGCAAATGTAAAAGAACAGAAATTATAACAAACTGTCTCTTACACCACAGTGCAATGAAACCAGAACTCAGGATGAAGAAACTCAATGAAAACCGCTCAACTACATGGAAACTGAACAACCTGCTCCTGAAAGACTACTGGGTACATAACAAAATGAAGGCAGAAATAAAGATGTTCTTTGAAACCAATGAGAACAAAGATACAACATACCAGAATCTCTGGGACACATTTAAAGCAGTGTGTAGAGGGAAATTTATAGCACTAAATGCCCACAAGAGAAAGTAGGAAAGATCTAAAATTGACACCCTAACATCACAATGAAAAGAACTAGAGAAGCAAGAGCAAAGACATTCAAAAGCTAGCAGAAGGCAAGAAATAACTAAGACCAGAGCAGAACTGAAGGAGATAGAGACACAAAAAACCCTCCAAAAAATCAATGAATCCAGGATCTGTTTTTTTGAAAAGATCAACAAAATTGATAGACCGCTAGCAAGACTAATAAAGAAGAAAAGAGAGAAGAATCAAATAGACGCAATAAAAAATGATAAAGGGGATATCACCACCGACCCCACAGAAATACAAACTACCATCAGAATATACTGTAAACACCTCTACGCAAATAAACTAGAAAACCTAGAAGAAAGGGATAATTTCCTGGACACTTACACTCTCCCAAGACTAAATCAGGAAGAAACTGAATCACTGAATAGACCAACAGTAGGCTCTGATATTGAGGCAATAATTAATAGCCTGCCAACCAAAAAAAAGTCCATGACCAGATGGATTCACAGTCAAATTCTACCAGAGGTACAAGGAGGAGCTGGTACCATTCCTTCTGAAACTATTCCAATCAATAGAAAAAGAGGGAATCCTCCCTAACTCATTTTATGAGGTCAACATCATCCTGATACCAAAGCCTGGCGGAGACACACACACAAAAAGAGAATTTTAGACCAATATCCCTGATGAACATCAATGCAAAAATCCTCAATAAAATCCTGGCAAACTGAATCCAGCAGCACATCAAAAAGCTTATCCACCATGATCGAGTGGGCTTCATCCCTGGGATGCAAGGCTGGTTCAACACACGCAAATCAATAAACGTAATCCAGCATATAAACAGAACTAAAGACAAAAACCACATGATTATCTCAATAGATGCAGAAAAGGCCTTTGAGAAAATTCAACTTCATGCTAAAAACTCTCAATAAATTCGGTATTGATGGAACATATCTCAAAATAACAAAAGCTATTTATGACAAACCCACAGCCAATTTCATACTGAATGGACAAAAACTGGAAGCATTCCCTTTGAAAACTGGCACAAGACAGGGATGTTCTCTCTCACCACTCCTATTCAACATAGTGTTGGAAGTTCTGGCTAGGGCAGTCAGGCAAGAGAAAGAAATAAACGGTATTCAGTTAGGAAAAGAAGAAGTCAAAGTGTCCCTGTTTGCAGATGACATGATTGTATATTTAGAAAATCCCATCATCTCAGCCCAAAATCTCCTTAAGCCGGTAAGAAACTTCAGCAAAGTCTCAGGATACAAAATGAAAGTGCAAAAATCACAAGCATTCTTACAGACCAGTAACAGACAAACAGAGATCCAGATCATGAATGAACTCCCATTCACAATAGCTTCAAAGAGAATAAAATACCTAGGAATCCAACTTACAAGGGATGTAAAGGACCTCTTCAAGAAGAACTACAAACCACTGCTCAGTGAAATAAAAGAGGACACAAACAAATGGAAGAACATACCATGCTCATGGATAGGAAGAATCAATATCACAAAAATGGCCATACTGCCCAAGGTAATTTACAGATTCAATGCCATCCCCATTAAGCTACCAGTGACTTTCTTCAGGGAATTGGAAAAAACTGCTTTAAAGTTCTTATGGAACCAAAAAAGACCCTGCATTGCCAAGACAATCCTCAGCCAAAAGAACAAAGCTGGAGGTCACGCTACCTGACTTCAAACTATACTACAAGGCTACAGTAACCAAAACAGCATGGTACTGGTACCAAAACAGAGATATAGACCAATGGAACAGAACAGAGCACTCCGAAATAATACCACACATCTACAGCCATCTGATCTTTGACAAACCTGACAAAAACAAGAAATGGGGAAAGGATTCTCTATTTAATAAATGGTGCTGGGAGAATTGGCTAGCCATAAGTAGAAGGCTGAAACTGGACCCTTTCCTTACTCCTTATATGAAAATTAATTCAAGATGGATTAGAGACTTAAATGTTAGACCTAAAACCATAAAAACCCTTGACGAAAACCTAGGTAATACCATTCAGGACATAGGCATGGGCAAGGACTTCATGCCTAAAACACCAAAAGCAATGGCAACAAAAGCCAAAATTGACAAATGGGAACTAATTAAATTAAAGAGCTTCTGCATAGCAAAATAAACTACCATCAGAGTGAACAGGCAACCTACAGAATGGGAGAAAATTTTTGCAATCTCATCTGACAAAGGGCTAATATCCAGAACCTACAAAGAACTCAAACAAATTTACAAGAAACAAACAATCCCATCAAAAAGTGGGCAAAGGATATGAACAGACACTTCTCAATAGAAGACATTTGTACAGCCAACAGACACACGAAAAAATGCTTATCATCACTCGCCATCAGAGAAATGTAAATCAAAACCACAATGAGATACCATCTCACACCAGTTAGAATGGCAATCATTAAAAAGTCAGGAGATAACAGGTGCTGGAGAGGATGTGGAGAAATAGGAACACTTTTACACTGTTGGTGGGACTATAAATTAGTTCAACAATTATGGAAGACAGTATGGCGATTCCTCAAGGATCTAGAACTAGAAATATCATTTGACCCAGCCATCCCATTTCTGGGGATATACCGAAAGGACTATAAATCATGCTGCTATAAAGACACATGCACACATATGTTTATTGTGGCACTATTCACAATAGCAAAGACTTGGAATCAACCCAAATGTCCATCAGTGACAGACTGGATTAAGAAAATGTGGCACATATACACCATGGAATACTATGCAGCGATAAAAAAAGGATGAGTTTGTGTCCTTTGTAGGGACATGGATGCAGCTGGAAACCATCATTCTCAGCAAACTGTCCCAAGAACAGAAAACCAAACACCATATATTCTCACTCATAGGTGGGAATTGAACAATGAGATCACTTGGATACAGGAAGGGGAACATCACACACCGGGGGGCTATTGTGGCGAGGGGGTAAGGGGGAGGGATAGCATTAGGAGATATACCTAATGTAAATGACGAGTTAATGGGTGCAGCACACCAACATGGCACATGTATACCTATGTAACAAACCTGCAAGTTGTGCACATGTACCCTAGAACTTAAAGTAAAAAAAAAAAAAAAGAAAAAAGAAATATAAATTTCTGAGTTATGTGCATATAGAAGAAAATGAATCTTCATGTGTTAAATGAGATTGATTAGAGGAAAAAATATACAATGAGAAGGAGGCCCAGGAGCTACCCTTGATTAACTCCAATATTAAATGGACAAATTTCATCATCAATCCATGTTTTATTTGACCTATAAAAGAAATGTTCTTGGAGGAATTGGCTGGTAGCATTTATATAATGGGAGGTTACACATAAAATTCCACGTTCCTAGCTTCTCTTGAAAAGCAGAAGCTATGACCATATTGATCTGGTATTCTAACTGAACCACAGGTGGCCAAAGTGGAGCAGCAGTGCATCTAAACTCCCTTAGACGCAGCATGCGTTTTGCAATTATTCACAATATTTACCACTCCCTACTCTCCATCACCTGTCTGGGTGGGCTGCCATTTGTTGTCACGACCTGTGTTGTGGTTTTCCAAAAGCCCAATTCCATTACCTGTCTCCTCTCTTGCATGTATTCAAATTTGTGGGTTCTGCATAGACTTTAAATTCTTCTAAAGTCTAGTGGGCAATAAATACCTGTAAGCATATACTTACTGTATGCTGTGATAAGAACTCAAGTAGACACATACTGAAAGTTCCTGGGTAACAGAAGAGGGAGTCAATTGCTCTGCCTGGAAAAATAGAGGAAACCTAAGGAGGAGGGGTATATTTTTCTCCAGCCCTGAACGACATCTAAGATGAGTTTTTGTTGGTTTTATTTTTCTTTAAGAGAGAAATGGGAATAAAATTCTGAGAAAATAGAATTTTATAAAGTCATAGATGTTTCCTGGGAGTCAATTAGAAATTTGATGTATAGGAGAGGACAGACTAAATTTGGGAAGAAGGTCAAGACGGATTCTAAGAGATATTTTATGACAGGATGAAACAGAAATTCCATCCTTTAAGCACTAGAGAGCCGTGGGGAATAAATAAAGTTGTGAAGTGACTCTCTGATGGGTAATCTTAGCCCTGTTTTATCTGTTTACAAGATAAGAATGCATCTTCCATGTTTTTAATCATTTTATAGAGCCTCCCACCTACTTTGTGTTGTGTGTTAAAGACAAACTTGCTTCAGTTCAGATATAAATAATTTGTTCCGCACTTTTTGTCTTGATTCTTAGAAGCAGACTATTCATGTGGACAAGAACTTTCATTAATCTAAAGGCCATTTAGTCATTCAAACCAATAAACTTTCTTCTCCAGTTTAACTTCCAAGTTCAAAAATTTTTAGCCTCTAGAAATCAAATCTTTTCTATCCAAACATCTACTCAAATAATTCAAAAAATTAATTTAATAATTATATTGTATAACATATTTAACATTTATAAAATAATTTATTTCTGTGAGATAATAAATATTTCTCCTAATTAGCAAATTAAAATTCTAATTCAAAAACATTAGGCCCATTAACATATAGCATTACCTATTTTATCAAGACAAACTAATTTTAGTTTCTAAAAATAAGATGTAGACATTGATAGAATGGGAAAATAAAATGTAACAGCACAAGGGCAAATGCCAGTTTTTGAATTATATATAGTGATGATTCATGGGCAGAATCATAAATCTTAAATAATAGAGCACATTTATCTTGAGGGATTGTCACGAGCATATGGAACCTTTAGGTGTTATAGTAACTAATGACTACTCGTAGACCAGAGTGAAATGCCAGCTTAATGCCTAGGTTCACGTACATTGTGCACCATAAAACTATTATCATTAGAGCTTTTTGGTTTACTTTGTTTTTGTTATTTTTTTTAAACTAATTTGTAAGCTCCAGAAGAGAGAAACTAGTGCTGAATAAATCAGGCATCAAGTGATCCATTTATTTAAAAGATATGTTTTCCAAAAAATAGAATGGCCACGTTCCAAATTATAAACCTGCGTGTATATGCCTGTGTGTGTGTGTATGTGTGTCTGCACACATTTGTGTGTTTAAATGTATAGACAATAAACCTACTAGTCTCTCGTGCCATTGTGGACATTTGAGCCAGTGTTTTTGTGGTAGTTTACTTTTAATATATAGAAGGTTTTTTTTTTTTTTAAAATGAATGTTTAACAAAATGAAGCTGACTGGGTAAATAGAGAAAAGTACACAGGAAGATATAATCTGACACAATATCTCCAGATTTGAGCTGGATGGCTAAGAGTTATTTTAGATATTAAACATAGAAGGTGAGGAATTTTGAGGAAGAGAACTTATTTAAATCCTTCCATCTCTGTAGTGCTCTTAAATGGCTAGCACAGAGAGCCCACATTTAAAAGCTGATGGAGTATTTTTTCCTTCAGGAAGTTAGCTATAGGGTATATATTGACTGCCTGAAACAACAGTGCTCAAACCAAAGTGAAAGGAAAAAAAATCCCTGCTCAGAAGCAAGAGAGGAGAACCAACAATGTGTGAAGATCCCTGCCGTGCTTTTCTGTTCTCTGTAACACTGAACGTATAGAAAGCAGCCTGGTTTTTGTTTCATTAACTCCACTGGATCCCTCTTGCACAAAACTTTCAATATCGGGACAGCCTTGGGGGACTTCACTTCTAACAATTCCTTCAGGATCACTCTTCTTGCTAAACCAGTCAGGTTATTTTTAGGTCTTAAGAGCAAGCGTTCCAGGTGAGGAAGAAAACAGACTGAAGGGTAGGACTGTGGGAAGATTCCAAATTCAGCCACTGAAATCCCACTAGAGGCAATTATGTACAACCCCTCCTATTTTTAATTTACTTTAAATATAGTTTTATGCATTTTGCTTAAAAATAGAATACATCTTCTGGAGTAATTTTGTATGCAGAAAAAGAAAGGGGACAAATTTAGAAAACAATAACCCCCAGTCCACCAAAAAAAAAAAAAAAAAGTCAAGATATTATACTGGGTTGCAAGCCTCACATCTATCAGATTTAATTTTTTCTCCTAAGAGGAAGTCAGACAATTTTGACAGCCTAAGCCTAGATTATCTTTGGCCTTAGACCATTTTCTTCAATGTGTCTGCAATTTGATTCTTGTTGATTTCTCCCAGGGATTTTTTCCAGATGAATAATTAATTAGAGTCCATGTCAATTTTCTGTGGTCATTGAGTACTGTCAAAATCTTCCCAGATTAAAACTCGTGATTTGTAAAATGAGAATTGTTACATATTCTACTTTCCTTGCAATTTTAAGGTTGTCTACATTCATGTGAGATTTGTCATTAAAAACTCGGTTGTCTAAGTATAATCCCTAATACACTTTCCTTGTTCAAATCTTTTATCACTTCAGTACCTCAGGAAACTTGTGGCTCAAACAGTTTGGATTTTATTATTTTACTATGATTCAGTAACCATTTAGCACCCATGATACATTAGATTATAAAAATATGTAGCTATTGTCTGCTTTTATAAAATTTAAAATTTTTATTTGATGGATACATTCTAGGATTTTGTTTTTTTTTTTTTCCTTTTTTTTTTTTTTTTTTTAAGTAGAAAACAGTGACATAGTCTGGCTTTGTGTCTCCACCCAAATCTTATCTTGAATTGTAATCCCCAGGAATTGAGGGAGGAACCTGGTGGGAGGTGATTGGATTATGGGGGCAGTTTCCCCCATGCTATTCTTGTGATTGTGAGTTCTCACAAGATCTGATGGTTTTAGAAGTTGTTTGGCAAGTTCCTCCTTCACTATTCTCTCTGTCTTTCCTGCCGCCTTGTGAAAAAGCTGTCTGCTTCCCCTTCAGCCATGATTGTGGATTTCCTGAGGCCTCCCCAGCCATGCAGAGCTGTGAGTCAATTAAACCCATTTCCTTTATAAATAACCCAGTCTTGGGTATTTCTTTATAGCAGTGTGAGAACAGACTAATACAAACAGCATATAAATAAATGATTGCATAAATAATGAAATCAAATAATTAGAAAATGGAGATACAAAACCCACTTATGATTCTTGTTCTAAAATACAAAGGATGATTCTACAACTTTCCTCAGTAATCTTAATACATTTTTATCATTTGTACATTAAGAATAATTGCAGTGATGGCTAACATATTCTACATATTTTTGAAAGTTTCCTTCCCCAAAGAAACTTTTTTAAAAAGTCTTTTTGTTGAGTCTCATTTTACAAATTATCTTTTATTTTGACTTTTGCAACACATTTAAGGTTTTAAATTCTAAGAAACTGAAATCAATTTCATTAAGGGTTCAGTTTGAATATGAAATGTTCTGTAATTAATTTCATCCTTATCTCACAAACTTTTCCACTTTCATGTCACTGAAAAACTATATGTATAATATCACTGATTTGGATTCAGTTAGCTCATCAAAATACATAAAAATTCTTCTGTGTTAGTTGTCATTATATTGTTTGGTTTTTCTTATATTGTTCTGATTATTTCTCGAAGGTATTAATCTAGATGACAGTCATGCTACTAGATAAAATGTTGTAATATTTCCTTGGAATTCACAACCCTCTACTCCCTATTATCTTTTCCATTTTTCCTAATCTGTAACATGTATTTTTCAGTTTCCCACACTAATAAACATTGAAGACAAATGGATTCACTATGCTTGTGTCCTAAATCTACATATATAAATATATATATATATGTATTCCTTATTCTCCATGCCTTTCTCTCTTTTTCTTCTCATGTTTTCATCTAAGATAGCCTTTCCTTTCCTCAGTATCATCCATGAAGTTTTTCTTATGTCATCAACCTGAAGAAATAGCTCCATATCTAAACTGTCATAGCAACTATTTGGTAAGTAAGTTAATTTGATCATTCTTTGATTAAACAAGATTTCTTGAGCACCTATTATGTGTCAGACACTTTTCCAAATACTGCAAATACAACAGTGAATAAATAGAAAGATATCCATGTCTTGAGCTGGGTGCAGTGGCTCATGCCCTGTAATTCCAGCACTTTGGGGGGCCAAGGCAGGTGGATCACTTGAGGTCAGGAGTTCAAGACCAGCCTGGTAAACATGGTGAAACCCTATCTCTACTAAAAATACAAACATTAGCCAAGCATGGTGGTGCACTCCTGCTGTACCAGCTGCTTGGGAAGCCGAGGCAGGAGAATTAGTTGGAACCAGGAGGTGGAGGTTGCAGCGAATTGAGACGGCACCACTGCACTCTACCTTGAGTGGCAGAGTCAGACTGTCTCCAAAAAAAAAAAAAGAAAGAAGAAAAAGAAAAAACCTATTTATTAAAGAACCTTTCATTGTAATGAGTGAGCCAGATCATAAAGCAAATACATAAATATGTAATTGAAAGGTGATAATAGAAATAAAATAGATAAAGGTGATAGAAAGTGAGCTTTTGTATGTGGTGGGGGGAGTTGCTTCTAGTGTCCATTTTTTTCCTCATGTTTTCTGTCAAGTTCTACCTTCCTAAATGCATGACTATGACTATTTTGGATTGAATGCCAGATTACATATGAAGAGTTATAGAAATAATTTGAGGCTCTGATTATAATCCAGTGACAGCTAGTCTGTTTTCATTCCACTACTACTGAAAGACTAGGAGCGCTCTCAGGTTCTGGAAAAAGTCTCAAGTCTTGAACTCCAATTTTTCCTCCCCAGCCCTGTGGGGCAGCCAAGAGTTCTGCACAGTGGCACAGCATCCCAGCTACCACTTGTGGAGTTAGTTGCCATGTGATGCCCACCATTGATGGAAGAGGAATGAGCAGTGGATGAGAGGAGCTTTTAAATAGGGAGGTCAGAAAAGGCCTCTGACCTGTACATGCTATACTAATGCAGCTTGTTAGTTTTTAAGCAACGACAGTGATCCGTGGGATCCTGATAGGGAACTGCGGCTTTCTTGAAGGATTCACGCTTCTTCAGTAAAGTCTTGATCTTTGAGAGGATGTCATTTCGTCTCCCCAGCATGGACTCTTTGGGGTCTGTTCAGGCTTCTGGGATAGAGGTTATACGCAGGCACTCCCATCGCACTTTGGGTTTCCCTCACTTTATCTGGTGCACCTGTTCGCAGTTGGAATATATGTAAGGGGAGGTGAAAACACATATCTGAACTTCCTCCTTTACCCTGGTGTTTCCTTCCTCCTCCCACGATTCCCCAGAAGCAGAAGAGGCAGACATTACTCTTCCCTGAAAGAATCTCCTGTAACCGGAGCAGCCGGCTGTGTGCCTGCGTGCCTGACGTATTGGGAGAGGACTGTGGAGGAATCCTCGGTGCTGGATCTTCTGATTTATTTAGTAAACCACCTTATTAAAAACATAGGCAGACTACTATCTTGGAAAAGAAGATACCTTTTTCTTTTCTTTTCTTTTTTTTTTTTTAAGATGGAGTCTGTCTCTGTCACCCAGGCTGGAGTGCAGAGGCACGATCTCGGCTCACTGCAACCTCCGCCTCCCAGGTTCAAGAGATTCTCCTGCCTCAGTCTCTCGAGTAGCTGGGATTACAGGCGCCCACCACTGCACCTGCTAATTTTTGTATATTTTGTAGAGATGAGGTTTCGTCATGTTGGCCAGGCTGGTCTCAAACTCCTGACCTCAAGCGGTCCACCCGCCTCGGTCTCCCAAAGTGCTAGGATTACAAGCATAAGTCATGGTGCCTGGCCAGAAGATACATTTTTACCCATTTCCTCCAGCCCCTTTGCTCTTGAGTGACAGTCCTTCAGCCTGGCTTTAGAGATAGGAGACCACAAATAGAATATTTTTTTAACGAAGGAAGTTAAAATACATCAGTTTATTCTTTACACAATATTAATCCTGACAACCTAGAGAACTGTTCCTGCTGAATAACGTCCTCTTAAATGTGACTCCTTAGACTTGATCTGATTGTGACATTTCTCCTCAGGAAATTGTTTCACCACTGAAATCCCAATAACCTATGTGAGAATCTTGTTTCAGCACCACCAGAGGTCAGTTAGAATGCACTAGTTTAAAATGAGTCATCATCTATTAAGTATTCTAGAGAGAAATGCTTATTACAACATTTGCTTTTTTAAAAACTTGGATCCAAAATATTTTGTCCAACCCCAGCAAGTATAACTTGCTACAAAGGGAACAGGTGTCTTTATTTTATTTATTTATTATTTATTTTTTGAGGTGGAGTCTCGCTCTGTCATCCAGGCTGGAGTGCAGTGGCGTGATCTCGGCTCACTGCAAGCTTCACCTCCCAAGTTCACACCATTCTACTACTTCAGCCTCCCGAGTAGCTGGGACTACAGGCACCCACCACCACGTCTGGCTAATTTTTTTGTATTTTTAGTAGAGACAGGGTTTCACCATGTTAGCCAGGATGGTCTCAATCTCCTGACCTCATGATCCCCCCACCTCTGCCTCTCAAAGTGCTAGGATTACAGGCATGAGCCATCACGCTCGCCTGAAACAGGTGTCTTTTACTGACTGGTTTTGTTTCCTAGATTTGCACAAGCCCTAGTACTATGTAACTGGGCAGAGTATTGATGTAGAAAGTAGACTCACCACATATTTCCTGCAGATTTTAATTACGACGTTATCCACTCCAGTGCAATATTAATCCCTATCTCTGTCATCAAGTATTTATTGAATTTAAACTCACATAACTGCAAATGAGGGGATAATAAAGCATACACAGACATGCGCATGGAATAGACTACAATATAAGGGGCATTTGGGAACCTGGGCAGTGAGACTTGGGGGCTAATTGTTCGGGTTATAAGGATCACAAAGCTCAATGATTTGTGGGAAAAGAGACACTCTCTCTATTATTAAGTGCATGGGCTTTGGAGAGAGACTGTTGGGCTCAAGTGCCATCTCTGTCATTTACTGGCTATGTGACTTTGGGCAAGTCACAAAAGATCCATTGTTACACTAGAGATGCTGTCATAGTGGATAATGTCCTTGTAAATGTGACTCCTTAGGATTGATCTGATTATGCGTCTCCACTCAGGAGATTTTTCTCACCAATTAAATCTTAATAACTTCTGTGAAAATCTAGCTCCAGTGAAGACTTTTATTTCTTTAATTTCACTACATCCCCTGGCTTTCTAACTTATAGAATGGAGATAATGATAATGCTTTCCTTGTTGGGTTGTTAGAAAGATGAAATGAATCAATGTTTGCAATGCATTTAGAACAGTGCCTGAAACACATTACATACTATGTAAATACAAATCAATGTATTCCCAGGAGCTGCCATTTTTCTACTAAAACCCTGGTATTGTGTAAAACACTCCTTAATTCCATAGTGGACAAAGCAGAAGTAAGTGTTTGCAGGGCTAAAAAACTATGTACAGAATATATACAATTTCCTTGATAATAAACAGCTATAGAAAGCTTATGGTCCATATTGAAGGAATGCAAGGTTACTTAAATTCTGGCAGCACAGAGACCTATGCATAGCTAGACATAAAACAGACAAAAATTCTGTATACACAGTCCAGACTGAAAGCAATTGTCTCTCCAACTGACAGTAAATGCCATGGCATAGAAAGCAAGTATTCTTCTGTAGACAGAGCAGAAGATGATCCTCCTGGGACTTAGAAGAGGCCAGTAGGTGGTGCAGAGCTAAAAGATGAAAGAAGGCTGAAATCTGAGTAGGAATATCATGAAGGGCTATGTATTTTCACTGAATCCTCAGTACAAAGCTTCCATAAATTAATACTGTAACCATACTATGATGTATTTCTGGTTTGCTTCGTGTGTATTTATACACATATAGACACACACACACACACACACAGCTCACATTAACTGCTTAAATGATTAAGTATTTTTCGTCTTATAGAGCCCCTCAGTCACTTTTAGTAAATTCCTTTTGGATAACTAAACATTCAAGAGCAACTTCTTTTACATAATGTTATAGACAGGGGCCTGAATTAGGAGAACCCGAAAGTAGGCACTCCACATATACTTTATAAAATGTTGCCTTAATGACAATGCTCGCCATGAGACTGCAAGTGTTCATAGAAATTTTAATGTGTTGGGGGGAGTTTGTAAAAAGGAGTATACAGTGTTATTTGTACAGTTTTAATATTAAATGTATTGCTCTGAAAATTGCAAAAAAATTTTTCTTGAGCATCTAAACATTTATTTTAAATTTGATTATATTCGTTAAAACAACTATTAGTTGCTATGATTAAGTCTTCAAACCCCTTAGACAGTAGATACACAGAAATGATTATAAAACTCATTATTAAGTATATGTATATGCCCCTTCTTTAAAAATCAGCACAATGGGCTTATTACATTTCTTACTTTTTCCAGTACTGTTTTTGTATTTTTCTGGTATCATTGACACTCTTATTTTGAAAACCTCTTAGGGATTCAGTGATATCATCTTGATTTCTCCTGATGATTTCAGTAATGCATGCAGAGCCCCAACACACAAATAATAGTTTCTCAGACCCTCTGAGGTTGCAGAGACTTAGTATAAGATCAACAGATTCTTTTTGGAGTGACAAGAATTAGTTTGTGGTAATGGTTGCACAATTTTGTGAACATACTGAAAACCATTGAATTGTATACTTTAAATTGGTGAATTATATATCGATAGAACTATGGAAAAATAGTCAATCAATTCTTGGTTATGTTTCCCATGGGAATTCAAAATCTAGGCACTAATCATCATGTAACTTCCTTTTACTAGCCAAATTTTGGCTAGTTCTGTCAATATGGATTAAGTCCACACCTTTCATATGTTTTATAATTTTGAGCCACCAAAATGATTTTTGAAAGTCTTATTTGGCCAGTGTATGGCATGTAGTGATAACTCCTTAGAGGATTTCAATTCATAGGATCATCAAAGGTTTGACCTTCTGGGAAATCAGGAAGGAATCTGAGTAGGTAGGTTCAAAGGAGTACCTGCAGAACAGGGGTCCCCAACCCCCTGGCCATGAACTCGTACCGGTTTGTGGCCTGTTAGGAATGGGGGTGTAGAGCAGAAGGTGAGTGGTGGACAAGCAAGTGAAGCTTCATCTGTATTTACAGCCACTCCTCATCACTGGCATTACTACCTGAGCTCCGCCTCCTGTCAGATCAGCAGCAGCGTTAGATTCTTATAGCAGCGCAAATCCTCTTGTGAACTATGCATGCAAGGGATCCAGGTTGTGCACTCCTTATGAGAATCTAATGCCTGATGATCTGTCATTGTCTCTCATAACCCCTAGATGGAACTGTCAAGGTGCAGGAAAACAAGCTCAGGGCTTCCACTGATTCTCCACTATGGTGAGTTGTATAATTATTTTATTATATATTATAATGGAGTAATAATACAAATAAAGTACGCAATAAATGTAATACACTTGAATCATCCTGAAACTATCCCCCACCCCAACCCTGCTCCATGAAAAAATTATCTTCCCCGAAACCAGTCCCTGGTGCCAAAAATATTGGGCACCGCTGCTGTAGAATGTTTGGTAGTATAGTGGTTAAGTGCAGTGTCCCTAGAGCCAAACTACCTAAAGTTAAATCCCAGCTGTGCATCCTGTTAATTGTGTGATCATGAGCACATTATACAACCTCTGTGTCTCAGTTTTCATTTGTGAAATGAGGATAATAAAATCTAACACAGTTATTAGAAGGATTGAATGTATTAGCGTCCATACAGCATGAGAACATACTAATTTCCTATTATGGTATTAAGAACTTTATTACTACTAATGATCATTATTTATTAATACACAATACCTTTCTACCCATTATCACTTTCTTGACTCTCCTTATAGTTGGTTATTTTTTGTGACCACCAGTATTAGTTCTTCCTGTTCTTGGTGTAGTGACTATTTCCCCTGCACTATTTGATTTACCCATTGTTCCTTTTATTTAGGCTTGCATTAAACAGATTGAAACATATTTATATGTATATTTCTAAAACTGACATATAAAAGTACTATACCCATAAAAATGAATGGTCCACTAAACTACATATTGTAATGAATGTAAAAACTAGTCATATCCTATTTACCTTAGTTTTGTTTGACCATTCTGTTTCCACAAACTTTATAACTTCTCTTTTGAATATTATACTCCCATACCTTTTGTAGACTCAATGTGTACCAGTTGTCGTCTTCATCATTATGACCAACATTATCATTAGTATTATTTCATTGCTCTAATGATCAAATTTGAAACTGGTTGGGGCAATGTGGTGAGACTCTGTCTTTACAAATAATAAAATAAAATAAAATAAATTAGCTGGGCACGGTGGCATGTGCCTATAGTCCCAGCTACTTGGGAAGCTCAGGCAGAAGGATTGCTTGAGCCCAGAAGTTCGAGACTACAGTAACCTATGATAACCCCATTGAACTTAAGTCTGGGCAACAGGCTCTTTTTAAAGAGACGACATTGTTAAACGATAGCATCTCATCGTTGTTATCACTTTAAAGAAATCACATAAATTCAGAGTAAATCTAACTTTTAAAAGGTTTCCTCTGCAGCAATGTGCTTTTGTACCATTTCTAAAGAAAAAATTGATTGGGCAAGATTATTACCACTACAAATATAGACATAAATACAGAAAAATCTTTCTTAGTATACCAGTTTGGCAACAAATAATGTGTGAATTGCATATCAGAAGTAGAAACCTGGGACCAAACAGATTTTAATTAAAATTCTGGCTCCAGCACCTACTGGCTCTATGACTCAGGGCAAGTTTACCTAATCTTTGTAAACTTTACTTTCAAAACAGAAATAATAACATCTGCCTCTTAGACTTTGTGAGGATTACATGGAATAACATTTAAAATGACAGTGAACAAGGCTAGCACTTGCCATCTACAGAAGTTATTAAATGTTTTTCATTTATGAATGTATTATATGATTCTATAAAGTCCTTCTTCCCTGCTTAGAGTATCATTATACATAAAATTTTTTCCCTCCAGTGTAGTGAACTGTGATAGTCCCCAAGATCTGGCATTTTTGGAAGCTTATTATGGGGACTACAAGCAGCAGTAGTGGAAGAGGGTTATGAGAGCTCCATATAGATCTCAGGTGATAGCTACCGTCTCTCTTACAGAAAATCTCTTGATGTGAATTTTGTTTCGTTTCGTTTTTTTTTTTTTTTTTTTTTTTTTGAGACAGAGTCTCCCTGTGTCTCCCAGACTGGAGTGCAGTGGCACGATCTCGGCTACTGCAAACTATGCCTTCCGGATTCAAGCGATTCTCCAGCCTCAGCCTCCCAGGGAGTTGGGATTACAGGCATGCGCCACCATGCCTGGCTAATTTTTGTATTTTTAGTAGAGACATGGTTTCGCCATGTTGACCAGGCTGGTCTCGATCTCTTGACCTCAGGTGATCTGCCTGCCTCGGTCTCCCAAAGTGCTGGGATTTCAGGCGTGAGCCACCGCGCTGGGCCTCTTCATGTGACTTTGAACCAGACTTTTAATGTATGGAAATATTAAACAGAGTGGAAAAGACACAAGGGATTATTCAGTCTAATATATATGGCTTATATGTTCAAGATAAAGCCTTGAATATATAAGAATAATGTTTTCATTATCTCATTTAATCTTTTCAAAATTTAGATTAAGAATTTGTCTAAATTTATTGACGTTTAATAAGATATTGTCTAAATTTATTGACGTTTAATAAGGTTTTGCTATGTGAGTTAATTTACATAAAGCACTTTAATGATATCAACAAAAGACATTTTTTTTTGTATGGTTCAGCTAGGCCCTCGAGAACGCCTATGAATCTTGGTTTGGGGGAACTATTTAGTAAACAATAATGGCTCCGGTTTAGTGTCACAATGAAGGGTACTTGAGGTTTGAGAATTTCTTCCTGAAAATGTAGTGTTAAACATTAGGTGCTGGCGCCCCTTAGTGTACACATGGATTATTACAGCTTTTTCTTTTTTTTTTTTCTTTTTTCTTTTATTTATTATTATTATTATACTTTAAGTTCTAGGGTACATGTGCATAACGTACAGGTTTGTTACATATGTATACTTGTGCCATGTTGGTATGCTGTACCCATCAACTCGTCAGCACCCATCAACTCGTCATTTACATCAGGTATAACTCCCAATGCAATCCCTCCCCCCTCCCCCGTCCCCATGATAGGCCCCAATGAGATCACCTGGACTCGGGAAGGGGAATATTACAGCTTTTTCTTATTCGCCTCTGTCTTCAGTACTCTTGAGTGTGAATAAACCTCCAAAGATCTGTGAGAAAATATGCAAATATAGAAATCCCCCAAATATATGTGTTAAGAATAACCTCTACATCACCACCTCCTTTGTGATAGTTTTAATAATCCTTATGCTGTTTCCATATTGTTAGATATCTCCTATTCAGATAACCCAGTAGATTCAATTTAGGTCTTGATGCCATATTTTCAGGTTATTGTTATGCAATGTGGGTAAAGTATGATAAAATAGGTTGTATTTGTTGTTCAAATCTGGCCTAGATTGCCCTAGGTAAGGCCATCATCATTTTAAATTGGTTTCTTATTCAAAACAGGCACTGTCCTGCTGTAGGTTGAGAATATTCTATTGTGCTTTTCTTACTTAAAAAAAAAAAAAAAATCAAAGTTTAATTCACTATGAACAGTAATGAAAAGCCTAGATGAAGGAGAAAATGTAGAAATTTGTCATTGCTCTTATACTTTGCAGTTAATAGTTTATTGGAAACTTATTCAGCTGAGGAAATATTTTCATCAGTTTTTTATTCATCTCAAATTCAATGTTAAGTTCTTGTTATTCTGATTTTTTCTTGCATTCTTCATATTGCTCCTTATAGTTTTTATTAATGCTGTTCACCAAGTATTTCCAGTCCTCTTCCTGAGCACATGGTAGAATTGTACTGTCCTCCTGTGAATTACACGGTGGCTATGCAGCTTGTTTTAGCCAACGAAATCCGAGCGAAACTATACATTTTACATTGGGGGTAAAATTTAGAAGCCAATTATTTGCCTTTCTCTCCCTCTTCCATGATGACAAGAATATTCCAGATGGAGGCTACTCTATGTCCCAGAAGGAAAATAATGCAGTATAGAGACCCCAAATGACCAGTAGCTGAAATACAGCATAAATGAGAACTTAAACCTTTGCAGGTTTTTGAGACAGTCTTGCTCTATTGCCAGGCTTGAAGGCAGTGGCGTGATCTTGGCTCACTACAACCTCCGTCTCCTGGGTTCAAGCTATTCTCCTGCCTCAGCCTCCCAAGTAGCTGGGACTACACGCATGCGCCACCATGCCCACCATGCCACTATGTCCAGCTATGTGTGTGTGTGTGTATGTGTATATATAAATATATATATATATTTCTGTATTTATTAGTAGGGACGGGGTTTCACCATGTTGGCCAGGATGGTCTTTATCTCAACCTTGTGATCCACCCACCTCGGCCTCCCAAAGTGCTGGGATTATAGGCGTGAGCCACCACGCCTTTGCAGTTTTAAGCCATAGAGATTTGAGGTGGTTCTTTACCGTAGCATAACATAGCCTATCATAACATGTACCTATTTTTTACATGTACCTATTTTTTACATGTACCTATTTTTCCTCTTCTTACATGTACTTATTTTTTAAAACTTCCTCCATTGTTAGTATGAATTTTTTATAGCTTTTGTAAAGTTTTTTTAAAAGATAATCCATATATTCATAATCATGACTTGATTAATAATTCACCACCAGTATTACAAACTGAGTTGCTTTTTCTATTAGTAGTAATAGGTTGTAACTGATTGTTAAAATATTTTCTTGAATGTGATGAACTACATTTTGAGATGGCCTAAAAAGTAAAGATAACAAACGTCAATTTGACTTTGTCCAGAATGTCCCGAAGAACAAATTTCTTTCTTATTTCCCTAGTATTCATTTAAATAGAAGTATACATTTTATGTCCATAAAAAGCTTATTAAATATAAAACTCCAATAATCCTTGCTAAACTAATATTAATATGATCAACCATTATACTACTAACTTTTAAGCAATCTGTCTTAACTTTGAATTGCCTTGGATTAAATCTAATATATCTAGAATCAAGAGAATCTGCCATGTTAAGAGTAAGAACATAAGTAGTCAAAAATATTACCACTGTCATACAATTGTATGATCAACTTTTTTTTTCTTTGTGGACAAATATGTAACTGGAAGACGTTTTTATTTAGTTGCTTTTGGCTTCGGCACTTGCAGATACATAATTATCTTATTTTCCTTTTGTATTTTATCATTTTTTATTACTTTTGGGCAATAATTCATTCAGTCAGGCACGGTGGCTTATGCTTGTAATCCCATCACTTTGGGAGGCCGAGGCGAGGGGATCACTTAAGGTCAGGAGTTCAAGACTGGCCTGGCCAATATGGTGAAACCCCATCTCTACTAAAAATACAAAAATTAGCGAGGTGTGGTGCATATGCCTGTAGTCCCAGTGACTCAAGAGGCTGAGGCAGGAGAATTGTTTGAATTCAGGAGGTGGACGTTGCAGTGAGCCAAGATCACACCATTGCACTCCAGCCTGGGCAATAAGAGCGAGACTGTCTCAAAAAACAAAAACAAACAACAACAAAACACTAACTTAATTCATTCATTCTACAAATAATCACTAAAAGCTTGCCATAAACCACATACTGTTCAATATTATGATTATTTATTACCACAGCTTTCTGTGAAACAGCTGCAAGATCAAAATGGCATTCTATAGCTCTGAAATCTAGATATGGCTGTTTCTATAAGAGGTAAAGTTTTCTAATAATTTTAATATTGTAGATTTTTACTGACATATAATTTACATGCAATAAAACAGATTTCGAGTGTACTGTTTAATATGTTTTGGGAAATGTGTACACCTATAAAACTACCACTCTAGTGAAGTAATAATGGAATAAACTTCATGAAAATTGCTAAAATCACAAAAGATTGATAAGACCAATATTTGATAAGAATGTATAATAATTGAAATTCTCATATATTGCTGGTAGAAGTGTCAAATAGCACAATCACTTTGGAAAACTGTCGCTTTCTTCTTCTTTTTTTTCTTTTAGATAGGATCTCACTCTGTCGCGCAGGCTGAAGTATGACGGCACTGTTTTTTGTTTTGTTTTGTTTTTGTTTTTGAGATGGAGTCTCGCTCCGTTGCCCAGGCTGGAGTGCAATGGTGCGATCTCCGCTCATTGCAAACTCTGCCTCCTTGGTTCACGCCATTCTCCTGGATGGCATTTTAATAGCTCACTACAGCTTCAAGCTTCTAGGTTTAAGTAATGTTCCTGCCTTAGCCTCCCAAGTACCTGGGACTAAAGGAGAGTCCCATCATGACTAGCTAATTTTTGTAATTTTTTAGAGATAAGGTCTGACTATTTTGCCTAGGCTGGTCTCAAACTCCAGGCCTCAAGCCTCCCAAAGTGTTGGGATTACAAACATGAGCCATCATGTCTGCAGTTTCTTACAAATTTCAGCATATATCGATCCTAAATGTTAGCAGTTCTACTGTAGCTGTTTACCCAACAGAAATGACAACACATGTAAAACAAACAAAATACACAAGAATTTTCATAGCAGTTTCATTTATAATTGTTCCAAATTTCAAAATGTCTATCCACAGCTAAATTGATGAATAATTTATGGTATAGTCATAGAATGGAAGACTACTCAGCAATAAAAATAAAAGTATACTCTGCTAACACATAGAACATATAAATAAATCTCAAACACACTGTTAGGCCAAAGAAGTCAGAGAGGAAAAGAGCAGATAGTGCATGATTCCATTAATATGAAGTTCTAGAATAGGCAAAACTAAGCTGAGTTGATAGAAACCAGAAGACGGGTTGGCTCCAGGTAGAGGAGAATGGGGAGCTGTGTGTGGCCAGGTAATATAAGACAACTTCTCTGATGGCAGCTAAACTAAAAGCTGTCTTCTTAACTGTAAAAATAGAAGCTAGAGGATAGTTATATTACCTCTTCGAAATGATGCAAGAAAATAACTGTGGGCCTAGAATCCATTGGAAATTTTTTTTTTTTTTTTTTCAGACGAATGAAAACAGAACATTTGGGATTCCTCTTTCCATGAGGGTAGATTAGACCTTATCAAAAAACCTCCTGTCCCTATTTCTTCCCCTGCACCCAAAGCACCCTATGAATTCTGGCAAAATGTAAAAGTTAATTACTTAAAAGAACTAGAGAATGGCCAAACCAGGCATACATTAATGAAAGAAAATCACACTGGGTAAGTTCCCATTTATTAATGGCTCTTTGCCTAGTCCATCCTTGAACTGAAATGTGAATGCAAAGCTGCAGTCTTTCTATAGCTCTGAAATCATGAAATTTTGTCCATAAAATCTGCACCCAAACTCCACTGACCTGTGAAAAATATATGTCTGGCATAAACTATAAAAATCTAGGTAGGTATAGAAGAACTAGAATAAGAATTCAACGGCCACCAACTTCATAGAAGGTAGTTTGGAGTTTACGTACAATCAAATTGACTACATGCTAAAACAGCAGATCAATATTTTATTGAGAAACATGGCAGAATCATATATTATTTATAGTGTTGAGGCTGTGATTTTAAATTACTAGACATGTAAAGAAACAGTAAAACAGAAAATATGATCCATATGCAACAGAAAAGGCAATCAATGGAAACCAGCCATAATATGACACAGATGTTAGATGTTAGGAAAAGGATTTTAATGTAGCTATTATAACTATGCTCAAGAACAGACATACACTAATAAAAAATCAATACATCTCAGCAGTTAGAAACTACAAATGAAACCAAAACAGTCTAGCACTAATATATTTGCTAATATTTAAATTGTCTCTTAAATTTCATATATATATGTATATTATATATGTTGGAATTTCTTTTTGTTTGACTTAAAGAAATTTTATTTACTATGTCACTATTATAAATATAAATAATGAGGCTGGGTGAGGTGGCTCACACCTGTAATCCTAATACTTTGAGAGGCTGAGGTGGACAGATTACCTGAGGTCGGGAGTTCAAGACCAGCCTGCCAACATGGTGAAATCCCATCTCTACCAAAAATACAAAAAAAATTAGTCAGGCATGGTGGTGAGCACCTGCAGTCTCAGCTACTCAAGAGGCTGAGGCACAAGAATCACTTGAAGCCAAATACAAAAACCACACACACACACACACAAAAAATATATATATATATATATATATAATTTCTGTAAAACAAACAAAAAAATTCTAGCATTGAAAACACAGTATCTGAAATTTAAACCTCACCAGATAAGTTAATGACAGACCAGAGATGACCAAAGTAAAGGATCAGTTAACTTGAAGACTGATTAATAGAAATTAGGAATAGCCAAGGAAAAAATATTTTAAAAGAACAGAACCTCAATGGCCTGCAGAACAATACCTGGGACTGGAGTCCCAGAGGACAAGGGAAAGAAGAAGAAGTAGGAAAAAAAATTGAAAAAATAATGACCAAAATTTCCTTCCATTTCATAAAATATATAAATTTGCAGAGTCGTCGATGAATCTTAAGCTTCAAGCATTGTCTATAGGCAGAAGATAAATGGCCCCATTTCATAAAAGGCTTTGGAATGAAGAAGAAACGAAAAGGAAGGTACAGGAAATATGCTGATGATTTGAACACATAGACAGTATACAATAATAAAATAATGTCCTAAAGAATTAAAAGAGGATAAAATTATGTGATGACAATAACATAAGTTTAAAAGGAGTAAGTGTGGTTAAAGTATCATATGGAAAGGGAAATGGTAGTGATTATCCTCAAATGTAAGTTATGTCTGTGGGTGACCACTGAAATAATGACCATACAGTGTAAAACATAGTAGGAAAGGGGATAGGCAGGATGATAGGAAATAATCACCCTAGAATTCTATATCCAGACAATTTTTCATAAAGGTATTTTCAGGTATTCAACCCCTCCCAAATATTCTTTAATTCCTGTTTTTCAGAAAACATCTGGAGAATATGCTCTGCCAAAAAAAAAAAAAAAAAAAAAAGCAGTGAAGTGGGGAGGCAGGGATGCAAGAACAATAAATGGAGTTATATTCATTTTCTAGGGCTGCCCTAACAATATACAACAGATTGGGTGGCTTACACTACAGGAATATATTTTCTTTCCTTTTTTTTAAATTTTAAAAATTTGTCTCTTTTTTTTAAGAGAACAAGTTTGAAACTTTTAAGTTCTGGAATACCTGTGCAGGACATGCAGGTTTGTTACATAGGTAAACGTGTGCCATGGTGGTTTGCTGCACCTATCAACTCATCACCTTGGTATTAACTCATGGATACATTAACTCTGTATCCTTATGCTCTCCCTCCCCCCACTCCCCCACTACATGCCCCAGTGTGTCTATGTGTTCCCCTCCATGTGTCCATGTGTTCTCATCTTTCAGCTACCACTTACAGGTGAGATAATGCGGTGTTTGGTTTTCTGTTCCTGCATTAGTTTGCTGAAGATAATGGCTTTGAGCTTCATCCACGTCCCTGCAAAGGACATGATCGCATTCCTTTTTATGGCTGGATAGTATTCCATGGTGTATATGTACCCATACTTTCTTTCTCCAGTCTAACATTGATGGGCATTTGGGTTGATTCCATATCTTTGCTATTGTAAATAGTGCTGCAATGAACATATGCATACATATATATTTATAATAGAATGACTTGTAAGGAATGTATTTTTATAGTGCTAGAGCCTAGAAGTCTCAGGTCAAGGCGTGGGCAGAGTTGGTTTCCTCTGAGGCCTTGCTCCTTGAGTTACGGATGACTGCACACATGCTGTCTCTTCATGAAGTGGTCCTTCTCTGCATACTGCCCCTGGTGTCTGTGTGTCCTAATCTCCTCTTCTTAGAAAGATCCTTGTCAGGTTGGATTTGAGCATAACTTAATGACTTCATTTTAATTTAATTACCTCTTTAATTTAATTTAATTACCTTTCTTTAAATCTTGTCACATTCTGAGGTACTGGCAATTAGGGTTTCAAAATATGAATTTTGGGGGAGCACAGTTCAGTCCATGACAGGGGTATAAGAAAAAGGGGTAGTAAAGAAGCATAATTCCCAGAAATGAAGCTTTAGTGAAATTCCCAGGATGACAGCTGCAGCAGGCAGGCCAGAGAACCAGCAGTCCGAGTTGAAGCAGGAAGATAGAGGATTCCCACAGTGATAGCAATAAGAAAAACAGAAACTTTCAGATTTATCTGAATTGTGAAAATATTGAGAAAATATTTACTCTTCTGGCAGATAGTTGAGGAGGAATTAGAGACAGATATATAGGAAACTTAGCAACTTAAAAATTTGGCAGTAATTTACACCATAGAGAACAAAGAGTTGTACAAGAAAGGAAATACAAGCATGGCTATGATATGGCTTATCTATAAATAATATTTACATAGTTATAGTAATAAAAACACTGGTTATTTTTCCAATTAAAATTGTGATGTAACTCTATTTAGAAGAAGGTCTGGGAAAATGCGAAAGAGGTCAATCTCACCTTCCATAATAGGAAGTAAATAATAAGACCTAAACCTGAAAAAGGAGAAAAAAAAAAAAAAAAAAAAAAAGTTTATAGTGTGCTCTTAAGGATATAGACATGACTGAGAGAAGAAGCTTCAGAGTTAGAGGAATTTGTTTCTGAGAATGAAACCAGAGGACAGGTAGAGGTGAGATAGGACACTAATATTTGGCATAAAAATTTAGACTTTTTAAACTAAGAACATGTATTTATAGCAAATGTTTGGGGAAAAAAAGCAAATTAAAAATTATATTGAAAAGCAGAATTTTGTATTAGTCCGTTCTTGCATTGCTATAAAGAGACTGCGAAATTTACAAGGAAAATTACTGGAGACTGGGTAATTTATAAAGAAAAGAGGTTTAATTGGCTCACAGTTCCACAGCCTGTACAGGAAGCATGGCTGGTGGGGGGACCCTCAGGAAACTGACAATCATGGCAGAAGACAAAGTGGAAGCCAGCAGGTCCTTCATTGCTGGAGCAGGAGGGAGGGAGAGCAAAAGGGGAAGTGCCACACACTTGTAAACCACCAGATCTCATGAGAACTCACTCACTATCAAGAGAGGGGGAAGTCCATCCCCATGAGCCAATCACCTCCCACCGGGCCCCTCCTCCAACACTGAGGGTCACAACTCAAGATGAGATTTGGATGGGGACACACAGCCACACCATATCATTTCGTCCTTGGCCCCTCCCAGATCTCATGTCCTTCTCACATTTCAAAACACAATTATGCTTTACCAACAGTCCCCCAAAGTCTTAACTCATTGCAGCATTAACTTAAAATTCCAATCCAAAGTCCCATCCTAGCTAAGACAAGTCTCGTCCACCTATGAACCTATAAAATCAAAAACAAGTTAGTTACACCAAGATACCATGGCGGTATAAGTATTGCCCAAATACTCCCATTCCAAAGGGATAAATTTGCCAAAACAAAGGGGCTTCAGGCCCCAGGCAAGTCTGAAATCCAGCAGGGCAGTCATTAAATTTTAAAGTTCCTAAATAATCTCCTTTGACTCCATGTCTCACATCCAGGCCACACTGATGGAAGGGGTAGGCTCCCACAGCCTTGGGCAGCTCTGCCCCTGTGGCTTTGCAGGGTCCAGCCCCCACGGCAGCTTTCAAAGGCTGGTTGTTGAGTGTGTTTTCCAGACACAAGGTGCAAGCTGTCAGTGGATCTAGTATTCTGGGGTCTGGAGGATGGTGGCCCTCTTCTCACTGCTCTACTAGGTAGTGTCCCAACATTTCTCTTAATATATATGCTCACTGCTTTTTATTTATTTATTTATTTATTTATTTATTTATTTATTTGATATCTCCATTCAGTATTTCATAGATAGTTCTTAGTTCCTTATCCCCCAGGCATTTTTCGTCCTTCTCCTGAACCTCCACCAACTGTGTTTTTCCATGCACGAAGTAGCACTATTACTCAGCCGGTCACCCAAGTCAGAAAGCTAAACATCATGTGTCTCTCATTTACTGCCAACACATAATCACTGAATCCTGTTGGTTCTACCTCTTTACAGTCAGCTTCCTTTTATCCATCTCTGCTGATTGTCACTTAGTTCTGGTATTACCAAACTTTTTATAGTTATTTACACAGGTACCAATTATTCTCTTGCCTTTAGTACTACTCACATACTAGTTCTTCTGCTTGAACCAATTTTTTGTCTTCTCTTTTAGAGATGAGCAAAAACACTGGATCTTTCAGAAAGTTCTCCCTCACATACTCATCTCATTACTTATTTTGGCCTGGATATGATATTTGTGCCTATTATAATGATTGACACACAGAAGATGAATAATTTTCTTTCAAGAATAAATAAATGGATTGAATTAATATTGATAAATTCTAAGAGAATGGGTTTGATTCTTCCCGTCACTGAGTAGGAGTCATTTCTAGGTTACTGAGATTTAGGTGAAAAATTGTGTATCTGTTCTACCTAAACTCTATACTGGCTAGAATATTTTAGAACTGTTTTTATTGAAAAGTGCAAATGTTCTAGCCATCATTTGCAAATTCAAATACCATGGCTTTTAAATAAAATAGAAGAATGCCTATCACTTTAGGTATTTTCTTTAACACATAGATATTGTGAAAGAATGGCCCTGCTACTTTAGGAAGTATTTTCTCTTGAAGAGGTTAAACTCAGTGGAAAAACAGTCTGCTTAAAAGATATCAATCAGAGATTCAGCTACTCCTTTCCCCCTTCCCATCCTCAGTTGAGCAACTGTCAGTTTGCCAGAAAAGACCTCAACCCTCGCTCTGCTAGGATGTCAGAGAGATGCATATTCATCGAGGACTGCTCGGGACAGAGTGAACTTGGTGACTGCATTTCACTGTGCTTGTTCTTAGAGAAAATTTATTTTAAGATACAAAATTTCTCCTTTATATTAGGATATAATCTTGACAGCTAAGGGGGTAAACAGTCACAAGAGGTTGCTGAGTGGAAAAATTTCAGTAGCGCTAAGTTCAAGAAGAATTTAAAATGAAAGGACTGTGTACAAGCAATGTAATTACCTTTGTCATCTCCTTCAACTTTTCAGTGCTGGAACTTTCCAGTAGCTAATCACACAACTAGAAATGAATCTATTTTCATATTTCTTCATATACATTTATAAATAGGAGGTGGCAAAACATAGATTACGTTGTTATGTATTTTCTCCTTTTTGTTTTTCTGAGTGTGAATGCATTGGGAAACAGAAATCATATGTGGTATCACGGTTCATCTCTTACTTTGTGACCTTGAATAATTATTTTGGCAATTTAATGAAGCTCAGTTTCATTTTCTACAAGATAGAGATAATATATGTTTTGCCAAATATAAAGCTTTTAAAACATATCAAATTAATTTATATGGAAGAGTACTATAATTGTAAAAGTGTTTACAAATGCACAAATTCTTTCTTACATAATACACATATATTCATTGTTGAAGTTTCTAAACATAAGTTAATTAGAGACATATATTGTTTACATGGTTTGTTCATAGCATGAGTTTAATAGGGCATTTTGTCAAAGGAGGCACAATTCTTCTCTAGAGTAGGTTTAGGTTATATGGTGAAAGAATTTGATGCTATGATTAGAAGTTAGGACATACATTTTTTTGGCAAACAGAAATGAGATAGTTTTCATTAATTCTTATTCATTCTTATGTATTAATTTTGTAATATATTTGAGCTACTGCTAAGTAACAAGCTTTGTCTTAGGTGTTGCGGATAAAAAGATGAGCATTGCTCAGCCTTTGACATCTAGCTATGCACAATCTAGTAGGGATTCAGAAAGATAAAATTTGTAATAAAACACTCTGCACATTCTATCAAGTGTTATGAAACTGTAAAAGAAGAGGTAATTAACTTTATATGGAGAAGGGACAGACAGGTCCAGAAATGCTTCATGGAGAACATCTAGATGTAAAGAACAAGAGAGGAGGAGATATAAAGGAAATCTAGGTTAAAAGGGGACAGTAACAAAAGGTAACATAACTAAATTCATGTATAAAGAACAAGCTACCTAAAGATTAGAATATGTGGTAAGGAAAAGGTAATGATTATAGGAGGAAGGAAGGCAGATCATGGAGAGCTTATTACCATGCTTAGAAATCTAAACTTTATTCTGCAGGTACTGAGCTATATTAAAGAGTTTTAAATAGACAAGTGTCAAGTGTCCTAAGTCAGATTGTGTATATGTATATGTGTATGTGTGTGCGTGTTTATTCTGAAAGTGGTATGGAGAAGAAATTCCAGTGTAAAGAATCCAAAATTAGGGTGACAGGAGGCTATTGCAACCGATTTTTAAAATGTTGAAGCTGTAAAATGAAATGATTTTCATGAGGATAAAGATTTGGGATGATCAAGAAAAATAGTTTAGAAGTACAATGATTGAATGAAGATGAAACACGATGGAGAAGTCAACATCTAAACTGACTACTGGATTCAGATTTGAGCACCTAATGGGATGGTGGTTGCTATGGCTTGAATATCCCCCTCTAAAACTCATGTTGGAATGAAATTGCCATTGTGACAATATTAAGAGATGGGAGTTTTAGAAGGTGATTAAATTATGAAGCCTCTGCCAATGCTCTTATCTCAGGAGTGGATTAGTTATTGCCTGAGTGGTTGTTATGAAAGTGAGCACTCTCTCTCGGGAGCTCTCTTGCCCTTCTGCCATGGAATGATGCAGCAAGGAGGCCCTTGCCAGATGATGGTGCCATGCTCTTGGGCTTCCCACTCCAATAGAATCACAAACCAAATAAATCCCTTTAAAAATAAAAATTAAAATACCTAATCTCAGGTATTCTGTTACAGCAACAGAACACCGACTAAGAAAATTGATACTAAGAAGTATGGCGGTGGCTATAACAATTATCTGGCTGGGCGCGGTGCCTCATGCCTGTAATCCCAGAACTTTGGGAGGCCAAGGTGGGCAGATCATGAGGTCAAGAGATTGAGACCATCCTGGCCAACATGGTGAAACTCCATCTCTACTAAAAATACAAAAATTATCTGGGTGTGGTGGCTTGCACCTGTAGTCCCAGCTACTCAGGAGGCTGAGGCAGGAGAATCGCTTGAACCCAGGAGGCGGAGGTTGCAGTGAGCCAAGATCGCACCACTGCACTCCAACCTGGTGACAGAGCAAGACTCCTTCTCAAAAAAAAAAAAAAAAAAAGTATCTGAAAACATGAAAATGACTTTAAAACTAGATAAGGGGTGGAGGCTGCAAGAACTTTGAGAAGCAGGCTAGAGAAAGGATAGTTTGCCATAAACAGAGCATTAAGGGCAATTCTAGTGAAAGCTCACAAGAAAAAAGCTGTAAGGAAAGTTTGGAGCTTCTTAGTTATTATCTAGGAGGAAATAATCAGAATGCTGATAGAAATACTGGCAGTAAAGTCTATTCTGATGAGGTCTTAGACAGAATTGAAGAACAAGAAATTGAACACTGGAGTAAAGATTATCCTTGTTAAATTGTGGTAAAGAACTTGGTTGCATTGTGTCCATGCCCAGGGGCTTAATATAAGGTGGAATTTAAGGGTGATGAACTAGGATACCTGGCAGAAGAATTTTCAGAACAAAATATTGAGGGAGCCATGTGGCTTATTTTGGCTACTTACAGTAAGATCAGAGAAGAAAGGAATGATTTAAAGATAAAATTTGTAATTAAAAGGGAAGCAGAAAAAGAAGAACTTTAAAAATTGCATCCTGGTCATATAATGAGCGAAAAGGCATCTTCAGGAGAGATTAGTTCCAATAGAAGAGAGATGCTCTTTATCAGGACAATGGGGGAAAGTCTAAAATTTGAGATCTTCATGGCTGCCCCTCCCATCATAAGCCCAGAGCTCTAGGAGGGCAGAATGGTTTCTGGAGAAGGACCTGGAACACCTTCCAAAAGCTTGCTGCCTAGAGCTGCCTCTGGACTCTTCCCTGCATTCTGGTGCAGTGCTCCTCAGCCATGCCGGCTGTGGCTGAAGCAGGCCCAGAGGTAGCTTGGGATACTGCTATAGATGGCACAAGCCTTAAGCTTGGCAGCATCCACATGGTGCTAATTCTGCAGGCTTACAGAACGCAAGCACTCTGGAGGCATAGTGATCTCCACTTAGGTTTCAGAGAATGTATCTGACAGTCTGGGGACCCAGGCAGAGACTTGTTGCAGGGGTGGAGGCACTGCAGTGAGTCTCCACTAGGGTAGTGCGTGGGAACTGGGACTGTGACTGACGTATTGCATGGGAAGTGGGATCATGATCGATACCCCAGAACTATAGATCAACCAGCGTTGGAAAGCTACAGGCACCCACCTCCCACCCATGAGAGCAGCCACATGACCTGCACCCTGCAAAGCCATAGGGATGGGGCTGCCTGAGGCCTTGAGAGTCCAAGCCCCACACCAATGTGCCCAGGATGTGAGGACATGGAGTCAAAGGAGGTTATTTCAGCATTTTAAGACTTACTGTTTTTTCCCTGTTGAATTTTGGACTTACTTGGGAAAAGTAACCCCTTTATTATCACCCATTTTTCCCTTTTGGAATAGGAATGTCTACCCTACACCTGTCTCACCATTGTATTTTGGAGGTAGATAACATGTTTTGAGTTTATATACTCATAGTTGGAGTGAGTTTGCATCAGGATGAATTGTGCCTTGAGCCTCACCCATGTCTGATTCAGATGAGACACTGGACTTTGAACTTTTTAGTTGATGCTGGAATAAATTAAGACTCTGGAGGCTATTGGGATAGAATGAAAGCATTTTGCATGTGAGAAGGACATGAGTTTTAGGGGGCCAGGGATGGAATGCTTTGGTTTCAATGTCCCCTCCAAAACTCTTGCTCAATTTTAACTTCCATTGTGATACTATCAACAAGTGGAAACTTTAAGAGGTGATAGATCTGAGGGCTCTGCCCTCATTAATAGATTATTGCTGTTATGGAAGGAGTGGATTAATTTTTGTGAGAATGGGTTAGCTACTGCCAGAGTGGTTTGTTATAAAAGCAAGCTGTCTTCCACACAAGCTTTCTTGCTCTTCTGCCATGGAGTAAATCAGCACGGAGGCCATTGACAGATGTCAGTAACATGCTTTTAGACTTCTCAGCCTCCAGAATCATGTGCCAAATAAACCTCTTTCAAAATTGCTCCAGTCTCAGGTAGTCTTTTACAGCAGCAGAAAACAGCGTAAATCAGTGGTTGTAGCTACAAGTAGACAGACAGGTTTGGGGTACAGGTATTAGTGCTTGAAAAATTGGTTCATTTAGGTTATGTTGAGTTTTACCGTTAAAGAATTCAAAGGGACATTTTTATTAAAAGGGCATATATACGTGTTTGACCTCTGTAGATAATTGACAGAGATGAGTGAGAGAGAAATATTAAAGTTATCAACCTTTTATAAAATTGATAGTTGAATTTTTGGATATAGATTAAAAAGCTTCAAAGGATTGTTAAATATGAAGGAAAAAGCTTAGGAAGGAGAACTATGTCTGTTTTGGACAGCTGTTATCAGGTTATGGTCCAGTAGCAATACTGAAATAAATTTCTTATGACATTACGATATTATTCTCTATTGAAATGAGATTAATGTTATAGACTAATTAGTCATACTGGCATAGAAAAATTATGTGAACATATAGATTAGAATAAAAGTTTAATATGATAATTTCTAGGTATAACATATGTATCTTTCTACAGTTTAGGGTTATTTATCAGAGCATGACCAACTTATAGGCAATTTGGGAAAAATTACTGCTTCTTATATATTAGGTTCTTCAACTTTAAAATAAGGAACAGTGATGAATAGTTCACTTTCTAGTCCTACGATTTCAAGCAGGGCTAAATTAGAATCTAGGCTTTGCCACTTACTGGCAGTAAACCTGTATCATTGGCTGTAACCATCTTAATGCACTTAACCGTCGTATCCCTGCAGTGCTTTAGACCAGGCAGGGGAATGAAATATCAATATAACTAGACAAAATAATATAAAGTAGGTGACATTTGTCTATCTTGGCATCTTTAAAATTTTAATTAATAAGGACATCAAATTTTATTTATATATTCCTATCTTAATAGTTTATTTATAATAGGCAATAAATAGGCAATAAGCATATAGCCACTTATTTAAAAGAAAGAAATAACAGGGCACAGTCCTATTATTTAATATATAATTTTGTAATTCTAGCTCAAAGGTAGGTTCGTGGTCTTGATTTGGTCTTGCCTTTGAGAAGACTGTTTGTACATATATGTTTGTATATATATTTTAATTACTAGAGTTAGTTTTAGTCGTTGTGTTCTCAATATGATTATCTTCATGTCACTCAGTATTTTACTTAATGTCACTAAATACTTTTTAGAAATGAAATATGCAGCATAGATACATAGCACTTAATAACAAAAGACAAAAAGCATTCCTTTTTCATCTTTAATTCTTGGTAGGATACCTTTAATAATTTTGATCTATTGGCTGTTCTCTAACATTTTACATCATTTTATATCTGTTAATGGATTAGTGTGCCTATTAGTGGATAAATTTTTTTTAAAAATTTATTATTATTGTACTTTAAGTTGTAGGGTACATGTGCATAACGTGCAGGTTTGTTACATATGTATGCTTGTGCCATGTTGGTGTGCTGCACCCATCAACTCATCATTTACATCAGGTATAACTCCCAATGAAATCCCTCCCCCCTCCCCCCTCCCCAAGATAGGCCCCTGTGTGTGATGTTCCCCTTCCTGAGTCCAAGTGATCTCATTGTTCAGTTCCCACCTATGAGTGAGAACATGCGGTGTTTGGTTTTCTGTTCTTGTGATAGTTTGCTAAGAATGATGGTTTCCAGCTGCATCCATGTCCCTACAAAGGACGCAAACTCATCCTTTTTGATGGCTGCATAGTATTCCATGGTGTATATGTGCCACATTTTCTTAATCCAATCTGTCACTGATGGACCTTTGGGTTGATTCCAAGTCTTTGCTATTGTGAATAGTGCTGCAATAAACATACGTGTGCATGTGTCTTTATAGCAGCATAATTTGTAATCCTTTGGGTATATACCCAGTAATGGGATGGCTGGGTCATATGGTACATCTAGTTCTAGATCCTTGAGGAATCGCCATACTGTTTTCCATAATGGTTGAACTAGTTTACAATCCCACCAACAGTGTAAAAGTGTTCCTATTTCTCCACATCCTCTCCAGCACCTGTTGTTTCCTGACTTTTTAATGATCGCCATTCTAACTGGTGTCAGATGGTATCTCATTGTGGTTTTGATTTGCATTTCTCTGATGGCCAGTGATGATGAGCATTTTTTCATGTGTCTGTTGGCTGTATGAATGTCTTCTTTTGAGAAATGTCTGTTCATATCCCTTGCCCACTTTTTGATGGGGTTGTTTGTTTTTTTCTTGTAAATTTGTTTGAGTTCTTTGTAGGTTCTGGATATTAGCCCTTTGTCAGATGAGTAGATTGCAAAAATTTTCTCCCATTCTGTAGGTTGCCTGTTCACTCTGATGGTAGTTTCTTTTGCTGTGCAGAAGCTCTTTAATTTAATGAGATCCCATTTGTCAATTTTGGCTTTTGCTGCCGTTGCTTTTGGTGTTTTAGACATGAAGTCTTTGCCCATGCCTATGTCCTGAATGGTACTACCTAGGTTTTCCTCTAGGATTTTTATGGTATTAGGTCTAACATTTAAGTCTCTAATCCATCTTGAATTAATTTTTGTATAAGGAGTAAGGAAAGGATCCAGTTTCAGCTTTCTACTTACGGCTAGCCAATTTTCCCAGCACCATTTATTAAATAGGGAATCCTTTCCCCATTTCTTGTTTCTCTCAGGTTTGTCAAAGATCAGATGGCTGTAGATGTGTGGTATTATTTCTGAGGACTCTGTTCTGTTCCATTGGTCTATATCTCTGTTTTGGTACCAGTACCATGCTGTTTTGGTTACTGTAGCCTTGTAGTATAGTTTGAAGTCAGGTAGCGTGATGCCTCCAGCTTTGTTCTTTTGACTTAGGATTGTCTTGGAGATGTGGGCTCTTTTTTGGTTCCATATGAACTTTAAAGCAGTTTTTTCCAATTCTGTGAAGAAACCCATTGGTAGCTTGATGGGGATGGCATTGAATCTATAAATTACCTTGGGCAGTATGGCCATTTTCACGATATTGATTCTTCCTATCCATGAGCATGGTATGTTCTTCCATTTGTTTGTGTCCTCTTTGATTTCACTGAGCAGTGGTTTGTAGTTCTCCTTGAAGAGGTCCTTTACATCCCTTGTAAGTTGGATTCCTAGGTATTTTATTCTCTTTGAAGCAATTGTGAATGGAAGTTCATTCCTGATTTGGCTCTCTGTCTGTTACTGGTGTATAAGAATGCTTGTGATTTTTGCACATTAATTTTGTATCCTGAGACTTTGCTGAAGTTGCTTATCAGCTTAAGGAGATTTTGGGCTGAGACAATGGGGTTTTCTAAATATACAATCATGTCATCTGCAAACAGGGACAGTTTGACTTCTTCTTTTCCTAACTGAATACCCTTGATTTCTTTCTCTTGCCTGATTGCCCTAGCCAGAACTTCCAACACTATGTTGAATAGGAGTGGTGAGAGAGGGCATCCCTGTCTTGTGCCAGTTTTCAAAGGGAATTTTTCCAGTTTTTGCCCATTCAGTATGATATTGGCTGTGGGTTTGTCATAAATAGCTCTTATTATTTTGAGGTACGTTCCATCAATACCGAATTTATTGAGCGTTTTTTAGCATGAAGGGCTGTTGAATTTTGTCAAAAGCCTTTTCTGCATCTATTGAGATAATCATGTGGTTCTTGTCTTTGGTTCTGTTTATATGCTGGATTATGTTTATTGATTTGCAAATGTTGAACCAGCCTTGCATCCCAGGGATGAAGCCCACTTGATCATGGTGGATAAGCTTTTTGATGTGTTGCTGAATCCGGTTTGCCAGTATTTTATTGAGGATTTTTGCATCGATGTTCATCAGGGATATTGGTCTAAAATTCTCTTTTTTTGTTGTGTCTCTGCCAGGCTTTGGTAGCAGGATGATGTTGGCCTCATAAAATGAGTTAGGGAGGATTCCCTCTTTTTCTATTGATTGGAATAGTTTCAGAAGGAATGGTACCAACTCCTCCTTGTACCTCTGGTAGAATTCAGCTGTGAATCCATCTGGTCCTGGACTTTTTTTGGTTGGTAGGCTATTAATTATTGCCTCAATTTCAGAGCCTGCTATTGGTCTATTCAGGGATTCAACTTCTTCCTGGTTTAGTCTTGGAAGAGTGTAAGTGTCCAGGAAATTATCCATTTCTTCTAGATTTTCCAGTTTATTTGCGTAGAGGTGTTTATAGTATTCTCTGATGGTAGTTTGTATTTCTGTGGGGTCAGTGGTGATATCCCCTTTATCATTTTTAATTGCGTCGATTTGATTCTTCTCTCTTTTCTTCTTTATTAGTCTTGCTAGTGGTCTGTCAATTTTGTTGATCTTTTCAAAAAACCAACTCCTGGATTCATTGATTTTTTGGAGGGTTTTTTGTGTCTCTATCTCCTTCAGTTCTGCTCTGATCTTAGTTATTTCTTGCCTTCTGCTAGCTTTCGAATGTGTTTGCTCTTGCTTCTCTAGTTCTTTTAATTGTGATGTTAGAGTGTCAATTTTAGATCTTTCCTGCTTTCTCTTGTGGGCATTTAGTGCTATAAATTTCCCTCTACACACTGCTTTAAATGTGTCCCAGAGATTCTGGTATGTTGTGTCTTTGTTCTCATTGGTTTCAAAGAACATCTTTATTTCTGCCTTCATTTCGTTTTGTACCCAGTAGTCATTCAGGAGCAGGTTGTTCAGTTTCCATGTAGTTGAGCGGTTTTGATTGAGTTTCTTAGTCCTGAGTTCTAGTTTGATTGCACTGTGGTCTGAGAGACAGTTTGTTATAATTTCTGTTCTTGTACATTTGCTGAGGAGTGCTTTACTTCCAATTACGTGGTCGATTTTGGAGTAAGTACGATGTGGTGCTGAGAAGAATGTATATTCTGTTGATTTGGGGTGGAGAGTTCTATAGATGTCTATTAGGTCTGCTTGCTGCAGAGATGAGTTCAATTCCTGGATATCCTTGTTAACTTTCTGTCTCGTTGATCTGTCTAATGTTGACAGTGGAGTGTTGAAGTCTCCCATTATTATTGTATGGGAGTCTAAGTCTCTTTGTAAGTCTCTAAGGACTTGCTTGATGAATCTGGGTGCTCCTGTATTGGGTGCATATATATTTAGGATAGTTAGCTCTTCCTGTTGAATTGATCCCTTTACCATTATGTAATGGCCTTCTTTGTCTCTTTTGATCTTTGATGGTTTAAAGTCTGTTTTATCAGAGACTAGTATTGCAACCCCCGCTTTTTTTTGTTCTCCATTTGCTTGGTAAATCTTCCTCCATCCCTTTATTTTGAGCCTATGTATGTCTCTGCATGTGAGATGGGCCTCCTGAATACAGCAGACTGATGGGTCTTGACTCTTTATCCAGTTTGCCAGTCTGTGTCTTTTAATTGGAGCATTTAGTCCATTTACATTTAAGGTTAAGATTGTTATGTGTTAACTTGATCCTGCCATTATGATATTATTTGGTTATTTTGCTTGTTAGTTGATGCAGTTTCTTCCTAGCCTCGATGGTCTTTACATTTTGGCATGTTTCTGCAATGGCTGGTACCGGTTGTTCCTTTCCATGTTTAGTGCTTCCTTCAGGGTCTCTTGTAAGGCAGGCTTAGTGGTGACAAAATCTCTAAGCATTTGCTTATCTGTAAAGGATTTTATTTCCCCTTCACTTATGAAACTTAGTTTGGCTGGATATGAAATTCTGGGTTGAAAATTCTTTTCTTTAAGAATGTTGAATATTGGCCCCCACTCTCTTCTGGCTTGGAGAGTTTCTGCCGAGAGATCTGCTCTTAGTCTGATGGGCTTCCCTTTGTGGGTAACCCGACCTTTCTCTCTGGCTGCCCTTAAGATTTTTTCCTTCATTTCAACTTTGGTGAATCTGGCAATTATGTGTCTTGGAGTTGCTCTTCTCGAGGAGTATCTTTGTGGCGTTCTCTGTATTTCCTGTATTTGAATGTTGGCCTGCCCTTCTAGGTTGGGGAAGTTCTGCTGGATGATATCCTGTAGAGTGTTTTCCAACTTGGTTCCATTTTCCCCCTCACTTTCAGGTACCCCAATCAGACGTAGATTTGGTCTTTTTACATAATCCCATACTTCTTGCAGGCTTTGTTCATTTCTTTTTGTTCTTTTTTCTTTTGGTTTCTCTTCTCGCTTCATTTCATTCATTTGATCCTCAATCGCAGATACTCTTTCTTCCAGTTGATCGAGTCGGTTACTGAAGCTTGTGCATTTGTCACGTATTTCTCGTGTCATGGTTTTCATCTCTTTCATTTCGTTTATGACCTTCTCTGCATTAATTACTCTAGCCATCAATTCTTCCACTTTTTTTTCAAGATTTTTAGTTTCTTTGCGCTGGGTACGTAATTCCTCCTTTAGCTCTGAGAAATTTGATGGACTGAAGCCTTCTTCTCTCATCTCATCAAAGTCATTCTCCGTCCAGCTTTGATCCATTGCTGGCGATGAGCTGCGCTCCTTTGCCGGGGGAGATGCGCTCTTATTTTTTGAATTTCCAGCTTTTCTGCCCTGCTTTTTCCCCATCTTTGTGGTTTTATCTGCCTCTGATCTTTGATGATGGTGATGTACTGATGGGGTTTTGGTGTAGGTGTCCTTCCTGTTTGATAGTTTTCCTTCTAACAGTCAGGACCCTCAGCTGTAGGTCTGTTGGAGATTGCTTGAGGTCCACTCCAGACCCTGTTTGCCTGGGTATCAGCAGCAGAGGCAGCAGAAGATAGAATATTTCTGAACAGCGAGTGTACCTGTCTGATTCTTGCTTTGGAAGCTTCCTCTCAGGGGTGTACTCCACCCTGTGAGGTGTGGGGTGTCAGACTGCCCCTAGTGGGGGATGTCTCCCAGTTAGGCTACTCAGGGGTCAGGGACCCACTTGAACAGGGAGTCTGCCCCTTCTCAGATCTCAACCTCCATGTTGGGAGATCCACTGCTCTCTTCAAAGCTGTCAGACAGAGTCGTTTGCGTCTGCAGAGGTTTCGGCTGTGTTTGTTATTGCCCTGTCCCCAGACGTGGAGTCTACAGAGACAGGCAGGTTTCCTTGAGCTGCTGTGAGCTCCACCCAGTTCGAGCTTCCCAGCAGCTTTGTTTACCTACTTAAGCCTCAGCAATGGCGGGCGCCCCTCCCCCAGCCTCGCTGCTGCCTTGCCGGTAGATCACAGACTGCTGTGCTAGCAATGAGGGAGGCTCCGTGGGTGTGGGACCCTCCCGGCCAGGTGTGGGATATGATCTCCTGGTGTGCCTGTTTGCTTAAAGCGCAGTATTGGGGTGGGAGTTATCCGATTTTCCAGGTGTTGTGTGTCTCAGTTCCCCTGGCTAGGAAAAGGGATTCCCTTCCCCCTTGTGCTTCCCAGGTGAGGCAATGCCTCGCCCTGCTTCAGCTCTCGCTGGTCGGGCTGCAGCAGCTGACCAGCACCGATCGTCTGGCACTCCCCAGTGAGACGAACCCAGTACCTCAGTTGAAAATGCAGAAATCACCAGTCTTCTGTGTCGCTCGCACTGGGAGTTGGAGACTGGAGCTGTTCCTATTCGGCCATCTTGCTCCACCCTCAGTGGATAAATTTTTAAAAATTATGCATCTTATTTTGACAAAAAGCTTTTCTTTTCTATAGATCTTATTGCTTTTATTTCTTTTCATTCTTTTGAGAGCATTTAGAAATGTTTTCTTTTTCAATATAATTTATTTTCATTTTCATGTGATATATTTCATCTTCTCACTCTATAATCCTTATGCATATCTCATTTTTAATCATTTTATATATTTAAAATACCTACAAATATATTTAGTACAGTATCCAGAATTTACTTTGTGCTGAGTTTTCTTATGTTATTTTAGATTTTGACATAAAATATTTTCCATCAATGTAGATGTGCTTCTACTTATTTAGTAGGACAGAATCCATCAAATTCAAGTGCCTTTATCATTGATGTTCTTACTCGTATATAGGAATATTGATTATCAAATTTGCCATAGATACCAAATATTATTTTAAAGACTAAAATAAATTGTCCTGTATCTAAATATATAATGAGAAGATAAACTTTCTTTGATGATTTATAACAGGGGTTGTTAAATTTTTCTGTAAATCCAGATGGCAATGGTTTCAGGCTTTGTGGACAAAAGGAAAACTTGAAAATATTATATAGTTTTTCATATGATGAAAGAAAATATTTTCTCTGATGGGGAGTGATGATGAGCATTTTTTCACGTGTCTGTTGGCTGTATAAAATGTCTTCTTTTAAGAAGTGTCTGTTCATATCCTTTGCCCACTTTTCGATGGGGTTGTTTTTTTCTTGTAAATTTGTTTGAGTTCTTTGTAGGTTCAGAGAAATGCAAATCAAAACCACAATGAGATACCATCTCACACCAGTTAGAATGGCAATCATTCAAAAGTCAGGAAACAACAGGTGCTGGAGAGGATGTGGAGAAATAGGAACACTTTTACACTGTTGGTGGGACTGCAAACTAGTTCAACCATTATGGAAGACAGTGTGGCAATTCCTCAAGGATCTAGAACTAGAAATATCATTTGACCCAGCAATCCCATTACTGGGTATATACCCAAAGGATTATAAATCATGCTGCTATAAAGACACATGCACACATATATTTATTGTGGCACTATTCACAATAGCAGAGACTTGGAATCAACCCAAATGTCCATCAGTGACAGACTGGATTAAGAAAATGTGGCACATATACACCATGGAATACTATGCAGCCATAAAAAAGGATGAGTTTGTGTCCTTTGTAGGGACATGGATGCAGCTGGAAACCATCATTCTTAGCAAACTATCCCAAGAACAGAAAACCAAACACCACATGTTCTCACTCATAGGTGGGAATTGAACAATGAGATCACTTGGACATGGGAAGGGGAACATCATACACTGGGGTCTATTTTGGGGAGTGGGGAACGGGGAGGGATAGCATTAGGAGATATACCTAATGTAAACGACAAGTTAATGGGTGCAGCACACCAACATGGCACATGTATACATATGTAACAAACCTGCACGTTGTACACATGTACCCTAGAACTTAAAGTATAATAAAATTTTTACAGAAAGAACAAAAGAATATTTTCACAATTTTTTATTGACAAAATTAAAAATATAATATTTGAGTATGATTTTTTGTAATATTGGTCAACTAACGAAAATACTTAAATTCTTTTTTAGAGGCATATTTTCCATAAATATTCAAATTTAGTGTTCCCTATTATTAAATTGGTTGCAAATGTTCATTTATAAAAACATTCTCAGCTTGAGAGTCATACAAACTGAGACAGAAAGCCAGATGTGGTCTGTGGGCTATAGTTTGTCACTGCCTGAGTTAAAGGATGCTTCAACAAAATTTGGACATTTAAAAAATAGTTGAGGATGTTGAAAAATTTTAATTTTAGTTATGTGACAATGAAATATAACAGTAATGAAACCCAATACTATAGCTATAGATATGTCTGAAAAATTGTGGTCTATATGTTGTATTCTTTATAAACTTCATGCTTGATTACCTCTCTAGTAAGTCAGAAGTAATTGTCGGCAAATGAAAGGACTGGTCTGCAGATGAATTATGATAATAATGCTACCTAGTTTTCCCTCAAGATTAAGAGCTGAGCTACTGATTCTCTGACTCCTTTTCATGATTCATAAATACTTCTAAAACCACTACACAGAAAATTATTTGTAAACATTTCATCACATTTTTCTAGAGAAAGAAGAAAAAGAATATAGAGAGACTTCCCATGATGTGGATCACCTATGTCACTCATCAAAGTAATGAACTGCAAGGAGCCCTGATCCCAAAACTCCATATCTGTTTATCTGGGAATAATATGACCACTACATAAAGCTTCAACTCTGGCCACATGATGAAAACCAAGTCTCCTTCTGTTCCCAGTAATTTAAAGAGTATTACTAATCTTTAAGAGAAACCAAAGTGACTCAGGGTTAAGCTTCTCTTTTATTCCTCTTCTTATGCCAGTCTATTAGCTGGGATACATTATTATTACTTTTTGCCTTTGACCTACAGATTTGGCTTTAACATATTGTCCTTCAAATCTGAGGCTGACCTCAGTAACCTAGCAGGCTCCTATTTTCTCTAAGGACAGGGTGCTTCTCTCAGGATCAGAGGCTGTCTATGAGCCCCAGGCTTGAAACCAAGGCACTGCTGCCTACTTTGCACCTTGGACACTGCATTCTGGCCTGTCTTCCTGGACCTCCACAGTCTGGCCAACATCAGAATCTCTACTGCAGTGCCTTGCTAGTGTTCTGAAATGATGCCCCGCAAATGCCTATCTACCCTCTGGGTCCAGTAAATGATCAAGTTTTCTGTAATAAGAAAATTCAGAAAACTATAGTGAAAAATAATTGTTATACATATATATACACACACACCAATACTATATATAGGTAAGAATATAGTATTATAATATATATAAGTATATAGTATTATAATATATATAAGTATATAGTATTATGTATTTATATATTATGTAATATTTAATATATTTAAATATATGTTATATTATTATATATTATATGTTAGTATATATTATATTTAAATATAACATATATGTATATGTTAGTTGTGATGTCCTTCCCATTTTTGAGGTTGAAATGCCCTTAACTTTGTGAAATAACGCTGGTGTTGTTTAATATTTAAGTCTTTAGTTGAAAAAGTAAGTTGAAAATAGTGTTTGCCTAAAGTTTTGTGATTTTACTAGAGCATAAAATCCCAGAATCATGGAGAGGGGGAAGGACAGTTCTGGATAATTGCAGTTAGCTCATTATAGTCCTCACAGACACCGATGGCTGGTCCACTTCCACTTGTTGCTAATTATTCTGCTAATTGAGTCCCAAGTGCATTTGCAAGACTGCACTTTGTCCTACAGCCTGAAGAGTGCACCATCCCCAAGGATGGCTGTTTGGTGAGGAGTTATTTTCCATATTTTACCAGTCTAGACACTGATGACTACAAGACTTAAGTGATTTGCTTCAAGTGACAAGACTACATGGTCAATCAATGCCAAAGTGGGGGCTAACACGAATGGCAGTAATTCAGCAGGTGCCTACAAATCAGAGTGGCTGAATCTATTTATCACATCCAATTCTGTTATAGGAAATAGGCTTGATGAAATACAATAACTTAATCCACCCAGAAACAACCTGCCCTATCCATCCATCAAGCAAGACATCGCCTTCATATTTTTTCTTTCAAAATAACTTTCTTGTAGAAACTTTTTGTATTTGCCTAGACATCTCTTCATGTTTTACTTTCCTATAAACTTGTGGTGGCCCTCATTTAGTCACTTAAGTGGAAGCAATATTAGGATTCCATTCACCAAGTGTTAACGTAATATATAGGTTAATATGCATTTACATGTATTTTGTATTCATGATGCATTTTTATTATTAGCACAATAAGTGTAATATTTACCCTTGTAAATATGTTTTATTGTTATGTAGGTAACTGAAAACAATTTTTACTGGCTACAGTTTAGAACAATCTTTCTGCTACATTTTCCCACATATGCAAATGCATTTATATGAGCCTCATCTTAGATGTATATTATGCAATGGGGTCACTATTCAAGAGCTGAAAATACCACACAGATGAATATAAATTTTATATTAAAAATGTTTTGGGAAGTGCCAACACTTTCAATTCCCCAAGTGCTTCAGATTAATCATGATCAAGTCCATAGTGGGAGACTGAAGGATGATTGCAAGAATGTTGTTTAGCTCCTTGGAGAGGATTCATTACCTCAGACATTATTTGACATAAAAACAGATGTACCTCTGTCATTGCTTTGACCTCTCCAACAAGATGAACAACTAGACTGATACACTTATTGATCAGAGCAAAACCCATTCCACCAGAAATAGACAATACATGCACCCCAGTGTAAATGAAGAATTAACTTCTAAGTAGATTGGCTATTAATCTGGAATCTGAAACAACACAACTAGCTGCCTGGCAGTGCTACCTTTTTATTGTAGGTACACAGATAAAAGGACTGTCTGCATTGCACAGTGGGCAATATTTTATTAATATGGGTAGTTTTGCATGAAGCCTGTAAATCAAAAATGCCAGACTTGGTCTGCATTATAAGTGTGTTGAATATTGAAAGTGTTCATCATTTTGCAATTAGCTTGCCTCTGCTTTTTCTCTAAAGGTAACATGAAGATTTGTGAATGTTAGTGGGTACATATTGAACAACTGATTCAGATGTTCTTTCACGGTTATTGATATTTATAATATTTATATAATACCACCTTACCAAAAGGGTTCCATTAGTAAAATGTTAAAATGAAGGGAGAATGGGGGGAGGTGAGGGATGAAAAAATTACCTAATGGGTATAATGTACACTATTTGGGTGATGTTTACATTAAAACACAGACTTCACCATTTGATAATATATCCACGTAACAAAACTAGGCTTGCGTACCCCAAATCTATAATATATATAAATCATATATAATTTTAACTTTTCATATATATTTAATCTATTACATATATTAAAAAATAAACATTGTACAGTAATGAGGTATAAACAGAGCTTTTTGAGTGAGTTAAAAACCTGTTTAAATTAGCTGGGAACAATTTTTAAAACTTACTAGTTCTAAACTCTTTTCAAACCGTTCTGTGAGTTCTATTTTTCATCATTTCTAAGGATCAAAAAAATTAAAACAACTGACAAATATGTAATGCAAGTTGGTTATATATGACTGGGTGAAAGGGAAGAAAAATAATTTCCTTACTTCTAGGCTCATGGCTGAAAGTCTAATAACAAAAGACAGATTAACAAGAGAAAAGCATACACATTTATTTAATGTAAGTAGTACTTCACATGGCAGCCTTTACAAGGAAAGGAAGACCTGAAGAAGCAGTTAAACTTGTGTATGTTTCAAAGTAGGTTTGATGAAGAATAAATAGTTATGAAGAAACATGATTGGAGGGCAAAAGGGTATGATCTAATGGTAATAAGCTGGGGGAAACACAGCAAGGCCCATTTGTTCAGATTCTTTTTGTACCCCTATGTCTTCAGACACAAGGATATCCCTTTCCTCTAGGTATCGGGTGGCACTTCTCATATGAGGATCTTTTTACTTGCTTCAGGAACAAATTTAAAAATCCTTCTTAGGTTTTATGGCATGCTTCGGGGGAAAGGCAAAGAGAAGGTGAGAGTAAACTTCCTGCCTCTGCTATTTTCTCAAATGCCATTTTTGGGTAATATTTCCTGAACTCCATCACTAGGTAAGGGCCAGAAATCGTTCAGTAACTTCTTTGATTAAACAAAATTAAGGTAAATATGTGTGTGTGTGGGGGGGTGGGGGTGTGTGTGTGGGTGTGTCTTGGGGAAAGGATAGTAGGAAAGCAGGAGAGAAGAATGATGGGGTCTGGATGTTTCCATATATTTTCATTTCTCCTGAAATACCCTTTCTGTAAACAAGTAGAAGAAACATTAGTTACATGAATATATATATATATGTGTGTGTGTGTGTGTGTGTGTGTGTGTGTATATATGTGTGTATATATATGTGTGTGTATATATATGTACACAAACACACGAGTGGACTTCTAGTCTTCTTCCCATCTAAAAGTTACAAAGGGGAAGAATTATGTGTGTTTCCCGGAGTAAAAAAATTATATCAGGGATGCATGAATCAATCAATAGATTTTTCAAAATGATTTCATGGAACTTTTATGCCGACTCATATGCTATAAATATTAGATGTGCCATACAGAAATTGCTTTTTACCCACAGAGATTCACTGACAAATCCAAATCCTTCAGCATGCTAAATGCAGAATTTCTGCAGTGATAAATGTCATTAACTATTGCTCTACCACTTAGTGCTTTCTCAGCCTAAGTGGGAGCTACGCTCTTTAGTAGATATCACAAAAAGAAAAGTTGTCTTTCTTGAAAGGCTCATTTCTATTTCATGTGATAAAATTAAAAGTTATTTAATTAGAAACCCCACTTAATAGCAATGATAGCCAATTCATTTTAAATAAAAAATAAATTGTATTTTAAATGAAAAAAATATAAATAACAAAGACACAAGAGACCATTCATGAAATTTGGAAATACTTTTGAAAATTAAGAATAATTTTTAGACAGCCTTGCAAAGGCTGCCATGTGAAGTACAACTTATATTTCTCCATCAGCATCCAATTATTCCACCTTTTATAACAATCTGTCAACCTAAAAGTATAAAATTTATCATATAATCAGGACCACAGTTGTAAAAATAAACCACATGTAGAAATTTTTTCCTTACGTGAGTTAAACTTGTTTGCAGCACAATTTATATAGCATTCTTCTTAACTGTTGAAGTTCTTCAACAGTTGCTTTAACTACAGTGCTTAAGAATTTTAGAGGTGGTAGAAGAAATTTAGTAGAAAGAATGCTGAAATACTCTTTGCCCTTTTCTTTCAGATGAAGACATTTTGGTCACAAGTGAGATATGGTGTCTTGATGTTATCAGTAGTACTACTTCTGATGATTAATATATCTATATTACTCTAATGAAGAAAACACTTTCATTTACATTTCTTATTTGATCTTTACAATAAACTAATGACATAGAGGGGTAGATAAGTAACAATAATATTTATTATTATCGATAAACAAGTAAGGAACTGAAACAGAATTTTAGAGATTCATCCAGGGTCTTATTTTGACAAACAGTAGAGAAGAGACTGACTCATTGACTAGTCTTTTGATTCTCATTCTGTCTTACATCATACTAAGCTGCTAATATAATCGACTTCCAAGTGTAGAGTATCTGCTTTATGGCTTGTTAAAGGGCACTTAGGCACTGCTGATGATTCATTATGGTCTTCCTTTTAATAACATTGCACAACTTTTAAATGAAAGAAGCATATGAGATAATCTAAGACATTTGCAATGATTAAGAAAAGAAAGGTGGAGGTTAGAAAAAATTCCAAGACGATGTGGCATTACAAGTCTGGATCATGTATCAGGAGACCATATCAAAGTTAAAGTATTTGGAATTTATATAATTTTATGGAAACCTAAATTACTCTCTTTTTAAAAATTTCTTCTCTTGCTTTTCTCTCACTAATGTTTTGGAAAAGTTGTTTATGAAATCCTCTTCTAATTTTTCCTTCACTTTCACAGATGAAAGACTTTAACGCTATTATTTCACTACTTTCATCGTTAGCCTGATTAGTGACAGAACACATAATCTGGAAAGGCTAGAAGGGTTGCAAACGATAGGTTCATTTGTCTCTCTCTCTTTCTCTCTCTCTCTCTCTATATATATATATCTTAAAATATATATTTATTATCATTGATAAACAAGGAATTGAAACAGAATTTAAGATATTTGTCTCTGTCTATATATATATATATATATATCTTAAAATATATATTTATTATCACTGATAAGGAATTGAATCAGAGTTTAGGAGATTTGTCTCTCCCTTTCTATATATATCTTAAAATGTATATTTATTATCATTGATAAACAAACAAGGAATTGAAACAGGTAATTGAAGAGATTTATCCAGGGTCTCATTTTGAGAAGGAGTAGAGCAGAGACTCATCAACTAGTCTTTTGAATCTAACTCTAGTGTCTTCCATGATGCTAAGCTGCTAATATAGTCAACTTCCAAGTGTAGAGTAAAAACAGAGAGCGCTCTGTGTTTTGAAAAGATCATATTATTTCCTTAAAATCGATTCCCAGAAGAATAAATTAGGGTAGAAAGATATAAATAGTTTTTAGTGATGAAAGTTTTTATCAAAGTCTGGTTCAATTTAATTTTCATAGGCAGTGTTTGAATGTACCAATTTCTTTGTGCCTTTGGTATCATCTTCATTATGTTAATGTGCTGGAAAAAATACATTAACTCATTGAGTTAGTTGGCTTTTCCTTTATATTTGTGAGTTTAAACTAATTGTTTATTAATCATCAATATTTTCTCTTTTATAATTTCTTTTATGTATTGACTTATTCAACAATACTTATTGAATTTTTATTCTTTGCCAGATACTGCTTGACACTAAGAATTTAAAGTTGAGAAGAAACTCATTACTTTCAAACAGTTTGCAATCTGTTGGGTATAGGAAAGCAAAGGGAGGCAAAAAATAATTTGCTGGTATTCGTCTTTTTTCCTGCTATAAATAAATTGTTACTAAGTAGTTCCCATTATCTGACAAAATATAATCCAAGAACTTTCTTTTAGGCATTATTGCAAAGCAAATAAAGCAATACTGTTAAGATGAACTGAAATGATTAAATGAGCATAAAGGTGCTGAGATATAAAGCATTAGATTTTAATGGATAATGTCAAATGAACCATTTAGTAAAACATGAAATACAGAATGACTATATACAATTTAAAAATACAAATGACTAATAATCTCTTCTCTTTTATAAAACTGCCAAGTCTTCTTTTGTGACATTAACTTCTTTATGCACAATTTTCTTTCTTTCCAAAATGCTTCACTACTATCACATCTATTTGAAATAACTACCATCAGCATTCTATTCATTTTATTCAATGATCACTTTCAGGACACTGCAATTTGAAAAGCTAGGATAATTATGTAACATATTTAAGTCTATAGATCTATCTTGGATCACATTGGTGCTAATACTTAACATTTGTATTATTGTTTATGATTTACAAAACACATTCAGTATAAAAATGTCTTGCAATCTGCAGCAAAGCATGGGAGGGAGAGATGATGAGTCAGTCCTCATTCAGAAACATGGTCATGGAAAGAGAGCCAGAAGTCTCTAGCGAGACACACAATCCCCAAAAACCTTTTTGTAAACTTCCTTCCTGCCTATCTTCAGCTTTTTCTCCCTAAATACTTCTGTGCCTCACTACTGCTACTTCCTGTTCAATTAACATCTTTCCTATGTGATTGACTAGAACATTTCTACCAATTTCCAAGTTCCATATCTATATCTTTCCAAAATTTTTCTTGTCTCCATCTTCCTTCATCTTTTGGACAAATTAATTTCTTATTTTTGTGTTCTCAAAGCATTTTCTAACTCCCATTATGCCATCTACAAGTAGTAATATTGCAATATGTTTTCTGTTCCTCTCTCCCTTTCACCAGGAATTTAGCACCTGGGGGAATATTTGCGGACTGTTAACAGCAGATGTGAATAATTGAACGAATTACACACATTTTGAGTAGTGAATGTTAGGAAAGAGGTGACAGTTTCTTCGGAAATATCTGTAGTGCTGAGTGTACAATCCTGGGGAAGACAGAAAAAGAAAATAACAGAGGGCCAACAATAAGCCTGTTTCAGATCCCATTCAACAAAAGTGTATTTGTTGGAAAATACTAAAGATCTTATTATTATAAAATCCTTTTCATTTTATAAGGAAATGCCACTGTATCAACCTGAGCTCCAGGACATTTTAACATTATTTTCCATAATTTGAAAACTGTGTATAAGGATAAAAATATAAAATACTTTAATTCCCTATAAGAGAAAATCTAGTTCTTTAAATTATTTTTACTGAAGTTACATTTTACAATGGCTCACTTCAACACTGGATGAATAAGATGTTTTGTAAAACTCCGGAAAACACATCATACTTTACACTAGTAAGACTAATAGACTAGATATTGCTGGCAAGATGGACGAATAGGAACAGCTCCCAGCGAGATCAACGCAGAAGGCAGGTGATTTCTGCATTTCCAACAGAGGTACCCAGTTCATCTCACTGGGACTGGTTGGACAGTGGGTGCGGCCCAAGGAGGGCAAGCCAAAGTGCAAGGGGTCAGGGAACTCCTTCTCCCAGCCAAGGGAAGCCATTAGGGACTGTACTGTGCACTCCGGCCCAGATACTGCGCTTTTCCCACCGTCTTCACAACCTGCAGACCAGGAGATTCCTGCTGGTGCCCGCGCCACCAGGGCCCTGGGTTTCCAACACAAAAGTAGGAGGCCATTTGGGCAGGCACCCAGCTAGCCCCAGGAGTATATTTCTTTTATTTTCAATACCCCAGTGGCACCTGGAACACCAGCAAGACAGAACCATTCACTCCACTGGAAAGGGGGCTGAAGCCAGAGAGCCAAGTGGTCTGGCTCTGTGGGTCCCACCCCCATGGAGCCCAGCAGGCTAAGATCAACAGGCTTGAAATTCTCGCTGCTAGCACAGCAATCTGAACTCGACCTGGGATGCTAGAGCTTGGTGGAGGAGGGGCGTCCACCATTTCTAAGGCTTGAGTTGGCGGTTTTACCCTCATAGTGTAAACAAATCCACCTGGAAGTTTGAACTGGGTCCAGCCCATTGCACCTCAGCGAGGCCACTGCTGCCAGACTGCCTCTCTTAGATTCCCTCCTCTCTGAGCAGGGAATCTCTGAAAAAAAGGCAGCAGCCCCAGTCAGGGACTTATGGATAAAACCCCCACCTCCCTGGGACAGAGCACCTGGGGGAAGGGATGGTTGTGGACACAGTTTCAGCAGAGTTAAACATCCCTGCCTGACAGCTATGAAGAGAGCAGATCTACCAGCACAGCGTTCCAGCTCTGCTAAGGGACAGACTGCCTCCTCAAGTGGCTCCCTGACCCCTTTGTATCCTGACTGGAAGACACCTCCCAGGAGGGGCTGACAGATGCCTCATACAGAAGAGCTCTGGCTGGCATCTGGCAGGTGCCCCTCTGGGACGAAGCTTCCAGAGGAACAGGTAGCAATCTTTGCTGTTCTGCAGCCTCCACCAGTGATAGCTAGGCAAACAGGGTCTGGAGTGGACCTCCAGAAAACTCCAGCAGACCTGCAGCAGAGAAGCCTGACTGTTAGAAGGAAAGCTAACAAACAGAAAGGAATAGTATCAACATCAACGAAAAGGATGCCCACTCAGAGACTCCAGCTAAAGGTCACCGACTTCAAAGACCAAAGGTAGATAAATTCATGAAGATGGGAGAAACCAGCACGAACAGGCTGAAAATTCCAAAATCTTGAATGCCTCTTCTCCTCCAAAGGATCACAACTCCTCACCAGCAAGGGAACAAAACTGGATGGAGAATGAGTTTGACAAATTGACAGAAGAAGGCTTCAGAAGGTGGGTAATAAACTCCTTTGAGCTAAAGGAGCATGTTCTAACCCAATGCAAGGAAGCTAAGAACCTTGAAAAAAGGTTAGACGAATTGCTAACTAGAATAACCAGTTTAGAGAAGAACATAAATGACCTGATGGAGCTGAAAACACAGCACGAGAACTTCGTGAAGCATACACAAGTACCAATAGCTGAATCGATCCAGTGGAAAAAATGGTATCAGAGAATGAAAATCAACTTAGACCAGGCGCAGTGGCTCACGCCTGTAATCCCAGCACTTGGGGAGACTGAAAGATCTAAAATTGACACCCTAACATCACAATTAAAAGAACTAGAGAAGAGCAAACAAATTCAAAAGCTAGCAGAAGGCAAGAAATAAGATCAGAGCAGAACTGAAAGAGATGAGACATTAAATACCCTTCAAAAAAAAAAAGAATCAATGAATCCAGGAGCTGGTTTTTTGAAAAGATCAACAAAATAGACCACTAGCCAGACTATTAAAGAAGAAAAGAGAGAAGAAGCTAATAGATGCAATAAAAAATGATAAAGGGGATATCACCACCGATCCCACAGAAATACAAACTACCATCAGAGAATACTATAAACACCTCTACACAAATAAACTAGAAAACCTAGAAGAAATGGATAATTTCCTGGACACATACACCCTCCAAAGACTAAACCAGGAAGAAGTCGAATCCTTGAATAGACCAATAGCAAGTTCTGAAATTGAGGCAGCAATTAATAGCTTACCAACCAAAAAAAGCCCAGGACCAGACAGATTCACAGCTGAATTCTACCACAGGTACAAAGAGGAGCTGGTACCATTCCTTCTGAAAGTATTCCAAACAATAGAAAAAGAGGGAATCCTCTCTAACTCCTTTTGTGAGGCCAGCATCATCCTAATACCAAAACCTTGCAGAGACACAACAAGAAAAGAAAATTTCAGGCCAATATCCCTGATGAACATTGATGCAAAAATCCTCACTAGAATACTGACAAACTGAATCCAGCAGCACATCAAAAAGCTTATCTCCCATGATCAAGTTGGCTTCATCTCAGGGATGCAAGGCTGGTTCAACATATACAAATAAATAAACATAATCCATCACATAAATAGAACCAATGACAAAAATCACATGATTATCTCAACAGATGCAAAAAGGCCTTCTATAAAATTCAACAGCCCTTATGTTAAAAACTGTCAGTAAACTAGGTATTGATGGAACATATTTCAAAATATGAACAGCTATTTATGACAAACCCACAGCCAATATCATACTGAATGGGCAAAATCTGGAAACATTCCCTTTGAAAACCAGTACAAGACAAGGATGACCTCTCTCACCACTCCTGTTCAACATAGTATTAGAAGTTCTGGCCCAGGCAATGAGGCAAGAGAAAGCAATAAAGGGTATTCAAATAGAAAAAGAGAAAGTCAAATTGTTTATGTTTGCAGATGACATGATTGTTTAGAAAACCTTATCATGTCAGCCCCAATCTCCTTAAGCTGATAAGCAACTTCACCAAAGTCTCAGGATACAAAATCAATGTGCAAAAATCACAAGCATTCCTATACACCAATAATAGACAAACAGAGCCAAATCTTGAATGAACTGCCATTCGCAATTGCTATAAAGAGAATAAAATACCTAGGAATACAACTTACAAGAGATGTGAAGAACCTCTTTAAGGAGAACTACAAAAAACTGCTCAAGGAAATAAGAGGACACAAATGGAAAAACATCCCATGCTCATGGGTAGGAAGAATCAATATCATGAAAATGGACATAGTGCCCAAAGTAATTTATAGATTCAATGTTATCACCATCAAGCTACCATTGATTTTCTTCACAGAATTAGAAAAAACTACTTCAAATTTCACACGGAACCAAAAAAGAACCCATATAGCCAAGAAAATCCTAAGCCAAAAGAACAAAGCTGAAGGCATCATGCTACCTGACTTCAAACTATACAAGGCTACAGTAACAAATACAGCATGGTACTGGTACCAAAAAAGATATATAAACCAACGAAACAGAACAGAGGCCTCAGAAATAATGCCATACATCTACAACCATCTGATCTTCGACAAATCTGATAAAAACAGACAATGGGGAAAGGATTCCCTATTTAATAAATGGTGTTGGCTAGCCGTATGCAGAAAGCTGAAACTGGATCCCTTCCTTACACCTTATACAAAAAATAACTCAAGATGGATTAAAGACTTAAATGTAAGACATAAAACCATAAAAACCCTAGAAGAAAACCTAGGCCATGCCATTCAGGACATAGACACGGGAAAATACTTCATGACTAAAACACTAAAAGCAATGAAAACAAAAGCCAAAATTGACAAATGGGATCTAATTAAACTAAAGGGCTTCTGCACAGCAAAAGAAACTATCACTAAAGTGAACCAGAAACCTACAGAATGGGAGAAAATTTTTGCTATCTATCCATCTGACAAAGGGCTAATATCCAGAAATAGAAGGAACTTAAGCAAATTTACAAGAAAAAAACCAACTCCATCAAAAAGTGGGCAAAGGATATGAACAGACACTTCTCAAAAGAAGACATTTATGCAGCCAACAAACATGAAAAAAAGCTCATCATCACTGGTCATTAGAGAAATGCAAATCAAAAACACAATGAGATACCATCTCACACCAGTTACAATGGCGATCGTTAAAATGTGCAGGAAACAACAGATGCTGGAGAGGGTGTGGAGAAATAAGAATACTTTTACACTGTTGGTGGGAGTGTAAATTAGTTCACCTCTTGTGGAAAACAGTGTGGTGATTCCTCAAGGATCTAGAACTAGAAACACCATTTGACCGAGCAATCCCATTACTGGGTATATACCCAAAGGATTATAAATCATTCTACTATAAAGACACATGCACACATACGTTTACTGCGGCATTGTTTACAATAGCAAAGACTTGGAAGCAACCCAAATGCCCATCAATGAGAGACTGCATAAAGAAAATGTGGCACATATACACCATGGAATACTATGCAGCCATAAAAAAGGATGAGTTCATGTCCTTTGCAGGGACATAGATGCAGCTGGAAACCATCATTCTCGGCACACTAACACAAGAACAGAAAACCAAACACTGCATGTTCTCACTCATAAGTGGGAGATGAACAATGAGAACACATGGACATAGGGAGGGGAACATTACACACTGGGGCCTACCCGGGGGTGGCGGGCTAGGGAAGGGATAGCACTAGGAGAGAAATACCTAATGTAGATGACAGGTTGATGGGTGCAGCAAACCACCAATGGCATGTGTATACCTATGTAACAAACCCGCACTTTCTACAAATGTACCCCAGAACTGAAAGTATAATAAAAAAAACACTAATAGACTAAGTAAGATTATAACTTAGTCTTATTGCTATTAAAGATAACAAGTCAAAATATCATATGCATTTGTTCTAAGAAGAAATGTCTGGACAAAAGTGAAAACAGTACACAATCTCTTATCAAATATGCTGGGGGCCAGATGTATTTTAGAACATAATATAGTTTGGATTTTGAAAAGATAGAATATTGATTATACCTAGTATTGCCTAATACCTCAAAGGGGCCTGGAGCAACATTCCATAATCAAGCATGTTAACATTTCTTCAGTGAAACATTAAGATTTAAAGTAAGTAATATAAATAAAAACTAAACAGTCTTTCTCCCTTTTCTTCTGGTCAAGGTTTGCAGTTGGATGAATAAAGAAAACAGTCTCAGTTTTCAGACCTCCTTTGAATATTAATGTTGCGGATAAGGGATTGTGAACTTGTACTGTTTTTGAGTGTATAATATAGGCTACATCAAGGTCTAAACAAAGAATAGTGGACCATAGTTCCTGAACTTACATATATCAAAAATCTATATTTACAAACTTCTATGCATCACATTGAACATATTTGTAGTTTTCGAAAACTAAACTTGAGTGAAAGAACTTTGCATGCATAAAAATGTCTGTCTGCAAGAGCTCATAGAACATTTATATACATTGATCCTGTATTTGTACATAATATGAACATCAATATTAGAAGACCTACAAATTGTAAAGATAACATCTTTTATCACATTAGATATGAAACTAGGAATTTAAAAAAGAAACCATAAAAACTAACAAAATTTCTGCCCTTTTAACATTAAAATAGTAATAGTAATAATAACTATCTCCATAATAGTCATTATGTCAAAGAGGCAATAACATCTAAAATCACAAATTTAGAAAAAAATAAAACCCTGCATATATAAAATATATATATGAGATATAGTGATACAGTAAAAGTAGAGAGTAGAAGAAAAGATATAGGCTAAATGTCAGTTATGAAAAAATACTAGATAAATTAAGTAAATATTCCACTCAAGAAAGAAAATAAAGTGAACTTTGCTTAAAGTAAGAAAAGGATGGCATCAGTAAAGATGAAAAATTAGATTATTATAGAACTAGGAATACCATTTGACCCAGCCATCCCATTACTGGGTATATACCCAAAGGATTATAAATCATGCTGCTATAAAGACACATGCACACGTATGTTTATTGCGGCACTATTCACAATAGCAAAGACTTGGAATCAACCCAAATGTCCATCAGTGACAGACTGGATTAAGAAAATGTGGCACATATACACCATGGAATACTATGCAGCCATAAAAAAGGATGAGTTCATGTCCTTTGTAGGGACATGGATGCAGCTGGAAACCATCATTCTCAGCAAACTATCCCAAGAACAAAAAACCAAACACTGCATGTTCTCACTCATAGGTGGGAATTGAACAAAGAGAACACTTGGACACAGGAAGGGGAACATCACACACCAGGGCCTGTTGGGGGGTGGGGGAAGGGATAGCGTTAGGATATACACCTAATGTAAATGACGAGTTAATGGGTGCAGCACACCAACATGGCACATGTATACATATGTAACCAACCTGTACGTTGTGCACATGTACCCTAGAACTTAAAGTATAATAAAAAATAATAATGAAAAAAAGAAAAAATGTAATCCCAGCACTTTGGGAGGCCGAGACGGGCGGATCACGAGGTCAGGAGATCGAGACCATCCTGGCTAACACAATGAACTCTCCACTAAAAATAAACAAAAAAATTAAAACTCGGGAAGTTGGCGGGAACCCGGGAGGCGGAGCTTGCAGTTTCGCGAATGGGCGAAGAGCGAGACTCCGTCAAAAAAAAAAAAAAGAAAAAAAAAAAAAAAGAAAAAATTAGGATTAAACCTATGTGAATAAAGTAAAAGAAGGATTATAAAACAAAAAATAAACAAAAAATACACAAAATAAGATAGAAAATGGGAGACAGTTCTGTGGAAATTGAACTACAAAAGCTTGGTTTCTAAAATCTATAAAAATATATTTGAAAGCACATAGAATGATTTTCTAGCAAAATATTAAAACTAACTTCAGAAGAGTTAGAAATTCTAACCAAACTGGTTATTACAAAAGGAATTGAGAACATAATCAAATAATTGCAATTTCCCTCAAAATGCCAGGCATGATGAATTGTATAAAATATTAAAGGAAAAAAATTCCTAGGCTGTTTAAACCATCCCAAAGCATAAAAAGAAGAAAAACTTCCAGATTATTTTAATGAAATATATATTATATAAACATCACAAAAATAGAATAAAACAAAAACTAGGGTAATTTCATTTATATATGTTAATGAAAACAATGCTAATTAAAATACCAGAAACAAAAATCATATGGAACATAATCAAGCGAAGGTTAATTGTTGAGATGCAAATGTGGGTCAGTGTTAACAATTCAATTTACTAATAGGCCAAATGAGAAAATTCATAATATGCAAGGACATTTCCTAACATTCAACATGATTTGCATTCTTCCTAACTTGTAAATCTATAATTTCTTAATACATAATTGCAAATATTTAGTGATTAAAATATTGGAAACATTTTTCTTACAATTGGCAACAAGAGAAGAATGTGTAATATTTATTTAATATTTTTATGGCTTTACTTGCAGGTACAATTTAAAAAAGATGAAACAATTAAAATTAGAAAGGAAGATTCTACTTTTGACTAAAAGGAAGTAATAAAGACCAGAGTTACTCTGTTGTCTTGTGATGGACACACCCTAGGTTTACTACCAATAAATCATGTTATTTTCCTCCCCTTGAGTCCATACTGGACCTGTGATCTGCTTCAACTGAATAGAGCATGGGAAAGATAAAGGGATTTTACAGATAGAGTTAAGTTTCTAAGTCAATTGAGTCTGAGTCAATCAAAAAGGAGATTGTCATGGCTGGACTTGACTTTATAAAGTTGCCCGAGAAGTAATGTTGCAAGAGGAACTCATAGCAAGGAACTGCAGGTGACTTCTAGGAGCTGAAAGCAGCCCTTGGATGAGAGATGGAAGAAAATAGGGCTCTCAGCCCTACAGCTGCAAGGAATTGAATTCCATCAACAACAACATGAGCTTGGAAGAAGACACCCAGTTCCAGAAGAGAACTCAGTTCTGCCCAACACCTTGACTTCAAGCATGGGAGACCTTGACCACAGAACCCTATTATGCCATACCTGGACTCTTGGCCCATGGAAACTGTGAGATAATACATGTATGTGTTGTTTCAAGCTACTAACTTTGTGGTAACATGTTGCACAGCAATAGAAACTAATAAACACTTCAAATAACTAGAAAACCAGACAAAATATATGAAATAGTTTAACTGCCTGGACAACAAGCAATACACAGGAATGTGATTCCCACAGTAAGGGAAATAAAATGAGCCTTGTAATTTCACCAGCTTTCTGCCTAAAGTCAGTATCTAGGCTCCAGTGCAGGGAAGAAAAAATTTAAACAGGTGGTTGCAGTTTCCCTGAATTAAGGAGACAAATCAGAGTTCAGGGAGGCTAATAGAGCTGGATTTTACAGGGTACAGTACTGAGGGGAAATTATTGCTAAAGAGCTCTGAATATTTGCAGAGGTCTTTCTGAATATTCGGCTAAATACTAATGTGCCCACACAGACCTAGTCATAGTTTGTGCTCCATGGTAGAAAGACCTTCTAATACATGGGCATTGGGTAGAATCTTCAGCAGGGCATCACGTTAGGAGTGGGGCCAAATTAACCCTAGAATAATGGCTGCTCTGGACCTGCCCTCCAAAGGTTTAAAGCAAGCCTCGAAAGCTTTTCACCTATTTTAATCAAATGCCTACCAAAACAAAACCCAAAACTATCTTAAGAAATACAACAAAATGCAGCAATTAACCATGTAAAAATAACAATATCTGGCTTCCAATAAAAAATTACCAGATAGGTAAAGAAGCAAGAAAATACATTCCATAATTAGGAGAGAAATTAGTAATAGAAACCAACCGGAGCATCTGGCGTCTTCTAGGGGCCCCCGGGTCGGCTTCCGCGGTCTCCATGACGGCGGCAGTGTTCTCGGGCTGCGCCTTCACTGCCTTCGGGCCTGCGCTCGCCCCCTACGTCTTCACCATCGCCACCGAGCCGTTGCGCGCTGAGTCATCATCTTGCTGCACGTGTTCAGGGGCATTGTATTTTTTGATAGCTGTGAGAAGAAAAAGTGGTACATCCTTCTTATAGTTTTCCTGACCCATCTGCTGGTGTCAGCCCACACCTGCGCAAGTCTTCATTATGGAATAAACCTGGTGTCGGCATTTGTAATTCTGGTGCTCATAGGCATCTGGGTATTCTTTTTTTGCTGAAGGCAGCTGCCGAAATCTGAAACTCTGCCTAATCTGCCAAGACAAGGACTTTCTTCTTTACAACCAGCGCTCCAGATAACCTCTGGGAACCAGTACTTCCCAAACTGCAGACTACATCTTTAGAGGAAGCACAACTGTGCCTTTTTCTAAAAGTCCCTTTTTCTGGTGGAATTGAGAAAAAACAAAACTATCCAGATACGAGTTCCATTCACTTGGCTTTCACGCAACCGCTCTCCAAAAGGGATGCCTCAGTGATGTGTGTCCTGGATGAACGAGAATCACCTGGGGCAATGTAAAGCCTACTGATTATGGGCTCCACCTTCCAGAGTTAATTGGCCTGGGCACACAGCGAGTTTTAAAAGCCTCCCAGGTGATTCTGATGTGCAGCCAGGCAGAGAACCACTGGTTTGGTATTCAAATAGGAGCTCCCTGAGAATACGACAAGTGAATGACAGTCTGATGTTTGTCTCCTAACCCGACTTGTGCTGAGCAAGTAAGTGTCGGAATGTCAAATCCCGGTTAGCTTTTATCTTTGTAAGTTCTGAAGTCACTAAAGGCTAAAGGGCTGTCGCCTCTGTTAACTATTTTCGTGTACTTCACTAGCACCATCTTAGAGCACGGTAGGCTGGGCTTCTAAATTCAATCATAAATTACACTGACCGACTATGGTAATTTAGCCAAAGTAAGACACTGATTAAGCTGTATTTTTCTGAAGTTCTTCCATACTGATTAAGCCGTATTTTTCTGAAGTTCTTCCATTCCAGGTTTTGCTTTCTGAGGCATTACGTTGTTTTTGGGTATAGATTACATTTTATTAACAAAAAATGATTGTTTCCGACTTCCTGGGGAAGGTATTCTAAAATCAAGAATTTTTATGCAATGTCTGTAAGTCGTTCCCCTGTTTAAAGCCTTCCATGGACTCTGCCCTAAGGCTGTTTGGCTGCAGCGTTCACCACCTGGGTGCAAATTGCTGGGCTAGATGAGGTGAAGTGTATTGTTTTATCTCTGAGCAGCTTCGCAGGTTGCTGAGTGATGTGTCCTGGGACAGGCTTCATTGGAGCTAGTGGAAGTATAAGCAGAAGCACGAGAAAATGAGCCAAAAGGGTGTTGTTGACACTTTCATTTGCTCCTGTGATATTAACACTTTCACCTAAATGGATTAATGTAAAATTGGAAATAGATCTTAAACTGCCAAATCTCACACTGTTGCACAATCCGTATGATCTTTAGATCTAGTCAATGTCTCTGGGTTTTGGTAGCAGATACAGCATTCCCTTTACCGGAATACCCAACGTGTTCTTTCAGCTTCCAGACAGCCCCTTTGATTTCCTTTATAAAGGGAAAATGCCAGCAAGTTGTGCCTTTACTATTAGAAATTGTTCCCAGTTGATGTCTTTTGGGGAGCTGGTAGCATGAAATGCAAATGACCTGTACATTAAAGTGATGTCTCAGTGAATACCATACATGCAGTAGAACATTCAAAAGAGAGGAGCAGCAATGCTGAGGGGCTAGGGGAGTGACAGTGGCAGGACAGATGGGTGGGTTTGACAGATTGTGGTGGGAAGAAAAATGAACATGCCTAAAACACACGTGGCCAGTATTTTGGGCTAGCCACACATCATTCCAGAGACCAAAACCTTACTCATGAACTAGACCTTTTTCGATATCAGTGAACTCCCATGTTTAAAATATTAGAATGTTTAGAGATAAAATAGAGATTACAGAGATAAAAGAAGAGTAGGGCTTCCAGCAATTCTGTAAACAGTCTGATAGGCGATTGTGGTTATTCCCCTAAAGTTTACTTCAGCACTAACACCAGAGCTTCCGCTGGAGTTTGCAGTTTTCCAGCTTTATATAAGATTTTCCTTTGACTGGAAGAGTCAAGGATATAAAGACTGAACAGTGACATTTACTGTGCAACATCAAGGGGAATAAGATACTCATCAAACTGGAATTATTCTTAACATGGTGTTCTTTGAATAAGAAAAATACATAGTTGGTTATTATGGACTTAAAACTCTGTTAAATGGATATTCTGATAAAATATTTGTTGATCTGTAGAGTGTGGAAAATCTGAGAATATTAGCTTTACTCATCTTGAGCTTTGAGGATGTTTTCTATACGCTGATAGTTTCATATTAACTAAAAAAGCTGGATATTGTAAAATCTCATTTATAAAAACTCAGAGGAAGAGAAAATTTTCTTTGATGGTGAGACTGTTGTCTTAGTTCAGGAAATTATTTAATAATCCTTTGTTACCTGTGAATGAAGGAACTTTGTAATTCTGATTTCTCCTAAAACATGAGCGTTTCCAGAGTAGGCTTAGACACTGTTTTTGCAAATAGCCATGGTTTGTTTGCCTTATGCCAAGGAAGCCCAGAGGGAGGGCCTACTCCTCCTCTGTTGCTGTGTATATATTGAAATGCTTTTTTATTTTTTTTTCGTTTGTTATCTATAATGAGCTCTCTGAGCTGTCATAATAAGTGAGATGAACCAGAGGTATTGATGTTATATACTCCCTTCCATTCAGGATTTTCTGCTTGGAGGGAAATGTGGATATAGTTAAAGCTGACCTGGAGAATTGTGAATATTGTTGCAGTTATTGAATATATTACCATGTGAATAATAGAGACTGTGTTGCTCTCTAGTATAAGCTATATTTATTTTTAATTCATTTTAATTAGTAGTTATATAACTGGAGAAGTTTTGTTACCTTTATCCTGGCCTGCCTGGCTGGCAGTATAATAGCAGGAGCCTCTTTTAGAACATCTTGATGAAAACATGGCTGAAAGGAATTAATGATTATATCCACAGACTGCATAGAAAATGGCTTTTGTTCCCAGTGTTAACATTTGCTTCCCAATCACGTTTCAATGTTTGCAAAGACTGGCAGATTCACACCAAAAACAGTAGGTGTTCATATCCATAGAGTGGATGCAGAATAAGCAGTTGTGACAGGAGCTTCTTCCTGCCAGGTACTCCTCCCACTCACCTCAGCCCAGCCCCAGACAGGCAGTAGCATTCATTGTGGGCCCTTGGGCAGCCCTGAAGCCTGGCTGGGCCACCAGACAGGGTGGCAGCCTGTCACGGGCATCAGTAGCCTGCTTCCTGGGAAGAGTTCCTTAAGGGTGTTGGCTGTTTTTGTTAGCTAAGTTTTTTCTGGGCTCCACCATTCCCAACTCCAGGTAGACAAGATAGACGTCACACAAAACAATTTTAAAGTACTTTGCTTAGTGCATTTTGTTATGATTGCAATGTTTGTTTCTCATTTAATAGGAGGCTTTTTACTTTATTACATTTTAGTCTTTAGAAGACGTGGGTACTGTCACTACGTAAAATACCTAATATTTTATATGTTATACTATGTCACATATACTTGTAATATCAGACCTCGCATTCAATATACAATGCAATTGACTCTTTGCAGACCTGCATTTTTCAGTGAACAATAAAACGATTGTCTGGCACAAAAAAAAAAAAAAAAAAAGAGAGAGAGAAACCAACCATGAAAGGACAGAGATGATGAAATGTCAAACATAGACCGGCAGATATTTAAACAGCTATTACACATTATGTAGCTATTCTGTGTTTTCTGAGTTTAAGAAAGTAGAAGAAAACATAAATATGGTGAGAGAAATGGAAGGTATTATTCAAAAGACTCAAGTAGAATTTAGAAGTTCCCTCTTACTGGGGAAAGAAGCTAGGCAGAGAAGAAAGGAGAAATCCTGAAGTTGCTTTTCCTTCACTCTAAATCAGTACCCAGAACTTTACTTTCTACTCCTGGCCCTGTCCCCCACTTTCCCGTAAGCCACCCAGAGTCCAAAGAACTGCCCTAGCCTCCTGTCTGTGGCTCTCTCCATGGTGAGATGACCCTCACCTACATGCTGACCCAGAAGAGAGATATGTTCCTGGGCGGAAGTGGGAGGCAGGGAAGACGGGCAGTGCTTTCTCCAGTTTTGGACCCTTGCTTGTACCACTGCATTAGTGTTTAAAATCTTATTGTTATTTTTATTTTTTGGCTTGTTGCTTTAATTGCCTACTGTAGCACCTGGTAGCTCAACCTCTTTCTTTCAGCGCAGCTGAGCTCCTGAGAGCACAGAGACAAAAAAGACTGAAAAATAATGAAGAACATCTATGACCTGTGACAAAATATCAGGCACTTTAACATCATACAATTGGAGTACTAGGAAAAGAGGGAGGGGACAGAACACAGAAAAAAAGAATGGAAAAACAATTGCCAAAGTTTTCTGATTTTGAAGGAAATTTTCAATCTATAGATCCAAGAAGTTTAATAAGTCTTAATAAAAAATTACAGGAAGATGTATGTTATCATTTGTAAATTCCAGAAGAATCAAAGATTTAACTGTAAAAAATATAATACCTTATACATGTTTTTAAAAGATTAATTTAAAAAAATAATTGTGGGCCGGGCGCGGTGGCACAAGCCTGTAATCCCAGCACTTTGGGAGGCCGAGACAGGCAGATCACGAGGTCAGGAGATCGATACTATCCTGGCTAACACTGTGAAACCCCATCTCTACTAAAAAATACAAAAAACTAGCCGGGCGTAGCGGCGGGCGCCTGTAGTCCCAGCTACTCGGGAGGCTGAGGCAGGAGAATTGCGTGAACTCAGGAGGCGGAGCTTGCAGTGAGCCAGGATAGCACCACTGCACTCCAGCCTGGGCGACAGAGCAAAACTCCCTCTCAAAAAAAAAAAAAAAAAAAAAAAAAGTGAGTACAAAGTTCTAAGTGTTATTCCAAACCTTGAAAATATTACAGAATTATTAATAAATTTGACCACTTAAGTTATTTCATGTCTGTATGTAATGTATATTTTAAGCAAAGGATGTGTTTATCATATGTTTTACAAAAGGTATTATATTTAACAAAAAGCATGATGGAGTTTTGCAACCTATTGAAAGCTCTTGAAAAATCAATAAAACTACTGGCAAACAATGTAAAATAAAGTGTATGAACAGTCAATTCACTGCAAAAGTCTATGAAAAGATGCTCAACCTTGCTCATAATTAAGGAAATGTAAATCAAAATAATAATAATGTGGGGACATTTTCCCCCTGTACGATTGAAAGGGATAATATTTGAAACCAGTGTAGCAGGATTGTGTGACTTTGACATTCTTGCTTTTTTCAACAAAAGAGGGATGTGGGAAACTCTTTGGAAGGAAATTAGATAGTGATGATCAATAATAACATTGTACCCATTCTTTGACACTGCAACTCCATTTTTAGGAAGTTATATTAAAATTACTCTGTCAGATGCATTATAATAAATGAGTAAAAATACCCATTACTGCATTTTCATATTAATGAAAGACTAGAGAAACCAATACTTAATGACATATGGACTCTAATGTAAGAAATGATGTGACAATACAATGAAACACAGTGCGGCTGATGAAAAGAATAAAATATGAATGTAAAATTATTTCCAAGATATATTTTTTTAAAATCTAAAAAAAAAGGTACAGAAGAGGATGTATGTATTAAAACTATAGAAATTAGAAGATCTTAAGATGAGGGAAAAAGAAACAACTATAGAGGGTATGTGTGTATATATGTAATATACCCGTACTCACATATAAGTTGGTATTGGCATAGACTGTGTCTGAGATAACTTTAGTTGCATTTGGTCAAGGAAATTAGGAGCCTACATAAAGAAAGACGCTTACATATCACAATTTACCTTTAAAATGTTTAGTTTTGCAAGTTAAAAAGTTTTAAGTTAGCAAAACTATTCAACATTAGCTAACACAAAAAATTTTTTGTTTTCCTTAAGTAAAATAGATTTTCATGTTTTTGGGCATACAAGTTGAGAATAGTTATTGTTGTAGTCTATTTTTAAATGACAATAAATCTTTGATATTCAAAAATTGAATAATTATGGTTTCAAGTATATGAGTTATCTGGAAAACTCATTGGATATAGTAATTTATAATCTTGCTGAAATTTGATTTAGAATCAATTAACTTATTACATTGAGGCTCGTCAACTGTACATTTCTAATTTTGATTTTGATGTGTTGGTTTCCAATTTATCAAGTTTACCTAATAAGCCTTATAATGAGATACAAATTGTGTGTGTGTGTGCAAGCCATTGCCAGTGATAGAAAACAAGAAATCTAAGAAGCTGTAACTGGGCAAATCAAAGTTTTGCACAAATTACACGGAAGAATGCCAGCTCTAACATTTCCTCAGATTTATGCTTTGAATAAGGTTTATAAAACCCATAAAAGGAAATAAAGAAAAAAGTGTACATGAAGAAACGAAACTATCTGTTCCTTTCCTTCTGGGTATGAGGCCTTGGTTAAGAACATTCTCAAGCCTTTATTATTTGTGTTGTATATTCATAAATTTGGAGGATTCATAAAAGTTTGTAATACAGCCTTAAAACAGTTAAATTTTGTCTGTCCTGTATCAGGCATTTGTTGTACTTCTCATTTTTCCAGAGGCCAAAACTAAATCCATGGGCATCTTCATCTGGCTTCCTGTAGAATGAATGCTTGTGAGGTAAGAACCATGCTTTTCATTACAAAATTGGGGTACTATTTGATAAAAATAATAAAATATCTTCCTGATGAATTATATACAAGTTCAGATATTTGAAGATATAATACTTACAGTAAAGATCACTAACCTAGCATATAGGGAATAAAAGGTTTGCAACCTTAAGGCCCTATTTTATACATAGCAATTTAGCAAGAGCAAGCTAAAATGATAATCCCCCAATGCTGTCACAATTACAGTACAATAAGCACAGTATATGCCAACCACTCAACAGTTATGACAGTTAACTGAGTTATGATATAACTGAGCTGACTTCAACCCTTTTGATAAGTAACATGTAGCTGTGCAAATTAAAATTTTTGCCATTTGAAAATTGCATTCCCGAATATCTATGTGTTAAAAATAAAAATAAACAAATTCAGGTTTATGAATAAAGGTGCTTGAAATAATTTAAGGAGATGGTTCCATAATTCTAGTACCTTAATATGATGCAACACAAGTGTGGTCCCTCAGTAAGTACCACATCTAAAATATGAATATATTTATTATGAAATAGTTAAAAAGCAAAAGCATACACTATAGTATCAGTCATAACTTATTTAAAAATTGAGACATTTCAGGGCTGAAACTTTGGCCTTGTTTTACTTTCCGATCTTACCTTCTTCAATATATATGGCTCCTCAAAAGAGTCAGTGCATTAATCAAAACTTGCTATGAAGAAAAATGTCTTACAAAATGGACACAGATGAGACAATTTATTTTGTCTTCAGTTTATTGCTATAATTTAGTGTTCTGGAGAGGTACTGCTGAGAGGTCTGCCCTGGGAATAAAATATACTTCATTTATTTTCCAAGTGTTAGCAGCTATAAGACTAGATGGATAAGAAAGTGGTCATGTCATAAAAATACTGTATTTGCCTTAATATCAGTTTAAATGGACCAAGTGGCCAAAATAGTCTCTAGATATCACTTGAAGTAGCCTTAGTGCTGGATGTGAAAATCTACATTTCTATTCAGATAAATGAGGATCCAAGTATATGCCTCACAAAATAATTGACTTTTCACAAGCAATTCATGTAGTTCTTTCTTAAAGAGCAAATTCAATTGATGTGTTTAATATTAATTGTCTAAAAATGGTGGTTGAAATAATTGCTTAAATTGAACCTTTGTTGCCTGTGTTAAGATATACTTGAGCTAAGAAGCAGTTTTTGAATTAATCAACATCATTCCATAGGTCATTTTTCTATTCAATTTCATCAAATTTTTTAGTGATTTCTCTATAACATTGTGTTTATTCTTAGGAACACATAGTGACAATATAAGAATTCTATGCTATTATATAGAGATCTCCTCAGCACTTCATTTGTGATTTTGCATGTTAGCGTTCATTCTCTAACCTCTCTTAAGTTACTTCCTCCTGAGAAAAATGATTTTCCCTGTTGGTAGGCCAACATCTCACAAAATCATACATTACAGGAAATGCATGAACAACCAACAATAGTCTGGCCCAAGACCGACTTAGACTTGTCTACAAACCTCTCTTTCTCCATCCTCCATCATCAGAGTAGAGTTGCCAGGGCTGCCATTATCTCACATAGGAAATGAGACAGTGGAGGAATCCATATTGGACTTTGCAGCTGAAAAATATGTGGCTTAGCCTCTTAGCTGCTTAGTTACAGAGGCACAGATGCCTCCTGAAAGCTTAACAGAAGGTGGGAAAGTTTATTTTAAAGCTTCATCTGTGCAGGAAAAAAAAAATGAAAGCATGCCCCTTTAGTTTATGCAGTTTGTTTATTAAACTAAGCATAGCAAAAAAGGGCTGAGTAAATCCTAATGGAAGTTTGCATTTTAGTTATCTTATTGATAGGTAATTCATTAAATGAAATGAATTAATAGGATCATAGATTTAAGAAAGGTGGTCTCCATTTAACCTATTAGGTATAAATTACCCATGTGTTACATAATATTTTTATTACCTATGCTTTAATGGAATTAATTGAATTTTTTGTCATTTGATTTAATCACACCTCTATAAGATAGTTCAAATATTGAACTATAGTCAAAAGATGTAAGTATTGAAATACTTTTTTACTGTTCATTTAAAAACTAATTATTAAATGTCTCCTAAGAAAAATGCAACATAAATAATTATTTTTGATAGAAAGTGATATATAAGTAATTCCAAATGAGTGATTATGAGATTTATTTTAATATAAGCATTCATAATATTCTGTCTATATCAGCTTTCCTATTGATTTACAGTTCTGGAAATTACATATATGAAATAAGTAACTGGGGGTAAAGGAGGACATCTGCCTGGCCAGATGGATAAGCTAAAAGAATTCTAGCAATAAATAAATAGAATAAAAGAAGTCACAACTGGATCATCTCCCCTTTTAAGTAGATGTATGATTTCTAGAGTAATAACTTACAAGATGGCGTGTTTATTTATCACATATATTTTACCGAGCATCTACTCTATGAAAGACACTGAATAAGGTATCAAGATTCAAAAAGATATCAAGATTTTAAAAGACCATGTTCCATTCCCTAAGAAGCTCACAGTCTAGTTGGCCTAGGAAGGTCTGTCGATTAATCATTAGAAGACAATGTCATTTCCAGTATGAATGGGCATCACCCAGAAATTCTGTATTTTATGAACATTTTCTTCCTTAATTATATCTTTATAATTGTATCTCACAAATATTCCATGTTAGTGTTAACTCTAACATTATCTTATTTTCCCAGCCCTCTCCTTTTATATGCCTTATGTATATTGTCTAAATGCATTAATTAAACTATGTACAAGATACACTGGTGCTCAGAGGAAAGAGGATTATTCTGCCTATTAAGGTGAGGCTTCACAAAGAATGTAAATATAACACATAATTTGAATACTGAAAGATTAGAAGTCTGCTAGTTCTACAAAAGGCAGGATGTATTCTAAGTATGGAGAATATTATGCTTAACCATATGAAGATATAAAATCAATGCATGCTAGCAGTTGTAAGTATTTCATTATTAAATATTATGACAGGGTAGAGAATGGCAGAATCTTGAAGTAGAAATAGTGAGAACAATTTAGCTAGGTAAATCTCATTTATTTTTATTATGATGGCTAACAAAATGGAAATTTGAAAAAACAATTATCACTGATGATAAATCATTTCAGTGATAAATATTTACTAAGATCTATATATCTTCATTAATATATAAACAGGCAGGTATAAGAACTATATATATATGCACATACAATGGCCTTATCTATTGTATTAGTCAACTTGGGTTGTCATAAGAAAATACCACAGATGACAGTTTAAACAGAGATTTATCTTCTCACATTTCTGGAGGCAGGAAGGTTCAAGATCAAGCAAGCTCTCTGGTGTTTTTTCTTAGAAGGACACTAATCCTGTTGGATTAGGGTGCCACCTTTATAACTTCATTTAGCCTTAATTAATTCCTTACTTCAAATACAGCCACACTGGCTGTTAGATTTTCAACATACGAATCTGGTCATTGCCAGGAAGGGAGAAGGCTGAAGGCAGACACAAATATTCAGCCCATAACATCTGTCTACATCCAAGGTGTTATTATAGTGAAGCCAATTATTCCATAAAAATAATCAGTCACTATATCAGTTTGTTATCATGTTGCTATGAAGAAATATCCAAGAATGGGTAATTTATTTAAAAACAAAAAAGAGAGAGAGAGAGAGATTTAATTGACTCACAGTTCCTCATGGCTGGGGAGGCCTCCTCTTCACAGGGTGGCAGGAGAGAGAATGAATGCCAGCAGGGGAAATGCCAGATGCTTATAAAACCGTCAGATCTTGTGAGAACTCACTCACTATCATGAGAATAGCATGGGGGAAACTGCCCCCATGATCTAATTGCATCCCACCAAGTCCGTCTCATGACACATGGATATTATGGGAACTACACTTCAAGATGAGATTTGGGTGGGGACACAGCCAAACCACATCAGTCACTTAATTGGATACATCAGCCAATTTGGTCAAATGCTAAGCCTTACTCTCTGTTTGTAGCTCAATACTAAATGAAAAGTATACTTGGTACTGTTTATAATCAAGTTTATAGCATTGGTTTTTCACATTTTATTTCTCGCATTCTTCTTTGCATAATCAGTTGAGTTCTGAATGCTTTTTTTTTTTTTCAGTAAAAAGTTTTCCTTAGCAGATGTCTATGACAGATTTTGTAAAATGAGACCATTGATAGGTGGAGGCTATTGAGCAGAGGAGTGCTGCTCTCCCTAAAGAATTGCCAGACCAGAATAGCAGCTAAACCAGTCCACTATGAATGCTTTAACAGCTCTAACAGCCTCAGAGTTTATAGCATACCTCTCACTAATAGCTAAAGCTCCATAAAAATGCCAGAATAGTTTTCATTTCTGTCTTTGTACCAGAATCTTCATTTAACTCCAAAGCAGACTAGTAGCATCACAATTGCATTCTTCCCTACATCTCATAAATTTAACTAGGGAATGCTGTGTGCCATGTATATTGTGTTTATTTTTCATTATAAATTCACAAAATTTGCTTGAAATGAATGAAAATTCTGTCTCGTCTACTGTAGTCTGGTCATTGCGCCTTGCAAGCCAAGCAGAGCATTTGAATGCCAAGTGCAGAGCTCTGATTGGAGCTCAGTGTAGCTTCACTGTCAGCTCTGTAGTTTATCCAGATGGTGCTCGTTTTGCCCAATGTGTCATTTTTACTTTAAATGAACAATTTCGCCCTTAAGTGCCAAAGAAAAATGGATCTTTTTTTATCCTTTGTGAATGAACTTAAGCTCTCTTTGATGCATTAAAAAAAGTTTTTAAAAATGTGTAGCTTCAAGATCAAGATAACCATATTTGGAGAATATCTATTCCAACACATCCGTGTAGCATGTTTAATTTCCTTATATTTTATTTGCTTTTTTCCTTATTTTTTGTCACCTATTACAGTAATTTCTCTATTTTCTTTGTGTGTGTTGTGTGTGGAGATAGGTCTCACTATGTTGCCCAAGTTGGTCTCAAACTCCTGGCCTCATGTGACCTTCCCACCTTGGCTTCTCAAAGTGCTGGGCTTATAGGCATGCACCACCACACCAAGCCCTACAGTAACTTCTCTAACACTGACCATCAACAAATATTTTTTTCTCTACCCAAATTAGAATAACTAAAGACAATTTCTTCTTCTCCTAGGCAATACATTTTTTGTGTTAATATATTCTCTTGGCAAAGGGAAGGGTGAAGATCTTGGACTTACAATGTGTGAACTAGTGATTCTAGAAAAAGTACTTCTAATTGCTATTAATGAGCCCCTTGTGTTTCTATCTGGGCACCTTAATCACTGCTTGTCATCTTCTCTTTACACCTGTCATCACCATTATATAGGGCTCCTCAGAGCAGGACTATGTCTGATACAGCTTTACACTCCTAGAACCTAGTACATTGCTGGGTATATAGTGAAATTTCAAGAAGTAGTATTTTGGAGTGCTTAAGACCATGGTTTTCCAAGTAAAACAGATTTCACTCTCACTCTGCCACTGATACTGGGTGACCTTTAGGCACTTATAGTAAATATTTGTTGTTTTTATTCTCTTCTCGTATTTTTGTTGTAGAATCCTGGTTTTATTTTTCACTTGCTCTTGAGAGGAGAGGATGTGGACAGGGTGGTCTGACCCCTCTCCAGTTGGAGAGATGATCATAAGATCCAGGCTAGCTAATATACACATTCATTCACCGATGACAGTGACTGGCTCAAAGCTAGGCACATCACTCAAGTCAGGCTCTTATTAGTGAGCCTGTGGTTTGTCAAAACTGTGGGGAAGAGAGAGGCCCCTTCCAGCTAGAAGTTAGCAGAGGGGATGAAGTAAAGCCAGAATATGTAGGTTGGCCTCTCATTAAACACTGGGACAAAAAAAAAAAAAAAAAAAAAAAAAAAAAAAAAAAAAAAAAAAAGAAAAATCATGTGACACCAAAGCTGCAATTCTTGTATTGAAAAAATCTTCTAATGAAGAAAATCTTCGTTTTCTGCCTTAACAGCTTTTTGTCTTACATAGTGACTCTCAACGAGAGTAGGGAAGGAAGGAAGAAGACACATTAGCTTAGAAAGTCTTATTAAAGCTTCACAAGCTGCACCCCATACCTCTCCTCACATAGAGTAACTCTGTTAAGAGGATTTTAACTTTTAGGAGTGGATGTGTGGTGAAAAAAAATGAGAATTTATTTTTTAGGACAGTAGTTTTCAAACCTGGCTGCAGAGTAGAATCATCCGAAGAGTTTTCAAAAGATAAGAATATCTAGAAGTGTTATTGAGCTTGAGTTTTTGTTTGCTTTATTTATTTATTTTTATTTTTTAGCTTCTGTATTAGTCAGCTTGGGCTGCCATAACAAAGTGCCATAGACTAAGTAACGTAAACAACAAAAATTTATTTTCTCACAGTTCCAGAGGCTAGGAAGTCCAAAGTCAAGGTGCCAGCAAGATAGGTTTAATTGTGAGGTCTCGTCCCTTGGCTTGTATGTGTCTGCCATCTCCCTCTGTGCTCATATGATCTCTTCTTTGAGAGTTCAGGGAGACAGAGCTAGTTCTCTGGTGTCTTGTCTTACAAGGGCAATAATCCCAACATGAGGATCCCGCCTTTCTGACCTCATTCAACCCTAATTACCTGCCAAAGGACCTGTCTTCAGACTAAGGGTTTCAGCATATTCATTTTGGGAAAACACAAATATTAAGGCCATAACAGCTTTCAGGTGATTTCAATATGCTACCAGAATGAAACCACACTTCAAGGGAAGGAAAAATGCGTTTTTTCCTATGCCTTTTTATAGGTTCGTGGCTGTGGCTACTACAGCAGAAGGCAGATTAACACAAGACAAGGATACAAATTTATTTAATATATGTATTACATGATACGGAATCTTTCAAGAAGAAGTTTAGCCATTTCTTTGGGTCTTCATTTCTTCTTGTATACATGCAAACCAGAGTTGACTTTAGTATATCAGAGACTTTCTTTTTTTTTTTTTTTTTTCTTTTTTTTTTTTTGAGACGGAGTCTCGCTCTGTCGCCCAGGCTGGAGTGCAGTGGCCGGATCTCAGCTCACTTCCGCCTCCCGGGTTCGGGCCATTCTCCTGTCTCAGCCTCCTGAGTAGCTGGGACTACAGGTGCCCGCCACCTCGCCCGGCTAGTTTTTTGTATTTTTTAGTAGAGACGGGGTTTCACCGTGTTAGCCAGGATGGTCTCGATCTCCTGACCTAGTGATCCGCCCGTCTCAGCCTCCCAAAGTGCTGGGATTACAGGCTTGAGCCACCGCGCCCGGCCTCAGAGACTTTCTTAAACTGTCTCTTAATTCCACGTGTTGAGTGACACTGTATTTCAAATCATGTCTATGCAGTAACATGGGATGAATTAGTATGTTTCCCAGTTATGTTTGGAAGACCCATAAGATGCTTGTTATTTTTTCTGACCCTAGCAATGTTATCATGAACAGAAGCTGCAAGATCCAGCTACATTATGGATGAGTATTTTCATTCGTGGTTTAAAACACTTTCTACTGCAAAATATTATCCCCCTCCAAAACTATTAAAAACTGCAGTTATAAACTTAAGTACTATTTTTAACTTTTTGAAAATTAATATATTGTTTTAATAAACTCTTTCTACTACTGAATGTCATGATAAAGAATCTTTGCCAGTGTTCACATGATCAAGAGAATGTGTTAACATTTATTACCAAAAATGTCCTCATTAATATTTTATAGAATGTCTGGCATAGAAAGCGGTGTTAAATCTCCGAAAGACTGCTGTCTTGTTTATTCATGCTTTTATTCGAATTTTGTTGTAGCAGTAGAGAATCAAAATTTGTAGGTGGTTTCAATGAATTTCAGACAAATTTCAAGTAATGTCACTATTTTTCAATTAATTCATTTTTATCTTTTCCATTCTAAATATAAAAATATGTTAATCAATGAGTAAAGTGTTTGGGCTATCAAAAAATAGATAAGTAACCTTTCAAAAGAACTCTTGAGCATGGAATTCATTCTTTTAAAATATTCAGCCTCTTCCCTATGTTAGACACTGTGAAGGCATTATGGAAGTTTGGGAGAACTTCTTCCTTCCTATGTCTTTATTATAGAGCAGCACTTTCCAGCAGAATGTTCTGTGATGATGATGATGATGGAAATGTTCCTTGTCTGCTACACTGTCCCATATGATAACCACTAGGCATATGTGGCTTTGAGCACTTGAAATGTGCCTATTGAAGCTAAAAAACTAAATTTTAATTTGCTTTAATTTTAATTAATTTACATTTACATATAAATAGTCACATGTAGCTCATGGCTACAAAAATGGACAAAGTGGCTATAGAGGTCAAAAATTAAAAACTTGTTTTTTCAGTATCCCTTTGCAATTAATAGTGATCATGTTTTGTGTTTCACGGTTATGACTGATGAGACTGTATCTGTCAGAGTGTGGTCGTGGAAGCAGAACCACGTGAAATAGAATAGTAAGACTTAAGAATAAAATAATAAAAGATTAAGAATAATATAATGACTATACACTTGTCTTGTTGGAAGGGTTGAGTGTCATAATTTATCAGTTAGGAGTGTGTTCTGCAGCAAGAAATAGCTTTCAGGAAATCCATAAAGGATGGCAGGGAAGCTGTCACCTATGTATCCACCTGCCTGCGCACCATGCTGGATACATCTCAGGTTGCAAAAGCCAAGGAAGTGCTTGCTAAAGATCCCACTGACTCCCTGCATGGGCTGATTCTCAAGTGAACTCCCAGAGTCAAGGGAAATTATCTCCAATTATCTCAGCTGCTACTTAGAGCTACCATCAGAGAATAAGTGCTACTCCGCCTCAGCTCTTCACATTGCTAGCTTGCAGTGTCCCTCGGTGGCGGAAGCTAAGCCAGAATCCTATTGGAGAGATCCTGAGAGATACCGCTGTGGGTTTTTACACTAGGATGCAGAAGAGAATGTACAAGGGGTCAGGAAATACCCCTGAGTTGACAAGAGGCATCCTGACACATAGATTTAAGAAGGAGTTTTCTGTTATCAGTTCATCTTCTTGTTACCTCACATGTGGATAGGATGGCAGGAGGACTTGTGACCAGGAGACAACAGACATATGAATGGCAATAAATATTCTATGATGGTGGAGTAGAAAGAGCCTCGGGGCTGGATGACATAGATGAGTTACTGTACCAGCCTTGGATTGACTATATCTGTTGTTAAGTTAGAGAAATAAAGCCATGATAGTTGATTTTTTTTTGTTTATGTAATAGAAGACATTCCTAAATGATACAGGAAAACTGCAAAATTGTGCAAAACTTTCTCTCTCCCTAAGAAAGAGTTCATATTTAACGATTTTATTGGATCATAACTTAAGTTGCAGCAACCATTTCGGGTTTGTTCCTTCCTTTTTATTTTTTGGTTTGATTTCTTCCTTTTCCTCTCCTCTCCCTCTACCTCCCTTTCTCCCACCCCTTGAACTTATCTTTCCCCAAAATAGCTTTCTTTCTAATTTATTCACTAAATATTTTATAAGGCCCTACTGTGGACCATGTAGTAGGTACTTACAAAATCAAAATGCCCATGCTTTTATAAAGGTTTTTAAAATCACAGTGGTCCAATGTTTGTTTGTTTGCTTGTTTGTTTGTTTGTTTGTTTTGAGATAGAGTCTTACTCTGTCACCCAGGCCGTAGTGCAGTGGCATGATCTTGGCCCACTGCAACCTCCACCTCCTAAGTTCAAGTGATTCTCATGCCTCAGCCTCACAACTAGCTGAGATTACAGATGTGTGCCACCATACCCAGCTACTTTTTATATTTTTAGTAGAGATGGGTTTTCACCATATTGGCTAGGCTGGTCTTGAACTCCTGACCTCAGGTGATCCACCTTCCCCGGCCTCCCAAAGTGCTGGGATTACTGGCATGACCCACTGCCACTGGCCCAATGTTATTTTTGAGACTTATCTTTTTTAAAAAGAGTATATTATAGTTGGTCTTCCATTGATAATTTCCTGACTTTCCCAAGAAACACTACATTTCCTCCAGACCTCTAGTACTCCATGTAGCATTTGAAGACCAGCAGGATTAGTATCATCTAGAGGCTTCCAAGAGAAGCAGAGTCCCAACTATAAGAAGGACTTTTGCTTTATTAAAGATTTTTTGGAGGGTAAAGAAAAGAGCTGCACATATAATCTGATTTCAGAAAAGCAAGAATGTGAAAAATGTGTGGTTTGGCATGGAAGAAATAAAATTTGCATTATATATATAAAGTTATGTTTACCTTGTCAGTGAGGGCTGCCAAGGGATTCCAAAGCTGATTCACAAAGTTCACAATACACTTGAGGGGGAGAAGAAGATAAAGAAAAGTTGGTTCGAAGTTACAGTTAGATAGGAGGAATAAGTTCCAGTGTTCTATTGCACCATAAAATAATGTACTATATATTTCAAAATAGAAGAAAGGATTCTGAACGTTTTCACCACAAAGAAATGATAAATGTTTGAGGTTACAGATTTGCTACTTACTCTAATATAATCATTACACAATGATACATATATCAAAACATCACATTGTACCCCATAAATATGTACAATTATGTGTCAATTGAAAAGAAAATAAATTACAAATGCCAAAAAAAGAGAGAAATATCTGATGGTTTTCCTTTGGCTAAAGAAATAAATCTTACATCCCAGAACATGGACACAATAGACTTTACCATGAACCCTAAACTGTTCATGGCATCTCCCTTTCCAGTACCCACACACGGCATGCCCTTCCCCCTCCTAACTCTTCACCATTCAAGGAACACAGCCCCTGCTCCCAAACTTCCCTGCTATACTCTTAGCCTGATTCTTCTTCTGCCCTTCTGTACTAGCAAACTAGTCATAATGCTTCAGGTTACAACTCAAAGAGGCACAACATTTTCCCACTTAGTGATGGCCTCCATCAGATTGTATTACGTTCAGTTATATTTTTTCCTTCTCTGTCACTAGAATCTATGTTCCAAATCAGCATGGAGGGTTTTGCTGTTCTTGTTATCAATAATGTAATGTCTGATGTGGTACATGCTCAAGAAGTGTTTGATACATTATTTCAACAGTTAGCTTAGGCCAAGTTAGGCTGCAGTTGAAACAAAAACAAAACTTAGCACTCAGTGTTTCTGAACAACCAAGGCTTATTTCTAGCTCAAGGTACATGCCTATCACAGGTCAGATGTGGTTCTGCTCCAAGTCATCATCATTCCAAGTTCCAGGCGGAAGAAAACAGTCCCTATATGAGACACTGCTTATCTCAAGAGAGAGCAAGGGGAGATGTTGTCAAACCACAGAAAGATTCTTAAAGCTTCTTTTTGAAAGTGGCTAATTTCACTTAGTTTATTGGCAAAAGTGAATCATAGCAGATAAAAAGAAATATAAAATCTTTCTATAGGGAAGGACAGCAGATATTCTCAATGACAATACAACTTAATATAATTATCCATAATAACCCAAAACTCATTAATCACTTACTATGTAACAGGCATAGTGCTAAGCACTTCACAGGAATTATTGCCATTACAAGGCACTCGAGCCTGCTAAAGGGCAGTAATTTATCAAGTCATACCGCTAGTAAATGGCAGAGCTTAGTGATAGAGACAGTTTAATTTGAAGATTAAACATTTGGGTTTTCATACTGCTTTGCCATAAAAGATTTACTAAATAAATATAATTTCCAAGAAAAAGAGCAGAACTAATAGCAGCAGGCTGCCTGTTGAAGCCATGGTTTTGGTTACTAACTAGATGATAAAGTACACATGCTCTCACAATCTGTCACAAATCTTTGTGTAAGGCTGTTGTTTTCAATCAGGGCCAATTTTGCCCTGCAAGAGACATTTGGCAATGTATAGAGACATTTCTGCTTGTCACTACTTGCAGGTGGTGGTGGGAGGTTGGTTAGCAGGTAGAGGCCAGGTATTCTGCAAAACATCCTAGGAGTCACAGGACAGCCCCCACAACCAAGACTTATCTAGCCCAAAACATCAATAGCATCAAGGTTGAAAAACCCTGAGGTAGGGAATGGGATAAAATATTTAGGTCACCATTAAATATGAGACTTTACTCTTAAAGCAAATAATTGTAGGAATACATTTTCTACCCTGATTAAAACCTCATTAATTTTTACTTCATATCAATTTAAAATACTCTGAAACTTTTGATGTGTTTCTGTATTTCTAAAAATTATCCGCTATTTATTTAGATACAATTGAAGCTTCATTCAGATTTAGAAGCTGATGTCATTCAGCAAGAAGGTGACATTTGGAGGAGAGGCTCTGAGCACCCCAGTATGTAGTCGCCAGTCACGGAGCAGAAGAGGCGGAAGCTGCTGAGAGCTCGGTTGGCTCTTGGAACCAAATCACTTTTTGATGCACTCTAGCAACATTTTCCTCTCCCACATCTCTGCAAATGCACTTTATATTAATTAGCTAATGATTCTAGTGTTTTAATAATGAAAATTCAAGTAAATAATCAGTACTATTAATGGCCATTCTGTCTCTTCTTGTTGAACAAAACTAGCTTAATTTGCATAGTATAGGCAGGATTATTTCTTTATTATATTAGACACCTTTTCCCTTGATGTATCCCTTTGATTATTTCTAAAATGTCTCATTTCATTGAAAGATTTAAGAGAAAATTTATGACATATTTTGGCCAACTTCATTGATCAGTTTATGTTCCGATCTTTATTTTCTTTTTTAAATCATATTAAAGTATTTAAGTGGTATCATCTTAGACAACAAAATTAAGTACAAATTTTAACATAAACATGCCTCTAGCAGCTTTTGATGGTGACATAGTTTGAACAATCAAATAATCAATGTTGAATCAGTGTTGGAAATCCTTGCCTGACACTTTGTTTATATAAACAAAATTGATCAGTTTACGCAGGCTAAATATAGTGAGGTTTTGAGAAAATACTCTAGTACAAATGCTGTCAAGCTTTTCCTGTAAAGGACATATTTTTAGGTTTTTGAGGATCATATGCAACCACTCAACTCTGTGATAGCACAAAAACAGCCACAGACATATGTGAACAAATAGGGGTGGCTGTGTTCCAATGAAATTTATTTACATGCAAAAAAGTGGCTGGTTGAACTTGCCCTGCAGGAAGTATGTACTTGACTGACCCTTGCCCTAATTAAATTAAAAGAGCAATCAAAATTGCACAGAAAGAAAAAACTTTCCCTCTAATGAGACCTAAGTACTCCCCAGACTCTAGCGGGTTATAAAAACTCCCTGCCATCTGACCCAGACCCCATTCTCAGCATTTTTTTCCTCCTACGTTCCTTTATGTACCTCGTACACTAACCTAAATAAGCCATTCTCTGTCCTCTACACGAGATTTAGGAGTTCCGTGGCCGTGATCCCTGTCACCCTTATAATACGTAGCATTCTACTTTAAGTTTCAGCTCAGTTGTGTGCTGCTTAATGCTGGAGAATGACATTGTCATAGTTTGTCTTTTACCCAGGTCAGGTAGCTTCCTGTATCTGACACAGGATGTTGAAACTGCAGGGTTGTGGGAAAACCATATGCTTTAGGGTCAGACATATAATGGTTTGAATCTCAGTGCTGCCATTTGTTAGTTACATGACTTTGCACAAGATACTTGACCTCTTTGAAGTTTATTGTTTTATATGCAATATTAGCTAATGAATACCTGCATAGAAGTATTATAATTAGGAATAAATTAATTTGGTGAGATTGCATATACAGGGGCTTCAGTGAATGTCAGGTATTCCCCAACGTTTCTCACCTTTAGGGAGTTATAGTCATAAAATAAACCAAATAAATAAAAAAGTAAATAAAGTGTTTCGAGTCAAAGTCACCCAGTAAAATGTTTCTATTTTTATTGAGAACACTTAAGGCAATAAAATACAGAAACAAAGAAAAGAGTAAGGGCAATGAAACAAAAAAGAGATTTTTTTTCCCCTTCCCTTCCCTTCCCTTCCCTTCCTCTCTCTCTCTTTTTTTTTTTTTTTTTTTTTTTTTTTGAGATGAAATTTCCCTCTGTCATCCATGCTAAAGTACAGTGGCACAGTCACAGCTCACTAAAGCCTCAAACTCCTGAGCTCAAGCAATCCTCCTGCCTCAGCCTCCAGAGTAGCTAAGACTACAGGCATGCACCACTGTGATGGTTAATATTGTATGTTAACTTGATTGGATTGAAGGATACCTAGATAGCTGGTAAAGTATTGTTTCTGGGTGTATCTGTGAGGGTGTTGCCAGAGGAGATTAATACTGGAGTCAGCCGACTGGGAGGGGAAGACCCACCCTCTATGTGGGTGGGCACTATCCAATCGGCTGCCTACCTGGCTCGCACAAAGCAGGTGGAAGAAGGTGGAATGAGCTGACCTGCTGAATCTTTGGGCTTTCATCTTTCTCCTATGCTGGATGCTTCCTGCCCTTGAACATCAGATTCCAGGTTCCTCAGCTTTGGACTCTTGAACTTACACCAGTGCTTTGCTGGGGATCTCGGGCCTTCTGCAGACTGAAGGCTGCATTGTCGGTTTCTCTACTTTGGAGGCTCTGAGACTCGGACTGAGCCACTACTGGCTTCCTTGCTCCTCAGCTTGCAGAAAGCCTATCGTGGGACTTCACCTTGTGATGGTGTGAGTCAATTCTCCTTAAAAAAACTTCCTTTCATATATGCATATATCCTATTAGTTCCGTCCCTCTGGAGAACCCTGACTAATAAAACCACCATGTCCAGCTAATTAAACTTTTTTTTTAGATTCGGTCTTCCTACATTACCTAGGCTGATCTGAAGCTCCTGGCTCAAGCTATCCTCCCTCCTCAGCCTCCTAAGTAGCTGGGATTACAGGTGCAAGCCACCCTGTCAGGTCCAGAAAAAAAGATTTCTATGTAGACCTAGGGGAATTAGATTGATAATAACTGTGGCGTATCAAATTTGGGGGAATAAATGTATTATTCAATAAGTGGTATGGAAACTGCTACTGATTAAAAGAAACAATTTTTAAAAGTTCCAAATATCTCAATGATATAAAATATTAAAAAATGAGGCCATAAATAAAACCAAGGAAAGTGTGAATTAATCTATTTATAATATTAGAACATGGAAAGACTTTTAAATTAGCCATTAATTAATTAAAGGCTTGAAAATTTTGACCTATACAATTAACAACAAAACTTCTGGATGACAATGAATAGATTCCAAAGACAAAATTGAAAAATTCATAACAATTTGAAACAAAACTTTATGCATATGACAAAATGGTAATTTTTAATTTACAAAAAGTTTATGTAAATTGGTAAGAAAAGATGAACTAACCATTTTTTTAAAAGAGCAAGAAGGCATTCTCCAAAAACTAGGAATGACAATAAATTGCAAGAAAGATGTTCAATCTCAGTAACAATTGAAGAAATGCAAATAACAGAAAAAAATTGGACTTTTCTCCTATTAAACTGTCAAAAAATTAGAATAGATTGATTTTCCCAGTGTTGTCCAGGATGTGGGGAATGAGCTGTCTCATAGGTTGCTGTTGAGAGCAAAAATTGCTACATCCTTTCCAGAGGATAATTTGGCAATATCTATCAAAATTTAAAATACTTTTAGCCTTTGCCCACTGATAAAAATTTATCAATGTACTTATAAAAAGTTTGTCAAAATTTATATGCAAGGGTATTCACTATAGAAATTTTTGTAAGAACGAAATGCTGAAAACACCAAAATGTTGTTCACCAAGAGAATAGATTAATATATGATCATGTATTAATATGAGGGTATATTCTACCACAATAATAATGAAATGTAGATATATGTGCTAGTATGATGAGATCTCTAAAATCTATTTTAATTGAAGAAAGATTTAGGGTAATATGTTAAGATCTCTTGAGAAAATAAGTGTAAAACTGGCTACATATTTGTGGCTCAATGTACATTTTGGTGGTGGAAAGGAATCACAAGAAACTGTTAACAGTCGGTGCTTTAATATAGTGGTTAATATACAAATGGAAAGGAACAGGTGACGAGTATTTTACAATATTTTAGATTATATAGTTTTTAAACATTATATAATGATTTACGTTATTATTACTATTTCTCACAGTAGTTGAGCACAGCTATTTGACTGGTTCTTACAGAGATGAGTAAGATTGGGGGCCATTTTATATTACATTCTTTATTTTGAGAAAGAAATCAATATTTTAAATATAAATACACACACTAATACAAGTATGTTTTTAAAGGTAAAACCATTCCCAATAATTGTTTTAAGTGAGAGCATGTGGTTTGTACCAAATTGTGTTAAACATAAGGTAGCTATGGCGAGAACAAAATGCTAAAAACGAAGGAAATGATCCTCTAACAGCTTGTAGATAAATATATCTTGGTTTCTTGGTTTCCATCAGTTTTTCTGCTCTCATCCACTATTTCTTAAAATATTTGTGAACCTCTGAATGTATGTTATTGAGGAATCACTAGATCTACGTGCTCTTTTTGAATGTATACGTGGTCAATACACTAATTATAAAGGTAGCGATAACCTCTTTGTTAATGTGCACCGTCCCAATAACCAATATTTTCAAAACAGTCAATGGATTATTAGCTAACTCAAAACCTCATTGATACTTTGGAAATAGACTTTCAAACATAATTCTTCACAGTATATTGTAAATCTAATTCCACTTAATATATGTAATCAACCCTTGCCTTCAAATATTTTAAAAGGCTAATTGTCCAAGTTGTAGTGATGTTGTAAGATGGTGGATAGGGCCTGGCGCGGTGGCTCAAGCCTGTAATCCCAGCACTTTGGGAGGCCGAGACGGGTGGATCACGACGTCAGGAGATCGAGACCATCCTGGCTAACACGGTGAAACCCCGTCTCTACTAAAATATACAAAAAACTAGCCGGGCGAGGTGGCGGGCGCCTGTAGTCCCAGCTACTCGGGAGGCTGAGGCAGGAGAATGGCGTGAACCCGGGAGGCGGAGCTTGCAGTGAGCTGAGATCCGGCCACTGCACTCCAGCCTGGGTGACAGAGCGAGACTCCGTCTCAAAAAAAAAAAAAAAAAAAAAAAAAAGATGGTGGATAAATTATAGGAGAGTCGCGCCTTTCCTCAGCCCTTTCCTGAGTGCTGCACCTTGGTTACTACACCTATCTATTCTTATTTCCCATATCAGCTTTCCCAAATGACCATTCTGTTTCTCAAAACCTGTATATTAACACTTTCCTTTTTTTTCCTTGAAATATGAGCAAGTTTCCATCACGAGAATTTAGAGCTGGGGTGGAGTGGGGAGAAGTTAGATGAAGTCTAATGATGATTTACCTCAGGGTCAGACATTGAATGTCTCAAGTATGCTTCATCATATCACCTAACATCCTATATTCCATTTATCTCGTAAGTTTTATTGTCTTTTTTTCTGTAAAGGAATAAAGTTAGGTTTTTTTTGTTTTTTTTTTTTTAATGTACAATAGTTGCTATTAGGCTTTATACAAGTTAGTGTTGGTTCATTTTTCACCCATGAATATTAAATTTCAAGAAGTACAATTATGGTTTTTAATGAGAGTTTATAGTGTAAGAATTTTGCAGAAGGCCAGTTTGGATGTTTTTTTCTCCTAGTGGGTATTTAACTATACAAAGAGTTCAGAGATTAAATTAGCACAAACAGATGAGTTCCTGAGATTAAAAACAAATAGTTTATTTATTTAGATTCTCCAACATTGGCCCACAGTTCTTATCTTTAAATACTGGTTCTTACAGAGTTGGGTGAGGAGGTAAATGGAAGAAATTGTGAACGATCTTACAAGATGAAGAGAGATTTGAATGAGTTAAGCTTTTTTTTTTTTTTTTTTTTTTTTTTTTTTGTGAAACTGACCTCCCATGCTCAGGGCAGTGTGATGAGTAGCACTCTCTACTCCAAGTTGCTGATATACATCTCGACAGTGGTGAGATGGAGATTCTGTAGGCTGGTCCAGCCTTTGCTATGCTTCCCCTAATGACTGCAAGCCAGAGCCATTCAGTGATTCTCCGTATTCTCCTTCTAAAAGGTCTGAGACTTTAACATGTGAGCTTCCCCAGCTTTCTTTCCCTATAACAATATACATCGATCTGACACTTGTTTACTCTTTTTCCTGGTTTTTTGGGGAAGGCTCCTTCTAAGGCTCACCACCCATAAGTATTGAAGAAGTTGTTTTATCAAGAATTCCATGATTCTCCTCTTTCTTCAACTTTTCTCTTTCTTCTTGATCCTTCTCTTTTCTGCATATATTTATTTTATCCTCTTTTAAAATAAGTTTTAAAGAGAAAAGGAAACTCTCTTGCATTGATCTTCTTTACTTCTGGCTATCGGAGTACATTATCCTTATGCTATAGGGTAAGCATTTTGAATGAGTATATTTTTGCTTCCTGACTCTGACTCATTACCCACCACTCTCTTTTCAGTCCACTGCAATCTATTTTCTGCCTTTATCTCATACCCAAGAGACCACTCAAATCAAAGCACTCATGACTTGCCAACATTAAAAAACAACTGACAATCTTCTTTCATATTGTAATTGACTTCTCTGTAGTAGTAAAAAATGTTGCCCCTTTCTCATATTTCCCAAGTTAAACATTTTTTTCACTTTTCCTGTGTTGCTAAGTCTCCTGCTGCATCCTAGAGTTTCATTTCTTACTGGACTTTCCATTACTACCCACTATATAAATGTAGCCCTTGCTAGAGCTCTCTTTTCCTTTTCTTTCCTTCCTCCTTAAGCATGCTTAACTAGCTTTACAACCTCTGCTAGCACCTTTAACCTCACAATTTTCCAACCTATATCTTGAAATCTAACTTCTCTCATTTCTGGAGCTCATATATTCAATGACCTCAGTGAGATTCTTGTTAGATCCTGTCTTCGTCAGTTCATTCTTATTAGATGCCATCTTAGTACTTTACTATAACAAAATACTGTAGACTTGGTGGCTTATAAACAACAGAAATTTATTTCTTACAGTTTTGGAGGCTGGAAATCTGAGATCAAGATATCAGCATGGCCAAGTTCTTGTGAGGGCTCTTCTGGGTTGCAGACTGCTGACTTCTTAGATTCTCGCATGGCAGAGAGCAGAGAGAGGAAGCTCGGGACTCTCATAAGGACACTAATCCCATTCATGAAGGCTCCTTTCTTATAACCTCATCTAATCCTAATGGTATCCCAAAGGTCCCATCTCCTAATACCATGACATTGGGGTGTGAGATTTTAACATGTTCAACATATTAATTTTGGGGGGATAGAAATATTCAGTCTGGTACAGAGGCCTCACAGGTTCCTGAAATTTCACACAGTGAAGACTGAACAAATCCGACTCTCCAAATCTGCTTCAAAAATGAACATTCTCTCTCCAGATCTCCTTAAAATTAAACATTTCTTCTCCAAATCTACTTCTTTCTTTTCCTTGCTTGCTATATTTAGATGCCTACCCAGTTCTTTCAAGTATTGCTCTTTAAAATGTTATTTCATCCCTCTCAATCCTGGCTGTAGTGTCATGGTGCTGGTGCTGGCTGCTATGGCGGCAGCATCCCTGTTCAACAGGGGAGACAATTGCTCCCTTAGTGGCTTGGTTTTGTGTTGTAGCTTTGGGAATTCTTTCTAAAAGTTCTAGTTAAAGCCTGCATCTTCAGCTTTCCAAATTGTCCTATTAATATAAAACAAATAGAGATTTAATTTTACTATAACATATTCTCTGCAACTAGATCTTTACCAGTATAAACGACCAATATAGTTTCCTTCTAATAATACTTGTTACTTTTCATCACATTTTTTTTTTTTGGTTGATGTGTCCATTTCTTCTGCTTGACTGTTAACTATCTTAGCATGATATTCCTGCAGTAGTACACATAGTAGATATTCAATATTTATAAGCTGAATGCATTCACAAGTAAGTGGTATGTGCTATACAAAGATAACTTCATAATAACTATCTTTTACTCTAGGAGCTATTTAACATTATGCTTAAAATATTAATGAAAATGTGACTTCAACTCAGTATGCTAAAAATATCTTTTAATAATGGAAATTATCTTCCAAGACTACATTTTTCTTTAATAGTTGTATCTCATTTCCAAATGTTCTTTGATCAAGAAAACTACTTTTGTTGTCCTAAAAGTTTTCATGCATGATTTCATGTTCTTTGTTGCACTTGAAAATAGAAATTGAAGTTATAAAGTTATAACTTTAAGATACATTGATGCTGTCAAACTGAAGGCCATGTAATTTTTTCTTTGCATTCCTCTGCGGTTCTTAACATGTCAAGGATGACTAGTCGCTTTCATTAAGCACTATGACCTGGGTGTGAAAATCCAAAGATATTACAGTGCTTGTCAAAACAGCTTAGCTCTTTTGGCCTCTTCTGTGCCACTTATTTTAAAGCTTAGGAAATGAAAAGCAAAGAAAGAGTTTTAAATAATGACAGTTATGGTTAATAATTATAAGTGATAAATTATAAATGATATTTAGTAGTGCCTATACACAATAAAGTCAGTTTGGAATATGGGGTGCAAAATTAAATGTCTGCAGGAATGGGGCAGGTTATGTAACAAGTGAAATGGGCTAAACTGGACAAAATGAGTTGGGGAGGATGGAGGGAAAGGAGATTATATTCATGGTCTAAAGGGGCTGGCACTACTCAGGAGGAACAAATTGGTGCCTTGCAGACAGATGAGCCCAGTGTGGCAGATCCGATTTTTAAAAGAGAAAACAGAAATAAAGAGTTTGCATGGATCATTCTGAACTGTAAATATTGCCAAATACATAAAATTTACATACAGACTTAACCAAAATTTTAAGTCAATGTCAGCTCACAAGACTAGGTGCCAAGTCTAGGTTAGAATCTATTAAGAGGAGAACACTTCTTCACAATATGACTTCCATGTAATACATTCATATTACATTTCTTCAGGAATAAACATTTATTCTTAACTACATATGTATATTTTTATAAAAAAATAGACTTTGGTCAATGATTTCTGAGTTTTTATTGTTTAGATCACCATTTAAAAACCTAACTAGTATTTTAATCAGTCATATTGAATGAATGAATAAATGATTGAGTGAATGAATGCCATAGACGTAAGAAGGTGAATGTGAGGGAGGGCCTCATCATTGTTCTTAAAAGCCTGGATCTCGAAGTCAGGGACCTTACAAAGCCATTGGAAAAAAATGAGTGTCTAAACAGGAAAGTAAATTTGATGTCACAATCAATCAATCACTGCAAATTAGTAAAATGTAATCATTACACTTAGACTAGGCAGTGTTTTATTAGTACATCAAAATAAGTCTGTTCCGAAGGGAAATAATGCTAGGGATAAATAGATAACACAAAAGAGAAAATAATTCACAAAGCTGTAGATATATAGGTATATACTTGTGATTTTATGTAGCCATTTGCTACATATCCATTAATAACTTTTATATTTATTACCAACAAAATGAAAAAAATGACATCAGGTTACTCACTCAGCTGTGTAGTCAACTTCCTGGCTTCCAGTGACAGCTTCACTGCTTGTTAGCTGAATACTTGAGTTAAATACTTGATTTAACTCTCAGTTTCTCCATATCATGGGGTTGTTAGGAAGATGTAATGAGAAGTAAAGAGCTTGGGACAGGGAATGCCACATTGTAAGCACTGAATAAATATTAGCTCTTATTATGTATTATCAAGTGTCTCCTTTAAAAAGTATAGCTTGATTGACTGATAGACTATTTCTTGATTCTCCAAATTTTTTATCTACTGAATGAATATTTTAAGTACTAAGTATTATGGCAAGAGTGAGAGAAAGATGACCTTCTGACCTGGAAGTGCTCAATTACTAGTAGAGGATATAGAAATGCATACATGCCAAAAATTCAAAACAATGTAAATATTTTCATAGAGTTTTTGTTTGTTTGTTTTTTATAAAATATTAAGAAATATATGTGAACCTGGAAGGGTTAAAGAAAGTTTGACATACAGGTGATATTTAGGCTGAGCAAATCATGTAGGACTAGCAGCGGTTTTTTTCAGGTGGAGAAGAGGAAAGAAGTAAGTGAAAAAGGAAACTGCACCAATTATGTGACAGAAATGTTTTCTCTGAAGAGCATATTTGGTGCAAGAAATGGGAAGTAGTTTTGACTCAGTGAAATGTAGAAAGTTGATAGGCCTGGGTTATCCCAGATTAATATGTTTTATCACAAAATACATAAGAAAATGGATTCTACAGTTAGTAGGATACCAAAACAAGTGTTAAATATAATAAAATATTAGCAAGTGAAAGCAAATACCAAAAACAATGAAGTCAATGAAGCTTCACACTCTAGGCTCCACTTTCCTCTCTCTCTAAAATATATAGTATGATGTATCACATTATTACTCTTTCTAATTATTTCCACCTTTTCTTCTGTAGCAACCTCCTAAAATTTTTGGAGTCTTGGTATAAGCTGAATGTTCTTGCTTGGGGTTAATACTTAAGATGTACTTACTGGCTCCTCATCATTTCAGTTTGAAAATTGATTACAAGCTTTTGTTGTTGCTATCTATAGTCATGTATTACTACTCCAAGAACACTTAGAAAAATGCATTATACATAGTGATTATTAAAACGAATATACTTGAACTAGGGTGATAGGATTTCTTTAAAACCATAATTTGCACAGATGGATGTTCTATCTTTTGTGGATAAAACTTATTATCTAGCTTTTTACGAGAATTTCTGCTTTTTAATTGAGGTTATTGTCCTGAATACTCCAGCTCACATATGGAAATTCTAAAAAGGACTAACAAGTCACTTCTTCACATTTGGGAAAGCTCTTTGGAAGATTCTATAGATATGAAGAGAATCCTAAAAGGTTGTATGAATTGCATTTATCTCAAACCATTAAGTTTAATTTTTACTTATCAGAATGTTCCCTATCAAACATAAACTAAAGGGAAATATGTCTAAGTTTTTCTGTGAACACCCAAGTACTGCTATCAGAATAAGATGACCTAATCATTATCTCAAAGGCAATTTGTGAGGATTAGCAGCAAATGTTTTTTGAATTGCGTATTTGCCAAAATAATTCCATTTTCTGTGTATATCCTTTAGAGATCATTCTTTTTTTTTTCTTAGATGAAAATCTACTTTTACTGAAATTGAAGTTGCTGAGTACAACTTACAATATAAAGCTTTATAAATATTCCATTGAGATTTCTCAAAAGATTTAGTTGAAATTCTACCTATGATGACAGACGGGATAAGAAAGCCAGGGCAACATTCTTTACTCTGCGTGTACACTCTGAACAGACAAGATTTATGTTCCTGTTTTCTACAAAGGACGGAGGATGCCAGGCATCTCTCATAAATCTATTTACATTTGCCATAGGATGGATATCACAGCCAATGTTTGAGTGTATTAATTTGGAGTTCAAAAGAGTCATTTTCATTCAAAATGTGAAAAACATGAGATGATGAAAGACTGACTTTAGTGGTATGCCGGTAAACATTTGAAAACTTAGAAAAAGTTAAAAAAAAAAAAAAGCACCCAGATTTTTGGCATTTTCTGATTTCCTTACTGTAGTATTTTCACTATTTCCTATTTTCAAGTCACCAACATGATGTCAACTGACTTACAAATTCCTAAACTGGTTTGCAAGAGTCATTATGAGTTGGCACACCAGTGAATAGAACATGATATTTATTTTTAGCAATCAATCAACTTCAAGCTCATTAATGACATGATCAAAATAATTACAGTTCATTTTTAAGTGAAAGTGGAAAATGTTGCTGCATTTTTCCTTTAATATAGAAGAAAAAATATATAAGTAGCTTTTGGAAAAATGGCACGAAATATCTCTATTCATATTGTAGGTTGTTTTTGGGTGTGGTCTTCCTGCAAGCACCACTTTACTTTGAAATTTATTAGAAAAAATAAATCATGGAAACTAGAAAGTGAATGGAAACAGTTTTTCTCCGTTTAATTTCATTACAGTGGTACACAACAATCTCTTGGGTTAATGTCGTAGCAGTTTGTCGATTGATCAGAATAATTCTTATCTATAGACAAGGCCAGGATTATCAAGAAACTAGTGTATAAAATATATTTCCCCAAATATGTGTAATGCCTATACAAATTTCTATTCATAATATATTTTAATACCCTTTCAAATCAAAGGAAAAACTAAAACATCGTTAGAGAGAAAAAAAAGCCAATCATATAAACAGAAAACTCCTGTGAAGCAAACTGTATCATTATCATCATTTTATTTTATAATTTTTAACTATACGTTTAATTTTTGTGGGTACATAGTAGGTGGATATATTTATAGGATACATTAGATGTTTTGATACCAGCATGCAATGTGAAATAAGCAGATCACAGAAAATGGAATATCCATCTCCTCAAGTATTTATCCTTTGTGTTACAATCCAATTATATTCCTTTGATTATTTTTAAATGTACAATTAAATTATTATTGACTATAGTCACCCTGTCATGCAATCAAATACTAGGTCTTATTCATTCTATTTTTTGTACCCATTAACCAAATCATCCCCACTTCCCCTTTTCACTTCCCACTACCTTCCCAGCCTCTGGTAACCATCCTTCTACTGCTTATCTACATGGGTTCAATTATTTTGATTTTTAGATCCCACAAATAAGTGTGAACATGAATGTTTGTCTTTCTGTGCCTGGCTTATTTCACTTAACATAACGTCCTCTAGTTCCATCTGTTCTTGTTGCAAATGACTGAATCTCATTGTTTTTCATGACTGAATAGTACTTCATTTTGTATATGTACCACATCTTCTTTATTCATTCATCTGATAATGGATACTTAGATTGCTTCCAAAAAGCTGCAACGAACATGGGAGTGCAGATATCTCTTTGATATGCTAATTTCATTTCTTTTGGGTATATGCCCACCAGTGGGATTGCTGGATCATATGGTAGCTCAATTTTTAGTTTTTTGAAGAATCTCCAAATTGTTCTCCATAGTTGTTGTACTAAATTACATTCCTACCAACCGTGTACAAAGATTTCCTTTTCTCTACATCCTCACCAGCATTTGTTATTTCCTGTCTTTTGGATATAAGCCATTTTCACTGGGGTGAGATGACATCTTATTGTACTTTTGATTTGCGTTTTTCTGATGACAGATGATGTTGAGTACCTTTTATATGTCTGTTTGCCATTTTGTATGTCTTCTTTTGAGAAATGTCTATTCAAATCTTTGCCTAATTTTTAACTGGATTATTATATTTTCTTCCTCATTAGCATCATTTTATACATAAGAAAACTGAAATACAGAGAGGTTAAGTAATCTGCCTAGGGTCATGCAGCAGGTAAGTGTCAGAGCCACGATTCAATGTCCTTTTGATACCACTACCTACATAACATACCTTTAATATTTATGGTTTAGAATTATCGGTGTATTGCATGGGCTCTTTTGATTGTTACCTGGAGAGACTTGCTCAGGTTTACTAAACTACATAAGAAAACAGGAATTATTTTATGCAGCCAGGTCTCATTGAGTCCCAGAAAATCCGCACATGCAACTTTCAGTGAAGAGACAAGAATTGCTAAAACCATACTTCAAAAGGTACTGCAACACCATTCCGAATTCAGTGCAACTCTGGTTCTCGTATGATCTTATTCCCCCTCTACAGGGAATGTTCATTGATCTTGTTGGGATTCAGAAAAATGATATCTCAAAGTATGATGCTTTTGTATGCTGAGTACTTTAAAGAACATTGGAAGGCTTAAGTAGTAGTCTCAGAACCAAGGTCTTTCTGACCTTCTCCTGCCCTCCTATCTCACACCCCTCATTCTCTCCTGAAGTGAATCATGAAAACCAGAATTCCTCTTCCCCAAAGTGGGTCAAAGAAACTAGAACCCCTTTGCCCCATAGCAAGCCATAAAACCTAGAAATATTGCTCTAACCTTCCTACACCTTTTTCTCTAGAAGCCGACTATAAAGAAATTCTCTGACCTACGTCTCTTTAATAGTAGGTCAAAAGACCCTCATTCCAGATGGGTCCTGCCCCATACCAAGAAGGAAGAAATGATACAACAGAGAGCCAAGAGGAATCTGGACAGGCTTTGCTGAGTTTCCCTACTCAGTCTATTATCTTTAGGTCTTCCCCTTTTGTCCAATCACATTGCTACACAGCTGTTCATGCCTCACCAAACCTAAGCACAAAAATAGACAATTTTCCCTGAGTCTCTGAGTCTTCATTTCTGAAGGCTTCAGTGTCACATAAAATTTTGAATAAATAAACTGGTACGCTTTTTTTCTTGTTAACCTGTCTTTTTGATGCAGGATTTTTCTCAGTCACTTTGCCAGCTGGGAACCTCCGGCTGGTGACGCCCCCGCCTGGGCCTTGCTTGGCCATGCTACTTGCTGCAGGAGGTGGCTCGCCCACTCAGTCCACCCAGGTAGTGCCTGGCTTGCACACTGGCGCAGCCCGTGGCTGGGCCAGGTGTGCCCCAGCCCACCTGTGTTATAGCTCATACACCTGTTTGGTGATTCCCAGGTTCTTGTCCTGTGTCCTAGAAGAATGAGGATATGCTGATAATTGAAGGGTGAGTAGGATGGAGAAGAATTTTATTGAGTGAGGGAACAGTTCTCAGCGGAGAGGGGACACAGGGGTGGTTCCCCACCCGAAGTTAGGTGGTTTCTAGGGTTTTTACAAGTGTGGATGAGTCTAGGGTTTTTACAAGCACAGGATTGGGAGGGGTGGGACGTAGGTAGCATTGGAAAAGGTAATATTTGGTTAATTTAAAAGCATTATTCAGAAAGAACCAGTTGGGAAAGAGTAGGCAAACAGGAATAGAATATCTCACTCCAGGTCGCAGGTCTCGGGCTGTTTTTGGCTTGAAGGTGAGGTTTCACCGGAGACCTTCCCCTGTCTGCCTAGGCATTTGTCTACCTCCTATTGCTCTCATTTTGTTATGAGTGTTGGTCATGCCCCTCATGATGGTGAGGAAAGGTATTATCTCTACTATTTCTGATTCTACAATGTCTACCATTGCGTGTTCTGGAATTTATTTGACTCCACTACTTTTTCTGTTCTTCTAAATTCCTTGGTTAGGCTTTGGAAAAAGAAATTCCGATTAACTAAGCAAATTAGTATTGCACCTGTGTAAGCAGAGCTTTATGCTCAGCCATCTTTATGAAAGATACTAGATTATTCTTAGACAAGGAGAAAGAGGGAGTAGGAGAAAGCAAAACCTCAAGTTTGGGGAACTACGTGGCTGTCATTATCATTCATCACAATAGAAAATACAGGAGAATGAAGGGATAATGATTTCGATATTGGTTGACTTTAGTCTTAGGTACTGCAAAATACATAATAGGATATTCATTCTATTAATACTATTCATTAACAAGAAAAACTGAGTGGTCTGAAGGTCAGGAAAACCAATTAGCCAACCATCAGTGTACTTGTCATGTTTAAATCAGAGTATCTCTTAGCCATGCCATAACTTAGTCTCATATTCTTTTATTTTTCATTTAAAAATTGTGTCAATTAAATATTTAAATTAAATCCCAATGCATTTTGAGTGTGAAGTTTTAATTAAAAGTCAGTACACTATGGTTTTCTCATGTAAATTTGTTGCTTGAATGCTGCCTGGCAAATACAAAAAGGATAAAACAGAAAATGTCTTTGAGGTAAACTCAGCAAAATCATAGATGCAGTTCCACTGAGAACTGCTGCATTGAAAATCCCTTCAGAGATAGGAAAAAATAATTCCTGTCTGTAGTACTGCACATTCCCTAAACTACCTTCTTTTGAAGCAGTCATTAACAGCAGCATCCTCAGTGTATAGTGTTTTATAGTCTCACTGTGTGTGACAACATTAAGCATCATTAAAAAGGGTAATTAGAATAAAAATGCAAAGTTCCATACATCTTTTGAAATACATCAGATAGAGTCTGTCCTTGAAACAAAAAAGGGCAGGATAACAAAGTTAACTAGCCTTTTAAAATACGTGAATAGAATAAGAAGGAAATCTTTAGATTGCTTTAAAAGACACAATTAATAACTCTAAAACGAAGTGCTAAAAACAGAAAATTTCAGTGCTTGAGCAAGTAAAATAATGTTGTTAAGGTAAGAACTGACCTAGTTATATAGCAGAAGAGTAAAGAAAAACAAAACACATAAATGTCTCTTTGAAGAAAGCATAGGATCAAGAAGAAAATATTTATTGCTAGCAAGCAAAGAAATAGAAAACATAACTGTCCAATCTAAATACAAAACACCCATATAATGACATATTATATAAACATTATCAGATATGCTTTCAAAGTGTAGTTACAAAAACAGTCACATTGTCATGGTAAAATGGAAAGATTTGAGATACCCAATGCTATAGAGATAATTATTTAAAATCATAAAATCAAATGTTTAGTCTCACTATACATCATCCAGAACTGGTAACTGAAAAACAAATAGTAATTTTAAAAATTATTTAGGCTGAGTACAGTGACTCATGCTTGTAATCCCAGCACTTCGGAATGCCAAGGCAAGAGGATCGCTTAAGCCTAGGAGTTGAGACCAGCCTGGGCAGCAAAATGAGACCGCCATCTCTGCAAAAAAATTAAAAAGTAGCTGGGTATGATGGTTCAACGCCTATACTACCAACTACTCCAGAAGCTGAGGTTCGAGGATAGCTTGAGCACTAGAGGTTGAGGCTACAGTGAGTCTTGATCACACCACTGCACTCCAGCCTGGGTGACAGAGTGAGACCCTGTCTCAAAATGAAAATAATAATAATAATAACTATTTAGAAGGATGAGTTCAATTTTTACATGGTTTCTAGCAGATTTTTCCATGAATTAAAGCAAATGCTGACCAGTGTAAGAGTTCTACAGGAATGCTGGGTATGAAATGCAAATTTGGGGGGAAAGGTTGTCATCTGTGACTCAAGAAAAGATGATAAAGTCAATGATAATGAGAACCCTCTGCTCCAGCATAGAGAAATGGAAGTTGAATTAAAAAGGTAACTCTTGTTTTGTTCAGGAGTAATGAATGCTTTAGCTTTGGGTCTAGGGTGAACTGAACTGTTGCGTGTGTTTTTCCTTATTATACTTAGGTTTAATTTCAACCATACTTTCTGAAGAACCCTCATTGAAAATTATAGTTAAATGAATGCACTAATTTGTAAAGAGTTTTTTATAAAATATATCAGAAAGATAAAAACAAAAACTTAAGTTTTAAACGTTAAAAATGCCATTTTTTAACGTAATTTCTTATTTATTTTAATTAATTTATTTTTAATTATACTTTAAGTTCTAGAGTACATGTGCACAATGTGCAGGTTTGTTACATATGTATACATGTGCCATGTTGGTGTGCTGCACCCATTAACTCGTCATTTACATTAGGTATATCTCCTAATGCTATCCCTCTCCCCTCCGCCCTACCCACAATAGGCCCTGGTGTGTGATGTTCCCCTTCCTGTGTCCAGGTGTTCTCATTGTTCAATTCCCACCTATGAGTGAGAACATGCGGTGTTTGGTTTTCTGTTCTTGGGATAGTTTGCTGAGAATAATGGTTTCCAGCTGCATCCATGTCCCTACAAAGGACACAAACTCATCCTTTTTGATGGCTGCATAGTATTCCATGGTGTGTATGTGCCACATTTTCTTAATCCAGTCTGTCATTGATGGACATTTGTGTTGGTTCCAGGTCTTTGCTATTGTGAATAGTGCTACAATAAACGTATGTGTGCATGTGTCTTTATAGCAGCATGATTTATAATCCTTTGGGTATATCCCCAGAAATGGGATGGCTGGGTCAAATGGTATTTCTAGTTCTAGATCCTTGAGGAATCGCCATACTGTCTTCCACAATGGTTGAACTAATTTACAGTCCCACCAACAGTGTAAAAGTGTTCCTATTTCTCCACATCCTCTCCAGCACCTGTTGTTTCCTGACTTTTGAATGATTGCCATTCTAACTGGTGTGAGATGGTATCTCATTGTGGTTTTGATTTACATTTCTCTGATGGCAAGTGATGATGAGCATTTTTTCATGTGTCTGTTGGCTGCATAAATGTCTTCTTTTGAGAAGTGTCTGTTCATATCCTTTGCCTACTTTTTGATGGGATTATTTGTTTTTTTCTTATAAATTTGTTTGAGTTCTTTGTAGGTTCTGGATATTAGCTCTTTGTCAGATGAGCAGATTGCAAAAATTTTCTCCCATTCTGTAGGTTACCTTTTCACTCTGGTGGTAGTTTCTTTTGCTGTGCAGAAGCTCTTTAGTTTAATTAGATCCCATTTGTCAATTTTGACTTTTGTTGCCATTACTTTTGGTGTTTTAGACATGAAGTATTTGCCCATGTCTATGTCCTGATTGGTATGGCCCATGCCTATGTCCTGAATGGTGTTGCCAAGGTTTTCTTCTAGGGTTTTTATGGTTTTAGGTCTAACATTTAAGTCTCTAATCCATCTTGAATTAATTTTTGTATAAGGTGTAAAGAAGGGATCCAGTTTCAGCTTTCTACATGTGGCTATCCAGTTTTCCCAGCACTATTTATTAAATAGGGAATCTTTTCCCCATTTCTTGTTTTTGTCAGGTTTGTCAAAGATCAGATGGTTGTAGATGTGTGGTATTATTTCCGAGGCCTCTGTTCTGTTCCATTGGTCTATATCTCTGTTGTGGTACCATTACCATGCTGTTTTGGTTACTGTAGCCTTGTAGTATAGTTTGAAGTCAAGTAGCATGATGCCTCCAGTTTTGTTCTTTTGGCTTAGGATTGTCTTGGCAATGCAGGCTCTTTTTTGGTTCCATATGAACTTTAAAGTAGTTTTTTTCCAATTCTGTGAAGAAAGTCATTGGTAGCTTAATGGGGATGGCATTGAATCTATAAATTACCTTGGGCAGTATGGCCATTTTCACGACATTGATTCTTCCTATCCATGAGCATGGAATGTTCTTCCATTTGTTTGTGTCCTCTTTTATTTCATTGAGCAGTGGTTTGTAGTTCTCCTTGAAGAGGTCCTTCACATCCCTTGTAAGTTAGATTCCTAGGTATATTCTATTTGAAGCAATTATGAATGGGAGTTCATTAAAAATTAATTAACTAGGCCAGGCACGGTGGCTCACACCTGTAATCCCAGCATTTGGGAGGCAGAGGTGGGCGGATCATGAGGTCAGGAGATAGAGACCACCTTGGCTAACATGGTGAAACCCCATCTCTACCAAAAAAAAAAATACAAAAAATTAGCCGGGCGTGGTGGCGGGCGCCTGTAGTCCCAGCTACTCAGGAGGCTGAGGCAGGAGAATGGCGTGAACCCGGGAGGCAGAGCTTACAGTGAGCCGAGATCACGCCACTGCACTCCAGCCTGGGTGACAGAGCGAGACTCAGTCTCAAAAAAATAAAAAAATAAAAAAATAAATAATAAAATTAAATAACTATATTTCTTAGTTATTAAAAAACTTATTTCTTAGTTATAGATTGGTCATTATGAGAAATACTCCCTAAATTGGTTCAAATATTGACATGCCAGAAATGTTGATTTATGAATTCACAAGGCACTTTGAGATTGAAAGCCATGATTTCCACTAGGAATGAATTTACATTCTGCTTTAGGGGAACAAGACGACTTTCACTGCTTAATCATTCTGTTAAGTACTTTGTTAGTCACAACTTTAGCCTCAAGCCTCTATGGAGATTAGGGGAGCACACAGGAAAAGATTGACAAAGCTAAATTGAAAAGATTCGCTTGACTTAATATACAGGAACACTTTTGTTTCTTTACCAAATTTAAATTTCTAACTAGGATCATATTTTTACATAAAAACTACTTTGAGCACTAAAGGATAAAAACAATTCACATTTTCATATACATATGGGAGGAAAAAACCTTAAACATGCCTCCTTGATACTTGCTAGTACTAGAAATCTTGGTCTTACCAAGGAAAATTTGCAAAGATCCTTACAAAAGGATTTCTTACATAAATCCAGATAGAGCCAAGTCATTTAGTCAATGATCAGTGGTTATGCTTTCTTGTAGCACTTCCTTGTTACTGCTGAACATCATGGTCTTCAGGGTATTGCAGGTATTCCATGAGGCCTTTGCTAGGAGAAGTGTGGACCAAAAACCAAAGTTATGAGCATTATTTGGAAGCTTGTTTGAAATACAAAATCTCAGGTGACACTCAAGACCTTGTGGATGACAATCTGCACTTTAAGAAAATCTCCAGGTAGATCATATGCACGTTAAACTGAGAACCACTGTTCTAAACTTGTTAGGGTCTCACAGATGAGAGTCTCACCTTCACAGTCTCTATCACTTTCAAACAACAAGGATTTTCTAAGTACCATTTAACTCTCCCACTAAAATCAATGAGTCCTAGATTCCCTTCTGTGATTCAAAAAATTCTCCTTCTAAGTTGCAGTGAGCTAAGTTTCTGTCACTGGGAAGTAAGATAGATGATGTTTGAGGTACCTGGAAAGACAAATGACTCTGGGTTTCACACACCTTCAGATTACCATTACTGTTTTGTTCAAGTACTTAAAATGTAGAAATATCTTGGACTTATAGAATTATTTTCCAGATGAAGCCCTCTGTTGGCCTACATGAACTATGAGATTCCTATTTTACTTCTAACATAATTTAGATGTTATTTTACTAAAAGAGAATCCCCTACTAGGCTCTACTCCAAAATGATGTACATTTTGGAAGGGTCATTTACTTACGTGATGAGTTTCTTCTAATGTCTCCTTTTCTTAAGGGAAGCTTCTTAAGGGAAGTTTCTTAAGGGAAGTTTCATCACAATAAAATGTGTGGAAAGCCCTTTACAATAATTATTATGTTACTATGTAAACAAACCAAGTTTTAATGACTGTGTTGTCAGAGGCATTTGAACCAGACTGACTCCATCTTGAATAGCGGTTGGGTAAAGTAAGGCTGAGACTTACTGGGCTGCATTCTTAACTAAGAATGTTAGGGCATTCTTAGTCACAAGATGAGGTAGGAGGTCGGCATAAGGTACAGGTCACAGACCTTGCTGATAAACAGTTTGCAGTAAAGAAGCCAGCCAAAACCCACCAAGATGGTGACAAAACTGACTTCTGGTTGTCCTCACTGTTCATTATACGTTAATTATAATGCATTGGCATGCTAAAAGGCACTTCCACCAGTGCCATGACAGTTTACAAATGCCATGGCAACTTCATGGAAGTTACCCTTTATGGTCTAAAAAAGGGAGGAACTTTCAGTTCCCCAGGAATTGCCCACCCCTTTCCTAGAAAACTCATGAATTATCCACACCTTGTTACATATAATCAAGAAATAACCATAAAGATGGTCAACCAGCAGCTCAGGCTGCTGCTCTGCATATGGAGTAGCTATTCTTAATTCTTTTACTTTCCTAAAAAACTTGCTTTCACTTTTGTTACTGGAAAGAGGTCCCAATCTAGCCCCAAAGAGAGGGTTCTTGGACTTCTTACAAGAAAGAATTTGGGGTGAATCCATACAGTAAAGTGAAAACAAGGTTATTAAGAAAGTAAAGGAATAAAAGAATTGCTACTCCATAGGCAGAGCAGCAACATGGACTGCTCTTTGGCTATTTTTATGGTTATTTCTTAATTATATGGTAAACAAAGTGTGGATTATTCATAAGTTTTCCAGGAAAGGGGTGGGCAATTCCTGGAACTGAGGGTTCCTCCACTTTTTAGATCACATAGGATAACTTCCTGAAGTTGCCATGGCATTTGTAAACTGTCATGCTGATGGGAGTGTCTTTTAGCAGGTTGATCCATTATAATGAGCATATAATGAGCAGTGAGGATGACCAGAGGTCACTTTTGTCACCATCTTGGTTTTGGTGGGTTTTGGATTTCTTTACCAATCCTTTTATCAGCAAGGTCTTTGTAACCTGTACCTTGTGCTGACCTCCTGTCTCACTCATCCTGTGACTTAGAATGCCTAACTTCCTGGGAATGCTGCCCAGTAGGTCTCAGCCTTATCTTGCCCATCCCCCATTCAAGATGGAGTTGCCCTGGTTTGAATACTTCTGACAGATTCGCCTCGAATTCTTTCTTGTGCGAAATCCAAGAACCCTCTCTTGTGGTCTGGATTGGGACCTCTTTTCTGATAACAGTGTGTGCCACAAGTGCAGTGCCTCAAAGAAGAACACTGCACTGACAATTTCTAAACAGCAGCTTATTAGGGGAAGTGAGAGCAAATTGTATTGCTCATGCATTGGCTCTGGAGTTCTTAGGGCAAGATATCAGAAGCAGGATGCATCTTTGGATTGGTTGAGTTCTTAAAAGGAGGATGGTTGGAATTGAGATGAGATTCTAAGTGAAGAGAAAAAGTGTTGAGATTCATCACACATTGTGAGACTGTAATCACAAACCTAATGATGATGGTTGTTCCATTCAGGATGGTGGAGGAGAAAGGCAAATTAAACTGAAATGTTATACTTTTCCAAAAATTAAAATCTCCATTTTTGTAATTATTCACTGTATGAAATATACTTTAACAAAACTTCAAATACACAAGAGGAATATCCAGTTAAATGCCATCTTGCCTTCAACAGCTAAAGGCTATGTGAAATCAGTTCTATCTCCATGTTTCTGTATATGCATTGTTTTATAAAACTGACATACTTCAAGAAAGGAAGATAGCTATCTAAAGCCATCAGTTATTGGGTGTCAAAACCGAGATATAAAGTTTGTATTGACTGTTCTAAATTCATTTATTCAGTCTTTCCTTCATATGACTACTAGTTGTATACTATAACTTACCACCCAGAATGCCCAGCTCCAAGAATATACCAGTGTACAGCAAAAGTAGACTAGTCAATGTCTTCTGTAACATAATTTACATACAATGAAATATTCAATCTTAAGAGTAATGTCACTCTAGAAAGTTCTCTGATGCCTCTTTCTAATCGAACTCCTCCCCATCCTTTGTGAGTTAAAGAACATTGTGATTTTTTTCCTGCCATAACTTAGTTTTGCCTGTTCTAGAACTTCACATAAATAGAATCATTCATGTGTTCTTTATACACATGGAATTATTTGTGGCTTTTGTGTGAGGCTTTTTAAAAAACATCTGAGCATAATATTTTTGAGATTCATTCATGTTGTATATTATTCATTTATTGCTGTGTAGCATTCCATTGTGGATACAGCACAATTTGTTTATTCTAATAATGGACACTTGGGCTGTGTCCAGTTTTTTGCTATGATGAATAAAAATGCCATGAACCTGCCTGTACGAGGCTTTTTGTAGGACTGACACGATGGCTCACACTAGAAATTCCAGCTACTTGGGAGGTTAGGATGGGAAGATCACTTGAAGTCAGGAGTTCCAGGCTGTAGTGAGCTATGATAACACCATGGCACTCCAGCCTAGATAATAGACTGAGACCCCATATGTAAAAGAAAAAAACCCCCACTTTTTATAAATATATGTTTCCATTCCTCAGGTATAAGGCATATATAAATCATACAAAAAAGCCAGATCATTTTTCAAAGAAGTTGTGCCATTTAACTCTCCCAGTAACAATGTGTGTTTGTATTGTTCTATAACCTCATCAACATTTAATATTTTCACTCAAATTTTAGCCCTTACTGGGGGTCCATCCATAGATAATTTAAAGAAAAACTACACAAATTTATTTTCTTATCTCCTAATAATGTTCCCATTAATTATATACTCCTTTTATATTTCTAACTTTTTCCAAAAATACTTGTAGTAGGCTTGGGTTATGTATTAATGTCTGGGTAAAGTGTACCTTCTTATTTGCCTAATAATGAGTGAGGCCTTGTAAATTAGGGAAAATAACCTTCTGTTATTTGAGGTTTTACTTGGTGAGTCCAAGGTTCTTTCATCATCTTGGAAAGGAAGTTATGAATCTTCCTCATAACCTGAATCCTTCCTAAAGCAAGACTTGACAAATGGCCATCCATATTCTGCTTGGTCACTACCCATAATGAGTGGTCTGCTTTACATGACATCCCAATCCATGTTTTCATAGTTTGTTGTTGCTGAATAACTCCAATTTGATCTCAGGTTTTTTATAGAATACCTCATTATGACAATGTGACATATCATTCATTCATTAAATGCATGTGTACTCATTTATAACAAATATTATCACATATTCCAGACAGTTTCTGGGCAAAGTATTCAGGATCCAGTAGTGAATAGCAATGTCCTTACCTACATGAATTGTTTTTAGTCTAGAAATTAATCATTTGCTAACATTGTTATTTACCTGGTTTTCCCTGGTCTCTTTTTCAAAATACAAAGTAGCACTTACAGGTGAACTCTGCCCATTATGGAGATGTATTTATAGCAACACCAGGAAGCTATTTGTTTTCTTAAAAGATGGGGTCTGCAGCCTCAATCTCCTGGCCTCAAGTCTGTCATCCAGTTTCCTGTAATTACCTGAAATAAGAATATTGTTTTCTAATATTCGTTTTCATTTAACATGTCTAACTATTAAAGTTTATTAAGCTGAAAATCTCCTAAAATGTCAATGCTTTGTTTGTTAATAAGTTGTGCTCTTCTCTGATAGAATATTAAAATGCATTTATATGAGTTGTCCTGTATTCTGTGAGCATATTTACAAAAAATGGTTTAAGGTTATCTAGAAAGTCCAATGTCTAGGGCTTCCTCAGAGACAGTATCTACTGGCTGCTTTTTTCTGGTGTATAGGCCATACTTTCCTGATTCTTTGCATGTCTTCTAATTATTCTGTTAAAAACTAGAAAGTTAAATAATATAATGTGCCAACTGTAGAAATTAGATCTTTCTTCAGGTTTATTATTTTTGCTGTTTCTTGTTGTGGTGGATTTCTGGAACTAATTCTTTAAAGTCTGTATTTTTTATTATATGTGGCCACTGAGGTCTCTTCTCTGTTAAGCTTTGTGGTCTGGTAATGGTTGAACAGAGATTCCCCGGAATGCTTTGAATAAATAAGTCTCTCAGCTCTTGCCAAGGGCTGACTGTGTGTGTGTGTGTGTGTGTGTGTGGGGGTATTGTCAGAGGCGTTTTAACCAGAGCAACTCCATCTTGAATAGGAGCTGGGTAAAATAAGGCTGAGACCTGATGGGCTGCATTCCCAGTAGGTTAGGCATTCTTAGTCACAGGATGAAATAGGAGGTTGGCACAACATACAGGTCATAAAGACCTTGCTGATAAAGCAGGTTGCAGTAAAGAAGCCGGCTAAAAACCAACAATACCAAGACAGTGATGAGAGGGACCTCTGGTCTTCCTTACTGCTCATTATACACTAGTTATAATGCATTAGCATGCTAAAAGACACTCCCACTAGTGCCATGATAGTTTACAGATGCCAGAGCAATATTAGGAAATTACCCTATATGGTCTAAAGTGGGGAGGAGCCCCCAGTTCTGGGAATTGCCCACCAGGAAACTCATGAATAATTCACCCCTTGTTTAGCATAAGCTGCTGCTCTGCCTATGGAGTAGCCATTCTTTTATTCCTTTACTTTCTTAATAAACTTGCTTTCACTTTATGGACTTTTCCTGAATTCTTTTTTGCACAAGATCCAAGAACCCTCTTTTGTGGTCTGGATGGGGACCCCTTTCCAGTAACAGTATGTTTTCAGTACTCCTGAAGGCAATTTACAACTCCTTCTCAGTCTTCACTTCCAACTTGCACAGAACCTCAAGGTCAATCAGAGGCAAGAGATTTGGGCTGTCTTCGTCTTTCTTGGTTATAGGCCCAGCACTGAGTGTCCGTGAGGAATTCTACATTTCCAGGAACGTCTGAGCTTTTCATAGCCCTTTATGGACGTTCAATTCCTGCTTTTCCAAAGAATTATCACTTGATGTTTTCTACTAATGTTCTGAAAAGAGTGCTGTTCATGCAGAGGGATCTCTCATTCGGGTCAAATGAAAAGAAGCCCCTCAAGATGGAGCTTCTTGGCAAGCTGCCATGTAGGTCAAATAGTGACAGGTTTTTGAGGTTGGGGCTTGGGGACACTCCAAACCAGTTGGCCTCTCCTAGGGCTTGCTGGGCTGCTGGTTTTCAACTGCTGTAGTTGTAAGATTTTTGGTTTCCAAGGCTACTGCAGAGCAGGGGAAGGGACACATAAAAGACACATTAAATATCATAAAGCTCACAGTTCATGCTAAGATTCACTTGTTTTTCTAGAGTGAATGTTCCTCAGATTGTTGCATGACTTTAGTTAATTTCCAGAATTCTGAAAATGTTCATTTTGACAGTGTTTGCCAGTGTTATTATTACTTTTATGCAAGATTGAAATTTCAGAAGTCTTTACTTTGCTTTTCCAGGAGTTAGCCCTCTATCTTGCAAATTTTATCATTACAAATGGGAAAATAATACTACCATTTCATAACACTAACAAGTCATATCACATTTTTTCTAAATGCCCTTCTAGTCTTCATTCATATAAATGCATTTCATATGATACAATAATAACAATATTTGTAGTGTGATTATTTTTCTCGATATTGTATGATGAACATTTTCTGTTTCTACATTTCTAATTCTGTGTTCCATATTACTGACATCTTACAATTTATTGCTTCTTTACTTCGTTTATTTGCCTCTAATTGTTTGAGATTATTAAAAAATGCTATGATGTCTAATTTCATGAATATAACATGTTTCTCCCTTTGGATATTTTTCTTATGAAAAATTTCTAGGAAGCAGAATTAGCAGGTCAAATGATTCTTACATAACTTTAAAAAAATAGGAAGCATAATTAGCAGATCAAATGATTCTTATATAACTTTTAAAAAGTACAATATACTTTCCAAGACAGGACAGTATTTATAGTTATTTATTATTTCTCCCGTCTCTTTACTTTTGTACACATGCCTGCCTTGTGAACATCTTTTTATTTTATGAGGTTAAGGAACCCACCAATAAAAATGTCCTTGGTCTACCTTTTGTAAGCATTTGTACATCTTATTTCTCTACTCGTACTTTTTAACAGTTAGTAAAATGACCAGTAGGGTTAAGCAAATGGAAATGTTTTATGCTATTTAAACTAAGATAATATTTATTAATATAATATCTATATTACAAGCTTCACTAGGTAATATTGAATTCCCTTAGGCAAGTGCTTCTAAAACTTTATTTTGGGCATGACTCAATTGGGAATTCTTGTAAAGGTCAGATTCTGAATCAGTGGATCTGGGGCACAGCCGAAGAATATGCATTTCTAAAAAGTTCCATGAGCCATGAACCACAATGTGGATAGCAAGACCTTGTGACATTCTTCTGTATTTGTATTACTGCCCAGATGGTTAAAAGGATGAATTTAATAGTATCCTAGTTCTGGTCAAATCTTGTTTTGAAATCTTCACCTTATTTAAAGAAATATCCTGGGATTAGGACTAGAATGTGAATAGACGGATTTAAAAATGATTCCTGGTGCATCCTCATGGAGCAGACATACTCACTGATTAGTTCCCATCCTTCTAAAGGCAGCATCCTTCCCTTTCTCCTGTCTATCCATTCTCTAGGAGCCTATTTTAGAAGACATCACCTAAAGTTCAAAGCTTGATAAAAACACCTTGTTACTTTTCACTGGTTGTTAAATTGTATCAAGGATATAAATTGTTTAAATGAACAGTATCTTTTAGTATCAATACTAAACTATTCTCTCTAATTTTTAAGCTTAAAATTGAAAGTAGGATCACAGCAACCCTCAGGAGGTATTTGCTTCATTATGGTAGGCAATATTTCCAGTTCCAGTGCTTTTGTGATATACCTATCATCTTCTATTCTTTAAAAAAAATGCAGACAGATGGCTATTTAGATTTTATAAATGGATTTAAAAAAAATATGCACATTTACCAGGATGTGCATTGTCAGTAGGATTTAGGGTATTAGCATACTCATTGTTCAAGTTTTAAAGTATTACAATAGAATTCTCTTCTTTAATGGAACTGTATATTATTTGAATTAAACAAAATAGTTATATCTTTAGTTTTTTAAAATTGTTTTATATGGCTTAATAATGTGAAGTAAGTATTGTAATATTAAGTAGATCACTTAAAGTCATATCTAAATAAATCACAAGTGACTCAGGGCAACCATAATGGATTGTGCAGACTTAAGAGAAGAACTTCTTATAAATATGGTACCTTAAAAATTACAACAAACCAGGGATAAAACAGATAACACAAAATTGCAGTCTGGTTTTAAAAAAATCTCTGGCCTAGAAAATGTGTGGCCTTAGTTGGAGGTAGTCCTCAACTGATCATGACCTCACATACATGCCAGAAGCAAATGAGGGAAGTATCTTATTTACAACATTGTAGGCTTCAAATCATTTCTTCGAATTTTTTTTAAGTACAAAACCAGAAAAAATGGCCACAAATACAGGTAGATCTCAGAAATGAGAAATGTCTGAGATCTCAGCAAGCCCAATAGCAGCAGCAGAAGAAACAGCTCTTCACATGCTGAAGAAATTAGAATGATCAGATTCAAACTATAAAACGATTGTACCAACTATGTTTAAAGAAGCAACAGACAGGCTTGAAGATAATCTGCTGGAAACAGTAAAATAAAGTGACATGGAATTATTAAGAAGGAGCTGAAAAATGTATAAGGATAAAAATACATGAGAACTATTTTTAAAAATTCGGTACATATACTAAGGAACAGAGAAGTGAAATCGAGGATATAATGAAAAAGTATCATATAAATTCAATCAGGATCCTGGAAGGAGAGAAGATAGATTGGAACGGGGCAATATTCAAAGTGATAGTTGCTGAGAGTTTTCTAGAAATGATGAAAAGCTATAATTCACTAATTCAAGCAGCTGGAAAAAAAGCAAAATCGCTAATTCAGATTGATAAGAAATTCTATACCTAGATACACCACAACTAAACTGTAGGGAAAACGACAAATAGAAAATCCTAAAAGCAGTCATACTAAAAAAGAGAGAGATTACTTTCAGAAAAGTAGCATTCAGATTGAAAGAAAAAAAGGAAGTTATTCACAGTTAAAAGAAATGAGATTCTGAACACGTATGGAGCAATTGGTCTTTGAATGGAATAACATGTACTCTGTTGTAATAAGAATGAAGAAGATGGGTATAGATGAAAATGTTTATAGATTCATGAGAGAAATGAGAGTGTTCCCATCAATGCAATGTGAGACAGGATTATCAGTTAATGGTAAAGAAAAAGGGTATGGAAAGTCATGTATTCAAGAGTGGAAAACTAGAAAAATATATAATAGGATTGCAGGCAGTAATGAGTAAAATTACATGAGAATTGAGGAAAAGTGATATAGGAGAGGCAGCTATAGCTTGACAAAGCAGGTCCTGGGTGACAGGAGATTTGAGAGATTCTGCAGCAGAGCAGATCAAGTGATTGCAGACAGGAGGCTGGCTGAGCTGGCAAATGACAGCCAGAATGCATTTTGGAATATATTCAATTTTCTCAGTGACTTCCATAAGTGCTTAGGGAGGGGAACCTGGTAAAATATCATTGACTATCTTTAATCAAAAGTTGTAGGGCTCTCCAGGTAAATATTAAATTTATCTGTGATTTTTCACATGCTGGTTGAATCTCAGATCTGTAGTTTTCATATGCAATTAAATATCTGCGCAAGAATGCATGCTGCATTCTCTGCCACATTCACTCAGTGATTCCAGATTATTCTCTAGATATAGGTATAGAACTGCCCCATATCATTATCTTGCCCATCTCTGTAAGAAGACAGAAGTCCTATCACATTTTTTTCAGGGTCATCTTTAATATAAAGTTGTGGAGAATTCAAAGGCTGTGGCAAAGCTCAGAGGCCATTTCTTAGGCATTATTTTATCTGCTCCCATCTGTAAGATGGCAATAGTTTAAGCACATCAGAATATTTGAATTAGCGTATTGAAATCATCACTAGTTTAGTTGGAAAAGAAAGTAATTTATGAGCCCACATTCTAGTTACAGCTTAAAAATATTTGAACAGCTGGGCAAACATTTCTTAATTGAATTAAAAGGAAGTAAAGAACAATTATTCACTGCAGTAATAGCATATAAATGGGTCCAATAAAAGCAATAGTGGGGATCATTGCACCCTAAGTACTTACTGCAGTTAACTAGCCTTGAGTTGTTGAGGAATAAATGCCTTTGTGATGTGTGGGTAGCTCTAAGCAAGGACTAAATTGAGCAAATTCAACATTCCTCATGGTAAATAAGCATTTAACAATTATATAACCTACTTCTCCCCAGCAATAACGATTACTTTTTTTTTTTTTTTAATTTATTTATTATTATTGTACTTTAAGTTGTAGGGTACATGTGCATAACGTGCAGGTTTGTTACATATGTATACTTGTGCATGTTGGTGTGCTGCACCCATCAACTCATCATTTACATCAGGTATAACTCCCAATGCAATCCCTCCCCCCTCCCCCCTCCCCATGATAGGCCCCTGTGTGTGATGTTCCCCTTCCTGAGTCCAAGTGATCTCATTGTTCAGTTCCCACCTATGAGTGAGAACATGCGGTGTTTGGTTTTCTGTTCTTGTGATAGTTTGCTAAGAATGATGGTTTCCAGCTGCATCCATGTCCCTACAAAGGACGCAAACTCATCCTTTTTGATGGCTGCATAGTATTCCATGGTGTATATGTGCCACATTTTCTTAATCCAATCTGTCACTGATGGACATTTGGGTTGAATGAGATACCATCTCACACCAGTTAGAATGGCGATCATTAAAAAGTCAGGAAACAACAGGTGCTGGAGAGGATGTGGAGAAATAGGAACACTTTTACACTGTTGGTGGGATTGTAAACTAGTTCAACCATTATGGAAAACAGTATGGCGATTCCTCAAGGATCTAGAACTAGATGTACCATATGACCCAGCCATCCCATTACTGGGTGTATACCCAAAGGATTATAAATTATGCTGCTATAAAGACACATGCACACGTATGTTTATTGCAGCACTATTCACAATAGCAAAGACTTGGAATCAACGATTACTTTTCATTACTGTACTATTTAAGTTGTTGTAGAACATTTAGCATATATATGCGTTTAGAATTGTTCAAAAGTCCCTGGCATCTTCCTTTTGGTTGTGAAGTAAGTTTGGTAGTCTACACAGGGTAGCATTCAATAATCGAATACCAATTTCAGGGTTGAGTACAGTTATTGTTTCAAAGTTCTATTTACCATTTTATTTCTAGCATTTAGGACAGTACCAGTCCATGCAGGTGTGTAATTCATTTACCGTATTAACTTATTATACTTAGTATAGTCATATCAAAACGCTCAAGGTCAAAGTTTGAAACATAGCTAAGTTCCTGAAAAGATCTTCACCTAAAATTGGAGTAAAGATCACTGTTCTTCTCTGTATTATTATGTGTAGCCATGTCATATTATTCTCTCTACATTCTCCATAGATGATTTAATATGTCACTCAGGGAAGCCTTGTTTGTCACTAAGTCCAGGACTTGTCTTCAGTTTGTACAGACTTCAAAATACATTTGCCAAGTGGGTAGGCTTAGAGTTGACTCATAGTTGCAAAATTCAGAGGTGTGTACGTGTATGTCTCTCTCTGTGTGTGTATGTTTATTTGATGTATTATTTATTACAATAAGAAATATAACTGCTAAGTGAAGTATCACAATTTTTGTATGGGACACAACATTATTTTCACATTGCTTTTCACCTGATGAGAACTGACTTCAACCTAGGGCTTTATTTTCATATTTTAATGGATAATTGTATCAAACTAAGGTATCATGATTGGTCATTTCCCTTTCAAGGGTCTGTCAGCCACAGGGGTTGGTAATGGCAATGTTTATACTTCAGAGCTTCCTCCCAGAACAGCCAGCAGGAACACCATGTGTCGTCTTAACCAGCTCCGTTTTTTGTAGGTTTTTCTGCAGACAAAGCTCTATTCACCTCTTTTTCCCTTGGCTTGACTTTTTCTTTAATAATTTATTTCAACTTAGGTAAGTTAATAGAACCAGAATGAAGTTACATCCATATTTTTTGTTTGAAATGTTGCTACCCCTCGAACTTCATAGACACTCACTCATTTGACCCCAATGTAAGGCTCTTTGGTTCAAATATAGTCTTCAGCATGCTAATCACTGGTGACAAAATGAGGCACAATTTCCCAAGAAACAGAGTGAAAATTAAAGTCTAGAGCAATCATTTAATACATCTTGCTTGTAAATCCAGTTGCACAATAAATGGAATGGATAAAGTTTGGTGAAACCAGGTTGATTATAACACCTTACATTTGCATGAAATGCTGTATTTCACAAAGCCTGTTTGAAACATCACCTCATTTCAGTTATAAGTCCAAGTCTTCTTGACTGAGATTAGCCCAATAGTATATGTGTGTGTCACTGAGGTTCAGAGAAGTTGGGTAACACTTACTAAATAGAATATGTAGAGAAGTCTAAGGTTGTTGGTAATAATTTTCCTTAGATTAGAATGAATGCTGGTAGACATTTCAAAAGCCATGCCATACATATTTGTTCTTTGACCCTTAAAATATTCTTTCTTTATTGAAATGAACTTAGATATTCATTTAGACTATAGATAAATTAACGGGCATTCAAATTTTGTTACCTTCATTGTGATTTTTCTTGCTCATATTCTAAACATAATTTTCTTCTGACCTTTTGCTTGTGAAATAAACAGCTAGCATGAACTTTGGAAAATGAGTTTGGGTTCGATACATATTCATCAGATATATTTCTGTTGAAACTGTATTTTTTTTAACTCTCACAGATTTGTGAAGCAACATTGTCATAGACAATTATTCAAGACACTGACAAGTTGATGAAAGTACTATAAGAACATCCAAGAGCATTTTATAGCTAAACATCATTGTTATTATTCACATTTAATTGTCCCAAATTCTCCATGAAAACAATAATCATTACCTAATTCTTTAAATATATTAATCCCTATTATGGGACATTAATATATATGATAATTGTTGATAATTGTATAAATCACTCATGATGCAAATTTTCCCTCTCAAAAAAAATTCTTGAACATGTTTCCAATTTGAATAAAAATTTCATGTCTCTCTAATAATCCCTTGAGTAGAAATCTAATAAAAGGATATGTATGCAAGAGAAAATTGCTGAAAGTTTTTTATTTCCCTTGATTTCAACTTTTATTTCTATAGTAAATACTATGAATTACTTAAAGGGCTGGATTTTTTTAGTAGTATTTTGCATATATATATACACACACACACACACACACACACATATTCCATATATAAAAAACATAATTTATCCTAGTATTAACAGTTAGTTACCAAAATTCTATCAGTACAGTATTGGTTTTAATTTATTATCATGAATTGATATAGGAATAACTAATATAGAATTTTTCAAGAGACAACTGAAAATAGACTGATGAGCCTTGGTCACAGATTCTTTTGGTTTTAATCCTGGCTTCATATCATCATTACTTATTAGTTAATGTAAGCCTGGAAAGAATTCAGCTCCCATAACCAAAAAGTTATACATGGATATAGATATAGTTATATATGGATATGGACACATGAATCCATTAACCACATGAATATATGGATCAGAACACTTCTATCTCATAAGTTTGTTATGAAGATTGAAAAGAGAATACGATTAAAGGAACCAGAACGTTCTGGCCAATTAATAAATAATTTGTCTTAAAATAGCAATGATAAAAGCTGACTTTTATTAAATACTTAATATGTGCCAGGCACAAAGAAAGAGTGATGAATAAAATAGTCAAGATAGTTCAACTTAAGGAGTATATATTCAGTAGGGAGTAGAGAGATAGTAACTGAGTCAAACAATAAATAAAGAGAATTAAATAAATTATCTGGGTGATGCTATAGAAGGTGTTTTGTAGAACAAGTGCTTTACACAGAGTGAGAACTGAAAACTTTACAAGCAGATACCATTTTGACCAGAGGCCAAAAGAATGAAAAGCAGATTATATAGCATTTGAGGGAAGACCAAAAAGCATTAAGCTAGTTTGAGGAACCAAAAGGAAGACAGTTGAGACTCAGAGTTTTCTGAATTAGGAATGGTTTTATAAGATCTGAGGGGCAGGCAGGAGCCAGATCATACACATTGTAGACCATGAAAAGAAATTTGGATTTTACTGTAGCACATTCAGAAGCCACTGAAGGTTTCTAAGTAGGAGAGGTGTCGTCATGAACATTTAAGGTCTACTCTGGGTGCCGGGTGGAGAATGAATTGTAAGGGTGAAAGAGTGAAAAAAGGAGATCAGTCCAAAATTATTTAAAATGGTCTCGTAAGCATATGATGGTTTTTTAATCTGTCAAGTAGTGAAGTGGTTCCCAAGCAGCAGTGCCTGTTCTGTTGGCCACACTTCTGTATATTTGTCTGAAAGGAAGTCAGCAAACCCAAATGGGTTTGGATCATTTATTACTCACTGAAGAACAGGCAGCACAAACTTCAAATTTCCATTGGTTCCCTTTGGTCCAAAATCCCATGAGGGTAACACAGAGGTGGGCCTAGGTGAATACTGCACATGTAGTAGATTTGTGTCATGGTTGAAATTAAGAGATCTTGATCTTGTCTAGGGGCTGATGGCTAACCTGCCCCTCTTGACACTATCTTTAGTACCCTGAAATATCTGCAGGGAGAGAGACTGGCTTTCCTACTCTGAGTGTAAGCCAACCTAGTCTCTGCTCTGGAGCAGTTTGGCAAACATCTTTAAACAAAGATGTCAATGCATCTTGCCCAGAAGAGCTGCAGAAGTGCTAGCACTGCCTCCCAGCACATCTACAATCAAAATTTTAAAGGAAGGTGTGGCTGAGGCATAAAATAATCCAGTGTAGGATACCTCAACTTAGTTCCATTTTAAAACCTTTCGCATGTCTTTTGCTTTTTAAAAACCATGTTCCAGTTCCAAATGAAAACAAATATAAATTTCGACAAAATTTCTAGAATTAATAAAAAGAATGCTATTGCTTTTCATTTTTATTGGATATAAAATAATTTGATTTTTCTAATGTTTCAGTCATTTTCTATTCCCAAACGTTCCCTCTAGTTCTGTGTATTTAAGTCTTTCCCTTTCCTGTTCATCCCTCTACTTACATTGAGTTGGCTGCCTCTGTGTATTCCCAGGGACTCCTATGCACAGCTCTGTCAGAGCATGTAGCATACTTCAGTTTGCTATTTTTTGTCTTTACCATTAGATCATACACTTCCTGAGGTCAAGAATAATGTCATTCACCTCCACATGACCAGCAACATACCATATTTTTACTTTAAGGGAGTAGAAGCTTGAAAAAAGTTTGTTGAAAAAAATGTTGAATTGATAGCCATTGTTGCATTGTTTCAGTTCAAATATTTCCCTTTTCACAGCAATTACCTCCATGGGAAAGTACTGTCTCCCTTTTGGGGACTTCTGTATCTGTGGGTTCCTCATCCAGGAATTCAACCAACTACAGACTGAAAACATCAAACAAATAAAAATAATAATACAACAATAAATTAATACAAATAAAAAACAATACAACTACTATTTGCAGAACATCTATATTATATTAGGTATTGTAAGTAACCTATAGATAATTTGAAGTATACAGAGGCTGAACATAGGATATACGCAATTATGACAGCATTTTATATTAGGGACTTGAACATCTGTAGATTTTGGTATCCTCAGGGGTCCTGGAACCAATCCTCCTCTAATATTGTGACATTACTTTGTTTTTCATGGCAATTGTTATTTATTTACATATTTTTTCCTCACAAAAAGTAAGTCTTCTTGAGGGCAAAGGTGATGCTATCTTTAATGTCATACATCTTCTTAGTGCCCTGTAAAGAACCTGTACGGAGGAAATCATCAAATATTTAAGTGAAATTGATGTAGCCAGATGTACTGGTGGGCTTCTGTAATCCCAGCTACTTGGGAGGCTGAAGCAGGAGAATCACTTGAACCCAGGAGGCGGAAGTTGCAATGAGCCGAGATTGTACCATTACCCTCCAGCCTGGGTGACAAGAGTGAAACTCTGTCTCAAAAAAAAAGAAATTGATGCAATGCAGGTGAGCCCCCAAATTGGGGCCTAGTCAGGGAAGGTTCTCAGCTTTGCTCAGGAAAGAATTCAAGAGCAAGTCAATGGTAGAAGAAAGCAGCTTTACTGAGGCGGCTATGTTGCTGCTCTGTGATTGCCCCTGCAGAACAGGGCTACCCCATAGGCTGGGAATGGAAAGTAGCAGCTCAGGGCAGTTCTGCAGTGATATTTATACCCACTTTTAATTTCATGCAAATTAAGGTGCCGGTTATTCAGAAATTTCTAGATAAAGGGCGGTAACTTCCAGGTCATTACCATGGAAGGGGCAGTAACTTCTGAGTGTTGCCATGGCAATGGTATACTGACATGGCACAGGTGGGCGTGCCTTATGAAGAGACACTTTCACCTCTTCCCTGTTTCAGTCAGTCTCTAATCTGGTCCAGAGTGAAGTCCCACTGCCTATGGCAGTACCCCCTCAGAGATTAGATACTCCTCCTTAATCTTAAGGGGGCTACAGAAAGGCAGAGGTCTATCTTCTGTAACTCCTTTCTTCTGAGTTTATGGGTGCAGGCCCTGCCTAGTATCAGAAGAGTAAAAATCTCTGGATAGCTGATCTAAAGGGCCCCAAAGCAGGATGCTTTCATTCCCCAGGTCAGTAGACAGGATGGGGTGGAAGCCTTGTGTCAGCATTGTTGTTACCTGGGACTGTAATGTAGAAGACATATACTTTAGTAAGAGGTTAAACAAGCAAGGACCAACAATTAGTAATAACAAGACAGTTATCAAAGGTCTTAGGGGTAGTAAAAACCAGGTGAGACTTGGGAAGGCACTTTTGATAGTTGACGAGATATAATCGGGGTCAGTGGCCTCGTTGTGTCTATGTAACCAGATAGCTTGGTCATAGATCTTTTGCATGTTAGCCTCAACCTGTCCAGAGTTATTAGTATGTGTGCAGCATTTTGTTAGTAACGGCACAGACTCAGCTTTTTTCATTTAGTAAATAAGCCAATGTTAGTCTGTTATTGAGAACTACATTTACCAAAGAGTCTAGGGACTCATGAATTCCCTTAGTGCCTGACCTGTGTTGATGGTTAAGGATTCTAGCATTTGAGTCAAGTTCTTTAATGTTGACCCCTGGTAGGCAACATCACTCCAGGGTGCTGTTAGTCCTGTGGCCACCCTGATTCTCACAAGAAATAATTTCACTGCTTGCTTACTTCTGATGTTTTGGGTCTTATGGGATTATAGACTGTAATGCCTGCAGAGGCAAGAGTGGCCAGTGTACATTTACCTGTGTTCCAAGTTTTTTTATACAGGGGAAAGCCATTTTTTTTCATACAGGGGAAAGCCACTCCTAAAAGAACAGGCAGTTCCCTGGGGAGTTGGGAGCAGTTATGGAGTGTGACTTCTTCCCATTCATGGCTGCAAACAAAAATGAGCCCAGCTGGGGCACAAATAAAAGCCTTATGGGGTGTGACGTCTATTCTTTGCTTCCAAGTAGAGTCTATGAGATACTCTTCCTCTGTTCCAGTGAGGGTGGCCAAACAACCCTTGTTTTCCAGAAGGGTGTGATACTCTCAGCTTCCTGGATTGGGCAGTAGTTTTCCCCCTATACGTTCTGATCCAGGTAAAAGCATCACATAAGGTCTCCTCACTTACAAGTGGAATCCCACTTACCTCGCTGTGGCCTTGGGAACTTGGCAACTAGAGATGAATCAGAGCATTGCAGGGAAACTTCTGCTTTTGTGTCATTAACCCAACAGCGAGTGCAAAAGATAAAATCATTAGTGCACTGTAGATATGGATACCCAACTTCCCAGGTCCAGGTAATAGTAGCTGGGGGAGTTCAGGTAGAATCTGTTATGTGGAAAGTTCTTTCTAACAAGCAGGGGTCCAGGTTCTTTGGCATTGCTATGGTTAATTAGGAGGTCTAGGGAGTTATAGACTCCATAGATTTTCCAGATAGACCAGAAGGTGGAAATCTCTATCCTGAGGATGTTGATGACAAACACAGCAACCATAAATACTTCCTGATGCTATAATTTTTGAAATATTGACTATAGGGTTTTAGTTCCCATCCACCCTGGATCAGGGTGACTGGGAGAGCAAACAGGATTCACAGCGAGAGCATGGTGTCTGGGTGGGACTTAGAGTTGCCTCTACGCCCAATAAGGACAAAAGAGGTGTTTCAACAAGGAGGAGGTGGTTGGACAAAGTGATAGAAAAGAGGTATTACAATCAGGAATGGGAGAAAATTATTGCCCTTTTTCTCATCCACAGCATCACATTACCACTTCTGGCTAAGTGCTGATTCTTTTAAAAAGGTAGTGGAGGACTTCCAAAGGTTCACAGATATATATATATGTGTGTCGTGGTGTCCCCCTTTTGTGCCTGTGACTCATAAGAAACAAGTTTTATCCTGGACAAGTATGCCCAACTAGTTATTCCCTGAAGTTTAACAGCCGTGGGGGAACTTAATAAATGATAAAGGCCCTTTTATTTTGGTTGTAATTGATTCTTGGAGGATCCTTAATTTTAAAGTTTTTAGTAAGACTAAGTATTCTGGTTAGAGGCAATACTTTAGGTTCATATTCTTGAAACCTTGTGAACCTAGCCTAAATTTTAAAGTGGGCATAGTGAGGTATGTCCAACCCCTGTTTTCCATCTTGGCCTGAATTAGTTTTTTTTAAATTTTTTTTAGATTTTTTTGGAGGATTTCCTTTGGCCAAGTGACTTAGAGTCAAAAGACTTATAGTCAATTAAATATTCTGGACCAGACAAGACTGGAAGTGGGTAGAAACTCATTAGCCTTTAAAACTATTTTAAGCAATTTAAGAGTCAAAACACACACACACACACACACACACGCACACAAACCAAAAATAAGATTATACAACTGACTTAACTATAAATTCTGTGCATTGAGCTGCTATAATCTTGGCTTGTAGCAATTAGCTATACAAGACATAAGCAACTTTGTTTAGGCATCTGTGTGCCTGTCCTTGATTTGGAGGGTCTGGATTGTTTCCTTCAAAACCCAGCTTTTGCAATCTCACATGCCCACCTCGTCTGAGATAGTCCCCAAGTCTGGAAGGATTCAGTTTTTTAAATTCTGGAGGTAAATCAGCAATGTTTCAAACAAAAGGCCATAAGCCTTGCCTAGTTTTGAGAATGACAGGGAAGGAGACTCACAGGTAGCTAAACATTTAAGCTATTCACTATCAAGGCATAGAATAAGTTAATTCAGTTAGAGGCAAAATTATTAAATGGATACCAGCTTGTCTCTGTGTCTCATGAAAACACTTTACTTTGATTTTCCCCTTTGCCCAGGTTTAAAGACAATGTTTTGGTTAACTTGAGTTTGGTGTTAGATGCTGGAAGGAATTGGTGCTTTCTCTATTTGAGCTTTGTGTACCTGGGAGTCAAAGCGCTGTAACTTAACAGCACTTGGACTAGTTACCTAATAAGATTACCTGATAAGTTACCTAATTTGATTACCTGATAAGGAATTTGTCAGAGGTCTGGAGGTGGTGATCCTGGAAAACATGACCTGACTAGAAACTAAAAAAAGAATTTACAACCTTGTGATGATCAATTTTTATAGCTTTGATAAACCCCAACAACAACCCAGAGATTTAAACTAGGATTTGATTCTGAGGGTGTTTGTCAAAGGTGTTAAAAGGTTCAAAATATTTGATCAATAGGGAACCACAGGTTATTGTAAGCAATAGTTACTTGTTTATCCAAAGTGGTAACACCCTCTGCAGTATGATTACCTCTCCTATGGGAAGCCCACTTAAATAACCTAAAAGTTAAATTTGATGGAGAGAAAAAGAATACTTTAATTTGATCAAACATAGGAAAAGTGTGTTTAAGATTATGAGTATAGCAAAAGAACATGAAAAGTTTTCCAGTTACACTGAAAATTTAGAAACATAAAGAAAAACCAAGTGGCCCATGGATGCTTTTTATAGCTTTCTCCTGTCTTGGGCAGATTGAGTAATAAAATACACACCCAGGAAAGCTTGCCTTCCAGAAGAGTCTAGATTTCTATTGGTGTATTTCCTGAGTGTCTCAACCAAACCACCCTGAAACAGAGTGGGATTTTTTATTTTACCCTGAGTTGTTTCTCTAACCTTGTCTTAATTGACGGGCTGAACTGCACACTCTTTCCTCCACTTTTTCTCCTCAGTACGGCAAGCAGACAACAATATTTGCAAGTCATAACAAGTTAAATTAAAGAACACAGTCAACTTAACAAACTTCTCTATAAACTTTTCTGAATTCTCTGAAAACTTGCCACACCTGATTGCATAAAGCCAAATTGTACGTAGACAATAGCACACGTACTCTAAGTGTTCTATTATTTCCATCAGCTACTGCCTGCAATGGACACAGGTTTGATTTTCTGGGCTGATATGGGGCCTTACTCCTGGTGGTGCTGGTTGGGTTTGCTTTCTTGGGAAGAGTGGTTATAGGCTGGGGATTGTTAGATCAGCTGGTACCTGATGACCTTGGGGTGAAATCCTTTATTAGAAAACTGGCAGGATCCCCCATCAGAATTGGGGGACTGAGGAGGCTCCAGAGAGGGTGTAGGTCTTCTAGAGGGAGCATCTAGTAGGGGGTCCCTTAGGCATGGCTTCCTGGTGCCTGGAAGTAACATGAGCCAGTAAAAAGCTCGAAAAGCCTGTACATAAGGGAACTCCTCCCAATTTCCTTCTACAGAACAAATGTAAAATAATATAAAGACCCAGGCCTAGGATGGATCTGTTTATTTTCTAATTGGTAACAGACCCAAACAGTGTTGCAATAGAAAATGAGTTTCGAATTTGAATTTGCTCCAAGAACCTAAAAGACGCTCCAGTGACAAGTCATCTGGGATGCTCATCATCGTTCCCATGGATTGCTGCAGGACTCAGAAGTTTTTCTACTTCTAGTGAGAGTAAAAGCAACTGGGCTCTTGCAACTTTTCTTTTTTAGATTCTCACTTACTGCAGAGAAGGTGAAAGTATAGAAAGCAAGACATTATGAAAGTGGATTATATTTGCCAATGAACAAAGTATGACCAAAAAGTATTTTTATTAAGCAAAGTATAGAATGAAAAGTGTAAATAAACTGACAATAAGAAAATCCTGTTATGGAAAATGATATCTTTAGGGCAGAAAACAAGAAAAGGCAAGATCAAGATTCCCCTAGGGGAATGCCAATGCTCAGAATCCCAGAGTATCCAGTGGGCAGCCAACAATACCAAATGCTGAAAACCCGGAATAGCTGAGCATCAGTCAGTGGGGGTCACCATACCAAATGTCAGAAACCTTAAGTATCTGGGGGCTGACCAAGGCTGAAAACCCCAGAGCATCAGTGGGGCGGCCAACAGGAACCCCAAAAGCCTGGTTAGGGACACAGAACAATGTAACTCTGGTGTCCCAGGGTCAACACAACAGGGGACCTCTCATAACCAAATGTCTTGTCTTAAACAATTGCCCAAATACAGTTAACAGAAAGTCAAAGCAAAAACAAACACACAAACAAAAACCCGGCAGACAAAATAGACATTTTAGAACTGAAAGTAAAGTGGCTGGTTGAGCAATAAAATGGAGTCAGAAGAGAAAGGACCAGGGGAAGCAGTGACTTTGCTCCTCATTCACAAATCATATCACAAGGATATGCTTTGAGGCACTCAAATGATGGGAGACTTTTAACTGCTTAGCCAAAAGGGGACACTCATCCATTCACAGAAGCCAAAATAGTGCCAACTGATCTTCCACATGAGACCTGGGTGAAGGTCTCTCCAGATTCCCCCGGATTTGGTGGGCTCAGGTACTATAGTGTGATAGGCCAGCGTGGGCACTAGTAACCCACCGGCCTGCTGGCCCTAGGGGCAGGTCCCATACGAGGCAGTTGCACTATGGCCACTTGCCCATCCACTTGGCTCCACCTGCCAGGAAAAATGATGGCTCTGAAAAGAGCGTTTGATTATTGAAATTTTAGCAGCTCTTTGGTGTTACAACCTCAGCATCACAGCTCTTGCAGCCTTGATCACTGACTGTCTCGCTGTCCATCTCCATCTCTCTGCTCACTGTCTCTTGCCATCACCTTGCCAAGTGCTGTCTCTTGTCTCTTGTTGTTGCCTTGCTGACTGCTAACGGCCACTTCTCTCACCATCCCTCACACTGTAGTCTTCTTTCTTCAGCATCAAGTTGGGCATCATGTTGATGCAGGGTAGGCAAGCCCCCAGATTGGGGCTTAGCCCAGGAAGATTCTTGGCTTCACTTAGGAAAGAATTCAAGAAAAAGCTGGTGGTAGAAGAAAGCAACTTTACTGAGGCAGTCGTATTACAGTTCCATGACAGCTCCTGCAGAGAAGGGCCACCCCGTAGGCAGTGTGTGCAGAGTGACAGCTCAGGGTCAGGCCTGCGGTCATATTTATACTCACTTTAATTGCATGCAAATTAAGAGGCAAGTTATTCAGAAATTTCTAGAAAAAGGATGGTAGTTTCCAAGTTGTCGCCATGGAAAAGGGTGGTAACTTGTGAGTGTTGACATGGCAATGGTAAACTGACATGGCACTGGGTGGGCATGTCTTATGGAGAGATGTTTTGCCTCTTCCCTATTTCAGCCAGTATTAAACCTGGTCCAGAATAAAATCCTACCTCCTACCTCAAATTCGCTGGCCCATCAAATTAAATTCTTCCCATAGAGAACCAGTGATTCAAACACTGATTTTATTATGAGTAACCATTCCTTTAAATGAGGATAGTGAGAGGAAAAAAATGTCATAGAATAACCCACAATTTAATTTTTCATTATGAGAGAAGACTTTTGCAAAAATTTCTTGGTGTGACATTTATACATGGCATTCAGGACATGTTACCCCAAAATATGTCATGTTGTCATATTGACTATTTTAAACTGAATCATTTGAGAAACCACACACGCAGACATAACTTTCTGATCTTCCCCTGAAGCAGGTCATAAGACCCTCATGTGAAAGCTATCCTCCTTCCACCCGAAGGAATGGAGCAACCTTATCTTCAAAAAGGAAGGGACACCAATAGAAATCTGAACAAACAGGCCTGACTGTTTCCCCTGGTTTACTATAGCTCATACCTTGTCCTATCACAGTTCTCTACAACTCTCCACTCTTGATCAAATCTAGCATTTATAACACTTATTCTTCACTTCCTTATGAAGGCTGTGTGTCATGTAAAGCTGTATTATAAATTTATAAGCTTTTCTCTTATAAATCTGTTGTTTGTTACAGGGGCCCAACTGAGAACTTAGAAGAGTAAATGAGAAAGATATTATATTAGTCTGTTTTCACCCTGCTAATAACAACATACCCAAGACTGGGTAATTTATAAAGGAAAGAGGTTTAATTAACTCACAGTTCCACATGGCTGAGAGACCTCATAATCATGGCGGAAGGTGAATGAGGAGCAAAGTCACATCTTGCATGGTGGCAGGCAAGAGGTGTGTGCAGGAGAACTCCCCTTTATAAAGCCATCAGATCTCCTGAGACTTATTCCTATCATAAGACCAGCACAGGAAAGACCTGCCCCCATGATTTAATTACCTTCCACTGGGTCCCTCCCATGATATGGGAATTATGGCAGCTACAATTTAAGAGGAGATTTAGGTGGGGACACAGCCAAACGATATCAGATATTTTTCCTCCCCTACAGACATGTATTTAGAGAGGGAAGAGGTTGTTCATTGTATCTTATTTTGTCACAGTGTGACATGTCTATAAAATATTGTGATTATAATGGCATGTATATTTATTTATGTTAAGAAATTCTAAACAATCTTTAAAAAATCACATTCCTGAGACTCTTTCATAATAACTATAAGGTTTTTTAAAAAAGCATTTTCTCTCTCTCTTTACATAATCAAATTGAAGGTATTATTTTGGCCAGATTTTTAGATTTATTTTCTGAAAAATAATGTAAGTTTATGCCAGATTGTGTGATGTTCTCTTTTGTTCTACAAATGCACATTTTGAAGTTGTGATATAAATATTCACAAACATTTAAAAATGTGGCACTGTTTTGACCAGCTGTGTTCCTTTTTCTAAAAATAACTCATATTTATTACATTTTCTTATTGAAATTTTAATATCTGGGTACTACAGTAATAAAACTGTTCGATTAATATGTAATGAGTGATATTGTTATGTTAACTACCTACTTTACATTACAGTCATACATAACTTTTGACATCCATAAAGGTGATTGTGTATTATAATAAAGTCTAAAGCAGTTATACTATTTTTCAGTTTTATTTTAGGTAACAGAATATTTTGTTCCAAGCATGTGGTAACCACAGTATTTGAATATCCAGTCCTATATATGGTGTTCAAGCTGTCATGTTCCATTACTAATGTCCTTCAACTAGAAATTTAAAAATGTAAGTTTTCAATCCAATTTCACTATTACACCAACAGTCATTTGAATTTAAGCAAGTTCTTATCCTAAATCCAGTTTCTTTTTCTGTAATAGTCAGTTCAAACACTCAATAAACATTTCCTGAGCCCTTATTATATTCTAAACACCGTAAGCATAGGGTTGAAAGGCACAGACTTTAAGGGATTAGTGGTGTCAAAGTAAAATTTTCAAAAAATAAAAAATAAAAAATTAGCCAGGCTTAGTGGTGCACACCCCTGGCTCCAGCTACTCAGGAGGCTGAGATGGGAGGATTGCTTGAGCCAGGAAGGTGGAGGTAGCAGTGAGCCATGATGGTGCCACTCCAACCCAGGCAATGGAGGAAGACCCTGTCTCAAAAAGCAACCAAAAGGTTAAATATCTACCTGTCAAATGAGCATGAAGTGAACACGTCAAATATTTAATTTTCTCCATAGTGATAGAATCTGTAAGATGGTAACAGTGGTTCAAAGAAAGAAGCAAGTATTTAGAGTAGCTGAAAGAAGGAACACTTGAATAATGAAGTTTATTAGAACATCGCACCCCAGTATAGTCTCTTTGGCATATGGATTGTTTTGAGCTAAAGACAACTGGGAACCAGCAGAGGGAGAAAGAACTCTCTTTACCTTACTGCCTAAAAATAGAGAACAAATTTTCCCTTTTCTAAGGAAAATTATTTCCATTTATAAAGGAAATTTACATTTGTAATTGTGTCTCATACCAGAGATAACGCTTATCCCCTGAACAACTCTTATCTGCAGAAGACAACCCTTATTTACCATACAGTTCTCCCGATTCTTACCTTCCCATAACATGCCTCTCCTGTGCAGAAGCCCCGTACCCCTTTTCCTTTGTTTAGCCTAAATTGGTTTATAAGCCCCAATCACCTGCCTGCCATCTTGAGGCTCATTTATTTGTGAGACTTCATTGCATAGGTGTGTAATTAAAACAGGTTTTTCTCTTGTTAATCTAGCTTTTAACAGTTTAATTTATGGGCCTCAGTCATTGAACCTAGGAGGGCGGGAGGAAAAATCTTTTTTTTCCTCCCTCATAACAAGATTGCTGATTTAAATGTAACCCTAGTTAATATCTTACAAAAGATGTGACAACAAAACCACATTGCTATAAAACAAGAATCATTTGAATCTACTGTCTGGTGATTATAGAGTTGTAACTTACATAAATCAATAGTAAATTAGCATATGGGCAGAAAGATGTGATACTTTCCCTCAACCCATCTTAAGGGTAATGTCCAACACTCTTATAAAAAAAAGACAAGTTAACCTGAGAAAAGCATACATTTATTTAATAAAAGTTTTCTGTGACACAAGAAACTTCAGCAATGAAGATGCAAAGACTCAGGGAAGACTGTCTGTTTTTAAGCTTAGGTTCTATTGAAGAATGTCCATCCATGTAGAAATGTGATTGGACGATGATGGTATGACCTAATGATAATAGATTGAGGAAGGAAACTCAGCAAGATTTTTCTCTCTGTGTAACATTCCCTTCTCCTGGGTATAGGGCAGTACCCCTCTGAAATGAGGGTCTGTTTGGCAAAGGCACTTGACAGCTGTAACTGAAGCACACCCTGAGAGTGATCCTATGGTCTAAGAAAAGTGTTGGTTCAGAGTTCTGAGCTAAGATATCTGGAAATGGCCAATCTGGAGATTCACTCCTTATCTCTGAAGGACATTTGAACCCTTGGCCCACCCCTTGGAATGCAAGCCATACAGAGGATTGAGGTCCTTTGTTTTGGGTTAAAAGGAAGTTGCTAGGTGGAGGGTGCTAAGTAGAAATGCTGCATAAACTACATGCTTTTTGCAAATGGTAGTTGCACTGGACTGCCCCTGTACATGTATCCTCAACAAATCCTATTAGCTGTTTCTGGCTCTCTTCTGTGGCCTCTTGCACACAGTACTATACTTATTGGAGCCAATAAGGGTCTAGCACAACAGGGTCTTGAAGAGAGAAGAGAGATGAGAGAGCAACCTTTCTAGGTTTTATGGCTCACTTTGTGGGAGAGAAGTTCTAGTTTGTATCATTGTATTCGTTTTCATGCTGCTCATAAAGACATACCTGAAACTGGGAACAAAAAGAGGTTTAATTGGACTTACAGTTCCACATGTCTGGGGAAGCCTCAGGATCATGGCGGAAGCTGAAAGGCACTTCTTACATGGTGGCGGCAAAAGAAAAATAGGAGGAAGCAAAAGCGGAAACCCCTGATAATCCCATCAGATCTCCTGAGACTTATTCACTATCACAAGAATAGTACAGGAAAGACCAGCCCCCATGATTCAACTACCTCCCCCTGGGTCCCTTCTACAACACATGGGAATTCTGGGAGATAAAATTCAAGTTGAGATTTGGGTGGGGACACAGCCAAACTATATCATTTCACCCCTGGCCCCTCCAAATCTCATGTCCTCACGTTTCAAAATCAATCGTATCTTCCCAACTGTCCTCCAAAGCCTTAACTCATTTTAGCATTAACCCAAAAGTTCACAATCCAAAGTCTTATCTGAGACAAGGGAAGTCCCCTCCAGCTATGAGTCTGTAAAATTAAAAGCAAGCTAGTTACTTCCTAGATACAATGGGGGTACAGGTATTGGGTAAATACACCTGTTCCAAATGGGAGAAATTAGCCAAAACAAAGGGCCATGCAAGAGGTTACAGGGCCCACACAAGTCCAAAATCCAGTGGGGCAGTCAAATTTTAAAGCTCCAAAATGATCTCCTTTGACTTCAGGTCTCACATCCAGGTCACACTTATGCAAAAGTGAGTTCCCATGATCTTGGGCAGCTCCTCCCCTGTGACTTTGTAGGGTACAGTCTCCTTCCTGGCTGCTTTCACAGGCTGGTGTTGAATGTCTGCAGGTTTTCTAGGTTCACAGTGCAAGTTGCCGGTGGGTTTGCCATTCTGGGGTCTGGAGGACGGTGGCCCTCTTTTCATAGCTCCACTAGGCAGTGCCCCAGTAGGGACTCTGTGTGGGGGCTCTGACCCCACATTTTCCTTCTGCACTGCCCTAGCAGAGGTTCTTCATGAGGGCCCCACCCCTAGGGCAAACTTTTGCCTGGGTATTCATGCATTTCCATACATCTTCTGAAATCTAAGTGGAGATTTCCAAACCTCAATTATTGACTTCTGTGCACCTTCAGGCTCAACACCATGTGGAAGTTGCCAAGCCTTGAGGCCTCTACCCTCTGAAGCCAAAGCCCGAGTTGTATGTTGGCCCCTTTCAGCCATGGCTGGGACTGACAATCTTCAACAAAAACACTAAAAGGAAACATTGCAATCTCTTTTGCTTGTTTACAAGTTTTGGGTACTTTTCTTAGAAGAGGGAACAAGAGATTAGTAAACTATGGTAAGTGCTTTGATGTAAGCAGGAGCAAGGTACTATAAAACCAAAGGGGTCCCCACTTTTCCATGGTTTTACTTTCTGCAGATTCAGTTACCTGAGGTTAACCATGGTCTGAAAATATTAAATGTAAAATTCCAGAAATAAACAATTCATAAGCTTTAAGTTACATGCCATTTTGAGTAGCACGATGACCTCTCACACCATTCTGTTTCATTCTACCCAACATGAAACGTTCCTTTGCCCAGAAAATCCATACTATGATACCTGCTTGATTTGTCACTTAGTAGCATCTTAGTTATCAGACAGATTAAAAAAAAAAAAAAAACATAGTGTATATAGGGTTTGGTAGTATCCGCAGTTTCAGGCATTCACTGGAGGTCTTGGAATGTATTCCTCATAGATAAGAAGGGACTACTGTGCAGCAAAACAGTACTTATTGGTGACTGTGTGATGAGCAGGGGTGTTTTCAAGGAAGATGTGAAAATGCTAGGAACATTCCTTCTGAGACCTGAAGAACAGGTAATCAGACAGCAAAGGAGAAAAAACAATGTAAAGGGAGAACTCTGCCTTTGACTCCTCATTGGGCTATTGTGTGGATGATAGGAGATAAAAACTCCAAAAACAGTAAATAGAAAAGAACAAAATCTGATTAATGAACAAATGCAAGAGTAGGAAGCAAAGTTGTTTTCTTTGTAGAAGGATTAATCTGACTCAAAGTGTGGAACAAATTAAGTAGTGAAAGACTCAAGGACACAGCTTTAGTATCAGCAGGAATGCTTCAAATAGCTTGAAAAAGACAACCTACTGGGGAATAATTCTTGACATTGTGACTATGGGTTGCCTGGAAATACTAGTGGCGCTATTTATTATTATATTGTCTTGTCAAGGTTTATCTATAGGAACAGGGATTACAGCTTGATATCATGATTGTAGATTCCACAGGGACTCTTTTTAATGTATATAATTATGGGCAGCGACAAACAAACATAATTTCAGCATCTGACTACTGTACATTGGAGGAAGAGGCTTAACCTAAAAATGTTAACCTAATCACAAATCACTTCCCACAACAACTCTTTCATACTTTCTGGTTAAATCAACAACTCTGGCATTACCATTGGCATCATTACATCATTTATTTGATTATATTCAAATCATTACATCTTCAATTTATTTGCAAATCCATATGTAAACATTTTTCTAAATTTTTTTTCTGAGATACTAACAAAGGCTTGTTAAACTTTCTATGATGCCAGTTTTGGACAACAGAAACCTTAGTTTAGTAATAATGTAAAGTTCTTTTTTTTCCAAATATCTTTCATTACTTTTTAACCTAGGACTTTTGAAAACAAAATAAAAAATAATTTAAAAGGATATATACTCTCAGATCATTGAATAAAACAATATTCATGAATAATGGCAGCTTTTATAAATTTATGCATGATAATCTCTAAATTATATATAAGAATCCTGAGAGCATTTTCAAATTCATTTTAACTAAAGGATTGACTTTAATAATTAGTCTTGCTTGTCTAGAAAATTATCTATCATCTGATTTTTTTTCCTTCTCCTTTGTTTTCCAAGATTTGTTATTCCTCTACTATATATCCCCACTTATTTATTATGAGAAAGAGGATGGCAGCCCCTGACAGCTAAAAACTGTTCTTGAACCGTCGCTTAGCCCTCGGTCTTGCTGCCTATTGACCTTGTGTCTGCTCTTCTCCTGTTGAACATAAACAATTTTATAACTATAACACCAGACAACACCATAGATGCCACCAACATCTGTGACTGTAATGGATAAAGACTAAAACAAGATGACTCTATAATTATGTCTAACAACAGACAAAAACATGCATATTATCAAAATCCAAAAATGACCAAACTCCTCCTCTGCTGGCTAATACGTGTGGCTCCTCTGCCAATCACAGCTTTAGCTGTGTTCTCCTCTTCCCTCACTCTAGATGAGATTCATTAAGATGCTGTAGAAGACCAACTCCAAGGTGACCCAAATTATTCCTACCTCCTAGTTGTCACACCTATGTGTAATCCCCTTCCCTTGAATATAGACAGGATTTCTGACTTGCTTTTAACCAGAAGAATATGGCAAAGATGATGTGATTTCACTGCTGTGACTATGCTGCATAAGATTGTTAACTCCCATCTTGCCAGCAGACACTCTTGACTATTACTGACTCTCTCACTCTGCCTTGCTGCCTTTGATCAAGTAAGCTGCTGTATGCAGAGGTCCACGTGGCAGGGAACTGAGGGGAGTCCCAGCTGACAGCTAGCAAGGACCTGAGGCTCTCAGTATGACAACTCAGAAAGAGTTGAATTCTGCTAACAATCTCCTGAGCGTGGAAATTGAGCCTTCCCCGGTAGAGCCTTGAAATGAGACTGCGGCTGCAGTTGACACGTTGCTTGCAGACCTGTGAAAAACCCTGAAGCAGAGGATGCAGTTAAACTGTGTCTAGAGTCCCAAATCACAGATATAGCAAGATTAATGTGTAGTTTTAATCCACTAAATGTGTGGTAATTTGTTATGCAATTATAGATAGCAGATACAATGGTCAATTATAGAATTATAGAATCAATTATAACTCGAATTCCTGAAAACAATCAGTATATAAAAAAGCCCTACTTCCTTCAAGCTGTCCCCAAATTACGTAACAAAAGCCCAGGTTTTATAATGCATTCTTAACAGCCTTTGTATTGAGACACACCCACAATTCCCACTGGTATATATTTTCCATTGTTAAAATGGGTAACCTTCTCAACTTTGCTCAATTGTAGCTCTATTTGTGGTGGCTTTAGGCTGTTGGATGGTGGCACTTTGTCTTTCAATGCTGAGCTAGTTCTATCTGTTGACCACTGACCTTCCAAAAAGCCTCCACCCGGCCCCCCACACAAAAAAACCCTGTTATCAAACAAAACTGAGTTTATTAGATCTACTATAGAACTCTAGCTTGACAGAATCTTAGTGGTGTCTTACAATGTAGAATTTAGGGGAGGATATTTATGAGGCTTTAGGTCCTTGGTAAGTGATTTTAAAGTGTGTGTTGCAAGGTGAGGAACTGGTTGGGACAGGGCAGCCTTAATGGCATAATAATTTGGGAAACGTGAGTACAACTAGGTGGAGATCCTAAAATGAGCTTTGATGAACAAATACTTTTGTCTTGATAATTAAGGTAAAGTCACGTATTGCTTAACTACCAGGAATTTTTTTTTTTTTTTTTTTTTTTTTTTTTTTTTTTTTTTGAGACGGAGTTTCACTCTTGTTGCCCAGGCTGGAGCGCAGTGGCAGCATCTCAGCTCACTGCAGCCTCTACCTCCCAGGTTCAAGCAAGTCTCCTGCCTCAGCCTCCCAAGTGGCTGGGATTACAGACATGTGCCACCATGCCCAGCTAATTTTTTGTATTTTTAGGAGAGACGGGGTTTCATCATGTTGGCCAGGCTGGTTTCGAACTCCTGACCTCAAGCGACTCCCCCGCCTTGGCCTCCCAAAGTTCTGGGATTACAGGAATGAGCCACCGCACCTGGCCAGCTACCAGGATATGTTATGAGAAATGCATCGTTAGGTGATTTCGTCATTGTGTGACCATCAGAGTAAACTTACACAAACCTAGGTGGTATAGGCTATACACACCTAGGCTAAATGGTACAGACTATTGCTCCCAGACTACAGACCTGTACAGCATGTTACTGTGCTACATACTGTAGGCAAATTGTAACACAGATGGTCAGTATTTGTGTTTCTAAACATAGAAAAGGTACAGGAAGTATACAGTATTATAATCTTATAAGACCATTGTTGTATATGTGATCTGTCCTTGACTGAAACACCATTATATGGTACATGCCTTTATTTTAATTTGTTTAGTGTTATTTCCTAGGAGCAAATATTTCCTGGATCAGGTAGGTAAGTTATTGTTACTTGTCCCCAGTACTGTTTAACACTATCATATAAAAGTATGTTTTGTCTCAGTATTGTTTGTCATAAGGGCAGGGAATAAGGTTTGTTTCAATTTTCATATTATTGTATTATGGCCCTTGTTTCTATTTGTAGGGATGATCTGCTTAACAGCATAGTTCAAATTTCTCTTTAAATGCAGATGCGATTTGCTCTGCTGTAAAGGAGGATTGGCCTAACTCTAATTACCCCATATTTAATGTCCATTTATAGCTCTTTCCACCTTCTCTTATTCTCTGTTTTCATCGTAAGATCCTATGAGAACATTCCAAGTGGAAATGCAAAGAAGTTCTTAATTCAGTCCTTGTGGCCAGATCCCGGTCTCAGGCCTGAGTGATGAACACAGTCCTCTCTGGGCATAGTGTGTACGTCCTGGCTCTTTCGAGCAATATTATTAAAATACTTTTTGGGTACAGCATTTCAGAGTTTTACTTCTTTTTTTTTTTGAGACAGAGTTTCACTCTTGTTGCCCAGGCTGGAGTGCAATAGCATGATCTCAGCTCACTGCAACCTCCGCCTCCCGGGTTCAAGCGATTCACCTGCCTCAGCCTCCCGAGTAGCTGAGATTACAGGCATGCACCACCATACACGGCTAATTTTGTATTTTTAGTAGAGTCAGGGTTTCTCCATGTTGGTCGGGCTGGTCTCGAACTCCTAACCTCAACTGATTGGCCCGCCTCGGCCTCCCAAAGTACTGGGATTACAGGCATGAACCACCGTGCCCGGCCAAAGTTTTACTATTTAACAGCCTCACACTCTCTATCTTGTGGTTATATCTATACCTACAATTTTTCCAACATTGAAATAGCCTATTGGATAATATGGAAACATTCCTACCAATTAAAAACTCCTTTTAAAAAACCCTAGACAGGAATAAAAATCTTTTGAAATGCATTGCCTTGTGATAATGTGTTGAAGTTCTGTCTTCTCATTGGCAAGTCAACATGGTAGGAACTCATCTTTCTGTTCTCGCAGCTTTCAGTTCTAACCAACTCCTGTGCTGCTGCTTCTTTGGAATCTTTCTTTTCCACCAGCTGGGCAAACACAGAAAGGCAATTTCTTCCCTCTCTAGTCTTGTCAGAAAATAACTGCAGGTATATAAAGTGTAAACTATATATGTATCATGGTTATGGGGCCAATGCAAAATATCATATAACTGGAGGTTTTATTGACCATTAATTTAGGGCACATCAAATGTCAAGAACAGATATGTATAACTCAAGTCACAACTTTGAAGCAATTAACTCTGCTATAGTTCACTGGGAGAAATAACCTCTTTTTTTTTTCCTTTCTGTATCAGAGCTAGACATATCATAGCAGGTACGCAATACATACTTGACTGGTTTCAAGTCAAATAAATTCGGCAGATATGATTGAGTGTCTATTACATGCCAGTCCCTTTTCAAGTTGCTTGTGATCTGTCTGTAAAGAAAAGATTCCTGTCTCGTGAAGATTACATTCTAATAGATGAAGCCAGACAATATATATTGAATAGAATAAATAATAGAACTAGGTGATATGTTAGGAAGTGAGAGGTACTATGTAAAAGGGAAAAAGTAGAGAATGTGAGAGGAATGAGGGGTAGTGGAGGGGTTGGTGGGCAAGATGTTACTGTTTTAGAATGGCTGGGCCTTGATAAGGCGGAGTTTGCCAAAACATCTCAAAGGAGAGGTTTTCACTTAGAAGGAACAGCCACAACAAAGGCTCAAGGCCAGTGACTCTAGCATGTTAGAAAACATGCAAGAAAGCCAGCGTGGCCAGAGCAGAGTGAGCAAGGGAGAGAACAGCAGAGCAGCGGACGTCACACGCCACAGAGTGGTTTCTTCAGGTATTTCATTCCAGAATTCACAATGACTTATTTGATCAAATTTCTCTTTTCAAAAATCACTTCCATCAATAGAAATAGCCAAATGAATATGGAAAATACTTTGATATTTCTTATTATGCATAATAATGGTCATAAAAATGCATTTGTATTATTAAATTTATTATGATAAACATCTCATTTGGAATTATAAAAAGTACATGAAAAAATTAATTTTAAAAATTCAGTTTTGGGTTAAACTTTCCATAAATACACTACTGAACTCTAAAAGTAAAGGGTAATTGAAATGCATATACAAACAGAACTTTAGTCTTAGCACAGATTTCTCACATTACAGAATCTCCATTAATGTTGGCTACTTCCCAATTTAGGTTTTTCTAGTGATTCAGGAATTTAGTCACTTAGTGTCATCTAGTGGCATTTCTTGGTATAGCAAATAAAAGAGTTAAATATTTGTCAGATTGGTATAAAAGGAGCAGAAATTATGGATAGCCTTGAATGTACTGTGGTGTTAACCAATCAAAGAATTTAAAGGCTGTTAAAACAATAACATGGGAAGCAACCAAAGTTAATCAATAAGGGAGTGATGGCTTTCACATTGATAACCCGACCGCCCCAAACCAGGCATCGGAAGGCAGATTTTCAGAATTAGGGTTTTGTCTTTTTAGGTTGTATCAAAGCTAAAGGATGTAAAAAAAAAAAAAAAAAGTTTCAGAGCGTGAAGAAACTATAAGCAGCCATCATTCCAGTATGTGAAAGTAGAATACTAATGCTCACTTAATGATAGCAATGAGAATACCTCAAAATATTTAGTGCAATTACATTAAAAAAATTAACCTAATTTACTGGTTGATCATTCTCTTCACTTCATCTTAACTTTTGTGACACAATTTTTGGTGTCATCTTTCCATCGGAAAATTGCTTTATAATAAATCTTCTTAGGCTAGTATGAGGTTTATTTTCAACTGTATTTTCTTGTTCACTGACTGACTGAACCATAAAGGGCCAATTCTGCCAGTCGTTTGGGTAAGTGAAGGGTATTTCTGATGGAGCACTGCTCTGGGAGTCGGGAGCCCTGCATTCAGATCCAGCTCTGTCCCACTGTGAACTCAGGTCAACACTGTGAGTCTAGGTTTCAATGTCTTCACCTTAAAAAGAAGGCAAAAATGTATTGCTTTAAAAATATGTTATTACAATAGCCTATTATGCAACCGCATTGTAATAAGCACATTTTATTACAATGCTTTACTATATTGTTAAATTATTTTCTACTCCATCATGTACTTAAATCTTAACAGTTACAGAAATGATGAAATATCTTTCTCCAGGAAATTATGATACAGTTAGAGGCTTTTGAGATGATGATGGAGACAAGAATCTAAGACAGAAGAGGATTTTTATTATAAAAAGAGAGAAAAACAAAAATATTAGTACACACTGTCTAAGAGAAAAGGGATCTAAATACAAATGGCACTATAAATATTTTAGACCTAAAGGAAAATATTCTGCTAGCTGTTGTCATGTGATTTTGATCCTTTATCTTTTACTTCAGGGTTACAAAATCAATGAGTCAAATTATTACATGCTTTGTAAGAGTTAGGTCATAATTTTATAAGAGATTTTATTAAATCACTATTGCTATATGACATCTGAACTGTTAATAGTTTTTGCGTGCCATTAAAATACCCATTAGATATTTTAAACACTTTTAAATTGATAAAGCTTTTGCAACTGATTTCACTCTATTGTGTAGTATAAATTTCACTGGGATACTTTTATGGTAGAGCATAAAATACACAGGCATATCACCCTTTCTACAATACATTACGCACCTGAATCCTTAAAATTTGGGACATCGCATAGTATTGGAGAGCCTGAGTTCATATTATTTTGATTTTGTGATCTTGATTTTTAAATCTTGAATTATAAAGTACAGTTCTGTAAATAGGTGATAAATAGATCAGTTAAATCTAAAAGCAGCAGTAAATCAGTAGTTTTCAAGCTTGTTTGTTGATAAGGATCTTAAGGGGCATTTCCTCAAAATACAGTTTGCTAGGCCCATGTTCCAGACCTGCTAAACTAGAATCTTCAGAGAAGGAGTCTAAAAATGTTGTTTTTGTAAAATGTACCCCCTGCAGATTATTGTCGTATTAATTTATAAAGCAAAACTCTAATTCAAATATAAAATATAGCATAAGACACAATCTTAAAAGGCAAGATAAATAAGAACCCCTGTTCTAATACTTCTAACTTCGAATAAGTACCTTCACTAATTTAAGTCTTGGTTTTCTCATCTATAGAGATGGTAACAATGATTGCACCTAAGTAAAGATAGAGCGGTGAACATTGAGTCAATGCTCATAAAACATCTAGTACAATATCTGGCATAAAATAAGGGCTTAGATAATAGTGTGATTATTGCTGTGTCAACATTGTCATTCTTACAGAATAAATTCAATTCTTATGATTTATAGTCACTTAAGAAATACTTATTCACAGTGGAACATTTCTAAAGTTATTAAAACTGTAGAGAAGTTGAATCGTGAAATAAGAGTATACTGTACTCATGTTTGTGTTTGTTTTCATAAACCTTTTTTTTTTTTTTTTTTTTTTTTTTTTTTGAGACGGAGTCTCGCTCTGTCGCCCAGGCTGGAGTGCAGTGGCCGGATCTCAGCTCACTGCAAGCTCCGCCTCCCGGGTTCACGCCATTCTCCTCCCGAGTAGCTGGGACTACAGGCGCCCACCACCTCGCCCGGCTAGTTTTTTGTATTTTTTTTTTTTAGTAGAGACGGGGTTTCACCGTGTTAGCCAGGATGGTCTCGATCTCCTGACCTCGTGATCCACCCGTCTCGGCCTCCCAAAGTGCTGGGATTAGAAGCTTGAGCCACCGCGCCCGGCCCATAAATCTTGAAATAAACTTTCTGGAATTTTTTTTGCTTTCAAAGAGTTATACTGCCACCTTGTGGCAAAGAGGGTAGAGCAAAGACAACAGTACCCGACTCCCTTGGGGATCATGGGATCAAAATTTATTCAAGTGAAGATATGAAAACAGCTTTACAAATATTAGCCAATAAATATAAATGAATGAATGAATGAAAGTAAGTTTTTAAACAGGGAAGTAAAATTTAGAAATAAAATACTAACTTGAGAATTGCAAATCTTTCACAGGCAGGATGCTGCCAAGGTAATGATTTGCCAGGTGCATTTATTGCTCCGGAGACCTCATAGAGCTGAGTAAGCCAAATCTGAGCTTTGAAAAGTCAGCATGATCAGGGCACTAGGAGTTTGGGTTAGAGGCAACCCCCACTGTGTCTCAGATACTCAACTAAGGTAGAATATTGAACATGTGTTAGCCAGTTCATCATAACTTTATTTGTAGATTTGAACTTTATACGTAGAATTCAAATTCCTGAAATCATTCTATGTGTATTTTAAGAATCCACTTAAGAAATATTTAAGACTAATTTTACGTGAAATCTTGTCTTTCTATGCCCCCTTCCTATCATATCTTGTCTCTCCTTGACAGTTTTCAAAATGATGGAATTATTGATTTAGAATTAAAGCACAGATTTCATGAAGATTTTACTTTATTTCAATTTCATTGTTCAAAATGAATATTCAAAAATCAGACATTTATCCGATCTGCCATTAATGTGAAACACATTGATGTGAACTGTCAATGGTGCACTGAATTATTTTTTTCTTATGAAATTTCATCAGTTCAAATGTAGATTTTACTACTTATGAACTTATTTTTATAACAAGTTAGCAGCATCGGTCGGCTGAAATTAACTTTAAAAAGACATTTGGTATAAAATAATTAATTAATTGCTAGCAAGCTTCTCAGCATTTTTGAATTTTGTGTTTAACGAAACTCTTCTGAGCATGTCGAAGCATCCCCTGCTCAATTCTCACCCACAGGTATTCAATTATCACTCTATTAATATATACACTAACAACAGCTTCCTTTGTCTACTTCGCCATGCTAGCAATTAGAAGGAAATTACTCCTGAATAACATGGAGAAGGGGAACATTTCTTAATAGGTAGTTCTTTAAATTTAGAGAACTATGATAGTATGTAGGCTAATATAATTTATAACAATTTTCCTGCTTTTAAAAAATGTGTCTTTACAAAATAGAATGCTGGGCTGGGCACTGTGGCTCACGCCTGTAATCTCAGCACTTTGGGAGGCTGATGTGGGTGGATCACCTGAGGTCAGGAGTTCGAGAACAGCCTGGCCAACATGGTGAAACCCTGCCTCTACTTAAAGTACAAAAGTTAGCCGGACATGATGGTGGTTGCCTGTAATCCCAGCTACTTGGGAGGCTGAGGCAGGAGAATCACTTGAAGCCATGAGACAGAGACTGCATTGAGCCAAGATTGTGCCACTGCACTCCAGCCTGGGTGACAGAGTGAGACTCCGTCTCAAAAAAAAAAAAAATTAAACAAAATAAAATGAATGTTTCAGCCAGACCTGATGGCATGCATCTATAGTCCCAGCTGCTCAGAAAAAAAAAAAAAAGATCTTTGGCTATTGTGTTTGGTAACGTTACTATATAAGACTTGAACAATATTTATTAATCAATAATTATTAAAAATTTTTAGATTGTAATACAATAAGGCATCTGTACATATCGATCAATTGTACACTAGAGATATGGTCCTCAATGACCTTATGGAATAGTGAGACAAAAACAAGCATTGGAACAGCTATAATACATAATAGAAACTGTTATGAGATTTCGGAGATGGGAGGGGTTACTTGTAACAATGACAAGTATCATAGCCAGTAATAGGAACCATTCTCCCATCAGTATTTTCAAGTTCCAAACTCATTATCCTTCTGTGTAACCCATCTACTAAGTACTACCAATACATTATTCCCCAAATTTGCCTTCTCAGCTTGTATACATAATTGGCTATTAAAACACCAACAGAGAAGAAATCAGAAAACAAATGTGAAACGATGCCACCAAAAGTTCAGTTTTTATGAACTAAAATGAATGAATAAAATAGTAAATTTTATTGAATGAATGAATATAAAAGTAAATTTCATAGTTTTTATGAACTTTTGGTGACATCATTGGGACCCAGAATCCCTAGTCAATTTTTAGTTGGCTTTGCTCAATTCTTTCCTTCATTCTTTTGGGCAATTGTTTTATTTTATTTATTTTTTGTAGGGACAGGATCTAGCTATGTTGATCAGGCTGGTCTCAAAGTCCTGGCCCCAAGGAATCCTCCCATCTTGGCCACCCAGTATGCTGGGAGTATGGGTGTGAGTCATCGTTTTGGGCAATTGCTGTGAAAGAACACCACTCTGTTCATATCCCTGTTCCTATCTCCTACAGAAATCTCCACTACTCTCTGCCTCTCTCTGCTCTTTTATTTCCTTGAGAAACTTGTGGTCAGCAAATGTGTAGTTCTACAACTTTTTATACCATCCTCATCTACAGATATATATGCATCATATCTTCTGCCATCTACAGTAAAGGGCTTATTTATTTAGATATTTTAGAGACAGGGTCTCACTCTGTGGCCCACGCTGGAGTGCAATGGTGCCATCATATTACATTAACCTCAAATTTCTAGGTTCAAGCAATCCTCCAGCTTTAGCCTCCCAAGTAGCTGGGACCACAGGCATGTGCCACCATGCCTGGCTAATTTTTAAACAAAATTTGTAGAGATGGGTCTCACTGTGTTGCCCAAACTGGTCTTGAACTCCTGATCTCAAGTGATTCTCCTTGAGGAAAGAGTAAAGAGGACTTTGTCTTGCAACTTGGATACCAGTTCAGCCACAGTAAAATAAAGCACCAAGCAGAGTCCTGAGGCCCCCATTCCAGGACGTTGCTCCTGGATGTCATTTCTAGACCTACCGTGGGTCAGGAGAGAACCCACTGCCCTGAAGGAAAGAACCCAGTCCTGTCAGGATCCATCATCTGCTGATTAAAGAGCACTTGGACCTTGAATAAACATGAACAGCAGCCAGGCAGCAGTTGTCATGGGCCTTCAACAAGTTCCGGTGTCATGCTGGCTTCAGGTGTGACCAGCACATTCCCGGCTACAGTGGCATTGGCCATAGGCCTCCTTTCCTTTCTACTTTAGGAAAGGAGAGAGAGAGGAGTAAAAAGGATTTGACTTTCAGTACGACTTGACTAAGCCAGTAATATTTGAATGAAGTCTATGCTACTTCATTTTTTATGTCTTATACTTTGAGATACACACCTGGTACTGTAATAGGTGTTGAAGATATGCGTTGAGCGAGGGTCCTGATCCTGCCCTCACAGAGCTTCCAGGCTCATCGGGCAAGAGACATTAATAATTATCTTACTATAGAATGGTCAACTGTAATCAATACTATGAAGGAAAAATATGGAATGGTAGGAAAAATTAAAAGGTCAGATTCAGTCTAAAGAGTCAAAGAAAGCTTGTGTTATTGGTTTGGTTAGGCACTAACTTTCTAGTTATAGGGATAACATCAGAGATAGTCATTTTGTTCTTCAAATAAAAAACATAAACACACTAAGCTTGAGGAGACAAAATACACAGCAGTAGGGTTCTTACCAAATGCAATAGAAATGGCATAATGGACACTGTTGTGTCATGTTGATTCAGATGTCCCCAGGAGACAGTTATTTGGTCTGTTATTTCCATAAGCCAGTTGAAAACAGGCCTAATGTTGGTCAAACTTCTAAGGAATTCAGGGAATTGATTTCCCAGACGCAACCCTTCCATCAAATATTTAAATTGGATAGTTTTCAGCAAATTAAAGTTTTACATTTCAAACATATCACTGGCTGAAAATGCAAATACTAAATTGGCTCATGTAACACGAGCCAATTATATATTTAAAGCCTATAGCATACAATTTAGGGAACCGTAATTTATTTAATAATAAAATGACATTTACTTGAAGGTTTCAGGCTCTAAAAGTGAATTGTTCTTCACACTTCATTGCAAAGACATTGAAAATGTCATGTTTGAAATGAGGTCTAAAGTATGAGTATTAGCTGGGAAGAGAGAATAGCCTAAGAAAATGCTGTGGGGCAGAGGGATAAACAAGGTTTTTTGTTTTTGTTTTGGTTTTTGTTTTTCTTAGAAATTGAAAGGTCAGCATGGCTACAACCGAGAGGAAAGAGGGAGTGTAATGGAAGAAAAGACAGCTGAAGCCCAATCACATCTCCTTTGATAGGAGCTATTCTAACAGTAATGGAAAACCATCAGAACTTTAACCTGGGGAATTTGGGCTGCTATACCAAAATACCATTACCTGTGTGGATTATGAACAAAAGAAATGCATTTTTTCCCCAGTTCTGGAGGCTGAGAAGTCCAAGAACAAGGAGCTGGCAGATTTGATGTCTGTTGAGGGCCAGTTTCCTGGCTCACAGATAATGCCTCCTCTCTGTGTTTTCACATGGTAGAAGAGACAAGACAGCCCTCTGAGAGCTCTTTTACAAAGGCACAGATTTCATTCATGACAGACTTTTGTTGAAATACTAACCTCCAAGGTGATGGTATTACAAGGTTGGACTTTGGGAGGTGATTAGGTTATGAGGGCAGAGTCTTCATGGATGGGATTAGTGCCCTTAGAAAAGAGGCCCAAGGGAGCTGTGTTCACTGTTCCATTACATGAGGACTGAGGACACAGTGAAAAGATGTCCACGAGGAAGTGAGCCTTCACTAGACACTGAATTTGCCAGTGTCTTGATCTTAGATTTTCCAGCCTCCATAACTGTGAGAAATAAATTTCTGTGTATAAGTCACCCAATTTATGCCATTTTGTTATAGCAGCCGGAATGGACTAAGGCAAACACCCTGCAAAAGATTAATGTCATGCTGGGGTTGATATTTTTCTAAGAAGAGAAAATTGGGAGAATATCTAGTATGTTTGAATATAGTAAGGAGTATATTATATAACTGAAAGAGTTTTTTGTTGAAGAGCATATATAAAATTAATCAAATTGAAGAGATGAATATTAGCTCAAAGGAAGCAAAATGTTATACAAGAAAGAAAAAATAATTGTAGTATACTCAGTTTAGTCCTATAAACCAAAACCAAAATTTCACTTGTAAGTAAATTGGGAAGATGTGTGTGTAATGTGCGTGTGTTTGTGTGTGTGTTTGTAGTGGAGTTGGAAAAGGCATTGTTAAAAGATATAAATCCTCACCTTCCAAAAAAGGAAGTCAATAGGTAATTTCAAAGAAAAAATACAGAAAGTAGGAATATGTATTAACATGTTTTATGGATATACAGTGGTAAATAGAAAAGGATTATATTGAAAAATTCAAAGTGATAGCCACTCATAAGCAAGAAAGGGATGGCAGAGGTTAAAGAGCCTGGTAGAGCCCTTTGACACTCTGTGTGGTTAATACTGAGTGTCAACTTGGCTGGATTGAAGGATGCAAAGTGTTGATCCTGGGTGTGTCTCTGAGGGTGCTGCCACAGGAAATTAACATTTGAGTCAGTGGACTGGGAAAGGCAGACTCACCCTTAATCTGGGTGGGCATGATCTAATCAGCTGCCAGTGCAGCTAGAATATAAAGCAGGCAGAAAATCGTGAAAAGACTAGACTGGCTTAGGCTCCCAGCCTGCATCTTTCTCCCTTGCTGGATGCTTCCTGCCCTTGAACATCGGACTCCAAATTCTTCAGTTTTGGGACTCAGACGGGCTCTTCTTGCTCCTTAGCTTGCAGACAGCCTTTTGTGATCATGAGAGTTAATAAACTCCTCTTTGTATGTATATATTCTATTAGTTCTGTCCTTCTAGAGAATCCTGACTAATACATACTCTAAGCACTGCACCAGTATTTTTGTAATTAAATAGAAATCAAATATTGAGGAAATAAGAGAATAAAAAAATAAAAAATCTGAAGTATATGATAAGAGAAAATATCATGCCTCTCTATATGGCTTGAATTTGTAGCAACTAAGTTATATCATGTTTATAATAAAAGATCTATTTTAAAAACCAAATCTATACACAAATAAACATAATGTACAAATAAGCTAGCCTAGCCAGCTTACTTTATAATGAAGATTTTATTATTAACAGTAGCTTTTGAAAATGTTTAAGGAAGGAAATAAATTTTATTGTGCCATTTGTTTTATCATTCTGAGATTACCATTATTTTCCTTTTAAAGTGTTTTAAATGTATAAACAAAAATTTTATTTCATAACTGTAAAATATTATTCTTTTCTTCTGTCAATAGTAATATGTCCTTCAACTATTAATCTGTGTACTCAAATAAATATTTTTACTTAATGGCCTGATTCTTGTCATGATGTTCCTTTTAAAGATCATCTTAGTATTCTGATAGGGAGGACATTTTTACATTCTCTAAGCTTTCTTTGCTTTTTAAAGTATACTGAATATCAGAGAGTTACAGTCTTACTATTTTAATATAGACATGTTTTAGAATATGACTCAGCTAGCTCTACCACTCAATAATTGTGTAACTGAGCAGGTAGTGTTGTCTTTCTGAGTTTTCATTTCATCATTTTAAAAATGAAAATTATTTTTAGATACATTGTAAGCATGTTAGAAGGATTATAAATAATTTATATAATATAGTATTGAGTCTATACATAGTTGTTTATCAGTAACTGATTACTATTACTATTATTTTAGGCTAGCTGGTGTTATGGGGCCTGAATGTTTGTGTCCCTCCCCAAATTATATTTTGAAGCCCTAAACTCCAGTGTGGTGATACTTGGAAGTGGGCCTTTGGGGGATAATTAGGTTTATATGAGGTCGTGAGGTGTGCGCCACTATAAAGAGGATAAAAACAGAGGAAGAGAGACCAGAGTTCTCTTTCTCTGTCTTGTTAGGACACAGCTAGAAGCCATCTGTGAGATGTGAGAAATAAATATCTATTGCTTAAACCATCCAGTCTATCATATTTTGTTATAGCAGGCAGAGCTGACCAAGACAGATTTTGGTACTGAGAGTGGTTCTAAGAATAGAACTTTAAGGAGGAGGTTTCTGACTTGCTTCTGAGGTTTCTGGAATTGCCTCTCTAATCAAATCTGATTAGATTCGAATATCCTAAAGACTCTATGTCTAGTAGTAAACAGAGCTTTTGTAGTCCATGGCATAATCTGGCAATACAGATGTGCGAAATATCTCTGTTGGATATTCTTAATCAACCACTTATAAGAAGCAAAGAGCTAGGTGACTGTGTATATGACAGAACATTTTTGAAAATCTAACGTATATAATGATTGGTTGGCTGGTTGCTTCTAGTGGCATTGGACAAAGTGGTGAAGGAAAAGGACTACCTCAGGTTTTCAAAGTCCCAGCTGAAATGTTGCACAGATGACTTGAAAGCTTCTGTTTATATTCTGAAGGAAACACTTATCTCCTGTAGCTGCAGGGCTGAGATTGCTGAAAATCAAACATAGAAGCTTATCCTGTGATTGACTGAATTACAAAGCAAATTGAACTCCCAGCCTCAAAGAGTGTCTACTGTTAAAGTGAAGTCATTGATTGAGAAGGAATGGGATCCTTTAAGTTGGCCTGAGGTTTTGTGGGAAAGATCCACATGAAGCAGCCAGGGACATTGAGTTGCTAAATTCTAATGAGTCGTCTCTGCCAGTGAATGGCCTTCCCACCATCATATAAGCAGCTTTTCCACCCCTAGTGGGAGCAGTTTCTGCACACTCAGTGGTAGTGGCCTCTCTATCCCTGGTTGAGAGCATTAACCCTGCATTGCCTGAGAAATGTATTACAGAATGGCCTCCCTTGAGACAGTGGCCATGCAGCAATGATTCTCCTTAGGATCCACCCATGACCCTTTTATGCTTTTAGACTTTTCACTAAACCAAAGTCCCAGCAGGCCCCTAAAGGTGAGGTACAAAGTGTGACTCATGAGAAAGTGTGCTGTACTCCAAAAGAACTAGTTGAATTTTTTAATTTAGACAGAAATCTGGGGGAAAATATGGAAATGGATATTGAGGGCATAGGATAATGATAGAAGGAAAATAAAGTGGAACCAGGTTGAACTTATTTATTTATTTATTTATTTTTGAGATAGGGTTTCGCTATGTTGTCTAGGCTGGATTTGAACTTCTGAGTTCAAAAGATTCTCCTGCCTCAGCCTGGCAAGTAGCGAGAACTACAGGTGTGTGCCAAAATGCCCAGCTCCAAATTTATTGATATGGGCTCACTAAGTGGAGATTCTTCCTTTTAAGGTTGCAGCTCAGGAAGTTAGGAGGGGCTCCTAACTATTCGGTTGGTGAACTGAAACATGGACCAAAAGGTGGCCTACTGTGAGTGAATTAGAAGTGCTGAGTCTGCCGTGATTTAATGTAGAGGAAACGATTCAAAGCTTAGGAAGACTAGAATGTTAGACAGGATTTGCCTTTAAGACCTACTTACACCCACACTGGGAGTGTCTAGAGGACATACTTTTCACCACTACTATGAGAAATAAATCTGTGAGGTGGGGGAGGGGGAAGCATTTTTAAGAGTTCTGTGATCACTGTTATCTGTAGGCCAAGCTTTAGAGTGAGGACATCACTATATACGATCAATGCAATGGGAGTAATTGCAATGGGAGTAATTGGATCCCAAGGTGGCAGGGGCCAAGTGGTGGCACTCAACCACCAAAAGCAAAATGCATGTAATTATTGTAATGGACAGTAGAGTCAAAGCAGCAATCAGAATAGTGTGACTCATACAGACCTAAGGTGTTTGCTAGTTAATCCTGTGTTCCTAGAAGTGAAATAGATAGGAAGCCTACTAATTCTTACATGACCTGTATAAGCAGAATATTTTTAGGTCAAATGGACAAAAATCTAACCTGGATTACATAGGCAGAGTTATGGTCCCTCAATCAATTCCCAGATGAGCTATTTGCAGACCCAGAACCCTCTGAATGAAAGGGAGATTGGATCCCCTTGAGGAAGGATTCTGGTACACTACCAAAAATGTTTACTGTTAATCTTTCTTCCAGCCTTTTCCAAAGGGGCCTATGGCCTTTTAATAAGGTAATTGTTTATGGAAAAAAAAGGAAGTAATCAGACCTCTCAGGGATTACTGGACACTGGCTCTAAAATGACACTAGTTCTAGAAAACCCGAAATATCACAGTGATCCCTCTGTTAGAGTATTGCCTGATGGAGGTCAGGTGATCATAGAAGTTTTAGCAGATCCATCTTACACTGGGCCCAGTGGGTCTCTCAACCCATCCTGTGGTTATTTCCCAAGCTCCAAAATGCATAATTGACATAGATAGTCTCCACAGCTGGCAGAAAGCCCACGTTAGTTCCCAGACTGTGGAGTGAGGGGTTATTATGTCGGGGAAGGCCAAGTGGAAGCTACTAAAACTGTGTTTACCTAGGAAAATAGTAAACAGTATTCCATCCCTGGAAAGCTTGAAGATATTATTGCCACCTCCAAGGACCTGAAAGGTACAGGTGTGGTGACTTCTATTACATTCTCATTCAACTCACCTGTTTATCCTGTGCAGCAGACAGATGAATCTTGGAAAATTAGAGTGGATTACTATAAGCTTAACCAAGCAGTAGCTCCAATTATAGCTGCTGTGTCAGATGTGGTTTCACCGTTTGAGCAAATCGACACATCCCCTGGTACCTAGTGTGCAGCTAATGATCTGACAAGTGCTTTTTTCTTCATACCTGCAAATAAGGACCACCAGAAGCAATTTGCTTTTTGCTGACAAGTTGATACCCTTTCACTCTCCTATATCAGGGGTATAGCAACTCTCAGGCTTATTTCATAATTTAGTTCCCAAGGATCTGAATTGCCTTTCCGTTTCACAAGATATTACACTGGTCCATTACATTGATGACATTATGATGATTTGACCTAGTGAGCAAGAAGTTGCAACTACTCTAGTCTTCTTTGTGTATCAGAGAATGGGAAGACATTTGTGTATCAGAGGACGAGAAATGATTCCAATAAAATTTCAGGGGCTTTCTGCATCAGTGAACATTTAAGGGGTCCATTGATATGGGGCATGACAGGATAACTCCTTTAGGGTGAAGGATATGTTGTTGCATGTGGCTGCTTCCACAAGAAAAAGAGATACTGCCTTGTGGGCCTCTAGATTTTGGAGTTAACATACTACTCATTTGGGTGCATCATTCCAACCCATATCAGGTGACTGTAAAAGCTGCTAATTTTGAGTGGGGCCCAGAGCAAGAGGGAGTTCTGCAGTAGGTCCAGGCTACTACTGTACAAGCTGCTTGCTGATTGAGCCATATGATCCAGAAGATTAAATGGTTCTTGAAGAGTCAGAGGCAGATAGGCATGATATATGTGAATTTCAATACAGCCCCTTAGGATTTTGGAGAAAAGCCTTGCCATCCTCCAAAGAAAATTACTTTTTTTTTTTTTTTTTTAGAAACAGCTCTTGGCCTGGTGTTGGGCCTTAGTAGAGACCGAATGTTAAACCATGGGCCATGAAGTTACCATGGGACCTGAGCTGCTCATCATAAACTGGGGGTTTTCTGATCTGCCAAACGATAAAGTTGGGTGTACACAGCATCACTTCATCATGAAATGGAAGTGATATACATTTTGACAGGCCTGAGCAGGCCCTGAAGGCACAAGTAAATTACATGAGTAAGTGACTCAAGTGTCCATGGTCTCTACTTCTGCTGCAGTGGCTTCTCTTTCCCAGCCTGCACTTATGGCCTCGTAGGGAGTTCCCTAAGATCAGCTGACAGAGGAAGGGGACATTCAGGTCTGTTTTACAGAGAGTTGTGCATGATATGCAGGCAGCATTGAAAGTGGACAGCTGCAGTACTGCAGCCCCTTTCTGGACCATCCCTGAAGGACAGTGGTGAAGAGAAATCCTCTCTGTGGGAAAACCTTTGAAAGGTGCACCTGGTTGTTTACTCTGCTTGGAAGGAGAAATAGCCAGCAATGGGATTATGTACCAACTCATGGACTGTGGTAAATGGATTAGCTGAATTGTCAGGGACCTGGAGGGAACATGTTTAGAAAATTAGTGACAAGAAAATCTTGCCGAGAGGCATCAAAATGTGAAAATATTTATGTCACATGTGAATGTTCACCAAAGGGTGACATCAGCGGAGAAGAGTTTTAATAATCAAGTAAATGGAATGTCCTCCTCTGTGGATACCAGTTAGCCCTTTCCCCCATCACTACTCAATGGGATTATGAACAAAATTGCCATGGTGGCAGGGATGGAGATTATGCATCAGCTTAGTAACATGGACTTTCATTCACTGAGGCTGACCTGATTGCAGAGTGCCTAATTTGTTAGCCATTCACTGCTAGTGATCAGCCAGCTACCTGGTGGTAGGTTGACTATATTGGACCACTTCTGCCATGGAGGGAATATCATTTTGTTCTTACTGAAATAGACAGTGTAGATATGAATTTGCCTTCTCTGCATACAATGCGTCTGCCCAAACTACCATCCATAGATTTCTAGAATGCCTTATCCAGCATCATGGTATTAGACACCGGATTTGTAATCCCAAAGTGCTGAGATTACAGGTGGGAGCCACCACGCCCAGCTATATCATAGTATTTAAGTATTGTTAATTTTACATCTCAGTATTTAAGTTATAGGATATCAAGGATAAGAGTAAACACACCCCAAGGACTTTGCTTCCTCTTCTGGGGAAGGGGTTAGTGCATTTTCAGTTCTATGCAGGGTAGTTTTATCACATTAGGTGGAATTATAAATTTGTTATTTTCTTCATTTGGAGATAAAATATGTTTAAGAAGATGCATATGAGTGCCAAATTGGCAAGGAGTAGATTTGTAATGGTTAAACTTTTGTGTCAACTTGACAGGGCCAAGGGGTGCCCAGAAAAATCATAATTTCTGGGTGTGTCTGTGAGGGTGTTTCTGGATGAAATTAACATTTGAATTAGTAAACTGAGTAAAGCAGATTGCCCTTTTCCACTGTGGTTGAGCCTCATCCAAATCTGCTGAAAGACCTGAGTAGAACAAAAGGCTGAGTAAGAAAGAATTCTTTCTCTCTGTTTTTGAATGGGGACATTGGTCTATTTCTGTTTTTGAACTAGACTAAGACTGAAACTTATGCCATCAGCTCTCTTGGTCCTCAGGCCTTCAAAATCAGACAGGAACTTCTATCATCTGCTCGCCTGGTTCTCAGGCCTTCAAACTTGACCTGGAACTATACCATCAGCTCTCCAGAGTCTCCAGCCTGCTGACTACAAATTTTGGACTTCTCAGCCTCCAAAATTATGTGAGCCAACTCTTTATGGCAAATTTATCTATCTGGATGTCTGTGTATCTATCCATGTACCTATCTATCTATTTATCTATCAATCAATCACCTACCTACCTATCTCCTATTGCTTCTGTTTCTCTAGAGAACCCAGACTAATACAGATTTGAAAGGAAAAAAAATGAATCTTAGTATATCCAGATTTTCTAAAACATGATCCTTTATATTGATAGAAATTGTGTGCTTTTTTTGACATAAGATGCAGAGGAATAATAGTATCAGGATGTTTTTTAAAAACTGCAAACAGACCAATTTCTGTCTCCTACAGGAACTACTTTGTAGATCCTTTCAGAACAGCCTGAGTGAGATATTGGGGGTGTTGAAAGGTAGAAAGTATTGATTTGGGTTGATATCAAACGTATTTTTTTAAACAGGGGAACCTTCTCTTCCATTCTACTATGCTACTACACTTTTTTGCATAAAGTCACCTTTTGTGGAGGACAAAGGTCTCTGCAAAATATTTTGAGGGAAAGATAGAATGGCATATTTTTTTGGATATAGATCTTCTACCTATATATCTGTATAGGTTGAAGAAAAGAGTAAAGTACTTTAAATATAGATTTTGCTGTTACGGACAGGAAATGATGAATGCAGAAAGCTGAGGACCCAAAGCTGCCAGAAAAATCTGACTTAGCCTCATTAGATATTTAAGAAATAAAACGTAAATAGATCACAGCAGAAAGGCTCTCATTTCTGAGGCACTGCTAGGCACAGATTTTGTGCATGTTCTCTATTAACTGGGTCATCATTGATTAAAGAGTTCTTCTAGTGCACTTGGCATACTAATTCAGTATTAAACTGAACTTGATTCAGCTGAACTCCTGGGGCTCCAGCAGAGGGCGTGATTCACAAATGCTGGAGCAGGGGACGCTTTAGCAGTGTATGTCTAGAAAAGTAAAGATGAATCTGGAATTTCCAGCCTATTTCAATCTTTTCCTTTTGCAGCGTGCTATATTCAGGTAATCAGTAATTCAAGCTAATGTGAAAGAACAATGAGAAGCAGTAAGCTGAGTTTTTGGAGAGATATTAATTATTGAATAAAACATTTTAAAATATTTACTGGAATGAGGTTTTAAAAATAAATTGCATTTTTCTTTAAAATGCGTGGAGTATGTCTTCTTTTATTAATATTAGCTGCCTTATTGATATTGAGTCCAGAAGCTGAGGAAAGAAAAAAAAAATTTTAAATGCCAGGTTAACAGCATATATTAGGGAAGAAAAGTGACTGTAGTGAGCAAGTACCTACAGCTTGATAAGAGTTTCTAATAATGAATTCTAAACATCAGTAAATAAAACATCACTGAATCATAATGAACTTTACTCCTTAGGCAAGTATCTTAAAATACATATTTTGTACTTACAAAAATCCAGATGTCAAAAATATTCAGGGACTATGGGGAAACTGATTGAGATGTTTAGGAATTAACACCCATCATCAAGACTGCTTGGCCCCTGCTGATCTCAGAACAGCTTTCATGAAAATATTCTACTGTGAGTGCCTGTCAGGGGTCTTCATGTCCAAGACAGGCTGAACTTCATGATGACTGGAATAAAACATTTTCCTTAAGCGCTTCTTCTCTTCCATCTCCTGACTCAAGACCCCAACATTTGGTCTTGATGTTTCTGAGGGCTGTGGGTTTGAGTTTTTAGTTTTAACTTATAAATATTTGGCCTTCAGCCCTGACTCTCTCCTACTGTGCATAAGAAGGAAACTAAAAACATTCAGCTCACATTGAGCAATAATGATTAACATATTAAAGGCAAAGTGATACTTTAATGGTGATTTTTGATAACGTTATTGACGGTAGTGATGATGAAGGGCAACAATAACAAATAGAAAAAAAAAGAACAGAAGAGAGCATAAAAAGTACCCAATAGAATGGCAACAGGCTAGATATGTTTGCACAGAGACCCTAGACCTCAAAGAAAACAAAATAATTTCAATCTCAATTACATCTATCAATGTATCTAGGTCTTGGGATTTTGTTTCTTCCCTGGGAGCAGACACATTTTCAAATTCCACTTTCTGAGAGTACTAAACAATCGCAGAGGCAGCAGCTCTGAGCATTCCTTTGAAGTATGTACTAAAGAGGCATTTCAAGCACTGCTAAGAGTATGCTGCACCATCATTAAAAACCAATATTAAAATTCCAAAATCAAAGGCATGTTTACACCAGGCTAAACCATTTTTTTCTTACACATTAAAAGAACATCAAGCTATCTAAAATGATTTAGTGAAAAAGGTCTCTTTTCCTTGTTTACCCATCAACTAAGAAGGCATTGAGCCAATGTTATTCTAGTTATCTCAGCATTTTTAGCATTCTCTTCGCGTAAATTTTTCAAAAGGGCAAACTTCACATACACAATATCATATCTGGTATAAGAAATAGACTATTTGAAGAAATGAAAATTATACTTAAAACATACTAGGAAGAAAATAATATTTGTTTCTCTCCAAGACAGAATGAAATATGAGGAGCACTGATTTCTAATTCCAAACTGAATCCCATTTTTCCCTATAGCCTTAAGTTTTAATTGCCATTAGATTTCTCTATCCTACTTTTTCATATTTTATAAAGAGTTCTCACAAATGACATGCTGTGGTGGCTATGGAAATGCCCTGCTCAGATCTTCATAAAAACCTTCTGTGGGAGGGCAGTTGACCAACAATTTCTAGCTGCTGTCCTCCTGAGCGCTGAGGCCACACATCCCAAAAGCTGCTCCCAGACAATGGCCAAACACAGCAGGGTAGAACCAGCACATGCCTGCTCAAAGTGATGCTTCCTCTAATGAACACATTTTCCTTGAAGCGCCCCCCACTGCCTTAGTGTACCCAAGATTTTTTCAGAACTGTTCTGCAGTCTGAAGGAGTCCTTCCTTCCCAATTCTTCCTTTTCTTTTCCTTCTTCACAGTCATCATGTTTCCATCTCAGTCTGAAGGCTCTTCCTTCAAAGGCAATACACCCGCAAATCCCTTGGACATCCAATCCTGTCCTGGTGTCTACTCAGAGGACCCAAACTGATACAGAGTGGTCTGAGAAAACGGGTGGCAAGAAGGAGGTTGTGGGAACTGGATCATTCACTCTCTAGTTGGCAAATAAGGACTTAGCAAGATGTCTGGGTTTCAAACAGAAATCTTCATAGCACCAACGATGAGAGAGAATTAAATATGAGTGATGTTCAGAAAGGCAAGAAAATTTTTGTTCAGAAGAGTACCCAGTCTAAGTACATTGAAAAACCTTCTGGAAAGAATTCACTACTCTAGATGCCATAAAGACCATTGATGATTCATGGGAGGAGGTTAAAATATCCATCTTAACAGGAGTTTGGAAGAAGTTGATTCCAACCCTCATGAATAGCTTTGAGGGGTTCAAGACTTCAGTGGAGGAAGTCACTGCAGATATGGTGGAAATAGCAAGAAAACATGAATTGCAAATGGAGCCTGAAGATGTGACCAAATTGCTGCAATCTCATGATAAATCTTCATTGGATTAGGAACTGCTTCTTATGGAGCAGCAAAGAAAATGGCTTTTTGAGATGTAATCTACTCCGGGTGAAGATGCCGTCAAAGATGTCAAAATAGGCTGGGCACGGTGGCTCACGCCTGTAATCCCAGCACTTTGGGAGGCTGAGGCGGGCAGATCACTTGAGGCCAGGAGTTCAAGACCCACCCAGCCCATGTGGTGAAAGCCCGACTCTACTAAAAATACAAAAATTAGCTGTCCGTGGTGGTGCACACCTGTAATCCAGCTACTCGAGAGGCAGAGGTACAAGAATTACTTGAAACTGGGAGGCAGAGGTTGCAGTGAGCCAAGATCTCGCCACTGCTCTCCAGCCTGGGTGCCAGAGTGAGACTCTGTCTCAAAAAAAAAAAAAAAAAAAAAAAAAGTCATAAACTTAGTTGATAAAGCAGTGGCAGAGTTTAAGGAGATTAACTCAAATTTTGAAAAGAAGTTCTACTGTGAGTAAAGTGCTATTAAATAACAGTGCAGCTTATATAGAAATCTTTCATGAAAGGAAGAGTGTCAATCTATGTGACACACTTGGCTGTTGACCTATTTTCTGAAACTGCCACAGCCACTCCAGCCTCCAGCAACCACCATCCTGATCAGTCAGCAGCCGTCAACAAGACCCTCCACCAGCAAAGAGGTTATGACTCGCTGAAGACTCCAGTGATCATAGTATTTCTTGACACTACATTATTTTTGATTGAGGGAGGTACCTTGTGTTTTAGATGTAATGCCATTGCACACTGAATAGATTATAGTATTGTGCAAAATTGTTTTATGCACCAAAAAGCAAAAATTTATGTGACTCACTTTATTTCCACTTTTTTTTTATTGTGATGTTCTGGGACCAAACCTGCATTTACATGGGATCCATTTACAAGGCATACGATGACACTACCAGGCGAGGATACAGAGAAGTTTAGCACCCAGATCTCCTGGCCAGTGGAAGGGAAAGACTCATGAGCGAGAAATGCTCAAGAGTGTGATGATGCAGTCAGTACTGGCACTATGCTTGCATCTCTCACTGCACTGTCCTTGTTGTGACCAGGGAGATGAAGATGGTCAGGGAAGGCTTCCTGTAGAAGGTGACCCTGAGCTGAAGATTTCAGGATGGGCAGGAAATATCTACAATGCTCTGAAAACTTCACAGTGCCTGGGAACGACTTGGAGGTTTTGTTACGATGCAGACTCTCAGTACTCAGGTGGAAGCTGAGACCCCGCATTGCCATAACTGATACCTTGTTGAGACCAGACACAGAATAAGCAGCACTGGAGATGCTTCTTGGATAGAAGTGGAGTGAAATGAAGGGGCTGGATTTATCTGGCTTAAGGCTCAGACACAAGGTTGCAAACATCCTGGATCAGAGTGGGGCTGGCGAGTTTGTGCAGTTGGTATGCTGGGTCCTGACATCAGGCAGGGAAGGCAACCAACCCCATGCAGCAGAGCCCATGTCCAACTCTGCAGGGGTGCTGTGGCCAGCTATGCTCTCAAATGCCCCAGGCCCACTTGGCCCCTCAGCCTAAACCCAGGGATCCTCCTGGCTTGTGCTTGTTTCTTACCCTGTACATCCCATCCATCTTGTGTCCCACAGATCCTACCTTCAAATGCCCTCTGTTCTCTCCTCTACGCCACCACTATCCTTGTGCAAACCAACTTGACTTTCCATGGAGCAGTTTCTCCTGGAGCAGTCCCTCTTCCTGGGACCCACTTCACTCCTGTCCCTCTCATTTATCTCCATGCAGCAATGGGAACTTTAACCAAAGGCCTGAGCTTGTAAAGCCTGAGGCCAGTTCTTGGCATGAGTGTGGAGAACATGCAGCAGCCTCTGCCCTCACCCCTTCTCCCTGGCTCTGGGTCATGAAGGGCAACTGCCCCAGCTGCCCTGTTTGGTGTTTGCGTCTGGCATGTTATTAAGAGTTCTCCCTTCTCACTCTTAACATTTTCGAGTTAGGATCATCAATCATAAGGATCACAAAATGATGGCTTATCTGAGTTCAATCTCTTCTCCTGAGCTGTGCCATATGAAAATATATATAAACTCATAAGCAAGGTGGACAGAATGAGTTAAATCTTAATCTTAATCTAAATGTAGCCATGGACAGTGAAAAATCTTCACTATTATCCCCATTTATCCACCACGGGAATATCACATTTTTGGTTAAGGCAATTCTTTTTTTTTTTTTTTTTTTTTTTTTTTTTAACATGGGGGAAAAACCCATACATATTTTACCTCATTATAGATAGCAAATGTTTAATGCAGGGATATTATACAGATATGTCAGTCTTTTTAGAAAGGTAATGTATAAATTTTTTTTTTTTCTTGGAGTCTCACTCTGCTGCCCAGGCTGGAGTGCAGTGGTGTGATCTCGGCTCACTGCAACCTCTGCCTCCCAGGTTAAAGTGATTCTCCTGCCTCAGCTTCCCAGGTAGCTGGGACTACAGGCATGCACAACCATGCCCAGCTAATTTTTGTACTTTTTAGTAGAGATGAGGTTTTACCATGTTGGCCAGGCTGGTCTTGACCTCCTGACCTCAAGTGATCTGCCCATCTGCCTGCCTTGGCCTCTCAGAGTTCTGGGATTACAGGCTTGAGTCACTGTGTACAGCCATATATATATATATATATATACACACACACACACACACACACACACACACAGACACATACTTTAAGTTCTGGGATACATGTGCAGAACATGGAGGTTTGTTTCATAGGTATATACGTGCCATGGTGGTTTGCCGCACCCATCAACCCATCATCTACATTAGGTATTTCTCCTAATGCTTCCCTCACCTAGCCCCTTACCCCCTGACAGGTCCCAGTGTGTGATGTTCCCCTCCCTGTGTCCATGTGTCCTCATTGTTCGACTCTCACTTATAAGTGAGAACATGCAGTGTTTGGTTTTCTGTTCTTGTGTTAGTTTGCTGAGAATAATGATTTCCATTGTCATCTATGTCCAGGCAAAGGACATGAACTCATCCTTTTTTATGGCTGCACAGTATTCCATGGTGTATATGTGCCACATTTTCTTTATGCAGTCTATCATTGATAGGCATTTGGGTTGGCTCGAAGTCTTTGCTATTATGAACAGTGCTGCAATAAACAAACATGTGCATGTGTCTTTATAGGAGAATGATTTATAATCCTTTGGGTATATAGCCAGTAATGGGATTTCTGGGTCAAATGGTTTTTCTGGTTTTAGATCCTTGAGGAATTGCCCCACTGTCTTCCATAATGGATGAACTAATTTACACTCCCATCAACAGTATCAAAGCGTTCCTATTTCTCCACAGCCTCTCCAGCATCTGTTGTTTCCTGACTTTTTTAATGATTGCCTTTGTAACTGCATGAGATGATATCTCATTGTGGTTTTGCTTTGCATTTCTCTAATGGCCAGTGATGATGAGCTTTTTCTAATGTTTCTTGGCCACATAAATGTCTTCTTTTGAGAATGTCTGTTCGTATCCTTCGCTTGCTTTTTGATGTTTTTTTTTTTTTTTTTTTTTTTTTGTAAATTTGTTTAAGTGCCTTGTAAACTCTGGGTATTATCCCTTTGTCAGATACAATGCAAAATTTTTCTCCTATTCTGTAGGCTGCCTGTTCACTCTGATGATAGTTTCTTTTGCTGTGCAGAAGCTCTTTAGTTTAATTGGATTCCATTTGTCAATTTTGGCTTTTGTTGCCATGGTTTTTGGTGTTTTAGTCATGAAGTCTTTGCCGAGGCCTATGTCCTGAATGGTATTGCCTAGGTTTTCTTCTAGGGTTTTTATGGTTTTAAGTCTTATGTTTAAGTCTTTAATCCATCTTGAGTTAATTTTTGTATAAAGTGTGAGGAAGGGGTCCAGTTTCAGCTTTCTGCATATGGCTAGCCAGTTTACCAACACCATTTATTAATAGAGAATCATTTCCCCATTGCTTGTTTTTGTCAGATTTGTCAAAGATCAGATGGTTGTAGAGTTGTGGCACTATTTCTGAGGCCTCTGTCTGTTCCATTGGTGTATATATCTGTTTTAGTACCAGTACCGTAGTGTTTTGGTTACTGTAGCCTTGTAGTATAGTTTGAAGTCAGGTAGTGTGATGCTTCCAGATTCATTCTTTTTGCTTAGGATTGTCTTGGCTCTATGGGCTCTTTTTTGGTTCCATATGAAATTTAAAGTAGTTTTTTCAAATTCTGTGAAGAAAATCATTGGTAGCTTGATGGGGATAGCATTAAATCTATAAATTACTTTGGGCAGTATGGACATTTTCATGATATTGATTCTTCCTATTCATGAGCATGGAATGTTATTCCATTTGTTTGTGTCTTCTCTTATCTCCTTGAGCAGTGGTTTGTAGTTCTCCTTGAAGAGGTCCTTCACATCCCTTGTAAGTTGTATTCCTAGGTATTTTATTCTCTTTGTAGCAATTGTGAATAGGAGTTCACTCATGAGTTGACACTCTGTCTATTATTTGTGTATAGGAATGCTTATGATTTTTGCACGTTGATTTTGTATCCTGAGACTTTGCTGATGTTGCTTATCAGCTTAAGGAGATTTGGGGCTGAGATGATGGGGTTTTCTAGATATACAATCATGTCATCTGTGAACAGAGACAATTTGATTTCCTCTCTTCCTATTTGAATATTCTTTATTTCTTTCTCTTTCCTGATTGCGCAGGCCAGAACTTCTAATACTATGTTGAATAGGAGTGTTGAGAGAGGACATGGTTTCAAAAGGAATGCTTTCAGCTTTTGCCCATTCAATATGATATTGGCTGTGGATTTGTCATAAATAGACTTTTATTCTTTTGAGATATGTTCCATCAATACCTAGTTTATTGGGAGTTTTTAGCATGAAGGGATGCTGAATTTTATTGAAGGCCTTTTCTGCATCTATTGAGATAACCATGTGGTTTTTGTCATTGGTTCTTTTTACATGATGGATTATATTTATTGATTTGCATATGTTGAACCAGTCTTGCATCCCAGGGATGAAGCCGACTTGATCATGGTAGATGCACTTTTTAATGTGCTGCCAGTATTTTACTGAGGATTTTCACATCCATATTCATCATGGATATTGGCCTGAAATTTTCTTTTTCTGTTGTGTCTCTGCCAGGCTTTGGTATCAGGATGATGTTGGCTTCATAAAATGAGTTAGGGAGGATTCCCTCTTTTTCTATTGATTGGAATAGTTTCAGAAGGAATGGTACCAGCTCCTCTTTGTACCTCTGGTAGAATTCGGCTGCGAATCGGTCTGGTCCTGGGCTTTTTTTGGGTTGGTAGGCTATTTATTACTGCCTCAGTTTCAGAACTCGTTAATAGTCTATTCAGGGATTCAACTTCTTCCTGGTTTAGTCTTGGGAGGGTGTATGTGTCCAGAAATTTATCCATTTCTTCTAGATTTTCTAGTTTGTTTGCGTAGAGGTGTTTATAGTATTCTCTGATGGTAGTTTGTATTTCTGTGGAATGTCTTGTGACTTTTTTATGTGTACCATGATTTAATAGATCTCATACATCAGAATTCTGATCATGAATGACTGACAGAATATTTTTCTTGGGCAGTCCTGACTTAACTAAGACTGGCTTGTGGTTAAATTAATATGTTTGGTTATTTTAATGTTAATAGTAATTCTGATTCAGTAAATGCTATCGCTGTTTTCATCTTCTAAATATATGATTGGACTTTATTAATAATGTTCAATTTTCCACAAAGATGGTGCATGCCATCTTAAAACTTATTAGAGCTTGGTTTTATATTTAGATGTATGTAACTGGCTAAGTGACTATATTTAAATACTGGGGAAATCCCCCCTCTTTCTCAGAACCAAGCAAGACTCATTTGTGTTTTGTGTTGTTTGCCTCTTAAAGGTTGGGCTGAAGATAAGGTAGCAACGTCTACTTTATATTTTTGGTTTTAACTATACCAACCCAATTAGAATTTCCTGTATCTAAAATGGTTCCTTGGCCAGGCGCGGTGGCTCACGCCTGTAGTCCTAGCACTTTGGGAGGCCAAGGTGGGTGGATCACTTGAGGTGAGGAGTTCAAGATCAGCCTGGCCAGTATGGTGAAACCTCATCTCTACTAAAAATACAAAAATCAGCCAGGCGTGTTGTCACGTGCCTGTAATCCCAACTACTCGGCAGGCTAAGGCAGGAGAATCACTTGAACCCAGGAGGTGGAGGTTGCAGTGAGCCAAGATCGCACAACACTGACTTCCAGCCTGGGCAACAGAACAAGACTCTGTCTGGAAAAAAAAAAAGTTTCTTGTACTTATTGAAAGTCATTTTAGTGTGGTGTATGTGTAATATCAAATAAAGAATATTTAACACTTAAAAAGGAAATACATCATCTGAAATGCAAAGCATAGATATTTCTGAATAAGGTGGCAGCCCAATTGCTGCTGATTTCAGGAGTGATGACTTAGGAAAAGTCCCCAGGGAGAGGAATGTCTTGGGTCTGAGGATCAAGGCATTTGAAAGACACAGAGTGAACAATGCCTGTAAGGACAGCAGAACTGACTATTTACTACTAAGTTGAATTGTTGCTTTATAGAGGTATAATGATAAATGATAAGGAAGTTGACAAATTCGTAAAGTTAGGTGTGATAGCCAGAGACCCTTTATGGTAGTTTAGGAAGAAGCCTAAACTGCAAAGGAAGAGCTGAGAGTTGTTGAGAAGCAGACCGGGATTTCATAGTGAGAACTGCAGAGCTCCAGAGACATTTTAATATTCAGCAAAGACAGTACAGGTTTCCCCTAAGGTTAGGGCTGTGGTTAGGATCTCTGGAACCCTACCAGATAGAATTGGAACACCTGAGTAAACGCTGACTGGGGTGGTGGCTTTAAAAGCCCTGAGGTCCTCTCACTGGAACACTTACTTTAGAAAACCTGTAATTGTAAATTCTTTCTCTGCCCCTTTGAGATGTAAATCATTTTAAAAGCCTCTTGCTAATTTTATAATCCCAGAAAGTCTTTCTTCCTACTTAGAAGCCACTCTTTTGACATGTAATTTCGAGGAAAGAGAGTGCACTCATTTTTCAGTTTCTGTGTGAGAATGGGAGCCTAACTTTTATGGGCACCAATTAGCAAACATAGATGCCCTCATAATTGAGAAAAAAACATTTGCAAACTCAGGATTAGCACATCCCACTTATCAACCGCCCAACCCCCAGCCCATGTCCTCCAGCACTTTTCCAGGAGATCACCCCGGTTGTGAAAATTCCTCTTTCCCTTTGTTTCAATGGAGTTGACCTCAGACGACCTCTCTCTTCTGTTTTAGCAGCTTTGAATAAAGTCTTCTTTGTCTTCCAGTGCAATTTTTACTTTGACAATATCCCTGAGAATTGTGGCTTTTCAGATGCCTCTGACCCTCAGAATTTGCAAAAGGGAGAAGACTGTCCCTCCCTAGTAAGAGCTAGCTCTGCTCCCCCGCAGGAAAAAGTTACAGAGCAGCCTCTCCTTTGCAAGATGACAGGTGACCTTCTCAAGAGTTGCTGCTCCTGCTTATCCTGATTATAAAGCTGAAAACTATGACTGAATTCTAGCACAATTTAACTGGAGACATACTGGGCTGATAAGGGGGAAATGAGTTTATAAACTGAAGGAATTTCAACAATATGCTACAATGTACAAACAGTAGCCAAGGGATCACCCCTGGGGTTAGGTTTGAGGGTGCTTGATCAAGGAAGCCAGAGTGAAAGACTGAATAAGAACAATTGATTTGGCAACACTTTTTTTTTGAGACGTTTGATTTTACATCCTGGTAAGGACCCCAGAATATAGAATAAACTTTCTGCTAAGAGTGGCTCTTAGAAACCAGTAATAAGTGATGGCCCTGGTGGAGCAAAGTGGAAATGCCTGGGTTGCCTGGCAGAAGCAAAAGGCTCAGAATGTGGGCCTGATTAATGTATGGCATGTAGGGCCAGAAGCCCCATTAGATGATATGCTTCATGAGAGGTCACAGGGAGTCCTTCAGCCAACAGGAATCAATTGGTGAGGGCATCATCATCCATAAGTTCAGTGGCAGCTCATCTCAGAATGACAGGGCAGTTGGATGGAAAGGGGCTCCCAGAACAGGTCTGATTAGTATTCATGAGCAAGCTGAGACGTGAATAATTGAGTCTAAGTGGCAGGGCTTAACAGACAAAAGCAGGGGACATACAAGATTGGAGTAGTCAAGGGAGCTTGACCTTCAGGGAGTTATGGAGATTGTTAATACAATATAGCATCACTATGGGCAAAATACACAGGTAGCTAATGAGTGAGCTGCTTGACATCTACAATTAAAAACAAGCTAGAATGAAGAAGCAGGAGGCTGAGGCCAGTTGCCACACATAAAGTTATAATGCTTTGCCCACTTCTCATGCCTAAATTAATTTTAAGTTTCAGGATTCATTTACTAAAGAGATGACCATGTGCCCATAAAGGAACAAGTCTCCTATGCCACAGCATGTATATAATGTAACGATTCCCCAAGTCTTTTCTCAAAGGGACTTATAGTTATTTACTCATGTGACCATTTACTAGGAAAAAAGAAGTACTCACAGGAATATTGAACAGATTTCTGAGTTGACATTGATACCTGGTGACTCAATGAATCATCAGGGCCCTCTAGTTAGGGTGGAGATTTACAGTAGCCATGTAATAAGTGGAGTCTGCTAAAGCCAGGCCTAGAGTGGATTCACTGTGTTCACAGACATATCTGGTGGTCATTTCCTGGTCTTCAATATGCAATTGGTATTTTACTTGACATTTGGCGTATTCCCCATATTTGGTCTTTGGACTTCTTGGAAAGACCAAGTGGAAACCTCTGAAATTACTCCTCCCTCCTACCTGTACCAAGACAGTAAATCAGGGTGTCTCTGGGGGACAGGGAGAAAAGGTAGAAATAAACACATTATTCAAGAGCTGAAGCATGCAGGAATGTGTGGCCCTAGCATATCTCAGTTTAACTTACCATTCTTGCCCATGGATAACATAAATGGATCCTGGAGAATGAGTATAGACTACAGACTACTGTAAGCTCAGCCAAGTAATGGTTCTGGTTGCAGCTACTATACATGGGTGGTATTATTGCTAGAGCTGATATTAAGGCTTCAGGTAATGTAGCTCGCAGGTATGGATTTTGTGAATGCATGATTTAAAAAAACTCTGATCAGAAAAATATCAGGGAAAGTTTCATGTATGTGGAATGGACAGCAATATTCACTTACAGTTTCACCTTAGGACTGTCTTAATTATTTCAACCCTTTGTCATAATATATTTAAAATTGATCTCAACCATGTGGACACTTCATAGGCTATTACATTGATTTATTGATTTATTATGATTTATTTATTTATTTTATTGATGATACTACGCTGATTTCAATAATTCCAAAAACAGTGGCTAGTATTTTGGAAGACTTGCAAAGACACATTTTTGAAAACTGCAATTTCAGTCAGGTTTTTAGGGGTCCAGTGATCAGGGGCATTTGAGGTATCCTCTGCAAACTAAAAGTCAAATTTATGTATCTTCCTGCCCTTATCACAGAAAAGGAAGCACCACACCTTTTTGGGTCATGGCTGGAACACATTTTGAACATAGCAATATTGTCTAGCCCTTAAGTCCGGTGATATGAAAGGATGATAGCTTTAAATGAGTTCCAGAATAGAAAAGGGCTCTGCTGCTGGTTGAGGATGTGGGTCAAGCAGCCCTACCACTTGGGTCATGTAATCTGTCAGGCTCTAAATTGTTGTAAATGTCAGTGGTGGGAGAAGATGGAATGTAAGTTTATGGCAAACCCCAGTGGGAGAATCTTAGTGTATCCTACTGGGATTCTGAAGCAAGGCCATAACATCTGCAGTGGAGAATTATACTCCATTTGAGAATCACCTTTTGGCATGAGAGTTCGCCCTAGTACAGATGAAACACTTAACTGTGGGCACCATGTAAGCATGTTCCCGGAACTGCCCATAATGAACTGGCTTTCTTAGATCTATGATGTCATAAAGTCAGCAGGCGCAGCAGCAGTCCATCACAAGTTAAAAGTACTACATTAGAGATCAAGTTTAAGCAACAACAAGGTCACAGGCAGGCTGCATGAGCAGGTGGCCTAGACCCACATGTCACTCAGAATGGTTGTACCAGTGCCCTTTACTCGGTGTATTTTCTAAGACCAGCTGAAGAAAAGGAAAAATACCCATGCTTGATTTATAGACAGGCAGTCTCAGTATAAGAGCTCAAACTGAAAATGGATGACAGCAGACTGTAGCATTACTTGATAATCAGTAGAAAGAAAACATCTTCCCAACATGTGGAGGTGAAAATGAAGAACCTGGTCATCCAGTCTGAGGAGGGAGAAATGGCCTGAGGGGATAATATATACAGTTTTCTGGACATTTACTAAGGGTCTTGATGGCTGGTGAAGGGCCTAGGGGGAAAAGACTGGAAGATCAGAGACAAGAAGGTCTAGGATAGCATGTGGGTGGACACATGGGAACTGGTACAGAGTGTGAAGAGTTTTAAATCTTAAGTTAATGCCTAAGAAAGCATATACAAAAGAAGATATAGTGAACAATGCAGTAGACAAAATGATTTGGTTAGATGACATTAGCCACCTTTGTCAATGACCTCTCCAGAAGTAGGATGATGGGCACATACATGAAATGGCCCAGTCATAATACTGGTATTTCTTGATCATGATCAAAGATTAGATTATGCTTATGCTTATTAGTTTGCCTCGTAATTGTCCTCCATACCTTTCTATTGTGCTTAAAATCTAAAAACTAAGACAATTATATGAACAAATCATGAAGTTCAGATAAAACTGGAAATACCAGAAATTATGGAACTGGAGAGGGTTCTATCTGAAGCACAATACATTGCCCAGAAAGTGAGCCTTATTTTATTGGTTACATGTTTGGATTCAGATATTGACTCAGCGTGAGCATTACAATTTAGTTTTAAATCTTGGCTAATTATAGTGACTTTTTTGAGAAATTATATATAAATGGGCAACAAGCAAGACAACAGAAAGGTTTTATTTAAAGAATGCTGTAGTGTTGTTGGTTTTGTTAGATCTGTGGGGAATACTGCGGGTGATGTAGTCCAACTCTTTAACTTGGGAAACCTGAGGCCTTAAGGATACCCGCCCGGTGTTGTAGCACTAATTAGTGTCAAAATTATGGTTTAGAGTCCAATTCTCGTGACTAAATATCCTGTATTTTTAAAAACTAAGTCATATAGTCTCTTGTACATAGAATAACCTTACTTGAAAATACTGTGGCTACCCACATAAATCCATATACCTTGAAATAACTGATCTATTCATTTAATTTATCTTAATGAGGTGGCCTTGAATAAATCTTGTGTTTTGTCCTTTCAAAACAGAAGGAAAATGCAAATGAGATAGTAGTTGTAATTTTCAAAAGTATGAAAAATGATGGCAGGTTAACAATTCCCAAATTAATCCATGTAACAAAACTGCATTTGGACCCTCTAAATATATGAAAATATAAAAGACCATCCTGGTCTATAAAACTGACTTGAGGCAGGCTTTGATTCTGGAAGCCTGTCTATTCTTTCTCCAAAAGCATTCCTGATTTAAAAAAGGAGGAGTAGTAGGAGGAGGAGGTGGAGGAGGAGGAGGAGCAGGAGGTAGAGAAGGAAGAGGAGGAGGGAGAAGAAGGAAGAAAATTTGTTCATGATTATGAACAAATCATAAGGTTCAGAAAAAACTGGAAATACCAGAAATGATGGAACTGGACAGAGTTCTAGCAGAAGCACAATACATTGCCCAGAAAGTGAGCCTTATTTTATTGGTTACATGTATTTAGATTCAGATATTGACTCAGCGTGAGCATTACAATTTAGTTTTAAATCTTGGCTAATTATAGTGACTTTTTTGAGAAATTATATATAAATGGGCAACAAGCAAGACAACAGAAAGGTTGTCATGGTTACATGGTTACAAGGTTACAAATGTGATTTGTAAAAAAATTACAAAATTCTCAAATCACTAAATTGTCTCAACTATTTGTTCACAGATTTGAGAGTGAATGTCTTTTAGAAGGTGTTAATTAACCTATTCCAGCACTGGACAATCTTTTTGATTGTTTACCTTCTGGAGAAGAGGTTACAGATTTTACCGACCTTATTTTCATCTTCTACTCTAGGGTAAATTTACAATTTCAATACGCTTTTGGTCAGGTTAGTGACAACTCACTTTCAAGGTTATTTCCACTTCAGGGGCGTGTGTGTGTGTGTGTGTGTGTGTGTGTGTGTGTGTGTGTATGTGCGTGTGTTGGAGGTGGCAAGTGGTTGGAATGTGAGCAACTAGATCTTAACATTTCCCTCAGCTTGACCACACTCATGACAGGCTGCTGCTGCTGCTGCTTCCTTCTTTCTTCTTTCCTCCTTCTTCTTCCTCTTCTTCCTCCTCCTCCTGCTCCTCTTCCTCCTCCTACTTTTTAAAATCAGGAATGCTTTTGGAGAAAGAATAGACAGGCTTCCAGACTCAAAGCCTGCCTCAATTCAGTTTTATATACCAGGATGGTCTTTCCCAAGGATGATGGAGTCGTCCCTTTAGAATGCAGTCATCAAGGAAGATAGTGTCCCTATCTCCTAGTCTCTTGCTGGGGAGAGAGGAATTTCAGTGGATTCCTTCCTCCCCGTCATGTCATGAAGACAATGACAAACGTATTTGGAGCGGGAGAGGAGAAGGAAGAGGATTTGCTTAGGCATTGAATTTAAGTATTAAAGTCTTAATTCTTCCCTCCTTCTCTTCCCTTAGCCAATTATGTCTACTTATTTCCCTGTGAGGTAACCTATCCTTTCTTTTGTGATAATCATCCCCTGAATTTTCATAGTTATTAGAATCACACTATAGTTTTTATCCACATATTTGTAAAACTCATTCATATTGACATGTATAGCTCTCGTTTGTTCATTTTTATTGTTTCATATTATTCTGTTGCATTAATATACTGTACAATAGTTACCTATTTTATTATTGATGTTTGGGTTGTGTTGAGTTTGGGGCTATAAAGAATGATACCAATATAAGTATGCTTGCAAGGATAATATCAAAAATATTTAATGATGGGTAAGGCAAAGTCACATACCAATCATAACAGTTGCCAAACCCATCTGAGTGGAAGCTTGGACGTGTCTCCTGGTGCACATTTTCAAAAATTTTTCTGACATCTATATCTAGGAATGGAATTATTGAATTATAAGGCATTTACTTTGTAGAGGCATTTAAATTTACAAGGTGATTTCAAGCTATTTTAAAAAAGGGTTGTACCAATTTATGCTTATATCAGTTTATACTTACATGAGAATTATTAATACATTGCCAATATTTAAGTTCCCTAGAATATATTTTTGCCAATGTAATGTGCATATGATGTCTCACTGTAGCTTAAACTGAAATTAACCTGAAACTAATGAGGTTGGGCATCCATGCATGCTTATTAATCATTTGAATTTCTTTGTCCTCTGATTTATTTGTGTATTCTTGACAGTAGTCCTTTTAAAATTGCTTTAGATAACAAATATCTTTCTGAATTTTGTGGCTTTTCTTATCAATATTTTTATAATTTATGAGAAACAGAAGTCTTTATTTTTGTGTAGTTGCGTTTATCAGATTTGCCTTTCGATTAGTATTTTTCTGTCTTAAGAATGTTTTTATAACCCGAGTTTATAAAGTTTTTTCTGTATTATCTTCTAAATGTTTTATAAATTTGACTTTCACATTGAAGTTTTAAAATTAAATGCAATTTATTTTTGCTAATTGTGTGAGATAATATCCAGTTTTATCTTTTCAAGTAGTTAATCGACCCACACTAGTCATTAAAAGTTCATGATTTTATCCAGATCTATTTTGCCTCCTCTGATACATATATATTTGTGTGTTAAGTCTGCTGATCTCACTATTTTGTTCTATTGTTCAATTTATCTATCCTGTGTTAGTACTATACTCTTTTAACTTTGGTACTTTTTAAAAATTATTCCTTAGGATTGTCTAGAGTGTAACTTGTCTACTTTTATGAGTATTAATAACTATTAGAAAAATAGTTTTCAAACTTGGTCTTCCTCTTCAAGTATGCTTTGACTTTCTTGGCATTTTGTGCATCAACATAAATTTGTAATCTTCTTGTGAAATTCCACATATATTTAAAAATGTGGTTGCATTGGGCTGGGCGTGGTGGCTCATACCTGTAATTCCAGCACTTTGGGAGGCCGAGGCGAGTGGATCACAAGGTCAAGAGTTCGAAATCAGCCTGACCAACATAGTGAAACCCCGTCTCTACTAAAAATACAAAAATTAGCCGAGTGTAGTGGTATGCACCTGTAATCCCAGCTACTCGGGGGGCTGGGGCAGGAGAATCGCTTGAACCCAGGAGACGGAGGTTGCAGTGAGCTGAGATCGCACCACTGCATTCTAGCCTGGGCGACAGGGTGAGACTCTGTCTCAATAAAAAAGAAAGAAAAAAGAAAAATGTGGTTACATTGAATACCTGCATTTGTTGCATTTGTGATTTGGGAAGGGTTGAGTATCACTACAATATTCAACTTTTTCAATCAGTGAACATGGTATTCAGGTCTTATTTAATATATTATCTGAATAAGATTCTCTGTAGAGGTCTTTAACTTCTTTGTTAATGTATTCCTAAGGATTTGATACCTTTGATGCTAATAAAAATTATCTTTTAACAATTTCATTTGTATCTAGTAGAACTGACAAATTCACTTGTATATTCTAAAGAAAATTGTTGAGTGTTTGCATTTTCTATGCATAAAGACATATAATCTATAAATAATTATAATTTTCTTTTCTTTTCTACTTCTGGTTAATATATTTGTATTTTTTTTCCATGCCTTGATACATGACTGGGATATTTGATGCAATATTAAATAGAAATGATACAATAGGTATACTTGTTTTGTTTCTGGTCTCAAAAGAAAAGTCATTCACCAACAAGTTTTATACATAGATACAATTCATTAGATTTAAAGAGTACTATTCCATTCCAAGTGTGCTATAAAGTTTTTATTGCGAATGAATTTTTAATTTCATCAAATATATCACAGTACCTTATCATTCTTATACTTTAGTATATTAATGTGGTAGACTTCATTAATTTATTTCCCAATATTAAAATACTCTTATGCAAATAGTATAATTTAACTTGATCATGATTCTTATCATTTTTATACATTGCTGGATTGGTTTTGTTCATTATTGGTTAGATATCTTGGCATCCATGAACATTTCTCATATCTGATTATTAACTTGGTTTTCTTTTGATTGGCATGGATTTTTTCATTTAATTAATCTTTTCAAATAATCAAATTTTGGAAGATTGTTTTCTTATAAATAATCCATGAAATTCTTCCTTCATTTCATAAATAATAAAATGAAAAATATAATACAAAAAAGTAAAAATATCAAAATTAAAAAAATTAAATTTGTTTGGAGTTGTTAGTTATACAAGAAGGAAAGATTTCAATATTTTTGCAATTATAGTTTTATCACTGTCTTTTAATAGATAACTATTTTGTCTCAGTCTTCAAGATCTTTAGACTGTAGTTTGAGGCATTTTCAGTTTTTAATACCTAGAAAATAAATAGTCAAAAACCTGAACTTGGTAATCATTCATCTATTTATAACTCTTTAGACCTGGCATTTCTTAAGAAAACCTCCAAGATACACTTCACCTAAGAATGCCCTTAAAAGTTTACCAGAAGTATATTACATAAAATTTGATCAATCAGTATCAATACATTCCTAAATTTAATTATTGCAGAGAGATGGATAGATAAAAAATAAAAATTTAAAGCAACTAGTTTTTTACACTGTTTTAAGGTTAAAAAATGATAGATAACTTACTTGTTATAGCAAGAGAGTATCAAAGAATGTAGTAAACATGTAAGCCCCCTCAGACATGCCTTAACTGGCCAAAAAGGGTAAATCTGAGCATTAATATGAATAATAGCTTCAAAGAATTATATTAAATATGTTTCAATCTTTGGTTTTATAATGACATTAAAAGTAAAAACAAAAAGGAATTCATTATTTTTGGAGGATGGTAGGGAACTATCTATCATTTTGAAATATGGTAAACGAATAAAGGGAAATTGTCCAGCTTTCTCTGCCTTTATCCTAGATTTCTTGTACAGACTATATCATGGGGTAACCAAATATTGACTTAAAAGAAGTTTATCTTTTTCTAAATATTTCAAGAAGAAATAATGATTGATATATAATATTATCATTTTGCAACATTTAATTAATTAATAAATATATTTTAGGGATTCAGCATCAGTGGCCACAAGCAGGACAAAGTAAGAGACCACCAGACATATGTGCCTCCCAGTACAGGAATACAAGACCAACCTGTGACAAAGAAATTGAACATGATTTGGACCAGGCATATAGAAAAAAATACCAATGTACAAGTAACGCAGAGGCAGAGAAACTTGTTAACTGAACTGTAGTATGCAATGAGCAAAACCCAGTTTGCAAGGAATCTTACAGGTGCAAAGACCAAGTGGTTTTTTTTTTTTTTTTTTTTTTTTTTTTTTTTTTTTTGAGAGAGACTCACTGAAAAAGAAGGAAGGGGTAGGAGAATATGTAAATTAAAAGACTCTTAGAAAAATATTAAAAATAGAACATGACAACTACACTAGTGTTTTGTGGGCTGTGTGAGTGATAAATCAAGAAACTGTTATCATTAAATCAGGATAGTGTTACATTTAGAAGGGTGGGAGTGAGTTGTGATAGAGATGGGTTAAATGGAAGACTTATGAGATGGCTGGCAAAGTTCAATTTTTTGGCCTGGGTGGTGGTTATAAGAATGTCTGACATCTGATCATTTATGAAGCTATGCATTTGTTTAATTCTGTTTTCTGTAACTCTGCTATATTTACAATACAATTTTAAAACTGGGCGAGTGAATATATTTACAATACAATTTTCAGAGAAGATGTCCTGAAAAGTTTTATCTTTATATTAAGGATGAATTTATCAAGTTGATAAACACAAGAAGTCAAAGGTGATATTTTCAATATTTATTAGTAAGGCTGAGGCAACAGCCTTTATACGGCACAATTTACATAAGTTATCAAGATACATCTTGTATACAATCACAAAACCAAGACATATTTTTACATAGAGTAAAACTCAAGATGGATTTACAAGCATTTTTTTTTTTAAATACAACTCTCATGTTATTTTCAGGTCAATTTATACAGTCCTTAGTCCAAGAATTTGCATTTGTCTATTAGATTTTCCAAAGGGATTTGGGTAAAACAAACAAAAAAACACATTAGCAAATCACCAACATGGCATGCAACATATAGTCAGAAACAAGACATATCTTCAAGTACTTTAGTTTTTATTTCAAAATCAGTTTTATTAAGGTGTTTATGTTTTCAGACAAGAAAATTTTTTCTTAAACCTCATATGTGTTGTTAGGATATTAGCACACACATTAATCAGTAGTGGGAGCACCTGAGCACGTCACCTAACAAATATACAGACACAATCAAACAATAATCATATTCACATGCTGAATGCCAAATGAAATGAACATTTCAACTTGGTCTACTTTACCAAATGTATACTTATGTACAAGGTAATGAATTAAGAAAATGCTCTCAATCTACCTATCAGATAAAGAATTTGATTAAATAATTTTGGCTTAATGGATACCTTTAATAATAGAACATGAAACATACAGAAAACAGCACTGTATCATATTCAATGAGAATAATTGTTTCACTCATTCATTATTGTACTATACCCAAGGTAAGTAATTATTAAATAAATAGCTCATAATTATTCATTGAGTCTTCTTTCACTTTCATTTCAAGCTCAAAAAGAGGGAAGGAAGATCACTTCTATCACACATAACACATATATAGCTGTAGTTGGCTGATTTTGGAATATTTGACATTGTAGCAATGAAAATAAGTTTTTAAAAATATTGTTATGATTTAAATAATAAAGTAAAAATACTATAAACATCTTTATGATATTTTGATGAAATGAAGCATTGATCAAATAATTTCTAATAAATTGGGCACAATATAATATATAATTTTATTTTACTTCACATCACCACCACCGCTAATATCACTACTGCTACCACCACTATCATTACAGTCATTCCTATAATAAGAATCAATATCAGCTGGTTACCAGCTATAATATTCCCACAATATGACTATTTAAATGTGTGTGATCCACAAAATTAATTCCACTGGTATGCTGAAAATATGCATTTAATTAGTGTAATTTGTTAAAATATGGGCAATATTAAGGAATAAAGACAATTGATGCCCCTTAGTCTTGATATTTTAAACTGAAATATAAATAAAGGGTTCAGAGTCACCAAAAATCTCCTTAATCTTAAGTAAAAACAGGGAAAACACCAACTTCTTGCTACTAGGGTTATTTGTGTCTGTAATGACTATTCTATCTTCCCTGTCTTTTGTAAAAATTCACTCTGTGCTTTTGTTTCTACAGCTGAAAGTTTCCTTAGGACCAATTTTTAAACCAAGAAGCAACATCAGTCTCTGATGACTCAATGAAATTGTGGGAAAAATTGAGATGCTCTTCAAGGTAAAAGTGCTGTAATTGGAGTAATTACGTATTATATAGAGATTACAAACTCTGTCAGTATTAGAATAAAAAAAAGTTAGTTCCAATAAAATGAAATAAACTAAAGAGTGAAAAACCATGTACTGTGATATGTACAAAAAAGTAAAAAACACCAAGAGCCCTATTTGCAATAAAAAAGAAACAGTTTTGTTGTAAGAAGGGTAATCGACATCATTCAGAAGAAACGCATTCATATAAGGATCAGTGTTGCATAGAATAATTCCAGTACAACCTAGAAGTTTGGTCAGCTTCAAACTTGGCACCATGGCAGGATCTTATGCTCTCTGAAGGGGAATGCTGGTGCACAAAAAGAAGCCCTGTTGTCAGCTCTGCTGATTGACCTAGCCCCATCACTAGTTCCTTGGAACGGAGGGGCTTCTATAATGGAAGGACTCCTACTCTTTCAGGTTAAATAGCTACCAAAGAGATAATCTTTGTTTTGGTGATCCCTCCATTTATATTATTCTAAAAGAAATTGCAACTGGAATGAAGAAAACTAACTGGTTATACAAACTCTCATGCATACCTCTGGATATGAGTGGCTGCAAAAGAGGATCAGGGATGAGTCAGGGTTTTCTTTCAAGGGCAAATATCAGAGCCTTTTTATGTCAGAAGGAGATCTTCTTGGACCTTTTCTTCCCCAATTATGAGTGATGATTATAGGCTTCTTCAAGTGCTAGTTTCTGCTGGAAATATCCATGGCAACCATCAGCAGATCTAATAGTTTCTAAAAATAAAATACTAGCAATATAATGTTTTTGATGATTCCACTCTCCCATGCTCATTTTAGAGCAATGTCAATGGTAAATGACATTGTACTGTCAGTGGAGGGGGATTAAAAAATAGAGGGAAGAAAAGTTATGGTTATCTTTCTCAGTTTGCAGAAGAGTGAATTTATATTCTGAGTGAATTTATATATATATATATAAAACTGATTTCTTTAAAAATGAGAAAATTCAATATCCAACCAATATCTAGAGATGGGTTTCTCTAATCCCACTAACACTTCACCATTAAATAAAGCAGAAAGTTTTAAGTTCAGAATGCTCTAAGAAGCAATTTGATTTATTTATTTTGGGTAGAATGTAGGAATTGGGTAAGACCAGCATTATTCATTTAATTGAGGATAACAAAATTTGCAAATCCTTTTCATGTAATTCTTCACGTTTATTCAGGTTAAAGTTTATATTTTAAATAAAAAATAAGTTTTGCAGCTAATTTACTGCTTTTATCCATGTCAATCCTTGCCATTGGTTTAGATGATGGTTTCCACATATAAAATTTGAGAATTAAAAAGCTATGTAATAATTATTCCTCACTTCTGTGTATAAAACTATATTTGGAAATGTGCTTTCATCTCTCATGGATCATTGATTTATCATCACAACATCTCATTTGGAAGGTTAAGGATATATAATTATTTTTATCCTACAGATAAGAAAACTGGGGTAAAGTGAGTTTAAGTGACATGTGCAAGGTGACATAGTCAGTGGCAGAACTAAGACCAGAAGACAGGCTTTTATTCCCTGCTGAGTGTGTTTTCCACAACTTTCACGTTACTTCCTTAATTAATAATGCTAATAGAGAAGAGGGTGCTTGATTTTAAGACTTGGACATTAGTTGTTTTATTCATTATTATTAAAATAGCTCAAAGTATATTTTAATCTCCAGTAAGTGTTGACTTTTCACATATTTTCCCAACATTGATGAACTTGATCACTGTGATATTGTCACTAAAGTAAGAAAATAGAGCACTAGAAAGAACTCATTTAGTGTCATGTTTTCATGATACAATCAGTAAATGAATTAACTCATTAAGGAAAAAAAAAGGGTAAAATATTATGAAATGAGGAAATGATATCCATTTAATTAATCAGTATCACAAGATTAATATAGTTCGTTTGCCAGAGAAAGAATTTTCTTTCTCTGTCAATGCATCACGCAAGAGAAAGGAAATGTGCAGGATAATACATTTATTTGCAGTTTCACAAAGAGTAAGTTATCATGCTTCCTAGAACATATCAGTTTACTCTAGGTCCTTTGGTACATAGATTGAAGATGTCTTGGCTTAATGGTAAATTATGAAGATTTTGATGGTTTCAAACAAAATTCCAGTATTTTATGGGACAACATTCTTCTTTGTTAGCCAGTCACAGTTTTATTTCTAGATAAATTCAATTTTATTTTTACCTAGTATTATCTTCACTCTACATTATTTCAAGTTACACTGAAACAAATGTGCTTTTACCACATGGATTCCAAAGTCAGTGTTGTATACCCTTGTAACATTTAGACACACAGAAAACTGGTAAGATACGGCCTAAAAGGCATAATTTGTACATCTCCTATTCCATTTTCCCTAAGAACATAGCCACCTCACTTCCAGTCCTGGACACATATTGTAGGTATATTTTATGTCCGAATCTGAAAGCATCTGGTTGTCTGAATAGAAGATGATGAAGGAAGATTTTTGAAGTTTTGAAAACTGAGATTTGTTACATCAGTTCTTTCCTTTCAACCAAGGCTTCTTTGCATAAAGAATTACCTTTGTGCTACATGGAAACCACATTAATCTTTGAGCCTCTGTCTTAAGGTATAGCTCAACTCTGCTCAAAGATTTTTGCCTTAAGTAATCAAAATTTGTTTCACAGTTTCTCTTCACAGCCATGGGAAATTCAAGGTCTCAGAACTCCATTCCTTTTTATTTTCAATATGTGAACTTTTTCAATCGAATATCTTTGTGTGATACATACACAACAATAAATGTACAAGGTATTAAGCATGTTTTTGCCTGTTGTTCCCATTCTTACATTTGCCTCTCAAAACTTAGCTTAGTTTCTAACTGTAGTCTTGATGTGAGGCTATTTAGAGCAGTTTCTATACCCTGAGAAGACGTGTTTCTTCAATGCGTTTGAGTAGGACTGACCAAAAGTTTGTGCCAATTGACTATTCTTTTTCTGAGATCCACTTTGTCAAGCCAGATACAGGCTTCACCAATTAAGGTCTTTTTCATAAACTTTCCTCCATTGGAGAAAAGTAAAATCTAGAAAAAATAGTCAAAAATAAACATATTTAATTTATATACGTATATATGTGTACAGTTTTCAATCTCTTTTAAGAACATTTAATCATCAAAAAAATAGCACAAAAGAGGGTGACGCTGAGTAGAAGTAGCAGATATACTTGCAGGAGAACTAATAATCAAGGTGTTCTCTAAAGATTTGCATGTAATATAAATTAACGCACATCAACATTTGTATTATTCTGCAAAGGAAAAGACACATTCTGAAGAAAATGAGAATACTAGGTAAGAAATGTATAACCAGCCAATTCTAAGTTTATGCTTAAATTGATGGAAAGTTTCACAAAATAACTTTGCCAAATAATTTTTTACTAGTTTACACGAAGCCAAATCAAATAAAAGATTATCTGAATTCTGAACAAATAAATATAACTTCACCGGGCATTGTTTTTATTTAGTGTTAAATTTTCTGATGATTTTACTACAGTATGTACTTCCAAACTGCTTTTTGAAGTCATATGCAGAACTTATCACAAGGGTCTCAAACTAAAGAATTTTTTTTTTCATTTTAAAGATGAGTTGAAGGAAAGGTAGAGAGCATTCAGAGGAGCTAAGCATTAATCCTTGTAATTGTATTCTCTTTTTCTCTTCAGAATCTCCTTTGGTTATATAATTTACCCTTATTCCTGGCTAAAACTTAACTTTTATGCTTCTGACTTCAAAATTTGTACATCCAGATATGACTGTCTCTTCTGATTTCTGATTCAGGGATTTCAAATGACATTGTGTATTTTCACTTGAATCTCTGCCTTCTTATCAAATTCATTTCAGAAAAACTCTTGATCTTTCTCTATTCCAAATCCCCTGACTACGTAATCTCTGTGAAATAATACATTTGTTGACACAGACTTCAGAGTGTCATTTTTCTTTATTCCTTTCTAGTCTAATATCAGTTAATCTTCTCAATACATTTTTGCTTTGTAATATCTTTTATCTTTGTCTCTAATTCAAACCTTTAATTTCCTGTACCATGGTCTCTTCCTACATTTTTTTCTCTTTTCTCATTCCCCCATTTCTACTTTCATTCCTTGTCTCTATATCTCCTGAAAACCTACTATGTGCAAAGCATTGTGTAGGCTGTAGGCAATGAAAATTAGGCCTTGCCCTAGAGAAACTGATAGCATAGAAGCAATGACAGATAAGTACAGATATTGTTGTTACAAGACAGACTGAAATTGGTAACCTAATAATAGAAGCAAAATGTTTTGTGAATACAGTATGATGAATGATACCCAGGGTCATCAGTAAGGAGAGATGAAAGATGTGGAGTATTGTAATAGATGGTGAGAGTTGGAAAAGGGAGCTTTGAAGGGCGGAAAAATATGAGCAAAGGATTGGAGGCTTAACATGACTTGAAGAGAGTCTGTTGTGACTGGAGTATTGAGTGGAAAAGTATCCAAGGAGCTGAGACTAAGTCAGTCCAATTAAAACTCACTTTGGAAGACTCTGAATGATTCAAGATAATGATTCAAGATAATTGAAGACCTTTAATGTAAACTAACAAGTTTAATGTAAACTAACTAGGGTTTTAAAAGGTAACTCTGGCAGTGCTGTGATGAAATGAACTAAACGGATAAGACATAAATTACAATTGGCCAGGTAAACAGGTGAAATGATTTGAATAACAAAGATGGGGACCTAAAAAGGTTTAGTGGCAGTGAGCATGGAAATAAGAGGAATCTATGTAAAATAAACTGCAGGCAGAGTAGAGAAGGCTTGGCAACTGATTGGATGAGGTGAATGGGCTGTGGAATTCTAAAAGACTCCTGGGGAGATACTGCTAAAAAATAATTAACTTCTCAAATGTCATATAGTGTATGATCAGTATATAAATATTGAATAATGGAATAAAAATAAATACAACATGAATGAGAAGTTTTACATATCAACTACATAATACAGAGTTACCTGAAGAGAATGTCCTGCAGGACTTAGACTGAATCGAAAAGTTTCATTGAATGAAGGCTCTCGATCATGTCTGCATACTCTTGTTTTTTTCTTGATCACCTTTTTTTGGGTAGAAATATTCATCACATATATTTTCACATATAAATCTGAAAATAAGAATTCAGCCTATTAAATTCCATCAGTCGTATAAATTTCTATTGAAAGAATTATAACAGTATACTGAGAGTTCTTCCTACATTTTGTACCAAGCCAGCAGATTGTAAACAATTTGTTTCAGACAACATAAAATGATTAAAAGATATGCCTATTTATTATTTTTTTGAGACAGGGTCTTACTCTGTCACCAGTCTGGAATGCAGTGGCCAGATAGCTCACTTAACCTCAAACTACTAGGCTCAAGTGATCTCTCTGCTTTAGCCTTCTACATAGTGGGGACTACAGGCAGGAGCGACCACATCTAGCTGATATATCTATTTTCTTAGCAATTTAAATTTGTCCTTCTGTTGTCTAATGAATATAACACGCTAATGTATATGTTAAAATATCTAGCTAAAAACCGAAAGAAAACAACTTGTTACATATGTTAATCAGTTCTTTTTTCTGACCTATTTACTGTACAGTTCAAATTTTAGTTAACATTTTCCAGAATATATGACACATCCCTAAAAAATTCTAGATATATTGATCACTATAATAAAATTAGATACCTGGTAGATGATCAGGAGACTTAAATTTGTATGTAATATTTCTGCATTGGAGAATTTCAACTATTAGTTGTTCACCATCTGTCTTCATTTCCTTCTTCAGTGCAATCTTTATTTCTCCCATTACCTGAGTTTTAGCTGGGAGAATTTAATAAAAATGTAAAGAAGTATGTAATGCCATATATGAAATGTTTAGTTCAATAATTCATTCATACATTCATTTACTGTTTATCAAGTGCTAAATATCTTATGACATCCTAAGTGCTAAATATCTTATGACTGTATTTTATTCATCTGTGTACTTATTCACAGATGAATAAATTTATTCACGGATGAATAAAATACACAAAATTTATCACAGATTCATTTATTTAGATATGAATAAAATACAGTTCCATGCCCTTAAAGCCCTTAAAGAGTGAACAATCTTATGGGCAGACTGATAAATATACAGATGCTTACACCAAAGTATGTTAAATATTATGATAGCTTAGTAACAAGGGAGGTATGGAGAAATGCATGTAGATCAATTTTACTCAACTGTAGACTTTTAGGGCAGAAGAAGTAATAGATATGACTGTATCAATTCACAAAGATATGACTCTATCAAGAGATACGACTCTATATCAATTCATGCATTAATTCACTTATTCATTCTCCAACAAATATTTTATTTCCCACCCTACTCTGTGCTAAGTACTCTGCTAGGAAGAGTGAATATAATGATAAGCCAAAATGTGGGTGCTTATTGGTTTCATGGTTTTTCTATCTATTGGGAAGAAAACCATTAATCAAATATTTCCATCAATAAATATATAACTATAAAAAGAGGAAAGGTTCTGAAGTACAGAAGCATGGTTTCAATGGAGGCTAAAACAAAGGAGCAGATATCTAGGGAGGTGCTGCTTAAGCTGAAACCAGAAGGATGAGAGTTAATTAGGTGAGATGGATTAGGGAGGACATTCCAGAGAGAAGGAACAGTGTGTTCGCAAAAGGAAACATAACATGAGAAATAAATGCCTATGAGATTGTAACATATTGGAAATTGAAGCCATGTTAAGAATTTGTTTTTTCCCTTTAGATCTATAGGAATCTATTGAAGGTCTTTAAACATGGCTGTAGATAATTTATTCTCAAACATTTTGATCTCAGGAATTATTTACACTCAAAGAAATTGAGGGTCTTCAAAGAATATTTGTTTATGTGGATAACTACCAATATTAGAAATATAAAATTTCTAATTTTTAATTAAAATTCCAAAGTAGATATTTAAAAATATTTATTAATCAAATTAAATGACAATAACTGCTTTAATGAAAATGTTTTAATGAACATAACCATATTTTCCAAAACAAAAATATAATAGATGTACTCTTTTATATTTTTACAATTTCATTAGTGCATGGCTTAATAGAAGACAGCTGCATTCTCTTTCTTTCTTTCTCTTTCCTTTCTTTCTTTCTCCTTCCTTCCTTCTGTAGAGATGGAGTCTTGCCATATTGCCTAGGCTGGCCTCACATGGCCTTAAGCAATCCTCCTGCCTTGGCCTTCCAAAGCGCTGGGATTACAGGCATGAGCCACACTGCACTTCACCTCTTTTTTTCCTTTTAGAGATAGGTTCTCACTCTGTCTCTCAGGCTGAAATGCAGTGGCCTGATCATGGCACACTGCAGCCTCAGACTTCTTAAGTCAACCATTATATTTTGGTATGTGTCATAAGCACTTTAAGAATTTTTCCTATTTAATCACATGAATATTAGAAAGAAATGCACTGAAGGATTTAGATTTTTAAACAGTTGAACTGATTCATTGAGGATACCCTTAAGTGAAACTGGCATATTTTTCCCTGTAAGAGCATGTTGGTAAATAAATAAAGTGTCTACATGCACAGTTTCTTGCCTCTGCCTTAATTGGAAATAAGTTCCTAGCACTTTCATGCACTATTACTTTGCACTACCAATATAAATGTCAACCAAGTGAAATAGGTAATAATTTCAGTGTGTTTTGAAAATGATTTTGACTTTATGAACTTAAAAATCTCGGGGAACCATGGAGCTCTGTGAACCACATTTTGAGAACAACTGTTATAGAGTATAGTTGACTCATTTTTGGAAGAAATGAAATAACAAAACACTGTGAATAAAGTTCTAAAATTATTAGGCTATAGTTATTTGATCATTTTGATTTAATTTTGTAACATTTTGGGAAAATAATTGATAGAGGTATTCTTTTCTAGATTAAGCAACTGTTTGATTAAATTAACTTAAATTTTGTAAGTCCAGATATACCCTTACATGTGGAAAAATGTCTATAACATATCTCTCCTCAGTCTCTTCCTCTGTCAAAGAACTAATACTGTAGCCCAAAAATTGACAAAATTCTCTTCTATGTGTTTTATAAACTAAAATACAAACCTTCTAGATAGAATTAAATAATAATTCATGAGCCAATGATTACAGATAGTTAGTCCACAGTAGAGAGAGGTTTACTTTCAAGAAACTCTAAGTATAAGTCAAAGATTTTATATCCAGCTAAACTGTCTTTCAAGTATCAAGCCTATAATTTTCAGCATGAAAGAACTCAGGGAATACTTCATAAAGTTTGACTCTCTGAGAAGGACATAAGATCCTTTTTATCAAATCCAAGAGACAACTAGAGAAACTTCAGCAAAAGGACTGATGGTAATTATTCAATATAATTAATTATAGAATGAAGATTGAGCATTCATTGGTGGAAGAGATAGTATGGAAATGCCATATTTCTGACAGTATAAAGTATGAAACTAAAAATTAATGAATAAAGAAGGGAGAGAGAAACAGGAAAGCAGAATGGGATTATTGATTTTTGTATAGGTAATAGGTAACAAAGGATGCCATTTAAAACTAACAAACCAGGTAGTCAATGGTCATGTAAGAGAAACAGGAGTTAGACATGATAAAAACTATAAATAAAAGGAAAACCTTTAGAACAATGATACAAAAATTTCTTAATTCCAAAAGAAAATTTAAAAACTCAGAGGTCAAGGGGAGAAATATCATAAATATGACATAATATATACAATGCTTATAAAATGCAGAGTTGAGATCAAGCATATCTATTATATCACTAAACATGAGTAAGTTTTAGCTAGCCTATTTTAAATTTTTTTTCAGATTGGCTCATAAAGCAAAGCCTAGTTCTATACAATGTATAAGAAATACAACTAGTTTTGTTCCAAATAGTAAAAAATACAGATATTGGCAAGTGTGTCAGGCATACGGAATCAATAAGAGTGCAGAGGTTGAGATCTTATTATCATGTAAAACAGAATTCTGGCCAAAATGCAGCAAACAAGACAAAGACACTGTATGAAACTAGAAATTCATAAATTATAATGAAGACACAACATTTATCAATATCCATGTACCACTTATGTAAAGTTGAAACTACAAAGTAAGATGTAAGGATGTAGAGGATTTAAGGAGGAGTAAAGATGATAATAATGCAATATTAACATTATAAGAAAAGGCAAGTGAACTAAAAAACTAGATAAAATATTGAGACACTATAATCAATAAAATAGATCTCATGGATATATATCAAACACTATACCCTGATAATAACAAATATACCTTTTTCTCAGTCATCTATGGAACATATTCAACAATTGATCATATATTGAGTTACAAAGAAGACATTAGTGAGTTCTATAAAATGAAGCTATTATCAACATTATGTGATAATACACTCAATGGCTTTCAACTAACCAACTTTCGAGTGAATGGAAAAATACTATGAAAAATAATGACAATAAAACACTATATATCAGAATCTGTAAGAGTTAAAGAAATGATCACATGAAAATAAATGGCTTTAAACTCCTATATCATTTCAAGTAATAATTAGAAAATACACATATTCTTCTATCTGCTATCAATAAAAAATAAAAAATACAGTTGGTTTAAATTCCAACTCAAAATCTAGAAAGGAACAACAAAGTAAAACAAAAGTACAAGACAGAAAATAATAAAGATGTCCACTAAAATTAATAGAGAACAGAAAAAAAGTAGATAATAAATAAAAATTCTGGTGCTTTGAAAAAATCCATCAACAAACTAGAAAACTTAATAGTGAATTTAGTCAACATCACCTGGCTTCTTAACATTCCTATTTAGAAACGACATGCACTCTCTTAACTGCAACACTACTATCCTCTCAATGATTTGGTATAAAACGTCTGGTGTCATGAATATACCCTACTACTAATTGACTCACATTTTGTTTATACATTCTTGACAGATGGGAAACTACAAATCTCACCTTATATGTTTCTTTGAATTTGCGAGGGCAAATTCAGTTCTGATTCCTTAACCATTTTAAATAATCATAAACAAGCCCATTAAAATCTCTCTTTTTTAAAAGGACCTTCACAGGAAAGTAAAGAATCTCTAAAATAAAAATGAGAAAATCAGAGATCTTAAGATCTCCCTTCTTCAATATCTAGAGAATTTGGCGGCGGGGGGTGGGGGGGTGGGTGGGTAAGCAGAAAAAAATGTAAAATGTACGAAAGTGTTAATCAGTACCAACAAAGCAAGGAATAGGCTATAGTTTCTGAACAGATAATCCAAAGAAGTGATGTCTGGGAATGAAAAGGCAGTTTCTGGTAAGGTACAAGTTAGCAGCATTCTTGAGTACAACAATATCACAAAATCTTGTCAGGAAACGAGAAATGAATTGACAAAGCCCTGAGAATTATTACTAAATCCCCCATCATAGGGAAGTAGATGAACAATGAGAGTAGCCAGCCCTAGAAAAAAATCAAAATAGGCCTGGCGCGGTGGCTCACGCCTGTAATTGCAGCCCTTTGGGAGACCGGGGTGGGCGGATCACGAGGTCAGGAGATCCAGACCATCCTGGGTAACACAGTGAAACCCTGTCTCCACTAAAAACACAAAAAATTAGCCAGGCATGGTGGCGGACACCTGTAGTCCCAGCTACTCAGGAGGCTGAGGCAGGAGAATGGCGTGAACCTGGGAGGCGGAGCTTGCAGTGAGCCGAGATCACGCCACTGCACTCCAGCCTGGGCGACAGAGCCAGACTCCATCTTAAAATATATAAATAAATAAATAAATAAATAAATAAATAAATAAATAAATCAAAATAAACCTTTGAGAGTGGCAGCCTTGGCTTATCACTATGAAGATGCAAGAGTTTCAGTAGAATCAGGAAAAACAGCCATGCCTCCCCATTACTGGAGCTCCAAGATAAAGTAGGAGACATATGTAAAGCTTAGTATATCTTTTCATAGGAATAACATACACCTCAGCTTGATTGAGTGAATACTGACAGAAAACATTTAATCAAATGGTAAAAGAGGGAGCAAAAAACCTAGTTAAATAAGGTGGCAAATCTGTCTATAAGGCAACTCTCACTCTTTCCTTTAAAGCCATAGAAAAGTAGATAGCTACTCCTCAATCTCTCAAACCATACCTGGGAGGGAAGGAAAAAGAGGATTCTAACATGGAAGGGAGGGAGTCAAGGAAAATTCTCTCTTGCTCTTTGGAGTCAATAGTAGTTGTGAATAGAATTGATCACACTAATGATCATGATGAAATAGAATAGCAAGACAAATTTTATCTGGGAGAAATTCACTTTGATAGGTCATAGTCTTCTGTTATAGACCTAAAATCCCAACACACCGCATATGTGAAATTTGTTGTTTTTCACCTTCTCACTTGGGGAGAAAAGTGTAATTAAAAACTTGCTAATTGAAGTTCTCAAGTAATCACATTGCTTGTTTCTTTCTTGGAACGCTTAACTTCACAGGCTTCACAGTGTGATACTTGTGAAATTTTTTTTAAAAGTTTCTCTCTGTTCAAAGATTGAACCAGCTTGTTCTTTGCTACTAAAGGAAAAAAGGACGTGCTTACTGAGGTTGTCTCAAAGCAGGTGGTTGCATCATTGTGGGTCCATTGCTATCTCTTATATCTGACCTTTTATAGGTTTGTTATGTTTTTTTTCTTTTGAAGCAAATACATAGATGGAGGCAAAATCCTCCATGTTTGCAGGTTGGGCGGCAGCTCCAGACCTGCTTGAGCCTTTGAACAAAACAAGCAAACAAACAAACAAACAAAAATCCATCACACACACAGAGGACATGTGATGATGTTTTATAATATGGTTTGGATAAAGAGTGAAACGGCATTAGAAAATGCTTTGACCAGCCTTCTGGTCTCCTGGTGTCCTGAAACTTATGCTTCTTTGGTTGTATTAAAAGAATAAAAATTAATCCTACTCTAGAGAAGGTATTTATCCTATAATGTGGCACAAATCTACAACTTAAGAACAGAGAGAAGGAGAAGAGGAAGGGATGGAGGATGTAGAAGTCATGGTTAAAAATGAAATGACAATATATGAGGTGAAAATGGAGATGCCAGATCTAAGGACACTAATAATCAAATTTTAAAACTATTAATGAAGTACAAACATCATGGAACAAAATAAGGTAAGATAAAAATTAAGATTATTGACACAGAGGAAAGAAAGAAGATAACATAGAGAACATAGAGAATAAAGGTAGAGAACAAAGATTGAGGTATAGAGAAGAAAACAATCATACGGTTAATGGTTTCTCAGGAAAAGTAAGTTCAATAGAATAGAAAATAATATCTATTTAAAAATACCAAATTATTTCTCCAAAATAACAGAAGAATAAATCTGCGAACCAAAAGAGCATCCTATATTCCTGGAAATATTGATGAGTTGATACACTGATATATCCCATTTCATATTATACTTCAAGAATATAGGAATCATTCTTAAAAGGATTCAGGAGAAAAAGAAATAAGCTCTCTGAAAGATATATTGATGTATAAAAGAAAGTCATTCTGAAATATATGACTATGGCAGAGGATACAGCAATGACTGAGTGAAAGAAAGAAGGAAAGAAAGGAAAAAAAGAGGGAGGAGGGAAGGGAGAAAGAGACAGGGAGGGAGGAAGGACTTGAAGATGAAATCCAGACAATTAATAAAATAATGAAAAAAGAAAGTGGAAGAGAACTAACTTACTCACATTTTAAAACAGAGAATCAATTGATAGAATTTAAAATTAAAATATAGTATTAGGCTGGGCACGGTGGCTCATACCTGTAATCCCAGCACTTTGGGAGGCACAAGTGGATGGATCATTTGAGGACAGGAGTTCTAGACCAGCCTGGCCAACATAGCAAAAACCTGTCTTTACTAAAAATACAAAAATTAGCCAGGCATGGTGGCGCGAGCCTGTAATCCCAGCTCCTCGGGAAGCTGAGGCACGAGAGTCGCTTAAACTTGGGAGGCAGAGGTTTTAGTGAGCCAGGATCGTGCCACTGCACTCCAGCCTGGGTGACAGAGTTAGACTCTGTCTCAAAAAAAAAAAAAAAAGTATTAAAATGTATAATTATTCAACCTCAATATTTTAAATTTTGTCTCGTAAACTTAGTGAAAATTTTAAATAAAGTAATATGGCTAAAATATTTATTGAAATTAACTCATTCATTTGTTCTTTCCTTAAAATATTTTATAAATTTAAAATATCATTTTTTGATGATGAACATGAATAATTTAATTCTACACTAACAAAATTGATTACTGCTTTCTCTTTAGCTAAAGTGTTTCTACTAATGTAATTGTCAAATTGGCTTATTTTTATCTTCCAGAGCATTTCTTAAATCACTTTCTGGTGCTTCATTCTCAATATATACAATGGCCTTCTCACTTTTGAATTTTCTCAGATAAAAAGTTTCTATATATTTTATCTTTGAAAAATATGTGTATGTGGTCTCTATACACATACATTTGTACACATACCTCTCTCTCTAGCTATCTAATTTGTATTTATAGAGAAATATATTTTAGGACAACATTACGATGAACAGAATACAATCTCATCATTTCATAAAAAGACATAGGTTGGTATAATTTCTATTTTACACATGAGTAAAAAGTGATTTGGGTATTTTAAGTAACTTGCCAAGTTGTTAAATGGCCCAAGCTGAATTTTAATCTAGGTCTTCTGATTTTAAGTCTGAGGCTCCATTCTCCCATGGCCACCTTAGATTTTCCGTGAATAAGATTGTGAAAACACTGACTTCATGGGAATATTCTCTTTAAAACATTTTTGTAACACAGTATCAGAATAAAAGAGTTTACAGAGGCTATTTTGCTCTTTGATTTTAGCCACATACTGGACTTTAGAAAGAGGAGATGGCATAGTAAGCAACTCTTTAAATTGTTTAAACAATGGAAGATGTCTTCCAGAAGTTATTGTCTACATAGGCACATTAGGTCAATTATGAAAATTGTCTAGATTAAACAATAAACACAGCAATACTATTTTTGAAATATTCTTCATCATGTGAAATTGCTAAAACATGAAAAGTGAATATTAATTGAGAAGATATTTCTTTTTTGTTACATTATTGGTATCTGTACCACTTAACTGGGCATAGTATAAAGTGAGTTTACTATCTCTCAGAATTCTAAGAATTCTATTGCAACCTCCGCAGCTTTTACCAGTGCAAGACCGTTTTAGGCAAAAGTCTCTCTAGAGGCAAGTTTTAAGTAACTGGAAATGAATACAATGTGGAAGAGAAAAGGAAAGAATGGTGCCTTGTAAAAGAAAAGTCTGTGTAAGAAAAAAAGCAAAGAGTGAATAAAATTCTCATCCCATTACACTGCGAAAATTTGTGAATTTTCACTAATAAATACCACACAGCAATGAGATAGGTCACTGGTGTTAGCTAATGAAGTCTGAATTGGTGTCTGATAAGATGGATATTTAGCCGTGACAGTCTATCACCTCATAATTTGTTACCTAGCTCCCATCACTTATTCCAAATCTATGAAAAGTCTAATGAAGAATTAAGATGGATTTTAAAAACCAGGAATTCTGGCTTCTAGCCCTGTGAGATGGTAGGCAAGTCATTAAATCTTCTGCTTTAAATAATTGTGTTGATTTACTTAGTTTTCAAACCCAGTCATTATGGAAAGTCTTATTAATGCCCAAATACCTGTTAATAGCCAAAGTAGTGATGTATATTCCCTCATGTGCAATTTGATTTTCCTTCCTTTTATGGTTTCTATTCTACCAGTTTCAAGCCTAGGTGATGAAAGTGATGAACAAATGCCAAAATTACAAAGGTAAACTGTTAGAACAAACCCTGAAATGATAATTACTCTATGAGCATTAACTCTTTTTATTTCTCCATATTCCCTTATTCTTTTTTAGAAAATTAGATTTTCAGTTGACAAATAACAATTCTAGATATTCATGGAGTACAATGTGATGTTTGATATGTGTTTACCATCTGGAATGTTTAAATCACGCTAAGAAATAAACCCATCATCTCATACAATTGTCTTTTTTCTTACAAAATTTTTGATATAATGGAAGACCGTTAGAAGCACTTGACAATTTATGCTTAGAAAACATTAGGTTAATTGCTCAGTTCATTCAGAGTAAACAAAAAACCAACAAGATCTTGTATTCAAATATTCGGTAGATTTTAATAGAAATTTCAAAAAAAAAAAAAAGGACATTTTTCACTTTGCTGAATCTATTAGAGAAAGTCAGCTCTCTATAATTTGTCCTATTCACTAGTCTTTCTGTATGATTTCCAATGAGGTGTATTAACATTACCCTGGGATCTATAATAATTTTACCTAATATGCTGAAATTGTATCTCTCCTCTAAAAGGTCAAAGGCCTTCTGACTCTGGTACTCAAGAATTATCTACAATTAGTGCTTTTCTTTTCTGTATACCATATCCTCGAGTAGCAAAGCAAGCTACTCGACTTAAAAAAAAAAAAACAAACAATTCTGATAATCTTATTTGCACTGGATTTTATCTTCTGGTGTATCGTTGTTTTACAAAGGCTGTATTAAAGCTGCTGATATGTTTTAAATTTAATTCCCAGATATATGTTTTCTGGACAAAGTTTCTTACCTCTACAGAACAATTTATGTGTAGGACAACATAGAAGGAATGAAGAACTATATTTTTTTAAGGTTTATCCTAGTTACTGTGTGTTTGAAAGAGGGAAGCAGAATGTAAGTAATTTGTTTTATTCTATAGTATGTTAGATTTTATTGTAAAATAAACATACCTTGATCTTAAGATCTTGTAAGTTTGGCTTGGATAAATTAGCCTGCTTATGCAATGAAATTTGTATAAAAATGGAGCCACTAACTAGCTCCCTTATTCAGATCCCTTTTTTTCCTATGTATCTAACAGATGACAGTAAATGTTTGAGTCCAGTTTTTACTAGCACATACTATGATTAAAGAGTTATAAAGAGAATTCCTAAGACAACATTTATTAAGTTCTTTAGGTTCAAATATAGATTATTTATTTAGAGTGCAACTCACTGGATTTGGTTTTCAAGTTAAAAAGAATTTTCACCCTTCAAATTTTTCAAAAAATGTAATTTTCCACTCTTTCATAGTATAAACTCCTCTGTAATCAAGTGGATATTACACTATTGTCAATGACAAATACCAGTTGAATCACTTGAAGAATAACATGTAAACTTCTGCCATTTTATCTTGTTTTTTTAAATCAACCATTTTAAATACAGTATATATTACTACCTTCACTTTAAAAAAAAGTAGACTGACTAACTGACAAAGGTCACACAACTGGATTAAATGTTTCCATCGAGGTAGCCTAGGATTATCGACAAAACTGTGGTGATCTATTTATTATGTGATAATAATTTTGGGCCAAATTCATGTTTGTACTTCTAGGTATGTAGATGTTGGGGAGACAGGATTGGCAATTTATGGGGAGATTAGCATTAGTATGTGTATAAAGTGGGGAATGGGGACCCAGGATTTGTGGGGAGTGTATTCTGGAAAGATGAGGTACAATCAGGACAGGGAATAAATGCTTACCCATTTCCTTTCCAAAACATTAGTTTATGAAAGCATACTTCTTTTTTTGTTTGTTTGTTTTATGTTGGGAGTTACAATTGACTCAAATGGTAACAACAATGTATTTCATTCATTGAACAATGCTTGCTCATCAGATGTTTTATGTATTCCATCTAAATTAAAGGACTGTCCCTTATTTATCTTTATCTTTTTAGCCCATAAAAAAGTCAACTAGTCTATATTAGATGTTTAATAAACAAATTTGTGTTATTTCTCTAATCTTTCCAGCAGTCCTACAAGGTAGATATCATTTCCACCTCTTTCGGAAGAAAGAAATTTATCAGCTCTAAATCAAAAACCCATGCTTGTCCCATGCTACTAAGCTGAGGTCATTGATGAGAGATATTTCGGATATATTTTTTCAAATCTACGGTTTTACCCAAAATAAATGATTGTCAATCTATTAATTTCATTTTTATTTATATGTATATCAGAGTCTGTATTATTCAAAGCTATGGGGTGGCCTCCCAGCATATTCTCATGTTTTAGGGCTAACTGGGGGCTGAGGGAAGACGCATTTTAAAAGTGTTTTCATTAATTTTTTTTTCCCCAAGGAAGAATTCTGGAAGTTTTCATTAATACCTTTATTTGAAATAACTCAGATTCAAGAAGATATTTTATACAATAAGGCAGGCATTCTGGCCTAATAAGATTTAAAACTTCTGTGAAAGTAGGACAAGCCCGCACATTCTCTCTCTATTCTGTTACATAAAGAAATCCTTTCTTTCTGAGATAAAGCCAGAAAGAACACAATTTTAAGCAGAATAAAAAAGCTTTTTCTGATTGATCTCCTTCAGTGGTTTTTTTTTTTTTTTTTTTGGCATTTTTGTCCTTTTGGTATGTGCTTCTTAGCATTTATTTTACTGTGTCTGAAAATAACCAGATCCCTTTCAATTTTTTTAATAAGGGAATGTGTCTTATTATTTTATGGGAGACAACAACAACAAAAATGTTAAACTATTACAGAGGAAGACCTGAAATTTTAAATGGACATTACATTTAAAACATCTAGAGTTTTGAAATAATTTCTAAAAGCCGCAAGACAACAAAGCCCAGGAATGAGGTAGTAGAGCTGGTATCATAGACCGACATGTTCGCAAAGTCTCCTTCCAGACAGCAGTCAAGCTTAACAAAACAAAGTAGTTTCCTGAGTTCCAAAGGCCTTGGCTAGAACTCCCAAGCATTTATATTGACTTTTGATCCAAAAGCGGAGTACCCACCCAGGAAAAGTAGTGGGTCTATATATCTTCTTTAAACTCAGAAGAACATTAGCATCGTCATATAATACATTTAGAAAATAAAACCAGAAAAAAGTGTAATGTTGGAAAAACTAAGAGCTCCTGTGAGGAAAAATACTCTGTGTCTGTAAGAGGGAAGCTACCAATAGCTGTAGAACAACCTCCAGCTTCTCCCAGGAGTGGATGGTGGTGACCCTGCAGTCAGAAAACCTCTGAGTGAACCTGTGAAGACCTCCTGAATGAACATAAATAGTGGTGGCAATCATACGTTTCCACTGGTCCATTAGGTTACTTGCATCATTTCTCCTTCTCTGTCCTTAAATTAATCTTATCACTCTTAAAATGCAATAAATGTGATCCTCCTTGCAGTTTTAACTGACTGGTTTTATGCTTTCTTTAGACGCAACATACAGGAATATTTTACTGTTCCATTCTATAAAACCCTTTCTCAACCCTATTTTTCCTTAACTGTCATGCTAGATAAAAGAGCAAACTCTAATTCCACCCCAATTATTTGTTCTTAATCCACTTGTGTTATTCTTTTTTTTCTCTCTCTCTTCAGTTCCCTTCTTCATTAGTCTCTTGCCTTCTTTTGTCCCAAGAAGAAGAACACTATGAACTTCATCACCTGGGTTTCCTTAACTTGTGACTTCCAGGGTTTCAGTAATAATTACCAGCAAGAAATCTGAGGGTAAGAGGAGAGAGCCCAGGGTACCTAGATCCTTCTCTCATCCAATCCTGTCTGTTGTGGCATTGTGTTGCAGAGGCTGTGTCTTCCTACAAGGCTGTAGCTCTTATCCAGGATCCCCTCCAACATGGGGATAGCTCTTGCTGGATTCTGGCAACAGCCTGCCTCCTCATGATTCATTAGACCAAAGGGTAGTAATGGCTTTTTGTTGGGGTTAGTTCCTGTGTGCTTGTTTCATCTTCCCTAGTTAGTTCCTTTCACCTTCTTTACTTTGTAAGTGCTCATTTCATTAAATTCTTTTTAACTACCCTCTTGAACATGTCAGCTGATTCTTGCTAGGATCTTATATAAGAGCCACTATTGCGTATGAGGTTAGATAAGAATACATAATTTTTTTTTCTCTTTATAGGGAGGTATTCTCCCAATTCCATCTATTAGACAGTCCCATTTGACTTGTGATTCCAGTTTTGGTTCTCATGTATTCCTGGATCTATCTCTGTGCTTTGTACACTATGCCATCATTCCTTTCATTTTGTACAAGTACCAGAACATGTTTATCCTTATATCTTGATACCTTACAGGGTAATTTTATCCTTGTACAAGTCAGGATAGACTAGATTCTGCTGCAGCAAAAAAGTTGCTTTTGTTTTCCTATAGGTATCTCGGTTATTTTACATTTTAATTCCAAAATACTTTTTTTTTTTGAGACGGAGTCTCGCTCTGTCGCCCAGGCTGGCAGTGGCGCAATCTCGGCTCACTGCAAGCTCCGCCTCCCGGGTTCACGCCATTCTCCGGCCTCAGCCTCCCGAGTAGCTGGGACTACAGGCGCCCGCCACTGCGCCCGGCTAATTTTTTGTATTTTTAGTAGAGACGGGGTTTCACCATGGTCTCGATCTGCTGACCTTGTGATCCGCCCACCTCGGCCTTCCAAAGTGCTGGGATTACAGGCGTGAGCCACCGCGCCCGGCCTCCAAGATACTTTAATAATTTTTTAAAAGATTGGTTTTAGAGCAGTTTTAGGTTCACAACAAAATTGAGAGGAAGGTACGGAGATCTTCTGTATACACCCTGCCCCCAGACATACATAGCTTCTCCCATTATAAACACTTTCCAGGGTAGTACATTTGTTACAACTGATACACCTACAATGACACATAATGATACATCAGTATCACCCAAAGTCCAACATATAAATTAAGGTTCATTCTTGTTGTACATTCCATGGGTTTGGAAAAATACATGACATACATCCACCATTATAGTATCATAGAATATTTTGCTGCCTCCCAAGTCCTTTGTGTTCTGCCTATTGATTCCTTCTCCCCACCAAACCCCTGGCAGCCACTAATCTTTTTGCTGTTTCCACAGTTCTGCTTTTTCCTAATGTTGTATAGTTGAAATGAAGTAGATATAGACTTTTTAGACATTTTTCTTTCATTTAGTATGCATTTAAATTCCTCTCATGTCTTTCATAGCTTTATAGCTCATTCTTTTCAGTACTGAACAATATTCCATTGTCTGAACAATAAACCACAGTTTATTTATCCATTCATCTACAGAAGGACTTGTCAGTTGCTTCCAAGACTTCGCAATTGTGACTTAAGCTGCTATAAACATCCATGGGCAGGTTTTTTTTGTGGTCATGAGTTTTTAATTCCTTTGGATTAAATATTAAATAGCATGATTGTGGAATCATATAGTAAGAGCATATTTAATGTTGTGTAAAATCGCTAAACTGTTTTCCAAAGTGGCTGTACCTTTTTGCATTCCCACCAGCAATGAATGAGCATTCCTGTTGCTCCACATCTTCTCCAGCATTTGGTGGTGTCAGTGTTCTGGGTTTTGGTCATTCTAATAGGTGTGTATGGGTATATCACTGTTGTTTCATTTGCATTTCCTTGATGGTATATGATATAGAACATCTTTTCATATGCTTGTTTGCCATCTATATATCTTTGGTAAGGTGTCTGTTAAGGTCTTTGGCTCATTTTTTAAATTTGTAGTTTGCATTCCTTAAGAGTTATTTTTGTAGTTTGGATAACAGACCTTTAAGTCTTTTGCAAATATTTTTTTCCCAGACTGTGGGGCTTATAGTTTTATTCTTTGATAGTGTCTTTCTCACAGCAGAAATGTTGTAATTTTAATGAAGTCCAATTTATTGATTTTTTCTTTCATAGATTGTGCCTTTGGGGTTATCTCCCAAATTGTCTAGATTTTCTCCTATGTTATTTCCTATGACTATGCATTTTGCATTAAAGTCTATAATTCATTTTATGTTAATTTTTATAAAGCATGAATTCTGTGTCTAGGTTAATTTTTTTGCATGTGGATGTCCAATTGTTCCCGCACCATTTGTCAATAGATAAAATACTTTTTAGTTTTGATATTATGAAAAATATTATTATTGTTGTTACTGTTACTATGTATTTATGGTTACTTACTGGTGATATAAATAAATTCCTATTAGTTTTAACACTGATCTCTTGATTTAGTCAGTTTTTCTATATAGATGTTCACATTGTTAACAAATAATTGGTTTTATTTTTTCCCCTTGCAGTTTTTATGCATCCTTGCATCTAATTTCATTTTCTTTTCATATATGTTAATCAAAACCAATACTACGTTAAATATTAGTAGAGGTAGTGGGCATCCTTGTTGAGCCAAGGGCATGAGCCAAAATCTATCCAATACGTAAAATAATGTTTTAATAAAATGTAAAATCTGGGCCGGGCATGGTGGCTCATGCTTGTAATCCCAGCACTTTGGGAGGCCAAGGCCAGCAGATCACTTGAGGTCAGGAGTTCCAGATCATCCTGGCCAACAAGATGAAACCCTGTCTCTACTAAAAATACAAAAATTGAGCCAAGAGTATGAGCCAAAATCTATCCAATACGTAAAATAATGTTTTAATAAAATGTAAAATTACCGTCTCTCTCTCTCTCTCTCTCTATGTATATATATATATATGTGTGTATATATATATATACACTCGCTTCTCCAGTTCTTTTTGTTGTGATGTTAGGTTGTTAATTTGAGATATTCCTAACTTTTTAATGTTGATGTTTAATGCTATAAATTTCCCCTTAACACTGCCTTAGGTGTGTCCCAGAGGTTCTGGTATGTTGTAACTTTGTTCTCATTAGTTTCAAAGAAGTTCTTGATTTCTGCCTCAATCCAAATCACAATGGCCACAAAAAGAATAAAATACCTAGTAATACAGCTAACCAGGGAGGTGAAAGATATCTTCAATGAGAATTACAAAACACTGCTCAAAGAAATCAGAGATGACAGAAACACATCAGAGAACATCCCATGCTCCTGGATAGGAAGAATCAATATCATTAAAATGACCATATTGCCCAAAGTAATTACAGATTCAATGCCATTTGTATCAAAACACCAATGATATTCTTCAGAAAACTAGAAAAAAAAATTTTAATTCATATGGAACCAAAAAAAAAAAAAAAAACCCAAAAAAAACAAAAAACAAAAAACCATAAAGATCCAAGGCAATCCTAAGCAGAAAGAACAAAGCAGGAGGCATTATGTTCCCCTACTTCAAACTATACTACAGGGCTGTAGTAACCAAAACAGCATGGCACTGGTACAAACACATATACCAATGGAACTGAATAGAGAGCCTAGAAATAAGGCTATACACCTACAACTATCTGATCTTTGGCAATGCTGACAAAAATGAGCAATGGGGAAAGGGATCTCTCTTTAATAGATCTTGCGGAGGTCAGCTAAGCCAGTTGACTGAAAGATTGAAACTGGACCCCTTCCTTACACCATATGCAGAAATCAACTCAAGATGGATTGAAGACTTAAGTGTAAAACCAAAAAGTATAAAAACCCTGGAAGATTTACCTAGGTAGGTAATATCTAGGTCCCTCTGGACATAGGAATGGGCAAAGATTTTATAACGAAGACACCAAAAGCAATTGCAATAAAATCATAAATTGACAAATGGGATCTAAGAAAACTAAAGAGTTTCTAAAGAAACTATCAACAGAGGAAACAGACAAACTACAGAATGGGAGAAAATTTTTGCAAACTATGCATCTGATAAAGGTCTAATATTCAGCATCTATAAGAAACTTAAATTTACAAGGAAAGGCAAACAACCCCATTAAAAAGTGGGAAAAGGACATGAACAGACACATTTCAAAAGAAGACATTCATGCACCCAACATGCATATGAAAAAAAGCTCAATATCACTTATCATCAAGGATTACAAATCAAAACCACAATGAGATACCATATCATACCAGTCATAATGGCTCTTATTAAAAAATCAAAAAATAACAGATGCTGGCAAGGTTGTTGAGAAAAGAGAACACTTATATGCTGTTAGTGGGAGTGTAAATTAGTTCAACCATTGTGGAAAGCAGTTGGGTAATTTCTCAGACTTCTTAAAACAGAACTATCATTTGACCCAACAATCCTATTACTGGTATATCCTTAAAGGAATATAAATCATTCTATTATAAAGACACATGCATACATATGTTCATTGAGTATTGCTTTATTATGTTTGTGGCATCATTTACTGAACAAGAGTTTTAATTACTGGTCTTTACATTATGGTTTTGTGTTTAAAAAATGCTTTATTATTCAGCCATCAGATATTTATTTTCTTCCAGAAGTTTTAGAGTGTTACTTTTTATTTTGAATACTTTTAAACCATTCACAATTATTTTTTGTTGCTTTTTATAATGTGTTCTCTGAACCATTTATTTATCTGCCATGCCGTTCAATTTTTGTTATAAATAAAGTTTCCTGACCCTTGAGGATTTTTTCCTGGCTATCTGTTCAGTTTCTTTGGTCTGCTAGATTATACCTGTGCTGTACTAAAATATTTTATGTAATATTATACTTGATAACTAGAAACAGCTCTATTTTATCATTTTTCTTCAAATTTTTTTGGTTCTTTGGTCTTTTATGTAAATTTTAGTGTCAACTCTCAAAATTCAACAACAAACTTTATTTTTGTTATTTAATTGAACTGTCACGACATTTATATATTAACTTCTTGTTAATATATCAATCTTCATGATAAAGATTGCTAAATAAGCAATCTCCATGATATTCATCTTTATGACATACTCTATTCATGTCTTCTTTTGTGAACATCAACAATATCTTTTCTACTTTCTCATAGAAATATTATGAGTATTTTGTTAGATATATTTCCTGGAATCTTAGACTTTCTGCTGCTATTTTTAAAAAGTTCTTTTTAAAACCATATTTTGAAGTGGTCATTGCGGGTGGCATAGGAAACATAATGCTTTCTGCCTTGATTTCTTCTCTTTGTCTGGTTTTCATATTTTTTTACCAGCTTTATTTTGAATAATAACTGAATAATATCTTTTCATCCTCCCTTTTCAATCTTTCTATGAGATCCTACTTTAGATACATTTTCTGTAAACAACATGTAGTTAGATATATTTAATCTACTTTGGTTAACTTTGTCTTTTATTTGATGATTTCAGTGAATCAACATGAGTTACTGGTGATTTGGAATTAATCCTATGTTTTTTTTTTAATTCCTTTTTCATTATACTTTTTCCACTCTTTTCCTTCTACATCCTTAACAAATGCTTTTAGCTAACAGTAACAGAAAATCTTACTTAGAATGAAGAAACAAATGAAATTATTTTTCTAATGTAACAAGAAATCTAGACGTAGGTATAGGTTCACCACCTCAATAATGGTTTTAGGAACTGGGTTTGTTCTTTATTTTTGCTCTGTTTTTTTTCTTTCTTTTTTTTTTTTTTTTTTTTTTTTTTTTAGATGGAGTCTTGCTCTGTTGCCCAGACTGGAGTTCAATGGCTGTAATTTTTATTACTCGTTTTCATCATTTTTGTCTCATGGTTGCAAGATGCCTACATATCCAGGGATCACTTTTGCCTCCTGGACGATAGTATCGGTAAGGGACATAAGGGTTTTACATCACAGGGTTCTTGCAAAGACGAAATGAACTACTAGAGTGCTCAGCATATTTTAAGCTCTCAATAGGTGTTAGTTATCAACAGTTGTTCTATAATAGAAATTACTCCTTACCATCCAGTTACTGTAAACCTGTTTCTGACTCAAAGTTCAGCTAATATGCTGTACTACATTTGGTTGGCAGGAACACCACATTGATAACTCCAGAGGGTACCATTCACAAACTGGTTTATGTGAATAGTGCCTCTTGAAATTGGCTGTTTACATCCTACTTGTCCATCTATGGGCAGTACTGGTTTCAGGCCTCTTATTAAATGAGACATTCAAGATTATTACTGTTCTTGGTAACTACAAAATACAATTGCCATTAAAGTTGAAATTATTAAGTAGAGAATTTAGTAATCTACCTTAAATCAACTAATAGAATGTTTGTTCTGTGGACTAATTGCTATGGTTCCCCATTTACTCTGAAAACCTTCTATGAATTTTCAGTCTTCTGGATTGATTGAAGTTAACCACCACTCTCTCCCAAGATGCCTTCTTAATAAAAAATACCTGTCATCTCCCCAAGTGCTTGAACAGCAAAATAAGCCTCTTATATGTTTTTTTGTTTGTTTGTTTGTTTTGAGACGGAGTCTTGCTCTGTCAGCTCTGTCACCCAGGCTGGAGTGCAGTGGCGCGATCTCCACTCAATGCAAGCTCTGCCTCCCGGGTTCACGCCATTCTCCTGCCTCAGCCTCCCGAGTAGCTTATTTGTTCTTATACACAGTTTACATAGTGATACTACAAATAAGTGGTTACTAACAATATTAGAATTCTTCTAAGCCCACATATGTCTGACATTTCCTCAAATGGTAAGGATAGTATCTGTTACAAAAATTTATATTTTTTTTGAGACCGTCTCAAAATAAATAAATAAAGAAGCTTGAAATTGTAAAAATAACATGGGTGAATCATCATATTCAGATTGGCTGTTGTATGTTGAGAGTACACCATTTGATGCTGCAGGGATTGGGCTATAACTTTAGCTCATATAATTTAATTCTTGGGAACAGACTCAAATAAAAATAGTTCTTCATAGTGGATTTGTATGAGTTTTCTGAGAAAGAAGAAGAGCAAACTATTTTTAAATAATCAAAACATTAATAAATATTCAAATTTATAAAAATATTCAAATAAATAAATAAGCAGTGAAAAGAAATAAATTAATAAATAAAAAATCAATAGACTTTTTAAAATTTTCATTTACCCAAATTAATTTATAAAAATTCATTTCAGGTAAGGTAAAGATCATGCTCCTGACAATGTTTAATATAAATTTAATTAAATATCTTTATTATATTATGGTTTACAACGTAAAGAAACTTCCATTTCTTGTTTGTTTATTTCTTCTAAAAATAACCAACAACCCCCGTCTCCCAAAAAACCCAAAACAGGATACATGTGCAGAACGTGTGGGTTTGTCCCACAGGTACACGTGTGCCATGGTGGTTTGCTGCACCTATTTACCCATCCTTGAAGTTTCCTCCCTTCACCCCCCACCCCCAACAGGCCCTGATGTGTGTTGTTCCCCTGTCTGTGTCCATGTGTTCTCAGTGAGTAACTGCCATTTCCACTAATGCATGTAATTACATTTGTGTTGTTATGATATATATTGGTTTTCATCCAGGGTTCCTGGTTTCTAACTCCCACATCCCTTCTTCCAGTCTTTTGTTATAATGTTGGGTGTGTGAGGCCTCAGGGGCAGGCCTCAGGAAACAGAATCTCTCTCCTGCCATCCTTTCAGCTGCCTCAAGGCGGAACCCTACTCCCACCTTTCTGGTGTGGGTCTTAAGACCCTCCCCAGGGAAGGTCCCACCCTGTACTCTGTGGGAAGAAATGCTGACATCATGAAGCTTCCATAAAACCCCAAGAGGATTGGGGAGCTTCTGGAGAGATGAACACATGGAGGTTCCTGGAGGGTGGCATGCCCAGGGTGGGCATGGAGGCTTCTCGCCCCTTCCCCCATACTTTACCCTGCACATCTCTTCATCTGTGTCCTTTATAGTAAACCTGTAAACGTAAGGTTTCCTTGAGTTCTGTGAATTGTTTCAGCAAATTAATCATACCCACAAAGGAGACCACAGGAACCCTAACTTGAAGCCAGTCGGTCGGAAGTTTCTAAGGCCCAGACTTGTGACTTGTACATGTATTGGGAGGCAGACTTGGGGACTGAGCCGTCCACCTGTGGGATCTGACATTAGCTCCAGGTAGATAGTGTTGGAATTAAATTGGAGGCCACCAGCTTGTATCTGTAATTTGGTGTGTGGGGAAAACACCCCCCTAACCTCTGACATTTGGTCACAGAAACCTTCTCTGTTGCTTGTGGTGTGAGAATTGTGGAAAAACATGACTTGAGGAGAGTTTTCTTGAAATAAAATTCCCTTTCTTTTCCAGAAAATATCTTCTATATATAAATGCTCAGTTACAGCATGCAAACTACTAATAATTTATTTCATTATTTTCATTTACTTTACTTAAATCACAGGGACTGGCTATGTCTGTTTTAGAGGACTGATTTTACACTGCATCCAATATTGTAAATCTACTCTGGCAATATATGCTTAGCCAGAAGAAGTTGAAAGAGAAGAGAGTAGAATGCTGTATTTCTGGAAATAGTTTTCATGTCACATATAAAAATGATATACTAAATGAATTATGTATAAATTCTGAATGAGCTTTGAAACTTTTTTACGTTAATATAAAATAGTATAGAATATAAAAATCCATTTCAGAAATTTACCATAGTTCACTGTTATGTTTTTCATTTCAAGCAAAACTCTTCTAAAGTTTCCATAATATAAATATATTTGAAAGTGTCTTATATGTAAGTACATACAGAGATGCCCTAACACAATCTCTTATTTTATCTGTCTAGTATCTTTTCTTCTCTTTCACCACTATCTTGAGAATATCTACTCCCAAATGCATATGGTTCTCTTAAGCTGGAAACTACCATACTCAATTTTCTTTGTCACGATGATTGTTTCAGATAGGTGCATCTGACTCACATAGGAAAACTCAGAGTGCTTCACTGAGGATGTTAGACATATTTTCTCCTTTGAGTCAAGAGTGTAAAACATCACACACCGGGGCCTATCATGGGGAGGGGGAAGGGGGGGGGGGGGCTCAGAGGGGGGAGGGATTGCATTGGGAGTTATACCTGATGTAAATGACGAGCTAATGGGTGCAGCACACCAACAAGGCACAAGTATACATATGTAACAAACCTGCACGTTATGCACATGTACCCTACAACTTAAAGTATAATAATAATAAATAAATTAAAATAAATAAATAAATAAATAAATATATTACAAAAAAAAAAAAAAAAAGAGTGTAAAACTAGGCCTCAAAGCAGCCAGCAACTTCATCCCTTGCCTCATAAAACAGCCTGAGAAAAGGCCAACTTTCAGAGAAAAGCTGAGAAAAGATGTGAGAACTAAACAGGCTTAGGCTGGTATTTCCTGAGACTATAATATCTACATGTGAATTTCTTAGTATGGCCACCAGTAAACATTCTTTGGTTTTGCGTTTGTTTGTGTAGTTTTCCGTCTCTTACCAATGAAAAATATTGCCTTATCTTAGAGTTAAAGAAATATGACATTAAAAAATTGCACCCTACAGGGCTGGGTGTGGTGGCTCACGGCTGTAATCCCAGCACTTCGGGAGGCTGAGGTGGGTGGTTCACGAGGTCAGGAGATTGAGACCATCCTGGCTAACACGGTGAAACCCCGTCATCTCTACTAAAAATACAAAATAAAATAAAATAAAATAAAATAAAATAAAATAAATAAATAAATAAATAAATATAATTAGCCGGGCGTGGTGGTGGGCTCCTGTAGTCCCAGCTACTCGGGAGGCCAAAGCAGGAGAATGGGGTGAACCCAGGAGATGGAGCTTGCAGTGAGCTGAGATCGTGCCACTGCACTCCAGCCTGGGCAACAGAGCGAGACTCCGTCTCAAAACCAAACAAACAAACATAAATTGCACCCTAGATTTAATGAAAAACAAATGTTAAAATTATTCAATAGTGTTTTTAAATTAATTAAAAATAATTTAGGTATAACGGAACATAAAGAATATATCATAAGAACTCATGCAATGGCTGGTCAGCTTAAGAAATCAAACAAATTCAGATGAAGCCAATAGGGTAAGCCATTCCCAATTGCTTCCCTCTCTCTCACCCCTGAAGTGATCATTATTAACTTGATTATTATAATTACCTTGTTATTTTAATTATATATATGTGTATATCTATATGTATTACATGTATGTATTATACATACATGAATCTGGAAGCAAAGGCAAATTCTTAGCCCTTCTCACTATGTTAAATGATAAACCTGATACAAGACATCATCATTTCTTTCCTGAATAATTGCAACAAATATTTGGAGGTCTTTCTTCTTTGATCCTTTTTTCCCTTCAGAATATTCTCAAAAGAGTAGTTAGAATCATTCTTTTAAAACTTGAGCCAGACTGTTTCATTCCTCAGCTCAAAACCCTCCAACACTGTCCCACACCACGTTGTAAGTGAGAGTTCTTGAAGTGTTCAACAAGGCTTCTATTCTCTCCCTGACCTCACCACCTACCATTCTCTCCACTGCTCACTTCACCTGGGTCATACTTTTCCTGAAGGTGCTGGGCACACTTCTGCTGGTCAGCCGGGAATGTTATTTGTAGGATTCATACAGCTCTCTCCCTCATTTTCTTCAGCAATTACCCAAATGTCATCTTCTTGCGAAGCCTTTCCAGATAACATTATTTCCAACTTAGTTTTTTTTTTTTTTTAATTGCAGATGCCCAGAATTGAATTGCCCGTATTCATCAATTCACAGCACACAGCCACCCAATTAACATCTGTCTCTGCAATAACCTGTATTTGTTTGGTACTTTATTTAGTTTATATTTTTCCCTTGCATCTTACTAACTTTATCATCCTCATTACGCTCCCAACCAAAGGCAACCAATCTTGAGTATTTAGTGTATTTCTTTTCAATCCAACTTCTATGTATTTGTTTACATGAATGTTTACAAAAAGATGTATCTGTGAGAATATCTAGTTTGGCTTTCTTTTTATTCTGAACTAAAATAATATCATGCTATGAATCTCATTATTTTTACTAATTTATTTCTCACTCAAATCTATGTTTTTGAAATCTATTGATTTTATTATATGTAGATCTAGATAATTTTTTTTCTGACAGTTGCATGGTATTCCATTACCTGCCTATAATATATTTTATGTATCTGTTCCTCTAGTTATGGAGAAATAAATATATTGCCTCCAGGCTTTTACAGCCACAAAAAATGGAAAGCATTTCTTTCTTTCTTTCTTTCTTTTTTTTTTTTTGACGGAGTCTCACTCTGTCACCCAGGCTGGAGTGCAGTGGCACTATCTTAGCTCATTGCAAGCTCCGCCTCCCAGGTTCACGCCATTCTCCTGCCTCAGCCTCCCGAGTACCTGGGACTACAGGCGCCCGCCACCATGCCCGGCTAATTTTTTATATTTTCAGTAGAGATGGGGAAGCATTTCTTTACTAATGCCTTTGTAAATGTGTACTTACCAAATAATTTAAGTTTCTTTGGTATTATTTTATATTTCATTTTTTCCTTTAGCATCACAAAACAATTATTCTTTATTATCCTAGGACAGTGGTCCTCAACCTTTTTGGCACTAGGGACTGGTTTTGTGGCAGACAATTATCCCATGGATTGAGGGTTATAGGGGATGGTTTCAGGATGAAACTGTTTCATCTCAGATCATCAGGCATTAGATTCTCATAAGGAGCACGCAACCTAGATCCCTCACACACGCAGTTCACAATAGTATTCACATTCCTAAGAGAACCTAATACCACTGTTGATCTGGCTTAGTTCCTAACAGGCCACAGACCAATACAGGTCTGTGGTCATAGGGTTGGGGACCCCTGTACTGGAAGAAATAAAGCTTTCAAAGTTATAAGCTAAGAAATTATTCCATATATTTCTATAGCCCACTGTCTTCCAATCTCTCACTCATTTCAGCTCATAGTTTTGCAAAAGAGATAGAACTTAAAAAGATCATTACAATTACAGCGTCATTGGTGCAATGATGGAGGCACTGACAGGAGCAAGAGAAAACTTTCTTAACAGAGCCAGCTGGAGAGTGCCCACAGATAGGTTCTTGAAAAAGGTAAGCTGAGGGGTGGGTCTCAAAGGATGAACAGGTGTTTTCCAGGATCAAGCATTTTGGGAAGGGGTGATCACATTAAGCAAAGAGAACAGCAGGAGCAAATGTAACAAGAGAAACTGCAGAGCCTGTGTGGAAGACTCCACACAATTTTGATATAGCCAGATGTAAAGTGGGAGAAAGGACATGTCAGGAGATAAAGTGGAGAAGTAGAAAGAGGGGCTGGTTGTGTTAAAACCTAGCTAGAGTTATATGGTTGATGGGGTCCATAGAAACATTTTATGCTAGAGAGTGACAAAATCAGATTAGACAGGTGCTGTAAAAGAGATGTGAAGATGATGATAATTCATCTTCAAAAACTTCAAAGGTAGATTAGGAGATCAATGTGGACACTAGACATTTCTTTTGATGAGATGTGATGGAAACCTAAACTTAGGCAGTAGTTAGAATGAAAAAAAGGAAAGAGATTTAAGAAATACTGAAGAGGTAAAATCTGCAAGTATTTGGCAATTGCCTAACTGTGGAAATGAGACAGTGATTAGAAGAATAATGTAACTGAAACCAAACCTGAGATATAAAATGCAGGAGGAGAAGAAATTTACAGGTTAAGAGCCATAATATTTTCTTCTATCCTTTAGCAAAACAAACAAAACTAAAATCTGATATATTTTTCTATAACAATAAATTTGCATATTTAGAGTTTTAAGTCTTCTTAAAAGTTTATGTTTAAATCATTAACAAATTATTCTTAGTTAAACAATTATGTTTAAGTAACATAAAATTGTATATTTCCATAACATATCTCCATGTTATCATGTTTGCCATTATGACAATTCAACCTAGATTGATTCTAGATCATATTTTGCAAAATGAATAATTAGTGACTCATTAATTAATAAAGACACAATTTTTTGTTTTGATACTTTGAGTTCTGAGGTGCATGTGCAGAACGTGCAGGTTTGTTATTGGTATACACGTGCCTTGGTGGTTTGCTGCACCCATCAACCTGTCATCTACATTAGGTATTTCTCCTAATGCTATCCCTCCCCTAGCTCCCCATCCCCCAGCAGGCCCCAGCATGTGATGTTCCCCACCCTGTGTCCATGTGTTCCATTGTTCATCTCCCACTTATGAGTGAGAGCATATGGTATTTGGTTTTCCGTTCTTGTGTTAGTTTGCTGAGAATCATGGTTTCCAGTTTCATCCATGTCCCGGTAAAGGACATGAACTCATCCTTTTTTATGGCTGAATAGTATTCCATGGTGTATATGTGCCACATTTTCTTTATCCAGTCTATCATTGATGGTCATTTGGGTTGGTTCCAAGTCTTTTCTATTGTGAACAGTGCCGCAATAAACATACGTGTGCATGTATCTTTATAGTAGAATGATTTACAATCCTTTGGGTATATACCCAGTAATGGGATGGCTAGGTCAAATGGTGTTTCTAGTTCTAGATCCTTGAGGAATTGCCACACTGTCTTCCACAATGGTTGAACGAATTTACACTCCCACCAACAGTGTAAAAGCGTTCCTATTTCTCCACATGCTTTCCAGCATCTGTTGTTTCCTGACTTTTTAATGATTGCTATTGTAACTGGCGTGAGATGGTATCTCATTGTGATTTTGATTTGCATTTCTCTAAAGGCCAGTGATAATGAGCTTGTCTTCACATGTTTTTTGGCTGCATAAATATCTTCTTTTGAGAAGATGACACAACTTTCAAAAGCAGGGTTTTAAATAACTCAATAATTTCATCTCATTCTATTGTTTTAACCCGTGCCACAGTTATTTCCAGGAGCATTTTAGTAGAATATTTTATTTAAAATATATTTAAATGCTTTATTAAGAAAACTATGAACAAGAGAACGATTAACTTTAATTTTTATAAAAGTTTAAAATATCACATGACATGCTAGACAAATCTCAATCTGGGACTGCTAATCCATGTTCCTAAAGTCACAAGAAAATGACATTCTGAAAGTAGATCATATTGAGAGCTCTAAAACACCCATAAGCCAATGAGCAACAGCTCATATTAATTTTACTCAGATAAACTCGTGGCTGACTATAAAAAAACTTGCAAATTGACTGAGGAATAACACAGCAGTCTCAACATCAAACTAAATTGCAAAATTTGACCTACATTTTGACCCAGCCAAGTCATCATTAATTAAAAGGAAATGAGTTAAAACTATCAGACTACCAAAAGTAATAAACACTTGAAGAAAAAGCTGTCTTGAAAATAAATTGTTGAGAAATAGTTCCTGTTCATTTGGCCTCTTGCAGTAACTGAAATCATTATAAACTACCTTTTCCACCAATTAAAATAGAAGTCAAAGAGAGCATGCCTCTGCTTAGCTAAACATAGAACCATAGAATGTGAAATGGACTCAGGCACTTCAGCACTAAAAGATGGCTTCAACTAATAAGTGTATTTCTCTGATTTAATGTCACATTAATGAATGAAAGAAATATTTTTTAAAAAACAAAATAATAACTCAGTTAGCTGCCTTACTCTAGAAGATATAGTATTTTGATCAGTTACATTTCTTCTGGTTCAGGAAATTCCTTAATGTTCTCAGCAAACTTTTTGAAATACGTATAGCAACATTTAAGTCTTCCCAAAAATAGAATTGTAATTTCTTGTGATGAGCCTGCTTTTCAAACCTTATGGTAGCATTCTGAATTTCTGATCTCTTTGTATAATACCATAGATGCATAAAATACAAAGTATTAAACTAATTCTTCTACTGTTTTCAGGATATGCCCTAAATGTTTTAATTAAAAACGTCAAATCCTTCTTCTAAGACTTGTCTGCCAGTGATTTTCTGCGTTTACTAAGAGTGCTCCACACACACTCACATACTAATCAGAATATGGAAGAATGTAATTGAATAAATTCTTTAAGTAACGTAAAATTGTGTATTTCCATAACACATCTCCATATTATCATGTTTGCCATTATAACAATTCAACCTAGACTGATTCTACATAATATTTCTGCAAAATAAATAGTGACTCATTAATTAACAAAGACAACTTTTAAAAGCAGGTTTTAAAATAACTCAATCATTCTATCTCATTCTGTTCTTTTAATATGTACCACAATTATTTTCAGGAGTATTTTAGTAGAATATTTTATTTAAAATATATTTAAATATTAAGAAAACTATGAACAAAAAATGATTAGTTATATAAAAGTTTAAAATATCTCCTGAAATGCTAGACAAATCTCAATCTGAGACTATTAATCCATGTTCCTAAAGTCAAAACCCTAAAGTCACAAGAAAATCACATTCTGAAAATACACAATATTCAGAGCTCTAAACACACATAAATCAATGAGCAACAGCTCATATTAATTTTACTCAGATAAGCTCGCACATAACTGTGAAAAATAGTTGAATCAATTAGATTGATTCAATTAGATTCTTAAATCGAAGAAGGATCAATTAGAAGAACCTAATTGAATTAGATTCTTCCATATTGGAAACAACAGGTCAATGTCATTATCTATACAAAGCTAAGAAAGCCGGGCGCAGTGGCTCATGCCTGTAATCCTAGCACTTTGGGAGATGGAGGCGGGTGGATCACCTGAGTCAGGAGTTTGAGACCAGCCTGGGTAACATGGTGAAGCCCCATCTCTACTAAAAATACAAAAATTAGCTGGGCGTGGTGGCAGGCACCTGTAATCCCAGCTACTCGGGAGGCTGAGGCAGGAGAATCACTTGAAACTGGAAGGCAGAGGTTGCAGTGAGCCAAGATTGCACCACTGCACTCCAGCGTGGGCAATAGAGCAAGATTCTGTCTCAAAAAAAGAGAGCAAAATGCAAACATTCTACTTAATTCAAACTCCAAATTACTCTTTTAACTCATCTTTAAAGTACTGTATTGTCTTATAATGCATAGTCAATTTCTTTCTTAAAAATCCTGTGAAGGTTTGCTTTTCATCATGTTCCAACAGTTTCCCTGACTTTTAAAATCAGTTTTTACATTGCCTTCTGCTGTTAACATTTTTTTTCTCTCAATCTTTCTAAATCATATTTGTGTTTAGTGATCATTTTACATGATGACCATTATCACATCATTTCATCTTTATGATGCTGGTGCCCGAAGCTGTTTGATTTGCATTTTGATTCTGAATCATTTTTAGAACAAAGAACCTCATTTGTCTTCCCAGATCACTCTCAGAGCTGTCTGTCCTGCATCTCATACCTCTGCCCCTGCTTGCATTCCAGTCCTTATCTGTTGAATTGCCTCCAAAGGAGTCCTCCAACTTCAGATATGATCCTCCCTAACCCATCCTTCACAGCACCAAATCTGTGTAATTTTCCTTCTTAAAATCAATCTGTATCTTCCAACTGCCTATCTACAGTGTGGAGTCTAAGTTCCTCCTGACAGCTTCAGATATTTCATAATTTATCTGAACTGTGACTACTCTCAAATCCTATCTTCCACTACTCCCTCCAGCACAGAACTATGCTACAGTCAGGCAGAAGTGTCCACAAGTTCACCAATATCACATATTTTCTCATATTGCAAAGGCTTTGACAACGATGTTTCCCCATGTTAGAACCCTTGCCAGCCTTCCTCCAGCTATGAATACATATTCCTTTTATTTCAAGAACTATTTAAAAAAAAATTCCTGCCAGGAAGGCTTTCCTTATCCGTCCTAAAGCAGAGTACCTTAATATTCAATATACATTCACATCTGTCAGAACTCTATGCCAATTGTTCATGAACATGTTTGTCTGTCCTACTAGACTGGTTTTTTTTTTGGTAGAGACACTGCATTAATAATCTTCTGTAGATACAGCTACACTTGTGAAAAGAGAAGCACAGTCAATGTAACTTCAGAGTTACTATACTTTTAAGTAAATTATGTAGTTTTTAATTGAAGTAATAATCTCTCTAAGTTCAGTTTTAGGGTGGTGAACTCCTTAAAACCTGTACAACAACATACAGGATTAACATGACTTTTCAAGGTGTCTTAGGTATGGCTGGCATATGAAAAGAATCTAATGTTTTAACAGACTCTCTCGATGTTTTTGTGTAAGCATTTATTTCAGTTTTGCAACTATGTTATTAAGGTTGGTTTAGCCTTTGGTTTCTCTGAGTTTGTATTACTTGATTCAAAAATATTTATCAAGTGGGCATTTTGTGCAAGTCCCTGAGCCAGACACAGGGAATAGCATAAATACAGTAATACCTTATTATAAAGTATTCTTGTGAGATTTGGGTCCACCAGATTTTCTAAAGGTCCTAGCCGAATGCTTGGCAAATAAATGAAAGTTGTGTTGTTTTTGTTGTTATTGTTATTAAGGGGTATGTGTAGATTTTTTTTGAAAAAGATGAATCATCATTTAGAACGAATATATATATATAATCATTCAATATGACAATATCATAATACAATGTGTAAGATAAAGCCCTGCTACTGCTACTTAGCATTACATAACACCAACAACAGTTGTCTGGGCTCCATAGTGCAATGTAAATTAGAGAAATCACAATGGTGTGCTATTTCTTGGATAAGTGAGCATTCACGTTGGATGATAACAGCCTAAAATTGCATCGGCTTAGTGCAGGACAAAACATGACTTGAGTAGATAGCAATTCTTTTTTCAAAGTAAAAGATTTAAACAGAATAATCCACCTCCACAATTTTTAGTGGTAAAAAACAAATAATAAAATATATTGATTATTTTAGAGACTAGCAGTCAACATTTAATAAACCAGCAGTGCTGTACTTTCTCCAGAGTCTATTATCTCGTTTTCATACTACTTTCTTATCTGTAAAACTGGTTCCTTAAGGGAAAGTAATACTTGGTTGACCAAGGGCTTCTTTTCTGAAATGTGCTGATCTTTTCTTTTTCCAGTTTTACTTACTTATAAAATATTTTCTTATACAGAAAATTATGTAAACTTCCAGCATTTTCTAGAAATAATAAATTTAAAAAATTTTTCATTAGAGAAAGTAATAAACTAAAAGGTGGGAAAGTGAATTATCTTCAATAAATTTTGTCATTTTTAAAACTTCTAATTTTTTTCTTCCTGAACATTTATAAATTTATTTTTAAACTTTCAGTGAACTGGAAAAATAATCTAAAAGTTAAAATGTTTGAATTTCATAGACTTTTTTCCCCCCAGAGATTTTGTATTTTACATCATCAAAGTCCGGTTTTTTAAAAGTGAAAAAAACTTTCTCAATTCAACAATGGTGCTATCAGGAGGTGTTTAATGAGTGTGTCAGATAAAAAGAGTACTTAATTGTAATACCTACTACTGAACAGTTTTAAGAGAATGGATATTCATAATAATTTAGGGGAATGGTAGAAAATTATTTACTTCAAATAATACCATTTTTTCTTATTATTATGCAGTTTGATTCCTATTGCTTGTTTTTTATTTCTTCATATAACAAAAGGTTGAATAATTTTATGGATTTTTTTTTTTTTTTTTTTTTTTTCTGACAAGGTCATCCAGGCTGGAGTGCAGTGGCATGATCTCGGCTCACTGTGACCTCCGCCTCCTGAACCCAAGCGATCTTCCCTCCTCAGCATCCCAAGTAGCTAGGACCACAGGCATGTGCCACCACACCCAGCTAATTTTTGTATTATTTTGTTAGAGATGGGGTTTTGCCATGTTGCCTAGACTGGTCTTGAACTCCTGGACTCACACAATCTGCCCACTTCAGCCTCCCAAAGTGCTGGGATTACAGGAGTGAGCCACCGCAGACCACCACAATTTTATGTTTTTGACTTCTTTCTTAAAAAAACAAAATCTGAAATTTCACATATCTCAATCATTTATTTTACCGAACTCATAGTCAAATTGCTAAGAGAAACCCACTGCCAACTTTTTAAAAAAAATCTGTTTCTTGGATTCTTTACATTCATATTTCTTAAAATAATTTTGTATTGCCTTTATAATATATTGGCTTTTTAAATTTTGGTAGATGAAGATTTAGCTTTTCTCATTCCTGTCATATGTTACAATCTTGGTTAAACTAATATTTGCAATTTATATTAACTTGCCTCTTTAATATTCATTTTTGAGAAAATTTGGTTCTTATATGGCTTTACTTAATTTTATTTTTTTCCTTAAGTTATTAATTGTTTTGTTTTACAATTTGCTCAGCTTTCCATGTATCTATCTCTAAATGTTCTCAACACTTCCAAGAGCACCTCTTTCAATACTGTTTTTCACTTGGCCAGACACATCATGACTTTTGTCAATTCTCTTCTCTCCTGCATGAGCACCCCATTCACTACCCATGTGCAGCCTAGAACTCTCCACATATTTTTGTTTTTGAAATTCGTGTTGTGGTGGAGATGTCAAAGAGAAGGAAGATTCACATTCTATGCCAGCACTATCTATAATGATCCCTGGCTTTGACCTTCCTGCCTGAGTTTTTTTTAAGGTAGTATCTATGTGTGTGGCCGATGCTCAGGTGAAGATGCAAAGTAGTATCAGCTCTGGTTTTAAGTTCCAGCCAAGTCGATGGGCACTCTGCAGCAGCTGCCCTCATATGTTGGGAAAACAAAACCACAGGCTGGCTCTTCTGCTAGTGCTTGGTCACAGTGTATACCTGTTCACCTCCCTGGAGACAAACGCCATTCGAAATTGGGTTTTCAGGATCCTGGAAGTATTGAATGAATTTCTAAACTTCACTAGTTTCTGTGGAGGGCCAATATTTTTTTATTGGGCTACTAGAAATGTCCAAAACCCCAAAATACATTGGAATCAAATTCAGAATTTTAGTAAGTGCTAATGAGCTCTTCATATTTGATATTTGATCTCCATATCTCTATATCTGATCGGATTTTCTCAGGTGTTCTTTATTTCTGCTGCATGGCTGTTGTCTTTAGATTCTCCTTTTCTCATCATGGAAGTCCTCTATTTTTTGTGTCTCTTGATTCACAAAGTATCGTGTGTGGGGTCAGGGTATGCTTGCATGTGGTTAATTCGCTATTTTGGTGGAGCATATCTTCAAGGAGCTTCCTGAGATAGGTAGCATGGAAAGTAAAAGTTTTGTTCTTAGCCTTCTCAAAAATCATTTCATTTTACTCTTACATTTGATGGATAGTTTGTGTATAGATTTTTAGTTTACAATTCCTTCCATTTGAAATTTCAAAGGCATTAATTATTATCCTTTTCCTTTTAAGCCTCTATTATTGCTGCTGAAATATTGTTTGAATTCTTATCTTTTCTTCTTTCTGGTTAATGTACATTAATTAATTACCTGGAGAAATATTTAGCATCTGCTCTACATTTCTTGTTTTCTGAATTATTATGATGCTGTCTCATGCTGCAAGTCTCTTTATTTCTTGTCTTTCTAATGTGGAGATTTATTTTCTTCAGTTTAAAGAAATGTGTTGTAGTTTGAATAATGTTTCTTTTCATCTCTCTCTTTTCTGTGGAATTACTGCTAGTTAGAATTTGAGCCTGATAGGTTAATCACTTAATTGTTTTTAACATTTTTAAGTTTTTTGTTATTGTTTTTATTGCTAATTTCTCTTCAGTGAAAAGCCATTGTCACTGACATGCCAGTTCATAATTTATTTATTTTTTTTGAGATAGTCTTGCTTTGTCACCCAGGCTAGAGTGCAGTGGCACGACCTCAGCTCACCACACCCTCTGCCTCCTGGGCTCAAGCAATCCCCCTATCTCAGCCTCCCTAGCAGCTGGAACCACAGGCATGCACTACCACGCCCAGCTAATTTTCGTATTTTTTGTAGAGACAGGGTTTACACCAAGTTGTCCAGGTTGGTCTTGAACTCCTGACTGAAGCAATCTGTTCTCCTTGGTCTCACAAAGTACTGGGACTAGAGACATGAGCCACTGTGCCTGGCTCTCCAGTTTATAATTTTTGACCATGTTTGTTCTTGTTTGTCCTTTTTTGAGCAAAATGTGGGAGATCTTTATTTAGTATAGTGATCATTTAGTGATCATACAACTTACAATATTTTAGTCTTATTTATCATTTGTTCATTGCTTTTATTTTTGGTTTCTTTTACTATATGTTATTATTATTTGTAAACAAAAATGTCTATTATTTCTTTGATGGCTTATGACTTCTTATCTTGCTTAGGAAATTGCCCCTCATATTCCACTAAGCCTGTTCAAATCTTATTTGGATTTCTTTCAAACATTTTATTATTTCATTTTTAAATTTCATTGCCTTAATTAACCTTAAAATTACTTGGTATATAGTAATGACTAGAAGTCTAATTTTCTTTTCTTACTGAAGAAAATTATGGCAGAACTATTTGATAAATAAACCAGCTTTTTCTATGGAATGAAATATCTGTTCCATTGGAATTTATAATAATCATTTACTTTAAAACCATATATGGACTGGTTAAGTTATCCATTTGTCCATTTATCTGTTTGTCTATTTTGTGTTAATTTATGTTGTTTTGAATACAGAAATTTTCAATATCTGATAAAACAAGATCTTTAATTTTGGCAAGCTACATAGCATCTGTAATGTAAATGGTGTTATTAGCTGGCTGGCTATAATCATTAAGTGTTGGATGTTTTCCTTTACAAACCACTTAAGATAGTCTTATAAATTTAAAATATTTTTTCATAAAATAGCTGTGTAACAATCAGTATCAAAATAAAAATGTTGGTAAGTACAATGGTAAGAGTCAGGTGATGTTAGATTAGCTACCTGTAGATTCTAACTCTAATAAGTTGGCTATAAAACTCTGCTTGAATGGTTTTACTGCTCTAGGTCTCTGTTTCCTTGACGGTATAAGGCGGAAATTGTTATTTCAATTATTCCATATCTATTATCTCCTACTGTCTTGTGACAAATGAACCAGCCAATGTGAAGGTATTTAGAACAAAATAAACATTATATATTTGTGATATTTATACATCTTTTGTTAATTTTCTACATCTATACTAAGAAAATATTCTTGGCTTATATTTATTCAGTGTTATTTGCTAAGTTTTAGTATTCTTATCTTGATTCAAAAGCCTCTCCCTCATAAGTAAATCAGAGCAACAACTCCCAGTGCAACATTTCAGGGACTTGTAGGTAAAGAAGACATTTAAAAAATTACTGAAAACTACTATTTCAGATATTAATCTCTGAAAGTCTAAAATATTCTAGGCTTTCATCAAGCAATTGACAATGCTTTGATGTGTGCTAAGACTAAGAAATACCCAAGATCACTTCCAGAAATTTAATTCATTTAGCTTTTCAGTGGTTGATCAATACCCTCCAGAGATGAATCTGACTTAGATTTAAGACACAATTTTTTTAAAAAAATTCAATAATAGGGTATTTTGCAGTAAATGTCATTAATTTTAAAATCTCAGTGAATAATCCAGGACTAGAAATAAGTGACACTGGATTTTAGATTCTCGTAATTTAGGAAAATGTGATAAGGTGATAAGGTCCAGGGAAGTCACCCCCAAATAGGAGGAGGCTTTCCCCTTGCACCCTTTGCTCTAGCTTCACTGAATAACTTCTCTCCTATACACCCCCAATCTTTTCTTCCATCTGTGTTGTTCCTCATGGTGTTCTTCAGTCTGAACTTGGCCTCATTCATTGCCACATGTCTAGACCTTGTTCAACTTTCAAAGCAGTCACTACTTGTAACCTCTTTCACAAAACCATGCTCCCCACCATCACTTCTACAGATGCTGCCATGCTTTTCAATGCTGAAATTCCAAAGCACATAATTTTCCCTCTGGTTTATACATTTTTATTGTAATTATTCTTTGCATCATGGTTATTAAAGCCCCTTCTCTGAATGGATACTGGCTATACACACCTGGTTCAGCAAGCATGCTTCCTGGCTGCTGATGAAATAGAACCAATCATACTAGATGGACAGTATGCTCCCTTAGATCAGCATATGTATTGAATTGATCTCTGTAGGATCCAAAGTTTTAATATGGTGTTTTGCATATAATAGATACACTCATATATAGCACTAATCAACTTTGGAAATATAAGAAAGGTAGCATAAGTATTGGGAAAAATAAGACAGCAAGGTCCCGTATTTGTGGAGTGAATATTATTGGATGCCATAATAATAGCTGTTATTATACTCTAATTGAGGATCTTCCATAATAGTTTCATATTTTCTCTTTGAGAGTAGAGCCTAGCAAATTTCTAGAATGTTTGAGGTTTATTTGTTCTGGAAACTGAATTTCCATTCTTACTGAAACTAAATTGAATTTTATGAAGATACTTAAGAAAACAAATGATTTATTAGGGTTATTTGTTCTTGAAAGGTATATAGCCAAGAAAATTAAACTTCATGGGAAGTTGTGATTGTAATACTTTTTAAAGATGATGAACACCTGGTTTAGGAGACTTAATGGATCAAGGCAGCTACTACATGGATGTTCACTGGCAAAAAATAACAGTATTAAATACATCCATCTTAACTAATAGAAGGGTCAACTAGCTTAAAGGATGTAATTAGATGTTTTTAGTGTAAATTGGAAAAACATTCATCTGTACAATTTGAAAGTCTAACTGGTTTGATTTGAATCTTAAAGAAAAGTGGTCTTGTATAGCTCTCATTGTCAACAAGCGCACAACATTTTATCAATCCTGAATAATAATCATTTCTTTGGATGGGACCAAAATGACTCTGTCTCACATATACTCCTAATTTAATAATAGCTACAACTTAAAGGATGTTAACTGTATGCCAAACACAACACTTATTTTCACTTTACATATGCTCTCAATTGTGGAAATTCAATGACTGATTAGTGGAGATAGTCTGAAAGAGTGTTACTGTTTTATACTACAACTTAAGTCAGAATCCCAGAACCCTTCATAGAGCTCACATTCTGACCCATTGAACTAATCTCATGCTGGGATTAAAATTCATAAACAACTTCTATGAATAAGGAAAAACATTGTTAGAGAAAATGACTAAGTGGAAAGTTATTGTTTTTAAATTAGAAGCAGAATAAATGGACTTGCTTAATAAGAAGAACAAGGACATGGCTATTTGACATTAAAAAACACTCAGTAACATTCTCAACAGAAATTGCAACCCCATAAAACATTACTTTTTACATTCTGAACCCTATAAAGCAAAAACAAGAATAAAAATTGTATGTGAACAAACTGTCTAAAAGCGATTACTTAAAATCTATGATATACTCTGAATTAAAGTATGCTGTCCTAAAGCAAATCTTTGTAGATGAGTATTTCTTAGAGTGGACTAAGTTGTTCATAAAGCAAAGTGCTTAAATGAATAATATAAGTACTCAAGATGAAGTAGAACATTTCAAGGATCTATAATTTCAAGAAAACTGTGCTTATCTACAGAGTCACAGTTTTTCTAATGTCCTGGTGAAGGATTGAACGGAGGAAAAATACAATAAAAAACTGTATATTTTGTCTAAAAAAATTGAATTGACTCTTGTTTGTTTTTGTTCTCCCACTAAATTGGCTGTTTATGTTCACTGACAACAAAAGGAAGTAAAGACAATTCTTTGGATCACTCAAAACAAACACAGATTATACATATATCTCAAGTACAACACAAAGTTGATTCCATATTTCTATGTGGGCAAAACAAAATCTTGCACTTTAAATTGATGTGTCCTCCTATCTGCATAGAGCAAATACATTCTTAATCATTTTCTCCTCACGCTGTTTATATATTCTAATTTAAAATTGCCTCTGAGAGTCTAATATTATTGCAGTTTTCTTCTCCATATTATTAACTCTTTTTTATATTTCTCTTAGAGTGATTCATGCCAAATTCATATAGTTATGTAGATTACAAATTTGATTATTGTCAAATGTTAACAGTAACTCAGTCAAAAACAACTTGTCCAAAAAGTTGCTACCAAAAGGGCACTTGACTATAAATAACTCACATTATATTACATATTCCATCTTGTTCCTGTCCTCAACCCCCGCCCCTCTGCTCAATGACTAATCTGAGATCAACTGTTGATCAGGGTCAGTTCGTTAAAGGGGAAACATATTGACTCATAAGTTTAAATAAAAATAAAGTAGCCTCTGATTGGCTCCTTCTTGGAAAACAAGCATGTTTTGTGTGGGACTGATATGAAAGAAGAAAGCAGTATTAGGATGAACAATTTCTGTTCATTGACAGCTGTTAACATTTATACGAAAACAATTTTATTTATAAACTTTAGGATTAAAGAAAGGTAAAATTAAGTAGCTAAAAGTATGCATGAATTGCTTCTCTATATATGTAAATTCTAGAGTAACATGAAAATCAATAGCTGCTAATTGTATAGACATTCTCTGAGCAATTCTGCGGGCAAGGCTGTCTGCTAAGTGCTGGGATAACAAGAGGAGTAAGTGCTTTCTCTGGTCTGAGAGTTGTTCAGCCTTATGTAGGAGACAAAAATAGAAATAGGTGATTTAAATCAAAGAACAATGATAAAATATGCAAATTCTCTCAACTGTGTGTGTTAAGAGCATAGAAGGAAAAGAAGGCAAAATGGGGAAGAGAGTGAATTAAGTGCAGGGCATACGTAGTTTGATGCATCCATGTAAAATATTGTGCCGGCCCTATACTTATGTGCTTTCGGATGCATTCTTCGGTCTTTTCCTTGCTTTCTTCTCAGAGTAGCTGCCCTGTACAGTTTCGCAGACCTCTCTGTCAACTGGCTTCCAACTGGATTTGATCAGGCACTGGCAGAGATGGGAGACTGGGAGGAAGAGAGAACCAGGATATTTCTCCCCATCCTTGTCTGTCTCAGGATATATTTCCGGCACTGGCTGAATTTCTTTCATGTTTCTTACCCCCAGAAAGCAGGCGTGTCCTGGTTTTGGCTCTCACTGTCCTCTAGCTTACTGGAACAATAGCTATTTTTCTGCTGCTTCACTATACCCCACTTAGTTTCTCAGCTTCTTTCACGAGTATATAATCAATTGCTAGTCATTTGTTTCCTCTATTTCAAATATTCAGAGCCATTTATAGTTTCCTGGTTGGATACAAATGCCTGACATACTGAGTCTAAATTCCAGGAGTTTGGGCTGCAGGTTTGGGACTAATCAACTTATAAGAGAGAGTTCATGAGTGTGTACAGAGATAGGGTAGGTAAAAAGATTGGTAGATTGAGGGTGGAACCCTGAGGTATTTGCAAGAGATAAAGGAAGCATAGCTTTTGAAGGAGTCCAAAGATTAATTTACAATTTGAGTAGAACAAGAAAAATGTGGCATTCACTTAAGCCCCTGAGAAAACCTAGGTATCACTTAGACCCAGCATTTGTCAGATGAGATTTCTGAAGATAGAGAAATGAGGTCACATATCTAATAAAGGCCAGAATTGAAAACCTGTTTTCAATTCTATTTCCCTAGGTAGTGTTCTTGTGATAACACACCCATAATCATGCTAATAGTGTGACATTGGTGTCATTTTCACTTGTTCTGACCTTGTTCTATGTGTGCACTTCAGTTTCCTTTTATATAACGCCAATATATGTTTTTAGTTACCTCATAGGTAATTGTAAGAATCAAATGAGACAGTGCATGAAAAGTACTTAGAATAAACTACTTAGAATAGTTAAATGTATTGAGAGAGGTTGGAATGACACATGAAGGACAATAGGGCTACTAGATTCATTTTATTTATTTTTTATTTTTTTCAGATAAAGTCTCCCTCTGTCACCCAGGCTGGAGTGCAGTGGCGAGATCTGGGCTCATTGCAAACTCTGCCTCCCAGGTTCAAGCAGTTCTCCTGCCTCAGCCTCCTGAGTAGCTGGGATTACAGGTGAGCACCACCACACCTGGCTAATTTTTGTATTTTTAGTAGGGACGGGATTTCGCCACGTTGGTCTCAAACTCCTGACCTCATGATCTGTCCACCTCGGCTTCCCAAAGTGCTGGGATTTCAGGAGTGAGTCACCACACCTAGCCAGGGATACTAGATTTTATCACACTATTATAAAAGGTAAGCTAGTCATCATAAAGCTTATAGATACTCTTTTTATATGTTTGCTGAAGTTAAGGTGTTTTCACATTTGGTAATAACTTACTATTTGTTTAATAAAACGAAATTTGAAATTAAATTTGTTTTTTCTTTAGAAGTTAGTTTAGCAGTGAATTTTTCTGTAAAATGATTTTTACACCATTAATTTCTTCTCAGCTTCATATATTTAAGAATTTCCATGGACTTAAATGAGGTTCCATGATTGAGTTTCTATTTGCATGATATTTTAAACAAAATATATATTTTTAAGTTCAAGATTTCCCTCCCACCCTCGGAAAGTCTTCTGAGTCTTTTTTGTGCCATCCTTCTCATTCTTCTTTCTCTTTTAATTTTTTAGTACCCCAAGTTCCTTCAATGTTAAACACAAATGAGAAAAATGGGAAATTGTAAAGAAAGTCATTCTCATTTAATAGATAATGATGTCTTACTACCTATTGCTTTTGCCATTAGTATGTAACATTTAAATTCATGTTAAAAGAAAAATAACTCAAACATTTATACTGTAGAATGTAGATTAGGCCAAAATCTAATATTGTAAATTTTTACTTACCTTCAGTGTCTGCTAGTCCTACTCCTACCCCTGGCTGTTTTACAGGCTCTTGTCCATTCTGTCCCATCTTCCCTCTGTTTAGGAATAAAATAAAATGATATATTCAGTTATGATCTCATGAATGCAAAGGAGGCTAAATTTGCATAAATTAAATAACATTGAAAGTAATGGCAAAAACTGCAATTACTTTTGCACCAACCAAGTATTTTCGGACTTGTAATAATTATTTGAATGGCACATACATACACAGTTAATTGCTCTATGTCATGATTTTAAAATGTGAACTTGTTTATTATTCCTATTCAAGCCAAATATATACCTTAACATTCAGTAATTTTTATTTGTAGACTCATTTATCAAAAAATAAGACCGTCATGACATTTCCAAACTTTGTTTTAGAATTTTTTATTTATTTCTAACTCAAAAATGAGAAGGGGCTTTATATTTTTATAAATTGTACTGATGAGTTATTCTAGCTTTTTTTTTGGTGAAAAGAGCAATATTGAAATACATACTATATAAAAATGATATTTTAATAGAATATTTCTTATTTCATGTGTTTTTTTCCCCCAACTCCTTCCTGTGTTTTCTGCTATGTTGAGCAAACTGGCTTTTGTAGTCAGGCTGCTTGGTCTCTGCTTCTGGCTTTGCTATTTCTTGCTATGTGTAATGTAAGGCAAAGTACCTGGTCAAGACTGTTTCTCCTTTTGTGATATAAAGATAATAATATTAGCTACATTTTGATTGTGAAAAAAATTACATGAAAAATGCATAAAAAGGTTTAAAGAGTGCCTGAAAAATCATAAGCATTCAATAAATATAGCATATTAATAGGTAGGCATGCTCATAGCAGCCTTAGAATTCAGCTAAAATCTGCTAATCACTTTTACTTTTCAGCTTCAAACTTTTTGGAAAGTCAACTAGATGAAGAATTCATGATACTTTGAGGATTGTAAGCTTAGAATGTTAATAATTTAACAGCTAAAGGACTGTAGGCCACTGCTTATTTCTCTGGCTACAGAAAAAGCTACATGGCACATGAAAAAGTTTGGAATTTGCCTTTATATATACTTAGATAGGGTGTTCTAAAAAGATGGAATAAAAACTTAAGTGTTATAGAAAGATGCTTGAACAAAAGAGCATCTTGATACTGCACTTTGTAGGCAACGCTTCTAGCATAGCGGGATTTACTAACAATTAATTACAACTTTCATAGGAAGTGTTTGGTTTGCTGGACCTGCTGAAAATGTAACCATATTTATTTCTTAAGAATCCAATCATATCTTACTTGAAAACTGCTCTAAAGATCCTCTTATTCTACTTCAGAGAAGGTGCTGAAATGTGTCTGCACATAATGAAAGAGGAACACATGTAAATTCAGAAATTATTTTATCTCAAAAACCATTACATTGTTCCATTATAATAATTCTAGGTTAAAGGTTTAAGTACAAATTTTTATTAAGTGTGTATGTGAGGGACCAAGTTCATGCAAATTAAGCAATTTCCAACATTTCTGTTTTATCATATGTATGTTAAACCATGGTCTGCATGGTCAACATCTGCATACATATTTAAGCAACGCACAAAATTTTAGCGTATGTAATTGCTTCATCAAGATTCAAGACAATTAGTTAAGAAAAGAAAACAAAAAAGAACTCTGCTCTATCTGTTAGCATTAGAGAGGGAAAAAAAGTTTAATAGCAGTAATCTTACTTTTATCAGTACATTACGCTGGTAGAGTGAGCCAAAACTTACCTTGTTACTGAACCAATTCTATTGAAAGTGAGGGTCTTTTTAGTATTGGTAATCTAGTAGATAAGAATACTAAAAAATTAATATTCTTATACTATCCCAGACTTTTAAAAAGTAGTTACTATAAGTCTTAGTAATTGTAGCACAACTACATTTTGATAATTTTTGGGGTTGTTCTTGATTCTTAGACTTTATATGTTAAGGGTGATACCCAGCCAGTCTTTGCTTTCGATTAAAACTGATTTTAACATAGGTACTTAGCCAATATGTGTAGTAAGTACATTTTGAAGATTATACAAAAAACTTTTGCAGGATTGTGAAGCTAAGTTAAGTGCAAAGGAAATGTAACTGCGGGTCATGTGAAGGATGTGGTTTCTCTGAATTCCCAATGACTACACTTTAGCTCAGAACATTGTTGCTATACATTTTATAATTTATATTTTTAAACAATCACTAGATATTTATTACAAACTTTTACTAGCCCAAGCAATAATTTTATTAGATACAATGGGCGATAAAAAAGAACTGCCACATACTACTTCCTACACATATCCTATAGTGGTTTTCAAAAGTAAATATTTGTTGTGCTCATATGGCAAAGCAAGAGTCTCCTAGACAGTTGTGCGAAGCTTTGATTCACAAGAGAAACAGAAAGTGGGAAAAACCAAAATTAGAATGTGGTATATATATATATATATATATATATATATAAAATACATAATCTACTTATTCTACAGACATTCAGATATTGACAAAATAACATATTTACTCTTTGGAAGTTATAACTTTATCATCAGTGTTAAATTATATATTTTGAAAGGTGCAGAAAAATTGGAAGGATAGCAAATTATGTGTGGTTTAAAACCTTTCTAAATTCACATAGCATTTACAGCTTAGGGAGAAATGTAATGAATCTGTAGAAATTATTTTCTGTCAAATTGGATCATCAGAAGTCAAAGACCAATGGGATTAGATTCCTTTTAGGAAGAATTTCCAATAAAATAGAACTGATTAAGTACAAATAACTCTATTGAATCCATAGATGAAATCTCATAAAAGAAAAGAAAGCTAAGATGGGCAGGTGATACAACAATAATTTGCTTAATTTAAATTGAAAAAAAAAAAGTAGTTAAAAACAACAAAATGAACTCATTTTCACTGTAAAAATCCATTTTCCCTAATGCTTTGCAACTGAACTGTTATCAAAATATTACAATTGTTGTGGACATCAAAAGGAAAGATTTATGAAAACGCTTATTTTAAAACAAAGAGAAATAGAAAATCCACCTGCTGAAAAGTCTTCACTTAGCATTGGAGAAAATGGAAAAGACCCTTCGACAACCCAGCTCAGGGTTGGCAAGCTCTGCAAAGTACCAGTTAGTAAATATTTTAGATGGGCTGTGTTCTAACGACTTAATTCTGCCCTGTGGCACAAAAGCAGCATCAGGCAACACAGAGCTAATAGGAGTGGTTGTGTTCCAATACAACTTAGTTTATATTCACTGAAATTTAAATTTCCTATAATTTTCACGTGTCACAAAGTATCACATTTCTTTTGATTTTTCCTACACATTCAAAAATGGAAACGCCATTTTTAGCTCACCAGCCTTAGAAAACCAGGTGGTAGACTGAAATTTGCCCTGGCCTAAATCCTGGGACCCGGGTGGCCTAGTGGTATTTTCAAAATCCAGAAGACTAGTTAATAGGGAGGAGAAGGAAAGGTCAGGAAGTTTGGATTTTGTTATTGGAATAGACATAATCTACATATTTATCTTAAATGCTACCAATATGATCAAAGTCATTCTAACACATTAAGTCTGCTAAAGTTTTGCATTTGATTTGCAAAATGACTTTTTTTTTGAGGTTTAATATTATGAATGATTCTTATTCCAAGAGTACCTAGTCAGGGACCTAAGCACTACTCGGTACTTGTTCTAGAAAGTATGGAAACACTTCAATGCCTTCAATCTTAATTGTAGAAGGATTTATAGTTGAAAAGTCTCTATAATTATTCACTATGTCCTCTATTTCAAATATGGTATATGGATTCTTTGAATATGCTTAAATCTCTCCTGATTCAAGGTAAATTAATATATGTTTGTCTCAAATACCAGTAATGTTTGTATTTGATCATTATGTGATTAAAACATTTTTGTACTCCTGCTGGACTTTATTCTGGCATGGCTAAGTGATTAGCAGTTTTTACATCAAATAGAGATTGTATTGATTAAGTAGTTCTGGTAGTGACTAACATTTATCCTTAGAATTAACTGAATTATCCAATCTTTCTTGAACTATCTATCTTTACATAGGCATTAACAGTTGAAGTGTCTCAGGGACAATGACTCAGAATTGGATAATTGTCTGGTTATTTCCTGTTAACTGTTGAGAATGCCTTACTCATGATGCTGAGTAAGCTTTGTAGTAACAAAAAGAGACCCACTTACATCCTCGGAATAGGAAATAGATTAGTCTCCCCTGCAGTGCTGCTGCTTCCTTCACTGTCCACGCTATACCCACTGCCAAAGCTGCTGCCCGAGGAGCCGGTGGACACAGAGCTTTCTGCAGGCCGGTGATTGGGAGGCTTTGCTGCATGGTGTGGGAAGATTCAACACCACAGTCAATAAATGAAGCTGACATTGATCTACAAATGCATCATTATACATCTTCTTAATTTACACGTGTAAAGAAACAGCTACTGAAGAACTACATTTTTCAACCTGCCTTTTCGTTTCCTTTACTGATAATGCACAGTGGCAACAATAAATTATTTTACTGTTTTTGTTGGACATCAAGGAAAAACAATCTCCTTTAGGGAAAAAAATATTTAATTTTTAGACCGAGTTAAATAGTATGTAACTATGCTACTATTATTATTTTTGTGGTTTCCTTGTACAGTATTGCAAAAATGATATGGTAAATAAAAAACATTTTTGCTATTTCATGGAGAAAATAATTTAGAAAGATTTGGGTAGATAGAAATGGCAAGATAAAGAAAATTGCTTATTTTTTTCCTATTACTAGACAATAATCTGTTTTTCTCCTTAGAAGCAAAGATGCAAAATAGAATTTTAAGAAGTGATTGAAAATTCTGTTTGTTTTTATGTACCTTTGCCTGCTATCTCCAGCAAGTTTTTAAAATTTAAAGATATTTGTTTCCCTTCAGGCATTTCCTAGTTTATCATCAAGACTTGTCTCAAGAATTTCCTAAGTTTGATATTTGAATATAAGAATCCATATTCCCATAGAGACATTACAAATTTGTGCAATAAATTATGCAGTAGGGGTATAGTACTAATATTGTTGGCAGAATTGAGAAGAAATCTTGATGGAAAAAGAAGGAAGATAGGCAAGTTTTTCCCCTATTTTGCTGGGGAGAAGTTTCTATAGTAAGTTTTTGAAATTGTTGACATTTGTCTTCTGCCAGAGAGAGAGTGAACTTTTTGGTCACACCGATCTGGTTTTGACACCCAACCCACTCTTTAGCAACTCTACACCACTTTTCTCATTTGGAAACAATGGAGTCAGTAACGCCTACCTCATAAAATGGTGGTTATGAGGAGTGAGATATGTAGGAACCCAGTAACTTACTCTTTTTCCTCTTGTGATATTATTTGCCACATCCCCACTCTTCTCAAGGGCTTTACTATCAATGGCTGTTTCTTACTGTCTTTGAGCTTAAATAGTCTTTGAAAATGAATTTAACTCTATTCTCTTCTAAATCTAGATGTGTTCAAACCTACAATTCTACTTTGAGTCTTTTTTCTTCATAAATGCATCCCTATCCCATCAGGAGTTTATTAGCCAGTTGGATAGAGTTACACTAATGGGTGAACAGTTGATAATCATTTCATGGTCCTAAGGTATCTACATATTTCTTAAGGATATGTATAAAAACACAATGATTCTTAATCCGGTGGAATTTTAACCAATATAATAACTAAATGAAGTGAAACACATAAACATTGTGTGGGAAACCATCTGAGGACAGGAAATCCACCATCAGGATAGTTAGCATCAAGTCTTGCAAAGGATTTAACTTTTCCCCCATTTCTTCACTTTTTCGATTTCGGCAGTAGCGGGTTCTCTAAAGCCACAAGGAATTTTTATATATATTCCAGTGGCAGTAGGATCGCTTCCCCAGAATACAAATCCCTTCCCCAGAATAGGAACAAGAAATAAATTTTTAATAGTTAGTCAATTGTATATCCGATGTGTATAATTCAGAAATGGCTATTTAGAAAAAGGTGTTCCTAACTTATAGACATCTGATATACAATTGACTAATTGAACTGAATGCTGTAAACAACCAGTCACCAATGAGTTACTAGTAACCCACAGGACTAGATTTGTGGAAACAGAATAGTTATGTTTCTGAATATTTAATTTATGTAGAAGAAACCCAGATGATGTAGTTAGTGTTAAAAAAAAACTTCTTAAAGGAATAATTTTAAAAATGTAAAGGTAATATGAGTAGAATGTAAAATTATGGACATGTATAAAGTAGATTAAAATGCGTAACCTACATAATAAGTCAGATTAGTTAATTGATTATAAACCAAAGAAAGCTGTCATACTTTTTGACTGGGATTCTATAATCCAATTCATAATTTTTAGTATGACACTGACTGGAAGACATTAATTTCATCAGTTGGAAAATCACAATTTACTATTTTCAAAGGTGAACCATAATTATTAGCCACTAATATTTAATCAATTTATATTTATTAAATTAAAATAATTTTAATTCAAGAGCAACCTCACAATGAACAAAAATAGCTACATTATAAAAATGATTTATTATTTACGTTTCAAAATAGTCCATCCTTTGTTTTGTCAACTTTGGTTTCACCTGATGCAATTTTTAGTTCTATTTCTCTTCTTGAAAAGTTGAGAAATGTGTACAGAATATAAAATACCATAAGAAGAAGAAAGAAACAAAGCTAGAAATAAATTTAAGAAGAGAGTTTTTTTTCCATCTTGCCAATCTCTTTGAATGTAATTCTCATTTTGAAAGCCTGTGCCAGCGTTGTCAATATTTTAAATGCAAACAAATAACATTTTATAAGATATATTAAAAAAGAAAACCAAATCCAGGGGACATTTACCTGTAATGGAACCAGTCTAACATCTCTGTAAAACACGATTACATCTAAGGTTCTGTCTACGGAAATTTTAGGCAGTTAGAAGTTAGGTGAATAATTCAAAAGAATCTAGATATTTGGAGTTATCATAACAAAACATCTGGTGCTGGGTTAAATTCTGTATTCTTAACCTGATATCTAAGTGTAGTGCAGAGATACATAGCCTCACATTTGGTTAGTTTCTGAAAAATGAATTAAATTAAAACACACGACAGATCTTTTCTTCTTACTGGGCTATATCTACATATCATAAAATGTGATAAAACAAAAAATGCAGAGGTTTTGGTAAGCTGGTTCTAAGAATTCGTATTTTAATATATCTTTTCCAGATACTTGAAACATGTTTTTACTCATTTCTTTCTCTTGAAACAGACTTCAAAACTAAAGCATCAATTCTATTAAATTGAGCTAAACCTGCATAAAGGCAAACTTTTATAACAAATAAAGTGTATTTAGGACTTTATTATCTGAAGCTGGATCTTAGGTAATTTCAAGACATCTAATAATTTCAACCAAATTCTTTATTTTGCCTCTCAAAAGAGTTTTTATTGGTCTGCTACTTTCCAAATACATCTCACATAATTCTTCAAACACTTTACATGGAAGCCCTCTCAGCCCATTCACTCTGGCTCCCTTTGGTTTGGCTTTGTTCTTTCCAACTTTACTAAGCCCTCCTTTATCCCATCACTTTCTTGTGTCTAAATTGCAGTTATCTGTAAAGGCCTAGCTCAGAAATCACCTGCATTTTTCCTCATTTTCCCATTCAGAAGTGACCTGTCCTGTGTCTGGACTCTTGTAGCACATACTCTGTCGTTATTGGAAGCAAAACCTATGTTTTCTCTTTGGTAACCTCCTTAAAAGCTTGTCCCCGAACCATGTTTGAACAACATTTAATGAATAAATAATAATAATAATACATTAATACTTTAACCAAACAATCAAAACATCTGAATGATTTAGTAGATAATTTCACTTTTTAAATCAAGCTTTGTGTTTTATGCAAATCATAAATCTCTCATCAAGAGGCCACTTGCTATGGAAGGATATTTTTCCATGTTCTTTGTCAAAGAAACTTTAGTCATTTTTTTTTAAGCTTTTAAAATCAGAGGTAACTTTAATCTGTCATACTGTATAGAAAAAGGTGATCATTCAACTATATTTTTTAACCTCAATCTCCCAAAACACTGGTTTGATTGAAGGAAATATTTAATGAGAATACACTAAACATTGGAGATTATAAGCTTATGAATTTCAAAAAGTTCATAATAGATCACAAATATTACATATATATTTAAAATGAAAGTGACAAAAGAAAATAATATGTATAGTAACATTCTGTGGGAGACAGCACTACTACAGACTCTGGAACTTGTCCTGATCGCACGTTTGTATGTAGATAGTTGGAGAGCTCTGGGTTATATTTAAGTGTAATATATCTATGTTTTTTTAAGTTATTGAAGGAAACAATATTTTAAACACACTAAAACTAAGTATAATCGTCCATAATTTTATAATTTCAAAATCAACAATTTAGAAATATTCTATCTCTGCTTTATTCTTCCAACTCTCTTAATTACAGTTTTGGAAATCATGGACCTACTACGTGTGAATGTATTATGCACCTGTGTATTACATATGAAAAAAGTTTATATAAATATTGAGAGGCTTTTCTTAGTAGTAAGATACATCTTTGGGGCCATTTTTTATGAATTACATTTTTGTGCCTACTTTCTTTTTGAAATCCTAAGTGTATTATCAAGTACCAAGTACAGGAAAATGTGGATGCTATAAATATATGATGGAATCAGCTCACTCATAGAAAGGTCCTGTGCCCTAAAAGAATAAATCTTAGAATGTTGAATCATTTTTGTAACTCAGTTATTAAGAGGGCATTTCAGGTAAACAAATGTTACCTTCTGTGATACAATTCAATCTGTTTTAAATTATTCTTTGACCACTTTACTTTCTTTGGCTGTTAGATGGTTCGACATCATTGTGTTTTATTACTCCATTGTGGCTAACCTTAATTAAATCAGTAGTGTCTCTTTGACTGCACATCTGTCTTCAATTAGTTTGCTCTGTTGGCTTTTCCTCCCTCTACCATACAGTACTTAAATATGCAAAGCTATCACTGTACTTACCACATGATGGCAGCACTTTGCTCTGAGAGCACGGATCAAATTGTAGACTACACTTTAACTACTTTTATATCACATCCAATTATCCAAAATTTAAAAGGCAAGGTCTCTGCCTGTCTCACTAAATTCCAAAAATTGAGTGTTTGGAATGTATATAGGTTGCTGTCTATGCTGTTCCATTATTGGTCTTATATCTTTGGTCCAGCACAGAGCTATTTCCAAATATTCTGAGGAGTAATTTATTATGTAGATAGCTTGTACTTTCCCAAATTACTTGGTTAATGCAGTAGTAAATATCTTCATAGATACAGTCTCTAAAATTTTAAGATTAACTGAAATTAAAAGAAATCAATCAACAATTTTGTTTATTCCAATAGTTTAATGATGGAACGGAAATAACTACCTAGCAGTTTTTAAAATCATGTATTTGGGAATTTTGACTCCCTTTAGCTAGCTTTAATTTTGCTAGCATTTACTTCAGGGATCTTTCTCCTCTCTCTTTCTTTGTTTCTTTTGCTGTCCATCCCTCTTTCCTTTCCTTCCTTCCCGCCTCCTGTCTCTGTCATCTACCTGTTGTTATTGCTATTACTGTTTTTGTTTTTGATACTTTTACTAAAGGGATTTTGCAGTTTTATCTCATATTTTAATTTTCTTTTGAATGTGGACCTTAAAATTTCAGGTTTTAAGTGTCATTGTGACAAGAATTATTTGGAATGTTTTCCCTTGAATTATGTACAGTCATACTTTCTGTATGTTTTCTATTACAGTTCAGAGGTTCTAATTTAAGAAGAGATATTGCATCTTAAAAGTAATTTAGAAGTTAAATTTTTTTTCCAAATCTACTTCAGTATAATTATTATCTATTTGGGAAAATCTAAAGCAAACTGGACACTAGAAAAATGGGCTAGGTAGCTTCAACATAGCTATTTGTAGTTTTCACACACCACCAAATTGTAAGTTTTCACAAATACAGGTGTTCAAACTCTGATATCTCTATCAATCATTTGTAAGTCATTAGGAATGGAAGTTAAAGGAAGGATGTCATTGAAAATTTATTTTTAAATGACAAATTATTAAATGACTATTATATCAGTCATTACAGGTATATTTTATATATATATGTAAACAATATATCTATTATAAAGGTATTACAAGTCATAAGAAATGGAATGTTGCAGTCTTTTTTCTTATAAAAATAAAAATATTTCTCTTAAGATATTTCACATTCACATAGTGGCTCCTTTTAGAGGAGAAGATGAAGACATGTTGCCTCCATTTGCTGTGTTCCAGAAAGATGGCAAAGCTCTTATATTCACAGTTTCTTCTCTCCATACACATTGGCCTTATGACTGAATTCTTAATGACATTTTAGTGAACAATTTAGTTTGTTTATAATGATTCATTATAGATAATAAGATCAATGATCACTTCGGGAAACAAAAGTAATCATATAAGACAATGTAACAAATGAAAGTGAAGTTAGCTTAACTAATAACATGGCATAGAGGAATTTTTTCTTACGTAAAAAAATACATGCTGGCTCTGTATACTATAATCCTTGCTTTTAAAAGGAAATCATAATGTTGCCTTTTAAGTAGGTCTTCCTTTTTTGAGGTGTTTTTAGTTTAGAAGTGATTTTGGAAGAAACCATTTAAAATATAGTTTACATGAGAATTAAAATTTTATAGTAAATAATGAAAGAAAGTTTAAGACATTATCATATATGAAAACTAAGAAAGTAAATTCATTTTGTCTTTTAATAAATTTAGGCCGTAATTCCAGTTATGTTCAAATAAATAGAATGAAAAAAGAATGTATCCAGTGCCGAGTTCTGCTTTGGTGCTAAAAAATGCAAATACAATAATGATCTTTATCTTCAAAAGATTAATAGCATGGGGGATCACATGTGAAAGAAAAAACATTCAATTTTGAGGTACCTCAAATTTTCATGGGCAATTTTTAATTTTTTAATCTTCCTTTTATTCTCTTTTGAAGCAGAGGCATTTTCTTTCTTGCTGTTTGTTTGCACTACACTTGCATTAGGCTGTCAGGTATTTCCAACTGACAATTGGAGGGAAAAAAAAAGCTCAAGCAGGAATAAAGACTACGGTAAAACATGCAGGTTTGTTTGAGTAAAAAGTCATTCTAAAAATAGTCACTTTGAAAAAAGTTCTTACATAATCCTGAAACTGTGAGAACTTACATCATGTCTGCTTAGATAACAAGAATGCTGTCCTTAAATCGAATCCGAACATTTTGAAAATTCATTAAATTCTGCCCAAAAGAAAAAGGTTGAGCACATTTCCAGTTTGTTTTCATATCATTCCAATTTGGTCAATGGCCACTAAGTAAAGAGGAAGTTTGGACAGTTATTTGATAAATGCATGTCTGGTCTCACGAGACCTAACCTCCCTAGTTAATGTCATTAATCTTTCTCCAAATAGATTATATTAATGATCTATTAATCTATAACAATCATTTCATTAATCTTTCTCCATATAGATCCTTAAAAAATACTTTGTCTACGTATAGATGGTTATATTGCAGTGGACTGTACAGATTATGACAGAACCAGAGGCAGAACAAATAAATTATAATTAATTCTATTTTCCAGATTTTTTAAACATGATGATGTTTGGTTGCACATAAATGTAAATCAATGACCGATTGCATTTTTCTTTTTCCATCTCAGTTGAAGATAGACAAAACTCACTTGTCTTACTGTTCATAATTTTTTCCAGATATCTTTAAATTGATTATTCAATAAATATTACTAGCATAGAGATTCATGAAGACAGTAATTTTTGTCTATTTTGTTTGTTGTAGTATCACCAACACCTTGAAGAGGTTCTGTGATATTATTTGCACTAAAAATATCAGCAAATGTATGTAAAAATGATGACCTAGTAAAAGTAATTCAGATCATATTTTTCATAAATGATAAACACGTTTGCAAATATCCTTTTAGCATTAAATATTTTGAAACTTACCAAATTATATACTTAAAATTAAGGATCAAGTATTTGGTAAGAAACTTTCCATTTTTCCTCAAATTTGAATAAAAGTGATCATCTTCAGTGTTTCTGTTGTTATGCCAATACAATTAATTGCCACTATATGGGATCAGTAATGTAGATAATGGAAGATAAAATCAATTGATAATTTATAAACAACTGTTTTTCTATAAATGTTACTTTCAAGATAAGAACAAAAAATTGTATTCTATCTTTATAACACTCCTGTCACTCTACTTCAGCTTGGAAGCGGCTTGATTAAAGCTGATAGGCAGCTTACCAAATTTCAAAAGGAAAAAGTAATAATTATGGATGTATACATATAATCTATATCATTCCCAATAAAATAAAAAAATGCTATATAGATTAAAAATGTCATTTGTCAATCTTAATAATTATAAATTAACATCAAATGAGAAAGGAAAGAAGGGGTTCTGAAATGCAATAGGAGAGATATGTAAGATACAGAAAATTTAGAGACAAACATGATAAACATGTTTTGGAAGAAGTCCTTGGTTATTCAGTCTTTGACTATTGTAAAAATTATGATTGTGCCTAAGTCTAAGTCAGTGGCTTTTAAATATTTTTAAGCTTAAATATATTTAAACACGTTAATATAATTTAATTTATAATAATTTATAAATTATAATTTAATATACTTAAATTATATTATTTATATATATTATATATTTAATATATATTTTATATATTTTTTATATATATTTTATATATATTTTATATATATATATTTTATATATATATTATATATTTAATATTTAATATATATTATATATTTAAGCTGGACAACAAGCTTAAATATTTTGATCTTAGAACTTATTTAATAATCCAAAGAACTTTGTTTTATGTAATTTATATCTACTGATATTTATCATATTCAAACTAAATAAAACATTAAAACAAAAAATAGTCAAGCACATATTCCATTAGTCATCAAAGCAATGATGTTATGACACCTTATGTAGCTGCTGGAAAACTCCACTGTACACTTGAGAAACAAATGAGAGCGAAAAAGCAAATAACATGTTAATCTTAAGAATATTTTGACCTTGCAGACCCCTGAAAGGGTTTCTGGGACACCCCCGCCCCCACTAGGAATCAGTGGACACACTGTGAGAATTACTGGTCAAGACCCACACTCATGGAAATGAAGTACTGTCCAAAATGAGAAGAAACTGATTAGCATCAGTTTCTTTGACAGTCATCGTAACAATTACATATGTCAAGATCATTTTATCATGCTATTTATTTTAATTTTGTGTTTTGTACTGAAAAAATATCAAGTTTTCAGCTTTCTTGAAAAGATTCATTATTGATATTAGCATTCATTTTAATGGTCTCTAATCTTCTTAGGAACTTGTTTCACTCAGAATTTCACAACTCTAGACATATATGGCATGAATTAAAAATATATTGTATCATAAAAACTTGTCTGTTCTATCTTTGGTTAAAAACAAACAAAACAAGAAAATAACTATTTTATGGTGCACAGAAACCCAGAGTAAATAATGATAATTGGCAAGCATAAAATAATGCAAATTCTTCCATAAAGAAGTTTTCTGTTCATAAAGTCTCTTTAATGTTTTTGTACATTAATAATAGTTGGATGGAAGCAAAATGGTGATTCAACAGTTATTGAGTTTATTAAATGTCACTGGCAATGAGGATGCTTTAAAACAAAAACTACATAATAGGCCTATATAGAAAGACATTTGAATTAGGTAGTTGTAAAAATATGTTTTCTGTATTTCTCTATATTCCAAGTTCTTTTTATAAAAAGAATCAGATAAAAATACAGTGTGATCTATAGAACTTGAAATACATGCTTTTGAATTTGAAATGTTTTAAAGAGGAAAAGTGAATTTTGCTATGTTCTTTTTAAGAACAATATGGTAGAAATTATATTTCACTATCTTTCTTACACATTTGGAAATAGAAACCTGCGATCCTGACTTTTACCAAACATTTCTTCTGAAAATTTTTTCTGGCTTGTTTGAGTTGTGGTAATAGGTTGGTGCAAAAGTGACTGCGGGTTTTGCCATTACTTTCAATGGTAAAAACCACAATTACTTTTTGCACCAACCTAATATTATTTTGATTAATCTGTTCAAATTATAATTAACAAATTGCATTTTTCAGTGTCTAAAACACATTAAAATATAAAATGATGGCTATATCTATGTCATTCCTGTTCAAACATCTACCAAACTCAACACCCCAATCAAAATTTTGTATTTCTGATATAATTTGGTTTCATTTGAAAATCCATGTGTTTTTGGCTTTTTAATGATTCCTTATATATTAACATGTACATCACAGTAATAAAAAAGAAAAATAATGTTTTCATGGTCTTGTTCAGTATACATGAAGATTCCTTTCATCTTACCCCATACCCACGTTTCTTCCCCCAGATCATGTTGCACAATGGAGAATGGGTGAAATATTATGGTTTACATAATGTATGTAATACATGTGGATGAAAAGTGGAAAAATAACCAAGCATTTCATGGATAGTTAGATATCTGGATTTGGGGACTATTATTAAGTTGACAATTAGTGTCTTTGGCATTCCTCCACCTCTCCTTGGGCAGCATATCCCTGGTTCCATGATCCTCCTATCCAAGTGAGAAAGTTGCCTGCCCCATGCTCTTATTGTACTCTGACTGCCCCCCACCATGTCTCCATTGGCATTCTCATTTCCCTCCCCCATCAGCATTTACTTGCCTGTCTTATTTCCACAGGTCCTGCTTCCTGGTGGTAATCTGATCAACTAACTTTTTGAAAATAATTGCATTATAAAAACTAGGCTTTATGGATATTATTTTTAAAGACATGTCATAAATAATATTTAAGAAATCTTGGTATGGTAAAATTTAGGCCTTTCTCTTCTTAGATCATGTATTAATAGTCCCATCCTCATTATTTAGGCCCGTAGCTAGACCATATGACTAAGGCATAACAATTTTGAAGCCAAGTTTGGTGTTTAGATGGGCCAGTTGGTCTTACTTTTCATGTCAGATGAAACGAACATATAAATCCCCATTGTGGACCAGACCAAAGTATGCAGATGGCTCAGTGCAGTTCCATGGCTACTACTGGAAAAGAACAGAAGTACCCATTGATGGTAGGCCAGTGAATTCATCTTCAGGAATGAAGGTCCATAAACAAGAGATAGTGTGATATGGTCAGAGTTCTACATTTACTGTCTGATTCTGTATGTATGGCAGAGGTATTTCTAGCAATAAATTTAAATGACTATAGAAATATTTGAAAATGCATAGTCAATCATTCCAAGAAAATGTAGAATCTCTCAAAACCAAAACTTTAGAAGAGCATTTTGATTTTCACAGACAACAAAATGAAATTCTTATCTCAGATAAACAGGTATAGAACTCTGAAAGCTGAAATTGTCCAAATTGATTCTCTTAGATTTTGTTGGATGTTTGCTATGCGCATGTCATTACAGTTCGAATTTTCTTTTTATATTAAACTGCTCAAGGTTTAAACAATTTTTTTTTTGCACAAACACATGGAAATGAGGAATGTAAAATTTGTTTTTATTAATCTTGTACATACAATGTTAAAGAAGACTTCACCTCCAAATGAAACTGATTTCTCTTATGCTTTTTCCTTTATTTTTCTTATGGACCTGTGCTTTACAGAAACAGGGAAGGCTAAAATCCTTCTGACCAGAAGTGATCATCTGCTTCCGGTCAAAAGAAAATGGGGTGCTAATTAGCTACTATCATTTGTAACCAACAATTCCCTCCACTCCCAGTCCCACCCACTCCCGAACCCATCCACCCACTACCACTTGCCCAAGGCAGAAGCTCCCACAGTGATGGCTTAGTAAGAGTTCACCAAGGCAACGCATGGATATGAAACTCTTCTTTGACAGGTGCCGCAAATGAGCTTTATTGAAAGTGGAGTTTCCAGTAGTGGTCTGTGGAAGTAGCATCAGGCTTTTCTCCTACAATTTGGCCACATCAAGGAACTCGAAATCATATTTCCTTGCATGACTTATCTAATGATTTATCTTCTCACCTAATCTCTCCAACCTGTCCCAATGGTTCTTGTTTTATTGACCAGGGGAGAGGGATATTTCTCCTCATCCTGTATTGCCTGTTTCTAAATTTAAAACTCATACCTAAAATCTTAGTATCAAACAAAAATAGCTCAGGTTTTCCCAACTGTACTTAAATTTAATATATTGGGTTTCAACTAAATAAATCTTCAAGGTTTTAGGAATGCTTCAGCTTGTTTTGGTCTTGATATAGTTTTCAAGCAAACCAACAAATAAAAAATCTTCTGAAATAGCAAGGCTTGTGTTCAACCAAACTAGCTAGCATGGGGAAAACAACAACCACCAAAAACATTTCCAGAGGTTTTTAACTATGGAGAGTTGTTTAGGCATCAGGATGGTTTTGCGCAATCTGTCTATACTTTCCCATCAGGTGTTTTAGTATGAAACTAAACCCCAGGGGGAAAGAAAAAATTCTTTTGACTTACTCCATAATTCTTGTTTGACCCGTATTTTATGCTAGCTCAAGCAGAAATCTGCTGAGAAGCTTACAAAAAATCTTTGAAAAGCTCTTTAGGGACAATTTTTGTCACTCTTGATAGAAATGCCTACAGATGGACCCACAGCCTTTTCTAATGGAGTCAGAAACATTGCCTAATGCCTCACTGGGCTTGCACAGTGGGAAGGCTTCCTTTTGCTAGGTTAAATCAACAATCTTTAGAAAGGAGGACCATGTAGATAGAGAGTATTAATTGAATTCCGCCATCATTTCTAGCTACCGCTAATCATTTGTAAGAACTTGAGAGAGAAGTCATAAGTGACTGTTCTTATTAAAATTAGGAGACTTTGATTTTAAAGGAGACAATGTATTCAAAAATTGTAACTCGAAAAGTCACAAGACAATGTTATATTTGTCAGTTCTGAAAATTTCTAGCTGTGTGTTCTTATACCAGCCAGCCTACCCCTCTGACTCTCTGATTGCTTACCCATAAAAAAACAAGTATAAGAATATTGAAATGACTCTCTCATCCACTTAATGTGATAAAATGAGAAATGGATGACAAAACGCTCTGTACAACATGGAGAACTATTCAAATGCAGATTATTATTTTCAGAATGCAGATGGGATTATATGAACTCCATTTTGAGGTTTGAAATGGGACACTTTTATCCCAACACTTACGATTATTATTAATACTTCTGCAGTTAGTGAACAGGAACTTGCAGGTTCTTTTTATATGTTTGTATTTCTGCCTAGTTTTTCTCTCTGCACTTTAAAGAATTTATATTGCATTTTATATAAATTTAACACTACAGTATGTTTGCTATGAAGTGTCTGGAAATATACATGGATCAATTATATTGGTATATTTATAATAGCAGAAAAATTATACTTTAGAAAATAAGGCTTTTTATTTATCATCTATTAGAACAAAATTAAACATGAAAGCATGCTGTGTTATCTAGTTTTCCTTTTGATTACGATTTTAATAAAGAGTGACTTCTAAGTCAATCACAAGACTAAATCTATGAGAATATCTATTAGAGCACTATTCAAAAAAAGGGATTAAAACACTTTAATATAAATTTTAAGGACTATGTCTAGGAAGAAAATCATATAAAATGTTATGTAGAAACACTTAAGTCACAATAATTAAAAATAAGGTGTGAAATAAGGGAAGTGTTTGATTACTGTGGCATTTATAATTAAAAGAATATTTCAAGTAATAACGTGAATAACATGAAGAAATCAAGTGAACTTATTTGATGGAAGAAAAGGTGAGAGGTGGAATTTTAAAAATGAAAGTTTTAGTAAGGCTAACAAGAAAAAAGAAATTATGCTTTGGTGATAATCTATAAACTGGGCTGAGTAACACATATTCAGAATTATCCTAATGTTTAAGCTGATTGTTTCCTTAATTACCTAATTTAGGAAACACCTCAGTGGTTTACCTCTGTAATGCGACATATGTCTTACATTGCCACCACATATATAATTAATTGGGAGAAGGACATATGAAATGTTTTTAATTTTATGAGAATAAAAAGAATGCAACAGGAAAGTATAAGGCTTGATTTTAATTTTGTGCCAAATATGGACTCATAAAATCAAATATTTTAGGGCTGAGAAGTACTGAAGGGGACAAATACTAGTATCCTATTTTTTAAAAAAATTATTTTAATATGTGCTTTTGAATTAAATTTGAAGATAATTGTATAATCACCCTAGCTTCATTCTTTGTCACTGGCAGTGGCACTCTTTCTTGGGGGAAAATTCTAGAAATGTTGGGGTTAGGTTACAGATGGGTGTACATGTGCTTTCGTTTCTGAACACAGCTATGAGTTCAAGGTTAGCCACTTCTCCAAAGCAATGGAATTTACCTTCCTCTATCCAGGAACCTGAGAAGATTGCAAAGTAGATCAGACGTGGGAGACAGAAATAGCAGAAATGTTGCCTAGGGTAGCCCAATCCCATTATTTATTTACATTTTAATGTAATCTCTGATGCTTTTATTTGGTGACAATTTTCCATCTATCTTACAGTGTTTCCAAGATGGAACTTTGTCCTGCTCTCAAATGTCCAATCATTACAGCTGTCACTAGCAATGAAGCAGTAATTAAAATCTACTGCAACGAAATCAAATGAGAAAACAAAACTGACACATTCATTTTAAGCTGCATCATATAACAATGGCTCAGAACCCAGTAGTTTATGAATGAAATAAAGATACTTTATTTATTACACAGGCACTTGGAGATTCACATGCCCAACACATCTGATACACTTAACAACTATGGAAACACGAGTGGAAAATGTCTGTTTGTAGGATCAAGAGAGAACTTTCACCATGTAAAGGTAAATGAATGCATTAACAATTTTTCCTTTACTTTCCTCTAAGAATTTTCAAAATCCACTAAATTTTTAAAAGTTACACTTGAAATAATAGGCAACAAAAACTGATCCACATTCCAACTGGTAGGCTAACTTGAACTGTGAGCAATTTAAACTTTTATCACAATGAAACATATTTATAGTCATGCTTGAACAGATTAGGTTAGTAGCATGCATTCCATTCTGCAATATGAATATTGTTAATCTATTTCCCAACAAAAGTCAAAAGATGCCCAGTGCATAGAAAAATACAAATCACTGTAGTCAATATATTACGGGACTGGTCTTGGGACTTACATGGTGATGATGAAGTCCTGAAATGCCATGCCCACAAAAGCACATTAAAAAGTGGATAAACATATTTTATCAGACAATCTCTAAAAATTAAAGAGGAGAGCTTTAAATTTGGGGGATGTTCTTGCTGTGTGCTTTGAACAGGGCCTTTCTGCTCACCTCCTTCTGGCTTGACTGGTCCATCAGACATCACCTTCCTGAGGGCTAGCTGGCTTTGGTCTTGGTTGCCATTGGCTGGTGGAGGCAGATTATCAGACTGAGTTCTTTGAATGGGGAGGACTCCTGCTATGCTGTGTCTGTGCTGCTTCCTGGCATGATTAGACTGACCGCTTTTATGTGCTGCTGTGGCAGTGTGGGTGAAATGGAAACCCAGAGTATGTATCCTCAGATGGAACCAGCTTAAATGTTATTCATGCAAACAGAGGTGCTCTTTTGCTGTATTTAAATAAGTTGTGTTTTCAAATGCCAAAATGACACCACATGCACAGCACTAAAGGGGTTTAAAACTGGCTGTTTCTTTGGAAATGATGACTAGGGAGATGCAGAGAACAACGATCTATCTCCATTGCCTGGCTAATGCCTTTTAGAAGTAACAGGGCACCTACATTTGTGAAATATTTGCACTTATTTTTATATAATTATATCAATTGACTAAATTTTCACAAATGAAATGAAAATACAGCAGTTAAGATAGGTCAATTGTTATATTTTGCTTGACTTATAGCTACCAGACATAGTACATTTTGATTTCCAATGGTTAGAAAAAAAATCTGTAAAATCTGTCATCGCATACAAAGTGTGATCCAACAGAATGGACCCAATTGTGCTCCTCAATGAAGTTGCATTGCCTCATGACATGTGCTTATATATATATTAATTTAATGTAGTTTTTTGAGAATATAAGAAATAAGATTTTCTTCACAGACTTTTCAAGACTACAAATTTTTGCACATGGAAAGTTACCATATTTCACAAGCATAATTTATTAGTGTTTTAAAGCACTGTCTTGAAATGGCTTTTCCTCCAAGGTTCTAGAAGTTGACTGTTGGTTGCATTATCTTCTGCCTAGACTTTTTGAGTGTTTTCAGACACAAGAATCTAATTGTGAATCTGCTCTAAATACTTATATGAGTGCACTTTTTTATTTTTTGGTATAAGGTCTGAAAAACTGGCAGCCACTTGTGCTTATAATTTCTGTATTCTAAAAGATATTTAAGCGCAAACAAAAAGGACACACAACATTGCTTTGCCTCCAAACATCACAGACACTGTATCAAATGCTATGAGCCAGGTTGGATGGATGGTGTAAACAAAGGAGAAACAGCCAGTTTTATTTCAGTCTATGTAAATAAAAAAAATCTAAATAAGAAAGAGCATATTAATGTATTGATATCGTTCTTACACAGACGAAGGGACAGAGAACAGGGTGAGCAGAGGATGTTGAAAACTGAAAGCAAACAGGAAAGGACAGCAGGAAAGAAAGGCAACAGATGAACATTAAGCTGCCATGCTGAGGAATTTATTTGCGTCTTTTACTTGGTTGAATGCGGAGTTGTTGCACGGCAGCTTCGGCAGCAGCTATGGCAGCCCCTGCATCTTCCAGGTGGGTCTGAGTGACGCTGGTTTTGCTTTGACTGCGAGATGGTCCATGAGAACGGAGATGGCCTTCTGATGATGATTTTGAGCTACCAGGACTACTATGGGATTTCTCAATGGTGGGAACCTGCATGTCTGGTCACAAAAGGGTAAAACATGAGTTAAAGTTGTTCCAGCACTCCTCCTGTCAAGCTTTGTCTACACATAATTTGAAACTGTCTAAACTTTATGTTAATTCTGGGTCTTATATGATTCATTTATGCAACTGGTCATCATAGAGAACTGTGATTAAACATCTGGGAAACAATTTGGGGGAGGAAAGGCAAAAGGATGATAGCAATGAGAAGAGATAACTTTGAAAAAAGAAATACATTCTGACTAGCTTCTAGTAATAAATATGTTAACTTCTAGTTTCAACAAGCACCTCTGCTAATTCCAGTACAGGTCAGGTAGGAGACGGTACACAGGAGGAGTTTTAAGTAAAAACAGGATGAAGGATGTAAGTCACTAGGACATATTAAATGTGGAGATTGTAGAATCATGCCTCAAACCATTGTAGAGAATGTATGGATCACATATTTCCTAAGGCAGTCATAGAAAGAGATCTTTATACTAATGATCTTGCAGAATGTTAAGCAAGATAGAGTTGAGATGGCTAAGTAGAACCCATAAATGATCTATAAAACTCATTAATAAATAATCTACAGCACTCGTAGTCAGTGGTTTATGATACCAACTCAGTGGCCTACTGGACATGGACTCACTTTCTCATCTCCTAGAACACTTGCATTTATGATTCAGAGAATCTCATGTACAAAGAACCACTTTTCAATTTGATGGACTTTCCTAGAAAAGGTGACAAGGAAGTAATATTCAAGTCCAATATAAAAATTATATTTAATACTTATAAATAGTTCAGTATATGTAGGTAAGGTACCACACGTTTTATCCCACAGAGGCAGTAACTCAGTTTATGATGAGGATTAATGTTGTGTTGTAGGACAGCTGGTAATGAACCTCTCAAAGGAAAAGCTCATTTGAATGAGAGTGCTGTGCATATTTGCATATTGTCAAACCCAATGTATGGCACTGTTATTTAAAAAATAATTTATTAAAAAATTAGCTTGAGTTCAACATTTAGGAAAGACTTAAGTAAATTTCAGCATACCAATTGTTTTGATGACAAGGGAAAATATTCTTTGTATGATAAATAAAAAGTAGCATGCAAAATTATATTTATTGGGTAAGACAATATTTATGGACAACCAGAGATTCAACAAGTAGAAGGATTATACCTTAATGGTAATGATGATTATGTCTAGTCAATGAACCAGTAGGGATTTTTCTATTATCTTTATGAAATACCCAAATGCATTTTCTGAAATCATGTTATCATGGATTTTGAGGTGGAATAGACCAAACAGCTCATATAGTCCAACCTCCTCCATTTTACATGTTGGAAAATGGACAGTTAGAGAAGTGAAGATTACAAAGTCCTACACCTAAGTATGGATGATGATCTGAGAATAAAGCCCATTTCTCCTGACTCCACATCCATCACTCTTTGCATGACATTATATTAAGTATTTTCCAGTCATGTCTAGTCTATTAGTATATGTTAAATGTACAAACATTTACACTAAGAAGATACAGACTGAACAAATAGACACAAAGCTTTTTCTGCTTAAAAAGTATTTCCTACCCTTTGATGGGTCAGGGAAGATACCATGGCTTCTGCTTTTGATAACAGATGGCTTTGGGGACTGCTGGCTGCTCTGACTGGAATGCGACTTGCCATGATCAATGCTTTCAGTCTGTTCTTTGAGAGGATACCACCTTGGAGTGTTATCGAGGTGAGATGTGCTAGATAAATCAATCAATACCTGAAAAAAAGTGTAACAAATCAATGACATTTAGGGACTAAAGTACGTTTAATTCATTACTTTTTCTATGTTCTAAAATTTATTAAAGGATATAAACCAAGGAATACAGTATAACTTTTGAGGATGATGCTTCTTTCTTCTTCATTTTTCTTTACCAATGATACTGGAAACAATGTCTTTTACATACTAGATGCTTAATAAATGTTTGCTTGAACTGAACTGTATAAAATTTTTGACTATTAAATAAATTATTTGGATATGATGTTAAAAGGGTCACAAGTCAATCTGTTCATAAAACAAAACTTCTTTTTGTTGTAAGAACTCATTTTAATCTTAACGGTGAAACCCCGTCTCTGCTAAAAAAACAAAAACAAAAAAAATTAGCCGAGCGTGGTGGCTGGTGCCTGTAGTCCCAGCTACGAGGGAGGCTGAGGCAGGACAATGGCGTGAACCTGGGAGGTGGAGCTTGCAGTGAGCTGAGATCGCGCCACCACACTTCAGCCCAGGCAACACAGCGAGACTCCGTCTCAGAAAAGAAAAAAAAAAAAGAACTCATAACTCATTCTAATCTTAAACTGGACTAGCAACCTTGAAAAATGTTTGATTTTAGTCACAAAAGAGACAAACTGGAAAAGAATGAGAAAGTTGCAATTATAAATTTATTTATTCTATTTTAAAACACACTTTAGTTCACATTTGAAATAGGGATATGACTAACACATTTCGTCGTGGTTTAATTGGCAACTTTTTTTTTCTTAGTACATTGGTGCATTTTGCAGTTGCTGACATCTTAGATATGATGAGCTAAAAAGAAATGAAAACCAGACCAATGGATATATGCTTTAGGCTCACGTAAACATAAGACCATAAATTAGAGGGACTTCAATAAGTCACTTTTTTGAGACATAAAGTCAGACATAATACTAATCTAGAGTACTCTTGCCTAAGATCAAGATTCGTCCAAGTGGCTAGAGCTGGATGGAGCTGGAAGGTAAGGGTCAAATGCTCCGGTTTTGGTGAAAAGAGAGGTGCAAAGTCTTAACAACCAAACAAGGCCTCATTATCACCTTGATTACACAACCGTTTTATATAATCTCTATCAAAAGGATATCATATTTTGTAGGTTTTGGAGATTATTTTTAATATTCATTCATAACTTCTACCCTAAGCAGAACACTAAACAATATGTGTGTGTATATATATTATATATACTGTATATGTATAGTATATATATTATATATGTATAGTATATATACATTGTATATATAATGTGTACATAAACATATATACACTATACATACAATTGTATACACTGTATAGTATACAGACACATATACATTGTATGTATATACACATTATGTATACAATGTATAATATATGTATATACAATGTATAATATATGTGTATATACAACATATAATATATAATCTACATTATACAATGTGTACATATCTACATTATACATATAATGTTCCTATGTATAAACAATGTATGTATTATGTTCATATCTATAAACAATGTATATATATCTATACATGTGTGTATATATATAATAGATTAAAAAAATCACAAGATTTGTTCACTCTACCAATTTCATGATTAGGTTATTTATTTACTTTTAAATTTTTACAAGCACATAGTAAGTGTATGTATTTATGGGGTATATGAGATATTCTGACACAGGCATACAATTAGGTTATTTTGATTCCTTGATGTTAATGTAAAAATTGTTTTTATTGTTTTCTCCTACTTGTAGTTTTGCTTCTTAAAATGTTTTCAGCAATTTTTCTCAGGAAACTTAATTATAAATAACAATGCAATATATCCCATCGAATCAATTAAAGAACGTGTAAATGCATTTTGAAAAGTCCAGGCCATTTTATAATATGATAAATTTATTACTTCAAATCTCATTTGGACTCACAGTATGATTGCATATCTTCCTATTGAAACAAAATTTCATCTTAGAAATTAATTATAAAGTACATCAAGTGATAGAGTGAAAATCATTTCTTGAGTTGGTATTAATCTACTCAAAGAGTAAATCAGGAAATAAATTCTATCTGCCGAAAGATTTTATGCAGAAATGGCTATCTTACAAACTTCAGAAATATGCTTTGCATCATGCTTTAATTGGTGGTTTACCATAGTAGCAAATAAGGGAAAGGAAGTCAGAGGCTTACCTCCCCAAGGAAGTCATTGGATGAAAATCTATCATAATCCCAAACTGTCACCTCCAGTGTTTTCTTCTTGAGCTATATAGTTCAAATAGAAACATAATTAACCTATCTTTCCATCATACATTTTCATTATACATATACAGTAGACATATTTATTTTTATTTCCTTAAACTCCTTCCATTTATGTGAAAATACTTAAAATTTTACCAAAAACTATGTAGTTTAAATATATTAAATATTACATAAAATTTGAATGATTTTGCACTCTAGTGTTTGATCATATGGAACATTATTTTGTGAATAAAATGATAATTCTTATTTATTGTATCCCCACCTCATTTTCAAAAATAGAAATCAGAATTTATAAGTACTCTAAATATAAGAAATTCATAGATTGCAAAAACGTCTAGTATTAAATAGATGAAGTATTTGGATTAGATGCTTCAGCAATTTCTAAAAAACTTAGTAGCATTGTCTTATTTCTGCAGGTGAGTTTATTTTAAATTCACAAACCCAGATTATAATTTATATCAAGCTTTGTTTTTGTAATCAAATTAATCTACTAGAAGACAAATTGAGAACCTCATTTTGAAAGACAGTTCACTTGTAAATTGGTTTATATGGGAACTGTCTTTGCAGTCTTCTCTCTGAATTCAACTTTATACATTTCAGTTATTGTCTGTTACTCAAGCAAAGTTATAAAAATGCAGATTTTCAGAAGCACATTAGTGTAATTTTGTCTACAGTTACTTATCTGTGGTGATAACCCTTTATACTAGTCATCATTTTGTGTTCTTCTATAGAGTTTAGCACCACAGTGCCAGATTCTTAGGAGGCCTCAATTTAGCAAAGAGATGAGATCCTAAAATATTGTCTGGTGCAGTAATACAGTTCTATGCATTGAATCTTATTTTTTCTGTATACTGTGTATGAAAGTCAAAATATAGCCAGTTGGAAAATATATTTCCCTCTCAAATTTGATAACTGTGGCTTAGTCTATTAAAAATTTTAAATTCTGAAATAATAAATGGAAAATATTCCACTAGTTTTCTTATTTTATTTGTTTATGTTTTGGCTGCTTTGTCAAAATGTGCACATTTACTTTCACCCTATGTTTAAACGTCACTCATTTTTTTCCCATTGTCTACATTTCTTACATGTATTTCACTCAACTTTTTCTGTTTGATTGGCCAAATGTATATAGATCCAATTTTTGAATAATTGTGCTATCACTGTACTTATATTAGCCTAATTCTGTCACCTAGAAATAATCTTTACATACCTGTTCCATGGAAATACTTTTATAAATTACTGTTTGATTCCACTCAGGATTAAGACTTTTCTGGACATATTTAGTCCTTCTCTTGTACTCAGCACTGAATTGGGAGAAAAGAAAGAGTTATTTTGATTATTCACCTTAGTTGATGACTTCACAGTTAAACTAAAGGACATGCAGACTGTTCAAGATATTTTATTTCAAATCACTCTATAATTATCTCATCATCCTCATGTCTTAAACCCTGAACGCACAGTGACAACTTAAAAATATGTTGGATGCTTGTAGTTTTCTTGAAATGCTTGTAGGTGTTCTAACTATACTATAATTTAGAAATCTTACTCTTTCCTGAACATAGGAGGTAATTATATGAACTAAATGGTAACATCAATGTTATTGCCCGATAAACAGTAATTTGGTGTTTAACTTTCCTATAGTTTTGCATGTATGGAAAAGCAAAACTAAAACATTGTAATGACTGTACTGATTGAGAAAAAGATGAAGAATGGCTGTTGCTGTGGCTGACATTCCATAAACACTTGTTATCTGATATTTAAAGTATATTTACCAACACTCTTGGTAAAGTATATTTAATGCAGTTATAAAGCAATTTTAATTAAATATAAATTTTTGGTTTATGTCAATATGTTATTTTACAATTGATGAACCAAATAAAATCTTTCCTCAATTATTATAACTTGGGACATTTGCATTAATCCTTGACTTTCCATTTCCTCTGAGCACCAATTAGAAGCTTATATGCTACACATTTAAAAACAACTTAATTTTCAAAGCATATCCTAATTAAGTCTGGCAGAACATGTATAGCTGTCACCAACTGATGGGGTTGAAATTAGATTACTGTCATTTGCTATTACCAAATGGTGCCCACACAGACAAGGCCTTTCTCTAACTCTCACTGCTTTTTTTCTGCATTTTCTGCCTAAGCTTATGTCTCACGTTCTAAATAATACTTCATCTCTGGTGGACACTAGAGTCCTGTAAACCAACCTCTTTGTCTGGGAGTCTTTACATATGTCTGGACTTCACAAGTTGCCTTTCCTAAAAGGGGCTGGATCCTGTCCCTTGTAATCTGTAGTTCTATTCCAAACTATTGTCAAACTAACTCTTGCTACATTCCTGGTCTCAAATACTGCCATATCCTGGATGCCTGGAAATCTTCCCCAGCCACTAATTTACCTACACATTCTAGAGAAAGCTATTGAGAATCAAACTCCAGGTCACCACTTACTTTTAAAGATGGGCCTACAGGCAAGTACTTTCCCTGTCTCTCTGATTTTATTTTCTTACCAGTCAGATACAAAGGAAGTAATTCTTAACATTGACTGCATAATGGGATCACCTGAGTTCTGGTGGTGGGAGGTGGGTCAGTCAACCCTTCACCCACTTCCCTCTTAACCCTGCTTACACCCCGAAGGAAAGTCTGATGTAATTAGTCTGGGATGAGGCTTGAATATTAGGATTTTTGAAGGCTCCGAGGTGAATCTAATGTGTAGCCAAGATTAAGAAGCACCGAGTTGGTGTTTCATAACACTTCACAAGTCAGCCATTGTGAGCTGAATCCAATTGAAATAAAGCAGTGTTCCTCCCACTTCAACCAATTTGAATATACACAATTTGACAGTTGTCACTCAAGATAAATTACAAACAATTTTAGGGAAATATAGAGACAATGATTTAAAGAAAGAGGAGCTCTCATAGACTGTGGATAGGAAGTTTCTATATAGACTTTTTAGATAAATTTGTCAATATCTGGTGAAGTTTAAGTTTATATACCCAAACATCCAAATATTCAATTTCTACTAATTCCACTTCTACCATAAATTCTCCTACCTGTGAACAAGAAATTTGTTCAAGAATATTAATTGTAACATTATTTCAATAGTAAGCCAATAGAAGAAAGAATAAATACATTTTGATATATTCATTTCAATGAAATAGTAAGTGGCACTGAAAATCAATTAAATAAATCTTAAAAGCCTCCATATATCAAGATAGATATATCTTGAAAAAAGTTTTGATCAAACACTTAATATAGTATGGTATAATGGTACAAAGATAAAATCATGTGAAATACGATTACACATCATATATACATGTATATTTGACATACATATATTAATATTGTAAGAAAACTTGTAAATTATGAATATTAAATTCAATTTAGTGAGTTTTTTTGATGGACAGGGAAGTGATTTCAGAGAGCCTCCGGGTATTATCTTTTATTTTAAAACATCTAAAACAAATATAGCAAAATCTTGAGATCTGACAAAATTGGAGAGCAAGCACACAGATATTTGTTAGGGTATTTTCTATAATTTTTAGTAAACTTGAAATATTTCATAATGAAAAATTCAAAAATTTTTAGTAAGATACGTTGCTTTAAATTTAGTTTTGGATTCTTTTTTGATGGTAACATAGAATTAATGACTTAATTTGATGGCGATAGAATTCGTGTCTACAAAAAAGTGTCTACACAGAAATAATACATAGAAATTAATACATAGAAAGAGTTAATAACTTTGATAGTGACATAGAAAGAATTAGTGACTACTTTTCAGTTAATAGTAAACGTGAATTGCTACTTGAGAATCATGGCTATTCTCCTATGTGAATATACACAGGAAACAAACACATGGTAGTATGAGTTTTAAAGCCTCTGTTTGTTTTGGACTTACTTACCAAGGTGGTGAGGTTATGGAAACCATATTAAGATTTTTTTTTTTTTTTTTTTTTTTTTTGAGACGGAGTCTCGCTCTGTCACCCAGGCTGGAGTGCAGTGGCCGGATCTCAGCTCACTGCAAGCTCCGCCTCCCGGGTTCCCACCATTCTCCTGCCTCAGCCTCCCGAGTAGCTGGGACTACAGGCGCCCGCCACCTCGCCCGGCTAGTTTTTTGTATTTTTTAGTAGAGACGGGGTTTCACCGTGTTAACCAGGATGGTCTCGATCTCCCGACCTCGTGATCCGCCCGTCTCGGCCCCCCAAAGTGCTGGGATTACAGGCTTGAGCCACCGCGCCCGGCCAAGATTTATCTAATATACTGAACAGTAATGAAATTATGCTTTTTAAGTTCTAAAAAATATGCAATTTGTTTAACAAGATGGGAATTAATACCAAATGCAAACCCACGTACTATCACTAAAGTTCTGGGTCTGCCAATATATATTAAAATAGTCTGCAGTAGTATTGAAGTATCTTTGAAGGGATTTATCAGTCCCTATCTTTTCTTAATCCATACATGTGAATAATTGTTATTCAAATTGTTCAAATCCACATTTAGTCTTTGTTTTCACTTATACACCTAGCAAAAATTATTGAATGCCAACTCCGTATCAGGAATTGTACATCTCTATCAACTAAAAAACCCTTGTATTGTATTGACATATGAGTATGTATTTAATTCATGCATGAAAAGCATTTTTAAAAGCAAGCATATTAAAATCATAACTAACATTTATTAAATGCCTATTCTTTCCTCTGGTAAAGTTCTAAGTGCTTTTCATGTATTAACTCATGTAATACTCATATTAACCCCATTTTACAGGTATTACTTCTTATTCCATTTTATAGGCGAGAAAACTTAAAGCTCGGAAAAATTAAGGCATATTGTCAAAGTTACATAGTTATTAACTGGTAGGACCAGGATTCAAACATAGTTAATTTGATTTTTTGCTCTTAAATAAATGTTATATGAACTCAGTTGATTAGGCCCATCATAAAATGTGACATCCATCTATTTTCTTAATTGCAGGCTTCACTACCTGAAGTATCGAGTTTGTCTTCTTTATAATCTAAAATTCTCCATCTCAATTTAAATATATAATTTTTATACATATAATATAAATTATGTATAATGTGTACACACACATTACAAACATGAGCAAGTTAGGCCATCTTTGGAGTTGCCTAGGGAAATCCTGAACAGTACATCCTAAGCGAGTGTTGTGGAACAATTAGGCCTACTTATTATAAATACTGATAAATACCTGATGTTTGACCATATACATTTAGAAATAACCTAAACTGATTGGACAAAAGTTAAAATGTTCATTTTAATAGACTATCTTAATCATAGTAATGAGTTTGATTCTCCAATTCTCTACAGACCTAAAACATCCATTGCCTTTAGAATTAATGAAAGTAAAAACAGCTTGCTCCTAAACACCAATGAAAGCCTTTGCAGTATTTTTTGCACTTGCATTTCCTGACACACAGAGCTGGTCACACGAAGCCATTCTTCAATAACACTTGTTTTATAACTACCATGCTCTGATCATATCGTACACAATTTCAATGAACTGTGTTGCCACTTAACACAATTTAAAACTCTACACAAAATAGTCGTATCAAAATCTGTGGATTTACAAGTTGAAGGTAGGCAGGTAAACAGGGGGATTCTTGAATGTGAGCATAAAGTCAAGCTGAGAAATAAGTGGAGTTCATCCTCCCTTTCCTTTCTTGTCTAGTAAACACACTATATTCTCTTGAGGGAAGATTACATTAATGATTTAACATTAGGGAAATTAGGACAATTATATCTAATAATCAAAGAAGTTTATTAATAAGGGAAAATAAAAAGGTCAATACATAAAGATGGGACATGGTGCTTATCAAAAAATATCTAAAACTTCACCCCCTTGAAGTTTTGCCTTGTTTGTTTATTTATTTTTTTGAGATGGAGTCTGGCTCTGTCACCCAGGCTGGAGTGCAGTGGCGCAATCTGGGCTCACTGCAAGCTCCGCCTCCCGGGTTCACACCATTCTCCTGCCTCAGCCTCAGTAGCAGGGACTACAGGTGCCTGCCACCACCCCCGGCTAATTTTTTTTATTTTTTTATTTTTTTATTTTTAGTAGAGACGGGGTTTCACCGTGTTAGCCAGGATGGTCTCCATCTCCTGACCCCGTGATCTGCCCTCCTCAGGCTCCCAAAGTACTGGTGGTTTATTTTTTTATTTGTTTTTATTGCCTATTTTGTCGTGCATAGGTATATCTACTTTTAAGGCTGTCTGAAAAAGTATTTGAAATTCAATTATTCTACTCAAGACCAGCAGGAAAACAGTTTCCATGTACATATTTTTTAATTTCATAAGAAAAATTGAGAAAAGATAATGAAATTTGAAGGCTTCTTTGGTGTATCTACTTTTATAAAATAATCTAAAACATTGAAGGTATTCATTTCTAATGTTTTATCTGGTTTTCCTTTACTAAACTTACTACACACACACACACACACACACACACACACACACACACACACACGTTTTTCAAAATTACTCCTCTGAGGTTGCTTCTCTTAATTTAGAAAAAGTACAACCTGTATCCCATTTTGTAAGCTCTGTTTAATGGTGTAATGGTGTCCTTATTGTCTATCATTTTATTTTCCTCTTTGCTCTCTGATGGCAGAGACTATGGCTACATTGTCAATTGTAACCCCTGCACCTGGCACAGTGTCTGACACATAGTCTGTGCTAAGTAAATGTTCAGTGATCCTTAGAACATGCTTGTATATTGTTTTCCTTTAAAATCTATTGAAGTAAAATACGTTTTGGACATCATATTGTAAATATACACAACACCTGTACCTGCCTTCCATAGGTCCCAGAGGAAATGGTTTGATAGGCTACCAATGCTGTTTAGAGAAAGGTTCAGCCAGGAACTGGGCTTCCAGATATAATGATAGCTAAAAATAATTATTACATTCATAACAAAATCTCAGTAACGAGAAAATATTTTCAGTTTGCTCAACAGTGTGATGAGAGAAAATCAGAACGAGGCCCTTCATGTATGCTCATTTCCATTTCTTAATTATCCAAGAGAAAGTATTGAGTTCATGCATGACCCAGACTTTTTCCTTGTCATTCTCTCACCTTATCTTGCCTGACATTTGGCCCTTCAGAGTTTGAGTATATTGATCAGAAGGTGGGAAGAAGAAAATAAAGAAGACAAGGAAACTAGATCAGTGTAATTTTTAACTAGTTAACAGGACTTCATTTTTAATTTAAGAATGAAAGATGTATTACATTTTATTATTTAAGAAAGTTGTTTAATTTTCTACATAGTATTTTTAAATAATTCAGTAGCTCAAGCATTCTGTAACTTTTTGTTGCAGAGATAACTAACCATTGGTTACATAAAATGTATGATACACGTTCCTAGCAATAATAATAACAACTACCATTGATTGAAAGCTTATTATGTTCCAGACATTATGCTTATCACTTTTGATGTATTTATTTCATGTATTTCACAGAAAGCCTGCGAAGGGAGCTGTTATTATTCCTATTTTGCAGAAGAGAAAAATAGTTTTAGAGAAATCTTACAGCTTCTAAGTGACAGGGCTAAAATTCAAACGCAAGTTCTTAAGGACCTCACTCATTGGCTTCTATAGTCTAACTTACAATGTCAGTACCTTGTCAATATAATTCCCTCTTACACTGACAATTCTCAAAGACATGGTGAAAGTGATTTCTAAATGAAAGACAAGAGAGTAGCTTCTAGATCTTTTAAACAGTTATCTAAGACATGCCATTATTTATAATTTATAAAATATTCTCTCTTTTCTAAGTTAAATACAATCTCTATCATTCTGATAATTTCCCCCAAGTTTCTATATATAAAAGATAGGGAGATTCTGAATAATGTGATTAATAATATCTGTTCTAAAAATAATACTATTTCTTTGAAACAAAACTAATTTTGCATATCAGCCTGAGAGACCTGGATTGTGTTCTGTGATGAGAGAACCAGCCATAACGAGGAATCTATCACAGTGTCGATTACATTGTTTGCCACAATTATGTGGCTGCAAGGAAACAAAAAGTTTCTGGGCAATAGCAAGGCTGTGGTAACTAATCCTGTTGTTTGAAATATTTACATATTTATGCTTTTAAAAATCAGAAATAGCCTCATTTGGGAAACAGCTCATTAGTAGTAAATGTGTGAAATTTTAATGTCATAGACAAAAACGAATGCTGTACCATTAATAATCTGGGTGAGATTAAAATCCTCATCACCCTATTGCTACAGATCTTACATGATTTGCCTTTCCAACTAAATGACACATTTAATTTATAATGCAATGAGAGATGTGCAAAATAATGCTTTTGGCTATGTACTAAGAAATTGCCTTAGTTGACAGTGTTATGATGCAACTTGTTATGAGCTGCATTAGAAAACACTCCTACTATTGGGAACAAAGGAAGATTATCTTATTGCCAATATACTACAGCAAGCCAATTATGGCATTCTACGTTGCACAGCAGAAATTTTGTGGGGCAGAAGTTATAAAGGCATGAAAATGTTTCAACATTAGGTTCAAGTGAGGGACCAAGTTCAAACACCTATTTTCTTTTTTTTTTTTCTTTGAGACAGAGTCTCACTCTGTCGCCCAGGCTGAAGTGCAGTGGCACGATCTCAGCTCACTGCAAGCTCCACCTCCCAGGTTCATGTATTTTCCTGCCTCAGTCTCCCGGGTAGCTGGGACTACAGGCACCTGCCAACACGCCCCCAGCTAATTTTTTGTATTTTTAGTAGAGATGGGGTTTCACCGTGTTAGCCAGGATGGTCTCAATTTCCTGACCTCATGATCCGCCCACCTCGGCCTCCCAAAGTCCTGGGATTACAGTCATGAGTCACCACACCTGATGGGATACACACCTGCACTGGACATCCGGAAGATCCATTAATTACTTTTGAAAAGTGACTATATTTTTATTTCAATAGAAGACTCAAGAGAACTCATGATTATTATGTGAGAAGCTAAATGAGTTTTAGTGAATAGATTATAAATGAGACTTTAGTTATGTCTAATTTCATGGTAATAATATATTTTATTCATCGTTTCTATGTTTTTGATATTTTCTACTTTTCTGTGTTCTATTGCACACATCTGCTAAAGCTATTTAGAAATATGCTCAGAACAATTTGTTGTAGTGCTGATTCAATAGACACAAACATGTAGAAAAATACAAGTTACAGCCCATGTTGAAGTGCAAGTGAATGTACATAAAAATGCAAAAAGCATAACTCAAGGCATAACAGCATAGCTTGACACTGAAAGAGAAACAACTCTACCTTGCATTCTGGACAACCATGACTTGACTGCATTGATTCCAAGAGCGAGAGTGAAGGGTAAAACAGGAAAGTAGAAAAGATAGGAAGAAAATAGTTAGGAACAGAAATAAGAAAGAAAATATGAAAATAATAACTAGAAGAGCTATTCCATAACATATAAATGACATGAGGCAGAAAATAATGCTAGAATTACAGTGAAAATAATACCTTGCAAGTGTAATACATTCCAAGGCCTCTGCTTGTCTAATAATTAGGAGTGTAATTGAAAGCAAGACCTAGGAATTGAATAGGAGCAGCTTATTAGCTGCCTTTGAGACAAACCTCACCAAGTAGGGATGTTTTATTTGTCAAACCACAGGAGGATAGCTTTAGGTGGGGTGTTTGTTCTCCATTTCACCATGGTTCCCACCATTCCTTGTTGCTCACCCCAGAATGGACTGACAGATTTGTGTTACCTGCCTGTCCTTCATGATTCTTTAAGTTTGTAACATTCTACTTGACACATATCCTGTAATAAATAAAAGGTAGGTACTCTGTATTCCAGGATATCATTAGAGAATATAGAATATAAACAACAATGCTTTATCTTCATTCTTTCATTTACAAATGCTAATTACAGACAAATCCTTGGCAGTGATTTCCCCTTGTATCATAATATTGTCATAAATAACAATGAAGGTCTAATGACTCAAATCAAACATCAAACGCAGAATGAAGTTATCAGTTTGTTGTTATTCTTTTTTTTTTTTTTTTTTTTTTTTTTGAGATGAGTCTCGCTATGTCTCCCAGACTGGAGTGCAGTGGCGTGATCTCGGCTCACTGCAAGTTCCACCTCTCGAGTTCATGCCATTCTCCTGCCTCAGCCTCCCGAGAAGCTGGGACTACAGATGCCCGCCACCACGCCCGGCTAATTTTTTGTATTTTTGGTAGAGACAGGGTTTCACCATGTTAGCCAGGATGGTCTCGATCTCCTGACCTCGTGATCCACCCGCCTCGGCCTCCCAAAGTGCTGGGATTACAGGCGTGAGCCACCACGCCCGGCCTTGTTGTTATTCTTAAACTATAAAAGATATTGCCAAATTATAGTTACAACTACTATATATAGATATAAATGAATGAACATAAAACAAAAACTACCTTTTCCTGTACTGTGTGACTACTGGTAATCTCTACATAAAATTATTGGTTTTTCAAAATGTTCAATAGAGTAAAACTAGAGCAACCATACCAACAATTCCAAGTTTTTAAAATAAAATTATTGAGAAGGATGAAATTAAAAGCTGTGAACTAACTTTGACATAGCACCTGGCAATTTAAAAATTATTTTCTGAGTATTATCTAATTTGGTTCTCCTGACAAGCTAAACATGATGATTCTGCCTACCTTGGCTCTCAGGGTTGACAAGAATACTGAATTTCAAAGAAATTGGTGATCTGCCTGTGGTGATATAAATACTAAGCAGCAGACTGAAGTTCAGCGTATAGCTCTAATTTGGATCTTCTTTAAACAAACCAACTACAGTCAAAGAATACACTTCACATAATTAAAATGCTTTTAAATTTGCCAGAGATTATTTTATGTCCTAGAAAATAGTCTATTTTGGTGAATGCTCCATGTGTACTTGAAGGGAATATGTAATTTGCTATTGACGGGTAGTATATTCTGTAAATATCAATTAGATCATCAAATCAACTAGGAAAATATTATGAGGCAACCAAACAATTATTTGAACAATTTAAATATGTGTTTATACAAGGTATTAAGGTTATTTTTAAATGAGTTTTATTTTTCAGAAATATATACTAAAATATTTGCAGAAATAATTATAATAGCTGAGATTTACTTCTAAATAATCTAGATTAAGGGAGTGTATGAGGAAAAATGAAACGTGATTGATCACTAAGTGATAACTGTTGAGGTTGCGTGATGGGTACATGGTGGGTCAAATTATTCCTTCTACTTGTGTGCCACAGTGGAAAATTTCCAAGTTAAAGGGAAAATTCAAATGTCACTCCACAAATTAAAAGGAAAATGAAAAGAAAATAAAACCAGTTTCTTTAAATTACCAACTCTAAATTCTTTTTATTTTACCTCCATTTGTTGATCTTACGTTTCCATCTTGCTAATTTGGCTGATATGAATTGTTCAAGTGAAGGATAATAATTTGTAGGGTTCAAATCAGTGTTTCAAAACCATACTTGAGTACTGACTTATATACCAGATCACAGCAATTTGCCTTATGTGAGAGTTAAATATCTCCAAAGAACACTTGACTATATCAACAATTTATACATCACACAAGAGACTCAAACAGATACTTTTTATTTATTTACCAAAGTCAATACTTCTAATATTACTTTGTGTTATTTTATAATTTTTAAATCAGTGATTTGGAAATATGCTATAAATAAGGATACATCAGGGAACCCTTTAATCAACACTAACATATTGGGAAATACACATGTCCTATAAAAATAAACAGTAACTTGTGAGTCCTTGAATATCGATTTCTCAGATAAATTTGGGAAGGTAAGCCAATTCTTTAACTTTGACACAAATAATTCCTTAAATGATTTCATAGTGAATCTGATAGTTCATCACAGGAGTGATTTCCAGAATTGAAGGGCTGATTTGCTCTGTTGGAGGCTGGTTTCATTTTGATCACTGTTCTTCTAGAACCCTGTAAGGCTTAATTATAAGTTTTTAATTCCACCTTATTTACTAATTGGAAATAAATAAATATGATGTGTGGAGGAAAGTAAGGAAAAGATAATAAAGTCAATTAAAATGAGGTGCTGAAATTAAAGAATAGAAAACACTATACTATTGTTTTAAAACATGAGATGAAATACTTCTTCATTTTACTTACCCTCTCCCTGGAAGAAGGTACACTTTCACAAAAGGGTCAGAATAACCATTGTTGTCTCGAGGAACAAGATTTCTTGCTTGGAGAATATGTATTATGAGATTTCCAAGATCATAGTTAATTTGAAGCTTTAGGAGACAGAAAAATATTCCATAAGTTTTTTAAAGCATGTTATACATTATCATTCAATATTTACTAATATGTTTTTAAGAAAATTCTTGTAAGAAGCATCAACTTTCATTTTCATTTTATTTGAAGCCAAACAGACCAGTTAGTGTCTAATTTAATTGAGAGCTCCCAGGCATATTTTAATTCCTAGCAAACATGCTGTTCATTCTTTCCACGGTGAAAAGGCCTGGCCTGTTTAAAGTTTATTTAGAAGGAAAATCATATATTAGAATGCTGGTTATATTTTTTAATTAAATTGCTACTCTTAGGAAAATAGTAAATGTTGTTAATGTTTATTAACAACAATTTCCAGAATTTTCAAAGAAATTAACTAATTGGTAAGTTATTATAAAGTATTATTTGCATTTTGCCAAATAATTAGCAGCGGGGTGGAACTGTTATTTAAAGATAAAGCTGTCGGCACTGAAATGTAAGAATATTTAAGAATACACAGATTACTACCTCTTTTTTATGTTACATTATCTGATATTAAACCTATGGATACCTTTCGGTACCAGCTTTCCTAATAGAGTGAGATACTAGAATAATCTTTTTTTCTTTTAATTTTAGAAGCTGAAGAAAGAAGAGGCATTGTTTTATAGATGCTTACTGGCTGTTGCACAATTGTGGCTGAATACTAAAAGACATAATTCAAACAAATATTTGAGAAAACTGCATAATTCAAAATAATTGAGTTAAGCATTTTTTTCCTTTTACAATTGAAAGACTCTTTCGGCATCATTTAGAATAAACCTTAATTCTGTTTGATGTTACTTTTGTTTATTAAATAATAGAGGGGAAGCGATACATATTTCAAGGGCAAATCCATATAGAAAAATACTACTTTTAAAATATTCCATATAAAACAGACATGCTGCATTTATATTTAAAATAGGATAACTCAGATGAGTCATACTTTCCTGTAAAACTTCATAATGAAAATAAATCCTCATTTTAGCATAATTTTGATCTTATTATGTTTCCTGTCAGAAAATACATCTTCAATTGCTTATCTCCATCCAGAAAAGACTAGAGTCCCTGACCGTAATAAAAGCACAGTGAAAAAGAAAGCAAAGTACCATTAAAGAAGAGGAGAAATGGGGAATTTAGAACTGTATGCTATAATCTGGCACGGAAATACAGAATATAAAATAACCTGTAATTAATACCACTGAAATTTCAAACAGCTTCCAGATCTTTAGTTAAAGAGAAACACTTCCCCATTCTCTCCTTTCTCTGCCAGCCTTAGAATCCTCTTTTAAATGATGAAGCACCCAAACCATTTCTTATTTAAATGAAAACTTGCAGGCCACCCGAAGAGAGTGCTTTTTAAAATTTGCTCTGTATGGCCTTAGGAAACATCTAGAGTTGCGCAGGGTCAGCTTTGAGAGAGAATGGAATGCCCCAGCAATCTTCAATCACAGCGACTCCAGTGCTGACAGATTTGTGGTTTGGGTGTCTACATAAGGTTTCATTAGAAATGAGCCTTTGCTAAAAGAAATAATAATAATTAATAAAAATAATAATTAAAAAAATAATAATAATAAATTGAAATCACTGCCTTAAGAAAATATCACCCAAATTAAGAAGAAATAATAGCAGGGTAAATTTCAACTACAAAATTACATCTTACTCCTTAAGGGAAAGCAAAATAAAATTAGAACAAACAACAACAATAAAAACAAAAAAAAAGTCCAAAAGAAATACTAGTTCAAGGACAGAAGTTTCAAAATAGTAGGAAAGAGAAAGAAGGCTATTAAGAATCAGAAATTCTAGCATTTTCTTTGCTGCTTGTGAAACGAAGAAAGATGAGGTCAGTGAAAAATAGGCTTTCTGGAAGTTGGAAATAGCAGAGAAACAGCCAGATCGGGAGGACAGAGGTCATCAGGGTAGTTCTGTTAGTTTGTTCTTAGTAACGTGTCAACCTTCTGCACATTTTCTCCATTTCCACACTCATACTCCACTTTTGCTTTGTAGTGGGTTCCTGGATAATCACTTAATTGGTTTCTTTGCCTCAATGTCCTTCCCTTTATAATATTTCTTGTAGGTCACTGCCATATGAATTTTTATTACACATTCTTTTTGAATAGTCTCTCTCTTACTCCAAAATAGAGATCATGGTATATTACATAGTGGCTAACATTCTTAGGATTATGTTCAAGGTTCTTTTTAATTTAGTATTAACCTATTTCTCAAAGCTGATTCTTCAACCATTACTCTCAGACAACAGTACCTTTAATTGTACTGTTTCTTCTCCTAGGAATATAATCTCCCTTTCTTTATGCTTATCTTCAAATTAATTCAAGTTTCTGTTATCCTTTGTGAAGTCTTTTGTGAAAATTTCCTCTAGAATGTATTAGAGATGCAGCTAAGACTTACTCTTTCATCTGGAACATACTATTTTCAATTAGTTACTATTTCGTAGTGTTAATTCTTTCTATATACTATTTCTTATTCACTCTAAATTACTTTTTGGTATCACCTAAGGTGCAGGTTTTAAAGTTTTTTTTTTTTTTTTTTTTTTAAGATGACCCACAATTAGAAATATATGAATATCAAAACACGCAGAGAGAATTTTAAAAGATGATGATCTTTTTATTTTTATATATTTTTCTTTATCTACTTTTATGTTATTTTCCTGATGAAAATTTATTAAACTAATTTTATAAATTACAAAGCAGTTATGACTCATGGTATGAAAAATACTTCTCTACAAGAACTATTCAGCAATTTTTAAAGCAATTTTTGATTAAAAGAAGAAAAAATCCAGTAGACTTATGAAACTCTTAAAGAGGAAACTTCAAATTTCCAGGAGAATCTGTTATGTTTAAAATACATTAGACAAATATAAAGGAACTGAGGCACAAAACATGTTGACACTGCTAAGATACCAGGCAGATTTCAAAGTATAGAAATACATAGCTATGATTGGAATTCATAAAACATATATTTGTATTAATATACTATTCTATAAAATTGCATTTTTCCTTTACAGTTCTGTATATGTTACAGAATAAGAAAAATCCTAACAGTGTGTTTACAATTTCAATAAACCAGTGGCAGAAGAACCAAAAAAGGTTATATAATGGCGACTTTTTAAAAAACTTCATACCTGAATTTCTCCCGTAATTGGATGAGAGACAACCTTTGTTGCATCGGTAGGCTGTAATATTAAAGAACACATATTGCATTAATAGATACATTAATCACAGAATTTATCATTTCGGCTTTCTTCTGAAATTAGTTTCTATTTGGTCAGAGCAACTGCTTGGAAAATATATTTTATCCATTTGGCTGCTTCAGAATAATGGTGTCTACTTACGGTTCTCAATACACATTTAATTTTATAGATGCATAAATCTGTTTTTCATTTTGGTAAGCCTGCTTTGAAGCTGTAATTTTATACCAGCAGTATTTTCAATTACTTAAGAAAATGAACACTTTAGGTTTAAAGCACTTAATTAAGTATTTACAGGTTTTAAAGATCTATACAGTAATGTTTAAAATACATTTATCAAGTAAAAGACTGGTTTAATACAAGAACTGCTGAGGAGCACAGAAGGTAGAAAAGTCCTTCTTTTACTTCTTTGCTTAATGCTCAGCACCTCCCGGCTCCCTTCCAGAGTGAATCACCCACTCAATCACTTTCTCTATAAACATTCCAAAGAAATTTTTATAGAACTAGTAAAAACAATCCTAAAATTCATTTAGAGCCACAAAAGATCCTAATAGCCAAAGCAATTTTGAGCTAAAAGAACAAAACCAGAGGAATTATGCTACTTGACTTCAAAATCCACCACAAAGCTATAGTAATCAAAGCAGCATGGTATGGCATAAAAGCAGACAGACATATGGAATGGAACACAATAGATAACCCCCAAATAAACACATTCATTTACAGTCAATTGACTTTCAACAAAGATGTTAAGAACACATAATGGGCAAAGGATAGTCTCTCTAATAAATGGTACCGGGAAAACTGGACATCCCACATGCAGAGCAATAAAATTGGACCCTTATCTCACACCATGTACAAGAATCATCTCAAAATAGATTAAAGATTTAAATATAAGACCTGAAAATTTAAAATTATTAGAGAGAAACATAAGGGAAAAGCTCTATGACATTGGTCTGAGAAAAGATTTTTTGGACATGACTCCAAAAGCACAGGCAACAAAAGCAAAAATAAAAAATAGAAGTATAACAAACTAAAAAGCTTTTGCATAGCCAATCAGCAGCTGATTGTTTCAATCAACAGAGTGAAGAGACAACATACAGAATGTGAGGAAATATTTGCAAACCATACATCTGACAGGGTGTTAATATCCAAAATATACAAGAAAGTCAAACTACTCAACAGCAGGAAAACAAATAACCTGAATTAAAAATGTGCAGAGATTTGGAATAGACATTTCTCAGAAGAAGACATACGAATGACTAAGAGGTATATAAAAAATCAACAACATTAATCATCAGAGAAATACAAATTAAAGCTATAATGAGATATTAACTCACCCCAGTCAAAGTGACTGTTATCCAAAAGAAAAAAGATAGTGAGTGATGGTGAGAATGTGGAGAAAGGGAACGCTTGCACACTGTTGTTGGGATTGTAAATTGATATATCCATAATGGAAAACAGTATGGAGGTTCCTCAAAAAAATTAAAAATCGAGCTACCATATGATCCAGCAATCTCACCGCTGAGCATATATGCAAAGGAAATGAGATCAGCACGTCAGAGATACCAACAATCTTAGGTTCACTGCAGCATTATTCACAATAGCCAAGATATAATACCAACCTAAGTGTCTATCAATTGATTATGAGGTAAAGAAAATGTGTTATATATACACAACAGAATACTATTTAGCCTTAAAAAACAAGGAAGTCCTGTCATTTGTAACAAGATGGATAAACCTGAAGGACATTACGTTAAGTGGACTAATTCATGCACAGAGAGATAAATGCCACATTATCTCACTCATATGTGGAATCTAACAAAATTGAACTTATAGAAGCATAGAGAAGAATGGTAGTTACCAGGGGCTAAGAGAAAAGGAAAGATTGGAATGATGGTCAAAGGGTACAAACTACTCTTAGGGGGAAGTTGAAAGCTCTGTTATACAACATGGTGACTACAGTTAATAGTAAATGTATTATATTGTTGAAAATTGTGAAGAGAGTAGATTTAAAAAAAAATTTTTTTTAAGCCAAATACTTCAGAGGAATGAAGAGTAGATTTAAAGTGTTTGGACCACAAAAAATAAGTGAGGTAATCCATGTTAATTAGCTCAACGTAATGCAGCCATTCCACAATGTATTCATGTTCTTTTTGGTTTTTTTTTCCAGACAGTCTCACTCTGTCCCCTGGGCTAGAGTGCAGTGGTGTGATCTCTGCTCACTGCAACTCCATGTCCCATGTTCAAGTGATTCTCCCACCTCAGCCTCCTGAGTAGCTGGGACAACAGGCTTAGCCACCACACCTGGCTAATTTTTGTATTTTTTGGTGGAGATGGGGTTTCACTGTGTTGGTTAGGGTGGTCTCGAACTCCTGGTCTCAAGTGCTCTGCCTGCCTTGGCCTCCCAAAATGCTGGGATTACAGGCATGAGCCAGCATGCCCGGCCACAATGTATACATATTTTAAAACCTCATGCTGTACAGTATAAACATATACGAGTTTCATTTGTTAATTAAAAATAATTTAAAATTTAAAAATATAAGCAATATTGTATGAGACGGTTAATTGCTTAATTTAAAAAGAAGTTGTTTTCAAATATGTTCAAATTATATTTTTATAACATAGAAACATCTACAAAACAGAATTTAGTATTAATTATGTTGGTATTTTAGTTGGCTAGTTTATGAATTATTTTTAAATGATTATCAAAATAGAGCCTCTATAAGGTAATTATTCAAAATTAGCACATAATTGCTTGTGGTAAAATGTAGTTGTGTTAAAATTTATTTCAAAATTTAGTCTAACTGCCCTTGAAATTACTTTGCTTATGAAGCTTTTCTATATTTAGTTTCAAACAAATCATTTTATGATGCAATGATTAAGGTCAATCTACTTTTGTTGTTTGCTTCTGAATAAAAGGATTCTCTTTTTGGTGACATCTGCTGTATTTTTATAGTTAAAAAACAAACTTTATTTTTTATGTCTGGTCACTTGACCTAAGCATATATAGCCTGTCCTTCCCATATATTTCACTATATAAAGATAAACCTTTATTCATGTTTAAACAAAAGGACACTTTTTTCCCCATGTATTTATCAACTACAGGGATAGTTTTTCTTAAGAATCAAATCTATGAGGGAAATCATCAATTGTCTATATTTCCTCTGCTTTTTATAAGGTTAAAAAATAATTTTATTTTTTTTAAATTCCTTGGCACTTTGAAACAATAGCATTGGAAGCATTTGTTTCGAATGAAGATTTGCATCAATAAAAAATGCTTAATATGGAATTGAGGATAAAGTTCAAAGTGGTGATAATATGTTACTGGTTTTCCTTGTTTGTTATTGTCTTAAATTTTCTTTATCGCTGTGTCCTTTTTACTTAATTATAAAATCTAATGTAATATGTACCTTTTGTTTCCTAAAAGATGCAAAGCTAATATTCTATATACAAAGCTCAGATACATGCAACAACAAAGAGAGCCAGAAAATATAAAGTATCAGAGACATTTTTCAAGTTCCTCATAATAACTACTGAAATATTTAAAAGATGTAGAAATACATCATCCTGGTACATCTTGATGAGTTTTGTACTCAGAAGAGAAAAAATGTTTCTTGTTTTGACAGATCATCTGGAAATGAGAAATCATAAGAAAAATACTTTAGAAAAGGATATTTTATTTTCTATCTCTGGTCTGAATAAAGAGCTAGAAAACAAGTGGGTCAGAGGTCACATCAAACACTCCTCACCTTGCTGCTGCTGTGCTTCTTTTTGCTCACTGAAGGGGACCCTGGTTGCCCAGGGCTGGGAACGGAACTGGATCCTGCTGATGTAGGACCTGAATGAACATGAGATCCTTTTTCAACAACCGATGACAGAACCAGCGGTGACTGCTGTAGTGAAACCTTCTGGAGTTCTGCTGCCAACTGCTTAGGATCAACCCCTGGGGATTTCGCCTTATCCACTACAACAAAATGAAATAGATTTACATACTTCTCCATAATACCATGGAACTATGTGAGTTCTAGGTGACAAAGGTAAAACATTACTTATAAAATAAGCTAAACTTTAAAAATGAAATTAACTTAATTGCACTTCTATGTATCAGTTTCCAAGGAAGTCTACAAGGCTCTGAGAAGAGTAACCTAATGCTGAATTACAGAGGAATAGTGAAGTTCCTGTTGCATCTTCAGAAAAATGTTTTTAATATTTTACATAGAGAATTGTTTGAATGATGCAATATCCTATTTTATCCATTGGAACTTAATTTGTATGATTAGCTGCTTTTCCTTCCCTAAATTTTACATCATTCTTTCTCTAAGGAGAAAATTTTCTAAGGGGAAAATTTTAATGGGTTTATTTATATTTACAAATGTATTAAAATTCGTATAGCACTTGGTCTATTCTGCTTAGTGCAATAAGCCAGACTACTAGAATTGTGGCTGTAAGAGTAGAAAGTGCTCAACAAAAATTTATTTAACATAGGAAAAGGGATATTTTTAATCTTACAATAGATCTAACAAATCTGTAGATTATATTTGTTATCCAAAGAAAGAATTAAATCTATCTCACCGTGTACTTATGAAATTACATGTTGATTTTTGTTTACTATAAAAAGGAAATGAAAAGGTTCAGAAATAAGATTTTTTTTTAAACCCAGTTATTCTAAAAAGAATCAAGTATGCTCTAAAAATTATGTAAACCCAAAAAGAAATGGCTCCAAGCGTTACTTTCAAAGGATGAATTCATATTTAAAGAATTAAAACTGTGAATTCATGCAGCAAGGATTTTACGTGAACTTGTTTAAGGGGACTAACATGCAAATACTTATTTCCCCAGAATGCTAAAACTGTAGCTACAATGCCCTAGATTTTGCTTATAATTATATAAATATATTTAACAATCTATTCATAACTTTATCTCAGTCTATATCTGTGTTTATGTCTATATCTTCATCTACAATTACATATGCCTCTCCAACTACTTCTATATCTACCTCTTTATTTACAGTTGAAACTAAATTTCTTTTACCTACCAGCTTTTGGTGGCTCATGAAGTTCCAGATGCTGGGAATTTTCAGAATCTGATAGCATATTGAGGTCCCTAAAAATTAAAACAAAACATTAAGAAAGATATTGAGGAAATTCTGAGACAAACAGCACTTTTTTCCAACTACCCTTAATTTTTTTCAGTAGGTAAATGAGAAGTGGTTAATGATATAAAGCAACTCCAAAGCATGCTTAGCCTCCTAACCAAATATATAGTTGCAATGCTGTTAAAAGTCAGAGCTGATAAAAATGATTATTTAAGGTGAAATCTTTATGAATTAAGTGTAAGTTCATTTGTAAATACATATCCATGAAATCTAAATGGGTTCAGGCTTTCATTTAAATGAAGCACGTTTCCATAAAAGCATGAAAGGGAAGAGGCTGTTGACACAATCAGAAACTAAGTTAGCTGAATTCTTTCTATGCTTTAGGCTTTGATTCACTTTATTTTATAATTACAGAAAATCTTGCTAACTGGCAAAGGTTCCACCTTAACAATTTTAAATTAAAAGAGTCATGGATAGCCAAAAAATGGAAACAGAAAGATGGGGAAAAACTCACAGTCTTACACATATTTCTGCTTCCCCACTTTGCTGACTAATGATACTCTGAACTTCTTCATATGTTTTAGAAGTCAAGGGAATTCCATTCCATTCCAATACTTGCATCCCTAAAAAGACAAATTGAATATAAAATCAAATGTGTGCTATCTCCAGTCTGGGTACATAGGGCATCAAAGACATTTATTTGCATTTAGAAGTCAACTCAGCACACCATTTCAGAGAACATCAATTCCAAGTTCTCTGCAACATTAATACCAAAACCATGATGTAGTTTGATCTCATTAACTTACCTGAACACATAAAATATATTTAATACAACATGCAAAATTTTGCTTTTGAAAATCTGTTTAGTATTATCAAACGCATGCATTCTGTTCACACTGCCATAAAAAACATTATTGAATGTATACTGCTTAGACCAATTTCGTATAGGAAATAAAACAAATACTTAGAACCCCCAATATAATTTTTCTGTGGGGAACAAGCTACTAGAGGAATGTATTTGGTATTTTATCATGAAATGGGAGTAGTAGAAAAAAGTCATTTGGATTTCTCCATTTCAGAAACTGTTGTAGCTTCTATTTTCTGCAGATGAAATAGAATGCCACTTCGTGTCTTTTTCTTCACTGCATGCCAGACATCCCTGAATTGAGGAATACTAGGAAGATTATAGGAAGGGCAGCTGCATGGGTATGTGACCTGTGCACCAGTACAAGGCCCTGTGCTCAGAAAGGCCTATGCTTGGTTTAATGCTCTACTGTTGTCATCTTGAAATTCTTAATAACATTTGAACAAAGAACCCACATTTTAATTTTGCATTTGGTTTTATAAATTATGTAGCTGGCCTGGCCTGACCTGGTCAGGGCATTTCATTTTTCCTATCTAAAAAGATAATTTCACAGAAAAAATAAAAGTATAACATAATTAATATTTCAATATTTTACATCTAGCTCCTTTGGTCCATTTTATGTGAGCTGTCAAAGTCATTGAGGGGTCCATGTATGGCATGATTCACATTGTTCTGACATGCAGCTATGTGAACTGGGTATATATAGTAGATGAACCCATCCAAGGTAGTGCTCAAGTATTTGTGAACTCTACCAGCTTTATTTGAGAAAAATGTCTAAATACTACAATTATGTTGTTGATACATTAGTTTTTTTTTTTTTTTTTTTTTTTTAGACAGGTCTCACTCTGTTACCCAGACTGGAGTGCAGTGTTGCGATCTCTGCTCACCACAAGCTCCGCCTTCCAGGCTCAAGGGATTCTCCTGTCTCAGCCTCTCAAGTAGCTGGGATTACAGGTGTATGCCACCACGCCCGGCTAGTTTTTGTATTTTTAGTAGAGACAGGGTTTCATCACATTGGCCAGGCTGGTCTCAAACTCCTAACCTCAAATGATCCACTCGCCTCAGCCTCCCAAAGTGCTGGGATTACAGGCATGAGCCACCATGCCTGGTCTGAACCATTAGGTTTAAAACGAGCTTCACAGATGCCTATGTGAAATTACCTATTGATCATCATTGGCTCCAGTGAAAAATTCTAAACATAGCATGATTGTATCTTTAAAAGTTTTAATGATTATGATATATATTAGAAAGCATATTATCACTTGCAAGTAAGAAAGGGAAAAGCTTTTAAACTATAGTCAAATAGTAAAAGAAGTCCATAAAAAGGCTCACAATAACACAAACAAGAATGACTTTTCTATAACTTACTCCAAGGAAACTTTATCTTCAGATGGGCCTTAGGTTTATTTCAACAATCCCAGGCTGTTGTACATATAAAATGAGAAAATTATGTAAAAGACAGTGACAACACCACTAAAGAAAAATATAGCACGCTGAAAGAGGAAAATAAAGCACTTTTTTAAAAAAATAAGGAAGAAGATTACATTAATAAACAGATGATTTTGAATTCAAAGTTATTATAATTCAGAAATTGCATTGTCACATTTCTGCAGGAGCACATACTATGAAAAGGAATAGTCACTTATTTTCATGGTTTTTCTGTTGAATTTACCTGTTCATTCTTCACATGCCAAAATAAAAGGGCAAATTTACAAAACATAATTATCCTGTAAAATTTTAAAAAATGCTTCTAAAAAACTACTATCATTAATAAAATTTCTGAAAAAATTATACAGATAACTAGGGTCTTGCCTGAATATATACCTGACACTGTAAACTACATGATCTGCTCCATACCACAATACACCAATGGAAATTCTTTTTGCCCCACCTCAGTTTCCCACCCTAGTTGTTTCAGTGCTGCAGTTCAAAAGATTGGGACAATTTTTTTATCCTGGCTCATTGCCTACAGTGAGACACCATAGGGAAGATGACCACTGAACACAGTCATTTAGTAATATTTCCCTTTTCTATTGTCTATCTTCCTACAAATTCTATGAGCCATATTAAAATAATGAATGATGTACAGGTATAACAAATCACTCCTTGTTTATCTCAAAAGAGGTCCTAGTAGGTATGAAAATTAAATATGGCATTTCAAATATATATGAAAAATATTTGTTAATTGTAAAATTATATGAACTATTTAAAAATGCATGCAAAAATTTTTTGAAAATTATTATGCTCTGTGGATGTTCAATAATGTATTTTATCATTTAATAGGTTTGAATGTAAGCATTTTCTATCTCAAGACAGCTTTTTACACTGCGTTTTAGAAAGATTTTCTGGAAAATAGTACCCATGTGAATTATATTTATTATTTAGTATTATGAGTAAACATTTGTATTTTCTTTTATTTAAATTATTTAAATACTTATTTAAAGTATTTAGATTATTACAAATTTCAGGGATGAAACTGCACAGATGAGACTTCAATTAAATTCCTTGAAAGTACCTATTTTAATAGCTTATTATTATTATTATTTATTTTTTGAGGCAGGGTCTCGCTCTGTCACCCAGGCTAGAGTGCAGTGGCATGATCTAGGCTCACTGCAACCTCTGCCTACCAGGTTCAAGTGATTCTCCTGTCTTAGCCTCCTGAGTAGCTGGGATTACAGGCACCCACCACCACTCCCAGCTAGTTTTTGCATTTTTAGTAGAGACAGGGTTTCACCACGTTGGCTAGCCTGGTCTTGAAATCCTGACCTCAAGTGATCCACTGGCCTCAGCCTCCCAAAGTGCTGGGATTACAGGTTTGAGTCACCATGCCTGGCCTTTAATAGCTTTTAACAGGAAATTAAGACAGTCTGGATTTTTGCTGAATGTGTAGCAGTGATGATAGGATTTTTTGCAAAGTCTCTGGCTTAATAGGCTACTAAACACCGAAAAAGACAATAATTAGGTAATTCTAGAACTTTAAAAATATTAACATAAAATATTCTGAAATATGTGTTTTCATAATCTCTAGGATTACTTAATACTCTATGCTCCTTAAATGGGCAAAAGTTAGTCCTCTCTTTATAATACAAAATTTCATGTTATGTTATTTCTTGATCTATATTTATTATTTACCATTACATCAAAAACATCTTATTGACTAAAATTATTCAGGTAGTTAAAACTCCTACAGGTTACTCTACACCCAAACATATGCCACACAAAAGTTCATGATTTCTGTTCATTTTATTCATTCCACATGTATTTTTCTAACACTTCATATGTGGTAGGCACTACACAATTCATCCCCTTTGTTTATGTCTAACATTTTATGATGTTATAAAAGTTAATAAAAATGATAGTCTACTAGAAAACAATTGGAAATATCTAAGCAATTAGTAAAATAAAGATCATTCACACAGGAGGAAGTTCCAAAACTTCTGCAAGTATATGAAGAAAACCCCAGATTCATTAGTCATTAGAAAGTGCAAATTGAAGTCATAATATATTACCTAACTGTCATCATATTGGGACACGTTTGAAAACCATAAAATGCCATGTGTTGATTGGGATGTGGGATTGGTGACCTTGACTTCATCAAGGAGATATTCTTGGTAGATGGTTGTTCTGGTTTATTTTCTCTCTATAATGTGAGAATACTATGACTATAAGTAGATAAAATAAAACAACCTCTTATTTACAATTTATAAACATGTAATTATTTTAATGAGAATGCACATGAGTGAAACTGTTCTGGAGGGCAATGTGGCAGAATGTAGTTAAATTAAGCATATACACACTCTATCACCTAAAAATTCTCTTTGTGGGTAGGTATTTGTGAGGAGGTGGAGGTATCAAGCGAAAGAGGCATTGAGAGTACTGTGAATGCTCATGATGAAAATACTTGGCAGAGTCTGGAAGAAACAGACCATACCAGGTGTTAACACCAGAAGGTGGATCCATCCTAAAGTCTTTGCCAAGTTAAAAACAAGTGAGAAACAGGATCTGACCTATAGGGTAATGGTATTTATGTTGATTTAAATAATATGCATGCAAAATAAATCATTACATATTTTATGAATAAATGCCAAGCATCTCAAATTATAATAGTTGTTCACAGAAGGGAGAGAAGAATGGGAAAATAAAATAAGATAAAGGAAAATGAATATGTTAATAAATGAATAAATAAATGAAAAAACACAGGAGTAGACCTTGAAAAAAATAAAAGCCCAAACATAATTTAAAAATATGTAGTATAAATTATTTGAAATTTGTTTGCTATCTTTTCCATACTAAGATTATTAATCATGACTATAGGTTAATTTTCCAAATTTGAACAACCTCTCTCAGGAGTCTTCTATAAAGCACTAGCAGCAGCAGCAAAAGATCAGCTGAATTTGGCCATCTCCCCTGGCTGAGTCAATAGCAAACACATTTTGCAAGTGGGTTTCAATACAACTGTCCAAATCAATTATACTAATTGCTCATTCATTTTAATGTTAGGCAGTGTTAACGTATGAGAAAGACATAGATAAGTGGATTTTATTTTTAAACTTTATATATTTTTCACATTTTATAATTTTGATCTATTTATATAAAAGTGAGAAAGGTAAGAAGGATGGAAGAAAGGAAAGAAGGATGAAAAGAAGTAGTAAAAAGAAAGTAAGGGGGGAATCTTTGATAAAGGAAAAAATTAGTATTTGAATAGTGTCCTGCTTATTTACAGAATGAGGAGACACAGTCATAATAAGAGATTCAAAACTAAGGTATATTTTCCTGAGTACATTTATTTTGAAATATACAATAAACTCTCTGTGATGGTTAATACTGAGTGTCAACTTGATTGGATTGAAGGATGCAAAGTATTGCTCCTGGGTGTGTCTGTGAGGGTGTTGCCAAATCAGATTAACATTTTAGTCAATGAGCTGGGAGAGGCTGACCCACCCTCAGTCTGGGTGGGCACCAGCTAACCAGCTGCCAGTGTGGCTATAATAAAGCAGGCAGAAGAAGTTGGAAAGAGAAGACTTGCTGAGTCTTCCGGCCTTCATCTTTCTCCTGTGCTGGATGCTTCCTGCCCTAGAACATCAGACTCCAACTTCTTCAGCTTTTGGACTCTTGGATGTACACCGGTGGTTTGCAGGGACTCTTGGGCCTTTGAGCATTGTTGGCTTCCTACTTTTGAGGTTTTGGGACTCAGGCTGATGCACTACTGGTTTCTTTGCTCCTCAACTTGCAGACGTCCTATCATGTGACTTTATGTTGTGATCGTGTGAGTCAGTTCTCCTTAATAAACTCCTTTTCATATATACATATATCCTATTAGTTCTATCTCTCTAGAGAACCCTGACTAATACACTATTGTTAAGTATATTCACTGTACTGTGCTATTGAAAACTGGATCTTATTTATTCTCTCCAACCGTATTTTTGTACCCATTAACTAGCCTCTTCATGCCTCACTTCAAATCCTTCCCAGCCTTTGGCAACCATCATTTTATTCTCCATCTGTATGAGATCAACATGTTTAGCTCCTACATATGGAGTGAGAACATGCAATATTTTACTTTCTATGACTGGCTTATTTCATCTAACATAATGACCTCCAATTCCAGGCATGTTGCTGCAGATGATGAGATCTCATTCCTTTGTTTGGATGAATAGAATTCCATGGTGTATACATGTACAATCTCTTTACCCATTTATAAAATGTTGAAGTTGAAAAGTATTGTGTTGAAGAGCTAATCTCATAATAATATTGCCATTTTTCATTATTACTATTGCTATTATTTTTGTTTTTTTTTACTCATGGTTCAAACAAAACTTAAAATAGAGCCTCAATATACAAAATATATAAAAATTGGCCTACTTTCATCAAAGCAGGCTCAATCTGCCTTCTAGCCCCCTCACCATTCTCCAGGTCCTATTCAATAGGTGCCCTTAGATACACCTTGTTTCCCTGATGTACATGGGTTGTGAGTTTAAAATAACATCACAACCTGAATAAGGGCATAAGAACAATTGCTATTAACTAGGACACTGTTGCTTGAGATGTACTGTAAGGAAGGTACTCTGAATTTCAGTTTATTGAAAATGAAATCTTAATTGGTTTAAAAACTATAATAATTTTTTTTTACCCAATAACTATAGGAATAATGCTTTCAAATAGAGCTCTGTGTAATATTTAGCATTAAAAGTTAAAATTTGCCTCTCTCTCAATAAACAGAATACACACTATTTTTATATAGACAAATATTTTCTTTATCAGAAGGTTTATGAGCCACCTTGCTGTTGGTAGTTGACTGTTGACACTTTCTTTTCACCCTAATCAAATTGTGTTCACATGTAGTTTGGTTATTTACTAGTTGTGGCGCCCTTGAGCAAGTTGGTTAATCCTCCATCCTTGACTCACTCAAGGGGATTGTACTTGCTAGATGACTGCTCTAGTTTTATTTCCATCCTATGATGGAGAATACAATATGACAGAATGGGAAACACAAAACAACTTCTTGTTTACAACTTGTGAATATGCATTTTTTGAGCTGAAGGTTTACATAAGAAATTTTAAAAATACTTTAGGATCCTAAAATTTCCATTTTGTTCTTAATTATTTTCCTTATCTATAGCTGTTCTCGACATATATAGTAAAACTTCCCCAAGCATAGAAATCATGTCATCTAATTTTTCTTTTTTGCACTTCCCACATCTCCTCTCACAGCCCTCTCAGTGGCAGTTGTCCAGGTTCTTTGGCTTGGTCTTGGCTCCCCAGGGCTCTAATGGTATCCCCCTTACCTAGTTCCTTTTCTCTCGGCATTGTTACATTGTTAGATTTGTAACATTTGGATTGGTTAACTCAGCATGGGACATCCAATCTGCAGTCTGAATCTAAATTTGGTTTAAATCTACATGCCAAGCAGACAAATATTTATCATTAATGCCACTAAACCCAAAGTTGATTTAAATGCAAAATACCAAAATTTTACTCCATTATACACTTAAAAATGTGATAAGTCATAATCTTATCTCTTCATAATATAAAGATAATATAATTTTAAACTCATTAAAAATTTTAACACAAATTTTATAAATGAATATTCTTCCAAATTTTAGTAGTATTAAATATACATATATAGGAGATTTGCGGTATCACCCTACGCTTTTGCTTTAAGTCACTGTATTTTTATATTGAATATAAAATGAATGAAACAGATTGCTATGTAAACTTATATGCTATGATAATCTACTCTGTTTCCATCTTTAGGCAGGACTGTTGACAATAATTCTTTAGATAAATGTTATACAGCATGGATATCTTTTTAAATTGCTCAGAATTAGAGAAGGTAAATTCTATATTTGAAACTGTCATTGATTTGGGATGTGATCTTGGACAATTTACTTTCCATGTACCTTCTATCATGCTCAAATTTTGTGAAGAACAAGCAATTAAAATTAGCAAAGTGTGGCTTGTATATATAAACTCCCAAATGAAATAAATTTACATATTTTTAAAACTTTTCATCACATTTTGAATAAAAAAAATTAAGAAATACCAAAGACTACAGTTGAATGGTCTGAGCTGACTGGTGTTTCTTTTCTAGATCTGAGTATGTCGAAAGTATTTAGAGTCAATGACTTTTTTACTCACCTATCTAAAATAGATTTAGCTCCAATCACAAAAAAAGTATAATTGTAAAATAAACAGATTCTTACTTATATTACAGTATTAATGGTTAACAACAAAAATATTGTTCAAAAGGATTTCATGAATTAAATGTGTTACAAAAGCACAAGTCACAACCATTTTTTAGGCTAATGTTATATGGTAAGCAAGATCCTTATAAGTACTCTAGTTTTAATCTGTTATACTATATATTTTAAAAGTGACACTTAAGAGGTGACATGATTTATCTAATATCCCACAGAATGGTAGTACAGAAATATGAACCCCAACCATCTCCCAGGCCAATACATGTATCAGTAAATAGAAAAACTCATTAAACTGATGCCAACTAAACCTACATGCTAGCCCACTCGAAGGCAAACTATGTTCAAATAAGTGAAACTTAGCAAAAATAACATATATTATTTGTAATGCCATTTAAATTACAACACAACATGAAAATTTGGAAATTGTATTAATTGCCTACATGCTGATATTATTTGGAGACTTGGACATGCAAAAACTGAAGACATTATTGAATGAAGAGAAAGTTGCTGTGGGATATATCACTTATGGTGAGTAAACAGTGACAGAAATGAATAAAATTTGATTGGGTCTCTTATCTCTTTTCCCCATTCCACTCCCAGAAGAGAAGACAATATCATATTTCTCAAGGTAGATTGATGCAAAATTAGGCTGAACCTTACTGGGAAGGAAAATAATGTAAGAAGTATGAAAAGAATAGGAGGTGCAGAGTCAGTGCTAGGGAGGAAATGGTGGTTGGAGATTCCAAAAGAAGTAGGGACTGGCATCCTGCTTGCTTATATTGTCTATGGAAGATGTCTAGCATATTTTTTTAAATAAAAATTGCCAAGAGGTGCCTTTAGAAAGTTGTACATTAGATTCTGTGACTCTCAATGAAGGCAAAACTACTTTTGTGAAAACTTGGGCACAATTAAGGGAGCCACTCATTATCAGGGAAGTGTGCAGGCTTTGATATTGCACTCTTAGTGGTGTGGACTGATGTACAGAGGCCCAAACTCCAGTGTTGTAGAATGTGTAATACCCTCAATTGGAAGTTCCTCAAGGCACTTAGGGCAGGAAGGACCAACTGATGAATGCAATTCAATTTCCTACCAACAGATGAAAGAAAGATTGGAATTGATTACATTTGATTTACAGAAAAAGTAATATTTCTTGCACTTGAATATGACTTTTGCAAATATATGCTTTTTAAACATACTTAGCATGAATAAGGGAATATAATTAGCTATGATTTGTGGACTAACCTGTTAGAAGATTATCATGATAGGATTCGATTTCTAATCACTACAACCACTAAAACAATCCAGTCCAGTATTTCCTTGAAGGATTGGTATAGATGCCAAAAGCCACTTTATAGCTACAGTTCATTGTATTTTTCATTCTATGTGTTATTTGAAACAGACTGAATCAGAAAGCAGCTGAATGAGGCAGAATAAGGGATATGAGTACATTAGTATAATTTGATTGACCCCTAGAAAATAATATTACATGTGGAGTTATCCAATAACAGATATGTAATGTCATTATCTCATTTGAGGTAGATTGCAGTTTATAACTTCTTCTTAGTTTAATATCACAATTTATTTGTTAGAATGCCCAGAATGGATGCTTTTTACTAACTTTCTAATAAAATGATATTAACAGATTAATACTGGTCTGCTGTGGTTTGAATGCCTCCTCAAAAACTCATGTTGCAATTTAATTGCCAAAGTTATGGTATTGGGAGGTAGGTAGGACGTTTAAGAGATAATAAGGACAAGCCCTAATGGATGGATTAATGCCATTATTTCAGGAGTGGGTTAGTTACCCCAAAAGTGGGTTCCAGATACAAAGGATGAGTTCAACCTGATTTCCTTACTCTCTCTCTCTGTTGTATGCTTACTTGAAAGAGCATGCCTTTCACTATTTCATGACAGAGCAAGAAGGTCCTCTCAAGATGCCAGCACTGTCATCTCAGACTTACCAGCCTGAAGAAATTTGAGAAATAAATTTCTTTTCTTTATAAATTGTTCAGTCTCTGCTATTTTGTCATAGTAGCAGAAAACAGACTAAAATACTATCAAATCTTATGAATACCATAACCAGTTAACAATAATAAACTAAACCAATACTATATGGATTGCATAGAAATGAATAATTAATTGAATGGACTTAGGAAGCTAGGGTAGTTGATGCACTTAGGAATGAGAAATGCTTGCCTTAACTGTTGCCTTCTCTGCTTTAAGTATCCTTACTGAATTATTAATAATTTAACCTTAGTTATGTTGATAATCTTTATGATATTCATATATTCTGTACTGTTCCTTTTTAACTGTTAGTTAAATGTATCTTACTACTCAGACGATAGATTTTAACATAAAATATCATCAATTTATACTAGGAAAGTGTTTCCTAACAAATATAAATGCTATTTGAACTAGTGGCAAAATCATCATCATTGCCACTGCCATCTCCACTGGACATAGATATAGGGACAATATAAATTTCATTTTATAACATCATTTGACAGATAAAATACCCAGAAGTTTGCTTAGATTACTAAAGTATAACTTTAAATCATGTGTAAAATGAGACAAAATGGAAGTCATGTTTCTGAAAAAGGAACTTATAAGAAAGAAATCTCTCAATCAAAATTTAAGAGTGAAAGGAAAATTCAAACGTATTCATCCTATAGTATAAGAAAATAAAATGTTTCTTTTGACAAAGGAGGAGATAGGTTTTATCACAACCCAAATATTAAAAGTATGCTTCACAAGAAATAATACAACACGGTCAATTGCTATGTATAAAAATGTTAATTAAAGATTAATATTTTAATTGAAGAGGAAGAAACACTTCAAAACTCATTGTATAAGTCCAGTATTACCCTGACACCAAGGCCAGATAAGGATGCTGCAAAGGAAAATTACAGACCAATATCCATGATGAACATAGATGCAAAACTCCTCAATAAAATACAAACATACTGAATTCAACAGCATATTAAAATGATCATACACCATGATCAAGTGGGATTTATCACTGGGAGGCAACAAGATTTCAACATACATAAATCAATACATGTGCTACACATTAAAAAAATGAAGAACAAAAAGCATATGATCACCTCAATAAATGTAGAAGCATTTGACAAAATTCAACATCCTCTCATGATAAAAAAAAAAAACTCTCAACAAATTGTGTATACAAGGAATATACCTCAAAATATTAAAATCCATGTATGACAAATCTGCAACTAATATCATACTCAATGATGGAAAGTTGAAAGTTTTTCTCTAAGACGTGTGTATTCATTCTCATTAATTCCATCAACATAGTACTGGAAGTCCTACCCAGAGCACTGGGAAAGAAAAAGAAATAAAATACATCTATATTGGAGAAGAAAAAGTAAAATTGTGTATTTGCAGATGACATGATCTTATATATGGAAAACAGTCAAGTCTCCACCAAAATACTGTTATAATTAATAAACAAATTCAGTAAAGTTACAGGATATGAAATCAACATACAAAAATCAGCCTATACTATACTCAGCCTACACTATGAACTTCTAAACACTGACAAACTATCTGAAAAAGAGATTTTAAAATATCATATATGATAGCTACAAAAAGAAACTATTTGGGAATAAATTTAACCAAGAAGGTGAAAAATCTATGCACTGAAAATGATAATACTGATGAAAGAAACTAAAAAAGACACAAATAAAAAAAATACTATGTGCCTATGGATCAGAAGACCCAATATCATTAAAATGTCCATGCTAACCAAAGTGATCTGCAGATTAAATGCAACCCCTACCAAAATCTCAATGTAATATTTCATAGAAATAGAAAAAAATCTTGAAATTCATGTGGAACCACAAGAGATATGCTGTCTATGGGGTGAGGCTTGGCTCCTCTGCTTTTGGAAAAGGCAGGGAAGAGTGGGAAGGACTGCGTCTTGTTTGAGGGCCAGCTCAGCTGCAATACAATAGAACACCAGGTAGACTTCTAAGATTTTTGACTCTGGTCCCTGGCTCCTGGATGGCACTTGTGGACCCACCTGGGGCCTGGTGGACTTCGCCACCCTGAAGGGAAAGACGCAGGCCTGGCTGGCTTAGCCACCTGATAATTGTAGAGTTCCAGGGCTGTGAGTGAACATAGGCAGTAGACAGGAAGTGGTTATAGTAGCCTTGGGCAAGATCCAGTGCTGTGCTGGCTTCAGATCTGACCCAGTGTAGTCATAGTGATGTTGGCCACAGGGGTGCTTGTGTCACTCAATCTCCAGCTTTATGTGGCTCAGAACAGAGAGAGAGAAACTTTATGTTTGGGAGAAAGTAAGGGAAGAGAACAAGAGTCTCTGCCTAGTAATCCAGAGAATTCTCCCAGATCTTGTGCTAGACCATCAAGGTTGTACCTTCACAAGTCTGCCAGAACCACAGCATTACTGGGCTTAGGGTGCCCCTAAAGCATACACAGCTTATATCATAACACCAAGTCATTTGAAATATCTGGAAAGCCTTCCCAAAAGGACAGTTACAAATAAGCCCAGAGAGTAAAGACTACAATAAATACCTAACTCTTCAATGCCCAGACAGGAAAACATGACCTCACCTAATGAACTAAATAAGGCACCAAGAAACAATCCTGGAGAAACAGAGATATGTGACCTTTTAGACAAAGAATTCAAAATATTTGTGTTGAGGAAATGCAAAGAAACTCAAGAACACAGAGAAGGAATTCAGAATTCTATCAGATAAGTTTAACAGAGTATGAAATAACTAAAAGGAATCAAGCAGAAATTCTGCAGCTGAAAAATGCAGTAGACACAGCTGAATAATGCATCAGAGGTCTTTAATAGAAGAACTGATCAAGCAAAAGAAAGGATTAGTGAGCCTGAATACAGGCTATTTTAACATGCACCAAGACATAAAAGAGAGAATTTTAAAAATAAAGCACACCTACAGGATCTAGGAAATACCTCAAAAGGGCAAATCTAAGAGTTATTCACCTTAAAGAGGAAATAGAGGAAGAGATTGAGATAGAAAGTTTATTCAAAGGGATAAAGACAGAGAATGTCCCAAACCTAGAGAAATACATCAATATCCAAGAACAAGAAGTTTATAGAGTGCCAAGCAGATTTAACCCAATAACGACTACCTAAAGGCATTTAATAATCAAACTCCCAAAGGTCAAGGGTAAAGCAGCAAGAGAAAAAAAAATAACATAAAATAGAGTTCCAATACATCTGGTAGCAGACTTTTCAGTGGAAACCTTACGGGCCAGGAGAGAGTGATATGACTTATTTTAAAGTGCTGAAGAAAAAAACCTTTTACCTTAGAATAGTATATCTGGTAAAAATATCCTTAAAACATGGAGAAATAAATACTTACCCAGATTAAAAAAAGCTGAGGGATTTCAATACCAGAGCTGTCCTACAAGAAATGCTAAATGGGGTACACTTCAATCAGAAAGAAAACGACAGTAATGAACAATAAATAATCACCTGATGGTCCAAAATTCATTGGTAATAGTATGTATTACAGAAAAACACATATTATTGTAACACTGTAACTGTAATATGCAAACTACTCTTATTCTAGGTAGAAGATTAAATGATGACCCAATCAAACATAATAACCACAACAACTTTTCAATATATAGCATAATAAGATACAAACAGAAACAACCAAAAGCTAAAAAGTGGGGGGGATGAAATTAAGGCATAGAGTTTTTATTGGTTTTCTTTTTGCTTGTTTTTTTATGCAAATAGTGTTCAGTTATTATCAGGTTAAAATAATGGGTTATAAGATAGTATTTGCTAGCCTCAAGGTAGCCTCAAACCAAAAAGCATACAATATATATGCAAAAAATAAAAAGCAAGAAACTAAATTATATCACTAGAGAAAAATCCACTAGAAGAAAGCAGGAAGGAAAGAAAGAAGGAAGAGAAGATCAGAAAATAAACAACAAAATGGCAGGAGTAGATTCTAACTTATCAGTAATAACATTGAATGTAAATGGACAAAATACTTCAATCAAAAGATATAGAGTGGCTGAATGGGTGAATAAACAAGACCCATTGTTCTGTTGCCTACAAGAAATACACTTAACCTGTAAAGACACACATAGACTGAAAATAAAGGGAAGGATAAAGATATTTCATGCCAATGGAAACCAAAAATGGAAACCCAGAAATTAATAACAGGAGGAATTTTGGAAACTATTCAAATACATGGAGTCACTATACTTAGAAAAAGTAGATTTCAAGACAAAAGCTATAAGAGGAGACAAAGAAGGTCACTATATAATGATAAAGAAGTCAATTCAGCAAGAGAATATAACAATTTTAAATATATATGCACCCCACACTGGATCACCCAGATATGTAAAGGAAATATTAGAGCTAAAGAGAGAGGTAGGCTCCATTACAATAGTAGTTGGAGACTTCAAAACCCCATTTTCAGCTGAAAATCAGACAAAGAAACATGAGACTTAATCTACACTATAGACCAAATGGATCCAATAGATACTTACAGAACATTTCATCCAAGAGCTGTGGAATACACATTCTTTTCCTCAGCACATGGATCATACTCAAGGATAGACCACATGTTATGTCACAAAACAAGTTTTAAAACATGAAAATAATGGAAATCACCAAGTATTTTCTCCTACTACAATGGAAAAATCTAGAAATAACAAGAGGAATTTTGGAAAGTATTCAAATACATAGAAATTAAACAATATGCTCCTGAATGACCAGTGGATCAATAAAGAAATTTAGAAATTGTAAAAATTTCTTGAAACAAACGATAACAGAAACATATACTAAAACCTATGCAAAAACATTACTGAGTGGGAAGTTTATAGCTATGTGTACACCAAAAAGAGAAAAAAGTTGAAATGAAAAATCTAATGATGCATCTTAAAGAACCAGAAAAGCAAGAGCAAACCAAACCCCAAATTAGTAGAAGAAAACAAATAATAAAGAACAGAGCAGAAATAAATGAAATTAAAATGATAAAAATACAAAAGCTCAACAAAACAAAAAATTGGTTGTTTGAAACAGATATATGAAAAAGAGCTTAGCACCACTGATCATTAGAGAAATGAAAATCAAACTACAACGAAATATAATTTTACTCCAGTTAAAATGGCTTATGTCCAACAGACAGACAATAACAAATGCTGATGAGGATGTGGAGAAAAGAGAACCCTTGTCCACTGTTGGTGGGAATGTAAATTGCTACAATCAATATGGAGAACAGTTTGGAGGTTCCTCACAAAACTAAAAACTGATTTATCATATTAACCAGCAATCCTACTGCTGGGTATATATCCAAAATAAAGGAAATCAGTTTATTGAGGAGATATTTGTACTCCTATGTTTATTGCTACACTGTTTACAACAGCTAAGAATTGGAAGCAACCAGAGCAAGACTCCGTCTCAAAAAAAAAAAAAAAAAATTGGAAGCAACCTAACTGTCCATCAGCAGATGAATGAATAAAGAAAAGGTGGTACATATACACAATGGAGTACTATTCAGCCATAAAAAATAACAAGATCCAGTAATTTGTAACAACACGATGGAACTGGAGATCATCGTGTTACGTGAAATAAGCCAGGCACAAAAGACAAACATCGCATGTTCTCACTTATTTGTGGGATCTAAAAATCAAAAGTATTGAATTCATGGATATAGAGAGTAGAAGGATGGTTACTAGAAGTTGGAAATGGTAGTAGGGGGTTGGAGGGAAGGTGAGGATGGTTAAAGGGTACAAAAAATAGAATAAATAAGACCTACTATTCAATGGCACAAATAGTGTGACTACAGTCAATAAGAACTTAATTGTACATTTAAAAATAACCTAATGAATATAATGTATTGTTTGTAAGTCAAAAGATAAATGCTTGAGGGCATGGATACCCTATTCTCCATGATGTGCTTGTTTCTCTTTGCATGCCTGCATGAAAACATCTCATGTGCCTCATAAATATACATTTACTATTTATCCAAAGAATTAAAAATTAAAAAGTTATACTTTGCTTATATTGGAGCCAATTATGCTACATGATTATTATGAATGACATAATCAAAATTAAAAGGGTAAAATGGATGCACAATTTCTTTCATAATCGGAAGTGTCAAAAGATGTAAATAACATAGAGACATCAGTTCAAACAATAAAAATATCAGTAACCATTTTATCATCCTGAGAGAATCTTCAAAGAAATAAAATTATGTGTCAAGTTATTTCATAAAAAGTGTAAATATTCTGTTCTTTGTATCACAATGAAGAATTAGGAAATAATTCACTTTGACTTGGTAGATGTTTAATAAATAACAAATGTCATTTGATCATTGAATTCTATTTGAAAAGTTACCAATTTCTTTAATAAACAGAATTCAATTTCAAATGCTATCAATCAATATTAGAGTGTATATAACATCCTGCAATAATTGATTTTCCATTGAAAAATAAGAATTGGCTAAGAAGAAAACAGTTCAACAGCAATTTCTGCCAACTGAATAGAATACAACTTAACTACATTCCCTCCAGCTTTCTAATATTCATGTAGAGAAATTATATCTCTAATCGTAAACAGGATTACAACTGTAAAAGTATTGGCAATACAGTTTTATATGAATAATAGAGGGTTTTCATATGTATACCATTTGATTGGTGGTTATTTCAGTTAAAAGGAGTAAAATTTAACCCATTTCACTTGTGGTAATACCTCTGGTATTAATAAGGAACACCAATACAGGACTCACACAAAAAAGTTATTTTGCCCATTTTTTTTTCTCATTTTATCTTCACAGTAATCCAATAAAATAGATAGGGTAAGTAAATCCCCATTTTCACAATAAAAACCCCCACAGTTTTAGAAGCCACATTTGGTGGCAGTTTGAAAAGCCAAGTCTCCTCATTCCTCATCTAAATTACGTAATTTTGGTATTATAAAGGCTTTTTAAATGTTTAAGTTATATGGAATATCTAATTATAAACTTCTGGCTATTTTATAGCTAATATCTTAGATGTAAGTATATACTCAATATAAATAAATGTATTGAATTATAATAAAACATCACATCAAGTCAGTATGCCACAAATATTTAGTCAGTATGTGCCAAAGAGGGTACTAAATTCTGGGCCACTTATATCAATTAGTTATAACTTCTGACATGATTACTCCTACTGTGGAGTAGGAACATCATGAACAAATGCCCACAGAAGGCAAATAGCATCATGGCTCTGGGATCAGAGTGGGGCTGGTGGGTGTGTAGATTGGAGGTGAGAATGGATAAAGATGAGTTTGTATAGCTGGAATACGTTGTGGAAGGCTTATGTCTAACATTGTATTTGGACTTAATTAATTTGCTAATATTAAGACATAAAAGGAAAGGTTTACAATAATTAGATCGTTATTTTAATAACTTCTTGCCATTTGGAGAGGATGTATGCATTTCTCCTCCAACTTCAGCAGGTTAGTGTCAGTTTATTTTGTGTTTTCTCTGTTTCTTGTACATACTTCTACTGTTATCCTCAAAATATTATATTTTAATTTATTCATTTATGTAATTGCCTCTGTTGTGACAATGGAAACGTTAGTGAATGACAATTTGCTGAATGAATGAATGGATAAAATCAGAGACACACTGGAAGCCCAGAGAATGGGTAAAATTTAACAAAAATAAGACAGGAATTCAAAATTGCAATTGACTATTAATTCTTACATGAAATACAATTTTCAGAAAATATTGTCAGGATGAAAAAATAGGACTGCTGAGAATCAGTTCTTCGAATCAATATAGTACTTAAATTCATTTTATCCACAGTTTATGAATGCAAACTGTCTAAGCACTCTAAGAGATTGAGAGATTTTATTCACCTTTGTTCTCATAAATAAAGTGATATTGACACAGACATAATTTTCTTAAATAAATAAGTATTAGAGAATGATTTTCCTTCATAAATATTAAAACTGTGGCTCTTGGTTGCCTTTTATCCTACTGAGATGCAAATTACAAATGATAGAAATAAAAAAATATTGAACTGCCACCTGTAGAACCACACAAATGCCAGGCTTGGTGGCTCACACCTGGAATCCTAGCACTTTGGGAGGCCAAGGTGGGCGGATCACCTGAGATCAGAAGGTTGAGACCAGCCTGGCCTACATAGTAAAACCCCGCTTGTACTAAAATTACAAAAATTAGCTGGGCATGGTAGCGGGTGACTGGAATCCCAGCTACTCAGGAGGCTGAGGCAGAAGAATCACTTGAACCAGGGAGGCAGAGGTTGCAGTGAGCCGAGATCGTGTCATTGCACTTTAGTCTGGGCGACAGAGCAAGATGCCGTCTCAAAAAAAAAAAAAAAAAAAAGAGAACTACACAAATAAACATTTATATGGTATAATTCCTACTAAAATATGTGTATTTATTGTGTTAATTTAAAATAAGATGTAAGACTTAGATGCAAAATACTCTGTTGGTTTGCTGTATTATGCAAGGATTTAAGTTTTAAAAAAATGGTGAAGGGATTTTGTCTTATAAATGTGAATACCTAACAAATGAATGAACATATTGAGATCATTTTCATTAACTAAATATACATATTGTGTTGATATATATGTATATCTATTATACATATATATAACTATTTCTCAACACCTCCTCGTTCCCACCTTGGTCTTAACTTATATAGGTTCTTAGCAACTCTCCTCGCTTCTACTCTTTACCTCTTTAAAACTATTCTTAATACAGCAGTAAGAGTGATCCTATTTAAACATCATTCAGCTTATGTCAGGTCAATTGCTTCTCATCTCACATGAGTAGACGTTAAAATCCTTACAATGGCCTACAGGATTTGACCCCTGCTACTTCTCTGAGTTTTGGTATTCGCTCTCTCACGTGTTCACTCAGTTTCAGCCATGTTGGCTTCCTTTCTGTCTTGCTGTTCTTGGCACACACCAGGCATGCTCTTGCTTGGGATATTTGTGTCCTTGTCACTTCTCTGCCTATAATGCAAGACAACTCCCAGATCATTCTTTCCCATCCTTGGTGGCTTTACTGAATTTTTGCCTTCTTGCCAAAACTTTCTCTTACCACCTCATCTCAAACTGCAATCACATCCTCCTACATGCCATACCCACCCTCTTTGCTATATTTTTCTCCTTAGCATTTATTACCATCTAATGTATGACACTTAATACATTATAATATATGAAATATATTTAACATTTATATATTAATGCTTATTATCTGTCTTAGCTATTAGAATATAAAACCCATGCTTTCTTCACTGAAGCCCTCACATGTCCAAGAAGAGAAATTGCTTTATACAATATGTACTAAAGAAAAAATCTTTGAAAAAATGAATGAATAAATAATGGCATTCAGCAAACTCAAGTGCTGTGGCTGACAGTAACTAGGATTTGGGGAATGAGTAGAATATAAAAGGAAACAAAAGCAGCTCAAGAGGAAATAAAGGAATCTTATTTTCTTTCACTACTCTCAGTGAAATTTTATAAACACACACGCACACACACACACACACACACACACACACACACCCCTTTAGTATGAATTTCTTAAGTACGGAAGTAAAAACCTACATTCTTGTAAGCTATTGTTTCCACTTCAGCACTTATCATTGTATCTGGAACAGTACTCCATTACTATGCTGAACAATTAAAAATTAATTAAAATAAATGAGAACCTTAAAAGATCTGTATAGTTCCTTGACAGTGTCTTGCCTTCAGGAGCTTATATTCTGCTCTTAGAAACTACCTGAAAGTTACCTGGAATTCTTTCCAGTGGGGGAAAAATCTGTAAGCTCCATTTAGTCATGGTGTTGATTCTAATGCAAGCAGTCAACCCATGTATTCTGCACTTCTTTAGTTCTGTATTTTCTTTTAATGAAACTAAAAGAATACATCTATCAAAATTAAACCGAAGACAAACATCATTAATTGTAAAAAAAAAGAGTTTTGGGCCAGGTGTGGTGGTTCAGGCCTATAATCCCAGAACTTTGGGAGGCTGATGCAGGAGGATCATTTGAGCCCAGAAAGTCAAGGCTAGCCTGGGCAACATGGCAGCACACCTGTCTCTACAAAAGTTTTTTTAAAAAAGTAGCACATGTAGTAGTGCATGCCTGTGGTCCCAACTACTTGGGAGGCTGAGGTGGGAGGATCGCTTGAGGCCAGGAGGCTGAGGCCACAGTGAGTAGTGATTGCGCCACTGCATGCCAGCCTAGGTGACAGAGTGAGATCCTGTCTCAACAACAACAACAACAACAAAAGAGTTTTCTTCCATTAAAACTATCTTTGTCCTAGTTCTTCATATTTATTTTATATTTTTCTAAAATACTTAAGACCCTGATCCAACTCTCCCCCTACAATGTATATCTTACATCTACTGCATTTCTGGACTGTAGGCATCTTGAAAGCAAGGAAAAACCATATCGTTCTATATTATTTTAGGATAGACTTATACAGTATAGTTACTAAATAAATGTTTTGCTCTATTTGCATTCTGCATTATTTCCAGTATTCCTAGTATTTTCACTTCTACTCCTTTACAACAACCATCTCTCTGAACTTCCTGTTTGTCACCTCCATCCACCTTTTCAGTATATTACTACTTCACATCAGTATTGCAGTAAGTACTTCAAAGTCCTGCACCAATAAAGACAACATCTCATGCAGGAATGAATCCAGGTTTCTTAAGGCCTAAAACATATAAAATTTTAAGAAAAAATGTAAGATTATAAGTACAAAATTAGATATAAGTGAATATTTTTAAAAAGGAGATAAGAAATAACAAATCACAAATGTTAAAAAGCTGACAAATGTCACAAACACCACATATTTCTAAACCCTTCTTAAAGCCTTGTAATGGGCTTATAGGGAAGGGAGGTGCCCTAAGACTTAACTGTTTTCTCTTATGATTTATCCACTTCTGGACTCACTTATTTTTTCATTTACCGTAATTAGTGTCACATCCTTAATTCTAATTCTTGGATTTCCATCTCATATAACATACCCAGCTTATCACTGCTTGTATAATGCTGCCTCATCTCCCATCTCCAAGCCTTAAGAAACTATGGTTTTCTTAATGTTCAACCTCTCCCTCACATCTCTTCAAAAGGTAGCATATCTCATAAGTCTCTTACGTTTAATGCTAAAGACCCAGGGAGTTTCTGTGATTTGACAAAGGTCACACTAACAGTTGATGAGAAAGAGTGGTCCAGAAACGGAATCATCTGACTCCTACATCATGAATCTATTTATCAACAAGATGTGTTTTCACTGACCAACATACCAAGAAAGTCATATACACAAACATCCATTGTACATATGTCATAGATTTCAATCAGAACACAAGGTTTACTGATTAACCTATTGTTGATAAGAAAAATTTAGAAAGCCTTCTAAAAGATTAGCCGAAATTGGCTGGGTGTAGTGGCTCATGCCTGTATTCCCAGCACTTTGAGTGGTCAAGGCGGGTGGATCACAAGGTCAGGAGATTGAGACCATCCTGGCTAACATGGTGAAACCCTGTCTCTACTAAAAATACAAAAAATTAGCCGGACATGGTGGCGGATGCCTGTAGTCCCAGCTACTCAGGAGGCTGAGGCAGGAGAATCGTGTGAACCCAGGAAGTGGAGCTTGCAGTGAGCCGAGATTGCACCACTGCACTCCAACCTGGGAAACAGAGCAAGACTCTGTCTCAGAAAAAAAAAAAAAGATTAGCCAAAATTATGATTTTCCAGTTAAGAGGCGATATATTTATGTGAGAAATGACTTAATCGCTTTAGGCATTATAATTTTTTATTAATGTGGGCTTGGTATTTAAAATGATATATTTCATTATATCAGATACTTCTAGCATTTAAATGTTCCCTTACATAAAGTCTAGGCTTTATAAGATTAATATTATTTATGAAAATAATTTTACCTATCCTTAACAAAATAGTTCTATAGCTAGTCCATTGCTTTACAGTTATAAAAGATATTGGCTCCTTTCATCCTCATTGTAATGATGTGAGTTAGATCCTGAAATCTAATTATACAGATGATATAAAAGGAAATACAGAAAACACAAGTAAGTTCCCTAAATTCCTGAAGACAGCATTAATTCAGAGTCTTCTGACTCCGAGTTCGATGCTGTATTCATCAGAAATATTATCTCCTCCTGTAACTCAGAATTCAGACCTGATCAGGGTCAATGATTTAAGCATGCACAAATATGGAAGACACAGAATTCAAACTTAATATGGTAAATATTCTTCTTATTGTCAAAGACCTTCAAAGTTGAAAGTAAACAGAGATTTCTTTTTACTACTTACAATATTCTAAGCATGACATTATGTTTCCTATATCTTATTCCTAAATGTGATAACAATTTTGCCAACTATTATCCCAGTTATCCAGCCAAGAATACCTGGGTACTAAAAGTTTTAAAAAATACAGGCAATATGTACCAGATCTGAATTTAAATCCTGATCTAACTCTAAAACCATGGCTCTCTACTAATCAATGGAGATACTAAAGCATTGGCTGGCTGAAGATCTGGTATGGATATTAAAAAGATAGGTTAGCATCCTTGCTTCCAAAGTAACCACTCCAAGCTTACAACAAAGTGCAGTCTATTCCATGAAATACTGGTTAGACAAATCCAGAAATTTAACTGTAGGAACAATTGTTCCTCATGAAGCAATGTCACTGAACACACAAATATTTCAAAGTATGTCACCCTTGATGAAGGCAATCAAATTAGGATTTGGGGCATTGGACTGCATAAAACAGGACATTATTTAGTTTCCTTCATGTCCCTATCACAAAAATTATAATGTAAGCATAATTTTCCTCTGATAAATTTCAAAATAAATGGATAAAGAAGAGAAACATATTTCTTTGTACTGGCAATGTATCTAATCACTAATATCCTGATGTGGTGTGATATCACTACATCTTAAAAATAATATATTACAACCTATCAGCCCAGGGACCAATAATTTGTATTTTTCTTCAAAGAAGATAGTTTCCTAAATACATATTAGAAAATCTTCGTATCAACATGAAATGTGGTCTGTGTTATGTGTACCTAACACACCAGTTTTAGAGAATTTTGAGAAATCTCATGCTAATGACCAATCCGTACCTGGTAATCCCCCTGGAACAAGAACAAGGAAGCTCACTCATCTGTGTGCTGTGTTTCTTGATCTCCAACCTTGATCACTGCCATGCCATCTGTAACATATGCCAAAAAAGCATAAGCAGAAATAGAGACTTCCTTGCCTAGGCACATTCTTCCTTATGTTACGCTGGAGTACGTCCTCTGTCCTCTAATAATGCTACTGGAATTAGCTCTTCTACCAAAGACTTTTTCATGACAAGGAATTCCAGAGGCCAACTTCTAAAACCAAAACCACCACTCCAAAAACAGCTAACTTTCACCCTTACTTCAATCGCTGATTCTCAACAATAAATCCAACAGCATTTTCTTGCCAGAAACCCTGTCAGTTCATCTTTAAGAAGAAAAGCAAGCTAGCTGGACCAATTTCAATCGCCTACTCTGAAACAACTAAAAACTAAGAATATAAAAGTATGCACGAAGTATAATTAATATCGCAGAGGCATTTCCTCAGAGAATACCTATGGACAAACAATGAAGTTTCTCTCATTTCATTACATGTCTTATGGGCTTGGACATGCTTACTTGCCATGTAGCTCTGGCTAAATCTATAAGCAAATATTGGATATCATTGGTTTTAGCTTTGTGCTCTTCCATTCAGAATGTTCTTGAAGACACATTCAGATTTTAATGTTATATTTCTATCTTAACTCCAAAGAGTTTTCCAAAAATTTTCTAAATTTACCAATTATAATAATATAAATTAATACAGATACAAGATACAATAATATAGATACATAATATAGATACAAGTTATCTTCAAAAGATTTTATTAAATTAACAAAGTTGAACAACTTATCAATATAAACGGTGTTTTAGGTTCACTGAATATATGATATTTAGTCCTTGTGGATTCATTGTCCTCTTACAAAAACTGCTGAAGTTTTAAAAGCATCATGATGGTAATGTATTTCACAATTATGTTATAACACAGACAACTAGGACAAAAATGAATTTGGAGAACTAGTTCAAAATATCCAGTGATTAAATAAAGCTTAGAACCAATGATATGCACATAAAAGTTTAGATTTAGCTCATGATATTACCAAGTAAAATTGATTTTATCTATATCTTCTACTCTACCTTTTCTGGAGATATAATATTGGTATAAATTGATAAAACCATATAATATTGTTAATAAGTTTAACACTTGCTATGGATAATTGTTTTAATGTCCTAACTCATGTTATTGTATTAATTCAGAATACAATGACTAAGTCTCTAAGTAGAGCAAAATCCTGCATTGTCAACTTATTGAAGACTCAACTGGACATGACTATATGTCTAAATTTTTTCCAAATTAATCAGTCTCTTCAATGAAATCACTATCAAATCTCAACAGAGATTGTCATGAAAATTGAAAAGCAGATTCTAGAATTTATATGCAAAACCAAAGGGTCAAGAATTGTTCCGAGAGCATTTTGATGAACAGCTCTAGGATGGATCCACCTGCCAAATGCCAGGACTTAATATAAAGATGTTACAATTAAAACAGTGTGATATTGGTGTAGGGATAGACAAATAGGCCAGTAGGATAGAAAAACAGACCAGAACAGGGAACTCAGAAAAGATCTGTGCATGCATTTAAAAAAATTAATATATGACAGATGGGACTAGTAGACAAGTGTGAGTAACGATACACTATTCAAAAAATGGCGCACAGTAGTAGCAAAGAAGAAGAAATCAAGAAAGCAATCCTATTTAAAACAGCTACAGTATAATAAAATACCTAAGAATAAATTTAACTAAGTAAATGAAAGATCTTTACAATGGAAACATAAAACATGAAGTATCTTTTCATTTTTATGTATCCTCTTCAATTTCAATGGATAAAAAATTGAAAGGACACATAAAAAATGGAAAGATATTTCATGTTCATGGATTGAAAAAATTAATATTGATAAAATGTCCACACTATGTAAAATGATCTGCAGATTCAATGCAATCTCTGTCAAAATACCAATCAATGTCATTCTTCACAGAAATAAAACAATTTTTCTAATAGTTGTATGGAACCCACAAAATGCCATGAATAGACAAAGTAATCTTAAGTAAAAAGAACAAAGCTGGAGGCATCACACTACCTGGCTTCAAAATACACTATAAAGGTATAGTAACCAAAAGAGCATGGCATGGCCTAAAAGCAGACACATAGACCAATGGAAGAGAATACAGAACCCAGAAATAAGTACGTGCATTTACAGCCAACACAGTTTCAACAAAGGCGCCAAGAATATACACTGGGAAAAGGATAGTCTTTTTAAGAAATGATGCTGACAAAACTGGATATTCATATGCAGAAGATTAAAATTAGAACACTATCTCTTATATATCAAAATAAACTCTAATTTAAATAAAGATTTAAATTTAAGACCTGAACTTATGAAACTACTAGAAGAAAACGTTAAAAGAATACTCCAGGACATTGGTATGGGCAAAAATGTTTTGAGTAAGACTTCAAAAGCATAAGCAACGAAAGCAAAATTTGATAAATGGGATTGTGTCAACCTAAAAATCTTCTGCACAGCAAAGGAACCAGTCAACAAAGTGAAGAGACAACCTACAGAATGGGAGAAAATATTTGCAAACTATACATCTGACAAGGGATGAATAGGTAGAATGTATAAGGAACTCAAACAACTTAATAGCAACAAACCCCCCAAATAAATTGATTTAAAAAATGAGCAAAAGATCTAAATAGATATTTTTCAAAAGAAGACATACAAATGGCCAAAAGATACATTAAAATGCTGAATATCACTAGTTACAAAGGAAATTCAAACTAAAACCATAATGAGATTTCACCTCACCCCATTAAAAATGACTATTTTCAAAATAGTGATGCCGGCAAGGAGATGAAAATAGGAAATGCTGGCAAAGATTTGAAGAAAGAGAAATGCTCATACACTGTTTGCCACAAACAGTGGCAGACACAGAAAGACAAATATTACATATTTTCACTCACATGTGTAAGCTAAATAAATTGATCTCATGAATATAGTAAATATATAGCTAGCAATAATTTATTGCATATTTCACAGTAGCAAGAAGGAAAGATTTTAAATGTTCCCAACACAAAGAAATGATAAATGTTTGAGGTGATGGGTATCCCTATTATCCACATTTCATCATTACACATTGTATGCATGCATGAAAATATCACATGTACTCTATAAATATGTACAACTATTATGCGCCAATAAAAAAAAATGACCCAGAGGCATATAGCCCCTCAGGAGCTGAGCCACTCTAGAGATGGCTCAGGAATGCTTGTTGAAAAAACAAGACCAAAGTCCTGTTTAAGTTCTGAAATATAAAGCTTTAATAAAATGGTGCATAGAAAACTGATTATACATATTGAGAAAGAAAACAAAACTAAAATACGAACTTTCTACTTTGGACCACAGATACATTAAAAACAACTTAATTCCGTGAGCTTAAGAACATTTCTGGAATGTAACATTTTACAGTTTTTAGAAGAAAATGAAGAATAATATATTTAAGACTTCAGGGCATGGAGAATTTCCTAAACAATACAACACATTTATAAAACTTACTTGAAACAAAATGACAAATTTGACTATATTAAAACTTCAAATTTTACAAAAAAAAAAGAGACAGAAACTAAAAATATAAGCCATATACTGGTAAAAGCTATTTATATCCTACATATTTGACAAATGATTATGTTCAAAATATATAAAGATGCCCTAAAATGATTAAAAATTCACAAACAATCCAATTAAAGAATAGGCAAAAAGATGAGTCAAATCTCAGATGAGAAAAATCCACAAGCTAACAAGATTAATAGAATATGATCATACTGAGCACTACTGAAGGAAAAGTAAATGAAAGCAACAATGGGAAACCATCGCACAACGGATTTGATAAAACGAAATGTAAAGAAAGAGGAAAAAGTATGTATAGAGATGAGAACACTAATTTGACACTGACAAATGTAGAAATAGTATGAAACACTTGGGAGAGAAATTTGGAAAAAAAATAAACTAGTAGAAGAAGCCACAGAACATTCTTCCACGTTATTTGACAAGATTGATAGTCATTATAACCCAGAAATTTAAGTTGTACTGTAGAATAAACTCCTATACATGGTCGCAAGGAGACTACATGAAAAACTAATTATAGCATTGTTTAAAGCAGTAAAAATAAAGCAAACCAAAACTACAATGCCCTAAATAACCAGGAAATGCTTAAATTAAACTGTATTAGAGACATATAGTAACAGAATTCTACCCAGTAGTGAAAATAAATGAACTAGAGTTACATGTACGTTTTGATCAATCTCCAAAACTTCAGGTGACTTAAAAGCGGCAAAAAGACATGTGTGGCAAGATATTATTTAAATACAATTTTTCAAACAAGCAAAATGAATCTTATATAGTTGTGGATACATACATAACACAGTAAAGAAATGTAAGCAAAAGTATAACCCGAATTAATTCTGATATTTTATCCTGGGATTGTAACAGAGGTTTGTGAGTTGAGGGGTGACTACAGGAAGCTTTAACTAATTTATAGGGGCCTATTTCATTTTCAAATATGAAAGAAACATGGTAAAATTGTGAGACAATAAAACAGTATGATAGGTACACGGCTGTTTGCTATATTATTCGGTTATTATTATTATTTTTTTGCACATTTGAACCTTTTTAATGAAAATTACAGCTCATCACCTGATTAAGTGTTAAATTGCATGCACTGGACCATGAGAAAGCTGAGACACTCCATCCCCCATCCACACTCCTGCCATCCTCCTCCATTCTCATTAGAATCAAAGAAGGAATCACAGATGTAAGGTGTTGTGCTGGGCATCTTAATAAGTGAAATGAGAAAAAAGTACGAATAAGCTATGTGAGTCTTACATGGCAATTTTGCTGACTGGGGAAGAGGCTCAGCTTAAGGAAGGAACATCATGTCCAGTTCTATGCATTTTAAACGTCAAAACTTGACTTTCTGTGCCTACTGTGTAATGGAGAAATTCAACTACTGAGTTGTTTCAATGAAAATTTACAAGATTGAGAGCAAAACCCATTCACTATTAAGTGCAAACGAATCACAAACAGATGTGTCAGGCAGAAAACACTTGCACAAAGTACTTATTTGAGTTGAGATCCTAACTTCTAATCTAAAACTCCTCTCTTTTGTGTCCTTACCCTTGCTCAGCCACAGCATAAAGACAATTTTGGATCTTCTGGACTAAAGAAGAACTGGCAGAGAAAAATCTCCTTCCCATACTCAGTCACTGCACAGGAAGATGGTCCTGTAGTTCTAGATTGGGGGGTTTTTCTGTCAGTAATGACCCTGTTCTCCCATCCCAGAGATCTGAATTTAAATTCAAAGCAAAGTAACACCAAGGAAAAAAATAAACCTAAAATAAATGTATGTAAATACATGAGCAGTTAAGTTCAAGGTTGTGAGAACATGTGCACAGAGGTAACTTTGCATTCTGTATACTATTTTAAAAAGATAATTAAAAGGTTTAGAAATATTGATGCTGTCTTAAATGCTTAAATGTATATGATTAATTACAAATAGTAGTATATAAACCACACATATCATTTTATTTGCTTCACACAATCCTGTGAGGAGTGAGGTCTTAATAAGTATCCTACTTTTGAAAACAAAGTTTTTTTTTTTTTTTTTTTTTTTTTTAAATCACCTATTTCTTTATATATTGCTTGGATCTTTGCTACTGGCATTGTGTTGAACACTGAGCATGCAGGAAAAAAAACTGACAAGGTCAAGGTACACAATAGATGTGTGCACAAAGTGGTAAGGAACACAGTGCAGGGGCGCAATCTCGGTTCACTGCAACCTCCGCCTCCTGGGCTCAACGCAATGAGATTACAGGAGTGAGCCACTGTGACCGGCCTGAATCTGGTCTTTATCAGAGTAAAATCGAAGTTTCCATTTGTCATGAGATCTTGACAATTGTTTAAAAATTTCCCAAATTTGGAGAGGGTTGGAATATTGATCTTAGATGAACATATGCAGATAGTGATTTTTAAAGAATAAGCATGTAATAAATGCAAAACTTCCTAAAATTGTAATCAGTAGGTTTTACCTGGTAAACAGTCAAGAGAAAATACAGTTATTTATAGAGGAAGCATCTACTTTTCTAAAGTCTATTAGGTAAGATGTTGGTTATATTTAACTTAAATATAAAAAGGTTTATAATAATTAATCTAGGGTAAAGATTTAAAATGAAAGTTGTAAATATTTATTCAAAGTTCATATATTCTAGTACACTTTTAGATGCTCAAACTAGTTCAACAAAAAATACCAATGACAAAGACGAAAATGAGAGACAACATTATATACCATTTAATACTCCAACATTGCTGAACATCTCACAGCCCCAACAGTGCTGGTCAAAAAATTGTTAATATTGTATCCTAAATCAAATAGCAAGAAATAGCACTTCAGAAATTTAGATTTGTAAATTCCCCAGATCTTTTGTCTTCATCTTTTTTATAGAACAAAGACTAATTTACGCAACTAAAACAAAGAATAATAGGTTGCAAAAGATTATTCTCTGTCCAGTATTTGTGTAGGAATGCTTACTAAATGTTACTGGGAAATAAATTTTAAGATTTTTGGGGCATTATAATCCTTCAAGTACTTGATTCTCTGAGTTCTTTCAGAAAATCATTGTAGACTGATTGAAAACTAAAAAATGGCTCAGGAAATTTTTAATAGTAAAGTTCTTGAACTGCATTTTTTTATTTTAGGAGATGGCACACATACCATTAGGAGTGTTTTAAAACCAATAGCCATCAACTCATCATTTACATCAGGTATAACTCCCAATGCACACCAACATGGCACAAGTATACATATGTAACAAACCTGCACGTTATGCACATGTACCCTACAACTTAAAGTATAATAAAAAAAAAAAAAAAAAAAAAAACCAATAGCACTTGGCTTATAAACATCAGAAAACCTATATGACTGCTCAATGTATTGTAAGTGAATATACAGAACAAAAGCTAGAGGGAATTTGAAAATACTCTTGTTTTCCCAAAGCCAACATAGTCAGAGTCTATGACACCGAGTGCTGCAAAAGTGTTAAAATGTTAGAATCTGATGTTGTAAAATCCTGTCGTACGCTAGGTGGCCTGATTTGATCATTCCATAATATATATATGAATTGAAACATCACATTGTAACTCATAAATCTATATAGGTATTATTGTCAATTAAAAATAAAAATAAAACTCTAAAAGTAAAAGCTATACCAAAATATTTTTTAAAGTCTGTGATAAGAGAAATGAACAAACTCAGGAAAAGCAGGAGACTTAGCTTTTCCAAACAACAGCTTTGTAGATTAGGGTAGAAAAGAGTACGCTCTAAGAATTCTATTGCCAACCAAGTTGTCATTCATGTTTTAAATAAACTGGAAGATGACAGTGAATCTGTAGGGGCACAGTCTATATAATTCTATATTCAGAAATACAGAAAACAAAGATATATATGAAAGAGATGATCAATTTCTAAGTCTGCCTGCAAGTAAACAGGGGGAAAAATCAAATTACATAAACACACCATCTATCTTTTATTAACGTAGGTATAATTTTTCCTTAGGAAAGAGTTAACTTCAAACTATGAAATGTTCAACACCTTTATTGCCTTCAACAAATAAATTTTAAAAAATCAATAATGATGAATTTTTTTAATTGGAAAAAAACCTCCAGTGATATACAATTGACATCATGATAATACCTCACATAAGGCATAAAAATCAGGGTTGTATCTCAACCAATCTACTGCTTTGGAATTTTGGGATAATCTATAAGGGGTTGAGGATGAAGGATATAGTGTAAAATTAAACATAGAACTATAGACAAAAACAAGTATAAAACACACACACACACACACACCACACACACACACGTACCAGTAAATGTAGTGGTCTAAACAAGGTGAATTCTTGTGTATACCCTTTTGGACTTGTAAACTTCTAGCTAGTTAATCTTTGGATACTAAAGGAATAAACTTCTATCATTGTCACCTGATGGTGTAGAATACAAGTATAACCTTTATGAGGGGGGGAAAGATATGATGTACCATATGTCGACATTATTCTCCAAAATATTTAATGCTCAAAAACAGTATTTGAATATTGACAGTCAAGACAGTATCATGAATCTAATAGAAATATTAACAAGTAGTTTATTAAAGAGCTTTGTTATAAGAGTAAATAAAGCTGGAAATTATAAATAACAAATTATGGGTTTTGATTATACAAGAACTGGACTTCAATCAGAGGATTTATACTCATAGAAAGGCCTGACTTAACACCTTGGCAAAATTTTGAGAGAATGAATAAATACCATAATTAATACAAATAAAATCTTAAATCCTATGCATACAGTTTTTAATGATTTCTCACTTAAACCAATTACATAAACTGCAAAAATACTAGTTCCGAAATAAAATAAGAAGACTTTAGTATCAGTCTTAGAGCTTGTAAAATCACAAATATAATTTTAGATTTACTTTCATTTTCTCTCTTGAGATAGTGTCATATCTATTTTTAAAATTAAACTTATGAACTTAATAAACGCCACCTAGACTACAAAGTGCAGAGAGCATCGCTTCATCATAGTATATCCTGTGTTGATATTGTCTTTAGAATCATGCTAATTTGTAGTATTTGTTGATTTTCATGGTGTTAATCCAAAAAAGTATATGATATTTATAAATTATTCAAGTATTTTTGTCAAATGATATTAGACACAGTTGTTATTGCAAATTTTATTTTAAAATAAAAATAGCATGTTCAATTTTCTTCTAAGGTATACTAGGTGAAAGTGATCCTATTACTCTCATCCTTAAAAATGGGTCTCAATTTATGTATCCTTATTAGACTGTAACACCGAAAATTATCATTGGACATAAAAGAGTTATAGTAATAGAAAATGCCTATGTGCCAAGTACTTTGCTTATAACTGTTATTTCTTTATTCGTACAGTCTTTCCTTTCATTGAGCTATCTGGCAAGCTCTCCTAACTTGTCCTCTTTTATGAATGCCATTAGAATATTTTTATTAATGTGCATTTATTTATTTATTTATTTATTTATTTATTTATTTATTTTTGAGACAAAGTCTCACTCTGTTGTCTAGGCTCGAGTATAGTGGTGTGATCTTGGCCCACTGCAACCTCCGCCTCCCACGTTCAAACCATTCTCGTGCCTCAGCCTCCCAAGTAACCGGGGCTACAGGCTCCCCACCACCACGCCCGGGTAAGTTTTGTATTTTTTTTTTTGTAGAGACAGGGTTTCTCCATGTTGGCCAGACTAGTCTTGAACTGCTGGTCTCAAGCAATCCGCCCACCTCGGCCTCTCAAAGTGCTGGGATTACAGGTGTGAGCCACCACGCCCGGCCAACAATATACTTTTAGTTATTTATTTGGTGATGTGCTGGTAAGCTGGCATTCTGAAAGTAAATAATTCAGCAAGCAAGCAAATATAAAGTTTTGAGTTATAGCATTTGCCTATTTCCACGTTGTAAATGCTGCCACCATAGCCAATTCAAGCTATCATCATGATGTTACTGAATTTGAAGTTGGGAAGAGATTTGTATAGAATGTCTTATTGATATGGAGCAACCTGGCTCCAGCCCAACACTGTGATGAATAAATACTGCTTCTAATTTGTGTTTATTCTAATAGTCTATCAAAATGTCCATGGACATTTTTTGGAAGTTTCCAATATATGTAATTTGAGAAAATCACAGTGAGTCAATTTTAACATGATTAAAGTTTTTAAGCAACAGCAGACAAAATTTATTAAACTATGAAATGACAGAAAAACTTTTTTTCAAGTAATATTATATATAGAGAGAAAATAAAAAGGTTGCATTTACTTTGTGACAATGTTCATTATAAAAAAAATCACCAAAACCTTGCGAACTATATTTATGTTAGAGAATCTGGAGAATGGAAATGACCATATTATCTGATTGACAATGAAAAATTTTCATTATGTATTTTGAGAATCTAGGTCCAATATTTTACTGAATGAAAATGATTAAGTACATATTTTATGGCCCATTATCTCCTATTCTAATGATCATTACTTTAAAACACTTTTGAGGTACTGAGGCATTTAGTATTTAAAAACAGACCACACCTAGGACAGGGGTTGGCAAATGTTTTCTGTACAGGGCCATGAGTAAGTATTTCAGATGCTGCAGACCATACATTCTCTGTCATGAATGCAGTTCTGCTATTGTTTTGGTAAAGCACCCAGGCTCAATATGTAAATTAACGATCATGACTGTGTTCCAATAAAACAGTGTTTACAGAAGCAGGCAGCAGATGGATAAAGCCTGTGGGCCATCCATACTTGTTTACCCAACCTTAGCGTGTACTGAATCATTTGATTTTTTTTTGTAGCTCTAATTCCAACATATTTTTTCTTGGTGTTTGTGAAACACTATCATAGATAACTCAAGTGTTTTTTAATAAAATTGCCCCAGTCAGTAAAAAAGTTTTGACCAGTGTTTCTTAAACAAGATACTTCTGTAGCTAACTGCCAAAAGGACAATGCAATTGAAAATAAAATGAATATATTTGTGGACATATCTTCTTTTACATTACTATACCAAAATTTCACAACTAACCATAAGGAGAGAGGTTTACCTACACAGAGAATGGTGAGAACATTTGCATATTAAATTAAAATGCATTTAATATGAGTGCATTCATTTTATTTTACTGTAAAATTCCTTATTCTTACCTTCCATAAGTTTCCCTGTCTGTTCTGCACTTCCCCCAGGAAGAATCTTGGCAATGTAGGCTCCAATTTCTCCACTATGTCCAGGGATTTCTTTACCACCCACAATTCTAATTCCTAATCCATTACCTGTAGTAAACAATTAGCAAATTATTAGTACTAATTTAAGAAGGGACAATAGTTATCACAAGTTAGAGAGATAACAAAAAGTAGATCAGGTACCCAGAAGCTAAATATAACATGAATATTGGAACTGGACACCAAAACCAAAGTATGTCATTCTGATTTCAATAATATAAAATAGGATTTTCTGAGATCTTGGTAGACTCTCCAATGATTGACCTGATATTAACAAGTAATTTTTTGAATTCAGCCATATTCAGTAATATACCCAGGACTTGCCAATTTTTGACTAGGTATTTTGTAAAAATTTTATGAGTGTTCCCAGAGCATACAATTCACTTATGAAATTAAGAAACATTTTACTTACAGAAGAGCAGTAATGACTATTCAAAATTGAGAAGACACAAACCAATCATACAAACAATTGTAATTTATAAAGTGAAAACATGCTCGTAATTTTTAAATTATTATTCATTTTTCAGCCTTAATTAATCAACTAACATTGTTTGTGTATTAACCTGACACTTACTACAAGACACAATAAAATTATTCTTGACTGATGAACATCTTAGTAAACTGCCTCTTACTTTGCAGTACAGGTTCTTCTGGAATTAGCCACATGAAAAGACCAGGGTGAATAATTATTATGAGAAACCTAATTGAGATAAATATAAGTGTAGATATTTTTAGTTTCTGTGTTTTTTTAAAAAAGGGCTAAAAATTAGCAAGTATATAGAGGACTAAACATACCTAAACATAGAAAAATACAGTGAATGTACTGTTCTGTAATCTTATGGGACATTGTTGCATATACACTTCATCATTGACCAAAACATTATGTGGTGCATGAGTATGCTTTAATGCATAGCAGTTTTAAGATCATTATTTTGAAAGGCAAGAAACAAACACATATTAATCATGACAAATAATGGAATATTTGAATAGCTCTATTCTTTTTATTTTTTTGTAGAGACAAGGTCTCACTATGTTGTCCAAGCTGGCCTCAAACTCCTGAGCTGAAGCAATCCTCCTGCCTCGGCCTCTCACAGTGCTAGAATTATAGGCAGGAACCCTTTTCTTTTAAAGCAGTGGCTTTCAAATGGGGGTTACTTTTCCTCCCAGGTTATATTGGTCCATGTCTAGAAACATTTTTGGTTGTCAACATGGAACGATGCTACTGGCATTTAGTGGGTAGAGGCCAGGAATGCTGATAAACATCCTACAATGCACAGGATATCTTCCTAGGATTCTCTAGGCCAAAATGTCACTAGAGCCAAGGTTGAAAACCCCTGTTTTAACGAAAGCAATGCATGTTAATTATTTTAAATCTAATGTGACTATTGAGCAATCTTGATTTTTTAAGCTATAAAAATTAGAAAGATTGACATTTCTATAAAAATAAAACAAGAAAATGCTTTTGCAGAATTCCTTCTATAGAAACGAATGGGTTACAAATATGGGAACAGATCCTATATATAACACTAATACTTTAGTCACATATTTTGGGGCTTTCCTTCTATTTGAATACCTTTAAAAACACTTTTTTCCCCCAGGAAGTCCATATCAAAACTCAGAATCCACAAATAGACTTAAGATTGCTATACCTTATAAAGGTATGGCTAAAAGTGTAGTTGCAGGCTGAGTGTGGTGGCTCATGCCTGTAATCCCAGCACTTTGGGAGGCCGAGGCAGGAGGATTGCTTGAGGCCAGGAGTTCAAGACCAGCCTTGCCAACATAGGAGACAAAAACAGAAAACAAACAAAAGAGTGTAGTTGCGGAACTTCAAAATCTATTCATTGGCATGAAGGACTTTAAAAATTTGGTTTTAGTTTCATTCTGCAAATGACAGTGTCTTGAAGGTGAAGTAGTTGGGTCCTCAGAGTCATTGGATTTCTAGTAGCTAAGCACATTCTCAAACCCTGTGGTAAAGGATCAGTGATGAGAAACTGTAATTAGAACCATCTCAATAAAGTAGCACAGACACAATAATTATTTAATTTTATAATATATAGTCTCACAATAGTGAATTCAAATACTCAAAAATGCTTTTGAAGTATACTTCACAAGCCTCATGTCTTTGGTAAATAGAATAATACAGTCAAAATGATCCTGTGAGAAATGAGACTATATACATAGAAACAATTTCAGTCATATAGTTAATTTTCAACAATTACTGTTCCTCTTGTTGACATTGCTATATTGTTTTTTGTTTTGAGACAAAATCTCACTCTGTTGCCCTTGCTGGAGTACAATGGTGTGATCATAGCTCACTGCAGCCTCAAACTCATGGGCTTAGGGATTCTCCCACCTTAGCCTCCCCAGTAGCTGGGACTACTAAGTGCCACCATGCCCACCTAAGTTTTTTATTTTTAGCAGACACCAAATCTGGCTATATTGCTCAGACTGCTTTCAACCTCCTAGACTCAAGTGACACTTTTACTTCAGCCTTCCAAAAGTTCTGGGATTACAGGTATGAGCCAATGTGCCCATCTGCTATTGTTTCTCATGTAGACAATTAAGTTGCATAGGAAGATTTAAAAATTTTTGTAGAATAGAACATTAGAAAATAAATGGACCCAGGGAAAATAACATTTGTTTGTTTGTTTTATAGTAGCTGCTTCTACCCTAATTTGAATGTCATGAAAAGAAATTAAATTTATGTAATTTTAAAGAATTAAATCTGGATATTTTGATTTCATATTTCTATAGTTGCACTGTAATGTTTTTTATTTCAAATATAGATAAAATGAATAAAAATATTTCTATAAAAATGTAACACCACTCCTCAAATCTAGAAAGCAGAATACCAATGGAATTTTTTGTAAACTCAAGAAGCAACATTAATTTTGAATTGAAATTCTTAGAAGTAAATGATCCTTGACAAGTGATGTGTATAGTATTGTTTTTCAACTTTTGACAAATTTTTATCAACATAATGTCATCTCTCTGCTTTTGTTTCATCTCAAAACATTGATGAAATGCTACTTCAGATGCCATGAAAATGGTCTTGTTCTTGTGTTCACAGTACGACAGCATACAGAGACATGTAAACCAATAGTTACTCCAAATAACATAAGTGCTTTACTAAAAAAGAAAGTCATAAGTTGTGGTAATTTCATGATATATAAGCATATCTGTGGTTAAGAAAGTCTTACCGAGAAGTTTAAAATTTAGAAAACCTTCAAAGGTTGGGATCTTTATAGAAAAGAGAAATTCAATGATAAAGGTAGCAAAACCATTAAGAAAAAGCATTACCTCTACTAACCTTAGAATTACAATTTAAGTCTCTACGTACATTATAAGTATTTGATAAATATGCTACTTTGGAGTCACTTTAAAAATAAACTACGCACAAAACAAACATGAGCATACTAAGGAAAAATCTTTACATTTGCATTTAAATTTACAGATTAAATCCAATTTTATGTGTTTATTAATCTGTTACAATGAAAGCTCCAGTATTTTAAAGTATCACAAAGAATGTTTTCATTTTCAACATTAAAATATATATTAAAATATTATGAGGTTATAATTAGAACACTGCATTTGGATAAAATTAAAATACTTGTTTAATTTCAATACTCTCATATCCTATACTTAAGCATCAAGGGAAAGCAAAATTTGTATTAATGAACATACTGTTTCTTATGAATAGTTTAAATCAACTGTGTTGATTTTTTATAATAAAGCTATCCTAGAATAAAAATATATTGCTTAGTTCAGTTATGTCATTAGTGGGGCTAAAGAAGAAGACAGATTATACATATAATAATGCCTATAAAGTTCCAAGAATAATAGGAAAGTCCCAAAGGATAGTTCATTAAATTGATTTTTATGTAGTTTACACATTACTTACACTCTTGAGTAAGGTTGTGAGAATTTAATTTTATATTATTTCACTTACTTATCTCTGTGTTGTAAATTATACATAAAAGTGTTTAAGAAAGTAAACCAAATTATATTAAAAATTCATAATGATTTCCCTTTTTGTCCTATGAAATGCAACAGTTTGTTCATTAATTCTCAAACATGAAGACCTAAATAATTTTCATTATTTATTTAATTATTGGTCAGTATTTAAAAAACGTTCCTATAAACACAACAATGTACATCAATCACCTTAATAACAATCCATACCTTACAGTTTTTAGCAACATCAAAATGGAAACAGCACATTCATGCCAAGTTTAATCCAACTCTAATCCTGAGTATTCCAATAATAAATTCACTTATGCCCATTAGCTTTTTCTTATCCAGCCAATTGCTCCAGGCATGAAAACTGCTGTTCAGCATCCCTTTGTTTGTAGTTTTATTTTATTTTTTTATTTTATTTTGAGATGGAGTCTTGCTCTGTCCCCCAGGCGGGAGTGCAGTGTGCAGTCTTGGCCCACTGCAACATCTGCCTCCAGGCTCAAGCGATTCTCCTGCCTCAGCCTTCCTAAGTAGCTGGGATTACAGGCTCCTGCCACCAGGCTCAGCTAATTTTGTGTATTTTTGGTAGAGAGGGGGTGTTGCCATGTTGGTCAAGCTGTTATCAAACTCCTGACCTCAGGTGATGCCTGCTTTGGCCTCCCAAACTTCTCGGATTACAGGCGTGAGTCACTGCAACTGGCCTGTTTCCAGTTTTAAATGTATATCCTTTATGTACATGATGAATTTGAAGGAACAATTCATCTCACATTTCCATGAACTTGCATTCACACCTCTTTTCTAATGTAATCTAAATAATATTAATATTAAAATGTTATGTACAGTTCAAAGACTGTACAAAAGCCTTTCCATATTCACAGTATATTGCACGAGATGAGTCCAAGATGGCCTGCCATATGATTGAAATGACCATTGGCATGGGAAATAAGGAAGACAAGTTAAAAAATACACAAAAACGACACTGGCATTCTGGCTCTGTAGAACACACTTTTCAAATGACAGATGATGTATGCTGTTAAAGTAATTTTACTCAAAGCACATAGGATTTTCTCCTCCTTATAGACTTGGAATAATTCCTACCAAGAAAATTTGTCAGGACTGCCACATTCACAAATGCATTCTTCATTCATGTAATGACATAAAGATTTTCTTTTTCCTTCATTTTAGCTTATATAAGACAATTGCAAAATTAGAAGCATAAAGACTACATCTGAAGAGTTTGCCAGATTCTTCTATAAAAGGCAATGAAAAGGAAATTTATTTCATTTAGCAGTACTTAGGGTCCAAAACAAAATGATTGTTTGATATGAGGCTAGACGTCACAAACCTGGAAAATAGGGTCACTTTATAGGTTTGGCCTTGATACTAAATTGATGGCAGGCCAGGACGTGGGGTGAGGTCATTCACTTTGTGTGTTAAAGAAAATTGTTTTTTTGAGAGACACTTAAGAAACTCTACAATGATGATGGAAATAAAATGGTGTAAACTTATGTTAGTGTAAAGCTATGACGCACTTGACAAAATAAATGTCAGTTTTCCTTATATAAAATGTAAGTAGGAAGAAAAATACTATTCTGATTCAAAATTAAATATAGAGTCTTTTGTTGGATTTCTTGACTTAATATGGGATTGTGGCAGAAATACTCTATCATGATTTCCAATGAGCCACTTCCTGGTATAATCCCTTCCCTTTGAGTGAAGGCAGAACTTGTGACATGCTTCTAATCAATAAGATCTGGCAAAGGTGATAGATAGCCACTACCATAATTATTTTATATTGGATTCCATCTTAAGAGGCTAGAGTAAGAGATTTCCCCCTGGCCTTCAAGAACTAAGCTGTCACATGTTAGTGGACCTCATAGCAATAAATTGAGAGAGACCACTTGGGGTCAGTGGCCCCTGCCTGACAGCAACCGTATGGGGAATTCAGTTCCACATCTACAAGAAACTGAATCCTACCAACAACCACATGAGTTTGGAAGAGGTCTCCCAAGCTCCAGAAAGGGATACAGCACAACTAACATAGATTATAGTTCATAAGTTCATGATCAGGGAACCCACTGAAGCCATGCCTGGATTATTGACCCATGAAAATGATGATGGTGAATATCTGTTGTTTTAACTCATTAAATTTGTTATGCAGTGATAGAAAACTAATACAAGGATAAAAATCATACTCAGAAACTTGTTGTGCACACAACATATGTATACATTATTTTGGTAGCAAAATGTGCAAGACATTTGTGTTTATAGTAGTTACAACAATGATCGAGTAGTGATAGAGGGTAGGAAAGAAGGGAAATAGGCTGGGTAAGATAGTATATGCATATTGTATTCTATTCTTAGAAAATGCCTTTAAAATTACATTATCTCATTGGATTTTAAAATAAAAGAGCAAACGGAAAAAAAAAAAAAAAAAAGCCCTGTATTTTGCATGTGAGGAAATGAAGCTTTGAGAGGTTCAAAACTCCAGGCTACACAGCTAATATGAGGGAAATCTGGAGTGAAGCACATATTCTTTCTCCAAACAAGTGACTTGGCAGTGAGTCTCCTGTTTGGTTTATGCCAGTTCACTTGGTTTAGAATAAGAAGGCATAGGTTTGACAGTAGCACACTCCAGTCCCTCCTTTCCCCATTCAATTTTAGAGAAGAGTGATGGGAGAATTTGCAACCAAATAATAAAAGAGAAAGTACCAAGATATGAAAAAAGGTGTTGGAAGCCAGCATTTCTCAGTCAAGACTAAGCAGAGGAAATGCTTTTGGCTTAGGCAGCCCACAAGTTATACTACATGGTTTAATCTGCAGTAGCTGCAACTAATTAGTTAGGAAACATTACATTTGTTTTGTCAGTATAATTTCCATTTTTCTATTACTGCATATACTTTTATGTATGTTTATATCTATATTTTTCCAACATTATAAAGATGAGATTATTACATCTTTTAATATTATAGCTTTTAGCATTATAATCCAAATATGAATTGCATACATATCTGTTAAATGAATTAGTAATTGGCTTAATATTTCTATATCTTGGTATGTATATCTGTATAGAACAAAGTGCCATATATGTCTGATTATGTAATAACTATTATACTAACCTATATTTTGGAGGGAGTTGAAAACTGATTTAGAGAGAAAAGTTCTCAATTTGCTGAGTCATTTTAGGTACATAAATAAAATCCAGATGCCAAATTATTTTTACACTACAGGCTGAACCTGTTCTCATCAAAATTTGCATTTGGTGAAGGAGATATTCAATATAATTCAACAGCTTCTACTTTCCTATATATATCAGGGGCTAATTTTTCACTGAAGAGTCATTTAGTATAGTTATTTTTGGTTATTTTCGTTACTGTATTAAAAATAATTACTACTCTCTGGAATGGACAAAAATGTATTTCATGGTGTTAATAACTGGGCTAAAAATATTCAAACATCCCATTGAAATTATGCTTTAAGCAAAAAGTGAGCTGCTTTTGTTTATTTTCATCTAATTTTCTATTCTATAGGATGTATTGATCTTTTGTCAAAACATCTCAAAACACATGACTTTGAACAGATGGATTTTATTTGATTTTTGTTGTTTGTGCCAATATTATTTTACGTTAAGTGTATTTGATTTTTCACAATCTCTTCAGCATTGTCTTCAGGGATGGAAGAAAAGAGTAACACTTGCCAAGTGTCTCCTATGTGTCTGACACTATCCCGTAGCTTTTTTTTGCATTGCCTTTCTTTAACCACCTCCACAACATTTTGAGTTATGTACTATTCATACCAGTTTTACGACAAAGCAGCTGAGACTGCTAAGGAGAGTTAGAAACTTGCTGTAGGTTGTCCAGCATACAAAAAAGCTGATAACTCATTGTTTTTCTCTTGACTTTCACATCCTTGTTCTTTCTACCTTTGATCATCACTCCAACTGCCAAGAAAATATTCTAGAAAATCAATATAAATCCTTACTCCTTTATTGAATCCCACTTCTCCTTGCTTATTTTTCTACTGCCAGTTCACATACATTTTACATTTATATGCCTACGTTTCACATTAATATTACCATCTATCCTCCTATCCTTGAATATTGTGAATGTCTTCACTCTCATGTAATCAATTATTCATTCCTTTAATTTTATTTTATTAAGAGTGGATAAGAAAATGTGCTAAGCTACCTCCAGCTGGAAGCAAAGTCTATAATGTCACTTCCTTAGCAGGAACACAATATCCAAGCAACCTGTCAGGAGAAATGATAATGTTTCTGTGAAACTCACCCTGAGAATAAAAACTTCCTTTGTTACTGAGTAAATAAATCCATGTTTTCACCAGAATTTACCAGGAAGAAATTGTGATTTCAAAAGAGATTCAATCTGAGCTTTACTCTATTTCCATAGCTTTATGCTCAATATATTCCTAAACAAGGCTTACAATGAAAAAGTGAACACTCTGGGAGGCTGAGGCAGGTTAATCACGAGGTCAGGAGTTCAAGACCAACCTGGCCAAGATGATGAAACCCTGTCTCTACTAAAAAACTACAAAAATTAGCCAGGCGTGGTGGCAGGCACCTGTAATCCCAGCTATTCGGGAGGCTGAGGCAGGAGAATCACTTGAACCTGGGTGGCAGAGGTTGCAGTGGGCCGAGATTGTGCCACTGCACTCTAGCCTGGGCTGGGCAACAGAGTAAGGCTGCGTCTCAAAAAATAAATAAATAAATAAATAAATAAATAAATAAAAAGAAAAAGAAAAAAAAAGAGGAAAAAAAAGGAAATGAATACTATGTAATTGCACTATCAAAATAATAAGATAGAAAAAGCCATTTTATATGGGAAAGGAGAAATTCAGTGTTAAGGCCCACTTTGTAGGATCTGTTTAGTTCCAGCAGTTAGGGTAGAACACACTTGTCCTGAGGGTGACAGCTTTGCTTTCTTTTGGTCTTCTACGAGAAACAGAAGAGATGGCATAATTGTTTTAACTCTTTCTATTTTAAGAATTGGCTGATCTGAAAAAAATTAGTTTTCTCATAAAATGTTCATATAATTGATATTGGAGAAATGTTAAGTGACTCTTAGCCATAACTTATCCAAATCACATGGAGTAGCTCACCATATTTTGCCTCAGTACCTCTTTATTTACCATACCGCATTTGAGAGCAGCAGTAGACTCACAAGCAAAGGTGATCCAACCTATTTATTCAAACTTTCGTGTATCTTATTCATTCATTATGATTAAGCTTCCTTCAGAATTCAACTTTGAAGCAAACAAAACAAATTTTTTTAAAAGACCTCATAAACGAAGCTATATTTTCAATGATTTCAAGATGCCAATCTTCCCTATCAAATTAAACTTAGACTATTTATTTGTCTACTGGGCCCAACATATGCTGGCCCTAGCTTTTTATATACTCTGGTCCCTTTCATATACTCTGTGTTGCAGCAAAACAAAACAAACAAAATAAAAATAGTCTATTATCCTGCATATTAAGTAGATAAGTCACTGAAAGGAAAGAAACAGAGCTAATTGTGGTCTAAAGGTTATAGTTAAGACTCAATATTAGATGCTGCCTAATTTTCTGATAAAATAACGAGGGTCGGACCACAAGCTCCCTCCCATCCCACGCCCTCCCCCACAACCCCAACTCTGCTCTAATGGATCAGGTTCCCTCGCTGAAAAATCCTCTTTATCAAGGGGGTCAGGAATTTCCGTTTCCTGCCAGTCTGAGAAACTATTCAGCGGAGCCAACCAAGTTTCCCTGTAGGACCTAGGGGAGCTCCAACCTTCTGATACTAAAAACCCAGCCTTGTACAGGCTCTGGTTGTTCAGTGTTCCCCAGTACAACCCCGTGTGGCTCTGTGTCATGTGTGGTGTCCTGCTGCCCCAAACTTTGAGCATATGTGACTAATAAGCTGCTGTTGATGTCATCTGTCCAGTGTCAGGTGCAATGTGCTCAGCCCTCGCCATAACCCCAGGACAGGCAGGAATCTGTCCCTCACCACCAGGATGATTAGGAGGCAATTAAATTATTAAGTATTGGACAAAATATCAACCTGATAACTAACCAAAGAAATAATACTTAGAGCAAAATGATATAAAATTTGGCTTCTGAACTAAGTTACAATATCTTTTTGTGACAATTATATGATTTAAAATTTCCATAGTGGAAAATGAATGAAAAACAATTTCTTAGTTTGGGAGTGCAAAGTAGTAGAACTTTTCTGATAAGAAATTTGAGAAGATGTTTAAGGAATGTCTAAAATATCCTTTTCCTTTTACTCACTGATTTTACTTCTGTAAATATATTCTAAGGGAATAATAAACAATAAGGCAGCATTTTTTCATTGCAGCATTGTTTATATAATAATGGAAAGGGGGAGAAGACATAAATGCCAATCAATTAGAAAGTGGTTGAAGTAAATAATTAAACATCTATACAATATAATAAAATCCAGTCATTACATTTATGTTTGTGAAGAGCTTTTGAGGTAAAAGGAAAATGTATTTACTGGGCAATTTATACCATATTAAAGATATGTATCTGAACTATATTACAATGTACTTTCAACTTTTAGTGTGTGTGCACATGTATATAAAAAAGGCAGGAAGTAAAGGAAAAAATATAAATTGTAAAATTATGGCTTCTATTTTTAGCTTTGTAATTTTTACCACTACCATATTTTATAGGAAATATTTTACATATTACAATATATTTTTTTATTATATATACATACATGCAAATATATACATTTATAAGTATACATAGAAGAAGAAGGCTGAGAATGATACATGCATTTATCATTTAGCTACTGTAAGCTGAAAGCTAGGGGGACATTTGCCTTTGAGATCTCTAGCTATAAAGGAAAGCAGAGTAACAAAAATATTCATGAGAAAATGGGGAAATATGTGTTCTCTATATTCCATTGGTAAAATTATTTGAACAAAGAGCATTGCAAAAATTTGTACATGTTAATATATGTACACATAGTTTATGAAACGTATTTTAATTTTCAACATATAGCTTCATGTGTTCATTGTTTCAGGTACATTAGCTCCACTTCAAGTGGTAAGTTCTTTAAGCAAGGACTATACCACAGACTTTTCCCATACCTATCAAAAAATGCTGCCTTATAGTTTATTATTCCCTTACAATATATTTACAGAAGTAAAATTAGAGAGTAAAAGGAAAAGGATATTTTGGACGTTCCTTAAACATCTTCTCAAGGCTGATTCCATATTCAATATTACATATCTACTTGTTTATAGTAGGAGATAGTTCTTTATTTATTGTGACTCTTCTTTCTGTTAGTTCACATTATTTAAAATAGATTTAACAGTTACAGAAGGTGGACAAATTGTGTTTATAGTATTTTTAATTATTTAGGTAGAACATGAGAATTTTGTTGTAGCTGCTTTTTTAAAACTAATCTGCTGATCACAATATTATATCTTTGAGAACTGTCAATAGGATATATAGAACTATTCTTACCACGTTTCATCTATAGTCTGAATATAAATCTCTGAATAACTTCTATTTTAGGTTTGTAGATTTTCATTATAAACACTTATAATCAAGGAAAAAAGAGGAGAATATTTGTATTTGGAAGAAATAATCATACTTTCAAGTTATTTCAGAAAAAAATAGAAAACCTTTAACTACAAAGTAAGTAATATATTTATTTTTATATTTCATGTCCCCTAAATACTTATGATTATCACTATTTTCTTTAGATTTCTGCATGTATAATTTACTTGGTTGCATAGTGGGACTAATAAATTTACGCAAATAAGATCAATATTACAAGTGTAATAAATTTAATTAAAAAAATCTTCCCCTATATTTGACAGAGGGCTTATTGCTGTGTTTATTTGTATGTATGCATATATGTACCTTCCCTGCAAAATGAATACATTATCAACTCAATGTTTTCACATATTGCCAGTGGTGGAAATTCCATTGATAAATACAAGAAAATGGAAAGTCTGACTAGCTATTTTTGTCTTTTTTAAAAGCTGTTCTTAATCACTTCTACTCAGATTTTAAAAATTTTAGGTAGAAAAACTTTACCACTGAGTAGCAATGAAGGCAAGGAGAGGTTAAGAATTCTATAACAGGATGAGGACACAGTCTGTGAGTTTAATCATGGCTAATTGTCAACTTTCTTTAGGATTCTAAGAATGTCACAATCTTCCTCAGAAACTTAATGGACTCATTTATGAAACATTGATAAGATATCTGAACTATTTTCTTCAGATTTCTGAGATCTCTCAGAATATTGTTGTCTCTTTCAGTCTGATTCAATTATTTAGAATTGTTATTAGGTTGTCAGATGAGTAATTCTGGCTGGTATATTAGAAAGAGGTACATTAGGCCTGCAGCTTTCTTTTTTATGCACATGAAATCAATACTATAATGGAATGTTTAGAAACCATCATTTATAGAATCTTATACCAAAACAAAATTCATTCATTACCTGTGTTTTATTTTATATGTAATACTTTAAATATTTAAGTATAAAAAAATTGTACAATCAAAACAATTTTGAGAATGACTAAAAAAATTCAGAGAAATATGGTGTTTTTATTACTATTTCAGGAAATACATTATAAAAGCTGCCAAAATTATAATTAAATAGAAAGATCACAAAATAAAATAAATAAAATTTTCTCCCAAAAAATGAGTTGTATAGCTGGACAAAATGTTAAAAAACAACCAACCATTTCAGCATTTTGGAAATTAAACAAAAGTTTATAACAAACTGAGCAGCATTTGTTCATGAGAAGCTACTGATCTTCAAGTAAGAACACTAGTGTATTAGTCTGTTTTCACACTGCTGATAAAGACATACCCAAATGGGGCAATTTCCAAAGAAAGAGGTTTATAATGGACTTACAGTTCCACGTGGCTGGGAAAGCCTCACAATAATGGCGAAAGGCAAAAAGTCACACCTCAGTGGATGGCGGAAGGCAAAGAGAGAGCTTGTGCAGGGAAACTCCTCCTTATAAAACCATCAGATCTCATGAGACTTATTCACTATCATGAGAACAGCACGAGAAAAACTTTCCCCCATGACTCATATACCTCCCACCGGGTGCCTCCTACAACACGTGGGTATTCAAGATGACATTTGGGTGGGGGGCACAGTCAAACCATATCAAGTGGGAATATTGGTCGTGATTGGCTTGGGCTGCTTCCATCCCCAGCTCAGTTGTCATGACAGCTCAATTGGACAGGGCAGGGTATGAAAACCAGAAGCTTTATTGCTGGAGGGGATGAAACAAGTGGTAGACTTGCAAATTATTTGGGGGTTAAACTGGGAGACTAGGAATTGGGACATCCATAAATAGATTTAATAAGTTCTCAATATATCCCTGGGTAAATGGAGGCTGAGTGCACGTTTGGCAGAAACCAGAGAGAGCCCAAACTGTTCACACAAATTTAACCAAAAGAAGGTTACACAGATGTGCAGCACAGAGAGAAGTTTCAGTGGAAAGTAAAATCATAGTCATACTTGGAAACTGTCAGACTCACAAACTGCTTGTGCTTTGAATGTCTCTCCATTTTATATACAAATTTATCAACAAAGTTTTGCAAATCTTAATGAAGTCAAAATAATGAAATCATAAAAAATAGGTACAAATAGGTTTTCCAACTACAATGAAACTAAGTTAAACATCAAGAACAGAAAGAGACTGGAAAAATCCCCAAACATTAGGGAATGTAAAAGCATGTTTCTAAATAAACAATAGGTAAAAGAAGAAATTACAAGGGAATTAAGAAATCTTTTGAACTGAATAAAAATGAAAAAAAAAAAAAATGCATGGGATGCAGTAAAACAGTCCTTAAAGGAAAATACTTTGTTTTAAATGTCTATGTCAGAAAACAAGAAAGCTCTCCAACTAATTAATTTTTCACCTTAAGAATCTAGGAGAAAAAAGCTAACTAAAAAATAAATGAAAGAAAAGAAATAGATGATATGTAGACCAGAAATCAGTAAAATAGAACACAAAAAAAATAATGGAGAAAAAATCAATAAAAGCAAAAGTTGAGTCTTTGAAAAGATTGGCAAAACTGACAAATCTTCAACTAGCTTTACTGAGAAAAAATTGAAGACACCATAATAAAAATTAGGAATAAAAAAGGGCTTCACTGTGTGACCTAAGAGAAGTGAAAAGAATAAAGTATTATGAATACATTTGTGACAATAATTATAAAACATAGGTGAAATGAATACACTTTTAGAAAGACTCAAATTACCAAAATTGATTCAAGAAGAAAGAGAACATTTAAATAGTCTTATAACAAACAAAGGCATTGAATTAGTAACTGGATGTCTTCTTACTGCAAAAGAATGCTTAGGCCAGGTGACTTCATTGGTGGATTCTACCAAATATTCAAAAAATGAATACTACTAATTCTTCACAAACTCTATAGAAAAACAGAGCCAGAAATACTTCCCAACACATTCTACATGGTCAGTATTATGAGATTACTCAAAGATATCACAAGAAAACAAATCTACAGAATAATATCGCTCATGAATATCAACATACAATTACTTAACGCAAACTAAATCATGAAACATTGCTGGCAAGAACACAAAATGACACACTCACCTTGACTATGTGGCAGTTTCTTAAGTAGTTAGACAGAAACTTATCATACAACCCACAAATTTTATGTCTAGTAAACTACCCAACAAAAATTACATATTATATATCTATACTAAAACGAGAATACAAATATTATTTAAAATATGGGGAAAAATCTCACAGAAAAACAAAATGTTGACTTTTTAAACAATGAGACATATTTAGCAATAAAAAGGAGCAAACCAGTGGCACATGCTACAACTAACCTAAAAACTAGTAACCTAAAAAACTGGTCAATGAGAGAAATCAGACACCAAAACTGTACATTGAATGATGCAATTTATATGAAATGCCTGGAAAAGGCAAACTTACAGAGACAAAAAGTAAATCAGTAGTTAGTTTTTGGATGAGGGATGTTGGAAGCAGAGATTGCTAACGGCCTCAAAGGAGTTTTTTGCAAAGATGGAAATCTCTAAAACAGGATTGTGGTGATGATTGCACAACTCTGTAAATGTATTAAAGTCATTGATTTGTACACTAACAATAGATATTTATGATATGTAAGCTATATCCAAGAAAACTGTTAAAATAATGATAATAATAATAATATAAAGTTATCCACATGTGGTACTACTGCCAACTAGGATCCAATGAGCTCTGTTATAATTTGTCTCTGTTTCTAAAAACTCATAAAGATGGTGACTAATGCAGAACAGAAAATGAGCCCCTATTTCCTAAGAAGACAATGCTATCTTTTCAAACTTAACAACATTTTTAGTGTTCTTCACTATTATAATTGCTAAGTCTTTCTAGCCTTGCAGATGTAGCCAGTCCATTACAGAACTGTACATAGCAAATGCCTTTCTTAAAAGCCAGAAGAATTTCTTTGGCTTGTTTCAAACAGCTGTGTTTCTGAAGCCATAAGATGGAGTTTCAAATAAGAAATAAAAGGAGACTAATTTTTTTGAGCATCACATTTTGTTCTTTTTTTTTCTGTTCATTTCTCTTTAAGAGAAGAGGAAATAACATTTGTTGAGCATACAGTAAGTACAATACTTTGTGTTAGGTTCACTTACAATTATGAGATACACGGAGTTCATTTTATTTACAGATGAACAAACTTATTCTCAAAATTTACATGTGTTAGAGCTGAATTTCAACACAGGTATTTATAATTCCAAAACTTATTACCTATTCTCTCCACTCTGTTGCCTTGTGTTTTGCTGAGGACTTTCAAAACTATTGTACAGTTGTTGATAAACACTTATATCTTTGAAGTTAACAGGTTAAAAGTTAAAGGATATATTTTCTAAAAATTGTGAACCACTTAATAGAAGATTACATGCCTGTGTTTCTCTCTAGGTACATTAAAAATTATAAATCATGGTGCACCTATAGAGCTGTGTGTGTATACACACACATACATAGTTATGGGTATGAACAATAACTGTATAAATTCCTTGACTGTTGTCTCAGTTGTTCCTAAAATTTTGTAGTAATAATTACTTACATTTCAGGTCCTCCTACTAAATTGTTAGTACATTAAAAATCTGGGTCTTTGTTGTGTTCATTCTATTAATCTAGCACCCAACAAAATTTAAGTCACACCATGGATGATAAATGAATGATCATCAATGAATAAATATTTAAAAATGTATCCACTATGAGTTACAGAAACAGTTTACTTTATGCTATATACGTTTTTTAATAATGAGAAAAAAGTATATTTCCTTTTTGAAAAAAAATTTCACTGTAGATATTGTTATAGCAGTGGCTTTCAAGCTTTTGGTTTGTGGAAACATATATCCTCTTTAATATTACTGAGTATCTCAAGCAGTTTTTCTTTATGTATGTTACAGCTATATAAAAAATAGTATATTTTCCATATTATAAGTTAAAATTGAGAATTAAAAATATTTATTAACACATTTAAAATAATAAACTTGTTCCATGTTAAAATAAATATTTTATTAAAAATAACTATTTTATAAGCAAAATTCATGAGAAGGGGAATGCTGTTTTAAGTTTTTGTAAATCGGCTTAATTTGGACTTAACAGAAGCCAGTTGAATTTTCACAGCTACTTCTGTATCAAATCTCTCGTGAAGTAACACATTAAATAACCTATGAAAAACTATATTGTATATTCATAAATGGATGAGCGTGAAAAAGGCAAATTCTGCCTTTGCATTACTATTAAAATAGTCTTGAATTGTGGACCCCCCCTGAAAGAATCTTTGAGATCATGAGGGTCCCACTGACATTATTTTGAGAACCACACAGGAGAACGTTGAAAACCAAACAAAACAAACCATTACTTCTCTCTTCTATTCTGAAATTATTTTTGTTTTCCTAAATAATTTTTTTTCTTTTATTTCCCAGGTATGCTTGTTTTATATAACTTTTATAAACTATTTATAAAGTTAGAACTGTCTATTAAAATATTATAAAAGGTTCATAGTAGTTTTACTATCAATGAGTTTATGTAACCAAAATTAAAATTCACTAATGGCCATTTTCCACCATAAAAGAACAGATATACTACATTTTATTCTTTACTACTTCCTTGCTTAAATCTTTGTCTTGTCTCACAAAGACAGCTAAATTATTAGTTTTGCTAGCTTTTTCACTATTGATGAAGTTTTGCATACCGCTGTTTCACTGTGAACATGAAAAACAGACAGTAATTATACAATTTTATTATGGAAAATTTAAACATATGGAAATGTAATATAAGACTACAATAAAATCCAATGTGGTTAATCTCTAAGTCCAACAATCAACAAATTATGTTCAATTTTATTTCATCTACATCTCCACCATTCTCTACCCTTAGCTAATTTTGAAGTAAATTTCAGATGATATCATTTAATCTGTAAATATTTTAGTTTGCATTTCCAAAAGATACACTCAGTGGTAATTATAGTTAATAACAATATATTGTATTATAGAACAACGCTAAGACAGTTGTTGTAATAACTCTAGCTAATTAATATCAGCATTATCTCATGTAGTTATCACTGTTTCATGAAACATATAAACTTGAATATATACTTCAAAACATCGTGATGTATATGATACCATTTTATCAATTTAAAAAATACATAAATTCAATTAAAACATTAACATATAAATGAAAGTATAGCTAACAATAAATCCTTAATATTACCAAATATTTAGTCAATCAAACTAGGCTTTTTGTTGAGCAGAAAATGACACAGATACTAGCCAGGAGTGTAAATGTTCTTTGCCATCGTTTCCCGGGCACTGGTTTAAAACTTCCAGACACTGTCAAAGATTGTAACTTCTGGTTCTAGCCTCATATGGAGATGTATTTAAAACAATTAAAAGTAGAAGTAGAATATAAAATGCAGATTGTTTTAAAAGACTTAATATAGTATGGGATTATTTTTCCTAAGACATATGGAAAATATATTCAGTAGTAATCAATACAGGGTAACTATAACAAGGAAACCATTTTTAGTATTACTTTAGGTAGATATCAAAAGAAAAAGGGGCATTCAGAGAAAAGATATAGTACATTACTAGCAAATTTATTGTCCAAAACAATAACCTTTTCTCTTTTTGTGAAATGTATATACGGAAGAAATTAAATTTACTTTTGAGACTAGAATATTTACTAAAGAGCTAGCATTTATTTTTGCAATGTTATGTTTTAAAACTTGTTTCTAGTTAAAGTAAAAGAATAACTAAAGAGTAGGAAAGATAAATAATAAGGTTGAAGGAATAGTTCTTTTTTTTTTGTAGAGTACTTATATGTATATTTTTTATTATACTTCATGTTCTAGGGTACATGTGCACAATGTGCAGGTTTGTTACATATGTATACATGTGCCATGTTGGTGTGCTGCACCCACTAACTCATCATTTACATTAGGTATATCTCCTAATGCTATCCCTCCCCCCTCCACCCACCCCACAACAGGAATAATTCTTAATAGAGTATAAAATAATACAGCTAGAAAACAGGCACATTGGCATAGGTTCTGATGATTTAGGAAAAAAATGATTTTAAGATTTCCATTGTACATCATGAAAAAATAATTTTGGCATTGTTAGAAAATATTATGTTGTTTTGCTTTATGAGCTGGAGGAAACTGAAATCGTTTTTAGCAAGTAATTACTTCCACAAAAGGAGCCCTTGGATTTTAAGATTCACCCTGGAATTTTCATCAGTACTTAAAATACAGTTTGAACAGCAATAAAACTTGAAAGTCTGAATTATCTCTCTCTGGTAGAAGAAAAGTTACCTACTCTTAAAAGGAAAACAACATTAGACTCCTAATCAATTCATTTTCTGTGAAAATAAGAAGAAATTTGCTCAAAGCAAAACCTGTTCCTCGTCCACATGTTCCACTGTCTAAGATCTGCAAGGAACAATAGCAATTACACTGAAGAAAGACCCTGTTTGTTATATCAGTGCTTAAAAAAGAAAATACAGTACATATACCATGTTAGATGTACTGCCTATACATATATAATACATAAATTATATGTATTTGAATATTTTCTATTGATGCACATTGTCCACGAAATTCGAAGAACATACTTTACTAAAAATATAGATAATATTCATTTTTTGAAATTTCATTAACTTGGAACAATTTATATTTCATCTCATTGATTTAAATATGGACTATTTAATTATAATATAAAAATTTCATATATCCTTCAAAAAGCTTCCAGGTCATGAAAGGCAAAGGAGGATTGAGGACCTATCAGATTGGAGGAGATGCAGAGTCAAACAATTAAATGCAATGTGGGATCCTGAACTAGATCCTGAACTGGATCCTGGACCAGAAAAAAAAATGGTGGGTTAGTGGAGAAATTCAACATTTGTATAAGGCTTATAGATATTTTAATATTATCATATATATGTTAATTTCCTGGGTTTGATCACTTTTTTGGGATTAGAAGTTAACATTAGTAATGTTGGGCAAAGAGTGGGCAAAAGGAATGTCTGTATTACGTTTGGAAATCCAAAATTATTTCCAAATAAAAAGTTCACCATTAGCTTTGGCTTATAAAGGAACACAAACAAACAAAACCCCAGCATAAATTGACAGTGTTCAAGTTGAGTAGAAATAGGGGAATTTATTCTTAGAAGAATTCAAGACAGATTTTTAATTTCCTGTGTAAGAATGTCTTGTATTCCTACAACCAGTGACCATATTTCTTAATACAGCAATTCCTGCGGAGCATTGTAATACCAGGTGCATTAAAACATATGGTTAATGAAAAGAATGATGCAAATAGGTACCATTTAGTACCTCCTCATATTGATGATCATGTCATAAATGTCTTTTATGTTCAAATGTATATCCTGCTTGTTTTTTTACATTTCTAAAAACACAATTTTGATATAAAAAGTTTTCCAAAATGTCCTGAGTCATCTAAAATGAAACCCAAATGTCAGTACATATGTCAATCTGACATTAGAATAAAAAAAATTAGATTATATGATTTGCTTTACCTGAAACTGTGTGATCCTTTGAGTCTCTTGTTATTTTTATCCTTGCGTGAGGAAAGATGTAGTGCATAGTTTTCCCGTTCATCTGTATGATCTAAGACATACATGTAATAAGGTAAAAAAACCAACATTAAAGACACTTAAAGTGCAATATATATAATTAGAATGGTTTATTTCAAAGCACATTGATTAAATTAATGGAACATAGTAGGAGATTCTCACATGATGGCAATTTAAACACCTTACATGAACACTATATAATGATATTGCTGGTTCTGAGTTCTTATGGTTTTTGCATTTGTAACCAATGGCTGTTGCAAACTGATTTGTTGTATTTGAAAAATTAATAAGTGCATGCAATAGGTTCTGAAGAATGTTTGTTACTACAGTAGTATGCAGTCAATATTGATGACCTCGGATAGAGAATGTATATGGAAAATGCCAGCTGCTGATTTTGCTCTGGACAGCCTAGGAATGGAAAAGCATATTTAATTTTCAGCAATTAAGTGGTGCCGGGGAGAAAAAAACAGAGAAGATCCTCCTACTTTGACATCTCTATTATCATAATCAGGATTGCTTTATGTTTATGTTGTTTGATTTATTGTGGCACTGTACTTCTGCTGAGCCCATGTACTAGAAGTTTCATTGTAAACTAGATGCAGAGGCTAATTCTATATAAATAAATAAAGTCTTTATTCACTTAATACTTTTTAAAATTCAAAGCTTGCATTATTGATAGTGTTATGTCTCCTAGACATTCCTTAGGGTAGAATAAGTAACACTTAAAGCTACTGTTGCAAATCTGAGATTTCAATTCTCATTATTGAGACTTGAATATGAGAATATTATAGATTGCATTATCTGTGTTTCCACCTGGTGAAATGAAGTTTCTGAAACAAAAGTAACTTGCAAAATGCAAACTTGTACTTTATATTTTATGGAACTTTGCTTTCAAAAGAGATTTATGAAATAATGAAAGACAGAAATGGCAAAATATTTACTCTTATCTGTATTAACAGGACTTTATTTGTATGGAATTTTGTATGTACTGTCATAAGAAAATTTTGGACTTAAATTACAACCAAAATAAAGTTAAGATAGATGAAGATTTCATATTACCTATTTTAGAATGTTTAAGAAGTGTGTTTCCAAAAGATGAAACAGAATTTAGGACTAAAGAGGTATACATTTTGTGAAGAAAGTTTCCTTAGAAAACTCTTGTGACCTTAATGTGTCCTAGTATTTCCAGCTGTAAAATTGTTAGGATTCTGGATTTTAAAAATAAAACAGGTATTTTAAAAACTAAAGCTAAAATTTTAGCCTTTAGCTTTTTTTCTCTTTAGGAAAGAATAAGGTTAAGCAGGCCTTAGGTTAACATAAAATATTCCCTAAACAATAGCGAAATCCTGTTAAATCCAGGAATATTATGTGAATTCTGCAGAGTAAAACAAAAATACTGTTACTAAATTATAAAAACATTAGGGCAAGTATAATAAGTCAATTCAGATCATTCATACTAATGTTAACTTTGTAAACCATTGAAAACCTTATTCATATTTGTAATAAGTGCTTACATTTTTCTTTTTCCATCTCTTGCCTGCTGTTCACTTCTCTCCTGTCTCTATCTCTTTTGTCTGTCTCTCAGTCTGCCTCTCACTCTTCCCTTTCTCTCTGTTACTTTGCCCTCCCCACATCTTTTTCTCCTACTTTCTTTCCTTCTTCTTCCTGTCTTTTCCTTTCCTAATCTGCATTTAAAAATCTTTATTTTTTACTAAAAATAAAATCGTGTGTATTGAAAATTTTGTAACTATTAGGTGTAACTACAGTTTGCTTTGGTACTGCAGATAATTCAGTAAAATTGGATGTTACTTCATTTTATTTCAATCTGTTCTAATCTCAGATACTAGTTAATAATAATTCCAAAACATTATTCTTTCCATTTGGTCAAAAATAAACTAAGAAAACACAATTTTGTCTTTTAGTATTCTTTCCAATTTTCAGACTGGGGAGATGTTGATGTAATCTCATAGTGAATCTATCACACAGTTTAGAAGAGTCATCATCAGGCTTCCTTATTTTTTCAACAGTTTTATCAAATAGCCACTATTGCCTTTTATTTTATAGTAGAAGGAATGTTGCACATCTTAATTTTCTTGAATATTGCTTTCACAGCATCTCATATCATCTCCTATAGTTTCAGAGACTGTCTACGCTGTCTGCAAGCAGCTTCAAAAATCCACTTAATAAATCAGAAACACGCAACTGCCATAATTATGATCAGCATGATCAAAAGTCTATATGTCTTCCATGTATGAATTAGATGTATGAGCTAGATGAATTTCAGTTTTTTAGTAACCACAGAGGGTGAATGTTGAGAGAGTCCTATAGCAGATGGGGTTATGGGTAGGTGTTGCTACTGCCAACTAAGAGTAGGCACAAAGCCAAGGGGCAGAACTGATGTCAAGTGGTGCTATATTCCTCTCCCCAAGGGGATGGTCTCTGTTATCACTGTCTTTTGGTGATTCCTCATTGATAGGATTACTGCCTATGGGCCTCCCAGAAAGAGGGCTGTTCTTCCCTACCTACAAATATTTCAAAAAGAGTTATTTTCATGAATCAAGCCTGTATATATAAAGAGCATGTTAACAAAAAGGGAATGAATTGAGCCCTTTACTTCATACACGGAAGACAGATAGCCTTTATGCCCTTTTTGTTAACTTACTGTGTATTCATACAGACATTCACCCATTCCCTCACTTAAATACCACACATTCTAGATGCAGGAGACAGAGCGCCCTGCTGGGTTCCTAGCACTGTACACATATATAACATGGTAGTTGGGATAGAGAGCTGCTGGCTCTCAAGAAGCTCACAGCCCAAGACCTAATACATGGGGTACTATTGGAGCACAAAGGAAGAACACTTACCCCAGATTTCTGGGGAAGTAGGGGTGGTAGTGTCAGGGGAGTCTTCTTGCATGATGGGGCATGTACACGGACACCTGGGTGATGATTAGGGTTTGCCAAGGGATGAGTGGAGGAAAAGTGTCCAAGGAGAGAAAACAGAACATTCGAATTCCTAGAATCAAGAGAAAGAGTGGCTCTTTCATGGGAATTTAATGTACCTCAATCAAGCAGTTGCAGAAGAATTGCAGATGATGTGAGTATAAGTGCAGAAAGCGAAGGGATTTTACAATAGTCAGGAAGTGTTGACCTTTATAACTACCCTGTGAAAGGTATTAGTCTTATTTATAGAGTAAGTGACTAAAGTAAAACTAAAAAATAAGAGATTAGGCTATCTGTGCAATTCACAAAGCAGAGCTGAATTTCTCCTGAAGAAGGCAGAGGTTAAGCATAGATAGATACATAGATAGATAGATACACACACACATACACACATATATAAGAATATATATATATATTTGAAATGAAGCAAATATGGATTTTTAGATTTGGTTTATTTTATAATTAATATGATTGTGTGTCTAATAAAAATTTTCAGAAATATTCTTCTATCCCTCTAATGTTTGTTTTATGCAAATGAGTTTTAAAAGGAGATAAATTAGTGTTTGCATTAGTATTATTGGTTTTATTACTTTTGCCTCCAAAGCATTTTATGAATATGAGTTCTTGTTATGCATATGTTTTCAAATAAAAGCATCTGAGTTTATTAGTACCAAGAGTTCAATATTAGCTTTTTATGATTAGAGATGCAAAGAAGTTAATAACATGAGAATGCCATTTTGTGATTCTCCAAGTCAAAATATAGTTATGATGAGTTAAAGAGGGAGACAGTATTTGAAGATAAATAATAATGCAAAAAGCATGAATTTTGAATTTTATATAATTCAACTCTTGAACTTCACGTAATTAAAATGTATGTTATAGTAGAATCTATTTAGAAAAAAATGATGAAGAAAAACAAATTATTTTCACAAAACTCAGCACATTTGTTACTTATTTGGGAAAGGGAGTGGTTATGATCTGGAAGGGAAATACAGGGGTTTTGGGGACAGGCAATGTTCCTTTTTTTGGCCTGTGTGGCAGTTTTATGGCTGTTCACTTTTAACTAGCTTATAACTTTGCATAGTTGCAGTTTCAGTAGTACATACATAGTTTTTTGTTTGTTTGCTTGTATGTTAGATGTGAAAATGTAAAAAATTATACAAATGTAAAAAATTACTTTTAGCAAGAATACACATAATTATACTCACCTAACAAGAATCCTTATGTTTCTACTTGAGAAGACATAGCAAGGAATGTATTAAATGATTCTCAAAAATACCTTCTCTGCTTAATTTTGACATTATATTTGTCTATAATTATATATTATTTAAACCATTATTACTATGTACTCAGTAGACCAAAACCATAAATCTGTATGTTAGTAACATAAAATTGAAACAAGAATGTCCTTAAAGATATGAATATTTCATTTACATATTTTTGGGCTGGACACTTTAATATATATCCTTTAAATTACTTTAAATATATCCTCAAAGAATATTAGTTTGATAAATTAGGTGGAAAAGACTATTCTCAGTGCCCATGGAAACAGTAGTGTTGATAATAAATATTCCTGTTTGTTAATTACTAAACAAGCTGCCCTTTTTATGCAGTTGATCTTACTATGATTTTGTTAAAGTATCTGTGTTTTCTTTGACTTGTTCTAGGTTTGTGGAAAACACTAAACTTCAGAGAAGCAAATGAGATGGGTAAGATATAACAAATATTCCATTTTAGAGAGATTCATATAATAAACACATTTAAGGAAGTTATTTTTAACTGACAAATTTGTAGATAAAAGGAGGTAAATTTAAGATTTTAAATGTGCAGAATAATTTTATTAATTTTCTTACTTTCTAGCCAGATCTATTTGATGAGATTTCAAACACAACCACAAATACAATTTTAATAGCAAGACAAGCTAATGAAAGCATAGTTCAATACAGGCTGATATGTTTACATGAAGTAAAAAAAATGGAATTATATTGACATTTTAATGGAGGTAAACATAAGCCTAAACAAAATATGTATTAAATATATAAAAAACTAAAGACAGAAATTTATAGTAGAGAGGAATTCTAAGATTTCTAGAAAATATGATAGCATATACAAAAACAGAACAAAATTCTAAGAAAAAATTCTGTTTAATAGGTAGAAATTTGTCTATGAAAACTTAAATTGCTTAGAAAGAAATCAAATCTAAGAGTATAGACAATGTATTTTAGACAGTACTTATAAATGTCAAAGCCTTGTTTTCTTTTATACCTCAAAATGACAAACACTGAATTAAATTATAGTAAGTCTATATGGATCTTCTCAGTTGTTCAAAATATGGTTGTTTTCTATATCAATGAATCACTAAACAGGATGATTTAGGAGTTAATGTAAATAAGTCAACTATTTATTTTGGATATTTTAATAATCATAATGAGTATACAACCTGCAAATATCTGATCTGGTAAGGCAATTGATTTAAGGCCACTTGGCTTACGTGAAGGTTCTCCTTCAATTCACTCAACTCTTAATCTCGTAGATGTATTTCAAAATTCAATTCAAACATCACCTCATTTGCTCAAAAGTGAGTAAGATCATGAATTTTGGTGTCATATTTAATTGTGAAATTTACCTCTAAGTTTCAATTTCTTCATCTATAAGAATACACTGATTAGTAATATCTACTTTATGTGAGTTGTTCTGTATATAAAATTCAAAAATACATAAAAAAACAGCTAATATTTCCATGCAATAGATCCACTAAAATATCAGCTTCCTTTCTCCCCCAGGTTAAGCCTTCTTCCTATCCCAGCTCACTTGGTTTGGCCATCCTCTCACTTGTTCTTAGCATCTGAACAAGCATTGAAAATTACCCAAATCCATTTCACCCAGTCACTTGTAAGCTCTCAGAGCTCCATATATTCTTGTTGTATAGCTGTGCTGGATATGTTATTCAGACTTAATAATGTCTGTTGGAGGAATCAATCACTTAAATTGGTAGAAGTATCACAGTCCAATTTCAATCAGTCATAGCTGATGAAGCAAGCTGTGTTACTCCTTTATGTTATTGGAAAAAAAAATTGTGAAATTAATGGACAAATATCTCATTCCTTTTAGGACAACTAAGACCATTCTAACATAGAAGTGAGTCTTTTTTTGATAAATCTAAAAGAAATTGCTAAATATAGCACTTACTTGTTCTTGATGCTGGCTGAGTGGTCTAGAGTGGACCAGTCTTTCTGGCAGTTTTCGGTCCAGACAATGTCCATTTTCCAGACGAGACTCCCTGGGTTTATCAAACCAATCTGTTTCCTCACGACGCAGATGATAGGCTTTGGACACCAAGGAAACATCATACATTGCAACGGCAAGTAATATAGATGATTGAGGGCAGCAGATGTTCTGTAGTACTAGCATGCACTAGGCTTGTTAACCATACATGCATTTCAAACACATTTCCCATTAGGACTAGAAAAATTATTTTTGTTATTACATCAAAAATCAAATTATGTCAAAAATTTTAAACCATAGAATAGCCTAGAAAAAATGACGCACACAGATGTTCACAATCTCAGAGCAAAACAAAACAAAATCAAATTTCAAATCAAGAGAAAAAAGAAATTTAGATCGTGATAAAATAAATAAATGAACAAGTGATCATTCTTCAAAAGGATCATTCTACTTAACCTCAGCCCATCAGTTCCCACATCCACACATTCTTTCCCATACTCTACCCACAACCCACTAGTAAAAAAAAAAAAAATTTAAGATGGGTTGGTGGGTGCAGCAAACCACCATGGCACATGTATACCTATGTAACAAACCTGCACGTTCTGCACATGTATCCCAGAACGTAAAGTATAATAAAAAATGAAAACAAAAAAGGATTCCTTGTGTATGGAAGTTTCTGTCACTTTCCCACCATTACATCAATCCAGTGCCAAAAGGTTGTTGCTGGCTTTAACATTATTTTTTGAAAATATGACATTTCTATGACATTCACAACGAACAAAAACATTTGTTTCTAAGAGAATTCTGGTGTTATTGTTAGGAACATGTGCGCCATGATTACTTAGTAGCCTAATATTAAAAATATCTCTTTTATAATTGTTAAATAAAAATAAAATGATTATTTTTTGAAGAGAAGCACTGACTTAGAAGATAGATTGAAGAGTTGGTTGCATGCTTTTTATACTTACACTGTGACAAAATTTCACAGCATACCTTTTTGAAAATGCAACTATATTTAAGGTACATAATTATTATTTTAAATTAAATTTCATTCATTTGTATTTCATAGGTCTTTTCAAGATATTCTATAATGACTGAACATCTTATTTTCCCTAATATACAGAATTTGCCTTTTAATAAATTGTTTTATTCTTTGTAAAAGAATCTCTAATTAACAGTCTCTGGAAATACTTTGTTGCTTCCTAAACAGTAGAAGGAACAACGCTTCTCAAGTGCTTATCCTTTGTTGATGATGCTTAGATTAGTTGATGATGTTGTCAACCTCTACTTTCCTAAACTCCAGCTTCTAGAAGGTCATACAATATACTTTTATTTTTCTATCTGCATTCCTGACTATCATCTTTTCCAAAACCTCCTCCCAATCTTTTCCCCTAGGCCATTTCCATCATTTCATTGCTGCTGGGACTGGCAAACCCACAGCATATGTACTACTAGTCACCTCTATACCTCCTGTGGTCAACACTGCTACTTAACCACAGCATTTCCCTCCCATAACACAAAACGAGCAATGATGTGTGGTGGGTTCATCAGTCTTAGATTTCAGAAAATACATTAATACTTATCTGTTTTGTGATTGCATACGTACTTGACTGATCTCACCTATTCTAAGCTGCTTAAAGGCAAGGCTCATATTGTCCTTTTTTTTCCCCCTTCCCTCAATACTAAAATCAATGCCCTGCCTAAGGCATAACATCGAATAAATATTGGCATGAATGAAGCACAGAATTAGTCATCAACTAGAAAAAGTAGTTAACATCCTAATTATGATAAACACATTTAAAAATAAATGTTAATTTGTCCTTTGAACCTCATTGATGCAGATATTTTTCACAATCTACTCAATAATTATGGTTTTCCAAAGTCTTAATTTGAAACCAAGTGACTGAACTTACCAAGAAATTTAGTGTAATAGACATTTGACAAGTAAATACAAAACAAATTCATTATTTAATCATTCATCTCTTAAAATTTATTAGATTATTCTCAGTGACATTAACACTACTTTTGTCTTACTTCTTATAGGATTTTATAGATTTCTCATGAAAATAGAAAAATAATTTATACTTATTTTAATAAATTAATATCCTTTATAATGTAGTACATGATTTCATTTGAATGTATAACTTTCTTAATTGCATTTGAAATACAATTCTTTAAAATGTGTGTTTTGTTTGGCTGTGTCTATAGAAATAAAGTAGAAGTTCAACCTGACCCAAATTCTGTCAATTTATTGCCAATAATTCTGATTATGTATTTTGATTTTCTGTTATTTTTTATAATAACACTATGTGTAACTGAATAAGGATGACTATCATCTGTTGCACAGGAGTTTATAATCAACCAACAGCAAGTAGATGAAATCAATCTGCTTTTGTATTGAATTTTGTTTTCATTGTTTAGAACCAGTTGTATATAAATGTTAATTGTTTATAACTGTCTCACCTTTCATGGTAAAATCTAAGTGAAAAAGTAAATTTTATAACAAAAATATTCTGAATTAGTTCAAATCATTTGAAGGAGATTAACAATATCTTTTTTTAAAACTTGGCATTATTTTCTTGAATTCTTAAAAGTAATATACGAATAAGTTATTTCTGGATCTAGTACTGTCCACAGGCTACAGTTACATAAATAGTTTAATTCTTCTTATATTGGTCAAATATATATACTTTTAAAAAGACTGTATATATTGGAGGACATGAGATGAATTACATTTTTTTTTTCTTTTTGAGATGAAGTCTCACTCTGTCGCCAGGCTGGAGTACAGTGGCGCGATCTCAACTCACTGCAACCTCCACCTTCTGGGTTCAAACGATTCTCCTGCCTCAGGCTCCCAAGTAGCTGGGACTACAGGTGTGCGCCACCATGCCCAGCTATTGTTTGTATTTTTAGTAGAGACGGGGTTTCACCATGTTGGCCAGGATGGCTCGATCTTTTGACCTCATGATCCATTCGCCTGAGCCTCCCAAAGCGCTAGGATTACAGGCATGAGCCACCATGTCCGGCCTGTTTCTAGCTTGCCTCAAGCTAAAAATATTAATAAATATTAAGCAACATAAACTGTCTATATAGATTTTTCCTCAAGAAAGATATTTCAACATCAACGAGTCTTTTAGAGTATATTAATGACTGTCTTATATCCTATAACTTACAGAGTTTAATTGAATTTGGAAAAGCACACAACAAATAGTTTGAAAGCAATTAAATTTGTTTTGTTCACAGGATACTAAATAACCTGTAGAATGTTATACTGTTCAAAGTTATCTTAGTACATTCAAATATAGATATAGCATATATTTGCTAAAAATCTGTTAAAAATTCCTAATACTTCATGAGTTAATAAATGTTGGGAATTATTGATTGGAAAAAAAAGTAGTTTCTATTTTTTTAAATACTAAAGGAATTCAAGATTTCAAACGAAAAGTAGACCATTACTCATTAGAAGAAAAATAGTATGTTTATGTGATATATAAACAAAGAAAATATATAACATTTTACTACATACATCATTTAGAAGTAACCACTACATTTCACACACATACCATTACATATATAAGTCATATATAATTGTTATAGTTTTCCTGCCCAAATTTACATCAACATAATCTTTATGAATGATTTCCTTGTCTGCTTAATTTAAAAATATTTTTTAGTTTAATTTCATTTAAATTTTAATCGCTTTACTTATTTGGCATCATCTTTACACACTTCATAATTTTATATGCTGCATGGTATCTCATCCTCTATTTTATCAAAACAATGTTTTTCACACAGTCTTTGATGATTATGACCTATACATCATTCAAACATATAAAAGGGAAATAGAATATTCTGTTATTTTTATATGGCTGTACACAAAAGAAAATGCCATATATCAGGATATATAGAAACATCTAAATATCTGGCAGCACATGGACAGAATATATATGATGATAAATCAATTTGTCAAACTCTCTTTAGACATATGCTCATCATGTACACACCATCTTAAGGCATTTCGTTATGCCATAGACCCTCTAGGGGTTTTGTTTGATTATGTTATTTTATAGACGTGACTATTGAACAATCTCTTTACTCTTCTGCAATTGTCATTTTTTAAGTATAAAATGTTTATAAAATGTGGATTGTAAAAAGTAAGGAAATATTAAAGACTGTTTCCACATAATATCACAATTCCTGCTATGTACATTTATTCAAATAATCATCTAAATAAAGAACCCACAAATTGAGTATTTTATTCAATTAACTAATTGTCAATAAAAATGGTCAATCCAATAGCCTGTAGAGATGAAAACAAATCAGAAAATGACTAATCTATTTGAACTTCACAAACAAAAGCAGTTTGTCCTCCTTCAGATACAGCGATTACTTTAGTTCAATAAAAAATCTATTAAAATTCAGGTTTGAATTTCTAAAATCCTATTCATCTAGACAAAGATGTAGGAAAAAATTCCTTTTCACAAAAATGTGTATTTTCCCGTGAGTCCTCAAGAAAGATGTTAGGTTTGAAAGGGGAGATGTTCATGTTAGCTTAGTTCTTTGGAGTCTCTAAAGGAAGGAAATAATAACGCTTTTATTTGATCAAACATATATTATTTCCATAACTCCATCTGCATCTACATTCAAATGTAAATGAAAGAAGGTGAAAAAAAAAAGGACCAAGAGTCAAGAGTCATGAATCCTCTTGGTATAGGCTAACCTCTTCACACCTTTGTGTCATTTCTCCCTCTTCTTCAATCCCAGACTTGGACTACATAATTTTCAAAAATGTTTATGGTTGTGTATCTTTAAAAACAGAGCTACTTAAAATGAGTTTTTAGTTAAGCATTTACTGTATTAAAGCACTTGTTTAACATGGAATTCTAGCAAGTCAATTTAGGGTGAAAACATGGGATGATACAAACAAAACAAAACAAAACAAAACCCAAGAAACCAAAGGAAAAGGCTAAATGGGCAAACCAGGAAAGTTTGAACTCTAAATAACTAAAATCACAAAAGAAGTTTACAAGGTTTCAATTTTAAAGAATACTTCATACATACTAATACAATTATTTATTTTCATGTCTTATTTAGTACTAAACTTCCTAGCATATAATGCAAAATTACAAATTTGTAAATAATAGTATTCATAATGAGAAAGATAAAACAGAAATCTTTTATTTAAGAAAAATAACAAAATTCTACATTATACTAACATCAAGAACTTATACAAAAGTTCTCAAAAATAGAACATCTTCTGAACTAATGAACACTGATCTCATAAAGATGCCATAAATGATTTTCTATTACAAAGTCTATCAGAATAGTATTTCATGGCTCTAAACTTTAATAATTCCAGAAATTGAAAGAAACTGATCAGTAACTTTTAAAATGTATTTTAAAAAATGAAAGAAACATACAATGAAAAACTTTTCAACTATGGATTTATAGGATGACCATATTTTATTGACAGAATTATTTGATAATGGTTTTAGAAAAGCAGACACCAAACAAATCAAGCAAACAATCAAGAAACAGAACAATAAAGGAATAAACTAAAACTAAATAAAGAAAAGCATGCTATAGAATCTATACACAAGATAAAATTTCCATTTACAAGAAATAAAATTGAAGTAAACATGCAAAAGACACACCAAGAAAAGTAGGATACATCTCTGCAGAAGGGAAATTAAACATGCAGAAAAATAAGAGTTTGAGTTTTGAGAGTAACAGGGTAGTTTGAGGCCCAATTTACCTTCACTGTCTGACATGGCATGTTGGAAGTCATCCATGATGAAGGCTATGTCACGGTCATAGCCTCGAGTCCGTGATTCTTCCCTCATGTGTTGCTGAACTTCAGGCAATGAGTGGCTTGATCCAAACTGATCCCTGGTGTCTGCAGATATTGGTGGCAGGGGTCCAGCTGCAGCCCTGGCCATTCCCATTGGCTGGCCAACAGGACTGAGTGGGCTTTCTTCTTCAGAATTCTGGGCCACAATTGGTATTCTTCCTCTACTTTGACTAATTGGCAAACTGGTCGGCTTAGTTCTGGCAGAGGATGATGCGTGACTAAATGAAACATCTAGAGCTTCAGCCTCTTGAGCTTTCAGTCTTAGGGAAGAGCTAGAAGAATCCCTTTTAATTGATAAATCAAGCCCATAGACAGAGGAAGGTCTGGAGGAGGGTCTGGACCTGCTGCCACTACTGTATGGCTTATCTGCTTCATCCTGCAAAGCTGAGCGTATGGTATTTCCTAATGTGCCTAGTCCTGTGCCAAGAGAGGATCCCATAAATTTCTGTTGGTCTGTAATATTTTTTCTGAGGCCAAAAGTGATGTCATCTTGAAGAAGCCTTGCCCTAGAGGAAATGCCACCAATAGATGAAGTGCTAGAAGTCATATAGCTTGAATAGTCAGGTTCAAGGTCTCTACTTTCTTGAATAGGTGAAAATTTTGACATTTTAGGGTCAATTAGTGATTTCTTATGCTTTGACTGCTTTTGATAAAGTATGGCTGCTGGCAGTTGTTTTGCTGCTTGCTTTTCAAGTGTGAGTCTACTGATGCTATACTTCTCAGATTTTGGAAAATGTCTATAGCTAGTATCAGCATGGTAATAATGAGAAAGACCAGCGAGGTGATCTAAGCTCTCTGTCCCTCGACGAAATTCCTGTTTAATCTGATGTTTCAGAAGCTTTAACTCATAAGGATCCTCCATTGGGTCTTCCTCTGCCTTCACATAACTATGCAATCTAGAGGAAGACTGTAAAGGTGCTAGGAAATCTGTCACTTCTTGAGACCGGCGTGTCTCAGTGGTTCGAAGGAGACGGTCTGTTTTTGACAGATCCTTTTCATGAAGGCTAAATGCGGTGCTTAACGCCGCTGTTCCTTTGGTGATCTCTCCAATGTCGTCAATTAGGACATAATTTCGTGGAGTATGGTGATCAATATCTGCATAGAAAGAATCTGCGGATATGCTTGATATTGGACTGCTTGCCATGCTACTTCTTTCCTCTAAACCTATTCTCAAGTCTAAACTATTGTACTTACTACCAAGATGGGAAACAGCGTATGTGTTATCAGTAGAAACAGGTGCTATCATAAGGGGTTGGTTGCGAATCACTTCATAGTTTGAGGTTATCTTGGGCTCCAAATATAATGTAGTTTGCCGTGGCTTCTGTTGTATCACCATCATCTGTGAAGGTAACTGATAAGAAGGCTGTGGGGTTGGCGTAGGTTGAGCTTGAGGTGTGAAGGACATTGTTGCCACAGCTTGGAATGTTGGCTGAGTCTGATAAGGTGAAACTTGCTGATGGTACAAAGTTTGTTGCTGAAAATGAGATTGTTGGGTGTATGAGGTGGGTGCTTGGGTAGGAAGAGCAGGGGAAGAGTATTGGTATTGTGTGTAAGGACTTGTCGGAGGAACTAGTTGAGATTCTGTTTGGGTTTGTGGTGGTATAAACTGGCTGAATTCAGTTTGGGGAGCAGTTCTTGGTCGCTCAATGCCATGCTGACTTTCTATTCGGGCTGGTCTTGTGCTACTTACTTCACTGTCAGACATGTAATCACGATCCTCAGCTACTCCCTGGAGGTAAGCTCGTTCTCTCTTTTCTCTCTCCTTTAATAATGCCTCTTTCCTCCTGTTAATTCCCATTTCCAGGTATCGTAGCTTGGCATCAATCTCCTTTTCTTCTTCATCAAGCTCTGCTTGTTTCTTTCTAAGCTTTGCAGATTCCCTTTCCACAAGATCAAGCTCTCTGTCTATGTCCTGGAGAATCTTGGCTCGTGCCATTGTGTTGGTTCTGCAGATCCTTCTCCTGGAAACTGTGCCCATTGTGCTGAATGTGGATTGAGTTCCTGTGGAAATCTCCTCAGGAGGTGGATTTGGCAGAGTTCTTTTAACTTTTTTCTGGGCTCCAGAGGGTGTCATGGTTTGAGAACCTTTAGTCTATAATCAAGTAAACAAAATATAGTACTTTATTATAAAGAAAAATAAAATAAAAACCAAATCAACTTCCATGAATTATATTTAATAAAAATGATTTCCCATATGATTTTGCTATCACAGCATGATAAAATAAAATATATACATATAATTTCAAGTACTGGTCACCAATACAATTAACTGAAAAATAATATTTTAAATAAATTGGTTAATTGTAACTCATAACATTAGCAGTTATAAAAACTCATTTTTCATCTAAATTAATATACATAAGATTATTTACTGAATCTATTTCCCAAGTGTTTTGTTAACCATCTAAAATTTAAATTACATTTGTTGAAGATGTTCATTTACCATGTGACATTGATATTACGCCTATCTTCTCATTCCTACTTTTGACCCCTGGAGTGGTTGTCATTCCTATTTTTTAAATTACATCTTCAAATTATCTAATACTTTTTTTTTTTTCTAAAAAAGGGATAGTCTGGACTAATTTTCTATTTAATATTTCAAGATTTTCATGACTATTTGGATCTTATGTTTTCTTTGACTTTATTATCCTGCAGTACAGTTTCTTTTTAATACTCTAGTAACTTCCATGTGAAGCAAAAATAACTGACCAATAAAAATCCACTGGCACCTTTTAAAAAATCAGATAAAAGTATAAAGTTGGTGAGTTTTCAGATATTTTTCATTTTATTTGGTTAATTTGTCATAAACTTGCTTTCTAAGAATTGAAGGTCTTGAGAATCATACAATTTTAGAATATCAAAAGACATGAGAGATTGCTTTGAGCACTTATAGTTAAAATAAACTGATGTACTCAAAGTTACCTAAGTTTCAGTGGCACATTTACAACTAGATCTCAGGTCTTTTGCTATCCAGTTGCATATTCTTTAAAAGATTATTTCTTTTCTTTTCTTTCTATTGTAATCCAAATACATTAATTCTCCAATTTTTCCCCAGTCACCAAATATTGAGGGCAGAAAACAGAAAAAGTAAGAGTCTATAAATGTTGTACCTGAAAATTGTACCTTATTAATTAGATCACATTTTTCCAAGACTCTGTACTTTCATTGCCTTTTAATTATTTCCAAATTCATTTCCTTGATAGTTTTTGTCTGTTTTCTGTTATCATATTTCTGCTCCCGTCATGTAACCCCACTATTTGTTCCCTTAATAGACATCATAATATGAAACAAAATCTTAAATGTTTATTGAAGTTTATGTGTTTCTAAAATTTAAAATATTTGGATGGAAATGAATAAAGGTTATGAATCTTTGAAATAAGGTAAAGTGACTTTGGTGCAGTAGTTTGTTTTTCCTCATAGAGCAATCCCAAGGTATATGGGGTATTGAAGTTCCCAAGGCAGCTGTTTGACATGTCATTTATTTCTTCCTACTCATCCTCAATTCTTTTCATTTTATAAAACACTCACAATTAAGTCACAGAATTGTTATAAAGATCAAGTGAGACAACTATGTAAAATACTTATTTCACATTACAGGTACCCATTAATATCAGTTCCTTTAAAAGTCTCTGTATTTCTATAGAAAACTATGGTTTCTTGATTAACCCACATTCTAGATCTCTACATTTTTTTTTCACTTGTAAAAAAGTGCACATGTAACATGTTGAATATCAATGGGCCATAATTAAATGGTAATAAAATAAAAATTAAGATTCTACAATAATTTTCTTGATATTTTTCCAAAATATTAACATGGATATGTCATGTTTTTTAAAAAGTTGTTCCACAACAACATCTTCAGTCCTCTGATTATAATGTTGTTCAACAGGAGGCTAAAAACTACATACTATTTGTTTTTTCTTACTATGTATGTGGTAGATCTGGTATATGCATAAGAATTTGAAAATTTAAAATGTTTACCTATTCTACATGATTACGATTATGAAATGGTTTGACAAAAGGGTATTTAATTGTGTTACTCAAGATTGTGATGCCTAACAAAGATGCAATAAAAAGAGAATATGAAACGAAAAATATGACCAATCTTTTATTCTAATGTTTGGTGACTATCAGAAGTTTTAAATATAACCACTGATAACATTTTCATAGTCCAAATAACTTAATAATGGTTGAAAATTCAAGTCCCAAAGAAGCCCAGAGTAGAAGCTATATTTGAACTTGGAAGTCACTTCTTTTCAAAATGCACATTACAAATAATTATATATTGTACGCATCTGTAAGGTAGGCTTGCACTTCTTGCGCTTAGGCGAGAAAAAAGAGAGCAAATACCGACCAATCACTATACTTGTCATATGCTCTTATGTGTTGATGGGTGCAGCAAACCAACATGGCATGTGTATACCTAAATAACAAACCTGCACATTCTGCACATGTATCCCAGAACTTAAAGTATAATTTTAAAAAAAGAGAAAAAATTATAGGTCATATCAGGAAAGTTCTACTGGGAATGAAAATGGAGGATTACTTGACTATTGCAAAGGCTATAACCCAAAAGCCTACGGGAGCCAGAAGGTAATGGAGTGAATGTGTTGACCTGAGAATTTAAGTTCCATCTGTCAAGGCTGGCTCCAGAATATTGTTGCCATGAAGAAATAGAGACCCAGTGTGATGAGATCTGTTTCATTCAAGAGAAGTAGGAAATCCATATTTTTAAATTTTGGTCTCTATTTTAAATGGTTTTAAAACATAGTTCAGCCCAAAGAAACCAAGGCTTTTAGCTGCACTGACAGTTTGAAATAAATCTTTGTTCTAAAGAAGAGATTTATTTCTTTAGAAATAAAGAAATAAATGGATGCCCACTGAGAAACCATTAGAGGATCAAACAGCATTAATGGCTAGTTGAGAGAAAGCAATAGATTTTAAACAATGAAGGAGGATGTGGGAAGAATACAAGAGCCCTAAAGAAAAACTTCAGTCCTTTATTAGAGTTTTCTGTCATCATTTGGTTAAATTGTAATTATGATCATTCATGAATTTTCCTCCAGAGCATAAATTTTCTTTTAGATTTTCCCTAAAATACATAACTCTTCAATTCACTTAGACAGATATTTATTAAATGTCTCTTCATTTCAAAGCACTTTGCTAGGCACACTTACACAAAGAGGATACAAACTATAGAACCATTAGAACCCCACAGATTTAAATTTAAGCATGTCTGTGAGGGGTGTGTACTATGTTTTAGGACTGTTAGTATCACTTAAGAGGGCAGACAGATATATAATAAAGAATTTGAAGTAATGTCTTACCAACTTATAATTCAAAAAGAACTGACTCTGACAAAGACAATAAAAACTTCTCAACTAAGTATTTAATTCTAATTAAAAAAACCTCTCAACTAGGTATTTATTTCTAATTAAATCAATATAACATGAAATAAGAGTTCAGAACTCCAAATACAGAGATAAAAGCAATACAATATTATTTATTTTAAAAAGATCAACATTGCATAAAGAAAGTTTATTATGATTAAAGATGATGTAGCTGGAAGCCATGACTAAAGATGAGACAAGACAGTCTAGAAAAAAACTTGTTATTTACTATGGATTTCTGTGTTGACCAGCTCTTAAAAGTTGTTTTCATATAGATCTGGTGCCTTTAATCTAGAAAACAAATCATACTAAATATACTGGATATATAAATTTAAAATATTTTAAAATAGCTGTGAAAATAGACAAAGAGAGAAGAACAAAAAAAACCATAATGATAAAATAAAGGTTGAAGAAAGACTGGGAAAAAATCACCAACTGTAGATTGCAACATCAATGAGATAATCAAGCTAACAAGCAAATAACTTTCAGGATAAGGTTTGCTGTCCAAAGTAATTTTAAAGAACATTTTCCTTAGGAATGTTAATTTATATAATGCAATTTATATCATTTCTATATGGCAAAGGAAAGGAAATTTTGCTTGTTTTGGAGTGTCAAGAATATTAATGAAAATAATAAGTAAAGTACCTAGACACATTATCCTAAGTGACTTAAATATATGTATATGCATTAATTCATTGTCAAAATTCTCTGAGCTCAACATGAGGATGATAAAAGAAGGATCTGTAGTTTTTTTAAACATTGAAAAAACTAAAAATACATAGGGGCTATTGTTTAAAGTCCTAGATGCTAGACCAAAATTATTCATCCAGTATTATATATAATAAATATGAAAACATTCAATTTATTGATGTATTCAAATAGTTGTTAAGTATAATTCTAAAATGCATTGCTCTAGATGCTAAAGGCATAGATACAAGAGACACTAGATGGAACAAATCCACACTTTGTCCACAAATAACTAATAAATTATGAATATTTTTTGGGAAATTGTCGTTTGAAGAAACTACCTCACTATACTGCCCAAAGCAACGTATAGATTCGATGGTATTTCTATCAAACTACCAACAACATTTTCCACAGAATTATAAAAAACTATTCTAAAATTCATGTGGAACCAAAAAATTGCCCAAATAGCTAAAGCAATCCTAAGCAAAAACAAACAAACACAAAGCTAGAGGCATCATACTATCCAACTTTTTAAAACTATACTACAAGGTTATATTAAACAAAACAGCATGAAACTGGTACAAAAACACATACAACAATGGAACAGAATATAGAACCCAGAAATAAAGTTGCACACCTACAACCATCTGATCTTCAACAAAGCTGATGATAACTAGAAAAGGAGAAACGACTCCTTATTCAATAAATGGTGCTAGGACAACTGGTTAGCCACATGCCAAAGATTGAAACTGGACCATTTCCTTACACCATATACAGGAATCAACTCAAGGTGGTGTGAAAACTTGAATGTAAAACCTACAACTATAACAACCTTAGGAGAAAACCTAGGAAATGCAATTCTGAACATGAGACTTGGCAAAGATTTCTTGAAGACGACTCTGAAAGCAATTGTAGTGAGAACAAAAGTGGACAAGTGGGATCTAATTAAAGAGCTTCTGCACAACAACAACAACAAAAAAACAAAAAACAAAAAAACAAAAAAACTATCAACAGAGTGACAGAAAATCTATAAAATTGGAGAAAATATCTGCACACTATACATTTGACAAAGGTCTATTATCCAGAAACTGTAAGGCACTTAAAAAAAAAAAAAAACCCACAAACAATCCGATTAAAATGGGCAAAGGGCACAAGTAGACATTTCTCAAAAGACATACACATGGCTGACAAGCAAAAGAAAAAATTCTCAACATCACTAATCATCAGGGGAATGCAAATCAAAACCACAATGAGATACCATCCTACACCAGTCAGAATGGCTATTATTAAAAAGTAAACAAAACAAAACAGATGTTGACGAGGTTGTGGAGAAAAAGGAATGCTTAAACACTTCTGGTGGAAGTGAAAATTAGTTCAGCCACTGCAGAAAGCAGTTTGGAGATTTCTCAAAGAAATTAAAAGAAAACTACCATTTGACCCAGCAATGGAATTGCTAGGTATATACTCAAAGGAATATACATCGTTCTACCATAAAGACTCAAGCATGTGTATATTCATCACAGTACTATTCATGACAGCAAAGACATAGAATCAAGCTAGATGTTCATCAGTGGTGGACTTGATAAAGAAAATGTGGTACATATATACCATGAAATACTACGCAGCCATAAAAATGAATGAAATCATGTCCTTTGTAGCAACATGAATGGAGTTGAAGGCCATTATCCTAAGTGAATTAATGCAGGAACAGAAAACCAAATACTACTATAGGTGTTGTCACCTATAAGTGGGATCTAAACATTGAGTACACATGGATACAAAGAAGGGAACAATAGACACTGGGGTCTACTTGAGGGTGGAGAGTGGGAGAAGAGTGGTGATAGAAAAACTAGCTATCAGGTACTATGCTCACTACCTGGGCGATGAAATAATCTGTAGTGCAAACCCCTGTGACATGTAATTTACCCATGGAACAAACCTGCACATGTACCCTCTGAACCTAAAATAGAAGCTGGAAAGAAAAAAAGGAACTACCTCAGCCTTTTGCTAAATAGTTATCAGTGTCAATATCAAAGATATACTTCTAAACCATTCTAAAACCATCGCACTGCTAGAGAGACAGAGCAATATATATTTCATTTTATAAGTATAGAAAGCCATACCTACTGTCAGAAATAAATGTTCATCATGATAAGACCTTGGATTTTTAGATTTGTTCTCTCAACTAAGCAGGAAATATTTGTATGCAGGCCCTTTATTTAGATGGTGGAGATGTGGATTCTTTTTCAAACAGCAGAATTCCACAAAAATTTATCAATAAACAAGATATTTTGATACATACTCCTTAAGAGGTTTTCCATATGACACGACATAAGGTGAGTTAGACGAGTATATAATTATGTATATGTATTGGGAACTGGATAAGAGATAATGATGGATTAAGATACAACAGGAAGCCTGGTTCTTAAAGAATGGATGGTATTTAAACAGGAGAATGTATTCTAAGTGGAGGGAAAATAAGAAACATAAATTTTTGAAAAATATGAAGGATAATCTGGTTTCATTTAGGGCTAGTGATGCCTTAATTCCTGTGAGATGGAAACACATCCAGAGAATGCTCTGTGCCAACAGAGACAGGAAAAATGGAAGAGCAAATACAGAAAAAAAAGCAAAAGTTCAAAAGCTAACTGTATATTTAAATCTTTATTCATTTTATTCTTTTACTGATGGAACAAGTAGGGCTGGTTATTACATACCAGTCAAATTAACTCCAATACCATATAAAATACCAGGGAAACCTTCAAACTATAAATGTGCAATCAGTGACAATGATTTCTAATGCAGTATGCTAGGTAGCAATCAGTGTGGCTCTGTCAAAGAGAAAATTGTGACAGCTCAATTTAATTTTCTTTAATTATAATGTGGCACTCCATGTAGATAACACAGAAGCAATACATATATTCTAGCAGTGCTTGAGCAGAACATTTAATGTTTTCCCATGACAGCCATCAACATAGTTTTGGCCATAAGGATGGAAAGTAGTAATATAATTTGTCAGGGATTCACATACCAACCATGGCTATTTGTTGTCCAGCATCAATATAGGTAATTAATAATTTTTTTTTTTTTTTTTGAGATGGAGTCTTGCTCTGTTGCCCAGGCTGGAGTGCAGTAGCGCAATCTCGGCTCACTGCAAGCTCCGCCTCCCCGGTTCACGTCATTGTCCTGCCTCAGCCTCCCGAGTAGCTGGGACTACAGGCGCCCGCCACTGCGCCCGACCAATTTTTTGTATTTTTAGTAGAGACGGGGTTTCCTCGTGTTAGCCAGGATGGTCTGGATCTCCTGACCTCGTGATCCACCTGCCTCGGCCTCCCAAAGTGCTGGGATTACAGGCGTAAGCCACTGCGCCCGGCCGGTGATTAATAAATCTTTCTCACCCTTGACAGTAATGACATTTTGGACCAGATGATGTTATATTGTTAGACGTTGAGTTGCACCTCTGGCTTGTACCCACTAGATACCATCAGTATACCATGTCAATCAAAAACGTCACCATGCATTGGCAAATGTCTCCTGGAAGGAAAAATAGCCCTTGTTGAAAGACACTAATGCATGTGATATACTAGATAGTGTCCTCAGGCAGAGAATCCTGATCGACTGTTAATTAATATATTTATTGATGATGAGAATCCTACTATTAGTTTATCATAGCGCCTTACTCTGAATGGGAAAAGGCTGACTTCCTAGAGTAACTAGAAATTAAATAGGGCCTTGAAAAGAGAATTGGATGGAATAAATGGTAAATGAAAAAATAGATACCTGATTATCTTGCCTTGTTATAAATTCTTTTTTTTTTTTTTTTTTTTTTTTTTTTTTTTTTTTTTTTTTTTTTTTTTTTTTTTTTTGAGACGGTTCGCTCTGGTAAGTGACACTGCAGCTCCGAGAAACTACAGGCGCCGCCACCTTAATAAGAATTTCGCCGTGTTAATGTACCTGATTATCTTGCCTTGTTATAAATTCTTAGGACCCTAAAATTAATCCCTTCATTATATAGAAAAATTAACTATTACATTATCACAAACTAATATTCAAAAGGTATCCAACTAGCTATTTTAATAATATAGTTTTATTAGAACACAGGAAGAAAAAAACAAGATGCTTGCAGTTACAACAATGAGCATACTCAGTGAAGAAGATGAATCCTTCTAGCCTAACCCCATAAAAATCTTGAAAAACTGTTCTCAACTGCAATAATTATGGAAAAGTTCGAGTGTAAGGTATTGCCAGTCCGAATGAAAAATCATGGAAGTCCTAGTACATTGTTAAAAGTTTTCTGTTATTCTAAGTTTATAAGAAGGATCAATGATGCAATGAAAAAGAGATTAAAACCTTAAAAAAGAAAGTAATTATTTAGTTCAAGAAATTAAATACCAGAATCACTAAAGGAGATCAGGTGCATAGCAAAGCTTAATTTTAAAATTCAACAAACTCCTGCTATCTTAAAAATAACTTAAGAAAAAAAGGAATTAGAGCAAAAAAATCTGATAGCTCAAAAAAAGTAAAAAAATAGATGGAAACATTTTTATTGAACAACAGACATTTACATACTGTTCACTGTAATAAATAATGAGATTAAAATGATGAATAAGACATGGTCTCCTCCCTCTAATTGTACAAGAAATTAAAAAGAACTTGAGAATAGAAAATGCCCTTAGGGTCATTTGTCCCATTTTATTTGAACTCTCTTCATTCAGGAACTTCATTGACTTTGAATACAAGACTAAGTCTTTTCTTTACCTTAATAAGAAGAGTAATACTTATACATACTATACTCCTCTCTGACTTTATTTTCTTCTGCTCTGCTCCTGGCCATTCTTTTTAGGGTGTAAAAATCATCTAAAAAGAGCTATGTATGCCCCTTAAGCATTGGGAAGGGAACTGAAATATGCAGGGTATTTTTTGTTTGTTTCCAAATGAGAGGTCTTTAAAATATATAAATATAGTTCATTAAAGGAATTAACATATTCCTTTGATTTTAGGAATTTAAGTTGGGAGAGGATGATGAAGCTGTAAGGCAGGCATAAGGCTACATTTTAGGAAACATCCCTTTACACATCCTTCCTTTTAAATAGACTGGAAGCAGAGTTTCACTCTCTGAAATGTCAATAAAAACAGCAATACAGCTTTTAGGGGTCCTCACCTGCACTCCAACAGCAGTAGCTTCCTGTTTTTAGATAAAATCACAGTTAAATACGGAAATATTCAGCAGTCTATCTTATGCACAATACCATTAGTAATGTGCTACCAAAATAGACCCATTATTAATCACCATCCCTCTATCCTCTGCTTCTACCCTCTTTGGATATAAAACATACATGTTTAGTGCAAAAGCTCAAGAATTTTTGTTGCTTTTTTTTTTTTTTTTTTTTTTGAGACAAGGTCTTGTTCTGTTTCCCAGGCTAAAAGTGCAGTGGTGCGATCATGGCTTATCACAGCCTTGACCTGAACTCAAGTATCCTCCCACCTCAGTCTCTGAGGTAGCTGGGACTCCAGGTGTGCACCACCATGCCTAGGTAATTTTTATTTTTATTTTTGTAGAGACAGGGTCTCAATATGTTGCCCTGGCTGTTCTCAAACTCCTGGGCTCAAGAGATGCTCCTGCCTCCCAAATTGTTGGGATTACTAGTGTGAGCCACCACCAGCCTATTGCTTCAAGACATACAAAAATAGGAATGATAATAGAGGAGTGACCTGTGAATAAGGAAAGACTAAATGATACCATTCATGAAAAAATACTTTCAACATGAATAAAATGTTTAAAACCCATTACCATTGCAATAGAGCACAGTGTCTTGCATATAGAAAACAAGACCATCAAATTCTTCAATTAAGAGTATTGTGAAATTGTTTAATAATTGTTTCTATGAACTGAGGCAATATATAAGTAGCAGTATCATCACTATGGGACTATGTTTGAGTTATTAAAAATTATAGACATCTTTATTCATAAACAGTCTTGAATGTCTACTGCCATGAAACAATTTACCATTTGTGAATATAATTGAAAAAAAATTTAAAGTAGTTTTTCTCTACTTCTAAGATTCTAGTGGCAAAAAATGTGAGAGTGAGAAACTAAATTACAGGACCCTATTAATAACAGAATAAAAAAAAAGTAATAGAATATACTTAAAAGTTGTACATGTATAAGTTATTTATCGAAGTCTAGTAATATAGACAAAATATTCTTTAATTGATACTGTGAAAACGGCACTCAGTGTTTCATCAAACATCTCTAAGCTTTTCCTTAATGCACCTCTTGTCCCAGTTTGTTTTGTTTTCTTGTTTAAAGTCATTGCTCTTGGGCTGAGCAGTCAAGCAGAAAACTAGTTTCTACCTCACTGGACAGAAGCATTAGAGATGCCAGTCTGTGTGAAATTTATTGCATTATATTTTCTGGAAAGTCCCAAAGAGATTAATTTCTTTTCTTTCCTAAAATCTGTATAAAATATTTTGTAAGGCCCTTTCAAAAGTTTTTTTAAGGCAAGCATTGTTTTTATATATGTGTGTATGTGTACATTTTCCTCCCTCCCTCTTTCCATCCTTCCCTCTCTTCCTTTGCTTCCTTCCTTCCTATTAAATCGGAAGACTATACTACAACAAAGGGAACAACATATATTCTGTTCATATGGTTCCTGAATATAGTTCTGCTTAACAGACAAAATATTTCGGTTTCCTTTTTCCTGTCTGGCAACTTCTTTATTTAACTATCACACACATATAGAGTTCAAGAGGAGCATTCACACTCTGTAACAAGAGAGTGCTTTAGTAAAAGATGAATTCTTTCGGATATTCATTTATGTCAAATGGCAGATCCAGCACCATAAGAAAATTAGGACCAATTGTACACTGCCTTTGGGGTTTTCATCTATAACTTTCAATATTTATATAATTAGTGTAGGTTTAAAGTAGTTATCACACATACGATCCTTGGTTATTTCGCTTTCATGAGATAACTACTTTTAAAAAAAAAATCAATTTGTTAATTATCATTCTATGTGTGAATCAGAGGTTCTTGCTCTTTCCTAGAACAATACATGTATGCATTCGCATTTCTGAATTTTTAGTCTGGGGCCTTGTCATTTCATAACTGGAAAATGAAAATGAAAATAGCTTTCTAGAAAGTGTCCTTACACTTGGCTATCTCTGAGGGACTACAATCTGCACGTCAATACTTTTTCTTCTTTTCCAAGTTTCTCTACTGATGATTATATGGCATCCAAATGGTTTTGCCAGGATTTCGTGGATCTGGTAAAAGCTCACAAAAACCCATCTTGTTTATTCTTTCTTCTCATCATGGTCTTTTAAATCTCACTTTAGTAAAATTGCTCATAATCTCACTGCTTATTCATTCTTGCACTGTATCTTTATACACATCAATTAATATTTCTTTACTAGGCACTTATATTGCATTCCCTACATAAATATCTATTTTCAACATATTCAGTTGTAAGCATTTTATACCTGCTTTCAATTGCATCCTATAATTTTAGCTAGGATATATAGACCAAAGTTCAAAGCAATGCTATAGTTCATTTGCTTTTAGCTTTAAAAAATGGGAGGGGTGATCTGAATTTACTGTTCAACCATAAAAATCATTAAATAAATTTGAGTCTAATTTAACTAAAATTTATTTATTGATCTGTCTATGTGTGTAAAAGCAGTCCTCATATGCATGGGGTAGTTATTTCAGTTAGCATAATACTATTTCTTTGTGGGTGAGTAGAGGAAAGCCAGGCTAACCAATTTAAGAACATTTTATAATATATATACAATTTATATGTATGTTATATTTATATTTATATATATATTATATTATATTATATATATTATATACAATTTATAATGGCAAAACTATTAGCATAGACTAGGCATTCAAGTGTTTGCTATATATACTTGAAGCAAATGTTTAAACAAAAGAATAATGTCCTTGCAACTAAAGCGACTACTATTCAGAAACACATTACTAAAAGGGTTAATGTAATAAATGATATGATTTATATTTTTGTCAGTGATTTAGGCCAATTTGTAGATAATCTTTAATTTATTTATATAACAGTGTCCATTCACTTCAAGCTTACGAAGTACTAGCACAACTACACAGGTCTGTTAAGAAACTGTTTAGAGAAAGAAAAAAGTAATAAAAATAAATGAAAATAGTCAAAATGATGCAATGAATATAACTGGCACATAAAAGACTTTTTTTTTTGTTTGTTTTTTGGGTTTTTTTTGGGGGGGGGTCAGAATCTCGCTCTGTTACTCAGGCTGGAGTGCAGTGGCGTGACCTCTACCTCACAGGTTCAAGTGATTCACCTGCCTTAGCCGCCCAAGTAGCTGGGATTACAGGCTCCCACCACCATGCTCGGCTAATTTTTTTGTATTTTTAGTAGAGATGGGGTTTCACCATGTTGGTCTCGACCTCCTGACCTCAGGTAATCCACCCGCCTCAGTCTCCCAAAATGCTGGGATTACAGGCATGAGCCACTGCGCCCGGCCCGGAAGGGAAATATTTTAAATATGCACATAGAAACAAAAGTAAGATAATTCTGAAATGGAGCAATTGAGAAGCTATGGGAAGCATAGGTGGTGGAATCAAGATGTAATTGCTCATCCATACTACATACTATACAAGTGTCATGAAGAGGCAGATTTAGACACAGCTTTTGGCTTATCATTTAGAAAGCCATTGGTAATCCTGAGAAAAGTGGTTTCTGCAGAACAATTATACTAGGTTAAAGAATAAATGATAAGAGAGAAAGTTAAACCATAGAAGATGAACTCTTTATGGCTTGCTAACTGAGATACGAGGTAGTTGTCTGAAGGTGAGGCTTCTGAGAAAGAGTAGCTTTTAGGGAAAAGAGGCATGGTAAGAAACAGTCTAAGGGTCACGAGCAAGAAAGGGAAGTACTTGAGGACATATAAGAGAGAAGGGAAAGCTGATAAGGCCTTTATATAATGATATTATTTAATGGGGGAAATAAATTATTTTAACAGTAATAACTAAAAGATTAAGATTTAAAATACATTAAAGCTTACTATGTAGTAAGCATTATTAACAGTTTCATATATAATATCTTATCAATCTCTAATACACCCTTATTAGAGAGGAACTACTATAATTCCAGGTTTCAGATACTAATAACCTTAGAGGCAGTATGTAACTTTGCCAAACTTGCATCACTCCTAAGTGGCAGTGCTGGGACTTACCCTATGTTTACCTAATGTTATTGCTCAAGTTTAAGTACAATGTGATTCATTTAAAGTGCAAATAAAAAATGAAAAAATAATCTACAATGCAAATTTCTACATTAGCATATATGATAAAAATGAACATGTGTTAAGAAAATGCATTCTTATCTCATACATAAAATCAATGCTATATTTAAAGATTTGGGGGAAGTAAGCCATAACTATGAGAAAAAATTAAACAAACGTAAATATAAAACGTGTTTTTAACTTCCTTGATACACTCATAAGGTATTTCTCAAGCCATCAATCCTTGTCTTCTAAATGTATAGTTCCTAAATTTCTAGAAAATATGTTCAAAAACTACTATTATTTTATAAAATGAGCTGGAATTATTGTGTAGTCTAATATTAAACTATTTAGGATTAGCAAATTCTAATTCACTACTTCAGCTATATAGGATTAGTGAATTCTAATTGTTTGTCCTTCTGTCCATCTGTCTAATAAATATTTACTAATTCTCTATTTGGTACCATGTTCTGGGCTAGGCCATTATGACACAAAGATGAATGACCCTGGGATTGCTTCTACCTTCATGAAGCTTTCAGAGCTTAGAAAAAGTAATAGAGATGTTTTGCTAGGAACTTTACTTTAACATGATAAACTTTATAATAAAAGCTTCTATCTGGATCTTAGAGAATGCAGAGGAAGGAGTGTGAATCTCAGATACAGCTGAAGCATATGAAGCACCCAGGAGACACCTTGTATGTAGTTCTAAGTACTAAGAAGGAAACCACAAGGGCTACAGGGGAGGGATTTCCTGGTGGCAGGACACATGGACAAATAAATGAAAACACAGGTACACATATGGCCTAGGACCTGCAATGTCTACGGCACAGTGTAGAAGCCTGCATGGAGGGAGGGAGAAACAGCACCAGGAGGTGAAATTAGAGAGTGATATATCAGACCATCTAGGGCCTTGAATGTCATGCAAATTTTAGACTTTATCAAATAAGCAAGAGGTCACTGAAGATTCAAAGTTCAGAAATGACAACATAATATGTATTTATTAGAAGACATATTTGGCAGAATTTTACTATTATTGTTATAAAACTTACTAAAAATTCTGAATAATATCAAATTATCCAAGAGGTAAATGTTAGCATAATACAAAAACACTCTATTCATTTCTACAAAAGCAGAAACCAATGTTCAAAGAGGTTATAATAGAATACATGAACTCTGATCTCTTTGGTAGATAATTTCTTACCTAAAAGTTTTGAAACCTCTGACTTCTTACGTAATTTGTTTTTCAAACACATCCAGATAATACCTTTTTGAAACTATAGTTACTAGGTTATGTGCTCTTTATCGCATGATACTTAAAGTTAAAGAATGTTTCATGAATCTTTTGCCTCCTCTGGGATTCCACTAATGGTATGTGATGGGTCTAGAAAGGTAGGAAGGCTCCTGCAAACCATATTGATAACTTGTAGATTCAACCTAATTTCTATGGAAAGCCATTGAACAGGAATGAATGTGCCAATACATTTATATATGAAAAGTTATATCTGGCTGAACTACAGAATGCATAGGATGGGAACAGAGATAAAAGAAAACAAATTAAGAGTCTGTTAACGGTCCAGGAGAAAAAGACTGATGCACTTTTGAAAACAGAGTGGTACCAGGGAATTACAGCTGAGACATATAAAAGACTAAGGATTTCAGGATTTGTTTTCACTATTTTACTTATATTAACTCATTTTAAAATACAGTAACCATATAAGTTCAGTACTATTATTACCTTCAATTTAGAAATGAGTAAATTTAGGCAGAGCAAAATTAAGTAACTTCAAGTTTGTTCTGCATGGCATATAAGATTTGAATTGGGGAAATGAAGAGATTTGAAGAAAAGCATTTCGGTAATCATGCTATTCAGTAGAGCATTTTAGGTGATAGATTGTGTTAATTATCAAACACAGGCTAAGGTATCACAAATCACCTCAAAATTTAGCGGCTTAAAACAACAATATTTACATTTTCTGTGGGTCAGTAATCCATGCATGGTTTAGCTGTGTCCTCTTGCTCACGGTTTCTCACAAGCCTGCAAGCAAGTTGCCACTGAAGTTATCATCTGAGGTCTTGACTAAGGAAGACTCTACTTCTAAGCTCACTCATGTGGTTGCTGGCAGGATTTGGACACTGCAGGCTTGTTGGACTGGGGGCTTCAGTTCCTTATTAGCTTCCCTTGTTACTTTCTATGTGGGCCTTTGTAGAGCAATTCAGAATATGGGGGCTTGTTTATGAAAGCATGCAAGCAAGATGGCAAGAAAAACAGTGCAAGCAAGATGGGAGCAACAGTCTTTTGTAACCTAATTTTGGAATTGACAGCCTATCATTTATTTCATATTCTACTCATTAGAACCAATTTATTAACTCCAGCCCTCACTTAAAGAGAGGGGACTCCACGAGGGCATAAATACAAGGATATAAAGTTGATTAGGAACCATATAGAAGCTGTCTACAACGTAACATGAATTGATTTTATGATTGATTATATGTGAAATATGTGGTAGAGGGTAGAATCAAAGAGGTCTCCTTAAAATGATGTACAATGATGACATATTCAGTGGGTAAAATTTGAGAAAGCTTATGTCTTCACTGTGATGTAGGAAGTATATTTATTCACTGTGATCAAGGCAGCAATTATCAGGGATTTGAGCAGAGTAGACAATGATAAAGGAAACTAAGTAGTTAAACCTTGCAGGAGGAGGGTTTAGCAGGTGGATGGTCTGATTGAGTACATGGCTCTCTGAACTTTTAGTTAGTATTTCCACTTGTGGGTCTTCTTATTTACATCCAGGCGAGATGTAGATAAGAAAGTGGCAGCTATTTGGATTCATTCAGGGTAAACTTGTTGCCAGGGTTGTAAGATAAATTAGAGTAACAGCAAAAGGTTTGTTGTGGTAAATCTGAACCTTGGATCATGAAAGTGTCTTAGATATAGGAAGGTTGATAAACACAGACAAAGTAGAACTTCCAATTGAATAGAATAAGGATGAACTTGAAGGGCAAATATAAGGGGGCACATTAGTGAACAAGTTCTGAGACAGAATGTTTACATGTTAGCGACATGTATGATTTATGAGTTAAATAATTTTCAGGTAATTTCAGAGGGTATTTGTGGAAATGGATGAATAACATGAATGAGAAGTAATAATTACGGTAGATGAGCTTTAAGAAAGTGAAGAAACAGAAAAACTGGGTGTGGGATCATCATCCTCACAGATGTTGAAGTCAGGATCTGGCAGGAGTTCTGATGACTTTTATTACACAAAGGTGGTGTCACATGACAAGTATGCCTGTAGAAGAAACATGCTAGATTGCACTGTTAATGAAAATATATTCTTGGAGAGAAAAAACAAACACCCTTAGGTTCTTTATGATTTCTTTTACATTTCATTTTTTAAAAACAAGTTTTGGGGTAATTTGTTACATAGTAATAGAAAACTAATAAGCTCATTGGTCTTTCCCATCTTCTTGAACTTCTACATATATATCTGTTGGTCTTGAATATGATTCGGTCGTGTATCTTTTTGACAGACAGTTCATTTATTCTGACAAGTTCTCCCTGAAGAGACAGTTAATTGGTACACTCTCCACTATTTTCTTTCACCTTACCTCTCTAGGTTATTTTCTTTTGCAAAGCCCTGATTCAAGATCCAGAAATGACTCACTTTAGAGTCAGCAGGACCCTCTCTGAATTACTGCCTCAGTTTTCTTACCTGGCTGACAGTTCCTATCAGGTTAGATTGGACTAGTCTTTGAGCTGTTTCTGAGAAATGAGAATAATTTATTAGGTTGTTAATTAAACAGCAAAGGAACACTTCCTTGTAATAGTACTTCAAGATTTTAGTTGAAACCTTAGCACTTCTATCTTTTGAAGTATACCCTGAGGTTTTCCATTTTCTGGAAGGTCAGTTTTTTTTTCAGTGAAAATTATTTTAAGTGTTCCTTATACTGGGTACTTTGAGAAAAAAAAGGAATTTGAAACAGCTTGCTGTGGGAAAAATGTATTTTTAGGTCTTCCTATTTCCTGAACAGTCTTCAGCCTTCACAGCATCACCCTTACATGCAGGGCTAAATCAACAAATGCAGGGCTCACTGGCATTGAGTGGTCCAGTCCATTTTTTTTAAATTCCTTATATATAAGAAATGAATAAATGCTCCAGATAAGGTTACAAAACTGTGATATATTTTCAGTGCTGACATTGAACATTTATGCTTTTAAACACACACAAATAAAAACATGTAATGACTCATACTTGGAGATAACATAAGAAGCATAAATGCTGAGGCCCTTTGTCAAAATAAGGCCAAAGCCAAAAGGTCTCCTTTGATCTTTCTGTGATTCTTATGTCTTTACAAGTAAATTTTCCCTCATAACGGTTAAAAATCAGATCCCTCTCAAGAATATGTAAACTTTAATATGGTGCCTTATGATTACTCAGAGAAATGAATCTAATGATAGAATGTCATATGATGAGATTAATATTTGATGGGTTTGGTCTAGTACCTCTCTGAAACCATTACCTATGTTCACCTTACTTGCCAATTAAGGCAAGTGAGATTTTATTTTAGAGAAGTTAGCTATTACTTTCAGTTGTCTTTGCATATGATGTAATATTAAAATATAACTTTTACAAACTACCATTATTAATGATTTTTATAGGCAAAATTATTTAGAATGTTCTTATACAGAGATGACCAATTTATGATAGACATGCACAGCCATCAAGATGTTCCCTGTGACTCTTATAAGTTGCTAATGATTACCATTTCTTTAGTTGGGGCTGTGTTTTTTGAAATTCCAGAAAAAGAATCAAAACAAATGATCACATTCAGCAAGATAAATATTCTAAATAAAACTAATTCTAGTATATTAATTAAACTGCACATGGATCCACCCACCTAGGCTTCATTTTATACCTCAAATAATCTAAATATTTATTTGTGTAGTTTAGCAATCAAAATGCCATGATGACAACTATAACATAAATTTGATTAAGTGGTAATATATATATATTTAGTTTAACAATGTTTATTTTCACTTATCTTAAGATGAAAACAAATAATAATTGCTTTCCTAAATTTATGACTGCTTGACAAGTATGTGCTCTAATATGAAACTGCAGTGTTGAGATTTCCAATTCCACAGTATGTTGGCTTCAAAGCTTCAGAAAATTCCAGAGCATGTCTAGGAAAAAAATTATATGGTATATTACCTGCAAAGTCAAGATCTCTAGATTTATATTTATCTAGGTCCACCTGTCTTTGCTCTAAGAGAAACAGAAAATAGATATATATTTCTAACCATAAACAACAATTATTTTCAATTGATAAAACATTTTTTATATAATAGTACTTACATAAAAATACTACTACTAAGCACTCAATAAATGGTAGATATTATGATAAATGGCTAATTGTTATTATAATACACATTTCTTAATAACAAAAGCCATAATTCTCTAATAGTATCACTCAAAATTCCTTCTGATTAGAAAGTCTGTAATATTTTAGCATGCATATTATATTACCAACTATGCTTATGAGAAGTCAATAAAAATTATGATTTTTTTCATATAAGTGTTCAAAAATTCATAAACTAAATGCCTTTCCTAAAATAAGGACAATCCTTGGATTTCACCATCTCATTTAATAATGACTCATTAGAAAAAGTGTAGGTAAGACCATATATAGAGTGACCAGGAAGCAAGCAACCTGGTACACTAAAAAAAAAAAAATTAGGATTTGCACTCAGACATACAAATTTAATCATGTCTTTGGAATTTACTTGTTCAGGATAGCCTTCAACAACTCAATGTTCTTTATTCTCAGTTTTTGACTTTACAAAGATCAAATACCTACATTTCATTGGTTTGCTGCAAAGATAAAATGAGATGAATTCTTTCAAGTACCTAGTAGTTTGCTTGGATATAGGAAACACCCATAAAATACCTGTTATTATAGTTACTATTATATTAAGAATCAAATGCAGTTATGTATGTTGCTTTTCACACAGCAAAAAAGCAACAAAAAACCTCTACAACATACAGTTCACACTTTTGTTTAAAGTTTAAAAACTCTATGTCTACACAAAGATAAGTTTAATACACTTCACTACATCTTCACATGAAGCTAAAAGTGAAACGGGTAAGCTATCAATTATTACATTTATGCCAAAAGTGAAACTTCATTTCAATGAAGACAGAGCAAATTATAAATTAAGATTCTATGCCACGATTGGAGTAAGATCATAGAAACGGCAGAGTTCAGAACTTCAGGAACTGATCCCTCTATTAAAGCAAAAATTAAGCTGGCAAAAACTGACAGAATTAACCTTTCTGGAACTCTGGAATCCAATCAAAAATAGAAAACAGAAGAGGGCTTAATGAAGAAAGAAGGTTCTAAGGTTCAGTAAGAAAGCATTGTGATGTTTTGGTTCATTATCCTATAATCCTCCATTCTCTAGCTTGGATACAACATCTAAATGAAGATCCACTAGGAAATATAGAACTTGAACAACATGGTAAACAGTAGACCTCGTAGACGCATATAGAATACTCCACCAAACAGCAGAGTGCACATTCCTCTCAGGTGCACTTGGAAAGAGTCTCTAGATAGACCATATGTTAGGCCACAAAACAAGTCTTGATAAATTTTAAAAAGTTGAAATCATACAAAGTGCCTTCTTTGACCACAATGGAATGACGTTAGAAATCAATAAATTAAGGAATGAAGCTAGAAATCAATTAAGAAAAACTATAAAATTCTCAAATATGTAAAAATTAAACAAAAAGAAAAACAATCCAATTAAAACGTGGGCAAAAAGCTTGAATAGTTACTTCACATAAGAAATATGAATGGCTAAGAAGCACCTAAAAAGATGCTCAACAACATCAGTCATTAGAAGAATGAAAATCACAATCACAATGAGATACCAATTCACATCCACTAGGATAGTTATAATAATATTTACTTTAAAAAGGAAAATAAATATTGGAAAGGATGCAGAGAAATTGCAACCCTTGTACATTGCTGGTGGGAATGTAAAATGGTTCAACTGCTATGGCAGAGGTTGACAGTTCTTCAAAAAGTTAAATATGGAATTACTATAACACCCAGGAGTTAGTTATTCCTAGGCATATACCCTTAAAATTGTAAACAGATACACAAACAAATACTTGTATATTAACATTTATAGAACCATGATTCTCAATAGCCAATATATTCATCAGTAGATGAATGAATAAACAAACTGTGGCACATAGAATAAAATGGAATTCAACTATTTAAAGGAATAAAGTACTGATACTTGCTACAAAGTAGATGAACGTAGGAAATGTTATTTGAAGTGACAGAAGCCCATGACAAAAGGCCATATACTGTATGAATCCACTTGTATTTATCTAGAATAGGTAAATCCATACAGACAAAAACAGATTGGTAGTTGACAGAGGCTAAGCAGGGAAGGGAATGGAAAGTAATGGCTGAATGGGTATAGGATTTTATTTTGGCATGATGAAAATGTTTTGGAAGTAGATAGAGGTAGTGGTGATTGTACCGCATTAAAATGTACTGAATTTGTCACTGAATTTTTCATTTTTAAATGGTTAATTTTTATGTTGTGTGAATTTCGCCTCAGTTGAAATAGCAGTCCTTTAAAAGGTATCATTACTGTCCAAATTTTGAAATATAAACAAAACTTATGCACATTTTAAAATGCTTTTACTTTTGAAACCTACATGTTTTTGTGAAAATTGTGTTTTAATGTCACATTTCATGGTAATGCCTTTTAACATCTATACTACAGTTTTTTTGCATTTGGCAAACAATGTTGTGCCTCACTTTGTGTAAAATAATAAACTTTACTGTAGTATTTTTAAAATATGTTCAATTATTTCAGTGGTAGAAAATAAAAATCCTCAAATTTCTAAACGGTATCATTTCCCGGAACTATTCAAAATCTTTGGCATAGTGCTAACTAGAATATTATAAACTGTACTTCTCATCTGAGTAATTATGATCTGATGTGCTTTTGGAAACTTTATCTAATTTTGGCAATAGTATCCCATTGCATATTTTAAATGCTCAATGCTAGGTAAATATTAAAAAGAAATCAACAGTTTTTCCCTTTTTATAATATTTACAATGTTATCCACCAGCAGGCTCTATTTCAGTCACCCTGTTATTAAAGGAGAGAATAGACTCAATTGCAAGCGATTAACCAATATCACCCAAACTTTACTTTCGTGTTTCATTAATACAAAATTACTGAAGGTGTGATTAAATAATTTACCCAAAAATTTCAGTTGTGCTTTGTCCTTCTTGCTATGAGATTAAAGTAACAATAGGTATTCTCCCTTTTTAATCACATGAAGGTATCTCCACATTAGATTCCAAATCTGAGAACTTTGCTAATGGGTATTTTGAGTTACAGAACCCAACCAACAAAGTTATCTTCTACTACTTGTAGATATATATCTAAGGTCTATTTGAATGACAAAGTCAATGACAGGACATTTAAGAGTCATGGCTTTGAAAACAACATAAAGCATTATGGGCCATGCTAGACATTTAAATGCAAGAGCTATTCTCTTCCAAGGACTATGAAGACTTGGAATAAAACAGTATCAGTAAGAAATACAGAAATGATTAATTTGCTTTAAAGAATACATTACATTTTGACATTTCAGTGTTGTAAAGTGAAGCATTTATTAACTACAAGGGTATAATATTTAAAGCACATGTCTTAGAAGCAAGACACTATGTTTCTAAGTTTTTACATGTTTGTTAGAAATGCACATTGCTATACATGTATTTTTTAACTGGTTTGTTGCTTCATTCAACATTATATTTCCTTGGTTATTTTTCTAGCAGAAAAGAAAATGCTTAAAGGTACAGATGGCCTCCTTTTTCTCTTCCTTTTAGTCTCCCAATGTCAAGTTATTACTAAAATTTTAAACCACTTTTTTTGTAGTCCCTATTTCAAAAAATTATTGGGGCACCTTTTGCCCACATGCTCTTAGCTAGGTTAAAGGAAAGCCTGGTGAACAGTGAGCATAAGGAGAAACAATGAAGAAATTTAAAAACATTGACTTAAAGACTATTACTAAAACATGATAATATAAGGATGAAAATAACAGATCAGATCAATAGAAAATGAATATAGATAGCTCTGATTTTCTTATGTTATACCATTTAACTTTTATATGGTGCTGTTCGACTAAGATACTAACTGTTATGTACGACTACCTAATGTTGTTTCCTTCTTCAAAGGGCAAAATCATTTACATTTCTAATATGCTACAATGAGAAAATTATTCCTTTATCAGAAAATGTGTTAAATAATTTAAGTGGGCAGTCTGAAGTAGAATAATAGGTTAACAATAATTTCCAAGAATTAACATGAAAACTTCTCTTAAAACATAAATGTAAATTAAAAATAGTAAAATGCATATTGCCCTTTTTCTTTTCAGCAGTCATTCCTTTGTACTGTGGATGCTTAATGTTGCAGTACTGTTTGCCAGTGAAACATTCCATTCTTACAGCAAATCATTGGTCCATAAAGAGAGACTGTAGTGATTCTAATGTTTCTATAAAATATTTACTTATTGGTACTCTCATCAGAAAAAAAATTAACTTTATTTTATTTTATTTTATTTTATTTTATTTATTTATTTTTTTTGAGACGGAGTCTCGCTCTGTCGCCCAGGCTGGAGTGCAGTGGCCGCATCTCAGCTCACTGCAAGCTCCGCCTCCCGGGTCTACGCCATTCTCCTGCCTCAGCCTCCCGAGTAGCTGGGACTACAGGTGCCCGCCACCTCACCCGGCTAGTTTTTTGTATTTTTTAGTAGAGACGGGGTTTCACCGTATTAGCCAGGCTGGTCTCGATCTCCTGACCTTGTGATCCGCCCGTCTCGGCCTCCCAAAGTGCTGGGATTACAGGCTTGAGCCACCGCGCCCGGCCTTAACTTTATTTTAAATGCTGCAAAATGTAAATCTCTATTTTACATTTCTGGACATGGGGTATTAGAATTATGATGTTATATGATGTATTTTTTTTTTCTCTGTGAACATGTATTTATTTCTCTTGGGCAACTACCTAGGTATGGAAGCATCAGATCATTACCAATTTGAAGAATGATTAAATAATTACCTATCAAAAGCCATGGTAAACATGACAGTTTTAATAGTGACACAAAGCCTTCACTAAATTATGTTGAGGTAAATATATTTTATGTTTACAATCTTGAAATCCCTAAGCTCAAAATTACAGTAATCTCTATTATGTTTTGTTTCTTGTTCATTGATTATCACTTAGCCTAGAACACAACCTTGGAATATGAAATTAAAATAGTTCAGGGATGTGTGTGTGTGGAAATATATATACATTTTTGTCACTGGAAATATATATATATTTATTTTTTCCACTGGAAATACATATTTTCCACTGGAAATATATATAGAGAGAAAGATGGATAAATATAGATATATTTTCCACTGGAAATACATATAGATATATTTTCCACTGGAATTATATATTATACATAAAGTATATATTAATTATATATAAATATGTAAATATAAATATATTTTTTATGAAGAAGAAATATTCGTTCTTCATAAACCTAAACCATATGAAATAGCTCCCTTAAAATTAAATAACAAAGATTTTTTAAAAGTGCCTGAACATGGCCCTTATTTCATATAAACTGCAGAAACATTTAGTTCTTTAGAAGACAATACTATTCACTTTTGATTAAAAGATGGTAAATTAAATTAAATCAATGACAAGAAATATTTTATTCAGTCCTCTAGAATTTAAAGCCTATGGACTTATATTAAAATGAAAACATTTTTACTAAATGTCATTTTAAGAGGTTAACTTTTCCTTTCAGTTCTCAGTTCTACACATCCAGTGCCATGAGAATGGATGTATAAATGAATGGCCGATTAGATAATTTTCCAAATGGATAATCAATGAAATCCGAGCATGCTGGTCGGTGTGCAGTTGAGAGAGCATTTATAGGCTCGATTCCTGCCACAAGTGAACTGATTGAAATCACCAGTAGAGGTTTTTCTAAATACAATACCATTGTTGTTTTTATTGGAATGATTTCTATCATTTTAATATGTGTCACACTGAATACATTTATGCACATTTATTCATGTCAAAAGGAAAAATTAATGTTGTGATGTTGATTCCTTGAAAAAGTATTTTGAAACTCTTTACAATGAACATTAATTGGTACTTTAAACAATGGTTTCAGCTTACAGTTTAAGGAAGCTAATGACTAAAACATACTAGTAGCCCCTATCCCTGGAGACAGTTCTTTGATTAGGACTGAATTTTGTCAGAAAAAACAATCTAGTAGTTTATTCATGTAGTTAAAATGATTTATTAGAGAGCTAAAACAATATTTGTATTTTTTCTCACATTTATATTTAATCATTCGATTGGAAAGAAAGGAAGAGGGAATGGCAAGGATAATCATCTTTAGCTTCAAATCTATTTTTAATGAACTTTTACTCCCTCAAGAGAGTTATTTATCATTCTTCACAGGCTAAGCTCTTATTTGCCATTTTATAAAATTAGAAGTACTCCTTTTTTAGTCAAAAACATACTGAGACATCAGTTCTATAATCTGCATTAATGATTTCTTATATTGCTTTCAATCATTAAGGTTTTTTTTAATACTTTAATTTGAATTCTTTGTAACTTGTTCTTTAGGTGAAATTAAAACAGAAGAAAATCCCTTTGTTGTTTAAAGCTTCAGGCTAAAGAACTTCAGTTTATTTAGCCAGTTCATCTAAGACTCACCTTACCTTCTTTATGTAATTTTAAAATATACAATTAAGTTCTTACTGTCTATAGTCACCTACTATGTACCCATAACATTTTTAAAAAATAACTTAAAACATTTAGAAAAAGACTCACCTTACCATACCACACTTGTTCAAGTTCTCTCCTAATTAAAACTCTACATGTAATTCACAATACATAATAGTACCAGGAGAAAAAAAGCTGTTAATAGTGGGGTCTTGTTTAGTGCAAATAAAATTGGTGTTGAGTAGGTACAGGTGTGCAAAGGACATTGATCTGGGCTTCACATGCCTCATCTTTAAAATATGAAATAAAAGAAACATAATGCCTACAGAAAACAATTGATTTGGATCACAACCAAGCAACTGCATGTGAAAATATTTTATTAGTTACATGAGACTATAAAAGTAATGTTTTAATGTATATATGTATATGTGTATATGCCTATCAATAAGGTATAATATTAAATATGTTAAAGTGTCAAACAAGTATTAGAATTGTGATGTCACATATCTTATATTTCAAAATATACCCCACACTTTTCCAAATTTTTATATTATAATCCTTTTAGTTGCTTATTCATTTTTCCCAGTAAGACTTAATGTAGCATAATATAGAATCCTAAATAATTAGTAATGTGTAGAAATATAAACAGATATACAAAAGTGTGGCCAGGCACAGTGGCTCATGCCTGTAATCCCAACATTCTGGGAGGCCAAGGCTGAAGGATCACTTGAGGTCAGGTGTTCAAGACTAGCCTGGCCAACATGGTGAAACCCCATCTCTACTAAAAATACAAAAATTAACTGGGCATCACAGCGGGTGCTTGTATTCCCAGCTATTCGGGGGGCTGAGGCAAGAGAATCATTTGTACCCGGGAGGCGGAGGTTGCAATCAGCTGAGATCACATCATTGCTTGAGTCAATTATAAAGTACACAATGTTCGAAATAGAAAGGGTAGTGAACTGTTAAGAAACAAATATGCTGAAATACATAGGAAACTAATTACTGTTAAATAGTGCTCTGGTTTTAAACTGTTTCAGTAATACTCAATGCTCTATTAAGTTGGAACTCTCCCATGTTAAACTGGCATTTCATAATATTTAGTTTTACGCTTCTGACAGAAGTCTTTTAATGAACAATAAGAATATAATTTGTTTCTCAGAATCGTGTTAATTTGCCTATTTTGAAATTTGGATTCTGGAAAGGATAACACAAATGATTTGATTTTTTTCTGAAAATCTTTTCCTTCTAAGTTTTCTTTTGAAATTAATCCTTAGATATTTATTATAGTGAATAGCAATGTTAACTACTGAATAATAAATTGCTGAGATCAACTTAAAAGCTTTCTGGTTTTGACTCACTGACATTTGCATACCTGTGTACATTTGTTTTAATTGATTTTTTAAATAATATCTTTCCAATCACTAATGAGTATAAATTATTTTACTGCCATTTATTTTTAAAAGTACTTCAAAATAATACTTTGTATTTTAATTTTAAAACAGTTGGATGTTAAAATGCAATATTTTAATCAAGAAGAAATATCATGAGAAAAACATTAGTAATGAAGAAGGTAAGAGCTATAGAAAGATGAGGCTTCTATTATTTACAAAGCTAATCTTTAATATATGATTTTTTTCTGACATACATAAATACCACCATTATAAAACAGTTTTAAAGTTAGTTTTAATAGACTGCTTTCTTATATTGCTTGTCAAAGAGAATAATGAAAAATAACCTCTAATAAATATTATTATTATTCAAATCACATTTGGCCACCAGAGCCATTATTTCTTAAATCATTATACTCTGGAAGAATTGACAGAAATACAATCTCTCAATTTAGGTTATGGAAATTACTTTCAGAAATAGACATTAAAGGATTCCAAAAATTTTAAAAATAGCTATCAAAACAGCAATCAGTGAAGCAAAGCATATTCTTGTAAAAATCAGCTCATGAATGCCATCTGCTTTGCAATAGGATGCTGGCTTAAACACTAGAACAAAAAGATTTTAATAAGAAGTTTGCCTATTACTAAAAACTTTCTAAAATTATTAAACAAGTCTAAGGGGACGAAATAGCTTCAACGATTAATAGCCTATGTACTCTTAAGGCCACATAGAGGTGATAACATTTTAATTGTAGCTATTTTTTTAGCACAAAAAGTAGTGTGTCCTATCATTGCCAAAATGTGATATTTCTGAAATATACAAACTATTTTTTTGATAGAAAAATCACTAAGAAAAATGTTATACTTTAAGAGAGATAAATCTTGAAAATTTATTTCAAGATTAGGTAACTTCTAGCTCTAAAAAATTCTTTGAATTTACATTGCTATGCAATAGATAATGTCACTTTTCTCCCCGACTTTGTAGACAGCATGCTACAGTAACCTTCTGATTGAAGTTATTGATCATCTGGGTTAGGATGTGAATCAGTCTCATTGTGCAGAAGAAAGAGAAAGGGTGTAAGGAAGGCATTTTGGAGCTCTGGTTTATGGAATCCTCATAAACATGGTGCTAGAGATAATCCACAGATACATGCAAAAATACTAGATGGAAATAAATGGAGAAAGTATAGTGTGGTCTATGTACAAAATGGAAGAAAAACAAACAGGAAACAGAAGTAAAAATTGTAACACTGGGCCAGGTGCGGTGGCTCATGCCTGTAATGCCACCACTTTGAACAGAAATCTGTATGTAGAAGTGAGCATACATATATCTGGGGAGAGAGAGGCACAGACATGTGCCCTGGGTGGGGGTGAGGTTGGCACATCCAAAGAACAGCATGGCCTATGGTCGGAGCAGAGTGAGGAGGGGGAAAAGTTTGGAGAGTGATCAATAAGGTCATGAAACAAGCAGAGATCACATCACATGTGGCCTTGTTAAGAAATTTCTAATGTATTTTGAATTTGATGAGATCTTAATAGAGTTTAAACTGTGCTGCAAGTAACATAATCTGATGTACGTTTTAAAAAATCACTCTAGGTGCTGTTTAGAGAATTGATGGTAGTAAAGGCAAGTGTAGAAGGAGTCCAAGGGCTGTGCACATTCTAAATGAAAGATGATGGTGGCTCTGGTCTATGATCCTCATAGCCACAGGAAATAAATCCAAACTTTGTAAGGCAGCAGATTAGATCTCCAGTGACCTGGCCCTCACTCGACTTTCTGGTTGTATTTACAGTAAACCCTTTTCTCCTCCTCTTTGCTTTATGTCTGTTCATCAATCTGAAACTTTGTCCATTTATTCCCTCTAGTTACAATCACCTCCATTTTTCTCTTCATGGTCCAGCAGAGGTCTCAATCTTCATGACTCAGACCTCTTCTTTGCAACCTCTCCTGACACTTTCAAGAGGAGGACAGATTGATTCAGAATCTGATAGAGTATAAAACTTATCTTTTAACCTGTATTATATGTGTCACAGTGTTGTTTCAGTGCCTACTGAGTGGTATAAGTTTTTTCAATCTTACTGGTCTGTGAAAATTAACAACCTGTAAACTACTGAGCTAGCCTTCTTAAATTCACATTACTACGAATATCCCTAAGAAAATTATTTTTTTCAGTATAGTTAATACTTAGTAATTCACACTTATAATTAAGAAATTTATTTACTTTAAAATAGGCTCAAAGTATGTCTAGACATTTGCCTAGAAATTATAAAATTCACATCTTAGACTCATAGTCTCTAGAGTGTTAAAAACACTGCCTGTGTATAAAATGATCTACCTGTGCATGTAATAAGACAATACCTTTGAATTTGTACTATTCCATATTAAAGTATGGATTTAACTTGACCAACTGGAAAAAGAACCACTGAATTGTGCTTTGAGGCTCAGAACACCTAGGGTTTTTCAGATTCTGGGTATTATTTGCTAATTCTACTCAACTTCCTTTATGATTAGCTTATCAATATTGCTGACACAATCAGTAATACAACCTTTACAACCCATTGTATCAATTTCCAAATGGATACATTTCCAAATCCAAAGTGCATACTTTGTGAGGAAAAAAATATTGATAACTTGAGACTCTTTGTTAGCTGAGTTCATCTGAATTAAGGGTACAGGGATACATATTATGTAAATAGTAAATATTCCACCTGGAAAGCCTGTTCTTTCTAGTAATGGAAGTCTTCACTATTGCTTTGAAAATACTGCCAAAAATCATATTTCAAAGTTGTTCACATAACTCTTTAAGTGAATTTCTAGAACAAACTTATAAAAAAAACCCTATATATTATAAGTAACTTAAAAATCACTTTTCAACAATATTAATAGATTAAATTCTGGAAACAACACTACGCATGAAATAATTCTCTGTATACTGGATGAAATCTCAATATACCAGAGGTTTCCTGATTCTATAGTTATTACCTCTCCCCTTGACGTGAAAACAGCTTTACTTTTAGCTTATGTAAATATGTAATAATACAATTCTACTAGAAAACTAGAAAACAAACATAAATTTATAATTTACTATTATGACCATTGATGGCTATATACCTACAAGTAGACTTACAGTCATATATCATGACATATTTTTCAGCCCACAGCCAGTGTTTAACACATATGGGTCAGTGGAAATGTAACACTGTCTCAGAAAAACCTACTTAGAAGCTTCAGGGTTCAAAACCTAGAGCTCAGTAATCATGCATTAGGGGAACTTCTAATTTGAACAGATGTCTTGTTCTAAATTGAGCTATTACATCTGTCAATCACTTTCTGGATAGTTATGTATATTAGATTTTCTTAAGTAGGAAATATCTGGTTTATATCTGATTATCAACATTTCTTATTCTCTGTTATACAGATCTTCACAGATACATCTGTATATGTTCTTTTCCCCTTGAAGCATACCTATATATTTGAAAATAATTAATTTATATTATCCAAAGAAACATGAAAAATTATTTTCGCTTCTGTGAGCACTAGGACTAAGGTTTACCTGAGTTTAGATTAATAAAGTTGCCAGAAATAAAATAAGCATGGATGAACTATGATGATTATATTACACTTTTATCTGTCTGCCTCAGAAATGTTCTCTTTTGACCAGTAAGTATTCCAAGCCTTTTAATGAAAACATTCTGGCTGGAGGAAGAGGATACTGACAAGATGATCTCTCCCACTAAATATCCATGGTCTAAATTTATAGTCACCGTTTGCATTATCTGTTTAATGTTTCCTATAATGCCTGAAAATGAATATTATGTTTACTGAAATCACAGTTACGTTGACATTTGGGAGATTTTGATATAAGAATAAGACTTTCGATTTCATTGTCTTAAAATAATAAAATCATTTTCTTCACATAATGTTTTCTTTCTTTGGTATTTTTAAGGAATGTATGGTTTTCCACACACACACACGCACACACACACATACATAGTGTAAATTTCTAAGGCAATAATCTTCACTCTAATCTAGTATTAGGTTTCTAAGGTACCAGGAGCCTGATTGCCTCCTAAAAGTCTGAAAACACATGATTAACAACTCATCCATTGCCTTCCAACTGAAAAGAATCACTCTTACCGTATAGCCCTCGGTATACTGAAAAGGAGCCCTGGAACTTTCGTCTGCTGTTGGACTCAGAGGCTTGGGGTCAGACATAGAACGCTGCATCATCTTGGCTGCCTTAGGACTTGCTGGGGGAACTTTAGCCATATCTGGATGCAGTACTTTCTGTGGACTTATATCATCAGGGAGGGGTTTTTCATAAGGTACAAAGGCTGATTCTAAGGCTTTGCCTGGTGAAAGTGGTGAGATGGGTGAATAAAGGACTTTGGGGGATTTGGGTGGGGAAGGAGCCAGCTGTACTGTGGAATCTGCCCGGAGGTGAGATGAATAACCAATCTCTAAAGGTGTTGGGCGTTTCTTGTCTTTGGGTGGAGATGTGGCACTCAGGTATTGAGGACTTTGTGTGTCTGAATCTGCTTCTGTTTGACATCCTAAACTGCCCCCTTTGTAAGTCTTTTCAGGTGCTGAAATGTGTTTAATTATTTCTACCTTGGCATCCACTCGTGCCCGTATGGAGGGTGTTCTTATGGTTCCAACTGGTTCAGTTTGCACAGATATCTCTGCTACCGTTTGAACTGCTATGCTGGAGACTTTGGAAAGGGGTTTGGTCTTGTCAGCCTCTGCCATGCTGTCACCATATTTCCCTACACGAGCTTTCCTCCTTGATCTAGTAGGCACATCCCACTCATCCTGATCTTCATCATCAGTTTGGACGCTTGTATCCACACTCTTTTTAGTTCTCCTTCTCCTACTCACATAGCTCCGATCTGTGGCATCTTCGTCATCCGTTTGTACACCACTGTCCACTATCTTTTTAAAACTTCGGGGATCATCTGCCATATTTTCTCCCATTTCATCATACTGTCCTCGGACTTTAGCTCCAGAACTTCTCTTTTTGGGCTGTTTTTCCTCTTTTACAACAACATCTGTTAGAGGTATTTCTGAAACAGTGCTCAGGATACCAGGTGGGGCAATGTACTGAGTAACACCATCAGACTGAACGGTGTACCATCCTTGGCTTTGTGGTATTTCAATTGCCACAACAGCTGAAGCTGTAGTGGTTGCATCTTCAGTTGCCCAAAACTGACTGCCTTCTGGGGCAGCATACTGACCTTCCAAAATTGCCTGCTCTGTAGTGGTTTGTGGAGAAGCAGTTCCAGAAGGGTCATAGTTATACTGGTAGATCTGCCGAATCTTTTGCTCCTCCAGCTGCTGGTGAAGCTGTTGTTGCAGCTGTTGGATCTGCTCAAGCTGTAACTGTTGCTGAGCTAACGTCTCCTGCCTCATCATGAACTGGGCTTGCCGCTCTTCTTCTTGCTGATAGAGAAGGTGTTGCTTCATAGATTGCAGCTCCTCCAACTTTTTCTGAACCATGATCTTTTCTTGTTCTCGGAATCTTTGAATTTCCTGACGTTCCCACTCCAATTCCTCAGCAAAGCGCTGTTGCTTAATTTTCTCCAGCTCCAGGAGCTCACGCTCCAAGTCTAGCTGCTGCTGTTGTTTATCTTCTTCAGGGACAATCAAAAGAGCACTTTCATCTCCCACCACTTCAGGAAACACTTCAGATGCTGTGGTTAAAGTGGGAACAGAGTCTATTGTCTCAGCAGTAAGAGACTCCATAGTAATAGTTTGCAAGCTGGCACTGATATCAATACCAGTTACTGCAATGTCCGTTTCAGATGCACCTGTTGTTATAAAATACGATCTAGGCATTGGCTGGCTATGGTGCAGGGCAGGTAATGAAGTCACTGCATCAGTTGTATGAATACCAGACAAATCCCTCACTGTGGTGCTGAAAATGGAGCCGGGTTGTGTGGTGATAGCAAAGGTAGAGGGTGTCGGAGTTGCTACTGAAGAATAGACAACACCATTAGATGACCTCAAAACACTCCCCACACAATACTGGGGTCCTGGCGGTGGTGTCATTCTTGCTGTGGAATACTGTGGGGTACTAATCCCAACTCCTGAAATGACTTGTCGTGTTTCTGGATATGGACCTGTAGTCTTGCTTGAATAATCCATTACCTCACCTGAAATACAGGGCAGAGTTATAGTCCAGTTCCCAGAATGAATGCTGCTTTTTGAGTTTGAAAACCCTCTCATCTTGATGAACATAATGAATGAGACTGCATGCAAATCCACAGGTTAACCTAATTAGATGCGGAATGAAAGCAATGTTGAACATGCAGGCACATGCAGGTGATTTTGAGCAGAACAAATTTTTTTTTAACATGAAGGAACAAAAGCGCACATGTACTCCAAAATATGCTGCTAAAACATCCAAAGAAAGAGAAAAAGTAACAAAACTGGAAAAGGAACCACATTTTCATCCTGAAATGAGATGAGGAACACCATAATTATATTTCAAGGAAAGGTCTGCTGCCACATCATACTGACCTGTAGTAACTCTCCCTGAAGTCAGATCTACTGCTGTGTCAGTTCCTTCAGAATAATCAAAAGCATTCTTACTTTTATAGAAAAAATGTCCAGCTTCTGCTAAATTTGTGTCAGACATGGAAGGCTTCATTCCCCCAATCCCTCTATAACCATATGGCCCTGATCGATCATACTGATAGTGGTCATCCCTATAACCAAAACGATCCTCAGGAAGAGTAGTTGCAGGCTGCTGTGCTGTGCAGCTCCTTCCAAATGGTAATTTATAAACCACATCACAGCACACAGCTCTTCTCCCTGCTGTTAAGTCAACGGGTTTTTCATCATCTTCTATTATTTTGGTCATCACACTTGAAGTAGACTCATCCATTGTTACGACTGTTCTATGAGACTTGGTTGTACTGAGATCCACTACTTCCCCATCAGTGATCCCCTGGGATATGGTGCTATCAGTCCATCCATTTGTGACACCAACAGGAGGCGCAGTGACAGGTTTTGTAACAGCCAATGTCATTGCATGTGCTGGAGTACCTAGAGATAAGTTTATCGGCGCTTCTTCCCTAGCTATAGGAAAGACCTGGTCACTTGGTATCCTGTATGGGGGCTCAGCATGCTTTGATGTTGTAAGCTGGAGTGGTGTTGTCATTGCACGTTCTACACCCACTAGGCTTTCTGTGCCTGTAGTGTAACTTGCACTAGCTGTGCATGTGACAAAGGTCACTGTCTCAGTGGGCAGAGATACAGGAGTCACTATTGATGATGTTACACTAAGATTTATAATAGAGGGTTGGACAGCACTAATTTGTTTCCCATAAACTTCATTTGTTGTGATCTGCCTTTTCACATCCATTGTAGAAGCAGAAAGATCAATACATTTATCAGTTGTTTCAACTTCTACCTTTGGTACTGTACGCAAATCAATTACATCACCAACAAGTTGCAATTTTCCATCTTCTTTATACTGAGGCTTCTCTAAATGTAGGTTATCTAGAGCAAGAGGCTCTGGAGGAATTGTTATGGAAATGCTGCTGAGACCAACACTAGGAGCTGTACTTCCGGTTGCTGAAACCTCAGTCTTGGAAACTTCAGTAGTGACAAACTGTGTAACTGACATGGCAGTTGCTTGAAATGAAGAGGGTGCTGTCACAGGGGTAGGAGAAAATGTCTGTAAAGCTCCAGAGATATAGAAGGTCTGTTCTGATGAACTTGGAACTTCTACAGCTGTCATAGGAGGAATTACAGAAAACACAGGTTCAACAGAAACCAGATCTTTGGAGGGTGATCCCAAGGGCCAACTGGTAATTGCTTGACTAGTAGAAGCATCTGTCGGAGTCCCAGGTTCAGATGGCAATGTAATAACTACATAAGTTTCCGTGAGGGATTTGGAAAATCTTGGTGAGGACTTGTTGGAGTGTGGGGAAAGTGGGGAGGTAGGGGAAGGCAATTTATAATCTGCTGAAGTCACTAAATTTAAGGTCATACTTGAAGTTAAAGATAGGCCTGTTGGTTTGGGGTGTATATCTGTTGGTTTTTGTGTAGTTGCTGGAATCTGAGGAATCACTGGTTTGGGGGCGATTGGAGGTTTGCTTGGCTCAGGCCTGTGGGTAAATACAAGTCCAGATGGAATTGAAGATGGCTTAGGAGGAACAGGAGGAGGTGCGGTGGTACATATTCTTGTAACAGGTAATCCACTACTTTTCAGAACAGCTGTGGTCTCTACAGTAGTAACAGCATCAAACAGAGGTGTAGCTGTAGTCACTGGAGCTGTAACTGTTAACTTTTTTTTAGGAAGAATAGTTGGTTTAGGTGAAGTTGGTGGAGGAAGTGGTGGGGGAGGAGGTGGCGGTGGTGGAGGAGGAGGAGGAGGGGGAGGGGGAGGAGGGGGAGGAGGTTGAGCTGATATGTCCAAAGAAGAACTTCTAAAGAATGGGCGAGGTTTAGTTGGAAGAGAGGAAACAGAAGGACTGCCAGATGGTAACTGAGACACAGGTTTTTCCTGACCAAAGGTCTCTCCAGATGTAAAGTACGTAGTTGAAAGCTGCTCTTTCATTGGAAGGATTATTACAGAAGAAGGTGGGTGATCAAACACAGTTTCAGAGAAGCTACTTTTTGTTAGTTTGGCCTCCAACTCCTTTTTATCTCTGTAAGCTTCCAAAACTTCCAGAATGATTCCATTCCCAGTTTCCTTCTTGGCGCTCTTCACTGGGTCCTTTTCAGCTATAGATAAGTCAGTAGAAATAGTGTCAGCAACTGGCCCTTCAGGTTTAGGTGCTACAGATTCTATGATAGAAGATGCCATATCGGATAAGGAAATAATATGATCAGCACTAGCTCTACCATCTGATATGGTAGTCCGATCTAAAGATACACTTATTTCTTCCGGGTAGTCTATAATGCTGCCTGGAAAATAAGTTGATGAAGAAATTTCCTCAGAATCCTCAAATTTAGTTATCATGTCCACTGGTTCTGTATAAACTGTGGTTATGCTATCCAGGGTAGTAATGGGTGAAGAGCTATCTGTGGTACAGACCGAGGAAACAGATGATGTGAGAGAAGGTGTGTCAGAGGGTGGGACAGATGTAGCACTTTCTGAAGGCTCCGAGTAGGTCAAAATCAGCGATTCATGGGCAATTATCTCTTGAATTTCTCTTGTATAATCGGTTACATATTCATCCTCAATTTCTTCTGTTGAAAAATGTTGGGTTATTTTAACATCTGGGATAGACAGTGTTGCACTGCTGGTCGAATCTGTAAGAGATGCTCCTGAGAGAACACTTGATGTCAAAGATGCATCAGGCATTCTGTCAAAGTCCATGGTGGACTCTGTCATATCCTCACCGATGGGGGCCTGGGTTGGGCTAGATCCAGGTGTTAACTGCATCTGTTGCCTCTTCATAAGTTCCTCATAGGCAGCATCAGCATCTAGTAGTTTCTTTTCTTCTCCTGTAGAAGTTACCATAGTACCCAGGTCCACTATCTCATGGCTTTCTGGGATGATAAAAGAGCTTGAAACAATATCTTCCTGAGGCACAACAGAATGTAAGCTTTCTAACTCATAAAACTCTTTCTGGAGGTCTGTAATTTTCTGCATAGGATCTTCATAAATTTGTTCTGAAAGTCTTATCTTTTGCTCTCTTCCTCTCTGCTGCATAAATCCATTTTCTTCTTCTTGCCTTATTAGCAGGCTGCCATCTACAGATCCATTGTACGTGTCTTCTACTAAAGATTCATAAATATAATCCTCTATTAGCATTCCACCATACAAAGGCTCTTTTTCAAACACTTCATCTCGTTCATTTGCAGCTGGAAAAGCTTTGTATTTGTGTGTTTTATGCATCATTTCTTCATACATCTCCTCAGCACTTTTTAACGCCTTTTGGCTACCTTCTTTCTGCATAATAGATTGCTCATCTGTTGGTGAGTATAATGACACAGCTGTGGGCAATTTATAAACTTTTTGTACTTCTATTATTTTTTCCGGGCTTATTTCAAAACCTTCTGGGTCTGATTCTATGCTAGGTGAATATTCAGAACAAGAAGATCTATGGAGCTCCTCCATTTCTGCAGCCTGACGTAACTCCTCTGTTGGAGATGCATCTTCAATGGGAGAGAGATTACTAGGTGGTGTCTTTGGCCTTTCCCTTCTTCTCTGAGCTCGAAGTTCATCTTTGTCTTTCTTTGATTTTTTACTAGAACTCTTTCTTTGTTGCTGTTCTATTTCCCTCTGCTTTTCTTGCTCCTTTAATAATTCTTCTTCTTCTCTCAATTCTTCTTCCTCTGAAGAATCTTCAATAGTAGGCAAAAGAGGGCCATGTGATCTGTGCCGAGCTTTGCGTTGCTGTTTGCTCTCTCCTTTTTTGTGACTCGGGCTACTGTCACTGTCCTCATCAAGTGATGATACTGATGTAGGGGATGTACCAGGAGTGAAGCTGGAAGCATGCAGACTCGAAGACCCCTCTCCCCTTGACCTATCTTCAGGTGAGTCTGTCAGGCTTTCCATTTCTAATTCTGGCTCTTCCTCAAAATACAAACTTGTTTTTTTCTGTGATGACTCTGCAGAATATTTATCTGTTATTGTACTGTTGAGCTCAATTGTTTTAAATCGGCGTAGCCCTCCTCCTCCAGCAACTACAAGTTCTTCACTTTCCTGACTTTTAGTTTCTCTGTATTTAAGTTCAGGACTTTCATCAAATGCTTCATCGTCTTCATCATGCCATGAGTGACGTCTTCCTACATCATCATCAATGCTTGTGCTACTTTTTCGAGTCAGTCGTCTGTGTTTCCCTGCTGTTATTTTGCCTTTTCCCTTGGTTTCTTCCTTCTTCTGGCTCTCAGTACTACTACTAATCTCTTTGAGCTGGTTCCTGATGAACTCATCATCTTCAGAACCTGAAGCATCTTCATCAGCACTCATTTCTATGATTTGTTTTCGAATGAAGTCCTCCTCTTCCCCTGATCCTTGGCTGTCTTCCTGTTTATACTCATCACTGCTTGATGAGCCAACACTAGTTCTTCGTTTTCTTTGTGGAACAGGTGAGTTTTCACTTTCACTACTCTCTTCAACTGAATCATAATGCTCTCTTCTAGTAGTTATGTCATCAACAAACTCAGACTTTTCTTTATGGTCCTTGCTGGAAGGAATATCTTGCTGGGTATCTTTTTTAAAAGTGTCTTTCCTTTCTTCTTGACTTTCTTTGATCCCCTCTTCTGAAATAGTAATTTCCAAGGTTTCAGACACACTCTGAGTTTTCTGTTGGTCTTTAGGCTGCTCAGGAGAAACTTCATGGGGTTGTGTTTTCTTTTCTGACTTTTCATCAACAAGTGTACTTGCTTGAGCTTCCAAAATAGATAGGACTGTACTTTCTAATTTAGCCAAATCTGAGGGGCTGGAAGGGCTGCTTTCTTGTGAAAAAGAGTCCTTTTTGAGTCCCTTGAGAATATCCTTTTCATCAGTTGGAATAAGACTTGGAATTTCACCAAGTGAGCTTGATATTCCATCAGAAGAATATCCCGTGTCGCTCAGACCTTGGGGGCTTTTAGGCTGCTGAGAACTTGAGGTGTCTGATTTGTCATCTTCCTTTTCCTAAGCAGGGAGATAAAGATACAGGAAAACTTAACATGGTTAAACTAAAAACATGGCCTCTCCATTACTATCAAATAACTATTAGGAACTGAAAAATAATTTTGGAAAATTTTTTCAACCATATGTTAGTATTTTTTAAAAGTTTGAGAAAAATATTGTTGATATGTGTTGATAAGGTTAGTTTCCATTTAAACTAAATTTCACTAAATGTCAATTCTCAATGACATTTGATCTTCTTTCATAAATACCCTTTCACATTTCAATGTCATTTTCCATCAAAAATATGATTATTTTTCTCAATAAATTTGCTTTAAGATAAAGTTTATAAATTGTGATGAAGATGTTTAAAGATAAATTTTCTATTAACATAATTTACTTTTGGATTATAAGGTCAGGAAAAGTTCAAGAAAGTATCAGACAATGGGCTTTGTGCCTGGCTGCAAGTTGTAAGGGATGTTGGAGAATTCACTAAACAAAAAAAAGCAAGTAACATGCCATAATAACATATGTGCCATGTACCACAAATACATGGTTATCGTTCTTGTCAAATGAATCAAACAAGGCATTGCTTTTAAAAGACATTTTGAAAGTTATGAACCACTATATATACTTGATATTATTAATATCATTACTCTATATCACTTGGAATGAATGTTTATAAATTTTGTACTTTGAAAAAGTTATGCAATAATTGGTCTGACTTATCAGTTCAGCTAAAGAGAAATATCCAGCTGTAATTTTTTGTAGAGTTGTTAATCACATGTATCTTCAGCATCCCATCTCAAAAGTGTTTCACTAATGTCACTTACAAATACCTTTTGATTTTGAAATCTTGTTTTATCTTGAAAAGCAGCTTCCTTAAAAAATAAATAGCTTTTGTGAGCAGGAGCATGGGCTTTCCAGAGATCTGGGATCCTTAGCGACACACCACAACCCTGAACTTGTTGCCTTTCTTGGGCTATGATGATGCCATGACAACAATTTAGGTTCAAGAATCAGAGAGGCCTTAAATAAAAATTAAACATAGAGACTTGTTGCATGAAGACTTTTTTGCTAAGTAAAAATATATATGAGTAAAATAAAACTGATTCAGTTAGTTGTCCTGTTTAAAGGAGGACACAATAGTCTTACAGCCTACAGAAAGGAGGGGTTAGGGGAACAGCTGCCTAAGAGCATGCTACAGCTCACTCTAGCCTATGAGGCCACCTTAATTCCACTACATCTATATCTTGAACTGTTTCAATATTATCAGTGTGTGAGTTGGCATAAGCTCTTCTGATCTAACTATGGCCCAAATAAACAGATATAAGTTTGCACAACAAACATACTCCTTCCTTCCTTCCTTCCTTCCTTCCTTCCTTCCTTCCTTCCTTCCTTCCTTCCTTCCTTCCTTCCTTCTTCCTTCCTTCCTCCCTTCCTTCCTTCCTTCCTTCCTTCCCTCCCCCCTCCCTCCCTTCCTCCCTCCCCCATCCTTCCCTCCCTCCTTCCTTTTTTTCTTCTCCTTTTTCTAGTTAGAGTTATCAAATATAAATATTGTTGGCTGGATGCTCATTTTACATTCATTTTCATCCAAATATATACCTTTGTTATGCATGGTCAATGATCTATCCTGAGCATATTATAGGGTAAAATGCTTTTTCTGAATTTACAATGTTACTCAATTAAAAAAGACAGTGTGATATATTCTTAACAACTGTAGTGCAAAAAGTAATGCCTACTCTTCAGTGTGCACCTAGAATTAACTACACTGTACCAATTTGAATGTCTTTCCAATAAATAATTTCTTATCTGCAGTTGTGAGACTATAGTAGGAGGGTTGATGAGCACTTAACTCATTTCAGTTCCTTTCTTATATTGAAGTGGCAAGCAACAGTGAAGCTGCCTATGGTGGTGATACTGCAATGATTTTTTTTTCCCCTAAATGACTTTTGCATAGTATAAGGTGGCAAGTCTGCAAAGTGTTTACTCTCTAGGCTTTTTCCCTTTTCCTTCCAATAACCCCCTGCCATTTATTGAGCTGCAGACCGGTCAGTGAGGGGCACTGATGAACGGAGCCCCATTTGGATCTCTTCTGATGGTGGTGTATCTTGAGGCCTTCACTAGTAGTGGAGAATGTGCCAAGACACACCTGCACTGCCAAATTTGGTTTTGCTCTTTTCACAAAAGCCTTCCATATTGAAGGCAAACAGAATTGTTTTGAATATTGTTAACGAACTGAATTCTAGATGACATATAAAACTGTGCAAAGAAAGGACGCAGTGTTAAGTTTTTATTTAACTTTCCCAAAGCCATTTATTTTGATGGGCTAAAATTAAACAATGAATGCAAATCTTATAATTTACATAAAGTCTACATGAATGCAGATTACTGATCTGAGTGTTTGAAATGCTCCAAACAAAATGAAGCCAATAAAATTCACTAGACCTGGAGTGAAAGATCGGACGCTCACACCTAAGCACTATAATATGGGAGTCCTTCTCACTACAGAAAACATGATTAGTTTTCATCCTTTCTGATTAGGCAGTCACTTATTGGCTATATGTAACTTGAATACTAACCCTCAGATCATTTTAACCAGAAATAAAAGTACCTGCTAAAGAGTGTTCCAAGTTTGGTTTCTATGGGGAGAGTATTTTAGTGTACTATATCAAATAAATATTTAAACAGTATTCTGTTTATGTAAGTAAAAAGATAAAATTCTACAGCAAACATGAATTTTAAAATGTTAAACTAAAAATTTAAAGATGTGTATGTAATTTTCAAATTGTTATACCTCAGGATTAATTTTAATGCTATTCAACAAACATTTTGAAAGACAGAAATGAATGAAGTGACAAAATGATGTTGCAACAACGAAATGTAAACAACGTACTATAATAATATGAACAATACAAACGACAGCTAAATTAATGAATAAATAATACATATATATAAATAGAGTAAATATTATACCAAGTGTTTGGTATAGCAGTGAGGGTTGCCAAGAGAGATGGATGATTATAATAATGGAAAGCCAGTATCCTAAAAGTGTCATAGGAAAAAACATCTTGTGCAGTGGATGAGAGCACAGTCTTTGTAATCAGAGCTGGACTATAATTCTAGTACTTCTGCCTTCCAGCTATGTGATCTTGGGCACAGAAATTCAGTTTCCCCATCTTTACTAAAGCTATCATAATATTAAGTTTATCAATCATTGTATAAGGAAGTACTTAACACAGCAGCCTGAATAGTAAGAGGTAAATTAAGAGTATTGTTTTGATTGTAAATAAAAACTAATTAAGAAATTAATCATTGCAGAAAATTCTGCATCAGGAAAACTGACTACCACTAGGGAATAGAAGGGCAGACTCATGGATGACATGCTAGCAGAGTGGTGTGGAGGTTCAGGTGGGATTTTTTCTGCCAGATGATGTGAAGCTGCGGCATCAGTGCACATACAAAAACTGAGAACAGGTTCACAAAGGAGAAAGCACAAGCTATGTCCAGGAAACACACAAGGCATATTTGGCTGTTATTCTTTAATGTCTCCCCATAGGGAACGTTAGCAGTTGCTTGAAAGTTGTGTTGGAGCCAGATTCCAGAAGGCTGACAAAGCCAACTAAGTCATTTAGACAGGAGTCTCCGCTGTGGGGTGCATATACCGTGGTAGCTATGCAAAGTGCTTCAGTGGAATACAATGAGACGACACTAGGATTTTAGTTGCATTTTTAAATCCAAAATAGAGGATAAATTAAATTGCACTAATATTTAATCAATAGATGGGCAATACTATTATCTCACATGTCATGTCAGTTGGTCACATGGTCTGTGAGGACTCCTGGGAGAAGGCTGGAAGTTATAATGAGGCAACCAACTATAAAGAGAAGTTATAGTGAGGCAACTACTTCACTTGCTCACCTTTATGTTGAAGCTTATTGTTCAGTTATGCAGGTTTATGGTTTGTAGTGACAATAAATCACCTAGCTTTAACTAAAACAATTTTCCTATAATAGCTAAGTAGTAGAAAAAAATGTCTGCAAAAAAAATCATTTGTTAAAAATCAAACTAGTAATGTAAGATATACACACATGCACTCATAAGAAAGCTAACAGTTTTCATATTGCTACAAGCTTTTCATCAGTTTTCATAACAAGGTGAGAACAGTGATCACCAAATTAAATCAGATCTGACTTGAAGTTAGGAAAAAATGCTTGACATTATTAGGAAAGCTATTTGAAATCTGTTTCTGCATCTATTATTGCTAATAACAAACCTTACCCTAAATACAGAATGTGCTTTGAATCAAAGCCAGTGGTATTATGACACTATTACAAACTTCTGTAATTTTCAGCAAATAAGTTTTCTAGTACTTTATAAGTTTTCACTAACTTGAATAATAACCATTGGGAATATTCTTTTGAATTTTCTTGCTCAATAAGAAAAATTACATAACAGATGGGGAATTTTTTTTTTTTGTCATGAAAAAATGACTAAAGTAATATGTGGAATCAATATAGTGACAAATCAAACTACATTCCTTTGTCAGCAAATGTTGTTGGAAGAAACAAAGAAATAATTGTGGAAGGTTTGGGAAAAAAATATTAGAACAAATTTAGTAGCAAAAGATCTAATAATAATATAATCCAACTATGGAGATTTCTTTACATACTCAGTTCATAATAGTTCCTATTTCTCTTTAATTAATAATAAAATATTTTAAGAATTACTATTCTGAACCCTCAAGGAAAAATGCACCAATGAACACATAGCATCAATGTGGACTGATTTGTTTAATTCAAAAAAATGTGTATTTTTTAAATAAAAAATATTAAAAATTGAGAAGTAATTTCTCTGATTGGAATTATAATTTTAAAGAATAAGGTTAGGGAGATGGCAGTACATGTGAAAAACATTTATTCATTACAAGTAAGCCAGAATTAGACAGACTGCCTCAAGATATTACTGATGTAGTACACTGTATACTAATAAGAACTTCATATTTTGAAGAACATTTATTTTGTACTGGGACAGAGAATATGACATTATTTTTGACCATGACACAGATATTTACTGTTTATCTCATGGAAAATTAGTTTAAAAGCTGCAGAATGTGGAGATTTGATCCTTACTTAAAAATAGAGGATTAAAAGTGCTTTTCAGTAATACAATACTTATTAGACAGCAAGAAAATAAATACTAATTGTCAGCAATATGCTGGGTATTTGATATTTAAAGCAAAATAAACAATACCTGTTTCTCTGAGAAAATTATAATGTGGAAACAGCTCTTTGAAGATAAATATTTGGAAATTATTTTATGATTATGCTATACAAAATAACATATGTCACTTTTAAAAGTTATTGTATCTGCTCATGTAACAAACTTTAAAACAGAATATTTTAATCTGTTTAAAAACCTTCTAGACAAAGAAATGCAATGGGTTTGAAAATCGTTTGCTGAAAAGTATTGTAAAAGCCCCACATTTTCTGATAGTTAACAAACACAAATGATTGATATTAAGGAAGGTTAACACTTATTTGTGCAATTACCAATTCTTTTTTTCATAATTGGTTTACAATCCACACTTTAAAAAAAGGTAGCAATATTTAGTGAGAACAAACTGTGAGCTACTTCTTCCATTTGTAGCATATTCTTTTTAATTATCTTTTTTTCCTGCTCTGAATAGCCATTAAAACTGAACATCAAAGTATCAAAATAAGCTTAACTTTGAAGCTGGATTTCAAACAACTATATCATAAAGTTTTACACCAAGATCTTAAAAAATATTAAAACATAATGCTCTCTCTAAAGTATCACTATTAAACACCTTTTAAGGTGATCAAATGTATCTGTATTTACTATCTGCATTTAAATAAATATAATAACAATGGTAATTTTAGTTTATTTCACTATTCTTTGTGAATGTTTTAGAAAGTAAATATTAGTCAAATAGTGCATACATAAAATTTATAAATAAATACATATACACATATTGTGGTTGTATAATGAAAGAAAAAGTAATAAAAAGAAAGTGATAAAGGTATAAAATAAAAGAAAAAAGTACTGCATTCAGGAAATATTTAAAAACTTCTTGCTTGGAATATATTTAAAACACAATAGGGAATCATTAGGAACATCTGAGTGATGGAGTTAAATTATCGGAACCCTAGAAAACATTTACCTGACAGCTATAGACTGGAGAAGGGATAAAAGGAAGGCATCCTAACCAGTAATTAGATTGCTCAAATAATTGGCAAAAGGTCATGAAAGCAGTAAGTAAGGTAGTGCCCTGAGGAACAGGAGTTAATAGACAGAAGTGTGATACTTTCATTGTGGAGAACAAAGGGCAGGTAAGAAGAAACCTTAAATCACTCAGAAGATTAGTAACTGGCAGACAGGAGACAGGTGCTTGATGGTGAAATAGAAAGTTACAAGCAGAAACTGTTTCTATAGAGAAGAGGAAAAGAGTCAGACATATTGAATTTGCATTTACAGAGAGGCTTTGAAGTAGAACTGCTGTCTAGGTACTTGAAAATGCAGGTCTGACACCCAAAAGAGGGACAAGAAGTACATACGTGTATTCAAAAATTGTTCATGTAGCTCAAAGCAAAACAAGGGAAAATCATCTGGAATTTGCAAGGAGAAATCATAGAGATAGTCAAAGCAGATTTCATAAAGTATGATCAGAAAGACAAAAAGAGAAGGAAAGTAGAGGGTCATGAAAGCCACAGAAAGTTCCACAAAGGGACAAACAGTACCAAGCACCATGCTCTGCAAAGGTTAGCTAGAAGAAGCAATTCATGGTGCTGGTGGTGGCTAGGTTCAGTCATTAGAATGGAGAATACATATAGGCATCTTTTTGACTCTGATAAAACTCATTTAATGAAAGGAGACCAGGATTTACTTAGATAATGTGTGATGCATCAGATAGCAGAGATGGGTTGGTAAGCATGTGTTAAAACTAAAGAAAACACAACTGAATCACAGTGAAACAAACTATAGTTTCTAGTTGGAATTTTAATACTATTAAATTATTTAATTTCCTGGTAAGTCATTGCTGTCCTCTGTGAATTAAATGTATTCAGTGAAGTATAATGTAAGATCTCTTATAGCTCCAAAAAATATCAGAGTTCCTCTGAAAAGGATGTAACTGCTTGTGAAAATATTCGTTAAAATGGGTTAAATGAAAATTTTCCATTAAAGAAAAAGAAAAGAATATTTTTCCAAATTATGCTGATTATAAATAACCTTTCAATATTAAACACATTGAATAAAACTGCTAATAGAATACATTATATTAAAAATCATGCTAAATATTCAACTGTTTTGTGAAATTTTAGAAAGACTTTTACTTTGGATTTTAGTTACATCACTTATTTTCCTTTTTTCTTTTTTTTGGAATCACTTTATAGCTGACCACATCTTAAAATGATTTCAACTGGGAAAAACCTTGTTGACTCTTACGTAAACAAATGGCTAAGTAAACAGAAATTTACATAAAGACACATTATTTTACATTAAAGGAGGATATTGAGTTTTGTGTCCATAGTAGAGAAAAAAAAAAAAAAAAACTAGATAACTTCTTTATCACTCCATATGATTTTGATAGATTATTTGATAGGCATAAGAAACAGGGAAATAAATGTATTTATGCTTTATGTACACTTCATAAAGCTGTGAAAAGGCCAAAGTTCTTCATTATAGTCAAACAATTGTTATACTTCTTTAAGAATGTCATTCATTGTTTGAGGAACTTCACTTATATAATTACCAATGAGCAACTTGTATACTTAGGTTAAAAATTAATAATTTCACACATGAGAGTGTGAGAAGTTAGTAAAATTTAACTTACTGTTTTTTCTTTCCCAGGTTCCACCTGATCAGGTTTTGCTGTGCACAATGGCTGTGGCTGTTCTTTTATTGTTTTGGTTGTCTTATCATCTTCTTTAGGTAAACTCTGAGGTGTGCCAGATGGTAAATCTTCCATCTTGGTCTGCGGTTGTTTCTCTTCTTGCACTGTCTTTGGAGCCACTCTGCCTTCAAGCTTTTCTTCAGCAATTTGTACTTGAGATTTAAGTAAGTCATGTTTTTGTTCTTCTGGGGCTGATGCTTTTGCCTCCGGGAGTAGCTTTTTGTCTTCAGGGGTTGGCTTTTTTTCTTCTAGGAGTTGCTTTTTTTCTTCAGAACATATCTTTTCTTCTTCAGAGATTAGTTTTTTTTCTTCATGGAGTGGCTTTTTTTCTTCAAGAGCTGAAGCTTTGTCTTTCTCTAGTTTACTCTCTTCTTGTTTTTGATCTGTGGCTACCATAGGAGGAATTTTTTCCATTGATAGTGTTTCCTTTACTTCTTCCAGAATTACTTTTTCAGCTTCTGTTTTTACTTCTTGTTCTGGCTTTTTCACTAATTTTACTTGGGGAGGCACTGCTGTTTTCTGAGATGGTGATTCTGTAGGAACAGGCATGGGAGATGCTTTGGGTCCTGATGGCACAGGTGGCATTTTGCCTATGTCTCCAAGCTGTCCTGATATTGCTCTCTGGGTTTGGCAATTTAAACAGAGCCATTCTTGAATCTGTGAAAAAAAATAGCAATGAACAGATTAAATGTATTATAATGTATCTGTTTCTGTCATTTTACCCAAGTGAAAATTTGGTAATTCCTATGTTTTTGTATATGGAGAAGGTGGGTCACTGTTTTCCAAATCAATGACACAGTAAATTTTTAAAACATTACAAAAAGGCTATTTGAACTCTAAAAATGTATAGAATTTCTAGAGACTAGCAATTCACTATCTTCATTAAATGAGAAAAAGAAAAAGAAATAATTGCATTAAATGTGGACCCACAGAAATATTCATTTTCAGGAAGAAAGAAAATCTGCATTTGTTCCAAATAAAATTATTTTAAGGCCTGGTTTCTTCAAAATTAGCATTTTCATCCAAAATTTATTCAAAGACTATTACATTTCATAATAACAAATTAATCAAAAGTTCTTTTAGGATTTAGCCTATTATCTCCTATCTCTTGACTTGGGCCAAATATAGTTCTACCTTTCAGAGTAGAGCTTTATAGGTATAGATAGTTTTCAAAAATCACTTGTGCATAATTTGCTATCTGCTTCCAGATTATGAACATAATTTCATTCTTAATACTTATCACATTTCCTCATGCAATTGAACAAGAGGCACTCCAAGGCTTAATCGTTTGGTATCTTTTTCTCTGAGTGTTCTGATTTGCTGACTAAAACATTTTCTTTCTTCTTTTTTTTCTTTTTGCCAGGCTGGGGTGCAATGGTGCAATCTCTGCTTACTGCAACCTCCGCCTCCTGGGTTCAAGTGATTCTCCTGCCTCAACCTCCTGAGTACCTGGGATTCAGGCATGTGCCACCCACGGCCAGCTAATGTTTTATTTTTAGTACGGATGGGGTTTCTCCATGTTGGTCAAGCTGGTCTTGAACTCCTGACCTCAGGTGATCCGCCCGCCTTGGCCTCCCAAAATGCTGGGATTACAGGTGTTAGCCACTGCTCCTGGTCAAACATTTTCTTATATCTCTGCTCTTCAATGTCTAAGCCATGGTCACCTGCACTAAATCAACTGATAGGGTCTTTAGACATACAAATTCCTAGGAAGTACACCAAAACCATTTTAGCAGAATCCTGGGAGAGGAAACAGAAAGACCTGCCTTTTTGATAAATTGGTTAAGAATTTTTGCAAACTAAATACTAAAAACTACTCTCCGATAAGAATACAGAACAAATGATCACCTAGGAGACAGATTATGTTAAAATAATACTATGAAAGAGTTCCTCCCTGATTGGTGTGTGTTATATTTTTTCTTACATTATATCTATTCTATTGTTTAAACGTAAAGGCTATGTATGTAGTTCTAATTGTTACCATTGAATGTGTACCCATTCTATAAGGCACAGGGTTAAAGTGTCATACAAATATTATTGCTTTCATGTATTACACTGTACTCTGAGAAGTTCAATTTCAAATTGCTTTTCATGCTGGCTCACTCTTTCCAGTTGCTTATCTTAAATTCTTTGGATACAAAAATCACTTATTGCTCTAGAATACTATCAGATATCTAAGTTTCATTTCTTATTTCAGGATCCAATTACTTTAGAAACTAACGATGTTGCTTAATAACTATGATTATTTTGCAATATGTAAGCCATTATAATTCTTATTTGCTGATCTAAAAGAGTAAAGACAAAAGTCAATTCTGTAAATGTGGTAAAATGCTGCCAATAAAATATTAGGATATATATGGACTCATTTGTTTTTTGTGTATATAATCACTCAATATCAGTTCTCTTGTTAATTTCATGTCTAAGGAGCTCTGAAGTGAATTGTGTGCCTTCTTTAATTAATGTCTTTATATAAAAGTCATAGGAAAGAAGATTTGATTCATTATGTCAAATTCTAAAAGTTCTAGCTCTTGTGTTGAACAGTCCCTGAAGGAAGAACTTCCGTAATACCTACAGAAAATCAATCTTCATTGATAACGTAGTTTTAAAAACAATTACTTGGTTGAGACACATCTTAAGAGATTTTCATTCAGAGCCTGAGTTTTTTATTTTTATTTTTTTGAGATGGAGCCTCGCTTTGTCACCAGGCTGGAGTGCAGTGGCGTGATCTCGGCTCACTGCAGTCTCTGCCGCCCAGGTTCAAGCAATTCTCCTGCCTCAGCCTCCTGAGTAGCTGGGATTACAGGTGCACGCCACCACACCCAGCTATTTTTTGTATTTTTCGTAGAGATGGGGTTTCACCATGTTAGCCAGGATGATCTAGATCTCCGGACCTCATGATCCACCCGCCTTGGCCTCCCAAAGTGCTGGGATTACAGGCATGAGCCACCATGCCCAGTCCCAGAGCCTGACTTTTTAAAACACAAAAACAGGTACAAATGGCTGCATTTCTGTGCAGTTTTGCCATATGGATTCTAAAAATGAAATACAGGTGTGTATTAAGCGTCTCCATAGGCCATGTTCTAATATAAATAAGTTAGAAAATTTTAATATACCAGAAATACAGGTTTCATTCCATTGGAAATTTTTGTCATTTAAAAAAGTGTGACTATTTTATCTGAGTTTTGGGGACAGGGACAAATTATTCTTACAAAATTGCCATCTCTTGCTACTTTACAGCATATGAGGCCACAATGGTACATGGCTTTAGGTACAAGAAAAATGTGTTGAGAAAATAAAACATAGTGATAATTTCAAGGTAGTATACTCATTATTTTCCTATAATATGAAATTTAGGTATCAGGATAAAAGGTATCATCTATGCAATCTATTTTGTCACATAAAATATTTCATTGTCCCAATTTAAAGTAATGCTTAGTAAACCTATAAAGTGGTGATAACCACTAAACTACTAACGTTTGTAATGCAAACAGAAGGCAATAGTGTAAATCTGAGAGATAAAAGATCTTATCCTGAGAGCCTCATTGACTATTTCAAATCAATGTTTTGCTTAAATAGCCATCCATGTTCAGTTATACCTAGCATTTTAAGTAATCGCTATTTTGCAATTATTTTTAACGTAATGTTGCTATACTCAGTCTCTTGGGTGCATGACTAATTTTCATTGGGAAGGAAAGAAGGCAGCCAGTCTTTTGAACTTACACTCTGACTAACTGTCACCAAAATTAATTTGGAGCTAATATTTCTATTACGTCAAATTATGACTAAATAATTCATTCATATATCTATTCTGTATGTATCTATTTGGTTTATATCTATTAGTTGGAAAGTATATATGCAAAGGTTATTTCATCAAGGAACCAGCATTCAAGTAGAAGAAATAATGCATGGTTGAAAATAAGTAAAATATGCAGTAAAAACAAAGAGATGGAGATACTGTGTTGCAACGCAGAAGAGGGAGATACCACTTCTAGTTAGGTGTTTTCCAAGAAGGGTTGGCCTTAAAATAGATACGTTAATAAACTGTGAATGTGAAATAAATCCATTTTCCCAAAAATATGTCTTGTCACTATTTGACATAATAGAAATATGAAATGAAAATGTCTATTCATATTTGATAGCAATCAGTCAAAATGTAAATACACATCAGGCTAAGGCCTTATTTCATTCACATTGAAATACAATAATTAAGAGATGAGGCACAGCAAAAATCATATAATACATGCCTGAAAAAAGGCAATGATTAAAAACACTAAATTTGACCAAATCTAGATAAAAATTAAACAATAAAAATGTTCTTTAGCTTTAAGAAGATAATTGAAGATAAGGTTGGAGAGGCAAGTTGAGATTCTCTGTTAGGTGGCAATTATTCCCAAATAAATGGCACTTATTGCCACAAGTAGACATTTTGTAGAAGAAACTGGAATCCAGTGACGGTTCTTATAAAGGAGTAAAATCTGCTTTGTTAAGATCAGTCTGGCAGAATGTGGTTACCAACCTATGTTGATAAAAATTAAATCTAGAGGTGGAAAGAAACTATTAGAGTAAATGGAAAGGATGGAATGAATATAACAGGATTATCTGAGGAATTTAGTTTGAAACATTAGGAATTTGATAAATTATAAGCCACAAAGAGTATGTTTTTCAACAATTAGAAATGCTAAACTGGTGGTCTTATATGTGTCTCTTCTCTTTTCGGTAGCCCTAGGACCAAAAATAAAATGTCAATAAATTCAACAAGCAGAGGAAATTATAATGTCAATAAAGAGTTGAAAGGGAACAAAGCCCTACAGTAACACCAAACATTTTCTAGTTATATATATAAATTCAAATTTTGTTTATTAAGGGGGAGCATAGGAGTATCACTGGAGGAAAAGGCAGAAGCTAGGTAAAATACAAAGAGGAAATGAGAAAAGAAAAATTGATCAGGTTTTTCACAGTGAATAAAAAAGAATAACAGTAAATTTTCAAGAAAGTTTATTTTGGACAATATGGGTAATCATCATGATCATATCATCATTAATTATAAACAAACTGACTGGAAAAATTTGCTTCTCCCAAAATTTTGGAAATACTCTATAATCACGTAAGATATAAACATTTGTAGGTCACAATTTTTTTTTTCATTCTTTAACAAAAATAATCCAAAGATTTTTGTATCACTGTATTCAGGAATTTGGTTAAGAAATACTGTGTTTATAGTTCCAAAAGATGTTATCTATACTCTTAGTTCCTAAATAGCCACACCATTACATTTTCATATTGTTTCTGGTCCAGTAGCAACCTGGAAATCAATTAAACAAAATTATTTCACTTATGTAACAACTCAATATATCAATGCCATATATGACTTTTACTAGCTGAAAATATTTAGCCAGACATAGCATTAACTCTTCCTGTAACAGTTAGAATTGTGATACACATGATTATTCATATTTTGCCTTAAGGTTAAGAATCAAATGAGTTAAAGTTTTATCTTTGAAATATCTTCTTATAAATATAGTAAGACAACCAGCAGTTTTATGTGTGTATATATTTATATATATGTGTGTGTGTACATCTGTATATACACACATAAAACTGGTTGTTATGTGAAATAATAGACATATATATATAAAAAACACAATTTCATTCTATATGTGTATATAGATCTATCTATATGATATCATATAATATATCATGTTATATATTATATAATATATAACATATATGATATGGTATATTATATCGTACAGATATATATAAAATAAAATCTCATTTTAAGGTGTTGTTTGCAAGATTTTTCCAATATAAATTTCTTCATTACTTTTAATGGAAAAAGTAATGGAAAAAGCCACAATTACTTTTGCATCAACCACATATATATGTACTGAGAACATCTCTATTATATTTCTGAGTTTACTATGTAAAAAAATACAAAATATAGATGCTTAAGGAGGCTTTTAAAAAAACATGCTAATCATCCTTGTGGATGCTTTAAGACTGCTTCCATTTTTTCCCTGTGATTTTAAAATATATTTTGAATATGCTATTATAAGTATTCTCTAATGGTATAAAACAATAAAAGTTTATGTTTCATCTATGTTATCATTAAATATAAACAAACTCAGAGGCCCCCAAATTATGAGGCCAATCACTATTTATTCAGTGCTATAACATTAATAATCAGGGTATCAAAATTCATCTCCAAGTAGGAAAAATTCTGACAAGTAGAATATATAAAATAACACCACACCGATCACAAAATACTCAAATTTATTCAATTGTCAGCTAGTACATGTTAATAAAACACATTTATTTTAACATCAATTCACCAGAGCTTGTTCAAAAGAAAACAATGTTAAAAAAAATCCATTCATCTTAAGAAGGAAAGTAGGAAATGAAGGCAGTAATAACCCAGAGAAGGGATGCTACTGTGCCACTCAGCATTTTTCCATCAATAAGCAATTTGCTTTATATAACATTTCAGCTGTAACTATAGCAACAATACCATTAAGGAAAATCTCAGAACTTCAGGGCTGCCTATTTATCTTTCTAAGGATCTTTTCCAAAGCATAATAATAAGACCTGTAGCAGGTTGAAAGTTTGCTTTTCGACTTAAAATGGTAAAGAAATGGTGGTCACAAAACCTACATGAGCATTCATATTTGTATTGGAGAAATCTTCCAAACACTACCTTAAAATTAAATTTCATTAAAGATCAAGTGAAGTGATGAGGAAGTTTATATCGTTTCCACCCATAGAAGTATTTAGTCAAAGACTGGCTAGGTCACGTCTCAAAATTTTGTAAAGAAATCCAAGCAATGAAGGAGATTGGTACTGTAACATCGAGCTCCCTGCCCACTATGAAGCTTTTGAGTCAACACAAATTTTACACAGGTTTTCATTTATCTATATTTTTGCTTATCATTCAGGGTATATTTCAAAAAGAGAAATAATTACACTAATAAACTGCTTAGAATTCATCTTTTTACTCACTGACAAATACACCAATTGGAGAGCAATGTTACGCGTAACTTGTCATTTTTATCAATGTTATTTACAATCTCGGCAATATGGTGTTCTATTCAACTCAGATCCATGCATTCTTACAATGTGACATTCTGATAATTGGGTTTTTTAGTTATAAATTCATTCCCTTTGTGACATCTATAAAAGGGAGAAGGATTGAATTCATAGTTGACACATTCTTCTTCCAGACTACACAATCAATTATTCAGACTACAAGATCAGGACATTAGAAATCTATGATCATTCCTGAGACCGCAGTTTATAAGTATACATAATGATGTATTTGTGATACTTCTACGCTTACTCTGTCCATTCAAAAAATAAATGAAACGTGTGTCAGGTCCTTTCATCATTATATTCTTTTATCTAGAATGTGCAACTTCATTCATATTTTGTTTCTTTTAAAACCACTGATACCAGAATAATTCATGTTCAAAATATATAATTGAATGATTGAGGTTCTTTCTCATATATAGACATAAGATTATATCAAATTATATTAGAACATAAATATGTATATGAACACAATGTTGAGAAATAAAAATAGTCCACATAAAATACTAATTTCCAGTTGAATTGCTGAATGTGAAGAATATAAATTAATAATACAACCTAATAGAATACAGGATACTGTTAGAAACTTGTACTAGAATTAACATTCGTCGGTCTAGGTTGATTAGTGGTCATGTCCCTACCCATCTCTTATCTGCATGCTTATTTCTGCAAGACCTCACTCTTCCGTATACCAAATGAAGTCTCTTTGTTTCCCTCATTAGAACTTGCATTCAGCAGAAGACAGATAAACAAACAAACAAACGAACAAAAAAACTTGCAATGTAGGTTTCTGTATAATGTAAAATACATTAACAGATATTTCCATAAATAGCAGCATGCCAACTAAAATTACATATATTACAACCAGATATTAAAATTGTGTTTAGAATATGATTTCATACTCTTGATTGATACTCTTTTTGTGTTAATTTTGACTAAACCAGAACCATATTTCTGGTTGCTTTCTCATCATAATTTATATATTTCTTCTGAAACTAACAATCTCTGAATCTTTGATGTTTTCAATACTATTACATAAATAACACATAAATGAAAACTTGCTCTAATTTTAATACCTGTGAATTATTACATTAACACAATTTTGACAGATCTGAAGAAAATCATATGCTTAGTTTTCTTTTAAAAGATATATATAGCTGAGTGTAGTGGCTCGCATATGTAATCCTAGCACCTTGGGAGACCATGATGGGTAGATCTCTTGAGGTCAGGAGTTTGAGACCAGCCAGGCCAACATGGTGAAACCCCATTCATACTAAAAGTACAAAATTAGCCGGGTGTGGTGATGGGCACCTGTAATCTCAACTACTTAGGAGGTTGAGGCAGGAGAATCATTTGAACTCAGGATTTGAAGGTGGCAATGAGTTGAGATCATGTCACTGTGTGATTCTCAACCAAGTAGTTTACTTGATCTGAGTTTAATTAGAGTCATTAGATTAACTGATCATCTACCAGTGTGTGTATAAAGGACAACTCCAAGGGCACAGCTGATTTCTCTCTGGTAACCAATGATACACTAAACTTATGGGTAATCACACAACTTACTGCAGTGATTTTAGCTAACTTTAGCGAAAATATAAGACTTAGAAGAAAGGCTTATCTGTGGGTTCATAGCTTTTTTTTTGTGATTTTTCTAGTGTACTAAGTTTTAGGCAGATAGTTATTTATGTATTATAAGTGTGGTATAAAAACAATCAATAGTTTTAGAAATATATAATTTATGTCATATGTGTGTCAAGTTAATTTTTAAAATGTAAACAGTTCTCCTCCCTCTGCTCTTATATAGGTGTATTTTGGTATATCTATTATAAGATCTGTATATTGATTTCGCATGTGCAAATAATTACATCAAAGCAAAAAAACTTAGACTCAAGTCTAAGTCACTAGACAGCACTACAAGCAATGAAAAATTGAATTTTAAAACAAAATTTATTTAAAAGATCTAACGCACTTCATCATAGGGAAATTTTATGTTTGTTACGATTACGAAGAAATATGCATTTGGAAGACAGATCATTTAAAACACACTACAGCCAAATGAAATTTGTGGAACATGTTACAAGATAAAAATCAATCCCCTCACTTACAAATTTAAGCCTTATTGTGGATATAATATTTAAAGACAGAATAATTTCACAGACTAGGGAGTCTGAAATGCATAAGAGGGTGGGTCGCACTAGACTGTCTGGATAATGCAGAATGGATACAGGTGGTGGGAGAGATTGGTTAGGTGTTAAGCCCTCCTGTGATGTGGTAGAACACAGTGCAGTACTGGAAGCTGTTCTTGCAGGGAAGAATCAGTATGTCAATTCTGCAAGGTGTAAACTTGTCTAGGTTGAACTATGTTTCCCAGAATCATTTGCCCTAAATATTTCCCATTACAGTGTATGATATTGTTTGGCTCTGTGTTCCCACCAAACCTCTTTTTAAAATGTAATCCCCACGTATTGAGGGAGGGACTTGGTGGGAAGTGATTGGATTACGGGGGCAGTTTCCCCATGCTGTTCTAGTGATGGTGAGGAAGTTCTCATGGGACCTGATGGTTTAAAAGTGGCAGTTTCCCCTGTGCTTTCTCTCTCCTGCCACCTTGTGAAGAAGGTACTAAATTCTCCTTTGCCTTCTGCCATGATTGTAAGTTTCCTGAGGCCTTCCCAGGGATGCGGAACTGTGAGTCAATTAAACTTCTTTGCTTTATAAATTACACAGCCTCAGGCAGTTCTTTATGGCAGTGTGAAACTGTCTAATACAGTGTATAACAGGAAATATTTTGTATGGGATTTGGCAGGTAGTAGAAGAAAAGCAGTAGCCATACTGGGTTTTGTACACCCAGAGAATCTGAGCAGGGTCACCAGGGGCTGTTAAAGGTTACCCATGTTGTCAATTGTTTTGCTTGGGATAGGAAGCAGGAATGCAGCTAATCTGTTTTCCTCTAGATTACCCTTCAGCTTGTCCATAGGCATTTAGCTTGGAGTTCAGTGAGAAGGGACAGGCATTCTGTCCTGTCCTCATGGGTTCCAGTTTGTCCTTCCTCTCCCCTACTTTAAATATTTCTTTCCTTCCTCTGCCTGCCCTTCAGACTGAAGCTCCAGCAATCTTCAGCAATCACTTAAACAGCTTTCACAACTGTGTATGAACAAATCTCTATACCAAATCTCTTATTATATATATTTTAAACTTCCTAATCATTCTGCTTTTCTGATTAAAATCTAAGTGATACAGTCAGGCTGAGTCAACTTGTTATTCAAGGGATGATAATTTTTTACACTTTTATCCATGATTGTTGCTGTGTATGCAAAGTAATTCTAATGAACTATTTTGGATATTAACTTGCATGGCCAAGAAAGTGCATTTTACTGGAATTCAAGAGAAATACGAACTGTTTCAGTCAGTGTTAACATGCATAAGTAGTCACTTCAAAGGTTTAGTTTTAAAAAAAAATTATGGTGAGCTATTTCAATCATCAACATAATTCGTGACATGTCAGGTGACTGTTACGTTAATTAGCCTGATTTGATCATTCCACAATGTTTGCATCTATTGAAACATCATATTGTACCACATAAACAAATACAATTATAATTGTTATTATTTTTTTCTTTTTTAGACATTTTTATCATTTTTGTAGAGACAGGGTCTCGCTATGTTGCCTGGTCTCAAACTCCTGAGCTCAAGCCATCTTCCTGTATTTGCCTCCCAAAGTTCTGGGATTACAGGTATGAGCCACGACACTTGGACTAAAATTATTTGTAAATTAGATATAAAATAAAAATTCAAAAAAAATTTAAAGGAGGTAAATATCCACTCACCAACTATCCACTTAAGAAACAGAACAGTGCCAATATTATCTAATACATGGGTTTGATACATGCAGGTGCTGTTTTCAATAACATCCTATTATATATCCTCCAAGAATAACCACTATTTTAATTTTTGTTTTGTTAGATCTTTGTTCCTTACTATGGTTTAAATAGTATACACTTTTTTATGTTATTTACTTTTGTATACTTTTGAACAATATATGAATAGTTCTGTGCCTTTTTTACCTTTTTGTGTTTTTACAGTAAACATTGCCTGGGTGCAAAATTCATCTTTTTTTAATTTTTTGCCCAGGCTGGGGTACAATGGTGTGACCTTGGCTCACGTAACCCCTGCCTCCCAGGTTCAGGCAATTCTCCTGCCTCAGCCTCCCGAGTATCTGGCATTACAGATGCCCACCACCATGCCCAGCTAATTTTTTGTATTTTCAGTAGAGTCAGGGTTTCATTCAGTATGTTGGCCAGGTTGGTCTCGAACTCCTGACCTCAGGTGATCTGCCCGCCGTGGCCTCCCAAAGTGCTGGGATTACAGGCATGAGCCACCACACCTGGCCCAAAATTCATCTATTAAACAAGTGTGGGACACAAAGAATAACTTTAAAATGAACACCCATGAGCCACTGATCCAACTACAGAAATGAAATACGATCATTACATTTGAAGCTTCTTTCAAACTCATTCCTTTATATCCTCCTTTGAGTTAAATAATGTCCTAAGTATTATGTCTATCATTATGACACTTGGGGGTTTATTTTTGCTCTATGTGTTTGGACACCTTACTCTTTTGGCTCCCTATAATTTTAGAGTCAGAGTTGCAGAGTATCATTTTTCATATATCTCTTTTAAAATTAAAGTATTTCCTAAAAGTAAAGTTTAATACCATTTGCAAATATTGCTAATAATGATAGATAAACATAAATATATAAAACCATAGCTAGATGTAGGTACTATGAGAAATGAGAGTTCATGACTCACTTAAGTCATTTTTATAATATTAGAGAGATCCCCGCCAAAACTCTGTGTGAAACTCAGGTTATGAGCCACCAGTACACACTCTCTTCACCAGGAAAGTTTTAAATTTAAAAAAAAGTAGTAAAGATCCCACAATCTGGGCAATTACAGATTGCTCAATTAATATGAGGCTAATTGTTAAAAAAAGGATATGATTATTAAATACTCAAACAGGAAGATACAATTTATAAAAATTTGGATAGTTCATTTTAAAAAATCCTTCTGTTCTATTTGACATCCAATGGCTAATCAGTATTAAATCTTTGTGAGACTTTGAAGTTGTTTAAATCCATTCATAAGATAATTATTACACAATTTCTATGATATTCCTATTGTTCTAAATGCTATATATAATTTTTGCTCTTAGAAGAATCAAAGTAATTATATAGGAACTAACAAAAATACAATGAATATATATTCATATGTACTATATGCATGAATATATAACATATCCATACATATTCATGTCTACATCCTCATTTAGTAAAATAATACAATTAAGGTAAGAATGATCAAATCAGAATCAGGAATAGAGCAACTAATTGGCTGAAGTCACCAGGGAAACCTTAATAAAGTGAAATTTATTATGAGCTGTGGCAGACCAACTGGATTTGGAAAACAAAGAAAAATGAACAAAAGCTCCAGGAACAAGAAACACACACACACACACACACACACACACACCCCCCCCCCCACAAAACGAGTATTTTTCTTGGTCTAGGATAATAGAAACAAGTAAAAAGCTAGGTGGAGAATGAAAACAATGTATAATTCATATGCAGAAGATAAATATCAGTTATAGAATTTAGGCTGAAATTGGCAGGATAGAAAAAAGTCCAATTTTAAGTCAATATTTAAGAAGAAATTAGCTCTTCAGTTAAGGCATGATTGTTGGCATCTGTTTTAAAGCTACTCATTGATAGAAGTTATTCCTTTTCTTGTAACTGTTCATAGACTTGAGAATCCAAAGTGTCATATATTGAGGCTGAAATTCATTTGTGTTTCTTCAAAAACATATAAATAAATAAATAACCTGGAAGTACTGCCTGTTCATGGTAAATTTGAAAAATTTGAAACTATCATTGAAAATTATATTGAATTTTCTGATGTTATTACATTTGAAAACATGATTTGTGTTGATGACATAATAACCAACCATATGGATGCATTTTATTTAATGATTCTTCAGTTAGAAGAGTATTGTAAATACAGCTATACAAACATACATCAAAACGTAAATTCAGAGAAGCAGTAAGAGGTTTAAAGTAGTTTTTTGTTTGCATAAATAAAATACTTATTATTTACTTTGCTACCTGGTACCTAACAGTATGCCAAAAATGTGTATTATACATTCTAAACATTCAGAATCCAATCTTTCGCTCAGCATATTTGCAGGCATTTTGTTTCTATCAGCAAACAGGTAGACACAGCCATATAAGGCTGAAGACCCATTAGCCATTGAAGGAATCTGAGAAAGTATAGATATTTTAAATAGATTTAACTTTCACATGTGTTGTTTGTCTCCAGTCTCAGTCAGTAAGGATGGGAAGTAGTGATTTGGAACTGAGAAAGGGAAACTGGATAATATAGAAAGTCACATTGGCAAAAATACTGTGTGTTAGGCAGCATATACATTACCATTAGTAATTCTAGCACTACAGTATAGTTTAAGGGACACATAACAACCAAAAGTGAATACTAGTTTACATAAACCCAACTTTGAATAAAGGGCCTAAGTTCAATTAATTTCTTTAAATGCTAAAGAACAAGAGATATTTACTGATGGATCCTAACAACCAGGTCCCAAGCCTCACATCCTTACAATTATCATTCTCTAGAAAGACCACTGGGACTAACCCTAGAACATAGTCCATTCTGTTTGCCTCAGTCACCTCAAGATACCTGAGACATCCCAATCAACCCTCATTACCTAGACTCTCCCTCTCCCCCCTCCTCATACCTGCTCAGTGTTTCCTGAAAAGTGAGGATGTGAGGCCTGGAACGAATCAGGGGAGAAGAGGAGGAGCCCAGAGAGAGAAAGAGGAAAGTCTTGACAGAAACATGTGGAATGCTTTATTTTCACCTGTCCATATTGCTATCAGGACCATTGCAGGAGTGGTGTCACCGGGAATACATGGTGCTCTGAAGCTCCTGGAACATACGAGATAAAATTGCTCCATGGGGGAAGTCAGCTGGAGTCTCACTGCCTGAAATGTTCAGCTGAGTCAAATAAAGACTTTTGAGTTAGAAAGTGGCATGATTGAGCCTGTCATCTTGGAAAGAATATGGTAAAGAAATGTACCCTAAAAAATTGACAGTGCTTTCCAAGCCTTTGATTATGCTCTGTGGACTTGGCTGAAAAATAGAACTATAAAATAGAATTCCCATTTTGAACACATAGCTGGTTTCCGTTTAGCATGGAACTTCCTCCCTAGGCTACTTGCATTTGAAGAGGACAAGTTTACCCTGAAGGAATGACAGATGCACTGTGGAGGTTACAAGCTTATACAGATGACTGTGGCAGCAGCAGAAGAACTGAATGAGGGAACTGACATTGCCAAGAAAAAAATTCCTAATTTATACAGAACATGATGATTTAAAAATAGAAGAGGAACACGTTCTGGGGGGAAGGCTAGAATATGTTGAGCTCCAGGACCCTGTAAATATGCTTATCTTATTGAATTCTCACAACAATCCCAGGAGTTTCTATAATTATGTTCATTACACAGATGAAGAAATTCAAACATAGAAACTAAAAAGTAATATTCTACTCAATAGCCAAAGCTAGTAAGCAGATCTCAGAGATGAGTCTATAGCTAAAGACCTATGTAACAAAACTGCATGTTCTGCACATGCACCCAAGAATTAAAGTACAGTAAAAATAATACTTATCCACTGAACCATAATGAATAATTGTGTTAAAAAAGAGTACATGCAACAGATAACTTCATTATGAACACACTTCATAAACTATAGGGTACTATTCTGGGGGTGGGAGGGACATATAACAATAAATTCACTTGAGCGTAAAAAAAGATTCAGATCTTAAAGAATACAGAGGGTACTTAGGCCAGAGTTAGAGGTAGAATTACCCAGAGATGATAAGCAAAAGAAGAGAACAGCAGGCAGATCTTGAAGAATAGCTTCATTCAACAAGAAACCAGCAAAGCATATTCAACAGGATCATTCAAAAAGTGTAAGGAAAACCAGTAGTTTTTAGTAAATTTGAGTGAAGATCAGAATTTCAAGAAAGTGATAGGCAATATCACCAAATATAGTAATGAGACTAAGTGACGTATATGTCAAAAAGGTTGGCAGATGTCTCTTTCTATAATGGAACTGAGTTCTCTACATATTAATATTTCTTTCTTAATCCTTCATTTTGTTTCTGTCACCTTTGCAATAATTGTTTCGATTTTTCTCAGGTAGCCTGCATAATTGACTATAAGAATTGTTTTACTTGTAATTCAGGGACGTACCTATACTTAAAAAAATGAGTTATGATGGCTATTACATTGCTTCATCTTTACGTAATAAGAATAAGCATCTAAACATGTAAATGAAAAGAAGTCCTAGAATTAAACTCAAGCTTCATGTTAGAATATTGCCTCGAACAGCATTGGATTCTGAAGTAGAAGTTTATTTGTAGGTGTCATTTTTTTTCCTTATAGAATATTAAATAATCAGACCATACAGACTAGTTATTGTAGAATGTGGCTTAATACTTATTCCTATCTTTCTTCTCTGGTTTTGAAAGTGGACACATTGGTTAAAAGTAAGCAAGCAATGAGAATGTTCTGTATGCTCTGTATGTTAATGCTTACGTAGAAACTACTGCAGGAATCTTTATTCCTGAAGAAGCTACTGAAATATCACATATTTTCACCAGACACTATATTGGGTTCTGTTAATAGAGATTAGAAGCATGGTTGCTTATCACAGCAATCCCAAGGTCTAGCAGAGAAAAAGAAAATATGAATTGTCTCCTATATTTATAATACAAGTTAGCAGAAAATGCTCTGGAAATCAATGAAGATCCAACTCATACAGAGCGGGGATGAGACTCAGGGAAGGTTTTTCAGAAGGAAGTGACAACTGAGTTGATCCATGAAGAATTAGTGTTAACCAGTCAAAGTAGAGCATGCTAAATTGAAGGCAAGTTTGACAGGGTATTTCTTATAACCACAGGAAAATGTGCACAGAAGAGGGATTGTGACTGAAACATTAGAGGAGGCTCAATAAGCAGGCCTTTGCTCTCCCTCATCTCCTAGAATAGTCCCTTTATTTTGTGATTCAAGATAAAAAACAGACCTTTAGATATTAAAACTTTGATTTTTTTTTAAAAAACCAACACAAATTTTACATTTACATTTAAATGTCAAATATAAATATATATTGAATAGTTATTAAGGTAGACTGGCTATTTAGCATTAAGGTATGCATTACTTTTATGGTAAAATTAATATTGTCTAATATATGAGTAACATTTTGGTCATATTTTAATATAATTTGATATTACTAATATTCTGGTACAATCTATGAAATTCAGAATATTTACTGTATGCATTGTCACAGGGTTAGGATTTACAATTAATCTTTATGATCCCATAGTGAGGTGCTCAGATATACAATGTTAATGAAATAATAATTTTAAATGTAATTTTATTTTATACAAAATTTGTATCTATATTTTAATTTTCTCACCTGTGAAATTGGGAAAATTAAATTAACACCTACTCTAATTCACTGATGTATTATGAAAAATAATGAGGTAAAAGTTACCTGGTAAACTGTAAAGCAGTCTATAAATTTAAAATATTTTAAAATTGCTTTTATTTATGTTTCTAAAACATGATTTTAAATGGGTTTATAATTACTCTTTATTCACACTGAGTACAAAAAATTGCCTTTTATAAATATATAATTTATTAATCAAAATATCATTTTATATTCATTTGTATTGTTAAGTTGTAAGGCAATCAATCCTAAAACTACTTTTAAATTTTTTTGGTTTAACCTATACTCATAATTAGCACTCTATCCAGTTTTGAAAAACTATCTTTCTATGACAATTAACCAATGTGTAGGGTTTTAAAAAATATATATGTTCCCTCTGGCTTTATTTAATAAAATATACTTCATAATAAACAAAATATAGCTAATGTTTAGTTTATTATAATACTTATTGCACATTCTATTAAATTTGTTAAGAATTAGAAATTTGGGAAAAGGAATGTTATATATGTTAACATTTTATTACATAATATACAAATGGCCTTAGCAAAAATATTACAGATCTAGCTAAAATTATATTTTATAATTAGCCAAAATTGTAAGTTTTTACATATATTTATATATATATGTATACATTATATAATTATTTAAAACACGAGTTCATAAAATATATCATGTTAGCAGGTGGGAATGAAGTCTTGGACAAGACAGAAAAATGAAAGAAGAAAACAGTATTTCTAAGGACATAATCAATGCTTGTTTCAAAAGAATCATTTTTTCCAAATGTATTTGAGTTGTATGTTCTTTTACATTCTGTGTGAAAGTCAGGATAATCTCACTGCAGCAATTCTAAGAACAAGTGAAGATGTTATCATCCTAGACTGAATAGGGCTACCTTAAAACATGAATATATTCTGGCAGCTAGTAGGAAAATAAATGAGAAAAACTGACACCTTGAGAAAGAGCTGAATTCAGCTTCATTTGACATTCTGTTGGGACTTAACTATATTAAAAAAAATGTTGTTAGATTCAAATCCTAGCTAGGAGAAAAAAAATGTTGCCTTTTAAAATAATTTTTCATCTGTAATCATAATATCTAACTATGGTTATGACAAATACATACAATTTAGTTATGTGAAGAAATTAATCTCAGCACTTACACTAATCAAGTCATTTCAAAGGTTGACTCTTAATGTGAAAAATTTTCTTTCTCTTTCCAAGAGTTAGTTACTTTTATGGTACCCTTCTCAAATATTAAGATTCCAAGGAACATATTTGTTTTAATTATTCGATCATTACCTGTCACTGAGAATTATTATCTTGAATTACTACAAAACAGACTTTAATTCTCTTATGGTATTGTCAAAATTGTCTATTCACGTTAGTTTATTTCAAATGTGGTGTCTGTGTGTGTGTGTGTGTGTGTGTGTGATGGAAGGCAGAGGATTCATTTTAAAAGGTGGACAATAAGCATTGCGGTCAAGGACCAAAAAGTACACATCTTGAGCATAACTCCAGAGACACTGTCATTATTATAACAAACTTCAGGAACAAAAGTGCATCATTCACCACGTGACAAGGTCCAGTACAATGACCTTAAACTTGCCTGTTTTGTTATTTTGTTTATTTGTTTTTCACAGCTTTCTGCTAAATCCATTGCTCACTTAGCTAACATTTAGGCCTATTTTTCTCTTAATTTGGGTGTAATATAACACAGTGGTTCCTCTATCCCTGGGAAAACTTGTCTTTTATTAAGGCCTATGCCTGCTTCTTGCTACTTCTGAAGTTGAGCTAGGAACCCAGCTATTGGAATGAGTATTATATTAAACGATAATACTGATTATACTTTGATTTGAAAACTATCCTTGAGTAGGCAGTGTATGCCAAATTAGAAATATTCTTAGAGTACTGCATAAAATCAAGAATGAAACTTAAGATGGATTCTACTGATAAAATTGAAAGAATATTACAATTACTATTTCCATTTTATCCCCCAATCATTCCTAAACTGGAATTTTTCTTATAATAACTGACTGAAACTAGTTAGCCAAACTAATGTTGGTATGAAACTAGAAATAGATCCTCAGAGAGAGCACCTCCTGACCTGATACATGGCCATGTTTCTGAAAATGCCCTCGACAAAGGCTGACGGTACAGTGCCAAAGCTCAATCCATGAAAAGCAATTATAATGGCACAGAGGTAGGACAGAGAAGATAAGAGTATACAGACTCTCTGATGTTCTGTTTTAGTCACAGAGTGCGTTTAAGAGGATCAAAAGAATGAATGGACTGAACATCCTTCAAGCAAACTGCCATGGTATTTATTTTGGCCAAGCTTTAGAAAAATTTGACCTGAGGCTGATTCAGGAATATTCTGTGACAGGCACCTGGAGCGCAGTTGTTCCATGCAGCCAATTAATTGGAGAGCCATATGTTTTAATATTTAGCCAAAGTGGGGTTAGGACTGATATTTTTGATATTATCTTGTGAATGCTGATTAGCTGAACAAGGGCATATGCTGGACAGACAAGACTGTGTCTTTTTCTACTTGCTTTCTGTGATGTCTACCACAGATTCATAAAGCATTTGAAGTAAATAATGAATCAAAATTGGCAATGCATGTGGCATTAAATTGGCATGAATCCAAAGCTCCACATATTCCTAAGAAGTAAAAATATTATAGATCAAATAGAAAAAATAAAATACAAATGTCTTTTAAGAATGTGTAAGTGTAGAAAGTATTAAAAATACCTCACAGTATGTCTACAACATGGAATTAGAAATCACTCTGCATTTCAGCCATGTAATTAAAATTAGAGATAATATTATTGTCTAATGTCATGCATACTTTTTACATTTTTCTAAATCTGAATAAATCTATTAATTTTAGAAACAGATATTCACTTTAATGTTAACTTTAAAAGAGAAAATATATCCAGTAAATGTTGAATCAAATGTTTTCTTATTTCTCATATGCCTTTTTATATCATGATTACTAATACCTTATAATTTAGGGTAAGTCCTTTGATGAGATTAATTTTTTCTTATAGTCACTTAGAAAAGTCATGAATGAGGTTATGACTACATTCAAGAAGGATGAATGAGAAAAGACATAAGAATTCTCCAATAATTATGAAAGGATTATTGGAAACATAAAATAGATTATAGGTTGCTTTTGTTTTTAAACCTGTTTTAGTAAGTTATGATCATTATATGCACATTTTTGCAGATGGCCTCGTTCATACATGGTTTGTAACAGCTTTCTCCCCAAACAGATTTTTTAAATATGCACCGAAACAAATTAGAAATATGCTCTCTTTTAATGAACAAAATAGGATTTCTTTGTAAGTCCAAATATGCTTGCTCTAAAATAGAAAACCAATTTGTACTCCTTAGAGACTGAACTATATTTGATTAGTAAGGTGATTCACCAACACACGGAAGAAGGGTTCTCTTAACTCTTATATTTCAATTACTCATTTAAAATAACTTCATTTTTACATTTACCTGTTTTTCACTTTGTATTATTAGTATTAAGAGCAGATCTAATTCTAGAATTGTTCATTTATATAGATGCACAAGATGCTGAATAAATTCATTCAAATGATTTAAATATAAACATTTTACAAATACAATTTAAAGCACATTTAATTAAAAGTTGAGTTTATGCCTAAAACGGGGATAGACTAATGAAGGAAATTCATAATTTTGAAATTCAAAATGAATAATTCTTTACAAACACAGAATTTAGGGAATGATATGGGATATTATATCAAATTATTGCAATATAATTATTGATGACCCAGGAATTTTATTACATCTAGAAATGAGTCTCATTCCATTAAATGAGTCTGTGATATTTCAGAGAGGCAAATGAAAATTTGCAAGGACAGAGCAAGACTTTAATAGTAAAATAATTGTTCTCACAATCTCTATTAAACATACATTTTTCATACCAAAACAGGTAAACATATTTATAAAGGGAAGCATATGCCATTTCTTCAGATTAAACATATTTTATACCTAAATGAATCATGGTAGATGGTAGAAACATATGACGCATGTAATTTGTGGACCCGTTTAAACTATCAATTTCAACAGACGGAAATCTGAGGATACCAACATTTTAGCTGGATTTTCCATATAACATTAAGACAAAGTAGTTAATACTGTGGCATAGATAAGACATAAAATAAAATCTTCATATTTATTGATTCTAGTTACTTGAGTTTTAGAAAAAAATCCTCTGAGCTTCTAAAATAGAGAAAACAGACTTATTACATGAGTTTTGGGGGGCTTCAGTAAAGTAATGCATACATAATGTTTACCAAAACAATTGTCAATAGTATGTCAGATATAAATGGGCTAATACTGTGTGCATGCAGAAAAAAATAAATAATTTGGGGTTGATCTATTTGCTTTATATCATAAAGTCTATTGTACACCAAGAATAAGTATGTGAAGATACAATTGCATTTGTTGAACAGAACTCTGGTTAATCTGGTAATACTTTGGCATCAGGCAGAAGACTCCTAAAGTGCAATTTTAAATAGAATTAAGTTGTGCAGCCAAACATACAGATAAAACTTGATCTAAAAAAAGTCTTAATAATATACTAGAATTTCACAGGAAAAAAAAATCCGAATTCAAAGATCTTTGCATAAATATGTTTTGCATTTAGTAAATTTAAACCTATCAGTTGTAACCAACAATCAGTATAGGTTTATGCTTAAATATGAAATTAAAAGTAGAAAATATTAACTATCTTATTTTCCCCACGTTCTTGGTTCTTCCCCATTCACAAACATAGTTGTTTTTAGTTAACACAGAACAACAGTTTTTAAAAGGGGAAAAACAAAGTAAAATGAGGTACAATCAGTCATATCTTACGTGCTAATGGTAGCTAACACTGTGAACAGTGTTTAGAAACATAGAGACAGCATATTATCAAACACCTAAGTTAAACTGATCAGATTATTATAACTCGACAAAATGAATGAGTAGGGATATACTATTTATACACTGTTTTCTATACTATTAAATAGTTTATATGAGGTTTAGGTTATTTTGGTCTCTTATTCTAGTGATCTTCCTGCCTCAGTTTCTGAAGTAGATGGGACTACTGGTGTGTGCCATCATGACCAGCTAATTTTTCTTTCTTTTTTTAAATTTTAGTAGAGATGAGGGCTCCCTGTATTGTCCTGACTGGTCTTAAACTCCTGACTCAAGCCATCCTTTCAACTCGGCTTCCCAAGGTGCTTACAGGCATGAGTTCCCATGTCTGGCCCCAGCTGATATTTTAAAAGTAGAAAATAATAATTATTGAAAACTTAGTGGAAGAAAGAAGAAAAAATAATCAGACATAAACTTAACATTTATTATATATTATTCTGATCTATTTTTCTATACATATTTTAATAGAGTTGAGATCATATAATACTCATTCACTCTATCAATCATGTACGCCGGGGAATTATATGTTCATTTAGTACCTACATAATTGTTTTTGCTGCTTCCATTTAAACTTATAACATGAGTACAATCGGTATTATTTAAAAAAAATCTTCACTTATATCACTGAATATAGTAATTTTACATTAAAACATAAAAATATTTAATCATTCTTCAATTATTATACATGTAAGGTATTTCCTGTTTTCACTACCAGAGCTCTTAAATTATGTTTCTAGGGCCATCACAAATCTATTTTTAACACTTATTTGATTGAATCAGGGTTTTCTTTTCAGAACATTTACTTCTCAAGGAGTAGGTTTCTTTTTTTTTTTTTTTTTTTTTTTGAGACAGAGTTTCGCTCTTGTTGCCCAGGATGGAGTGCAGTGGAGTGACCTTGGTTCACCGCAACCTCTGCCTCCTGGGTTCAAGCGATTCTCCTGTCTCAGCCTCCTGGGTAGCTGGGCCATGCTCGGCTAATTTTTTTGTAATTTTAGTAGAGACGGGGTTTCTGTAAGTTGGTCAGGCTGGTCTCAAACTCCCGACTTCAGGTGATCCACCTGCCTCAGCCTCCCAAAGTGCTGGAATTACAGGCATGAGCCACCACGCCTGGCCAAGGAGCTGAATTTCTAAACCAAATGTAGATCTTCCTAAGGGAAAAAAAATGTAAAACTTGAGATTATTGTTAACTGCTATCTGGTGAAAGGCAATAATTGTTTTTTCTTCTTTACAGAAAAGACAAAATCATTTAGGGCAAAAGCAATCCAATGAAGTACCGGAACTAAAAAAAGAAAACATTTGAATTTCTGGCCAGGCGTGGTGGCTCACGCCTGTAATCCCAGCACTTTGGGAGGCCGAGACGGGCGGATCACGAGGTCAGGAGATCAAGACCATCCTGGCTAACACGGTGAAACCCCGTCTCTACTAAAAATACAAAAAACTATCCGGGTTCTGTGGCGGGTGCCTGTAGTCCCAGCTACATGGGAGGCTGAGGCAAGAGAATGGCGTGAACTCGGGAGGCGGAGCTTGCAGTGAGCAGAGATCAGGCCACTGCACTCCAGCCTGGGCGGCAGAGCGAGACACCGTCTCGAAAAAAAAAAAAAAAAAAAAAAAAAAAAAGAAAACACTTGAATTTCTTGATAAATTCCTTCCAGTTAAGAAAGGTTCTATCATTTTGTTAACTCTTTGGAGGCAGAAAAATAAATGCTATAATCAAAATCTATTTTAAAATACTTTAGAGAACTTGAAAATTATAATAATCATATGAATTGCTTCTAATTCCTTAAAAGTACATAATTGAGTCAAATGAATACATTTGAATATGTTTATTTCAATATAATTTATTCAAATAAAAATATGGCTTTCTCAATAAAAGAAAAACAATAATTTTTAATTGAGATATTTATTTTTCACATGTAATTTTAAATAAATAAAAAGTAAATATATTCAGTCTCATAATATGATCTTACATCTACTAATACGAGAAGTTATTTTAGGTAAAACATTTATAAAGTTACCAGATGTATAATCTCTGTAGACAGTGAGATGCTATTTTTGAAATAGCAACTGATACACTTCTCTTGTGAAATTTCCCTTCTCCTTTCCCTTTATTTCCATCAGACAGTTTATCCCATGTTGAGTGTCATGAGGAAGAGTTATGCTATGGTCCAAAGATTTGGTAGCCTGGCAGTCTCTCGAATTCTTTCCCCAAACCTCAAACCATTAAGGAGATTATGTTTTGGTTGTCTGCAGCATCACATAGGGGGTACCTCAGATTGGAAAACATTAAAGCTTACGAGTAAAGAATTTCCTCTTCAGTAGAAAAAGATTTCCTAGAGTCAAGTAATGAGAGAGACTGAAAGAAGTTTATGGGAGAATAGTGAAATTAAGGGGGAAGGGGACCCTAAGTTAGACTTTCTAGGAAAATGCCTCAATCGGTACTCATGAAGACACCCTCCCCAGAGAGGTTGTAGGAGTTGAGGGCAAGACCCAGAGAGTTAGTGAATTTACTGTGTAGGTATACAAGGCCATTGAGGATATAGTAGATTTTACGTACCCAAGAATGACATCAAAGCAACAGAAACATTTCTGTGCGCCCTTTATGGCCTCCTAAACTAACTAAACCATAGGAACAGGAAGATGGATGACTTACTAAAATGTGTGGACTAAGACCAAGGACAAGATGGATTTTTCAATATTTATCTTATAGACATAATTTAATTACCAGACAAGGTAATTAACTACCACCTCGTACTCTCACTTTTTATATACCCACTGGATATTGTACATAGTGGGACCTACCTTAGGAGGATTCTAAATTGGTTCAGATTAAGTTTTTACTGAGTTAATGATGGGACTCAAAATAGAATTTGAGTTTGGTTACAGACAAATAAATAATTAAGGATAACTTGTCATTTGCACATCCAAGATTGCTGACAGAAATCCATAACTACTATAAATAGAAAAAATTTTGTCCTCTACCATGTCTTTAACAAAGACTTTGTTTTGTATAATAATGTATGAGCTGTTTGCATATTTGGTGTTATTATTGATTATATATGCTATCTCTCTAGAGATACTTAAATGTGAGTATGCTCGCTGAAAAACATCATGAAGCACTGATACAATTAATATAGCATATAAACTGCGAAAACATTATTAGAAAAGCATCATGGTAAAACAGGCAAATGAAATCACCCCCAATGCCCTATATATCTGTAACAATAAAACAAATTATCAAACAAAGCATGAGTTATTTCTTTTTCAAAATTGATATTCATTTATTTCTTGCTTATTAATTTTAGAATGAGCTAATAGACCAGAAGTAATATTTAGTTAAGTTCAGTAAAAAGTAGTCATTTGTTGTTCTATTTTAATTATTCAATAAACGTTGATGAACAAGAATGTTATTCATAAAAATAACTATAAACAATAATGTTCTAAGAATTCTTTCTATCCAGTGGGGATAAAATGTCAATTAGCTGTGGCTTTTTTCTTGGGGCCACTATTCCTTTTTACTATCATGAACCCTATAAATGAAAGTCTTTGTTCATAACTACCTTAATGCTGAGATAACAATATATTTAAATAAAATTTGTATTGAAACTTTTTAAAGAGCTTTCAAAGATATTTACTAGAATAGGAAGTATATGTAAATTCTAAACACTGTGGGATCACGAAGTGATTTTAATTAAACTTTTGTAGTGCGTTTTGGCCATATTCAAAGGAGATACTGCTCATTTGAAAACAAGTTATCAATAAACTGTGTGGCACCATAATCATGTTGCCATGGAACAACTTCTAGCCTCCCTTCCCAGGGGCAATACTTCATAATGCAAATACAAAATATTCTGAGTATCAACACCTGCTTAAATTAGTTTCATAGGGCAATTATGTCAGCCTTCTTATATAATCCTATGTTTACTTTAAACTATTTTATGACATTACCCTGTAAACTTTTGAAAACTGCATATTACATGACAATCTATTAGTGGCTCAAGAGACATACCACTGTAAGTTTCAGGAACTCAGACATCTTATTTTGCCTATGTCAAAAAAAAACCATATTTTAAGAAAGATTTTTCATCTTCATCTCAATAAAATCATTGCATGAACACCTTTTCATAAACAGAATGATGATTATTAAAGAAATGTCTTGTTGTTTCCATTTGCCTGAGTGACTAACAATGGTAAACTGACTACCTTGGTCCTCCACCATCGGAACTGTGTGCCCTAGTATCTGTGGCCTTTGTTCTGCAGACTGCTACAAAGAAAGATGTAGGTTCATCCTCCTTGTTTACCTCAAAGATCAAAAAGACTCATCTCTGGAGGGGAAAGAAGACAAATGACAACTCTCTCTGTGCCTGCTGCTCTCCACAGTTAATGCCAAATAAAACAGTCATTATTTAAGATGAGATGATGACCACAAGTTGTTCCAAGAGTTTATTATACTGTGTTGTAATAACGGAACATCCTATCTAGCCTGGATTTTAAAGTCATCATACCAGGCAGACAAGCCTGGCTACCTTATAAGACTTCAATAAAAACTGATGCCTCATAGTTCAACTCCAACTTATGAGTGAGAACATGTGGAAAACATCACACACCAGGGCCTTTCGGGGATATGGGATAAGGGGAAGGTGAGCATTAGGACAAATATCTAATGCATGCAGGGCTCAAAACCTAGATGACGGGTTTATAGGTGCAGCAAACCACCATGGCACTTGTATACTTATGTAACAAACCTGCACGTTCTGTACATGTATCCCGGAACTTAAAAGACAAAAAATATGATGCCTTACTTTTTGTGAATTCCCACAGATTACTGACATTTGTATTACTGCTACTCTTTTAAAGTACATTCACCAAAGAATCGTTTTAAAGTAATTTCAGAGGTTTTCCGAAATAGGACAAAAATCATCTGGTAATGAATGCATCCATATTAAATGTGTTTGAGGGCCGCTTAAATGATTAAATATATCTAAAGTTAACAACACATTTGGTAATCAATATGTGCTCAGTATTGTCTCTATACATACATGGCACAGTGAAAGCCACATGTTTAGAGTCACTGAACATTGTATTTGATCTTCCCACCCAAGCTGAAACTCTAACCACATATTATTGAACATATGTAGTTTTTCCCCCTTCCTCTAGATTGTACCTTCAAAGTTCTATATATTCCATGCAATTTAATATCTCAATATAGAATGTCTAATATTGGCTAATTGTGTTTCATATGTCTTACTCAAAAACAAAATTTATATAGAGATATAATAAATGCAATATATTTCTAGAGAATGTAAAAAAAGTGAAAGATCTGTCCTTGTCTACAAAGATATTTGTAATTACAGGATCAAAAAAAGCCCTGAATTTGAATTCTGGTTCTGCCACTTATTAGTAGTTTAATCTGTATATATTATTTAATCATTCTAACTTTCTCTTTCACTTTAGGAAAAATGGTGGAAATAACAAGCAGCAAAATCAGACTTTTTTTTTTAGCAATAAAGTCTTTTTAAATTAAGGCATGTATATTGTGTTTTTTATTAAGTCATCACAATGTTATTGCACACTTAATAGACTACAGTATAGTGTAAACATAACTTTCATATGCACTAGGAAAAGAAAAGAATTCATGTGACTTACTGTTTTGCAATATTTGCTTTATTGTGGTGGTGTGGAACTAAACCAGCAAAGCTGTAAGATATGCCTGTATTCAAAAGTATCTTTGAATAAGTGAATGATGTGTATTCATGTATCCATTCATTCACACATCTTTTCAGTCATTCAAGGACATGGATAAAGCTGGAAGCCATCATTCACAGCAAACTAAAATGAGACTTTTAACACTATTTCAGAATGATAATAACTAGCTCTTGTCATAATAAGAGAAAACTATCAGGAAGAAATAAAAGAGATAAATATTTCAGAAAGGTTGTTGATGCAATAACACATCACTAACTTCAGAGACAAAGGTTGAAGTTCGGGCATTTAAAATATTGAAATAAATTAAATGTTGAAATTTTTGAATGAAAGGAAGTTTTGTCTTACTACATGAAGTTAAACCATAATTTTAGACTCAATATAAGATATAACACAAATATAAAAAGTCTCAAAGTACAGCAAACATATTTGAAAATATTAATCATTCAATAACTATAATGATTAATGTGCTAGGCAATACAACAGTGAACACACCCAGTTTAAGTGAGATAATGGTAAACTGATAATGACAACATTAGTGATTAATTAAAATTGTGGATAATATTAGGAAAAAGAAGTTCTCCGGGTTATGGAAAGGGAGGTGCAACTTAGATATTCAGGAAAGGAAAGTCTTTCCAAGGAAGTGACATAAGAGATGAGAACTAAGTAATGTAAAGAGTAAGGTGGCTAAACTGTGAGGTTGAGGCTCTCGGGCAAAGGGACTTGTAAACTACATGAAGGATTTTAAACATAATCCTAAAGCAGTTAACAGGCCATCAAATAGTTTTTGGCCAGGAAATGAATTGATCAGACAATTTTTTAATATATTTTTATTTTGGGGGGTTCACGTAGTAGGTATATATATTTATGGGGTATATGAGATGTGTTGATACAGGCATGCAATGCATAATAATCACATCATGGAAAATGGGATTATCCAATCACTCACAGACAACCATTTTCAATATATCACTTTAGGTGAAAAATGGATTGGAGTGAGAAACCACAGTGCAATAGATCAGGTGAGAAACTGAAGGTAGTGGGAAAAAATGATGAGAATAAGAAAGTAATTTGAGAAAGAAAGTACAACACTGATAGAATTTAATGTTAGAATGTCGGTAGTGAGAAAAAAAGGAAATGTAAACATTAGTCTGTAATTATTGGCTTGGATTTCTGGGTGGATTACTGTGTTATTTACTAAGATAGCAACAATATGGAGAAAAAAAATATTATGACCTCCAATATTTTAAAGGCAATGTTTAGGCTATCAAGTGATGATGCTGAGGTAATTGAATATATGGGTCTGAAGTTCAGAAAAGAGATATGATACAGAGATGCATATTTGGGAGTTGCAGTGAATATATGATGTGTTAAGCCATGGAAACGGATGAACTCTTTGGGAAAAGATGCACAGTGAGAAGACATGAAAGTCTATGACTGAAGCTATATAGCCTTTAGAATCTAGGTTGAAGATAATGGTCCAGTATTCGATGCCGAGGGGTAGGCAAAGCTAGAGGTGGAACACAGGAAAGAGAGCTGCACCATAGAAACCAAGAGAAGAGAGTAAAAGAGGAATAGGCTTTTTCCAGGGTTGGTTAACAGTGCAAATAAATTGGAACCCAGGGCATCCACTGGATTGAAATTCAGGACACTTCTGCAAGTACCAATGGTTTTGATAAATTGGTGTAAGAAAGTGTTGGATTGTGGTGTGTCATGAAGTGGCTAGAATATGAGAAAATGCAATCATAAAACACAAGTAGCTCTTCTGAGAAATCTAGCATGAAGGAGTGGGTGGAAATATAGCAACTACTCAATGTGAACATGATATCAAGGGAAAAGCAATATATTTGTGACACTTTTCAAGGTCACAGAATCTGAAAGCAGATGGTCTCTGATTGGACCCAAAGTGTGCTACTTCCTAATTGTGTGGTCTTCACTAAGTTACCCATTTTTTTCTGTGTCTCACTTCCTTCATATTAAAACTGGTAATAATAATAGTACTTATCTCATTCGGTTTTGTGAAAAAATTTTATTGACATATACAAAGTACTTAGATCCATGCATGATATATGGTAAACATTACATGAGTATTGCTTAATGTTTTGTTCAACATATAAATATGTTTAGTATGTACAAATGTCTATTGGAAGAATCCAATAAAGGAGAATGAAAATAAAATATATATTTATCATTGTACTTAAGGGGAGAGGTATTGGATAATTCTTACCCTTTTTGCTTTACAATAGGTTCTATTTTCTGTAAGTTTCATGTTATAGCTTTTATAATAAAAATACTAAATATTGTTTTAGAAAAATTTGCATGTCATTAAAATTGGGTAAATTATTTTGAGGAACGAATGTCAAAGATAAAACAGGAATATAAATATGATCCCATTTTGCTAAAAATTATGAAAAATACTAAAATAAGATTTATCAAAATATTAATAGTAGCTAGTTATAAATGGTAAAGTTATTGTTTCAATTTTATTTCAGTACTCAGGTATTTTCTAAGTTTTCTGTAATTGGCATTAATGAATTTTTATAAGAGGAAAACATTTATTTTAAAAATTAAATATATTTTATTGGGAACTTGAAAGTCCAAATATTAGGACTTAAAGTCCAAAGGTACTTAATTAACATAGAAGTACTGAACCCATCAGTTTTAGGTTACTGTGTCAGCAACCAGGCTTTCTATCCAAATCCTTGATGCTTGGCAATAATCTTGTTAGCTCTACACTTCAGTCCAAACAATCTTGATAAAATGTAAATGCCTGTATGGCAAACTCCTATATTGCCCCTCCTTCCTTATGAATAAAATAGCCCATTTGTAAGCCCTGCCATACACATTCAATACACACTCTCTCATGGTTTGATTTCCACATGGTTTCTTTGCCCAGAAGTCCTTCCTTTCCTTTCATACACAGCCAAATTCAACCCATCCTTCAAACAACAGGTTTTTTAATGTTTCCAAAAGATACTACAGTGACTTTCTCTTTGTCTAAGTCTCCCTTAGACTCTTAACCACTTTCAAGGAAGGACATGTGTGTGGCCATGTACACACAATTTCTATATCTAAGCATCTAGCTGAAAACATTATACTAAATAAGTTGTGTTTTATTTGGAGTTTAGTGGACCTAAGAATGCTAAAGCCTCTGTGAAAAATTGATAAGCAAGTTTTAAGCTTTCAACAGTACTGTTGAAAAAGAACAGTCCTCCACTTTTGTCATTTATGTCCAAGGTAGAACCTAGAATTAATTTTGAATCAAATGATTTAAGCAGGAAATACTAGACTTGAGAATATGTTAGAGTCATAGATCAAACACGTTTGTGTCATCACTACACGTCAATGGATAATAACACCTAGGACTTCAATGAACAGACTCTTATCCCTGAAGACTAGATCAGGGAATAAGAGTGTACCAGCTGATCCCTGTTATGGTACCATTAAATAGGGTATCAACAGTCTCTTAAAGAGGAAAAGCGATTATAGGCTATCTGAGAAAAGCATAAGGTCAGATGCTGTTGGATCCATTCCAGACTAAACTTAAAGCTATTAGCTGGTAGTTCACCTGCTTATATGAGATTATTTTATTCCTAATACAGACATAGCTATCACCTTTATAATCTTTCTCCTATGTTTAGGGGAAAAAATGGGAAAAAATACTTTTGTCTTTCTTTTTATGGTTGCCATTCTTCAAATCTTAAATAACTCTTCCAACAAGCTGTACTAACTGATTAGTGACAACTACAAATCTGAAAAAAAGATCTCCCTATAATCTATAAATTACTTGTAAGCAAGCAGAGTTGCATAAACAAAAATTTTCACCATATAAACACATGTCCCAAAGAAAAGTTTATAAAGCTCTCTTATAGGTCAGCCAGATGCCTCACCCTCGTATTAGTCACATACATGAGATTTCTCCTCAATTCTGGCAGAATGAGTTAAGAGACCTGGCAGGGTACTATCATTAGTGAATGAAGAATTAATGTAAATTTATTCCATTCTGCTATTTAAATGCCAAATACATATAGAGTGTTGGATTCATGTATATTTTTCTATTTCTGTTACATCCAAAAGAGATTTATATTGAAAAGTTAAAGTACAATGTCATTTTAAAATACTGACTTCTGGTTTTTGGTTCATCTCCAATGTAAGGAACTTGGAAGTCACTACTTCATCCTAATAATAACCAAAAAGCTGAACAAACTGAAAAACCAACAACTCTTCTTAGATCTGTAAGAAATGTGAAGTCACAGGACACACAAATACCCTCAGAATTGGAGAGACAGACAGGTAGATACAGAGAAGCACAACTTACCAGGGCAGAAACTCAGAAGCAAAAACTTCTATGGAAACCAGTAATGGGGCTGGAAAACCTGAACTTTAATTGTCAAATTGCTGGAGTCTTGGTGTGGACAAGCCTGAGAGTTTAAAATTCCAGGAAGACCAAGTCACTAATGGGAGTCACGCTTTTATGTGTTTTATTAAGAAGAAACCTTCTAGGTTTTCACAGTAAATTTTGGGGAAAAATCCTCTCATGCTTCAGGCAGAGGGAGAGGAAAAGGAACCAGGCTGAAATATGCCAGTGTACTCTGTTTTTCATAACTAGGTCTGTCCTTTAAACAACAACAACAACAAAAACTATTAATCCAGTGCTTAAACTGCCGGGGTTTCACTACAGTCTAACTGACCAGAGGGAAAGGAAACAGCTAACTCCAGTCAGCTCTAGACTTCCATACAGGAAAAGAAAAATACCTAACTCCAGGCATCTCTAGATATCCTATCCCATATAAAGGAGAGAATGTGGACTGAGAAACATGAAATTTACAGTCCAGAGACACACGTTCGCTAAAGACTGAGCTAATCAGAGGATCAGAGAATGCTTTTTTTGCCCCACACCTTACCATCACATTACTAAAGGCCTATTTACAGCACTTTCTTTTACCCAATATATCATGTCCAGATATCAATAAAAAATTTCAAGGCATACTTAAAGACAAAAAAAAAAAAAGTTTGAAAAGAGAGCAAGCACAAGAACTAGGCATGACAGCATGTTGCAATGATCAGACTGGGGATTTAAAACAAGTATAATTAATATGATAATTGTTCTAATAGATGAAGTATATAACATGTAAGAACAGATGGACAGTGTGAGCAGAGAAATGAAAATATTAAGAAAGAATAAATATTAATGTTAGAGATAAAAAACACTGTAACAGAAATGAAGG